>NC_089267.1:9108281-10406551 GCF_963930625.1 Muntiacus reevesi | reverse complement strand
TCAACCCACGCCTTCAATAGTGAAATGTGGAGTCTTACCCACTGAAGAGCTGGAGAATTCCCTAAACTTAATTTTGAAACAGCAGTAACTCAGAGTGGCAAAACAGCCTCCCCTCCAATAAAAGAGAGAGAAAGCTTTAGTATATACGCTGATCCACCACTCACTGGGTGTATGTGCTTCCCTCAGATTTCTAACATGTGAAGTGAATTTAATAATTCCTTACTTACCATGTCTCAGAGCAGAACCTATGATCTGTGGGTATCCAGGTAGAAAGCAATTAACATTACTAAACTGCTTTGTAAAGTCATGCCATGAAATGTATCTATGTACTTAAGCTTCATGTCATAACTAAGATCAAAGTAATCAAGCTGATGTTAATAAGTAAAAGTATCTGGGATACTGCTGTATCTTGAATTCAATAAAAGTTTCCTCATTAACTTAGCTGAGGTATATTAACGGCCCCCCTAACATGCTGGAAATATTTGACTTTTTTTTTTTTTAATTATTTTATTTTTCAGTGGGTTTTGTCATACATTGATATGAATCAGCCATAGAGTTACACGTATTTGATAACATAAGAAAATGTTTCAGGTTGGTTGTTCGATGCTGACTGCATTAGCACCATGTACATGACTCTACAATTGTGTTGTTAATGTGCATTATATCCTTCATACTTGATACACTGAATCTTTAAACTCTTATTTACTTTATTAATGTGAGACTGAGCTGGAAGACACCTGTATCAATATATATGGAAAAGTACCTTAAAGAGAAGTTCATCTTGATTTGAACAACCCAAAGTTCATGTCTAAACTGGCTGAATCAATTAAAATTTACCAATTCTCCATCTAATTAAACATATAATAGTATCAATGGCTGCTATTAAGAAGCACCAGTTAATACCAGCTTTAAAATCACAGAGATAAAAATCTATAAAATAATATGACAGGTAAAAAGATAACAGGGCTGACCAAAGACATAAACACTTGGAGTAACGCTGATTTTTAGTTTTGAATGTTTTGACAAAGACCTAACCTTATTTTGGTGTCTAAATTTTCCCCCATGTCTTCAAATTAGATTACATAGAGAAGTAGTTACTCTCCTAAATAGCTGAACTATTTCATACCTGTGCATCAATCACAAATTCTGTTGTGGTATGTTATAATTTGTAATATCAGCCGATGTTGTTGTTAGATGTTTCACCTAAGTAGTCACGCTTCACAATCCATGTCAAACAAATATTCCAACTTAAGAGGACATTGGTTATTTACCAAATCATTTTCTCAATTGCATTTATACTTAAATTCTGGCCTTGCAGCCTTTTGAATTTATCCCATCTGTCTTGCCCTACAACTCCTGATTCAAATAAGAGAGAAGAAAAATAACATTTAATTTATCAGATGTCTGACCCTTTCTTAACTTCTTTTCTCATACAAACTTCATGAAGTCCTATTATGTCTATTTTACAAATAATGAACGGAGCTCTGACAGACATCATCACACTGATTTCACACTTTTGCAGGTGGAGAGGCATGGTAAGGGGGAGACTCACTCAAGCAGAAGGCCATTCAGTGGCCCAAACTGACAAAGCCAGTTATTGAAAGGTGTTATTGTGTCAAAATGAATGATGACAGAAAAACCTCAAAGTGGATCTGCAGAGGTGTGGATGGGCCGAGAGTCTGTCATACAGATCGAAGCAAGTCAGAAAGAGAAAAACAAATGTTATATTTTAACTCATGTATGTGGAATCTAGAAGAACGGTACTGATGAGCCTATGTACAGGGCAGGAAGAGAGATGCAGACGCAGAGAATGGGCTTGTGGACATGGAGGGGAGGGGGACTAGGATGAGTTGGGGATTAGGATTGACATATAAACACTCCATGGGTAAAACAATAGCCAGTGGGAAGCTGCTGTGGAACACAGGGAGCTCGGCTCAGTGCTCTGTGACGGCGGCGATGGGCGGGAAGGGACAGGAAGGAGGAAGGTCCATGAGAGAGGGGATACATACGTATATATACACACATACATGTGACTGATTCGCTGTATTGTGCAGCAGAAACTATCACCATATTGTAAAGCAACTGCACTCCAGTTAAACTCTTAGGTAGATTTAAGTCTTCCAAAATTAATCCTAGTTACCCATTAGCATTATAAAAACATATTACATGTTAAACTCTTCTATAAGCAGTTATCATGCATGATGCAAACACTCGAGATTGTTTAGGAAGAACCCACCAGGTTTCACCTGCTAAGACTGCCCCGCATAGTTCCCACCTCTGAGACCCTCACACTCTGTTTCAGAGCACTCTTCAACAGGAGAACACTGCACATCTGGAAATAAGAGATGGTGGGTTATTGGTGAAGTCAACACCCTTGATGACATTTCTAGAAATGTTTGCTTCTGTGTAAAACAAATGAAGGAGGAGGGGAATGCAGACAAGAACAAACCCTTGTATTTTATTGACTTGTAATAAACTTCCTTCATGAGAACTCTTTGGTATCCTGGTGCAAATGTATTTATTCATTGGTACATGCAATAACAAAGGTGGTATTTTCCCATGCTGAAAGAGCCTCTTGATGAAAGTGAAAGAGGAGAGTGAAAAACTTGGCTTAAAATGCAACATTCAGAAAACTAAGTTCATGGAATCTGGTCCCATTACTGCATGGCAAATAGATGGGGAAACAATGGAAACAGGGACAGACTTTATTTTGGGGGACTCCCAAATCACTGCAGATAATGACTGCAGCCATTGAATTAAAAGACGCTTAGCTTTTAATTATGAAAGAAAAGTTATGACAAACCTAGACAGCATAGTAAAAACCAGAGACATTACTTTGCCAACAAAGGTGCATCTAGTCAAAGCTATAGTTTTTCCAGCAGTCAAGCATGAATGTGAGAGTTGGACTATAAAGAAAGCTGAGTGCTGAAGAACTGATGTTTTTGAACTGTAGTGTTGGAGAAGATTCTTGAGAGTCCCTTAGACTGCAAGGAGATTCAACCAGTTCATCCTAAAGGAAATCAGTCCTGAATATTCATTGGGAGGACTGATGCTGAAGCTGAAAGGCCAATACTTTGGCCACCTGATGCAAAGAACTGACTCACTGAAAAGACCCTGATGCTGGGAATGATTGAAGGCGGGAGGAGAAGGGGACGACAGAGGATGAGATGGTTGGATGGCCTCACTGACTCAATGGACATGGGTTTGGGTGGACTCTGGGAGCTGGTGATGGACAGGGAGGCCTGGCGTGCTATGGTTCGTGGGGTCGCAAAGAGTCAGACATGACTGAGTGACTGAACTGAACTGAAACTGGGAGCCTAGTATTTGTCTAAGTACAGACCATATGTCAACAAATTAAACTCAAAGTGTTTCAGCAACAGCAACAAAAAATATGTCCTTGAAGATGACGTTACCAAACTGGTTACTGGGTCAGCAAGGCCTGTCTCCCGCAGAGGGGGGAAGCAGGATGAGCCTGGACGCGGTTACATGCCTTCTTTCAAAATGGATTTTAAGGAATATTATTAATCTATGAAAAGGAATGACATCTTGATACACGCTACAATGTGCATGGGCCTGAATACATCATGCCTGGTGGAGTAAGTCAGATGCTGAAGGACAGATATTGTAGGATTCTACTCATATGAGGTGCCTAAAATTGGCAGATTCATAACGACAAGAAGTATTAATAGAACAGAGGTTACCCGGGGATAGGAGGAAGGGGTTGAGGAGGAAGTTATGGTTTAAAGGATACAGAGTTTCTGTTAGAGATGAAGAAAAAATCAGGATGTAGACAGTGGTGATGATTACTTCACCCTTATGAATGTATTTAATGCTATTGGATTGTACATTTATAAATGGTTAAAATGACAAATGTTGATGTGCATATTTTAACCACACAAAAGAAAATAATTTGAGGAAAGAGTGAGACACATATACATATAACAGAATGCATGTGTGTGTATGTGTGTGTGTGTGTGTGTGTGTATGTGTATGGGTACATGTGTGTGACAGAGAGAAAGTAAAATATAAATGAGAAAATAGGTTGAAATTGGGTAAGTACACATGCATATGCTATCAAGTTCAACACAGTGGTTAAAGGTAAAGAGGAAATATTGTTCTGATTTTCTTAACAACCAAAACAAAAATGCACAATATCCATAATATAACAGAGCAACTGCCAGGGAAAATACTGTAAAGAAACCAGAGAAGAATCACCAGGGATTCTCATAAAGGAAATACTGTATGATGTGGTGGCCAGTTTCCTCAACTGCATTTGCATAATAAACACCAAAGCAGGTTCTTTTTCTGTTAGTATTTGTACAAAGTGACTATTTTTTATATTTGTGGTTCCCAATGGAGAGAGTACAATATGCAAGCTAATTTTAAACTTTGAAAGATTCAACAACTTTATAGGAAAAAGCTTTCCATAATACATCATTTCTTTTTTTATAAGCAGTTGTTTTTATTTTAATTGGAGGCCTATTACTTTACAATACTGTGGTGGTTTTTGCCACATATTCACATGGGTGTACTTGTATCCCCCATCCCGAACCACCCCTCCCACCTCCCTCCCCATCCCATCCCTCTGGGCCATCCCAGTGCACTGGCTTTGGGTGCCCTGTTTCATGAATCAAACTGGGACTGGTCATCTATTTCACATATGGTAATATGCATGTTTCAATGCTATTCTCTCACATCACCCCACCCTTGCCTTCTCCCACAGAGTTCAATCAGTTTTGATTTCTGCACTTGTTAATGTAGCAGGCAGATGTTTTCTGTGGCCAAAATGCAGGTCAATTAATGTGGCTCTGCAGGAGACCCAAATCGTAGAAGAGTCCACATTTCTGTGTCACTGTGCTCCCCAGGTCAGTAGTTGCCCAATATGCTACTGGAGAAGAGTGGAGAAATAACTCCAGAAGAATGAAGAGATGGAGTCAAAGTGAAAACAATGCCTGGTTGTGGATGTACTGATGATGGAAGTAAAGTCCGATGCTGTAAAGAGCAGTATTGCATAGGAACCTGGAACATGTGGTTCATGAATCAAGGTAAATAAAAAGTGATCAAACAGATGACAAGAGTGAATATCAACATTTAGGAATCAGTGAACTAAAATGGACTAGAATGGATGAATTTAACTCGGATGACCATTATATCTATTCCTGTGGGCAAGAATCCCTTAGAAGAAATGGAGTAGACTTCATAGTCAACAAAAGAATCCAAATTGCAGTTCTTGGGTGCAATCTCAAAAATGACAAAATGATCTCTGTTCATTTCCAAGGCAAGCCATTCAATATCACATTAGTCTAACTCTATGCCCCAACCAGTAATGCTGAAGAAGCTGAAATTGAATGGTTCTATGAAGACCTATAAGACATTCTAGAACTAACACCCAAAAAAGATGTCTTTTTCATCACAGGGGACAGGAATGCAAAGAGATACCTGGAATATCAGGCAGGTTTGGCCTTGGAGCAAAAATGAAGCAGAACAAAGGCTAACAGAGTTTTGCCAAGACAACACACTGGTCAGAGCAAACACCTCCTTCTGACAACAAAAGATAAGACTCTACACATGCACATCACGAGATGGTCAATACTGAAATCAGATTGATTATATTCTTTGCAGCCAAAGATGGAGAAGCTCTATACAGTCAGTAAAAAAAAGTCTTGGAGCTGACTGTGACTCAGAGCATGAACTACTTATTGCAAATTCCAGACTTAATTTTGGCATGAACTTAAAAAATCCCTTGCAATTATACAGTGGAAGTGAGAGGAAGATTCAAGGGATTAGATCTGATAGACACAGTGCCTGAAGAACTATGGACAGAAGTTCATGACACTGTGCAGGAGGAAGTGATCAAGACCATCCCCAAGGAAAAGAAATGCAAAAAGGCAAAATGGCTGTCTGAGGAGGCCTTACAGATAGCTGAGAAAAGAAGAGAAGCTAAAGGCAAAGGAGAAAATAAAAGATATACCCATCTGAATGCAGAGTTTCAAAGAATAGTGAGGAGCAACAAGAAACATTCCTCAGTGATCAGTGCAAAGAAATAGAGGAAAACAATAGAATGGGAAAGACTAGAGATCTCTTCAAGAAAATTAGAGATACCAAGGGAATATTTCACGCAAAGATGGGCACAATAAAGAACAGAAATAGTGTGGACCTAACAGAAGCAGAAGATATAAAGAAGAAATGGCAAGAATACACAGAAGAACTATACAAAAAAGATCTCCATGACCCAAATAACCATGATGGTGTGATCACTCACCCAGAGTCAGACATCCTGGAATGCAAAGTAAAATGGGCCTTAGGAAGCATCACTACCAACAAAGTTAGTGGAGGTGATGGAATTCCAGTTGAGCTATTTGAAATGCTAAAAGATGATGCTCTGAAAGTTCTGCATTCAATATGCCAGCAAATTTGGAAAACTCAGCAGTGGCCTCAGCACTGGAAAAGGTCAGCTTTCCTTCCAATCCCAAAGAAAGGCAATGTCAAAGATCATTCAAATTATTGCACAATTGCATTCATCTCACATGCTAGCAAAGTAATGCTCAAAATTCTCCAAGCTAGGCTTCAACAGTACATGAACCATGAACTTCCAGATATTCAAATTGGAATTAGGGAAGGCAGAGGAACCAGAGATCAAATTGCCAATATCTGTTGGATCATTGAAAACTCAGGAGAATACCAGAGAAACAACTACTTCTGTTTTATTGATTATGCCAAAGCCTTTGACTGTCACAACAAAATGGGGAAAATACTTCAAGAGATGGGAATACCAGACCACCTTACTTGTCTTCTGAGAAATCTGCATGCAGGTCAAGAAGCAATACTTAGAACCAGACATGGAACAACAGACTAGTTCCAAATTGGGAAAGGAGTACATCAAGGCTCTATATTGTCACTCTGTTTATTTAATATAGATGTAGAGTACATCATGTGAAAGCCAAGCTCTATGTAGCACAAGCTGGAATCAAGATAGCCGGGAAAAACACCAATATCCTCAGATACTCAGATGATACCACACTTACGGCAGAAAGTGAAGAAAAACGAAAGAGCTTCTTGATGAAAGTGAAAATGGAGAGTGAAAAAGTCGGCTTAAAACTCAACATTCAAAAAACAAAGATCATGGCATCCAGTCCAATCACTTCATGGCAAATAGATGGGGAAACAATGGAAGCAGTGACAGACTTTATTTTCTTGGGCTCCAAAATCACTGCAGATTATGATGGCAGCTGTGAAATTAAAAGACACTTGCTCCGTGGAAGAAAAGGTATGACCAACCTAGACAACATATTAGAAAGCAGAGGTATTGCTTTGCCAACAAAAGCCTGTCTCATCAAAGCTATGGTTTTTCCAGTAGTCATGTATGGATGTGAGAGGTGGACTATAGAGAAAGCTGACAGCTGAAGAATTGATGCTTTTGAACTGTGGTGTTGGAGAAGACTCTTGAGAGTCCCTTGGACTGCAAGGAGATCCAACCAGTCCATCCTAAAGGAGATCAGTCCTGAATATGCATTGGAAGGACTGATGCTCAAGCTGAAACTCCAATACTTCAGGCCCCTGATGGGAACAACTGATTCACTGAAAAAACCCTGATATTGGGAAAGACTGAAAGCAGGAGGAGAAAGGGACGACAGAGGATGAAATGGTTGGATGGCATCACTGACTGAATGGACATAAGTTTTAGCAAGCTCTGGGAGTTGGTGATGGACAGGGAAGCCTGGCGTGCTACAGTCCGTGGGGCTGCAAGGAGTCGGACTTGACTGAGCAACTGAACTGATGCTCAGCACAAGCCATAGCACATAAAGAGAAGTAAAGTTTGTGGGAATTATCTAGAAATTTTAATATACTGTATTCAAAAATAAAAGCTAGATGCATGAACTTCCCTTTGCTAACAAATGGCAGAAGAATGAAATATATTCAAGACCAGAGGTTTGATTACACCTCATTGGCTTCAAAGACCAGAGGGAGATGCTCTGCCTCAGTTGCAGGGATGAACGTTTAGCCAGGACTAGATGGAGCATGGCTTTGCTTTGGGTTAATATGGATTATGCACACACATCACTACCCACAAAGATGAAATTGTCCCAGTAAAAGTGAATGTCATTTTCTTTTTTTTCTAATTTATTTTTTTATTGAAGGATAATTTCTTTACAAAATTTTCTTGTTTTCTGTCAAACCTCAACACGAATCAGCCATCGGTATACATATATTCCTTCCCTCTTGAGCCTCCCTCCCATCTCCCTATCCATCCCGCCCCTCTAGGTTGATACAGAGCCCCTGTTTGAGTTTCCCGAGCCATATAGCGAATTCCCGTTGGCTCTCTATTTTACATATGCTAATGTAAGTTTCCATGTTACTCCTTCCATACATCTCACCCTCTCCTCCTCTCTCCCCATGTCCATAAGTCTGTTCTGTATGTCTGTTTCTCCATTGTTGCCTTACAAATAAGTTCTTCAGTACCATTTTTCTAGATTCAGTATATATGTGTTAGAATACAATATTTATCTTTCTCTTTCTGACTCACTTCACTCTGTATAATAGGTTCTAGGTTCATCCATCTCATTAGAACTGACTCAAATGTGTTCCTTTTCATGACTGAGTAATATTCCTACTCTACTCCAATATAAATTACAAGAAGAAAAAAGGGGGGATGAAGAAATGCTTCCACGTTCTGGGCACTTTCCAAAACAACTTGTGCCTCTGGGCACTTACTACTTACAAGGCCTTTGGGGCTGTAGTAAAAAGCAAACAAACAAACAAAAAAAAACACCTGCACCTGAAATATCCTAGGGTTGGTCAGCGAAAAAGAATTCAAAACAAGGCAGATGGTCAAGAAGCCAATGAAAAGAGGTAAATTTAACTCACATCATTTAAAAAAAAATCACATGAAAAGCATTGCTACATATTAGAGAAAAGCAACAAGATTGCAACAAGGTATCACTTCACATGGATCAGAATGGCCACTGAAAAACTCTACAAACAACTGTTGGAGAGGGGAAGCAGAAAAGGGAACCCTCCTACACTGATGCTGGGAATGGAAATTGGGAACAGCCACTGTGCCAGACTTCCTGAGAGCTCAGTTGGTAACGAATCCTCCTGCAATATGGGAGACCTGGGTTTGATCCCTGGGTTGGGACCATCCCCTGGAGAAGGGAAAGGCTACCCACTCCAGGATTCTGACCTGGAGAATTCCATGGACTGTATAGTCCATAGGGTCACAAAGCGTCAGACACGACAGAGTGACTAACTCAATATTCCATTCTGTATATGTACCATACTTTTTTATCCATTCATCTGTTGATGGACATCTAGGTTGCCTCCATGTTCTAGCTATTGTAAACAGTGCTGCAATGAACAATGGGATATATGTGTATTTTTCAATTTTGGTTTCCTCAGGATATATGCCTAGAAGTGGGATTGTTGGGTCATATGGTGGTTTGTTTTCTAGTTTTGTAAGGAATCTCCATACCGTCTTCCACAGTAGCTGCTTCGATCTACATTCCCACCAACAGTGCAAGAGCGTTCCCTTTTCTCCGACCCTCTCCAGCATTTATTGACTTTTTGATGATGGCCATTCTGACCAGTGTAAGGTGACATCTCATTGTAGTTTTGATTTGCATTTCTCTAATAGTGAGCAATGTTGAGCATCTTTTCATGTGTTTGTTAGCCTTCTGTCTGTCTTCTTTGGAGAAATGTCTGTTTAGGTCTTTTCCCCACTTTTTAATTGGGTTGTTTGTTTTTCTGGCACTGAGCTGTATAAGTTGCTTGTATATTTTGGACATTAATCCTTTGTTAGTTGTTTCATTTGCTATTATTTTCTCCCATTCTGAGGGTTGTATTTTCACCTTGCTTATAGTTTCCATTGCTGTGTAAAAGCTTTTAAGTTTAATCAGGTCCCACTTGTTTACTCTTGCTTTTATTTCCATTAGTCTAGGAGGTGGGTCATAGAGGGTCTTGCTTTGATTTATGTCATTGAATGTTCTGCCTATGTTTTCCTCTAAGAGTTTTATAGTTTCTGGTGTTTAATCCATTTTGAGTTTAACTTTGTGTGTGGTGTTAGGAAGAGTTCTATTTTCATTATTTTACATGTAACTGGTCCAGTTTTCCCAGCACCATTTATTGAAAAGGCTGTCTTTGCCCCCATTGTATATTCTTACCTCCTCTGTCAAAAATAAGGTACCCATAGGTGCATGGGTTTATTTCTGGGCTTTCTGTCTTGCTCCATTGGTCTATAGTTCTGCTTTTGTGCCAGTACCATACTCTCTTGATGATTGTAGCTTTGTAGTATAATCTGAAGTCAAGAAGGTTGATTCCTCCATATCCATTCTTCTTTCTCAAGACTGCTTTGGTTATTTAGAGTCTTCTGTGTTTCCATATGAATTGTAAAAATTTTTGTTCTAGTTCTGTGAAAAATGCCATTTGTAATTTGATAGGGATTGCATTGAATCTGTAGATTGCATTCGGTTCTACAGTCATTTTCACAATATTGATTCTTCCTACTCAGGAACATGGACTATCTCTCCATCTGTTTGTGCCATCTTTGATTTATTTCATTACTGCCTTATAAATTTTCTGTGTACAGTTCTTTTGTCTCCTTGAGTAAGTGTATTCCTAGATATTTAATTCTTTTTCTTGCTATGGTAAATCGGATTGATTCCTTAATTTCTATTTCTGATTTTTCAGTGTTAGTATATAGAAATGCAAGTGATTTCTGTGTATTGATTTTGTATCCTGCAGCTTTGCTAAATTCAGTGATTAGCCCCAGTAATTTTCTGATATTATCTTCATAGTTTTCTATTAGAGTATCATGTCATCTGCAGAGAGAGTTTTACTTCTCCTTTTCCAATCTGGATTCCTTTTATTTTTCTTCACTGATTGTTATAGCTAGGGCTTCCAAAGCTGTGTTGAATACTACTGGGGAAAGTAGACACCCTTGTCTTGTTCCTGATCTTAGGAGGAATGCTTTCAGCTTTTCACCATAAAATAATTTGCTGTAGGCTTATCATATATGGCCTTTACAATGTTGAGGTAGGTTCCTTCTATGCCCATTTTTTTGAAGAGTTTTAATCATAAATGGGTGCTGAATTTTGTCAAAGGCTTTTCCTGAATCTATTGAGATGATCATATGGTTTTTATCTTTCAATTTGTTAATATAGTGTATCACATTGATTGATTTACATATATTGAAGAATCCTTGCATTCCTGGAATAAATCCAACTTGATCATGGTGTATGAGCTGTTTGATGTGTAGCTGAATTCTGTTTGCTAAAATTTTGTTCAGGATTTTTGCATCTATGTTCATCAGTGACATTGGCCTGTAGTTTTCTTTTTGTGTGTTGTCTTTGTCTGGTTTTGGTATCAGGGTGATGGTGGCCTCACAGAATGAGTTTGGAAGTGCTCCTTTCTCTGCAATTTTTTTGAAAGAGTTTTATAAGTCTAGGCATTAGCTCTTCTCTAAATATTTGATAGAATTTTCCTGTGAAGTCATCTGGTCCTGGACTTTTGTTTTTTGGGAGAATTTTGATCACAGCTTCAATTTCAGTGCTTGCAATTGGGTTGTTCATAATTTCTATTTCTTCCTGGTTCAGTCTTGAAAGATTGAACTTTTCTAAGAATCTGTTCATTTCTTCCAGGTTATCCATTATACAGTCATATAGTTGTTCATAATAGTCTCTTACAATCATTTGCATTTCTGCATTGTCTGTTGTAACCTCTTCTTTTTCATTTCTAATTTTGTTGATTTGATTCTTCTCTCTTTTTTCTTGATGAGTATGGCTAAAGGCTTGTCAATTTTGTTTATCTTCTCAAATAACCAGCTTTTAGTTTTATTAATTTTTACTATTGTTTCTTTCATTTCTTTTTCATTTATTTCTGCTCAGATCTTTATGATTTTTTCCTTCTATTAATTTTGGGGTTTTTTGTTCTTCTTTTTCCAGTTGTTTTAGGCATAAAGTTAGGTTGTCTATTTGATGTTTTTCTTGTTTCTTGAGGTATGTTTGTATTGCTATAAACTTCCCTCTTAGAACTGCTTTCACTGCATCCCATAGATTTTGAGTTGTCATGTTTTCACTGTCATTTGTTTCTAGAAATTTTTAATTTCCGTTTTGATTTCTTCAGTAACCTGTTGGTTATTTAGAAACATGTACTTTAATCTCCATGTGTTTGTGTTTCTTAGCTTTTTTCTTGTAATTGATACCTGGTCTCATAGAATTGTGACTGGAGAAAATGCTTGGTACAATTTCAGTTTTTCTTTTCAATTTACTGAGGTTTATTTGTGACCCAAGGTGTGGTCTATCCTGGAGAATGTTCCATGTGCACTTGAGAAAAAGATGTATTCTTCTGCATTTGGATGGAATGTCCTAAAGATATCAATGAGATCCATCTCATCTAAGGTATCATTTAAGACTTGTGTTTCCTTATTAATTTTATGTTTTGATGATCTCTCCATTGGTGTGAGTGGGGTGTTAAAGTCTCCTTCTATTATTCTGTTACTGTCAGTTTCTCCTTTTATGTCTGTTAGTGTCTGTCTTAGGTATTGAGGTGCTCCTATGTTGGGTGCATAGATATTTACAATTGTTATGTCTTCCTCTTGGATTGATCCCTTGATCATTATGTAGTGTCTTTCCTTATCTCTGGTAATCTTCTTTATTTTAATGTCTACTTTGTCTGATATGAGGATTGCTACTCCAGCTTTCTTTTGCTTACCATTTATATGGAATATAATTTTCCATCCTCTCACTTTCAGTCTATATGTGCCTTTTGGTCTGAAGTGGGTTTCTTATAGACAGCATATATATGGGTCTTGTTTTTTTATCCATTCAGCCAGTCTGTGTCTTTTGGTTGGAGCATTTAATCCATTTACATTTAAAGTAATTATTGATATGTAGGTTCTTATTGCCATTTTCTTAATTGTTTGAGGTTGATTTTGTAGATCTTTTTTCTTCTCTTGTATTTCTTGACTATATAAGTCCCTTTCACATTTGTTATAAAGCTCGTTTGGTGGTACTGAATTCTTTTAACTTTTGCTTATCTGTAAAACTTTTTATTTCTCCATCAATTTTGAATGGGATCCTTGCTGGGTACAGTCATCTTGGTTGTAGATTTTCCTTTTCAGTACCTTAAATATATCCTGCCATTCCCTTCTGGCCTTCAGAGTTTCTGCTGAAAGATCAGCTGTTAAGCATATGGGGTTTCCCTTGTGTGTTACTTGCTGCTTCTCCCTTGCTGCTTTTAATATTGTTTCTTTGTGTTTAGTCTTTGCTAGTTTGATTAGCATGTGTCTTGGCATGTTTCTCCTTGGGTTTATCCTGTATGGGACTCTGTACCTCTTGGACTTTACTGACTGTTTCCTCTTCCATGTCGGGGAAATTTTCAACTATAATCACTTCAAAAATTTTCTCATACACTTTCTTTTTCTCTTATACTTCTGGGACACCTATAATTTGAATGTTGGTGAATATTGTCCCAGAGGTCTCTGAGACTATCTTCAGTTCTTATCATTCTTTTCACTTTATTCTGCTCTTCAGAAGTTTTTTCCACCATTTTATCTTCCAGCTCACTGATTCATTCTTCTGCTTCAGATATTCTGCTACTGACTCCTTCTAGAGTATTTTTAATTTCAGTAATTGTGTTTGTCTCTGCATGCTTATTCTTTAATTCCACTAGGTGTTTATTAATTGATTCTTGCATTTTCTCCATCTTGTTTTCAAGGTTTTTGATCATCTTTACTATCATTATTCTGAATTCTTTTTCAAGCAGGTTGCCTAATTCCTCTTCATTAAATTGGGTTTCTGTGTTTCTAGTTTGTTCCTTCATTTGTGTGGTATTTCTCTGCTTTTTCATTATTTTATTTAACTTACTGTGTTTGAGGTCTCCTTTTCCCAGGCTTCAAGATTGAATTCTTTATTCCTTTTGATTTCTGCCCTCTTTGGTTCAGTGGTTTGTGTAAGCTTTGTACAGGGTGAGATTTGTGCTGAGTTTTTGTTTCTTTTTTTGTTTTTCCTCTGGTGGGCAGGCTGAGTGAGGTGGTAATCCTGTCTGCTGATGCTTGGATTTGTATTTTTGCCTTGTTTGTTTTTTATTTTATTTATTTTTAATTTTTTTCCCATTTATTTTTTATTAGTTGGAGGCTAATTACTTTACAATATTGTAGTGGTTTTTGCCATACATTGTTTGTTTTTTAGATGAGCCTCCTGCACAGGCTGCTACTGGTGGTTGGGTGATGCCAGGTCTTGTATTCAAGTGGTTTCCTTTGTGTGAATTCTCACTGTTTGATACATCCAAGCATTAGTTCTCTGGCAGTCTAGGGTCTTGGAGTCAACGCTCCTACTCTAATGGCTAAGGACTTGATCTCCTTGGTGGCTCAGACCTGGCAGTGACCCAGTCTCCCAGGCAGCACACTTCTGCTGCTTCACCAGAGGGAACCTGTAAAATATTCTGCCCATGGAAACATGGACTTCTAAATGGGAAGATGTACTTTCCTTTCTCTAGTTCACCAAAAAGACTCATTATATGGGTTCCAGAAGGAGAAGTCAGTCCTTTTCTTAGAACGATTTAAAGTTGACTCTTGAACAACTGAAAGATTAGTCTGCATATAATTTATAGTCAACACTCACATCTGTGGTTATACCTCATTCATAAGTTCAACCAACCACAGACGATGTAGTTATGTATCTACTATTGAAAAAGATCCACATACAAGTGGACCCAGGCAGTTTAAACTCATGCTGTTCAAGGGTCAACCATAGTTATTTCTTTGTTTGTAAACAGCGGCCACATTTCTCTATCCAGTCTTAAGCTCTTAGTGAGGAAAAACATAGATATGAATTATTATTATGAAGAAATACTAAATACAAATACAAAACTGTATCTGATTTCATTGTGTAAATAGGTTTATTTGGTGCTGTCCATTCAGGTTATAGATCAAAAAGTCAACTGGAGAAAGGAGGTGACTTGAAGGATATCTTCTTCAGTTTTACTATTTGGCCTCAGAACAACAATGTCTCATACACATAAAACCACCTGAGGAATGAGTTAGTTCTCAAAAATAAAATTTCCATTAACTAAAATTTACCTATGTAAGCACCAAAAGTATTAATTTAACTATTTGGGCTGGAAAATCTGTTTATATCACACATTTAAATATGGGGGCACATGTTTTAAAATTTACCTTTAAATTTGGAACAATTTTAGATTTACAGAAAAGTTGCAAAGACACTAGAAGATTTTCATTACCCTTAATCTAGCCTCCCTAACGTTCCATTATACATGGAATATTATGCTAAGAAATTAGCATTGGTGCATGACTATTAACTAAACTACAGACTCAATTTTTATTTCACTAGTTTTTCACTACTATTCTTTTACTGTTCCAATAAGAAATTCAGGGTTCATATTGCATTCAGCATCAGTGATTTTTAAACCAATATCTGTAATGTAAATTGATTTTTTTCTTAAAGACTCATGTTTTGATATTATAAATATGAATTGCACCATACCATATTTGTTTTTATTTTTTCTTTATTTCTATTGGAGGCTAATTACTTTACAATATTGTTGTGGTTTTTGCCATACATTCACACGAATCAGCCATGGGTGTACACGTATTCCCCATCCTGACCCTCTCTCCCACTTCCCTCCCCATCCCATCCCTCAGGGTCATCCCAGTGCACCAGCCCTGAGCACCATGTCTCATGCATTGAACCTGGACTGGCGATCTATTTCACATATAGTAACATACATGTTTCAATACTATTCTCTCAAATCATCCCACCCTTGCCTGCTCCCACAGAGTCCAAAAGTCTGTTCTTTACATCTGTGTCTCTTTCACTGTCTCGCATATAGGGTCATCATTACCATCTTCTCAAATTCCACATATATGCGTTAGTATACTGTATTGGTGTTTTTCTTTCTGGCTTACTTCACTCTGTATAATGGGCTCCAGTTTCATCCATCTCATTAGAACTGATTCAATTGTATTCTTTTTAACAGCTGAGTAATATTCCATTGTGTATATGTACCACAGCTTTCTCATCCATTCGTCTGCTGATGGACTTCTAGGTTGCTTCCATGTCCTGGCTATTATAAACAGTGCTGCAATGAACACTGGGGTACACGTGTCTCTTTCAGATCTGGTTTCCTCGGTGTGTATGCCCTGCAGTGGGATTGCTGGGACATATGGCAGTTATATTTCCATTTTTTTAAGGAATCTCCACACTGTTCTCTACAGTGGCTGTACTATTTTGCCTTCCCACCAACAATGTAAGAGGGTTCCCTTTTCTCCACACCCTCTCCAGCATTTATTGTTTGTAGACTTTTGGATAGCAGCCATCCTGACTGGCGTGTAATGGTACCTCATTGAGGTTTTGATTTGCATTTCTCTGATAATGAGTGATGTTGAGCATCTTTTCATGTGTTTGTTAGCCATCTGTATGTCTTCTCTGGAGAAATGTCTGTTTAGTTCTTTGGCCCATTTTTTGATTGGGTCATTTATTTTTCTGGAATTGAGCTGAAGGAGTTGCCTGTATATTTTTGAGATTAATTCTTTGTCAGTTGCTTCATTGCTATTATTTTTCCCATTCTGAAGTCTGTCTTTTCACCTTGCTTAGAGTTTCCTTCATTTTGCAAACTCAAGATGGATTAAAGACCTAAGTGTAAGACCAGAAACTATAGAACTCCTAGAGGAAAACAAAGGGAAAACATTCTCTGATGTAAATCATAGCAGGATCCTCTCTGACCCACCTCCCAGAGTAATGGAAATAAAAGCAAAAATAGACACATGGTACCTAATTAAACCATACCATAATTTACTGATTCCTCTAGGGTTTGCTTAAATGAGTTGTACTCTTTGAATCTCAAACTATCTGGCCCTGTAAACTATAAACCTGAGTGCATTCCAATGTTCCTGGTGTTTGGACTGTTTATTTTCTCTGATGATAAAATGCTGCTGTTGAATTGTTCACAAAGTTGAAGCTGTTGTGATGGTTGTTATTCATGTTTTTTTTTTTTTTTGCTATTGTCCATCAGTTGTGATTCTTTAGTTAAAAATCCAATGATATATTTTTTATTCTTATTTGCAATGCTATTGGATTATTTGATGAAATTAAATAGCGCTTTCATTCAAATTTTTTTCCTTGGATTCACGGACATTACAGTCTCCTAGGCTTGCTCTGTGGTAACCACACTATACCTTATTTGCCTTAATCTCAAGCCCTTTCCCTTCGTTCTTCCCCCATTAAAAAAAAAATGTGCCATGAAAACTTCCAATGATATTGTTTATCTCTCACCCACCATTCCCTCAGCATTCCAACCTGGGCTCACAACTCCTCCCATCAGCACCCAAGACTCCCAAGTCCCAGGGTTATCCTTCAGATTACCTGCCAGATATGCCAAAACCAAACTGATCATCTTTCTGCCCACCCTTGGTCCTTTCCTTCCTCTGTCCTCTATTTATCACCAACTTTGTCATTTTCTTGACTCTCATACTCCATATTACTCAATACTATGTGCATCCAATCAGTTGTCAATATGCGTTGACTGAATCTCTGCTTGTTTCATTAATTTGTCCCCACCAATCCTTTTCCATTGCTAATATTACTACCATCCCAACCAAGGTGAGCTTCATAAGTCATAAAATAAATACACATCACTCTCTGCCTGTGCTATTAACTCGCCTCTTTCCTAGACTCCTCCTCCTCTTTCCATTGGACTTGGGGCTGTGTCACTTCTCTTTCTGAAACCCAAATACGACCACATCATCTGTGTGCCTTTACATCCTGCTCCCCTCCTTGTTGCCTGTGGAAGGAAAGGCCTTTGTTTGGCATTAGATTCCTTTCATCTGGTCCCATTCAGATTTTCCAGCTCACTCTCTCTTCAAGCATCCTTGAAGCCAAGATGCACCACTTGCTGCTTCCCTGTAATTCTTCATTTCCATGCCTTTGCTTCCATTATTCCTTGTGTGAAGCTTCCTCTATCCTATCTCCATGCTCAAACCCTTTTCAGCCTGCAAATTCCATATGAAAGGCACTTTCCCCCAATAGTTCCCCATAGATTCTCCCCCATCTGAAAGGAGATGCTTCTGCTAACTCCACTCTGTGTTTTAGCTATACTGCTATGGTCTCTTGTATCACAAACCTTGCTTCTATATCATGCACGCAGGGTTCTCATCTCACCTATGAAATGACTACAAACTCCTTAAGATGATTGTCTGATGCATCTTTTGATCTCCTGAAGCACCTGCATATTATAGGTACTAAACTCTCTCGTACCTAGAAAAAGACCCTTAAAAGTCAAAGTACATGTCATGAACCTATGTTTCCTATGTAGCTTTGGAAGCAAAGCCCTGGTCACCTAAAATGTTTGCAGTGACTTATCATCTTTTTCTTCACCACTGTTCTCTCCAGTTGTAACAGACTGAATGTTTGTACTCCCTCAAAAATTTTTTACATTGAAATCTTAACTCCCAGTGTTATGGTATTATAGAGTGGCAACTTGTGGAATGATTAGGTGGGGTCCCCAAGAGTAGGACTAGTGCCTTTATCAAAGGGGCCTCAGGGAGCTCTCTCAGTCTTTCTGCCACATGAGGATGCAATGAACATGTGGCTGTCTGCAAGCTGGAATGGGTTTCCCAGCAGTAACTGACCATGCTGGCACCCTGGTGTCAGGCTTCTGTCCTACAGAGCTGTGAGAAATATATTTCTATGCCAGGCTTCCCCGTTCATCACCAACTCCCAGAGCTTGTTCAAACTCATGCCCATCAAGTTGATGAGGCCATCCAGCCATTTCATCTCCTGTTGTTCTCTTCCCCTACCTTCAATCTTTCCAGCATCAGGGTCTTTCCTAATGAGTCAATTATTTGCATCAGGTGGCCAAAGTACATACTTTGTTAGAGGAGCTCATTTCAATGCACATGTAGATCATTCATCTGACCACTGGCCTCTCAGTGGCTCAGCCTCTTTTTCCAGTCCACTGCCATGACTCAGCTGTCCACTCCCACAATCACAGACTGGACCAATTCTCAATTTCAAAGATTCTTCTCACTCAAGACCACTTTCTCTTCTGCTCACTTACTCTAGAAATTCCTCTTTGCAATCCTCTAGCCCAGAAGTACCACACTCATGAACTCTACCCTGTTACCCATGCAGATTTCATGGACCATGATTCCCTATAACCATACTGTGACACACACTTTCAGAGCATCTGCCTTTCATTGAGTGTTCAGACTCATTTGGTGAAACTCTGACCCTGGTTCAATCCAACTCTCCACTCACCCACTGCTTACATCCAAATAGCTGAATACAGCTGGAGAAAAATCACACATCATGTCGACTAAATTCAAATTAAAAATTTATAATCTCCAACCTCAAATAAATCCTCAGGACTGCTTTCAACTCTCTATATTTCTCTGGTGATTTTATTCACCCACCTCTTGGGGTTATTGCTTTGCACCTTTTCCTCTCAGAACAACCCTAACTCCTCATTGTTCTCAGCTGGTCATTATATTTCTGAGAAGAGAGGTGATCAAGGGAGAACTTTGACATTTTCCATAACTCTCCCATCTGCCACCTTCTGGCTCTGTGACCACTGAATATCTCTCTATCCAGTTATGATGCCCTGTTCCCTGCCCACCCCTCCTCCTTTCCTCCCCATTCAAGAACTTCAGGCCCATAATTACCCACTGCACCATCAAGATTTCTCCTTTAAGCCCTAGCTTGACCCATTCTCAGTAGTACATACGCTTCTGATAACACCTCTCTCCAAAAAAGACAAAGGTAACCCCACATTTTCTGTAAATAGCATCCAATCTCTCAGGCCCTTTTATGTCAACACTCTTCAAAGGAGTTATCCACCCCTGCAGATTCTCATTCTTTTGTTGAATCTACTCAAATTATGTTTCAGTCTTAATCACTCTGAGGCACATGCCAAGAGAACCAGTGACCTTCACATTGCCTAATCCGATAAGACCCTCTCGGGGCTCATTTTTACTCAGTTCCTCAAGACACATGGCAAGATTGGGTCACTCTCCCCTTCCTGAAACGGTTGCTTCACTTGGCTCCCATGACTCCACACTTTCTTTGCCTTCTCCCTATTTCAGTGGCCACTTTGATTCAGTTTCCTTTACTCTCCCTGAACCCTCTTATCTACATCCAAAAATTAGCAATCTTACAGCTTACTCTTTTTTTTTTTTTGTATTTTATTTTACTTTTTTCCCAATTATTTTTATTAGTTGGAGGCTAATTACTTTACAATATTGTAGTGGTTTTTGCCATACATTGACATGAATTAGCCATGGATTTACATGTGTTCCCCATCTTGAACCCCCCTCCCGCCTCCCTCCCCATCCCATCCCTCTGGGTCATCCCAGTGCACCAGCCCGGAGCACTTGTCTCATGCATCCAACCTGGACTGGTGATCTGTTTCACACTTGATAATATACATGTTTCGATGTTGTTCTGTAAGATCATCCCACCCTTGCCTTCTCCCATAGAGTCCAAAAGTCTGTTCTATACATCTGTCTCCCCAGCCAGGACATGGATGCAATCTTACAGCTCAGTCTTTATTCCTCTTCTCTTCTCTGTCTATCCCAGATTTTGGCAATAAAATCTAAGTTCCACAACTTTCCAAAATATCTATAACCTGGTCGCTCCAAATTTATATCTCTAGCCCTAATATCTCTCTGTATCTCAAACTTGAGTATTCAACTACTTGCCCAGGATCTATAGCTGTTTATCTAATCAGCATCTCAGTGTGATAATGTCCCAAACTGGACTCCTGGTTCAATTGGACGTCATCCCCAAATAGAAACCATCCCGTGTAGCTCAGTCAGTAGAGAATTGTCTGAAGCGCAGGAGATCTGGGTTTAATCGCTGGGTTGGGAAGATCCCCTGAAGGAGGAAATGGCAATCCACTCCAGTATCCTTGTCTGGAAAATCTCATAGACAGAGGAGCCTGGTGGGCTGCAGTCCACGGGGTCACGGGCACGACTGAGGGACTAATACACACTTACTTACTTACAGTAAATGGCACCTCCATCATTCAGATGCCTACATTCAAAACTAGAGACATTGGTGATTCTTCTCTCTCACTTACACACATTAAAATCTATTAGAAACTTGTCAGTTCCATCTCTGTTAGATAACTTGCACTCAATCTGCTCATCAATCAACCGATTCTCACTTCTGCTCTAGTTCAAACTATCATCATATCTTATTTGAATTTCTGCAGTAGACTGTTGAATGGTCTCTTTCACCCAGTTTACCCCATCTATGTTTTTACATGAGGCATGTTAAATAACTTCTCAATAATAGAAGCTAATGTTTACACAGCACTCACTATGTGTCAGGCATTGTTTTAAGCACTTTACATATATTAACTCATTTAATCATCAAAGTAACCCTACAACCTAAGTAACTTCATAATTCTCACTTCAGAGATAGAGACACCGAGGTATAGAGAGGTTGAACCCTTGGTGTGGTACACAGTAAGCAGTATTTTTACCATCCATTGGGATATAAATGGGCCCTATTCCATCACACCTGGAGTACTCTTGCCTGGAAAACTCAATGGATGGAGGAGCCTGGTGGGCTACACTCCATGGGGTCACAGAGTCGGACACGACTGAGTGACTTCACCCTGTTCCGTCACACCAGTACTCCACCAAAATGTAACCTCCAGGAGAGCAGGGAGATTGTCTGCTTGCCACAGTGCTGTCATAGTCCCTGAACTGAAGGCACTCTGTAAATAAGTACCGACTGGGTGAAAAAGATGAATGTGTCTGCCTCTGGTTGACCCCCTTCCCCTCCTAACTGGCAATAAGTAACTAATTAACTCATTAAATTAATTCATTTAATTACTACCTAAACAAGTTAGAATATACAGCCTCAGTGTGAGGCCATAAAGGGTTTGCCTAAGAATAAGTGTCTGCCTATGAATAAAGTGTTTTAAGACACAATTTGCTGAGTAATATCCCCTTTGGATTCTCAAGAATTTAAAAAATGTATGCCTTGTTCCTCATGGTGCTAGTAATGGATGACTTTCAGATTAGCAAATTCATATTATACTCAGAAATCTAGAGTAAGAATATCTTATAAGGTTAATTTAAAAATTGGCTTAGACCCCTCAAAGTTAGGGTAAATGTTTAGCAGTATAAATACCAGGTGATTGTTAACCGCTAGAAGAGGAGCAGACACTGAATTTTTAAAGGGAATTACAGAAAAGTAAAATTTCATCATTGCTCAGTGGGACAATGGATTTAGCTAAGGAGTCTGCTGGAAAATGCTCTGTAACCTTGGAAACAGTCTATAAGCTCTCCCTCAAAGATGCTAATCCACAAAACGAGCTTTTTGAGTGCCCAGGGGGTTAGCTGGTTTTCACGGGAATAACTTTGACCCATCAGGTTGCAGAACTGTTACAGGTGCTCACTCCTCTGACCACAACCCACAGAACTCGGGAGTGAAGGCTTCCCATGCCCCACATATCAGTTCCTTCACCACGGATTTTTCCTCCACACCCATTTTCATTTATTTTGTTTATCAAATTATTCAGTGTTTACTCTGTGCTTGGCATTGTTTTAAGTGCTTCATAAATATTATCTAATTTAATTCTCCCAACAACCCTGTGATAACAGGACACAGGCCAAGAGCTGAGTGACCTGCCGGGACTGTGTAATCTTCCACGAAGAACCCCTGTTCTAGGACGTGAGGAAGAAGGAGCCAAGGACAGTGAGGGGGACACAGAGGTGTTTGAAAAGAAAGCATGCAGACAGCTGGAAAAGAGCTGGGACCACCTACACTGAGCAAATGGACCCTCTGATGCTGCTCTTTTTCAGAACCACTGTTTAAAGAAAGGCAGATGACCTCACATGTCACTAGATTCATTGCTTTGGGAGCAGCTTGATCATTAGATGGAGAGAAAGTGGAGGCAAAGATGAAAATCATATATGACAGGATCGGGGAAATAGAAAGAATAAGACCTCGAAAGCGGGAAGGAGTACACTTTGTAGATAACATTCGTAGGAAATCTTGTAAATAGAAAAGTGGTCAATATATAGGTGGGCAGAGGTTTGGAGTGATAGGAAAACATCAAATAATCCACACATAGAAGAAAAGGAAGCCTTGGGTCTATGTGCATAACTCAGCAATATTTCTGCAAGTAGTACTATGATTATGCAAACCAAGCTTCTCAAACCATAATATAAATGCTTATATACTTAAATTCACTAGAACAAGAACTCCCACTGAGTCTCACTGTATTTTAGATACTCCTGCAGGAAACACAGGTTGTGGTCAGCAACTTAGGATGACCCAGATCCTCATAAAACTTAGAGCCAGGAAAAAGGTCCCTAAATTTGTAGCACACTTTATGTTTCCTAACATTTGATTTGTTTGGACATGACAGGCTAGCAATCAGAGGTCATTTCTCCCTAAAGAGTTATGCTTGCTTTATAAAGAGCAAACAATAAATTACGGTGCCTTGGATAGATCTTAAAGCTGTTTGGCAAAATGAGATGAAGGCCATAACAATTTCTGACCTGATTTTGGCCATTTTAAAGAGTGAACAATCCATATTTATAGTCAATAAATATTAGCCAGCATTGGTATATGAACATATCTATGTAGCTTTTGTTTTCAATAGAAACACCTAAAAATAAATTGACACCTTCATTATTAAAGCATCATATGTAATCTCAACTTAGTTCCCCCTTTAGTTTTGAGAACTAATTCATCCTAAGATTTTCACTTAGAATTTTTTCACTATATTCTTTGCTCTAAAATCTCTGGACAGGTTTTGATTTTTTAAAAACCCTATATCTACTCTCAACTGTTTTGTGAGCTAGTAGATCTCTTACTTAATGCTTGTCAGAAGAAATGTCTAGTTGGTATTCATAGTTCCCTCTTACGAGCTCCTGTTTTTGAAACAGGCCAAAAAAAAAAAAATGCTTATAAAAAAAAATGCTTATAGTAGAAATATACTCTACCTGGGTTATAGCAAGCCTTGGAGTTCTTTTTCTCCCGTCACAGAGGAAAACAAA
This sequence comes from Muntiacus reevesi, assembly GCF_963930625.1. NCBI lineage: Eukaryota > Metazoa > Chordata > Mammalia > Artiodactyla > Cervidae > Muntiacus > Muntiacus reevesi. Next base: position 10,382,523 of record NC_089267.1, on the reverse strand, counting down.
AATAATTCACACAAATGAACAGAAATATATATATATATACACACATATATATGTGTATGTGTAGATGTGAGTATATATATACATATATGCATTGTGTGTGGGTGTACATATACACATACATGCTGGTATGTGTGTGTGTATACATGTGTGTGTTTATATACAAATGTGTGTGTATGTGTGTGTGCGCTCAGTCGCTTCAGTCATGTCCAAATCTTTGCAACCCTATGGACTGCAGCCCTTCAGGCACCTCTGTCTATGGGATTTTTCTAGCATGAATACTGGAGTGGGTTCTCATTTCCTAGTCCAGGGGATCTTCCCAACACAGGGATCTTCCTGACACAGGGCTCTCCTATGTCTCCTGCATTATAGGTGGATTTTTTGCTGCTGAGTCCCCAGGGAAGCCATGTGTGTGTGTGTGTGTGTCTGTCTGTCTGTCTGTCTGTGTGTACATTATGTGTATACATCACATCCCATTCATCCCAAGATAGGAAGAGTAAGAACTTCCATGTTTCCTTAAATGGATCTTGGAGAGCCCTTGGTCAGCTGGCCTGACTCTCCCTCCCCACAGCAAGGACTTTATCTCCTTCTGGAAGAGCTGGTTAGTAGATATGCATGGACACCTAGCTATCATTTTCCATCAGGCCTGAGCTGTCCTAGAAGCCTGCATCACTCTTCCCCTGCACTCTCTGCCTGATCCTGTGTGCCCCTGGAGGGTCCTCAGGTGTACAGGGGACCAGCGAACAGGTGAAGACCCAGGGCTCAGCGGAGGCCTGGACTTCACAGACTGGGAAATGCATCCTATAGCCAAACACCAGGACATGTGTGACACAAACCCATATGTCAGAATTCTTTCCATACATTTTCTTCACTTTTTCTCCTTTACACCTTAAAGGGAGATCTGGACTCATTTCTAAGTGCCTCTGAATAGCCCCTTAGCAACCATTTTAAATAGGATTAGATGCAACTGTTCTCTATTTAAGGGTGATACATTATAAAAATCCCAGCATAAATAGAAACAGAATGGGGGGGTTATAGAATTTATTTTTCAAACACATTTAAAGAAGATTATAAAATGTATAAAAATATTCCCCTAAACAACACTGTAATCTAAAAAATATTTGGTGGTCAACCACCCATCCTGCCCTTCCAGTCTCCCCCACCCCACAAGGAGCATTCGTGAAAGCTCATCCATTTGTCATATTGCTGGGTGAGCCAAGCCAAACTATCTCCCAGGAACGTTTTATCATAAAGATCTGTTTACAGATATTTTGCAAAACAAAATTACATTGCTAATCATTTAAATGGTATAACATGCTTCTGTATTTTAAATAAGTGTGTATTTTAATGCAAACTACACAACTTAGAATTTCAAAGCATTGTTGACTATATTAAGGCATTAGTACACAGATTTAATAATGGATCAAGGTGGCTTATGGCTAAAAAAAAAAATAAGTTTGACTGCACTTCCTTTAAAAAGTTCAAACTATATCTGATTGCAGTCAATTGTTTTCGGAACAAAAGATAGTGCATGAAATTCAAGAAGCTTGCATGTGGACTGTTTTTCACATTTGTTTTTTACCAAGAGCTTTGTAATAAAAATACTTCTCTTTGTTTGCAAAATAGTACTGAAACATCCAATCCTTCTTTACCATGCCACTGGCATCAAAGAAGGCAGCAAATGCTTCTCTCCATTAAAATTCTACTTATTTTAATAATAGATTTTTTTCTGTTGAGTAATATGATTCAGCACCTGACACATAATACTTAATAAATATTTGTTCAATTAAATTGAATAGTTAAGCTTGTGTTCATTTCTAAGGGCTAATATTTGCCAAGACCTCTGAGCACCATTTTTACCATTAAAGAGGCTCCCTTTCATTACAAGAAGTCATTGTTTGGAGAAGATTATGGAAACCAGCCTTGGGAACAATGCTACAAAATTTAAAATAAATATGTCAGTATAGGGAAGAAATCTAACAGTCATTACAGAAAAATATATGCATTATAATGTAATATAAATTATGATAAACAATAGCAATAAGAAGGTAGGATGTTTAAATTCTATTCCAATATTTTAGAGATCAGAGTTTTCTTTCTGTTTGCTTTATAGCAAACACAATGTTGGAAGAAATAAGGAACCAGGGAAAGAATGAATGTTGAGAAATAAAGAATTAATTTGAGGGTCAGAGACTTTGTTTATAAACATTTGATAGCAAAACATATTTTGATTAAGTGGAAAACATATTACCTAAAAACAATGAAAGAGCTGGCCCTGGATCTTTGAAGCACATTCTTTTTTTTTTTTTTAAACACATTCTTATATTCCCTTCTGATATAAGACTACAGAAAAGTTGAATGCCAGTTTTAAAGCCTAATTCCTCAACTTCAGATTTTTCCTCTATACCCAATTCCAAACTCTCCTGTGGATTTGAATGACTAGTTCCAGGATATGAACTTGAAAATGTAATAAAAACCTTCTCTGAAGTGGGGAGCAGCAAGAACGTGAGAACATAAGGCCACATTGACACTGAACATGAGTGTAGGCCCTGGTGTGGAAGGAGTGCTTCATTCATTCAGCAGACGCACCCGAGGGGACTTCATGCTCCCAGATCTTAACTGGGGATGTGATGAGGTCAGATGTAGGAGAAACAGGAAGGCCAAGCTCAAAGGGAAGCCCTACGAGGGCTGCAACCTGTACCCCTTCCACACACTTCTGTGTCCCTTCTATATACTGATGCGACAGGGTCAGGTGATGCCTTACACTTTTCAAGCGCCGCCGGAGTTTTGACAAATAAATACCCTTCAATCCTTAATCATTAGACTGATGTGCGGTAGGGAAGCAAGCGTTTCCAAAGTTTTGCATATTTTAAGTATCTGGTGAATGTGATTCTGTGAGAACAAATCTAGCCAGTTTCTGTAGAGGTAATCCATTCAATGGACATCCAAGAGAGGAATCTTTACCAATGGACAGTTTTTATTTCCAGGGCTTCATCCACCAAGAAACAGTGTATGAGGGTCCCGGAAAGCTTCTTTCCTCTGCTGTGGCCAATTGACCACAAACAATGTGCATTTGCATTGTACAAGCACTTAGCTTATGAGAACTGAACCGCACTTATGGGACAGAGAAGTAGGCAAGAAAATGTTTTAAATAGTTGACAGGAACCCCTTCAGTGTTCCAATTTTCTCCATAAGCATTTACTCCGAGTAGGCATGAGAATTTTCCACTCAAGGCAGCCTCAGGTCCTACATGGTTCTCCAGTTGAGAGAAGACCTCTCCAATTGAAGGACACTGGTAGCCACTGGATTCAACGGCATAGAGATGCATATATTTTATCCAACACAGACCTCAGAGCACAAGCCAACAACATCTTCTAGTGCTCGACAGAGCTGCCTCCTCTAGGGCCAGAAGGTGAATGCCTGTGTGGATGTGATAGACAGGATGTGTTTACCTTCAATGTGACTCCTTCTGGCAGAGTTCTCAAAAGCAATTTCAACAATATTCAAGTTTTGCCTGATCTACTGTATTGCCTTGGGAACCAAATGCACAAATTAGATTTAACTTCACCATCAGCATCACTCTTGCAATTTTTTCTAACCCAGTCTCTCTCGTGGAGCCAGACTCAACTGACGCCTCAGATTCTTTGGAGCTGGGAGCCCTCCCAGGTTCTTGTATTTCACCTTTGGCTTGGGACAAACTTCTGAGCTATTGGAGGGTATCTTTTACACATCTTCCCTAAAATACCCAAATTTACTTAGATACAACTCTAACTAACTTCCTTTGTCCCTTGGATCTTCACACTACCAAATGCACAGGATGTACACGCAAAGGACAATGACATCATGTGCACCACACACCATCAAAAATGTATATGAAGTATGTCTAAAAGCAATGCTGGATCACAAAGGATACGGAACGGAGAAAAGAGGGTAAGTGCCTTGATGAGATCAAGAAAGTCACCAGGAAGGAATAAGTTCAAGTCAAAACCTTTGGGTGAAAGTTCAGAGTGGCAGTAGTAGCATTTAGTGGATTTTGAAAAACACGAACATAACAAATATAAATCAGTCAGTGTTCAGTCGCCCAGTCATGTCCAGCTCTTCATGATCCCATGGACCACAGCATGCCAGGCCTCCCTGTCCCTCACCATCTCCTAGAGTTTGCTGAAGTTCATGCACATGGCATTGGTCATGCCATCCAGCCATAAATCAAGAGCTTCTTAGCATTAAAAATCTGTTCAAAAAACCTAGATGCATATGAAAATTACATAGCACTGATAATTGCAAGTTATCAATATAGAATATGGGCCCTTATCAAGAATTTGGTAAACATAATGTGGCCCAGTGTGTATTCATGGACTGGATATTGTGCACCAACTGGCCATCAGCAGCTGTGCCAGCCCGTCTGGAGGTCAGTCCAGGGAGTTCACAGACAGCATATTGACTAAACACGGTCCAGTCCAAAAATACCCAATATTTCACAGCGTGACAAAGCTTCCACTATCAGACAAACACACTGAAACCTACATTGTATTTGGTTCTCCATCCTCCTAACGTTATGTATTTTAAAAATATGGAATGTTCTGATTTCCTCTGAAGCCTTGGGTTGTCAGCTTAGCTGAGAGTCTATCAAATGGGCAGTAATCTTTTATTTTCTCCTGATCTGAGAGCAAGTGTGTACAGAGAAATGCTTCTCTCTGATGTCTATAAACTTCAAGATTGTCTAGCACTAATAAGTTCTTTCCTAAGTGTAAACAAACTCTTTTCTGCTGTAGCTTAGATCTCTAAACAGAAACCTGAACTGAAGTCTCTGACCAGAGCAAATAATCAGTGTTGCAAAAGAAGTGGGCTGACTTCTCGTCCAGGCGGCCCTTGTGCTTTGTGGGAGGGCAGAGGGCAGGATGACTACAATACGGGGATGCCAGGAAGCACAGTGTACAGTTCAGATTACATCGAACCAAAGGCTGAATCCATAGAATTCTTTTTTTCTGATCCAAAGAGCATACATTTTATGATCAGCATTACAATAATTACAAGCCACTTTAGATAAATTAAAAACTCACTCTGACATGTACATAAAAAACAGCTTCCTGAAAGTTTAATAAGATCAGCAGTAACTTACAATGTAATTGTTGTTCATTTTAGTACACCTCCGCAAGCCAGAGCCAGAACATTATTTTAATTAAGCAATTAATGAATTAAAAAGAATGGAACATTCTTGACAACTCAGAGACCCTAGAGGGTTAGATTACAGATAGTAGAATCAGGTCTAAAGTCCAGGATTTCCTGAGCTAACCTGTGACTAGGATGGCGGCTCCCACACAGACTTTTCAAGCTCAGAGTCGAGTACTCATGGTCATGTTCACTGAGGTGCAAGTCCTCAAAAGGAGGCCACTAAAGTCACTGATGGTTGCACCGGTCACGTAATGTTAGAGGGAGATGAATTCAGAAGCAAATTCAATGAATATAAGTAAGAAAGAAACCCCAAAGACAGTAGGATGAAAATAGTGATGTATGGGCCAATCAAGGAGGTGGAGATTAAATGAGCTTTAACTTTCTCATTTTACCCTCTAATCATCTCATATGGGTTTAAATACATTCTCTGCAAAATAAACACTGATTGTGGCTCTGGGTCTTAATTTTCTAAACAAAAATATATGGTGGTAGGAGAAACACTGCAAAAAAGTTAATTACCAGATAAAAGGTTCATTTAGGCTTGAACAAAACATACTGTAACATCACACTGAAGGGAAAATAATAGGGGGGTGCCCAAACTCTACAATGACTGTGCAGACAGCACAGCATCCTCTTCTTTTCTAAATTTGCTGTTCTGCCTCATCCACAGTTTCTGTTCTGCCTACAAGCAAATTAAGTACTCCACATGCCCATAGAGTCCAAGATGCTGACTTCATCCTGGGAGGCTAACCCTCCCAGAAGGAGCTCACTCCTATCTGCATAGTTTCTCTCCTAAAAAGTCTCCGTTCCTTCAGTCCTGGGAGGATCACTCAAACAGCTGGATTTGCCCAGCAGAGCAGAGCCCAAGGGCCAAACACAAAACATCACTCCTCCCCAGAAATGACTGGCATTATAGATGAATGGATATTTCATCTATCCCTTCTGGGAAAATTCCCCACTGAGGCTCTCAGATTTCCATCTCCTATAATGCGGAGGAGGAGAGAGCAAAAAAGGAAGACAGAGATAAAGTCCCTAAATTCCTGCCTAAATTATCCATTATTTCTTCCCTAAAGAAAGAAACACAGAAATTGAAAGCCTGAGAGTGTCATCTTTTGAGTGTCAGCAGGCAGGGGCAGGCAACCTGCCCACCAGAACCAAGAGTTCAAAGGGTAAACAGACACATAGTCGTCCACCTTAAGATTGACCACCACTCATACAGACCTACAGCATAAAAGATTCAATGATGCTGGTGGGAAACAGGCAAACACCTAGCCTCTTAATTTCAAATTTGAAGGAAACAAAATTAAGGATTAATTCTCAGATATACACCTATTCTTTTAAGTCATCACTGTGTGTTGTGCTCAGTTGCTCAGTCACGTCCAACTCTTTGGAACCCCATGGTCTGTAGCCCGCCAGGCTCCTCTGTCCATAGGATTTTCCAGGTAAGAGTACTGGAGTGGGTTGCCATTTCTTCCTCCAAGGGATCTTCCCCACGCAGGGAGCGAACCTGGTTCTCTGGTGTCTCCTTCACTGGCAGACAGATTCATTACCACTTAGCCACCCGGGAAGCCCAAGTCATCACCATTATTTGTTTATGTTCAGTCACTCAGTTGTGTCTAACTCTTTGCTAGCTCATGGATTGCAGCAAGTCAGGCTTCCCAGTCTTTCACTATCTCCCAGGGCTTGCTCAAACTCATGTCCATTGAGTCTGTGATGCCATCCAACCATCTCATCCTCTGTCATCCCTTTCTCCTCCTGCCTTCAAACTTCCCCAGCATCAGAGTCCTTTATAATGAGTCAGCTCTTCGCATCAGGTGGCCAAAGTATTGGAGCTTTAGCTTCAGCATCAGTCCTTCCAATGAACATTCAGGACTGAATTCCTTTAAGATTGACTGGTTTGATCTCCTTGCAGTCCAAGGAACTCTCAAGTCTTCTCTAACACTGCAATTCAAAAGCATCAATTTTTTGGTGCTCAGGATTCATTACAGTCCAACTCTCACATCCATACATGACTACTGGAAAAATCATAGCTTTGACTATATGCACAATTGCTGGAAAAGTAATGTCTCTGCTTTTTAACATTCTGTGTAGGTTTGTCATAGCTTTTCTTCCAAGGAGGAAGCATCTAGAAGGAACTTTATCTTTTGGAAATTTGCATTAAATGCTGTAGAATATATATTCAATTTTCCAGAGTTTCACCAATAAAACACAGGTCGTTATTATCGGCACTTGATTTTCTCATGAGTTAAAAGCAGGCATTTTGATACATGTGGTGGTTTGTACACACACACAGACACACACACACTCATATATACTTGCTATAAGCTAGAAGTTGGTACTGACGGTTAGATGTTTTTATTATATATTTCAGTTTTATCATTACACCTTCGTCTCAGCAAAGGTATAGGTCTGTGAATTATTTGTGTCTTTAAAACATTGGAAATTTATTCTCATTACTTCTGATTTTGTATAAAAATATCAGCATTATTCCAACTATTCGCCAGTATAAATTCATTCCTGCCTTTCATTTAGACAATGTTTTTGAAGATCATTTTTATATTTTATTCAGCATTTATTATGAGTACTTCCTCAGGAATACCATTGATTCAGTGTGGAAATCTGTTAATTTTTGAAATAAGGCAGTCTTGTACAAAGATTATTTCTGGTTGGAAATAGGATATTTGAGTTTCAGCCTGTCTCGCTGAATACAAACCATATGAATTATGTATGTAAATCCCTATGCATTCATCTGAGATTATAAACCAAATAGGTGAGTCAAAATGTTTCCTTAGTAAAACAACAAAAGTGAAGAGTTAATCTGTTGGTATAATGCATGGTAAACCTATTTCAAATTGCCGCTAAAATAAGGATATTGCCCACATTGGATAAAAAAGCATCCCCTTCTTCTGTGTGTTCCCAAAGCTCAGGTAACTGAATTGTGCTAAAACCACACCAATGAATAGGGTATTCAGGCTCAGCGCACTTGAGAAAGAGGCTCCAATTGTGATTCAGAATTCCTTTATGTAGCATCAACACAGTGAGTTCCGTACCTTGGAGCTGGAACAGGGATCACACAGTGTGGTTGCACCTGTCTTTATCCTCAGAGATATGTGAACACTGGGCGCACAGTACTATGTACCTTCACACTGTTACAAATGCCGATTATGACAGCCTGAAGCTGTTAGCGCTGCCCTTGGATGAAGAGTTGCACCAAATGTATCACGTAACTGTTGCTCTCTCAGTTACTGCTCCACCAGCCCTGTGTCACAGACAAGACCTTGGAGGGAAACATGGCTGATGGAGATCACACAGCCGGCCCCAGCGTCTGAGATGCACACCCAGGCCGCTTTGATTCTGAAATTCACACATTTAAGCTCTCCCTCCTCTGCACCCCACAATGATTCCTGCCACAGGAGTGGTAAGTGCGCACACTCAGAGAGATTCACCCTTATGACTTGCATTTCATGTGGTTGTAATAACATATAATAATGAAGTTTATTTCCCAAGTCCATGGAGCATTCACTGCTTGTTCTGTGTAATCTTCACTTAAATAACTTTTTTTCTCTATTTAATGTAAATACAAATAGTAGTAATAACTGTCTTACTTACTGACTTCATAGCACCAGAGTAAGAACATACCAAGTGTGCATGCAAGCACCCTCTGCTCCAGGGACAAATGCTGGTTGTTAATGATAATACTTGGTCCTAACGGATGCATGCAGCTTCCCAGGTAGTGCTAGTGGTAAAGAATCCTCATGCCAGTGCAGGAGAGGTAAGAGATGTGGGTTTCATTTCTGGTTCGGAAAGATCCCCTAGAGGAGAGCATGGCAACCTACTCCAGTATTCTTGCCTAGAGAATACCATCGACAGAGAAGCCCGGTGGGCTACCATCCATAGCGTCACAAGAGTTGGACACAACTGAACCGATTTAGCGTGCATGCAGCACTGGGTGCATGCTGGACTCTGAGAGGAAAATTCCTTGGTCAATTAGATATTAGAAGTGAGAAAGAAAGGAAGTCTAAACGATGCTCATATTTTGGACTTTAAAAAAAAAACAAAACAAAACTTCAAGGGGTTTAGTGTTCTTTCTCCAAGACAGATGCCATCTTCCATGGGAAGTATAGACACTCCAGAGCTAGTCATTTCTGGGAAGTCTTCAAAATATTCTCAGTTCACAAGTTACTGTAATTTCAGTCAGGGCTGAGAGTTAGGGAAGTGGGTTCTAGATCTTACTCGGATGCTGGGGGCACTGGCGCTCTGTGGGACATGTCAGAGTGTTCTCTTGAGCAGGACAGGGATCCTGTTCTCACAGCCTACGCCAGCATCTGCTGCATAGCAAGTGCTCAGAGATATTGGTTAAATGGGTGAATAAACCTCCACAGCTATGAAAGGAGTAGTATCAGAATGGATGAGAGGTTTTCAGACATCTCCTTTAGCTGCAAAACTGTTTTTATTTTTAGTAAGATACCCAAATTGCAAACTATAACGCAGCTGAAGTCGAGATCTGGGGTTAAAGCAGGCACTATGGTAATATAGCATCCATGTGCTCAGACCCTGTTCACCAACTTTCTCTTATCTGCTCACTATCACTCCCCAAAGTCTGGGGAAAATCCTCCAGATACAGTGTGGAAACCTCTGATTTGGATGCTGAAGTCCCCTTTCGACTCCAATTCCATGAGTCTGACATCTATGAAGATGACTGACATCTATCTTCAACGGGTTAATAATTCTATATTGAGGAAAGTAACATTTCTGTTTTGCATCAAGTAGCTTAGTTAATAAAACACTGACTTTTAAGTCATTTTAAGTTGTTCATCCAAGGTCCTCATGCTCTCCCACAGCTCCTCCCCTCTCTCACAGCTGCCTGGCCCCTGCCAGTGGCCCGTGGACACCAGTGACACGGGTCCATTCAACCTCACCTATCCATCCCCTCCCTGGATGTGGCCACGTGGTCCAGAGAGCACTACCTCCCTGCAGAAGAGGCCACTCAACCCACACAGAGCTGTACTCGTGAGAAATGAGGTTTTACTATGGTAAGCCAGGAAAGTTGCTTGGTTCATTTTTTTTGGCAAATATACACTTTTAATTTAATAAGGATATTCAGGCTGAACCCTGGGTAGATCTCTAAAATTCAACTGTCTGTTTTTACAGATAACAAGTGGTCCACAGAGTTTAGTGCTTTAGAGGCACACACGTCAGAGGATGAGGTAAGGATGTTTGGGGGAAAACGGTCTAAATAGGGGGAGGGGACTTCCCCTAACCTATGCATCACAGTTGTCTCAAAACTTTTGTCACTGGATAAAAATCCTGTCATTGCATATCTTCCATACTGTTTGAGGTACCAGGTCAATTGCCTTGTCTATGGAAAAGTTGGTGGGAAAAAATATTATACAGACTAAGATTTTATGAAGGATCACCTTTCCAATTAAATGCAGGAAGAAATCAGAGATATCTTTCCCAAGTGAAGTCAACCACCCTCTACAAATCTTATTCACTGCCTCACAGGAATTTTTAAACGTTCTATTTTGTTGTTGTTCAGTCACTCAGTTGCATCTACTCTTTGCAACACCATGGACAGCAGCACGCCAGGCCTCCCTGTCCTTCGCCATCTCCCAAAGCTTGCTCAAACTCATGTCCACCGAATTGGTGATGCCATTCAACCATCTCATCCTCTATCAGCCCTTTCTCCTCCTGCCTTCAACCTATAAACAGACTTATAATTTAATATTCTGGTGATATTGTCAAACTCCAAATAGATGTACAATTTGGAAGTCTCAAAATTGATTTAAATATTCAATTTTGTTCATAAACCATAGGTTTACCTCATTAAATGACTTCATATATAGCATTTGGTTTCCTTAAATTTTCAGGCAGTTAAAAAATATTTAATTCACCAAATTTCTTAGTTTGATTTTCAGCTAAAACTATTAAGTGGATGCTGCCCAAAGCTGGCCAGATGCCCCATTCATCATGGGTACATGTAGGGAATGTTCTTAACTGGCAACCCTCCCTTTGAAAGAGCCAGCTCTCCTATGGCCAGGTCCCAGGGCCTGGGGGGCATGAGTCTGGTGATCATTCAATGCAAGAGTAATGTAACTATCATCACTGCCTCCAAGGGGCTGACGGGGTCTTACTGGACCTGCACTACAATCCAGCTTCTCTCTCTTTATAACCTGCTGCTTTCCTTCCTATCCAGATGTCAATCCCAAAGGCACTGTCTAATACACTTCTTGCACAAGAATCCCCATCTCAGAGTCTGTTCCTAGGGAGTCTGACCGACAGCAAACCTAAATGGCTCTCTAACCACAAAGATGGGAAACAAGTCAAACTAAGGTGTTCAGAGATTTTCCCATCACATCGTGTGTCCCAGGCTGTCCCTCACGGTAAAGATGTGAAGCAAATCATGTCACTCTCTATTCTGTGTCCCCAAATGCATTCAACTCAAATAAACAGGAGCATCCTGAGAGAGAGGAAAGAACATAAACTAAGAGAGGTATGTGGAAGAGGAGAAAGACAATGACTTTTGATAGCACAGTGCTCATTTATGGAGACTTCAAATAAGGCTTGCATAAGTGCACACACACACATACACACACACGCATATATATTATTGTTGTGTTAGTCACTCAGTTGAACTGTAGCCCATGAGGCTCCTCAGTTCAGTTCAGTTGCTCAGTCATGTCTGACTCTTTGCGATCCCATGGACTGCAGAACACCAGGCCTCCCTGTCCATCACCAACTCCTAGAGCTTACTCAATATCATCCATTGAGTCGGTGATGCCATCCAACCATCTCATCCTCTGTCATCCCCTTCTCCTCCCACCTTCAATCTTTCCCAGTATCATGGTCATTTCAAAGGAAACAGTTCTTCACATCAGGTGGCCAAAGTATTGGAGTTTCAGCTTCAGCATCCGTCCTTCCAATAAATATTCAGGACTGATTTCCTTTAGGATGGACTAGTTGGATCTCCCTGTGGTTCAAGGGACTCTCAAGAGTCTTCTCCAACACCACAGTTCAAAAGCATCAATTCTCTGGCACTCAGCTTTCTTTACAGTCCAACTCTCACATCCATACATGATTACTGGAAAAACCATAGTTTTAACTAGATGGCCCTTTGTTGGCAAAGTAATTTCTCTGCTTTTTAATATGCTGTTACGTTGGTCATAACTTTTCTTCCAAGGAACAGTGTCTTTTAATTTCAAGACTGTAGTCACCATCTGCAGTGATTTTGGAGCCCCCCAAAATAAAAATCTCTCACTGTTTCCATTTTTCCCCCATGTATTTGCCATGAAGTGATGGGACCAGATGCCATGATCTTAGTTTTCTGAATGTTGATATTTAAACCCACTTTTTCACTCTCCTCTGTCATGTTCATCAAGAGGCTCTTCAGTTCTTTGCATTCTGCCCTAAGTGTGGTGTCATCTGCATATCTGAGGTTACTGATATTTCTCCCAACAATCTTGATTCCAGCTTGTGCTTCATCCAGTCCAGCATTTCTCATGATGTACTCTGCATATAAGTTAAATAAGCGGGGTGACAATATACAGCCTTGACATACTCCTTTCCGGATTTGGAACCAGTCTGTTGTTCCTGTCCAGTTCTAGCTTCTGCCTATTGACCTGCATATAGATTTCTCAGGAGGCAGGTCAGGTGGTCTGGTATTCACATCACTTTAAGAATTTTCCACAGTTTGCTGTGATCCACACAGTCAAAGGCTTTGGCATAGCCAATAAAGCAGAAGTAGATGTTTTTTCTGGAACTCTCTGGCTTTTTCAATAATTCAACGGATGTTGGCAATTTGATCTCTGGTTCCTCTGCCTTTTCTAAAACCAGCTTGAACATCTGGAAATTCACGGTTCATGTACTGTTGAAGCTTGGCTTGGAGAATTTTAAGCATTACTTTGCAAGCATGTGAGATACGTGCAATTGTGTGATAGTTTGAGCATTCTTTGGCATTGCTTTTCTTAGGGATTGGAATGAAAACTGACCTTTTCCAGTCCTGTGGCCACTGCTGAGTTCTCCAAATTTGCTGGCATATTGAGTGCAGCACTTTCACAGCATCATCTTTTAGGATTTGAAATAGCACAACTGGAATTCCATTCACCTCCACTAGCTTTGTAGTGAGGCCCACTTGACTTCACATTCCAGGATGTTTGGTTCTAGGTGAGTGATCACACCACTGTGGTTATCTGGGTCATGAAGACCTTTTTTGTATAATTTTTCTGTGTATTCTTGCCACCTTTTCTTAATATCTTCTGCTTCTGTTGGGTCCATACCATTTCTGTCATTTACTGTGCCCATCTTTACATGAAATACACCCTTGGTATCTCTAGTTGTCATGACGAGATCTCTAGTCTTTCCCATTCTATTACTTTCCTCTCTTTCTTTGCACTAATCACTGAGGAAGGCTTTCTTATCTCTCCTTGCTATTCTTTGGAACTCTGCATTCAAATGGGAATATCCTTCCTTTTCTCCTTTGCCCTTCAGTTCTCTTCACAGGTATTTGTCCATGTAATTCTCCAGACAAGAATACTGGAATGGGTATAGCTGTTTTCTTCTCCAGAAGATCTTCCTGACTCAAGGATGGAACCTGGTCTCCTGCATTGCAGGCAGATTGTCTGAGCCACCAGGGAAGCCCATACACACACACACACACACACACACACACACACACACACACACACACACACGTGAGTTTACCAAACAGCTTTTAGGGTTTTCTGTAAGATGTTACAGAAAAATCCAAAGAAACATCTTGGCTAGCCCAATATGTACTCATAACTGAATTGAAAATATCCTCTCAGAATGTGAAAACTAAAGATTCGGACTTGAGAATAGCTGGTATCTCTAGCTCAGAAAGAAGCAGAACTAGAAAGTCCTAATCATGGCTTTCTTTCGGCTCAAAGAAATAGAAACCTACTCTAATAAGATCAAATCTCACAGCCAAGAGTTCAGACAGCCTCAGTGTTACTCTGCCCAGAGGTCAGGACCAAAGCCTCTTCACTTGGGAGCCAGAAGGCCTCTCTCAGCAGCCACGCCTTTTACCTGAAACTATTCCCACCACTGACTCCTCTTGCACATGGCCTGCTGTGGCTTCCTCTGGACACTTGTGCAAATCTACAATCCTGCTTTCCACCTCAAATATTTCAGAATTTCTTCCTCACCCTCACATCTCCAACTCCCATCATTCTCAGAAGATGACTTCAATCCTACTTCCCAGAAAAACAGAAACCATCAGACATAAGGTCTCTCATCTTTCCAGTCACAAACGTATACCTTCCTTTATTCTAGCCATCTTGTTCGCTATATTCTTTCCATCAACATTTTTATTTTTGGCATCTTGTTATTAATTGGAGGATCATTACTTTACAATATTGCGCTGGCCTGTGACATGCATCAACATGAATTGGCCACAGGCATACATGTACCTCCTCCCTCCTGAACCTCCCTCCTTCCCCACCCATCCCTCTAAGTTGTCACAGAGCACTGCTGGCTTCCTTGCCTCATACATCGAACTCCCACTTGCTACCTGTTTTACATATGCTAATGCATATGTTTCCATGCCATCCTCTCAAGTCATCCCATCCTCTCCTTCCCCCACTGTGTTGAAAACTCTGTCCTTTATGTCTGTCTCCTTTCCTGCCCTGCACATAGGATCATCAGTACCATCTTTCTAGATGCCATATATATGCATTAATATATGATATTTGTCTTTCTCTTTCTGACTTACTTTATTCTGAACAGTAGGCTCTATGTTCATCCACCTCATTAGGACTGACTCGAACGCTTTCCTTTTTATAGCTAAATAATATTCCATTGTGTATATGTACCACAACTTCCTTTTCCATTCTTCTGCTAATGGACATATATTCTATTCAAACACCATTTAAAGGAGGCCCACATTGGGCCTGCCTCCCATGACCCCCTGATATACCTTATGTCCCTCTTCCCAAACTTCCAGAAATATTTTTCCATGCTAATTAATGCATGTATCAGCTATGTGTGTGTATTTTATGAAGTCACAGTGGTATTTCTTGTTACTGACTCTAATAGCTATTTATCAGTTCTCACTGTATTGTCTGTCTCAGCTAATTCCTTTTCTATTAATTCAGATATAATTTACATACAGTGAAATGCATAGATCTTAAGTGTACAATTTATTGGTCTTGAGAAGTGCATATACACATATAATATACACTCTATAAAAATACAGAACATTTCTATCCCTCCAGAAAATTGCCTCCTATCCCCTTCCTGTCAACCCCTCAGCCCTGCTATCAGAGCTGAATGCCAGGCTAGCTCCTAACACATGGATTAGGTGTGTGTGTTCCAGAGCTTCATGTAAATAGAATTTTATGGTCTGCATGATTTGTGTCTGGCTTTTTTCATTCCGAATGATACTTCTGAGATTCATATGTGTGTTCATGTACCAGTGGTTTACTCCTGTTCTTTGATGGTTAGTATTTCATTGGATGAATATATCACAGGTTTTTAGTTCATCCTTTTGCTGGTGTATATCTAGGCTATTTCCAATTCAGTTAGAGCTATTATGAAGAAAGCTGATCTAAACATTCTTGTAAAAGAGTTTTTGTGAAGTGTTTTCATTTCTTTTCTATAACCTCTATGAATGGCATAAATAATTGCCAGGTCATAATATAAAAGCATGTTTAACTTCTACAGCAATGACCAAAGAGTTTCCTGAAGTGGTTGGGCTATACTATGCTTCCACAGACAGTAACTGAGCATTCTGGTCCCTCATGACCTTCCTCAGCACTGGATGCTGCCAGTCTCCTTCCATTTAGGCATCCTAGCGAAAGTGCTGTATCAACCTTGAAATTTTCTCTTCCCTTTTGCGTGGTGTAACAAGATGTCTCCAAAGTTTTATCCTTTGTTTCTCTACAATACCTTTGCAAGGTTACTGTTGCTTTTCTGCTTTGAAAGGTAAAGTTTCTTTAAGGCTAATTCCTAGGTTTTCTCCTGCTCTAGATCTAATCACTCATCTTCATCTGTAGCATCTCTGGCACCTGTGCAGAGAAGACTCACTGGGAGTTTGCATTTCCAACCATCTTTCTTCTAAGGTCCAAACCTCCAGTCTGCAGAAGCAAAATGACCAAGACAAGGTATAGGATCTCCCTTTCTGGTGGTACAAGTCAGAAGTTAACCCATTTTCAAGATATTAAAAGGATAAAAAATGTGGCTTTGGCGTACCAAATCTCTCTCCATTCTAACATTTTGGCACAAAGCCCTTGCTTCTAACATCTCTCACCCGGAGTACTGCAATAGCCTCCCCAAGTCTTTACACACACCTGGGCTCCACCCAATCATTTCTAGATATTGGAGCCAGACGGATCTTCTTAAATACTAATAGGCTTATATCATCTCTCTCCTCAAAGTCTTTTGGCTCTTCAGATGAATATAAACCTCTATTACATGAACTGGAAGAACTCATACTGTTAGGCTTCTAATCTCCAAGACCCTCTCAGGCCATCTTTCTGCTCTTCCATGACACCGGTTTCCATCCAATTTTTCAGATTCACCCCTCCCTCTCCCACCTGAGACCCTCTTATTCCCTCCCTCCGTTTTTGCCTCACAAACTCCTCCTCGTCCTCAGATATTAGTTCAATCTCACTGTCACTTCCACTCCTGGCCAGCCTGATCTCAATCAGAATTCCTGGCTTGTATTATTAAAGGATCATGTATTGTCCTGTGTTGCATTTATCAGAGATACTCTGACTTAAATGAAATACATCTCCCCCTGCAAAGGGCATGGACTCTGGCTAATTCTTTTAATTTCTGTACAATTCATGGCATATCATAAGTGCTCAATCCATTTCTGTTCCAAGAAAAACTGAATGGGTATCACTCACTCTCTTGACTCCCCGATTGTTTCTTATTTTCATTTTGAAAGAGAACCTTACTAAATCTTGGTTGGTCAATGAATCATCTGGACTTGGATCATATCTTTTATCTTTAGTCCAATCACTACGGCCAGGGTGGGCACATATGGAAACAGGACTGCTTCTTCCAGAATGCTCATTGAGGCAAAATTCACAGGATAGGTTGTGCTTACAAAAATACTGTATTTTTGTAAGGGGAAAAAAAGAAGGAACAACTGTTTGTAGGTCATATATTAAGATAACCTTAAAGTGCATTCCAGTATACATTAGGTGCAGACAAATACTGTTTTATTCCACTTACATGAGATACCTTGAATTGTCAAATTTGTAGAGTCAGAAAGAACACTGGGAGGTGCCTGGCGCTGGGGTTCAAGGTGGAGGGGAGGGGGAATGGGGATTTACTGTTTAATAGGGACAGAGTTTCAGTTCAGGAAAGTGAAAATTTTGAGAGATGGATGATGGCAAGAGTTGTACACAATGTTAATATTCTTAGTGCCACTGAACTGTATAGGAAATATGGTTAAAATAGCATGTTTTATATTATATGACTTTTACCACCATAAAATAAAATATAAAAATAAATGAAATTATGTAATGCAAAAAAGTAAGTGAGGAATGTCTAGATCATGCCAATTCTCTAAATGAGATAAAATTAAACTCCTTAAAAAAGACTTTATAGAAAGAATACGTTTTCAGGTGTGTGGGTGTGAGGTGTGTAAGTACAGATGGATTGATGAGTGGGAGTGTTCACAGATCTATATATAGGATGCCGCCCTCTTCCCTAACCTACTGATTCTTTCTTTGGGTCACTGACCAATAGTCTGCGTGTGTGTGTTCAGTTGCTCAGTTGTGTCTGACTCTTGGCAAGCCCACGGGTTGCAGCCCACCAGGCTTCTCTGCCCATGGAATTTTCCAGGCAAGAATAGTGGAGCAGGATGCCATCTCCTTCTCCAGGGGATCTTCCCGACCCAGGGATGGAACTTGTGTCCCTCGAGTCTCCTGCGTGGGCAGGCAGATTCTTCACCTCTAGCGCCGCTTGGGAAGCCCAACCAAAGTCTAACTGAAACCAAACCTCCAGACGAGAGAGAACCAAGGAAAGTTCTCACAGTGAACAAAGACCAACTGGTTTTTCCTACTGAAAAAACAAAACATGATTTTAATCTGTATATAATTCAAATGCATGGTAGGAAAAGCTCTTTGGAATAATGAATAAATTACTGCATACTGAAAACACTGTCTCTTTCAAGATGTATTAAAAATTAAAAATAAAATGATCATAGTTCATAATTATTAATGCAACTTAAATATAATTGCAACAAATACCACTGAAAATGCAATCTTTAAATAAAGTATGTCTTGATCCCTATAAATGACCTACTTACTATGAGTAATATTAAATATAACCAAATTAAAAATCATCAAAATAAGAGGTTTCCTTGGAGTTTTCTATAACAGGATATAACCATATAGAGCAGACAAATCAAACCAAATTTGAGAAAAATAATCTTTTGTATTTGATGGTAGTTAAAATGAAACCACCGGGAGAGAGTGTGACAGCAGAAAAAACACTGGACCAGGAGAAAGAAAACCCCAAGTCTTATACCTAACTCTCTGCTGCTGGTGCTAAGTCACTTCAGTCGTGTCCAACTCTGTGCGATCCCATAGACGGCAGCCCACCAGGCTTCCCCATCCCTGGGATTCTCCAGGCAAGAACAATGGAGTGGGTTGCCATTTCCTTCTCCAATGCATGAAAGTGAAAAGTGAAAGTGAAGTCGCTCAGTCGTGCAGGACTCTTAGTGAGCCCATGAACTGCAGCCCACCAGGCTCCTCCATCCATGGGATTTTTCCAGGCAAGAGTACTGGAGTGGGGTACCATCGCCTTCTCCAATCTAACTCTCTAGCTAATTACTAATTAAAGCTGAAACAACCTCTGGGCTTCAGTTTTCTCATCTTAAAACTGGAGCTGGAATAAATATTCAGTGGCTAGAATGTGTTATCTTGATTGCAACTCTCATCAGTTGATAGTCTGGAATACTCCATGCAGAAGGGTTTTGGGGCATCTGACATTTATCAGCAATACTGTTCTAGCTTCAGGAATTTGTCTGTGCATTCTGAATATTTGCCAGACCTAGACAAGGCAGCCTCTAAGCTCCCGTCCACATTCCAGCTCAGTCTGACTGCGTTATGTCAAAGACGAGTGCATCCCTATCCTCAGCATGCAGGCCATGCTGCTCAGCTCAAGCAGAACTTACTGAGGTTCCTCTGTTTACCGGCCGCAGGTCAGGCAGCGGGAATAGG
The DNA here is from genome assembly GCF_963930625.1 of Muntiacus reevesi. Lineage (NCBI taxonomy): Eukaryota > Metazoa > Chordata > Mammalia > Artiodactyla > Cervidae > Muntiacus > Muntiacus reevesi. Next base: position 10,363,159 of record NC_089267.1, on the reverse strand, counting down.
AAAATGAGTAAGAGAGGATTCTTGTCTTCAAGGAGTTTAAGTTTGGAAGAGGATGGGTAAAGAAGACGTGCTTCATATATATAATAGAATACTACTCAGTCATTAAAAAGAATGAAATAAAGCCATTTGCAGCAACGTACATGGACCTAGAGATTATCATTCTAAGTAAGCCCAAAAGACAAATATTAAATGACAGCACTTATATGTGGAATCTAAAAATTAATCCAAATGAAATTATTTAAGAAACAGAAAATGAAATTATGGTTACCAAAGAGCAAGCGAGGGGAGAGAAAAATTGGGAGACTGGGATTACCATATACACACTACTATTAATATAGACATAAAACTGGTCATCAACAATGACTGCTGGGTAGCACAAGGGGCTGTATTCAATATTTTATAATAACCTATGAGGAAAAAGAACCTGAAAAACAACACGTGTGTGTGTGTGACTGAATCACTTCGCTCTACATCTGAAACCAACACATTATAAACCAACTATATTTCAAATTAAAAAAAAAAAAGGTTAGAAGATGACTTAACCAGAAAGCATTTTTTAATTAAAAATATAACACTTCACAAAAGCACAAAGTTTACAGTCATAAGCATCTGATCTAATTCTAAGTATCAAATCAGAGAATCCATATTATGCTTTAAATGCTCACTGAAGTTACTAATGTTTGAATTCAAAGGAAATGTTTCCATTAAGCTTGTCTGTCTAGAGGATTACTTTTTAAAATGTATTGTTTACATCCTCCGACACTGGCATTCAAACACTGTCAGAATGCTGTCCTTCACAAAGCCATGAATGAAAATTAAGAGTACAACATATCATCTGAAAATCTTACTTCAATTTCACCTTGTAATATCTAACAACCAGTATGTTCTTCTCATAAATTCTGGCCAACATGGTTCTCTCAAGAGTCAAAACACACAGCTCATTCTTTTTTTTTTTTTTTTTTTGCTTTCAGAATATGCTGATAGAATTCTCCTGGTTAAAATAAACTTCCCACTCCAGCCACCTACTCATACCCCATGAATCTATCCAGCAGCCTTAGATGACTCCTCTGCCCCACATCCTCCGGATGTGCTCATTCATTCATGCACACAGTTTAGAAATCCAGGTACCTATCCCAAGGCAAGCTCTGTGTTTATGTGACAGACACAGACGAGAATGTCCTTGCTCTCAGGGCTGATGCTGAGGTGACAGTGTACACAGTCAGACGATTGAATCTGACGGCTTTGACAACACAGTGAGTTAGGGGTTGCAATGGTGATCTACCCACACAGACAAGACTCACACAAGTGTTTGTAGGGCTTATGCAGAAAGTCAAGAAATGGATGAAGGGTAACACTCAGTTTGAAGCACCCATGGGGCATCCAGGTGGAGACAATTTAGCAATTGTCAGGTATGTGAATTCAGGATTTAGTAGATAATTTCAGTGTAGTTATACAGACTTGAGATCATTAACACATAAGTGTGACTGAGTTCATGACCAGAAACCACACAGAAGAAGGCAAATCAGAAGGAAATGGAATTATAGAAGGAAGGGCAAGAGGGAGCTTCCAAAAGTCCTCCAGCTCTTATAACCTCCACTCATGTTGCACAATTGGTCTTGCTACCTAATTAGCCTTTTCCAAAGTATATATGTCACGTTTTCTAAGATGGACACTACCTTATCTGACTCCAATGGCCAGGACCATGTTTTTCTTTTTTAATTTTTTAAAAAAATTATCTACTGAAGTACAGCTGATTTACAATGTTGTGTTAATTTCTACCGTACAGAAATGTGATTCAGTTATACATATATGCACATTATTTTTCATACTCGTTTCCATTATGGTTTATCACAGGGTGTTGAATGTCGTTCTCTGTGCTCTATAGCAGGACCTTGTTTATCCATTTGGACTCTGACTTTTTAAAATTGCACCTGTGCCTCCAGGAATCTTCCACTTTGCTGTCTTTCTAGAAGGCAGGACTGGAAAGTCACCTGACTGATTATCTATCATACAGTGAATATTATAGCTCAGACCTTTGAAGCTCCAAATACCATGAAATCCCTTTCTAATACGTATGTCTGGAACAATATTCAGATGGTACAATCTTTTTAAGACAGGTATCAAGATTTTACTTCAGACTGCTATATATTAGGTCACTATTTTTGGCCTAGGGAACAAAGAATCTGTACATTGAAGTATTCACCCTAATTATAAGAAGATTTTATGTTATTTTATTTCTCCAAATCACATTTTATGACAATCGTCATGATTATCATGAAGAATATCAAAACAGACTCTCTTATAATTTTTACTGTTACAAAAAGTTTAATATCTAAAGTATATTAGCCAGCTGATACCTATAGTCCTATATTTCAGATAACAGGATGTAAGATATGTCATGTTTTTCTGCAGAAAAAAAAAGGGGGTTAGGAAAGAAGGCTTAAGCTTCAATATATTACAAGACAGAGATAGCTAAGGCAGATAAATCTGCTAAGCTGGGTGAAAAATAAAAAGAAAGCCACTGGGTTACTTTACTTTGTTTTCATCTCTTTCTACTAAGATACTATCTAATCTTTCTGACCTGGATAGAACTTCTGAATGTGGATGCGTGTGAGTGTGAGTGTTAGTTGCTTAGTCATGTTCCTCCTTGTGCGACCCCAAAGTAATCCTGCCAGGCTCCTCTGCCCATGGAATTGTCAGGCAAGAATACTGGAGTGGGTTGCCATGCCCTCCTCCAGGAGATCTTCCCAATCCAATGGTCAAACCCAGGTATCTGGCATTGCAGGCAGATTCTTTACTGTCTGAACTACCTGGGATACCACTCCATATTTAAAAAGACCTGATACATTGATTTATGCATTCCTTAGATATTTCATATACCATCTATTTTTTCTAAAATATAAACCCCATAAATTGAAAAGAGAACAAAGAGCTCCTCCTCGTGTGTTAAGAGCTATGTTTAAACAAGAAAAATGTGTCACATGACACTTGTGCACACATCACTTACAACTTTAAAATAACGCAATGTGCTTGAGATTAAGAACACTGCTCAAACATCGATCAAGAATGCTTCGGGTACAAGGACGTAAGTTGGAACTAATTTAATAGACTACATAAAGTTGAGCAAATACAGACAGAAAACCCCATCAATAACCACTATTACACTAGTCCTCATTTGTGAATATGCAGATCATGAATCAAAGTCTATGAAAAGAAGCTAAGCTGGTAAGACACCTACAAGACAGCATGAATACCTTAACTGGTTTACAGTTCATATCTCTTCTCTATCTGAATATAATGGCATCTCCCAGAGGATAACTGGGCTTCCCTTGTGGCTCAGCTGGTAAAGAATCTGCCTGCAATGAGGGAGACCTGCGTTCGATCCCTGGGTTGGGAAGATCCCCTGGAGAAGGGAAGGGCTACCCTCTCCAGTATTCTGGCCTGGAGAATTTCATGGACTGTATAGTCCATGGGGTCGCAAAGAGTCAGACACAACTGAGTGCTGCTGCACAAAAATAGAGGATAATCATCTGGCATAATGATGGGAAATACAGAAAATATGGTACTAAATAATATGGAAATCATCAGCAAAGTATTATACTTTATATTACATAAACATATATGTTTGGTTCATTATGGTTCTTTAATATCTAATTAAGCATTTGCTTTCAAATTTCATGAACTTACTTTCTATAAAATTATCTTGTTTTACTATATACAATACAGAGGAATTATCACAATACTACTTCCTAAAATCTAGTTAAATATCTTCTCTAAACCATAGGCTGCTCCTTTGCAAGTCCCAGAGAAAAATCTTCATAGAGAGAGTACTGCATATAGTTGCATTCCTAGTTACTGTTATTTAAAAAGTGTTTTGAACCTTTAAATTCACCTTTGTCATTAAATGTAGCATTTCACTCAGAATCCACAAAAGATAATACTTGATTCTCAGCAAATGCTTTTCCATTTACCAAACAATGATTTTCAAGATTCTACGTCTACACCTTCTGTGTTACTTATTGATAATTACTAACTTCTATATTTTATAACAGTTAATTACTTGACTTTCTGAAGTTCTAAATGAATAATTTGGTTCGGGGAAAGCAAAATCTATAAAGAGGGAGATAATTTAAGTTATCATTCAGATTGAAATTCAAAATTGAGAGAAAGAGGTACTAGCTCTAATTATAGGATGAAATTGGCAACAACAGATACTATCCTGGGCAAACCAACATATATAACCACTTTCCTTTTTGATATTTTATTTTATAGTTAAATAAATGTTCATGTGTATGAAAAGTTTTCACAAGTTAACAACAGATTACAGAATATCTAAAGCTAACTCTGCAGACCTAAATAGACATTTCTCCAAAGAAGACATATAAATGTTCAATAGGCACATGGAAAGATGCTCAGTATCACTAATTATCAGAGAAATGCAAATGAAGGCTACAATGAGGTGATCTCCTAGCACTGGTCAGAATGGGCATCATTAAGATGTCTAAAAATGATAAATGCTGGAGAAGATGTGGAGAAAATGGAACCCTCCTACACTGTTGGTGGCAATGTAAATTGGTGTAGCCACTGTAGAGAGATGGAGATTTCTCAAAAAACTAAAAATAGAATTACCCTATGATCCAGCAACCCCACTCCTGGGCACATATCTAGTGCGTGTGTGCTCAGGTGTTCAGTCGTGTCCAACTCGTGACACATGGACTGTAGCCAGCCAGGGTTTCACATCTGTGGGATTTTCCTGGCACGAGTACTGGAGTGGGTCATCATTTCCTTCTTCAGGGAATCTCCCAACCCAGGGATTGAATCTGCTTCTCCTGAACTGCAAGCTGCTTCTTTACCACTGAGCCACAGAGAAGCCCCACAAATACCCAGAGAAAACCATAATTTGAAAAGATACATGTATCAGAATATTCACTGCAGCATTATTCACAATACCCAGAACACAGAAGCAACCTAAATGTCCATCAACAGAGGAACGGATAAAGAAGCTGTGGTACATATATACAGTGGAATATTACTTAGCCATAAAAAAGAATGAAATAATGCCATCTGCAGCAACATGGATGGGCCTAGAGTTTATCAGACTAAGTGAAGTAAATGAGGAAGAGGAAGAGAAATACCATATGGTATCACTCATACGTGGAATCTGAAATCCAACACAAATGAACATATCTACAAGACGCAAACGCACTCACAGACACAGAGAACAGGTTTGTGGTTGTCAGGGGTGGGAGGGGGGCGGGAGAGGGACGAATTGGGAGTTTGGGATTAGCATATGCAAACTACTATATATAGGATTATATACAGCATGGATGGACAACAAGGTCCTACTGTACAGTGCAGGGAACTATACAATATCTTGTAATAAACCATAATGGAAAAGAATATAAAAAATAATATACATACAAATAAATTTGCTGTTACTGATATATATATATATATAAATATAATACTTTGCTCTACAACAAAAGTTAACTCAACATTGTACTTCACTAAAACAAATTTTTAAAAGTTAATGTCAGTTCTGCAATATATTCCCCTCTCATCATCCACAGAACACTTACTTAGATCATAATAAATGTACATAAGCCTGATACAAAAGCATAAGAAAATAAATACAAAAAACCCAAGACATCCACCACAGAATCTTAGAACGTTCTTCAACACATACCATATTTAAATCTATTCTGTACCCAACACTTAACTGACATGAAACAGGAACTTCTGCTTGGCAAGAATATGGCCCCATATTCTGCTAATTTACAGTGAATAATTAATTAAATCTGGTGAAACTAAAATCATCAGTCTATTTCTCCAATTTTTTTTCTAGCAAAAGATGATGGAATGACCCTAAGCTAATTTCTCTTCTCATTTTTGAATTAGGGTTGCTTTTAGTCATTTCAAACTTTATCATTTTGCCCACATTGCTTTTCCTGCAAAGACATTCATGAGCAATTTAATGAGAAAGAAAGAAGAATGGAAGGAAGGTAAAAATAACCTCAGGTCAAACCCTGGACTCATTTTACCCTCGATCTCGATGCCAAATTCACACCCTGGAGGCTGCAGCCCTGGTCACACCACCCAGCTAGCACAATACGATGGATGGATTCTTCCACAAGGACCCATCTCAGCAGGACCTCTAGTCGCTGCAGCCATCACAGGAAAAGGTGCTCTTGGGACTCTTCTGTAGTTTTACAGAGTGAAGTTAATAATGCCACCTTTCTCGGTACAGCAATTGGAAGTTTAAGGGTGCCTGTACCATCAGGTTAAAGCCTCATAAGTTAGAAAGGCAGACATTAGTAATTCGACTTTACACAGGAAGAAATCAGGGCACAGATGAGTTAACTTATCGATGTTTACACCTATGGAATATGACAGTGTTGAGTTGAATATAGTCCCCTGCTCTGTCTCACTCTCTGATGCTCACCTTCCTTTCTGGCCATGGCAGTTTTTAAGTGGTAGGAACTAGTCAACATCCGGCTAAAGCAAAAGATTTTCTCTTTACTCTAACCAACAGCCCAGTGCCTGACCCAACGCTAACACCAGACAAAATGGTCTTATTGGTGAATTTATTATCACATGATATCTTGTTAGAAATAATCTACCTAACACATAAAAGTTATCACAATAGTAGAGAGGAGAGAGAACCTCATGGTGGAAAAGTGCAAAGGGATTCAAGAACTCTGAGCAAATGAGCCAGATCAGAGAATCCAGATGAACATTGGGTGGGCCAGATCCAGAGCCTGGAGCGTGCCTGGGGTCCTCTGAAAACGTTGGAAAATGCCACTCTTCACATGATAACTTTTTGCTCCTTTTAGGCTTATTTTCTGGATCCAGGATCAAATGTCATAAGGCAAGGGTTTGGAAGGAACCAAGTCAGTTCTGGGAATGTCACTAACAGAAAATAGCAATAATAGAATACTCACAGGACAGCCCTCTCAGGAGATGGGTGTGGGGCAGAGTAAAATATGTAATGTACACAGCCACATGACCAAATGTTAAGTTCCTTCCCCAAGAGAAGAGGGAAACTAACCTCGATACCCACAGCTTGATGCAGTTTTGAAAAGACTTTTAAGAACACTAAAGATTTGAAGTCCATGTATGTGGGTTCTGGCTTCTATTACTTTCATTGTCATATGCCTCAGGCCAACTTAACTCAACTCCCAGGACAAGTTCTAAACTACCCAGCTCCTATCATAGCTCAACATGTAGAAGGCTGCCTAAAAATATAAAACAGTCCATAAAGATAAATGGAATGCAATACAGTGGGCTTTACAATCCATGGTACAGTAATCTCAGCAGCATATACAGATGTTGGAGGGCAATAATGTTATTGCAGGCATTGCTATTTGATATCTTTGCAGGAAGCTGACTCTTTCTGCACAGGCTGAACTCAAACCTTTCTTCTCATCTAACCAGTTGAGCAAGTAACACTCCCAAGACTCTGTGTTTCTATTTAAGTCAGCAGGGGCGCCTGCAGTCCACACTGGTTTCCACATTCTACTGCAGATTTAGGAATCTATTTACGTCAGCAGTGGTTCTCCTCACCTCTGGTTAAGAGAGAATACTCAGAGGTAAAGGAGAGGCAAGACAGGTTGGCAGAAATGTGAATTAATGTTATCTTTCTTACCCTCTCCTCTATTTGATAACGCCTCACTGTCATTTTTTGAGGCTTTCTTTTCTGAATTTTTTCCAGGAGCATTTTGGGACCTAGTACTAGGTATGTATATTTACTAAGATAGGTCTTTGTTGAACCAGAAAACTACAATAATTCAGGGACAACCTTTCCTAAATTTAACCTTATCCAATTAGGGGAGTGAAGGAGACTAGACTCTGGGTGAAAGGGTACATTTTATCCCCCAGACTTTTCTACTTAACACAGCACCTTGGGCCGGGCAGACACCTGCTCGTGCTTTAGAAGGATTCTCAAATTAATATTTACTTTTCCCCTTATGCACCCCTGGATCAGCAACATGAGAGAGTATTCTAGGGTGTAACATACAAAAGTCTATGCAAATGTCCAGGAAAAAATGATATCTGCCTTCTTAGGGACTCTGTCCTCACTTCACTACAGAAGCCCTCTGCTACCATTCTTTCATTTCACAGTTGTCAATTGAGACTGCTGGATGAATTTTGAGTCACAATATTATAATTGGTTGGAGGAGAAAAAGGAGGAAAAAAAGCTGAAGGTACGAGGGTTCTTCCCTCTCCTTTGTCTCTCCTCTCACAAAGGAAGTAGGTGTTATGGAGGTTTGAAGAGTTAGTGGGTGCAAGGTTCCCTGTTAAGAGAGATGGAGAAGTCCAAACTCAATATCCTTTATAAATCAATTCATACCATGAATTGCAGGATTTGTAAGAAAGACAGAACCTCCTAGAATCCCAACTGAATTTTCTTACCCACATTTATACAATGTAAGTGGCAAAATTAAAACTTGAACCCCCAAATGCTTGGATCCAACTTTAATGGACTTTCCATTATGCTTTTTATAACCGTCAACTTGGAGATAATTCCCTTGCCCTCACTCCACTGGGAGACCCTATTAAGAGTGTGGATGAATCTCCTGGTTCTCCTATAATCAGCAGCTCATCCTTTGAATCAGCCTAACCTTCTGCCAAGCTCCCTCTCTGACACTGAAGGATGAACAGACACCAATTTAAAGAAGAGGTGGATGAAATGCAGGTTTCTTCTTGGTAGAAGGGCAGGGTGGCATGTGGGAACTATGCTCGGACTTAGCATAAAAGGTCTGGACCTGGTTGGGCTATGTTTTGTGAGGTGGTTCAAGGTACCACAGGAACCCTCTCAGGGCAGGATGAGGATCTGTGGATGACATGACCCAACTTACCTTCTACACAAGCTCTTTGGGAGAATCCAAATACACACATATTGAACTTGAACACAGTTCAACTCTTTGGCATTTGCTTCAATAACCACTTAGGTTAATGGCCAATATGAGGTAAATGCTCAATAAATGTTAGTAGTTTTATTAAATATTCTGACACAATTCTCAATTCCCTGCCTCCAGCCATCACTTTCACTTTCTGCTTCTATATATATATTTTTTTTCTCATCTTGTTACTCTGTAGCTCTTCTGTCTATGAAGCTTTTATAAAAAGAGAATAAGATTTTAGATCTAATGACATCTTCTTTGATTTAGGTCCCAGGATAACACAGTTTTCAACCCATGTAATATATTGGCTCTTGGTGTCTGGTGACAGTTACCTCAAGGAGTATTCATTGAGGAAGTTAGGTTCCAAAAAACTTGTAAAACACATAGTCATACCCACACCAACACACTTCAAAACCCTAAGATTAAGAAAGACCTTCTATTCACAGGGAAATAAACCAAACCATTAGAAATTATTTGCAGGAGTCAGCTATATCTAGTAATATGACAGTGGTGTCTAAAATTAGTGCACCTTGCCAACAAAACGAGTTATTTTTATGACAAAGTACTTATAAATTTCAAAGAATTTCTTTTCTGAAATCTTAAGGTGAAATTAGCTTCATTATTCTTTTCTATTTATAAAAATTTAAAGGCATTATCAAGACCAAATTCAAGCAGTAATATAAAGTCAAGGCTGATGAAACCTCATGAATATATTGTAATTGATATTGTATAACATTTCTTTGGCATATTCACCCATCAGTTTCATCTCTTCTCTGCTGACATCTGACTTTACAAATTGTGAACACACAATAGGTACACACAGTAGGTAGGGAGCCCAAGGGAATGACTCCACAGTAATGACTAAAGTGAATTTTAAGTCTAAATGCTCTGTTACCAGGAGTTTAGCTTTGTAGGACCTGTTGTGAGAGCAATATCTTAGATATGTGCTATGATGACCACGCATTATCACAAAAAAAACCTGTCTCTGATTTAACAACTATTTTAAAACCTTGTGAAAAGCCTCCTGCTTTTTGACAATCTATCTTTATGCAAAGTTTGCAAAGGGCCACCACCCATGACTGAGTGTCATTAAGTTCCCACATAGGTCTGTTATCTGAATACCCCCTAAGGATCCTGTTTTTAAGACATAAAGTGCCCTCTAGAAAAAAAGTACAGCTCTGTTCCGCTAATGAGCAGATAACAGGGCAGACTTATATCGCAGCAAACTGGGATTCCAAAGCATGCCCAATCTGCCAGGGCAAGAAAGGCCAAGACATTAGGCTGATTGACAGAGAGAGTGCTCAGGCCCCGGGGTTGCAGAGGCTGTGGTGCTAGAACATCACACCCTGTCACGTTTTGTGAATCTGCAATAAAGGAGCGCTGTGTGCCGGAGAGCAGTCTCGGGCGCAGCAGAGGGAACGATGCTTTCCACGTGAGCAGTTGGACAGCATCTTTCATTTTTATTTGTCCATAGAAGCCGGTAGGACCTGATCACTACCAGGATGCACCCTCCCCACTAGAATCCCTCACTCTGCCAGCCCTGAAACAGCCAATGAAGAGGCGTGACGCCCACCCGCGCGCCCTGCACCTCCCCTCCCGGTCAGACCCCGTCAGGCAGCCTCCCATGTTTTCCACCGGCGGCTGGAGGCCTCCGTCCACCTGCTGTGTGCGGCGGACACCAAAAGAAATGGGAGCCAAACGGTGCGTCCTGACCGGCAGAAGAGATGTCTGGAACAGGTGGCAGGGGCGGCGGCCAGGAGGACAGACGGACTGACAACCAGACAGACAGACAGCAGGACCAGCAGACACCATCCATTACTTCCAGTCTCAGAAGAGGGGAAGCCTGCAGCGCCAGGGACGGTCCACCAGGGACAGGCAGCAGATTAACAAGGTTCTGCCTCCCTCAAGCCGGGAGGCTTAAAGTCTTTGTTTTTTTTTTTTTTTTTTTTGGATAAGAAGGTACAGGGAATTTAGAAACCTGCTGCTCTTCATAGAACCAGGCCAACTCTGGCCTTCCGAGTTAATGGCTCCTCTCGGAGTCTACCATAAAAGGGCAGGGATGACTGGGTTTCTCCCCGTGTGCTGTGATCGGCCCCAACAGCTGGCCTCAACGCCCCCCTCCCCCATATGGGCTGCAGCCCTGTTGGTGGAGACCCAGCAGTTTCGGGACACAGCTCCCTCCGGCTCTCTCCTGCCAGCCTCTGCTGCACCCAGGCAGAAGGAGGAAACTCCCCCCTCCTGTGCCAGCATCTTCTCTTTTGGAGGCCTTTCCAGGGGTGGGGCGGGGGAGAGGACCCAGCTGCCCTAAGCTCGGGTGGGTATCACCCTTTTGCCACCCCTCCTTCTCTCTTCACTAACTCCAGATGCAACAGGCTCCCTTTCGGCTCTTCATACAAATCTTCTGCCCCTGGACACACCTTCTGGCCTTAACTTGGGGCTCCAAGGAGCTCATCTCCATCGGGGCTCTGAAGCCCCTCACTGCCAAGTTGAAAACTTTGCCCAATATTGGGAGACCCTTCTAGGGGAAGTCCCCTCCAACTCCACTCATCATCGGTGATGGGAAGCAGGTTCAGGAGGCCAGCACCCCAGGGCATGTTGGCCTGAGACTGAGGCAGGTGGCAGGACAGGGTCACCCATGCCTACATCGCCAGCCACCAGTCTGTCCCCTCCCCAAACCCAGATAAAAGGGGCATTAGACAGAGGTCCGTTGCAGGGTTAGTTGAAGGGATTTAAAGGGCAGATGTGTGCAAAGATTCAGTCCTCTATTGTAAGGCTTGCACCGGGAAGGAGCAGGCCCTGGCGCTCCCTTGGAAACCAGTAAGGAGGAACCTGTATTTTATTCAGGCCAGAGTGCCCATCAGCTTCTCCCATTGTTAAAAACTTTGCATTGCCAATGGCATTATATATGGGGAAGAAAATGTCTTCACACAGGTCTTCTGTGTAGCAGACCCTGAATCAAAGGTTAAAGAGAAGCTAGGGAGGCAGGTTACCAAAGATGGCAACTGCCTAAAAAAAAAGACCCAACCTCGGGCTGCGAGATGAATGAGTAGCAAAATGAACACTCAAAACAAGCATCTTTCTTGCATCAATGCTGGCACCCTTGGCTGGGGTAACCCCAACCTGCTCAACAACTCCAAGGCAAGAAGAGCTATTCTGGCAGCTCTTCCCCACCTCGCCTTCCTGCCTGTTCAGCCCCTGCCCCTCCTCTGCTCCGGCTCAGGGGTCCCTTCCTTCCTCTCGGGCGGCATCTGCTCTTCTGAGCACCCACCCCCGGGTGGCCCCCGCACACCCAGTCCTCTCCTGCACCTCGGTCCCCAGCCATCGTCTCCCCGGGTTCCTCGGCTCAGGGCTCAGCGCATCCTCGCCTGACACCTGTCCCGCACCCCCCACCCGCCTCCTTGCCCCGGCCTCTCGGGCCCGGGCCCCCAGGCAGGCGCCTCCGCCCGCACCCAGCACCCGGCCCGCCCCGCCCCCACCCCCAGCCGGGAGGACCGGGCGGCCGCGGGGATCGGGGAGGCTCGGCGGGCCCGGCCGGCTGGCTTACTTGAGCATGGCTTCTTCCTTCTCCTCTTCCTCCTTCTGCCGGTCCATCACCGCCAGGATGATGTTCCTCTCCTCCTCGGTCAGGTGGCTCAGGTCGGGCAGCTCGGGCATCGGGGGAGGCACGGTGGGCGGGCGGGGACCCCGGGGCCCCACGGCCGAGGACATCTTCGCGGCCTGGCCCGCCCCTCCTCGATGGCCTGGGTTCGGCGCGAGCGCACCTTCGGATCCACGCCCGGCGGCGGCCGCGTCCCTGCTCGGCTCACCGCGGCGCCCTCCCGGCGGCGGGACTGGGCAGCGCGCGAGCCGGGGCTGTCATGGTCCTCCGCCTGCACCCAGCCCCGGAGGCGGCCGCCTTTGTTTTGGTGGCCCTGGCGAGGCGCGGGCGCCCGGCCGCCTCCCGCAGCCCAGCCTTCCCGGGCGGGGGCGGGAGCGCACGGGGCCGAGGATGCTCGGGGCTCGGCGAGGATGCTCCGGCTCGGCCGCCTCCGTGCGTCCGCGGTGCGGGAGGAGAGTTTGGGTGGCACTTAGGCGGAGTCTCCGCGGCTCGGCTCCGGGGATGCTGCTGAGCTCGCAGACACCGCCGCCAGCCGCTCGGCCCCGAGCCGCTCCGCCCACGGCGCCCACCCGCCCACTCCCGGGCCCGGGCCCGCGCGCCCCCTACCCCCGCCCCTGGCCGGCGTGAGCACCGCCGCGCTCCAGCCCAGGTACCTCGGCCCGTGACTCATCCTGCCTCCCTCGTCTCTGCCATCCTCGCCAGCCCTGTGTTTCCACGGTTTGCCTTAATCGTCATCATCCCCGCTCCCCATGTTCTTCGTGGATCATTAGTATTATCAGAACACCCATGGTGTTCGGAACAGGACGGAACAGCCTCGGCATGCATTTCCTCCCCTCCACCGTATCTTTCTCATGTACTGGCCAAGTGTTCATAGCCACAACGATGTGGTTTTTAAAGATAATTTTGATACACCCCCCTCGCCTCCCCCCCCCCCCCCCCCAGCAGACTGGGTTTTCTGGGTCTTCCAGTCTTCCCTGACCCACCCTCTGCGGTCCTGCTGTGCAATATATCTGAAATCCCCCTCCAGAGGCACCACACCACGGCGAATCTTTAATTTGTCATTTTGAGCTCTGGATAGTCCATCTGATCGTATAACTGCACTTCTCTGCTGTTGGCAATGGATTATCTACTTTAATTCCTCTAATGATGCTTGCTATCATCATGCATTCACTTCTTAGCCTCTGTAGGTACTTCTCAAGAAACACCGATCCCAGATAAGAAAACCACTCCACCACGGCCGACTGTGAGAAGCTTCTGCTCAATGCTTGGCCCAATAATAAGCATTAAGGATGAGCTCCCCTTGCTGACATAGGCAAAAATAGACAATCCTTTCAAAACTGTTGATGTTATTGGCTTTCAATACTTGAGACTGAATTTTGTCAATATATTTATTTAAAAAATTAATATAGAGAAGAGTTCAAATTGAACAACGATTTCTCTTAGCAATGGTGTTGGGAAAATTTGATACATTTCTCTCCTGTCCAATTCTTTTTATAATTCTAGAAGGGATCTAGTTTTTTTTCTTTTTTGGTTTTTGTTTTCCCCTCCAAGCCCCTTTATTAACTTTGTTAATAAAGAAGATAAGGATGATGGCTTTTATAAATGATTAAAAACCCTAAAATATTCAAGTGTATAAAATTTAGGAGTTTAATTAGTTGATCTCCCATTGAGTGAAGGGGGTGTTGTTTTTATCTGGACACATCCATTTGAATAATCTCAGTAACATAAGTTTCACTACCCTTTAATTTTATCCCTATGTCTAAATTTCCCTTCTACCTGAAAATCTCTCAGTTCCTTGAGATGCCCATCATATCATCTTCAATTTTCTCCACAGTAAACCTTCCCAGTTTATTCAACCAACAATCTTGTAGCATGATTTCAAAATGTGGTCATTTTTGTCACCTGCCTTGGGACATTCTGGTGGTTTTTCACTTGCCTTCCTGAATAGAGGCATCAAGAACAACAGAAAAAACCAAGAGCAGTGCCTGACACTGTATAATCATCATTTTTATTTGAACAACTTACCGTTTGGCCTGGCTTTTTGGTAGCCATGTTAGTTATGAGACTGTCAATGAAATAAACACATAGTCCTAAAATTTTAGTCCTTTTTTGTAACTGCTACTGCCTAGCCAGATTTCCCCTTTCCTCTAATTAAGCAATTGATGAAAGCACTCTAATCAGCATCTTTTCTTCATTTAAAAGAATTAGCCTTGTTTCCCTTAGACCAGTATATATTCAGGAGGGAACAATATATGAGTTTGAATTCTGACTCTATCAGTCATTTCATGATCTTGGCAAATCCATTATCCTCTTTGGATCACTGTTTCTTCCCCTAGAAAGAGGACTGAAGATATTCACCTCAAGATAGAAGAGGGATGTTAAATGAAATGGCATATTTGGAGCATCTAGCTGTGTGCCTAATACTTTCTAGTGCTCTTTTTTTCTTTTTTCTTGCAAAGGATGTTTTTGGTGATCTCTCCGTAATTGATATTCAAAGGGGAGGAGAAACGTAGGTGACACATTCACTCTGTCTGATGCCTGCATCTCTGCTGGTCAATGTGAAGATACAACAAGGACCAAGTCCTCACATGGTAGACAATCAAGTTGTTGAAATTCTTCTAAGATGTCAATTAAGGAATGAGAAACCCTCAGTAGACATTAGAACTAGTTAAATGAAGTTCTTGAAGCTAGGGGCCTAATGAACAATTAACAGTGTTGTTTTCACCTGAGAGAGCTGCTGTAACAAAATACTGCAGGCTGGGCGGTTTAAACAACAGAAATTTATTTTCTCACAGTCCTGGAGGCTAGAAATTCACAATCAAGGTGTTGGCAGAATTGACTTTTCCTGAGGCCTCTCTCCTTGGCCACCTTCTCGCTGTGTCCTCACATGGCCTGATCTCTGAGCAGGCCCATCCCTGCTATGTCTGCTCTGCTTATAAGGACATTGTTCCTGTGGGTTTAGGCTCTCCACCCTTACGACCTTATTTAACCTTAATCACTTCTTCAAAGGTCCTATCTCCAAATACAGTCACATTCTAAGGTGCTCAGGATTAGGGCTTCACCTGTGATTTTGGGGGGGCACGCAGTTCAACTAGTCCATTACTAGTGGTTTCCACTTATTAGAATTACTTTGGGAAATGGCGATTGATGTGTATTATCTAAATGATTTAATGATAAGAAGTCTGGTCTCAATCATCTTTATGTTTACAACTCCTTGCCTGCTCTTTGATAAGTGAGTGTGAAATCAGCAAGTGAATAAATGAATAAAGGAGAGTGAATTAGACCAATGAATTAGTGGATGCCATGGTACACCCATTGATGTGTCCCCTCTGTCAGGGATCCCATCCATTATCAAGGGGTTCAAATCCAAGAGCAGTACATTTCTTTACATTTACATTTGCGTCCAGAAAATCAGATTTACATGCACTTAAGTAAGCAAATAAATGCCCAAGGTAGATGTGCCAAACTGTGTGGCACAGATGATTAGTTCCTGAAGCTACTGTACAAAAAATATCCAATAAACATAGAAAAATATGCATAATATCTCCTCCTTAGAGGGCTTCCCTGGTAGCTCAGCTGGTAAAGAATCTGCCTGCAAGGTGGAGACCTGGGTTGGATCCCTGGGTTGGGAAGATCCCCTGGAAAAGGGAAAGGCTACCCACTCCAGTATTCTGGCCTGGAAAATTCCATGGACTGTATAGTCCGTGGGGTCGCAAAAAATCGGACACAGCTGAGCAACTTTCACTTCCTCCTTAGGAACTCACAAGGTACCTTAACAAATAAAAGGTGCTAAGAAGCAAGTTACTTACTGCAGTAACAAAATTTGTTTTGCTTGGTTTGGCCTGGCATTTCCCAACTCTGGACAGTGATGAAACCGCCCATTCCCTAAGGGACAAAGCACACTTTGGACGAGTACTGGGAAAAAATCTCATCTTATGAGCTTGGCACCCAGAGATGTTGACTAGAGAGACTATGAAACTTCTCCTGAGATGCCCCTTGCCCAGCCAATAAAATCTACAGGAAAATGTCTTAAATCTTTATTCATAAGATATGTATCAAATGCCTGTCAGGTCAACACTAACCCTATGTTCAGGACTTAAGTCAGAAGAGATGGCTGAGACCAAGCTCCTCTCAGGTAAAATTCTAAGCTCTCTTTTCCACTGATGTCCTCAAATCATCATTTCTTAAAAGATGTCTAAAATTCAACATCACTGATAATGGCTAGCTTAACTTAGTAGCTAAGACTATAACTTCCAGGTGGAAAAATCATTGAAATGAGGTCAAGTTCAAATCCTTACTATACCATTTGACAGGTGGAATGGGTTTAAAAGTGCTTTTCCCCGAAGTTCAGGTCTATTCAGAACCTCAAAATATGACTGTATTTGGAATTGGATCTTTACAGATGATGTTAGATGAAATAGATCATATTGTAATAGGATGGGTTCTAAGTCCAATGACTTTTGTCCTTATAAGAGGAGAGAGGCTCAGACACCTCTCTGAGGTATCTGAGGAAGACCATGTGGAGGCAGGCAGAGGAGGGGGTGAGGCAGCCCCAGACCCAGAAACACAGGGAGCCACTGGAAGCTGGTGTTGGCAGGAAGGGTTCTCCTCTGCAGACCTGGGAGGAGGTTTGCCTACTGACCCCTGGATTTTGGACTTGCAGCCTCCACAACTGAGAGGCTAAATCTCTATTGTTTCAAGCAGTTTTGCAACTTGTGCTGCATTGCTATAGAAGTCCTAGAAAGGTGTTACAACATTTATATGTGTTTGGGTGAAGTATGCTTTGCTGAGCCTTATTTTGCATATCTATAAAATGTAAATAACACTAACCACCTTCTAGGATTTTGTTAATGTTGAAAGCTGGGGTCTGAGACTATGGGAGTGAAGACTGAATATAAGTTAATGGTAAACACACAAGAACAGTTGGACTTTAATAACTTCTCTGGAAAATAACTTGCAGTATAGAATAGAGCGTAAACTGTGGGTGGTAGGTAGTCATGGCGTCCTAGGGAAGGCTTCTGTAGGCAGAGATTTAAAGAAGAAGAAGGAATTGTCTAAGAAAGGTCTGGCTCATAGTGTTCCCAGGTGAGGGAGGCGGTGGACACAAGGCTCAAGTCAGGAAGGGGCAGAGCCCTAGAAAAACAGAAGGTAGGCCAGCGATGGGGGTTCACTGAAACAAGAGGAAAAAACACAGGAGGCGAGCGCCTCCAGGGAATTTCTACTCCAAGGAAGAAGCAAGTGGCTCTTTCCTGATGTTAGGATTCGGTATAACTCCAGTTATAATTACAAAAGTGTTTTTAACTCCTGGAAAATTTAGAAATAAATTAGGAACTTCTTCAACACCTAAGCAGTTTTGCCTAACCAGTGAATGACAACAGTGAGTTTTGATTTAGTTTATCATCACCTCCACCTGTATATTATTCACATATTGTCATGGGCACCTATTCTATTACACGAAAATGGTTTCTATATAAGTTGATCACGTGTCCCTGTCTATCCAGGACTGTCTGAGTTTGTGTCTCCTGTATAAACAGCATCTTCTTTCACTTAACAGTGTTCTAGTTTGCATGACAAACTATATGGTCATCCTATTTATACATAGTTATAATTATTTGCAAAAAAATGTATTTTTGGCTTCAGTGAACATTTGACTCTCATGTGATCTCACTTAAACTATTTGGCTGAAAGTGGATATAACATTTTGCTCGAATTCAACCAAATTCTTATCTTAATATGAATTTTGGTAAGGTTCCACTATTGTCATTTATTTCATGAGGAACTGAATGTGTGGGACTGTTTTTGTCCTTGGACCTAGAAGAAACATGATTCTGTTCTCTCCTGGTGGGTCACACCAGCCTTGGACATAATTCTTCCAAGCAATTAATTCTTGGAAGAATAAAAATATTCTTAACTATTCTTTCTTTGATTTATTGCAATGTTTATCTCCTGATTTAAAAAAAAAATATCAGAGAATCAGAGTTCATGACCTCTTTTACATTCTTTTGAAACTGATCATCTTCCATTTTAGTCACACTTAGTATGTTTAATTGGCAGTGTTTGAGCATAATTTCTCTACATTCTGTTCTCTGCTTTGAGTAACTTCTTGAGAACTCTTCGGTTATGATTTTGTGTGATATGAAGAGTCTCCTTCTTACGTGCTATAACTATTTATTAGCTTTGTCCTTCTGAGAGTGCCTTCTAAGTGTTTATACCAGATGGGTTGAGGCACTAGAGTCTTAGTGCTACCCTCCCCACTATGGGAGTGAATTCCTCCTCTATATACAATCAATCTCTTTATTGAAAAGGAGGATGGATGGAATTGTCTAAAAAGGAATGTTAAGTTTTACCTACCTACAATGATAACAACATCCTAGGTAGAAAATCGATTTGGAAAGTAATTCTGATTCTTTCTTCCTTTCTCCACATGCACGGATAGTGAGGTGTGTTTATCAGTCTTCATCAAAATAATGGGTGGAATCAAAGAAAATTACAAAATATAAGGGAAGGATTTTAAACCTAATGCTAGATATGATTTTATTTTGGTTTAAGAAAGAGCCTATCAAGCAAATAAATTCTTCCCAGGTCATTCACTATGGAAGTGGAAGCGTCAGTTGCTCAGTTGTGTCCAACTCTTTGCAACTGTAGAACCCACCAGGTTCCTCTGTCCATGGAATTCTCCAAGCCAGAATACTGGAGTGGGTTGCCATTCCCTTCTTCAGGGGATCTTCCCAACCCAGGGATCAAAGCCAGGTCTCATGCACTGCAGGCTGATTCATTACTATCTCAGCCACTGGGGAAGTCCCTATGGGAATATTCATTCATTTCTAAACATGCTACTTGCCTGTGGGTCTGCTTCTCTCTATTTCTCTCTCCTTCAAAACTTAGCTGCTCAGACCTCCATCCACGTTTCTACCAACAGAATTTTGTATCTAACTCTATTCATCCCTGGTTATCCTGCCCCTTCCCCTACTCTTTCAGTTGTATATGTATGTCCCAAAAGCTAGATAGAACTTGTAATAATTTGTGAAGTTAAAGACAAATATGTGTTATCTAATTATCCTCTGGTTAAGGATGTCAGAAGGCCAGGGGGCTAGAGAAAGTAGTAAATTAAAAGCATTCATTGACCACACACACACATGCATACACACACATCCATCACTAATACAATGCAGAATTTAACTCTAATAAAATTCAGTCAAGAGCTGGGTATTTGAAAGATAGGCATTTGACCAGAAACAAATGTGAAAAATGGAGCTGGAGGAGAGATGTTTGTAAGTCTCAATTTATTAATAAACAAATAGCTGTATTTTGAACACTTGCTGTGTTCAGGGGAATGTGCTTGATGAGGAAGGAGGTAAGATGAAACACACACCTCCAATTCAGCTGGGGAGACCAAAAATCAAGATATAATCGTGTCAAAACAGAGAGTGAACCAGGACACTATTCATCAGGGTTTTGGTTCCAACTCTGATCATGCAATCTTGAACAAGTTACTTAATATTTCTAGACCTAATTTCCTAACTATGTAAAATTAAGTATTCCACCAGTATTTTAAGAGTCTAGCCATCTCTAACATTATAGCATACAAAGAGGCAGGGAACAATATATAGCAGGCAGTATTTAATAATAACATATTTTTGTGTGATAAGAGTATCATTATAATGGAAAGTGTAGGCAAGGAAATTAGGAACATTAAGCTAGACAATTTACTTGAGTTATACCTATCAATTTACCAGCATCATTAGTTATTAAATAAATTAAAGCTAAAACAAATTAAAGCCATGATGAGATATCACTGTATACTTTATCAGTACACCTAAAATAAAAATAGTGATAATACTAAATGCTTTCAAGGATGCAGGGAAAATAGATCTCTTACATGTTGATGGTGGAAATGTAAAATGTGGCAGTCACTTTGGAAAATAGTTTGGCTGTTTCTTCTAAAACTAAGCATACACTCACCATAAGACTCAGCAATCAACTAAAAACAGAAGTACCATATAACCCAGCAATCCCACTTCTGGGCATACACCTTGAGAAAACCATAATTCAAAAAGATACGTGCACTCCAGTGTTCACTGCAGCACTGTTTCCAAAGCCAGAACATGGAAGCAACCTAAATGCCCATCAACAGAGGGATAAATAAAGAAGATACAGTTAATATCAATTGTATATATGTGACATATCTTCTTTAGCCATCCCTCTGTTGATGGATAACAACAGATAGATGCTATCCATCAACAGATAAAAATGAACAACCCATTAGCCAGACTCATCAAGAAAAAAAGGGAGAATAATTAAATTAATAAAATCAAAAATGTAAAAGGAGAGATTACAACAGACAACACAGAAATACAAAGGATCATGAGAGACTATTACATGCAACTATATGCCAATAAAATGGACAACTTGGAGGGAATGGACAAATTCTTAGAAAAGTTCAATCTTCCAAGACTGACCCAGGAAGAAATGGAAATTATGAACAATCCAATTACAAGCACTGATATCAAAACTGTATTCAAAAATCTCTCAGAAAACAAAATGCCAGGGCCAGATGGCTTCATAGGTGAATTCTATCAAACATTTAGAGAAGAACTGATCCCTATCCTTCTAAAACTCTCCCAAAAATTGCAAAGGAAGAAACACTTCCAAACTCATTCTACAAGGCCACTGTCACCCTGATACCAAACCCAGGCAAAGGAAACACTAAAAAGAATATTATAGGCCAATACCACTGATGAACATAGATACAAAAATGCTCAAGAAAATTCTAGCAAACAGAATTCAACAATACGTCAAAAAGATCATACACCATGACCAAGTCACATTTATTCTAGGAATGCAAGTATTCTTCAGCATACATAAATCAATAAATGTGATACACCATACTAAAAACTTGAAAGATAAAAACAATATGAAAATCTCAATAGATGCAGAAAAACCTTTTGACAAAATTCAACACCCATTTATGATTAAAGGAAAAAAACTTGAAAAAATTGGCACAGAAGGGACCTACCTCAATATAATAAAGGCCATATATAATAAACCCACAGCAAACATTATTCTCAATGGTGAAAAGCAGAAAGCATTCCTTCAAAGATCAGGAACAAGACAAGGGTCCCCACTCCACCACTATTATTCAACATAGTTTTTGGCAATCAGAGAAAAAGAAAGAAATAAAAGGAAGCCAGATTGGAAAAGAAGAATTAAAATTTTCAGTTTGCAGACAATATGATACTATACATAGAAAACCCTAAATATATCATCAGAAAATTAGCTAATCAGTGAATTTAGCAGTGGCAGGATACAAAATCAATACACAGAAATCATTTACATTCATATATGCTAACAATGAAAATTCAGAAAGAGAAAATAAGGAATCAATTCATTTCCCATTGCAACAAAAAGAATAAAATGCCTAGGAATAAAGCTACCCAAGGAGACAAAAGAACTGTATACAGCAAACTATAAGACACTGATGAAAGAAATCAAAGACAATATAAACAGATGGAGGGATATCCCAGGTTCCTGGCTTGGAAGAATTGATATTTTGAAAATGACTATACTACCAAATGGAATCTATACATTCAATGCAATCTCTATCAAATTACCAATGGCATTTTTCACAGAACTAGAGCAAAAAAATCTCATGGTTCATATCAAAGGACAAAAGACCCTGATCAGACAAAGCAATCTGAGAAAGAAGAATGCAACTGGAAGAATCAACCTTCCTGACTTCAGACTATACTACAAAGCTATAGTCATCGAGACAGTATGGTACTGGCACAAAAACAGAAATATAGAGCAATGGAACAAGAAAGAAGCCTAGAAGTAAACCTACATACCTATGGATAACTTATTTTTGACAAAGGAGGCAAGAATATACAATGGGGCAAAGATAGCTTCTTCAGTAAGTGGTACTGGGAAAACTGGACAGCTACATGTAAAAGAATGAAATTAGAACACTTCCAAACACTGTACAAAAAGATAAATGCAAAATGGATTAAAGACCCAAATATAAGAACATAAACTATGAAACTCCTGCAGGAAAAATAGGCAGAATCCTTAATGGCATAAATCAAAGCAAAACCCTTTATGAACCACCTCCTAGATGAATGGAAGTAAAAACAAAAATAAACAAATGTAACCTAATTAAACTTAAAAAATTTTGCACAGCAAAGGAAACTATAAAGAAAGTGAAATTACAATCTTCAGAATGGGAAAAAATAATAGCAAATGAAACACATGACAAAGGATTAATTTAAAAACTACACAAGCAGCTCTCACAAGTCAATAGCAGGAAAATGACCCAGTCACAAAATGGGCAAAAGACCTAGGCAGATATTTCTCCAAAGAAGACATACAGATGGCTAATAAACACATGGCAAGATGCTGAGCATTTCTCATTACTAGAGAAATGCAAATCAAAACTACAATGAGATATCACCTCACAGTAGTCAGAATGGCCATCATCAAAGCTGCTGGAGAGGACATGGAGAAAAAGGAGCTCTCTTGCACTGTTGACAGAAAGTGAAAGTGAGAGACAATCAGTCGTGTTCTACTCTTTGTGTGTGACCCCCCTGGGCTATAGAGTCCATGGAATTCTCCAGGTCATTATACTGGAGTGGGTAGCCTTTCCCTTCTCCAGGGGATCTTCCCAACCCTGGATCAAACCCAGGTCTCCCACACTGCAGGCAGATTTACCAGCTGAGCCACAGTTGGTGGGAATGCAAATTGATATAGCCATTGTGGAGAACAGTATGGAGATTCCTTAAAAAACTAGGAATAAAACCACCATGTGACCCAACAATCCCACTACTATGTACATAACCTGAGGAAACCAAAATTGAAAAGGACATATGCAACCCAATGTTCATTGCAGCTTTATTTACAATAGCTAGGACATGGAAGCAACCTAGATGTCCATCGACAGATGAATGGATAAAGAAGCTGTGGTACGTATATACAATGAAATATTACTCAGCCATAAAAGAAACACATTTGAGTCAGTCCTAATAAGATGGATGAACCTAGAGCCTATTATACAGAGTGAAGTAAGTCAGAAAGAGAAAACCAGTTATCATATACTAGTAGATATATACAGTACTTCCCTGGTATCTCAGCTGGTAAAGAATCTGCCTGCAATCCATGAAACCTGGGTTTGCTCCCTGGGTTGGGAAGATTCCTTGGAGAAAGGAATGGCTACCCACTCCAGTATTCAGGACTGGAGAATTCCATGAACTGTATAGTCTATGGGCCACAAAGTGTCAGACATGACTGAGTGAGGTGGATGAACCTCTCTCTCTCTCTCTCTCTCTCTCTCTAAGTCGCTTCAGTCGTGTCTGACTCTGTGCGACCCCATAGACGGCAGCCCACCATGCTCCACCATAGAGCATATTATACCAAGTGAAGTCTGAAAGAGAAAAAGTTATTTCTGTATGCTAACACACACACACACATATATGGAATCTAGAAAGATGGAACTGATGGACCTTTTTGCAGGGCAGCAATGGAGACACAGACATAGAGAACAGACTTATGGCTACAGCTGGCGGGGGGAGAAGGAGAGAATGGGGGTATGGAAAAAGTAACATGGAAATGTACATTGACATACGTAAAATGGATAGCCAGTGGGAATTTGCTGCATGACTCAGGGAACTCAAACAGAGGAGTGGGATAGGGAGGGAGCTGGGAGGGGTGTTCAAGTGGGAGGGGACATGGGTAAACCTATGGCTGAAAAGTGTTGATATTTGGTAGTAACCAATGCAATACTATAAAGCAATTATCTTTCAATTAAAAATAATTAATTAAATAAAGTGAAAAATAAAATAGCATCACTGAAGGGGGAAAAAAAAAGGTAAATAGCCAGTCTTTGTCTGTTACCTCAAGGGAATAATCATGGCAAGAATTAAGAAAGGAAAACACCCTGTCTGACAAGGGAGACTACACATTTGCAGAAAGACTCCTTGGAGTCAGAAGCCAGGGGATAATTCCAGGCTATGAGACTTGCTCCTCCTAGAAGCCTTTTCTTTTAGATCTATCTTGGCTAGGGTGTAAGCACACACCCCAGAGGAGGGTCCTGGGGCAAATTAACCATGGGGGACAAAGCAAGGTGATTGGCCTGAGGGAAGACAAAGAACCAGAATGCTACTCCTTTATGAAGGATTTAAATTTCCCAAAGGCAGTTCTCTCTCTGAGCTGGCCTGTGTGCTTTTCCACGCATACTGATCTTTTCAGTAAATTTTTTAATTTACTCTTTAAAAACAAAAACAAAAACATAGGGGTGGATAAGGAAGATCTGACACCTACATACAATGGAATATTACTCAGCCATGAAAAAGAACAATATAATGCTATTTGCAGTAACATAGATGGGCCTAGAGATTGTAATACTAAGTGAAGTAAGTCAGACAGAGAAAGACAAATATCATATGATATCACTTATATGTGGAATCTAAAAATGGCGTGCAAGTGAACTTATTTACAAACAAAATAAAGTCATTGATGTAGAAAGCAAACTTGTGGTTACCAGGTGATAAGGAGGAGGAGGGATATATTGGGAGATTAGGATTAACATATGCAAACTAAAACTACTATGTATAGAAGAAATCAACAAGGACCGACTGTATAGCACAGGGAACTCAGTACTCTGTAATAGCCTATACAGGAAAAGAATCTTAAGAAAGAGTGCATATATGTTTTTGTATAACAGATTCAGTTTGCTTGTACACCTGAAACTAACACAACTTTGCAAATCAACTATACTCAAATAATTTTCTTAAAAAACTCAGCAATCACAATCTTGAGAGTTATTCCCAGATAAATAAAAATATTTGTTCATACAAAAACCTACATACAAATGTTTATGGGAGTTTTATTAGTAATAGCAAAAAATTGGGAAAAACCCAGAAGTCCTTATCTGGGTGAATGGTTAAAGAAACTTGCTCATCCATACTAATGGAAGGCTAAGCAACAAAAAGGAGTTATCTATTAGCACAGGCAACAACTTGGACCAATCTCAGGGAATTATGGTGACTGAAGAGATAATTCCAAAAAGGTCACATATAGGCAAGGAATGTGATCCTCTGGACTCTCTAAATAATTCATACTAGAAACTAACAAGGCAGATGAAAGCTTTTATCTTATTCTTTACCTTAAATGGTACTCATCTACACCTGTTATTTCACTCTTACAAACTTGTGGCTTAGGGATTAATTCCAGCTTCCTACTTGGAGCTTCTTTGCCTAAACCAAAAGGTTCCATTTATAGCATTCAAGGAATAATAAAATTATAAAGATGGAGAATAGTGGATGCCAGGGTAAGGATGAGAGTAGGCTGGGTGTGAGCTATAAACAGACATACACACAAGTATGTTGATGTATATTTTTAAAATGTTGAAAATGGACTAAAGGTCTAGTTAATATCATGCCAACATCAATTTCCTGGTTTTGATACTTTCTTCCAATTATATAATATGTCACCATTGAGGGAAGCTGGGTGATGGTTTATGAGAATCTATCTACCAACCTCTGTGATCCTCTGAACTCCATAAATACTTCAAAACAAAAACTAAGAAGACAGATGGAAATGTTTATCTTATTATTTACCTCAAATGGTGCTCTCATCTGCACCTTTTATTTCACTCTTAGAAACTTATGGCTTGGGGATTGATCCCAGCTTCCTGTTTGGAGCTTCTTTGTCTAAACCAAGTGATAAACCTACTTTCTCTTTGCAACAAGGAATAGTATTATTTTGGGCACAGGGACTGATTCAGAAGTTGGCATGTGGTCCTTGATAGGTAGACAAATTTTATGGAGTTACCTAGGAAACAGTACATCATTATATTCTATGTTGGAGCATATTTCATTCACATGATGTTTAAGTTATATGTTTTACCCATTCTCTATTATAGTACTGCAGCATATGGAAGAGCTATAATCTAAAAACAGTGATCCTACTTCAAGGTCAAGGTGAGAATAAAAGGATTATGAAATCATTGAGTTGTGATGTCACTGTTCTATTAAGTACTGAGAAATTCTAACATCCATTTACAACAATGTCACCTCCATTTCCTTCAAGACTTAATTTCCCATGCATTTCCCTCAATTCACCAAGTTACTTTTCAACTGACTCCAGTTCAGACACCTTGGATGTAACATGCCCTGTTTTTAGAAATAGAATCCATACTCTAGTGGATATTGTCAAGTTTCACTGAGATCTTCCTTCAGAACCAAGGCACTCATTACCCCAAGTTTGGTTGCTTGCAGACATTTTGACTAAGAGAGCTGTCTCACCTTACATTCCTTTCCGTGAAAAAGCCCTCATTCAATGAGTGGTCAAGGCTGCAGTGTACAAAGATCCAGTCGGTTTATTTGCTATAAAAAAGGGAGCATCTTTAGAGATCCTGTGTAATCGGTGACATGCACTTTTGCACCTGTGTGGATAGTCCATTTTTCTCCCCACCAAATTCACCCTTCCTTGCTCTCTCTCAGGTGTTCTCAAAAGAACAGCATGATAAACCTCTTGCCTGCTAATCACAGAGTTTTTGAGTCTGTTTCCCTGGGAACCTGAAGCACAGCAGTTGCTATCAGGAGTGGTCCAAGGAAGCAGACTTAAAAATGGGATTATGACGCTGACTCACCTGCTGGCCATCCAGTGATAAAGAGCCCATTGGTGGTAGGCAGAATACACATAGTCCTCCTTCAGCAGTCATACAGTTGTTCAAACTTTCACTGGGAGTGAGCTGGGATGGAGAGCAATGCATAGGATTACTCTGATGAGTGTAACAGCCCTGACACTTGAGAGACATGAAAAAAATTACAGTTATACAGACTATGGAATTGGATGGCTGCTTCCGGGTGGAACTGATTCACTGGATAAAGACATTAAATGAGGGCAATTAATCATCAATTAAAGATCAGGTGTAAAGGTCAAAGGGCTTCCTTGGTAGCATGTACCAAGAGTCTCATCTCATTGAGCTATAAAATAGACAAAGATGATATTCAGACCCAAGTGGTTGAAATCCTTAAGTGGTTGAATTCTCAACTTCAGTAAGTCAACTACAGCAAAATCAGAGCCTGAATGGAGGGAGTTTGGATGTCTAAGACATGAGATGAAAATATCTGGGCCTCTGTACTCAGAAAGACTGAATCCCCAGAGGACCTTTAACTCTCTGAGCCAGCCAAAGTGGCTCTCTCTTCTGTTAAGTGCCAGGGCTAAGCCTTAACTGAAGGGAGATGTAGTAGCTCCCCTAAGATTTTACTTTGCCTCCCTTCTTGGCCACCAGAGCAGTAATGACAGGCTTGAGTCACTATATAATCCAGCTGGGTCATGCTGGCCCTGCTTGGAGAGAACAGGGCCACACCCTGAAGGAATCGCAGGACTGACCACGCTGCACCAGGAGGAGCTGAGGATGTCTGTAGGGAGCTGAACCCTGACTCTCTTGGATCAAGCAGGCCTGGAAATAAAGTCACCAACCAGAGAGCTTATTGACTTCAACACAGACGTACCTTCTCATTCACAGGACAAAATACTCTGGTGAGGGTTTGGGGAGGCACTGCTGGCATTACTGGGATGGATGTTTGAAATGTGGAGAAAGTGAAAGCCCATAGTAAGTCAGTTAGAAATACCAGAACTGCTGGGGCAGACAGTGGGTCAAAGGAAAAGCAGAGAAAGGAGCTTGCTAGTGTGGGGATACCATACAAGGTCATAAAAGCTAACAGCCAAATATCTTCTGAGCAAGACCCTGGAGGACACTCCGTGTATCAAAGCAGTAACCTAGAAGCTGGTAGAAAGGGCAACCAACATCTATAAAAAAACTCAGTGGTGGCTTCTTCTCCAGGTCAGAAGTGGCTAGACTCCCTAACAGAAATGAGTATCAGACAATCCCAAAATTAGAGAGATCAGGTGGTGTTTAGTTATCAGAAGAAAATTAGATACAGATATTATAAGAAGCAACACAGTTGGAGAGGCAGCAGCTATGGAGATGGCTAATTGCTCCATCTATTCAAGTACATAAAATAAAGATTTTTTCATCTGTGTAACTTTTAGAAATAAAGGATAGGTAATCAGGGGATGGAGACATCACTTTGCCAACAAAGGTCCATGCAGTCAAACCTATGGTTTTTCTAGTAGTCATGTACTAATGTGAGAGTTGGAACATAAAGAAGGCTGAGCACTGAAGAATCGGCATTTTCAAACTGTGGTGCTGGAGTAGACTCTTGAAAGTCCCTTGGACAACAAGGAAATCAAACCAGTCAATCCTAAAGGAAATCAACCCTGAATGTTCATTGGAAGGGCTGATGCTGAAGTTGCAATACTTTAGACACCTGATGCAAAGAGCCAAGTCATTGGAAAAGACCCTGATGCTGGGAAAGACTGAAAGCAGGAGGAGAAGGGGACAACAGAGGATGAGATGGTTGGATGGCGTCATTGACTCAATGAACTTGAGTTTGAGCAAACTCCGGGAGATGGTGAAAGACAGGGAACCCTGGCGTGCTGCAGTCTTTGGGGTCGCAAAGAGTCAGACATAACTGACTGACTGAACAACAGCAGATCAGGGGGCAAAGGGTAGCTTCCTTGGGTGAGTTTTAAGACTTGAAATCTGTTGGCTAAAACAGTACACATGTCCAGGTATGGAGACTGCAAAACCATGACAAGACATAATGATAATAACTCTCCGAATGACCTACGCTCACCTTCTCAGGTACCTGTGCACTAAAACTGTAGTTTTTCAGAACTTTTAAATGTAGGGTTTGAGCTGAATTTGATAAGCATGGTAACTATCTATCATAATTGTCTCTTTTTAAAATTAGGGCTGTATAAAATATTAATTTTAAAAAGAAGTCCTGACACAGGTCTGGCTTATATTCCATCCACTGGATCTGGCTTACTGTTCCCCTTAGTCATTTCCTGGGTTTCTGAATATAATTAAAATAGACATAATTGGAAGCTGGCAGAATCCCCAATTAGTTCCTTGGTCTGTGAGATAAGAGCTACTGTAGTAGAGAAATCAAGTAGAAACTTCTTCAATAATCTCCCACTAGACTGAGAGAGTGAGTAAAAACAATACCGCACACTGAAGAGGAATGACAGAGAATATCGCTGCCAACGAAAAATTACAGACCAACTATTTCATATAGGATTGCTAATCAAGGTGCTAATATTCAGCACAGGGGGCTGTACTCATTATCCTATGATAAACTGTAATAGAAAAAGAAAAAACTTAAAGCATATGGGATTGATTGACTCCCCCATGTACTCACTTAATTCACAGAATCCTAGAAATGACAATGGTCTTGCCCAAAATAAACTGAATAGTAGCCCCAATTTTCACTGTTTTTCTCAGATACAGTAAGTTTCCTAGAACAAGTTAACATGACTTCAGCTTCATTGTATGTAGACATTGATCTAACGAATATATGTTTTCTTCACTGTTCTTCTGGGAAAGAGTTCCAGATGCCATTTACCTCCAAAGGAGACACACAGGTGGCCAAGAGGCACATGACAAGAGGGTCAGAATCACTAATTATCATAGACATGGAAGTCAAGACTGCAAAGACGCGCCGCCTCACACTGGTCAGAATGGCCATCGTCTGCAAATAATAAATGCTAGAGAGGGTGTGGAGAGAAGGGGGCCCTTCTACACTGTTGGTGGCAATGTAAATTGGTGCAGTCACTAAGGAGAACAGTATGGGGGTTCGTTAAAAAAGTAAAAACAGAACTACCATATGATCCTGCGACTCCACTCCTGGGTGTATATCCAGAAAAAAATGATAAAAAATATAATTTGAAAAGATACATGCTTCCCAATGTTCATTTAGAAGCAACCTCAATGTCCACTGAGATGAATGGATAAAGAAGATATATATATATATATATGTATGTATACACACATACACACACACACAGTGTGTGTATGTAGGGCTTCCCAAGTGGTGCTAGTGGTAAAGAATCACCTGCCAATGCAGGAGATGCCAGAGATGTGGGTTGGATCCTTGAGTCAGGAAGATATCCTTGAGAAAGAAATGGCAATGCACCCAGCATACTTGCCTATGGAAATCCTATGGACAGAAGAGCCAGGTGGGCCACAGTCTGTGTGGTCACAAAGAGTTGTACACAATTGAGCATGCATGCCCAATATGTGTGTGCTTATGTATATATATATATACACACACACACATATATATATATATTAGATAGATAGATATAATATATATATGTATATATATATATTTTAGATAGATAGATAGATAAAGGAATATTTTACATATAATGGAGCATTATATATAAATGGATATATATACATATATATATTATGGATATTGGCCACAGAGGATGAATTGGTTGGATAACATCACTGATTCAATGGACATGTACTTGGGCAAACTCAAGGAATAATGAGGGACAGGGAGGCCTGGTGTGCTGTAATCAACAGGGTTGCAAAGAGACGGACCCAACTCAGTGAATGAACAGCAACAACAAATTCAATATTAACGGAATATTTGTTGCTGTTCAGTTGCTCTGTCATGTCTGACTCTTTGTGACTCCATGGACTGCAGCACACCAGGCTTCCCTGTCCTTTACCATCTCCTGGGGCTTACTGAAATTCATGTCCATTGAGTCTGTGATACCATCCAACCATCTCATCCTCTGTCGTCCCCTTCTCCTCCTGCCTTCAATCTTTCCCAGCATCAGGATATTTTCTAATGAGTCCGCTCTTTGCATCATGTGGACAAAGTATCGGTGCTTCATCTTCAGCATCAGTCCTTCCAATGAATATTCAGGGCTAATTTCCTTTAGGATTGAGTGGTTTGGTCTCCTTCAGTCCTTGGGATTCTCAAGAGTCTTCTCCAACACCACAGTTCAAAAGCATCAATTCTTCAGCTCTCAGCCTTCTTTATGGTCCAACTCTCACAAGCACACATAGCTTTGATTATATGAACCATTTTCGGCTAAGTAATGTCTCTGCTTTTGAATATGCTGTCTGGTTTTGCAGTAACTTTTCTTCCATGGAGCAAGCATCTTGTAATTTCATGGCTGCAGTCACCATCTGCAGTGATTTTGGAATAAAAAAAAAATAAAGTCTATCACCATTTCCAGTTTCCTCATCTATTTGTCATGTAGCAAGGGGACCAGATCCATGATCTTCATTTTTTGAATGTTGAATTTTAAACAGCTGTTTCACTCTCCTTTTTCACTTTCATCAAGAGGCTCTTTAATTCCTCTTTGCTTTCTGCCATAAGGGTGGTATTATCTGCATATCTGAGATTATTGATATTTCTCCTGGCAACCTTGATTCCAGCTTGTATAAGTTAAATAAGAAGGGTGACAATATACAGCCTTGATGCAGTTCTTTCCCAATTTTGAACCAACCCCTCGTTTCATGTCCAGTTCTAACTGTTGCTTCTTGACCTGCATACAGGTTTCTCAAGAGGTAGATAAGGTGGTCTGTTATTCCCATCTTTTTCAGAATGCTCAACAGCTTGCTGTGATCCAAACAGAAAAAGGTTTTTGCATAGTCAATGAAGCAGAAATAGAGGTTTTTCTGGAATTCTCTTCCTTTTTCTATGGTCCAATGAATGTTGGCAATTTAATCTCTGGCTTGCTGCCTTTGCTAAATCCAGTTTCAACAAATCTAAATTGAAGTTCTTGGTTCACCTACTGTTGAAGTCTAGCTTGGAGAATTTTGAGCATTACTTTGCTAACACGTGAAATGAGTGCAATTGTGCAGTAGTTTGAACATTCTTTGGGATGGCCTTTCTTTGGGATTGGAAAGAAAACTGACCTTTTCCAGTCCTGTGGCCACTGCTGAGTTTCTAAATTTGCTGGTATATTGAGTACAGCACTTTAACAGCATCATTTTTTAGGATTTGAAGTAGGTCAGCTGGAATTCCATCATCTACATGAGCTTTGTTTGTAGTGATCCTTCCTATTGCCCACTTGACTTTACACTCCAAGATGTCTGGCTCTAGATGAGTGATCACACCCTCCTGGTTATTTGGGTCATTAAGATCTACTTTTGTATAGTTCTTCTGTATATTCTTGCCACTTCTTCTTAATATCTTCTGCTTCTGTTAAGTCCATACTATTTCTGTCCTTTATTTTGCCAGTTTCTGCATGAAACATTTCTTTGGTATCTCTAATTTTCTTGAAGAGATCTCCAGTCTTTCCCATTCTATTGTTTTCCTCTATTGCTTTGCATTGATCACTTAGGAAGGCTTTCTTATGTCTTCTTGTTATTCTCTGGAACTCTGCATTCAGATGAGTATATCTTTCCTTTTCTCCTTTGCCTTTCCATCTCTTCTTTTCTCAGCTATTTGTAATGTCTTCTCAGAGAGCCATTTTGCCTTTTTGCATTTCTTTTTCTTGGGAATGGGTTTGATCACAGCCTCCTGTGCAATGTCACGAACCTCCGTCCATAGTTCTTCAGGCACTCTGTCTATCAGATCTAATCCCTTGAGTCTATTTCTCACTTCCACTGTATAATCATAAGGGATTTGATTTAGGTCATACTTGCATGGTCTCATGGTTTTCCCTACTTTCTTCAATTTAAGTCTGAATTTTGCAATGAGGAATTCATGATCTGAGCTACAGTCAGCTCCCAGTCTTATTTTTGTTGACTGTATGAAGTTTCTCCATCTTTGGCTGCAGAGAATGTAATCAATTTGATTTCAGTGTTGACCATCTGGTGATGCCCCTATGTAGAGCTGTCTCTTGTGTTGTTAGAAGAAGGTGTTCACTATGACCAGTGCACTCTCTTAGCAAAACTCTGGTAGCCTTTGCCCTGTTTAAATTCCAAGGAAACTTATGTGTTACTCCAGGTATCTCTTGACTTCCTACTTTTGCATTCCAGTTCCTTATGATGAAAAGGATATCTTTATTGGTGTTAGTCCTAGAAGGTCTTGTAGTGCTTCATAGAACCATTCAACCTCCACTTTTTGGTTAGTGGTTAGGCTGTAAACTTGGATTACTGTGATATTGAATGGATTGCCTTGGAAACAAACTGAGGTCATTCTGTCATTTTTGAGATTGCACCCAAGAAACGCATTTTGGACTCTTTTGTTGACTATGAGAGCTACTCCATTTCTTCTAAGGGATTCTTGCCTGCAGTAGTAGATATAATGGTCATCTGAATTACATTTGCCCATCCTGGTCCATTTTAGTTCACTGATTCCTAAAAAGGAATATTAGTTAGCCACAAAAAGTGTAAATATGCCACCTGCAACAACATGGATGGACCTAGAGATGATCATATTTAGTGAAGTGAGTTGGACAGGGAAAGACAAACACCATATGATATCCTTACATGTGGAATCTGAAAAGAATGATGCAAATTAACTTATATGCAAAACATAAATAGACACACAGACATAGAAAACAAACTTATGGTTACCAAAAGTGAAAAGGGGGAAAGATAAATTACAACTTTGGAATTAACATATACACACCACTGTATATAAAATAGATAAACAATAAGGCCCTGCTCTATAGCACAGAGAACTATGCTCAATATCTTATAATAACCTATAATGATAAAGAATCTGAAAAATAGTATAGTTATATATATATATATGTATACTTATACATATTCTGATATACATATCAGATATAATATTATACATACATATCATTTTATGATATATACATATCATTCAGATATTCAGATATATACATATATTCCTTTGCTGTACATCTGAAACTAACATAACAGTGTAAATCAATTATACTTCAATAAAAAATGAAAAAAATAAAACCCACAATGGATAAGAGTATCCATTTACACCACACCAATTAATGTTGACCCCATTAATCTCTCTCATAATAGAATTCAAAATATGTGCAGCCAAGCCATAGAACATCACATCTCTTCACTACATTGGTAACATCATGTTAATCAAACTGACTGAGCAAGGAATCACAAATACATAAAAATCCACTATAAAACATTAAATACTCCTAAGAGAATAAACTAAACTCTACAAAGATTCAGGGGCTTGACCCATTGATAAGTTTTAAGTCTAGCAGTGGAGATAAAGCAAGAACCATCCCCATCCACATAAAGGGAAATTTATTGCATCTTTCATCTCTCACAACTGATGAGCCTCTCTAGGTCTTGGAGACAACTTGACTCCATACTTGTGAATACTGCTCCCAATACTCTCAAACACTGGATGACACAAAATGTTTTTAGAGGGATTTAGAGCAGGGGAAATCTGTGAATTAAGTCCATGTTATGGTTCAGTATTCCATCAAACTGGTCGACTAG
Source organism: Muntiacus reevesi (assembly GCF_963930625.1). NCBI lineage: Eukaryota > Metazoa > Chordata > Mammalia > Artiodactyla > Cervidae > Muntiacus > Muntiacus reevesi. The sequence continues at coordinate 10,328,391 of NC_089267.1, read as the reverse complement.
TGTTGACCCAGTAGACACTAGTATTAGAGTAGCTAATGAAAGATAGGGTACCTTCAGGGGAAGGATGCCATATCTCACCCTCCAGCGGGAGAATCACAATATGAATCTCTTGGGCTTGACCAAGGCCATACTATCTGAAGCAGCAAGTTATACAGTATTTGAAAATAAACAACAACAGCAACAGCACTTGGCATGGCCCAGGGCCCTGGTAGTAATGGAACACATTAATCATAGGATAGCAAGCAAGCATGCAACCTAAACTGCCTATCGTGAGCTGGGCTATACCAGTCCCATTGTGTCATTAGGTTAGAAGGTCCAGAAGCAATACAAGTAAGATGTAAATGCTCTGTTATTAGACATAAGCTGGCTGGAGGGCACAAATATGAGCAGGTGGCTCTAAATCCCATCTACCAGCTCAGACCATAGCTGCACGACAAGGCCTTTATGTCCAGCTGAATAAGGGAAAAAGGCTGAATATGGCTCAAATGTAGGTCATCTTTGCATCCCTGTAGGTCTCAAGCATGACTCTGAAAGATAGTATTAAAGGAAAACCTTTTAACAGTCAGAGATTTGGGCAGTACATTAGTCATCTACTCTATGTGGAAAAAGATTGGCTCAAGGTAAGAATATATAGCTCCTCCATGAATCACAATCTTGTGATGAAGGGGCTTGTGTAACTCAAAGAAACTATGAGCGATGTTGTGCAGGGCTGTCCAAGATGGATGGGTCATAGTGGAGAGTTCTGACACAGCATGATCCACTGGAGGAGGGAATGGTAAACTGCTGCAGTATTCTTGCCTTGAGAACCCCAGGAACAGTATAAAAAGTCAAAAAGATATGACACCAGAAGATGAGCTCTCCAGGTCATAACATGTCCAATATGCTACTGTGGAAGAGTGAAAAGATAGCTTCAGAAAGAATAAAGAGGCTAGGACAAAGTGGAAATGATGCTCACTTTGGGGTGCATCTGGGGGTGAAAGTAACATCTGGTGCTGTAAACAGTACTACACAGGAACTTGGGATGTTTGGTCCATGAATCAAGGTGAATTTGGACATGATCTAGCAGGAGAGGTCAAGAATGAACATTAACATCTTAATCAGTGAACTAAAATGGACAGAAATGAGCAGATTTAATTCAGATGACCATTGTGTCTACTACTGTGGTCAAGAATCCCTTAGAAGAAATGGAGTAATCCTTAAAGTCAGCAAAAGAGCCTGAAATGCAGTTCTTGGATGCTATCTTAAAAACAGCAGAATGATCTCAGATGCTAAAGCTGAAGCTTCAATAATTTGGCCACCTGATGAGAAGAGTCAACTCATTGGAAAAGACCCTGATGCTGGGAAAGACTGAGGGCAGGAGGAGAGAGGGATGACGGGATGAGATGGTTGGATGGCATCATTGGCTCAATAGACATGAGTCTGAGCAAACTCCAGGAGATAGTGAAGGACAGCGAAGTCTGGGGCACTGCAGTCCATGGGGTTGCCTAGAATTGGACACTATTTAGTGACTAACAACCACCACCACAAGAATATATAGAGTGTCATGGACAGATGAATGACTTAGTGTTTGGGTTAGGGGCCTCGGAGAAGAGCTATTGTAGACACGGAGATCTGGATAAGAGGCCTGTAGACTGAACTGTGGAGGCGGCACGAAGTATAAAGATGATTTTGTCTCATATCCATGCCTAACGGAGAGAATCCATCAGGTAAAAGTACTAAACAGCTAAGTAGGCAGAATGACTGAGACAGCTGATGCCTGCCATCCTGGGTCATCAGGGATCATGTCACTGATGAGCCCAAGACTGGTGCAATAGGCTCATGAACGGAGTAATCATGAGATTGAGATAGTAGGTATACATGGATCCAAGTGTATATTTTTCCACCTCAGTGGCTCTGAGCTGGCCTCCTGATGCCTAATAGCCAATCGACCAGAAGCAGAGGTAAGCGCTGAGCCCCAGTATAGCACCACCTTTAGAGAACACCAACCAGCCCCCGAGATGCAGGTGGATTGCTTGAACTCTTTGCATCCTGGAATGGGCAGCAACTCATCTGGATGGAATCAGCACATACTCTGGTTATGTATTTGCCTTTCTTGCTCACCAAAGTTCAGCAAGTATACCAACTTAGAGCTTATAGAGTCTCCAAACCACTAACAGAGAATCCCACATACATCCAATAAGACTAAGAGATCTACTTTATAACAAAAGGAATGGGCACATGATCTTGGAATCTACCGGTCCTATTACATACTGTACCACCTCAAAACTACTGCCCTGAAAGGATAGGTTCCAATATGAAATCAATACCATAAAAAATGAAGTGCAATATTCCAAAATGCAATATGTACTCTAAAATCAATGACCGTAATATTGTATGGCATCTCCTGCAATCAGAATATGAGTTCAGACAGCAAGAGGTTGAAATGCTCCCCTTACCATCACTTCAAGTGGCCTCGTGGAGGGTTTGTGCTTCTTGACCCCATACACTTAGGCTCTGCTAGTCCAGAGATCCACAGAGAAGGAAATTTTCCTCTCAGGCACACAGAAATATTACCATTTATCTTTAAGCTATGGATGCCTCTCAGTCACTTGCACCTGTGTGCCAAGAAGCCAGCAAAGAGGAGGAGTCTATGCTGCAGGCATCATTTACTCTGGTCATAAGCAGGAAGCTACACAATGGTGGTCAGGGAACCCCATGACACGTGTGACACTCGGATGAGGTGGAATGTCTGGACTGTCTCTTGGTACTCTTACGTCCATTATAATGGAAAATTGGCAAGGCTGTTAGCCAAAGCCTGAGAAAAGTGTGGTGATCAAGAGAGCAGGATTTTTAGGGTTAGTGGTCTGGGTCATCTGGCCAGATTAGCTAGTACACAAGCAAAGGTGCTCACTAAGAATGATGTGACCTGAGTAGCAGAAGGAGGAGATGATGAGGGTCAGTTATGGTCTCTGGATCCATTGTTCCAGCTTTCCCTAACCTTGCTTTTGTAAGGTGCCTCACAGATGTAGACTAACCAGGATGCTGGAAGAGTTGTTCCCAAATGGGATAAACACACTCTTCGAAACAAGTAGATTTCAGCCGCAGCAGGAGTGGACAGGAGTGAGGGCCACCGTGTCCCCGTAGGTCTCATTTTTGTCCTGATGCTCACTTTTCCCATATGCTGGGGGGACCAGCTTCCGGTGGCTCACATGTGCATCTCTTTCTTGGAATTGCCTTCCACCTAAGGAATCTGCCTCACCCAAGGTCACACCATCTCCTCGGGAGAGCCCACGTCTGATAACTGTCCAAAGTAGGCATTCAAAAGCCTGGTCTCCTGGCTTCCACTAGTGACGTTCCTGCAGGGCCTTGTTAGTTTTGGAGCTCCTTGTGGAGATCGGGTGAAACCTCTGCTGTGATTCCTTCCATCACTGTTCAACTTTGCACTCTGTCTAGACCTCTTGGGCTTCCCTCAGAGCTCAGTCAGTAAATCATCTGCCTGCAGTGCAAGAGACCCAGGTTCAGTTACTGGGCCAGGAAGATCCCCTGGAGAAGGAAATGGCAACCCATTCCAGGATACTTGCCTGAAGAATCCCATGGACAGAGGAGCTTGGCAGGCTGCAGTCCATGGGGTTGCAAGAGTCGGACATGACTTGGCGACTGTACACCACCACCACCAGGCCTCTTTCCTTTTTCCTCTCCTGTTAATGCCAAGAACACTTCATAATAAGCTCTTGCTGCACATAAATATCAGAGGGCACAGTTTGTTTCCTGAGAGTCTTGATCTGGAACACATGTGGATCACACTCTCTGAGTCTATGCCTGCTCATTCTTATCAGCCCCTTCAATCTCTGGATCCCTAACCCCAAGAGACCCCCCTATTCCTCCCTTCACGGGTAGAATGACAGTCAACCAGCTTGTGTTCCAGGATCTTTTGCTCGGATGCAGCCCTAGCTTACAGGTTACTTTGCCACCTTTTCTCCCTACAGTGTTGACTAGCCTTGAGTAGCTTTGACTTTCTATAGCAGGGTATTGAATGAAAAGCTTTTCCAGATGGAAGGTCTTATTGCATGACATCCCTGGCTTCCATTGCCCATCTTCCTGAACTTTCATGACATTAGACAGTTTTGGAGCTCTTTCAGTCTCCGGATTTCACTGATGATTTCTCTTCTGTCTCTTTTAAAAAATAATTTACGTCTATTTTTTATTGTGCTGGGTCTTCATTGCCATGTTCGGGCTTTTCTCTAGTTGTGGCAAGCGGGGGCTCCTCTCTGGCTGCGGTGTGCAGGCTTCTCAATGCGGTGTCTTCTCTTGTTGCACAGCATGAGTTCTAGGTCACAGGCTTCAGTAGTTGGGGCTTGCAGGCTCTACAGTGAGGGCTCAGTATTTGTGCCCCATGGGCTTAGGTGCTCCACAGCATGTGGGATCTACTCACACTCGGGATTGAACATGTGTCCCCTGCACGGGAAGGCAGACTCTTAACCACTGGACCACCAAGGAAGCCCTCTCATCTCTCTTCTCATCCGTGGGTGGTACAATTTTATCCTTTATCTCTGCCTACACTATTTTAAAGATCTCACTGACTGCCAAGGCTTCAGCTCTGAGGTCTCATATTTCCAGCCCCATTTCCACTCCCAGACTCAGTTCCATATTTCCAGTGGACAAAGGGCCCTAGCCCACCATCACCGCAAAGGTAATTTGTCTAATGTTAGAGTAAGGGTTTTCCTGGTGGCTCAGTGGAAAAGAATCTGCCTGACAATGTAAAAGACACTGAAAACACGGGTTTGATCCCTGGGTTGGGAAGATCCCCTGGAGGAGGAAATGGCTACCCACTCCAGTATTCTTGCTTGGGGAATCCAAGGGCAAAAGCCAGGGCAGAGCAGCCTGGCTGGCAACAGTTCATGTGATCACAAAGAGTTGCGCATGACTGAGCATGCGCACGCACACACACACACACACACACACACACACACACACACACTTTATACCAAAACGAGTTTTTTTCCTTCACTCCCATATATAAGCATTTTCTTAATGGATAAATTTTCAGTCCCATATCTTTCCTTTACTCATTTATTAATTTTTCTTTTACTAAATAAATTTTAATGAGCACCTATTAAGGTCATTTTTGCTACCAGAAATGGAAACACAAATATAATGTCTGTCATAATGAAGATTACAACCTAGCAAGGAAGAATCAATAAATCACTCATTAATTACAATGGTCAATAGCTCTATGAATGAGGTAATACACAAGAATATAACATAGGCTGTGTTTTAAGACTTCTTCTAAATGAAACAAGGGAAAAACAAGTAAGACATTATAAGAGAGAGATAGGCGGAGAGATGGGGACAGAAGGGACATTTGGGAAGACTTTCAAGTGAGAAAATATTTAAGAGGTTCTAAAGTGAGGCTGATAAGGTTGTCTGGTATTCCCATCTCTTTTTCCACAGTTTGCTGTATATTATCACCCTGTTTCTTTAACTTATATGCAGAGTACCTCATGCTAAATGCTAGGCTGGATGAAGCATAAACTGGAATCAAGATTGCTGGGAGAAATATCAATAATCTCAGATATGCAGATGGCACCATCTTTATGGCAGAAAGTGAAGAGGAACTAAGCCTCTTGATGAAGGTGAAAAAGGAGAGTGAAAAAGTTGGCTTAAAACTCAACATTCAAAAAGCAAAGATCATGGCACCCAGTCCTATCACTTAATGGCAAATAGATGAGGAAACAAAGGAAACAGTGACAAATTTTATTTTCTTGGACTCCAAAATCACTTCAGGTCGTGACTGCAGCCATGAAATTAAAAGATGTTTGCTCCTTGGAAGAAAATATATGACAAACATAGACAGCATATTAAAAAGCAGAGATATTACTTTGCCAACAAAGGTCCATATAGCCAAAGCTATGGCTTTTCCAGTAGTCATGGCATGGATGGATGTGAGAGTTGGACTATAAAGAAAGCTGAGCACTAAAAAAATTGTTGCTTTTGGACTGTGGTGTTGGAGAAGACTCTTGAGAGTCCCTTGGACTGCAAGGAGATCCAACCAGTCAATCCTGAAAGAAATCAGTCCTGAATATTCATTGGAAGGACTTATGCTGAAGCTGAAGCTCCAGTACTTTGGCCACCTGATGAGAAGAGCTGACACTTTGCAAAAGACCCTGACGCTGGGAAAGATTGAAGGCGGGAGGAGAAGGGGACGTCAGAGGATGAGATGGTTGGATGGCATCACCAACTCAATGGACATGAGTTTGAGCAAGCTCCGGGAGTTGATGATGGACAGGGAACCCTAGCATGCTGCAGTCCATGGGATCACAAAGTCAGACACAACTGAGTGACCGAATTGAAATGACTGAACATGAGGCTAGGTGAGCTGATCAGTACTGCCCTAAAGGACCTCAAGCCTTGATGGAAAAGTTCTGTATCTGACTGTCCATCTCAGCAGTCATTGGCTACATGTGGTTGTCAAGCACCTTTAATGTGTCTAGTGTAACTGAGAAACTGACTTTTTTTTTTTCCATTTATTTGTATTAGTTGGAGGCTAATTACTTTACAATATTGTAGTGGTTTTTGTCATACATTGACATGAATCTGCCATGGATTTACATGTATTCCCCATCCCGATCCCCCCTCCCACCTCCCTCTCTACCTGATCCCTCTGGGTCTTCCCAGTGCACCAGGCCCGAGCACTTGTCTCATGCATCCAACCTGGGCTGGTGATCTGTTTCACCCTAGATAATATACATGTTTCAATGCCTATATGCAAAACAGAAAATGAGACACAGATGTACAGAACAGACTTTTGGACTCTGTGGGAGAAGGTGAGGGTGGGATGTTTCAAGAGAATAGCATCGAGAAACTGACTTTTATGTTTGCTTAATATTAAATTTAATTGGTCAAATGTAACAAGTGACTCCTGTGTTGGGCACCAAAGATATGGGTATTGAAATGACCATCTTCACAGAGAGTTCTCTTGGGTGCTGCTTTTCTAATGAAGAGTAAGTAGGAGATAAGACTGGGGTGATGGTTAGGGTCACACCGTATGAGGGCATGGTAGGTACATAAAGAATTCCGGCCCTTCTCACAAGGGGAGGGGAAGTCATGGGAGAGATTCAGGTGAGGATGACATGGTCAGGGTGTATCGTACAGAGATGAGTCTGTGGGGTTTGGGCAGAGGCGGGTGGACCACAAGGATGGATTGTTAAAACATATCACATGTTTCATGAAGCAAACTGAGGCTGTAAGCAGAAAAATGGATTTAGAAGTTTATCCCAGAATGCACTGTTCTGGGATGATTTATAAACACTTCAGCCATAGTCACTGCTGTCTTTGGTTGAACAGGCATCTTCTGAAGTCTGCAATTACTTTGCCTTTCTGGGATTTATAGTAACTCCTGTTGAAACTCATCAGACCTCACCATGACCCTTAAATTAGTTTTAGATTTTCCTTTTTTTTTTTTTTTTTTTTTCTTGTAAGGCTTGGCACCAAATTCTTGAGTTTTCACAGTGAACTGGGCAGTTGAGGAAGTTAGCCAGCCTCTTCAAGCTGTCTGGTCACATTCAGGAAATGGAGAGAAAATGATCTATCAAAAGCAAAAGGGTTTACTTGTGGAGTCTCCTCTTCTCAGGGCCCTTGTGCTTGCTCCAGCAGTCCCATTGGTCTGCCTAAGCCCAAGGGACTTCCTTTGGTTTCTTCTTGTTCCCTGGGTCTAAGCCGTAGCCTGGTATTAACCCCTGCTGGGACACTTGCCAGCGTCCAGGTGTCACCTGTGTTCAGGTTACCTTCTCAACAAAGCTGTATATTTCAGACGGAGCTCCCATGTTTGGGTTTCTCCAAGTTTTTTCTATCATCTGCAATTTCCCAAAACATCTCTCTCTCAACCTCCCCCCATTCCTGGTTCTTCCTTTCATCCTCACTTTCTGTCTCAAATTTGGACATTTTTCTAACTGTTAACTCTAATTATAATAATGTCATTATTTCCTAAAATAAGAATTAACTACATGGACATCAAAACCTATGTTTGATAATTTTTTGAATAAATAAGTAAAACATGAAGTTGAACTACACTGAGATCATGAATATACATTTTGTAGAATATTTACTTTTAACAAGGAAATTTTTCAAACTTTCTGCTTAGACAACAAAAGCCTAAATATTATTTTCTTGGTAATGTTTTCAGACCCGGAAATTGAAGAATATAGTAGAATTTACTTAAATATCAATATTTCCAGTAAAGGAACTCATATAGTTTTTCTTTCACATATTTGTAATAATAGAATAAACTTGTTTTTCTCAAACTAGAAGATGAATCTCCCCTATTACAATCCAAATACTTTCCAGAAACTATAAAGAAACTCATATTTTAATGACAAGAAGAGTTGAGATGATTTTTTTCCCTTTCCTGTTTGATCATCCTCATGTAGGACTTCATCAATGTAGAATCATATATTGAATCAAATGTTGATCAATGTGACTATTTTGACAAAGGTCACCTAAACCTGATGCATCAAAATGAAACCAGTTCCTTGTCCTTACGCCATGTTCACAAGGAGAAACTGGGCCACCTTGCAATGATGCGGCTAAACACCACCATTTCCTCTGCTATAGTAATCAGAAGTCCCTGGCTTGTTTGGATCAGTACGTACTGAGACCCCCTGATGGCCAGAGGGAAGACAATTTATGGTGGGAGAGGCTTCCCTGGTGGCTCAGATGGTAAAGCATCTGCCTACAATGCAGGAGACCCAGGTCCAATCCCTGGGGCAGGAAGATCTCCTGGAGAAGGAAATGGCAACCCACTCCAGTACTCTTGCCTGGAAAATCCCATGGATGGAGGAGCCTGGTAGGCTACAGTCCATGGGGTTGCAAAGAGTCGGACACAACTGAGTTGACTTCAAACTAAGGAGGAAATGAAAGATTAAGAACTACATGGGAACATCAGTGTTCAATTTTGCTGTATAAAGAATTTGCAAGTTGCTACTCCCCATCTCACAACAAAGGAAAAAAAAAAAAACAAATTGAAAGGTAACTTTTCTTGAAACCATCAGAGAATTGAGCTCATAAAAGAAATCACCACACCGAAATCTAGAGAGACAGGAGAACGCAGAGACTCTCAGCTGAGACGACAGCTCCTGGGAGCAGAACCCGTAACGGGTGGGAACACTTAAATGGTAATCTTGACAAACTGCTAGAGGATGAGTGTAGGCTAGTGTGAGAAGGAGAAGCTCCTTGGAGCTGCAGTTTTAAAGGAACCCCCATGATTCACCTACTTCACCTTAAAGAAAGGTTTCTTAAGGTTCTCACAGTGAGGAGCCAAGAAAAGTCCTCTTACGGCTCTAGAAGAGGGAGAGAGAAATATCCCTGAGTGTCTTCCATTACAGAGAGCTACTGGCTCGCCGATCCTGTTCTTGATGCCAATTATATTGCTGTCCACCCTGTTGGCACTGTTCATTGAAAGGTGGGCAAGGCACGAGCTAAGAGAAGGAGCCTGGAGGAGCTGTGGGAACTGCAGACACGTTTATTCTCTCCTGGTTGGCATGGCAGCCATAACACAGCCTTGCCCTTGGCTGATGCAGCAGCCACAGCAGTAGACTCCCTATGTTCGCTCATTTGTGGCTGACCCAATGGACACAGCTGTGACTCAGCAGTTAACGCCTCCACTTTCTAGGTGGAGCCCCTATATCCCTACAGCACAGAGTAACTTGTGACCAAGCACGTGCCTCGTGATGTGCGTGTACAGTGCTACAGATGATCTCAGTTGGTACATGGTCAGTATTTACAAAACGTGGGGCAGGAGAGCCTGAACACTCCATCTTGGTTAGTTTGCTCTGCCCACAACTCTCTCCAGGAAAAAGATTTTTACCATAGTCTTTTCCCACCTAGGGAGAAACATGGTTATCCAACCCTGCTATGCTGAGTCGCTCAGTCGTGTCTGACTCTTTGTGACCCCAGGGACTGTAGCCCTCCAGACTCCTCTGTCCATGGGGATTCTCCAGGCAAGAGTACTAGAGTAGGCTGTCATTCCCTCCTCCAGGGGATCTTTCCCACCCAGGGACTGAACCCAGGTCTCTCTCATTACAGGCGGATTCTTTACCATCTGAGCCACCAGGGAAGCCCTTGTTCAACCCTAGAATCTTTTATCCTTTCTGTCTCCCTAAAGGGGAGGGGACACATTAAGAAACAACTGGGGCGGGGGGGGGGGGGGGTCACTGCCTAGTGAAACCAGCTCAGTAAAAGAACAAGATTTAATCAAAGATTATAGGGGGCTTCCTAGATGGTGCTAGTGGTAAAGAACCCACCCGTCAATGCTGGAGATGTAAGAGACGCAGGTTTGATCCTTGGGTCAGGAAGATTCCCTGGAGGAGGAAATGGCAACTGACTTCAGTATTCTTGCCTGGAGAATCCCATGGACAGAGGAGCCTGGTAGGCTACAGTCCATGGGGTTGCAAAGAGTTGGACAAGACTTGAAGTGACTTAGCATGCAAAGATTATAGAGTACTCCCCTCCCCCACGATTTGTCACCAAATTAAAAGTGTTTTAGTATAATAAGAGTAGATTACTGATTACAAGAGCTGCAAGAAAAAAACGTTATTTAAGGAGAAGTTTCTAGGGAAGTGAAGAGACAAAAGCAGAAATTAAAACAAGGACCCTAGAGGAATTTGAAACTTCTGACAGGCACAGCTACAGAAAACTCTAAACACAGCCCAACTTTCAGTTCAGTCAACACAAAATCTGATACTCAAGGTCTTTCATTTGGTTCCTATTACCAATACCTCAAATCTGCTTTTGACAAAAAGTTACAAATTGTCCTGAAAGGCCAGAAAGGAGGAAAATAAAAGCAACAAAGAATAATCACAATAAGTGGAAAACAGATACATATATGGTAGATATTACTATAGTATAATAATAAGGTTTTGTACCAAAACCTTTTAAAATGTGAGTAATGTCTATATACCAAATAAGGAGAGAAGACTGTCAGTGAATTAAAAAAAACAAAACAGCCAACTATATGGTCTATAAGAAATTAACTTTCAATTCAGAGTCTCTAGGTTAAAGTAAAAGAAATGAAAAAGATATACAACGCTAACACTAATCAAAAGAAAGTTGGGGCAGTGAACTTCAGAGCACGGAAGTTATCAGGCTTAAAGAGGGGCAACAATAAAGCAGTCAATTCTCCAAGACATAACAATTCTTAGGCTGCATGAATCTGACATGAGAGCATCAAAATATACTACAGAAACCCAGTAAAACTTTAAGGAGGCATTTGGATTATAGTAGGAGAATTAAACTTCCTTCTTTCCATAAGTGATAGATCTAGGGGATGGAAAATTAGTAAGGAGAAAATGAACCTGAACAGTGCTAGCAATCAACTTGATTAAAAACTATCATTTAAAGATCACATCTTCAGTTTTTTGGAATGGTTTGAGAAGGAGAGGTATTAGCTCTTTTTACATGTTAATAGAATCCATCTTTAAAGTAGTCCAGTCAAGGACCAAATAAAAAAATTAAAGCTTTTACACAGCAAAGGAAACCATGTATAAAACAAAAACAACCTAAAGAATGAGAGGAAATATTTGTAAATGATATGACTGTTAAAAGGCTGATATCCAAAATTTATAAATGACTCATCCAACTCAATATCAAAAAAGCAAACAACCCAAACAAACAATAGGAAGAAGACCTAAATAGACATTTTCTCCAAAGAAGACGTACAAATAGCCAGTGGGCACAAGAAAAGATGCTCATATTGTTAATTATTAGAGAAATGAAAATCAAAACAATAATGAGGTGTCACCTCACACCTTCAGAATGGCCGTCATCAAAAAATCTACAGTAACAAATGTAGATATGAATGTGGAGAAAATGTAATACCTGTATGCTGTTGGCAGGAATGTATCCTGGTGCAGCTATTACGGAAGACAGTATGAAGGTTCCTCAAAAAAATAAAACTACCATATGATCTAGCAATTCCTTTTGGGACATATACCTGGCAAAAATAAAAGTGCTAATTAAAAAAAAAAAAAAAAAACAAGAACATCAGTGTTCATAATAGTATTATTTACAAGAGCCAAGATATGGAAGTAATCTAAGTGTCTATCTGCAGATGAATGGATTTTATATATATATATATATATATATATATATATATATATGGAATATATATATATATAATGGAATATTAGTCAACTATTAGCAAGAATGAAATTCTGTCATTTGCAATGATGTAGGTGGCCCTAGGGATTATTATGCTTAGTGAAATAAGTCAGACAAATACTGTATAGTATTACTTATAAATGAGCTCTAAAAACAAAGCATAGAAATGCATATAGCAAAGCAAAGACAGGCTCTCAGATATAGGAAACAAACTAGACATTACCCACATGAGAGGGAAGTGGGGAGGGGCTCATTAGGGGAATAGGATTAAGAGAAACCAAGTACTCTGTGTAAAGTAGATTAGCCACAAGGATATATTGTAGAGCGGAGAAAAGCAGAGCCATTCTTTTGTAATAGCTTTTAATGAGTATAATCTGTAAAAATACTGAATCACTATGCTGTGCCGCTGAAACTAATAGAATATCATAAATCAACTGTATTTCCATAAAAATAAAAAAAATAAAGCTGCCAAATCCCTTTTAAATAAAAATCAGCTTGGTAGGATACTGGCTGCAATTGAACTGAATTTATAGATCAATTTGGAAAGCATCGCCATCTTGACAACAGTGTCTACCTATGAACATGCAGGGCTTCCCCAGGTGGCCATGGTGGTAAGGAATCCATCTGCCAATGCAGGAAACTTGAGAGATGTGGGAGGGATTCCTGTGTCAGGAAGATCCCCTGGAAAAGGGCATGGAGACCCACACCAGTACTCGTGCCTGGAGAACCATGTCAACAGGGGAGCCTAGCAGGTTACACCTCATGGGATCGCAAAGAGTGGGCATGACTGAAGAGGCTCTGCACACACACATGAACATAGAATATCTCTTTCTTTATATTTTCTTTGACTTCTTCCACCAGTGCTTTGTGATGTCCTGTTTTTAGATCCTATATGTATTGTATAAGATTTATATCAAAGTATTTCTCATTTTTGTAGTGCTATTGTAAATAGTGCTGTTTTCAAATTTCAAATTGCAGTTGTTTATCGCTTGAATGAAGAAAAGCAATTGGATCCCATGGGCTCACTACTATCACTTATTAGTTCCAGGAGTTCTTTGCCTGTTCTTTAAGATTCTCCACATAGACAGTCATGTCATCCATGAATAAAAACAACTGTTTCTTCCTTCTTGATCTGCACACTTTTTATTTTACTTTATAGCCTTTTTTCTCTAGCCAGCACACTTTTTATTTTACTTTATAGCCTTTTTTTCTATCCAACCTGTATGAGGTTGGATAGGAGTGCTGGACAGAGATCTGACTTTGGTCTCAATCTTAGGGGAAAGGGGATTGTCCTGCTCTTCATCATGAAGCAGGCTGTTAACTGTAGGGTTTTTGTAGATGCTATTTATCAAGTTGAGTAAGTTCCCCTTTGTTTCTAGTTTTGTCAGAGTTTTTAATCATAAGAATTTTCTTAAAAATCCAACTTGTCAGTATTTCTTTCATGGATTCAGCTTTGGTATTGTTAAAATGCATTTAAAATGCTATTTTCTATATTATTTGATGCAGTCATATCATTGATCCTTTTATTTTGTTGATGTGATAGATTTATTATCTTATTTTTGAGTATTGATTCAGCTCATATACCTAAAATAAATTCCACTTGGTATAATCCTTTTTACACGTTGAATTAATTTGCTGATACTGTCTTGAGGATCATTGCATCTATGTACACAATAGATATTGGTCTGCAGTTTTCCTTTCTTGTAATGCCTTTGTCTAGTTTTGGCATTACAGCAATGGAGGCTTCACTGAGTGATTAAGAAGTATTCCCTTAGCTTCTATTTTCTGGAATAGAAGGTGAAGAATTGGTATAACATTCTTTGCAAATATTCAATAGAATATATCAGTAAAACCATTTAAGCTTGGTGCTTTCTTTTTTAAAATTTATTTATTATTGATTTATTTTATTTAATAGATATAGGCCTGTCTATATTACATCTCTCTCCTTGTATGAGTTTAACAGTTTGTGATTTTCATTGAATTGATCCTTTTCATTTAAGGCATCAAATTTGTCAGCTTGAATTTATTCCTAATATTCACCATGTTTTAAGCTTCATAGCTTCAGTAGTGATGACTATTTCATTTATGATATTGGTCATTCTTTTTTCCCACTCTCTGTCTCCGAGTTTTGATTACCTTGCATAGAGGCTTTATCAACTTTATTGATCTTCTCTAAAATCATATTTTAGAGTTACTTGATTTTCTCTACAATTTCTCCACTATTTACTACTTTATTGATTCTTGTCTCTTTTTTTTTAATATATAAAAGTAATGGTATAATTTTCCTCTAAGCACTGCTTTGTTGCATTCTCCACAAATTCTAATAATGTATATTTTCATTTTCATTTTGTACAAAACATTTCTTGATTTTTCTTGAAACTTCTTTTTGGTTCCATGTGATATTTAAAAGTGGTTATTCAGTGCCCAGATAATGGAGGATTTTCCAGTTCTCTATGTAGTGTTTGTTTCTCATTTAATTCCATCATTGTCTGAGAATGTTCTTTCTTTATTTCTATTTGTCAGAATTTATTATGATGTGTTTTATGCCTAAGAATATGCTTTGATTCTTATTGTTCAGTGTTCCATATAAGCTCAAGAAGCATGAGTTTTGTTGCTGTTGGATGCAGGCTTAATTTTTTTTATTGAATTATTCTTGATTTACAATATTTTATTAGCTTTGGGTGTACAGTTTCATTTTTTTTACAGACTATACTCCATTAAAACTTATTACAGTGAAATTCCTTGGTGGTCCAGTGGCTAGGATTCCTTGCAACCAGTGCAGGGCTCTGGGTTCTATCCCTGGTCAGGGAAGTAGATTCCACATGTTGCAACTATAACCTTGCATAGCCAAATAAAAATGTTTAAAGTATTACAAAATGATGGTTATCATTTGCTGTATCTCTGTTGTTCACCTGTATTACAAAGAGTACCCTGTGTCTGCTAGTCTCTCCCACCTCTCTTCTCACTGGGGACCACTAGCTTGTTTTCTGTGTCTGTGTCTGTTTCTGTTTTGCAATTTACATTTGTTTTATTTTTTAGATTTCATATATAAGTGATATCATATGATATTTGTCTTTTTCCAATATATTTCACTAAGCATAATATTCTCTAAATTCACCAACATTGTTACAAATGACATAATTTCATTATTTTTTTAATGGTTGAGTAATGCTCCATTTTATACATCCATGTATTATACATATACATTGGAGAAGGCAATGGCACCCCACTCCAGTACTCTTGCCTGGAAAATCCCATGGATGGAGGAGCTTGGTGGGCTGCAGTCCATGGGGTCGCTAAGAGTCGGACACGACTGAGTGACTTCACTTTCACTTTTTATTCTCATGCATTGGAGAAGGAAATGGCAACCCACTGCAGTGTTCTTGCCTGGAGAATCCCAGGGACGAGGGAGCCTGGCGGGCTGCCATCTATGGGGTCACATAGAGTCAGACACGACTGAAATGACTTAGCAGCAGCAGTATACATATACATATATATATGTATATAATATATGCCACATTTTCTTTCTCTTTTCATCTGTTGAAGGACACTTAGCTTGTTTCTGTATCTTGACTATTATGAATAATGCTGCTATGAACATTGGAGTTCTTATATCTTTAAAATTTTTTTTTCAGATATATACCCAAGAATGGAGTTGCTGGATTATACAGTATTAATAGTTCAATTTTAATTTTTTGAGGCACCTTTGTAGTACTGTTTTCCATATTGGCTGCACCAACCAACATTCCTACTAGGAGGAGGGTTACATTTTCTCCACATTTTCACCAACATTTGTTATTTATGAACTATTCTGATAGATGTAAGATGATATCTCATAGTTTCAATTTTCATTTCTCTAATAATCAGCAATTCTGAGTATCTTTTCTTGTCCCTGCTAGCCGTATGTATGTCTTCTTTGGAAAAAAAAAATTTCAACATAGGTCTTCTGCTCATTTTTTGATTAGGTTGTTTACTTTTTTGATATTGATTTGGATGGTCTGTTAATGTTTTGGGGTACTAACCCCTTTGGATACCACCAAAGAGCCTTTGGTTATTTACCAAAATACTGTTAGAAATAATAATTGAACTCAGAAAGTTTCAGAATGTAAGATTAATATACAAAAATATGTTATTGCTCTACCTACTAGTAATGAACTCTCAGAAAAAGAAGATTTTTAAATCCCAATCAAAAAGAACAAAATAATTAATAACAAATTTAGCCAAGGAGATGAAAAACCTATACTCTGAAAACTATAAAACCGTGATGAAGGTAACTGAAGATAACAGAAATAAATGGAAAGATATCCTATGCTCTTGGATTGGAATGATTATTGCTTCAATGGTCATACTACCCAGAGAAATCTGGACATTTAATGCATTTCCTGTCAAAATATCTATGAAAATTTTCACACAACAAGAAAAGTAATCTTAAAATTTATATAGAACCACAAAAGATGAGAGGTCGTCAAAAAATTTTTGATAAAAAAGAACAGACCTGAAGGTATCAACCTCCCAAACTTCAGACTATACTACAAAGTGATAGTAATCAAAATGTCATGGTACTGACAAAAAAATGGACCCACAGATCATCAGAACAGAAGAAAGAGCCCAGAAATAAACACATGCACCTGCGATCAATTAATCCACTACAAACATGAGAAGAATGTGCAATAGAGAAGAGAGCAGTCTCTTCAACGAATGATGCTGAGAAAACTAGACAGTTACATGTAAAAGAATGAAATTAGAACATCTCCTGGCATCATATACAAAAATAAAATAGGTTAAAGGATGTAAGACCTGAAACCATAAAATTCATAGAAGAGAACATTGGTGGAATACACTGAGATATAAATCATACCAATATATTTTTAGATATGTCTCCCAAAAGAAAATAAGTAAGAGCAAAAATAAAGAAATGGAACGTGTGTGTGTGTGTGTGTGTGTGTGTGTGTGTGTGTGTGTGTGTGTGTGTGTTAGCTGCTCAGTCATGTCTGGCTCTTTGCAACCTCATGGACTATAGCCCTCCACGCTCTTTCATCCATGGAATTTTTCAGGCAAGAATACTGGAGTGGGTTGCTATTTCCTTCTCCAGGAGATCTTCCCAACACAAGGATCAAACCCAGGTCTCCCACATTGCAGGCAGACTCTTTTCTGTCTGCGCCACCAAGGAAGATCTAAATGGGACCTAATGAAGCTTAAAAATATTTTCACAGCAAAGGATACCATTGACAAAGTGAAAAGACAACTTATGGAAAAGGAGAAAAAATTTGCAAATGACTTAAACAACCAGGGTTTGATATCTACTGAACTCTTGCAGATATCTACAAAGTGGTTCTGAAGTTTCTATGGAAAGGTAAAAGACTCAGAAGAGGCAAAACAATACTGAAAAGAAAAAGCTGCAAGACTCAGACAACCCAGCTTTAAGTATTACTACAAAGCTATAGTAAACAAAATATCACGGCATTGCGAAAAGAACAGAAACTGGGAAGAAGCAGAAAATGAAGCCCCAAAAGATTCACAATATAGGTAGCTAATTTTTGACAAATGATCTGTTGCTCAGTCACGTTCGACTGCTTGTGACCTCGTGAATGGCAGCGTGCCAGGCTTCCCTGTCCTTCAACATCTTCTGGCGATTGCTCAAACTCATGTTCATTGAGTTGGTGATGCCATCCAACCATCTCATTCTCTGTTGTCCCCTTCTCTTCATGCCTTCAATCTTTCCCAGCAACAGGGTCTTTTCTAAACAGCCAGCTCTTCACATCAGATGGCCAAATTAATGGGTTTTCAGCTTCAGCATCAATTCTTCCAGTGAATATTCAGGGTTGATTTCCTTTAGAATTGACTGCTTTGATACCCTGGCAGTTAAGGGACTCTCAAGAGTCTTCTCCACAATTCAAAAACATGGATTGTTTAACACTCAGCGTTTTTTATGGTCCAGGTCTCACATCCATACATGATTACTGGAAAAACAATATCTTTGACTAGATGGAATTTTGTTGGCAAAGTATTGTCTCTGCTTTTTAATATGCTGTCTAGGTTTGTCTTGCTATTCTTCCAAGGAGCAAGTGTCTTTTAATTTTGTGGCTACAGTCACCATTTGCAGTGATTCTGGAGCCCAAGAAAATAAGTTAATCACTGTTTCCCTTGTTTCCCACCTATTTGCCGTGAACTGATGGGACCAGATGCCATGATCTTAGTTTTTTGAATGTTGAGTTTTAAGCCAGTTTTTCTCACTCTAAAAGGCTCTTTAGTTCCTTTTACTTTCTGCCATTATGCAGATAATGTCATCTTCATATCTGAGGTTACTGATATTTCTACAAGCAATCTTGATTCCAGCTTGTGCCTCATCCAGCCCAGCATTTCACATAATGCAATCTGCATATAAGTTAAATAAGCAGGGCGAAAATATACAGCCTTGACATACTGCTTTCCAAATTTTGAACCAGTTCATTGTTCCATGTCCAGTTCTAACTCTTACTTCTTGACCTACATACAGGTTTCCCAGGAGGCAGGAAAGCTGGTCTGGTATCGCCATCTCTTTCAGAATTTTCCAGTTTGCTGTGATCCACACAGTCAAAAGATTCACTTTAGTAATGAAGCAGAAGTAGATGCTTGTCTGGAATTCTCTTGATTTTTCTATGATCCAACAGATCATCACAATTTGATCTCTGATTCCTCTGCCTTTTCTAAATCCAGCTTGAACATCTGACAGTTCTTGGTTCATGTACTATTGAAGTCTAGCTTGGAGACTTTTGAGCATAACTTTACTAGCATGTAAAATGAGTGTAACTGTATGGTATTTTGAGCATTATTTGGCACTGCCTTTCCTTGGGATTGGAATGAAAACTGACCTTTTCCAGTCCTGTGGCCACTGCTAAGGTTTCCAAATTTGCTGGCATATTGAGTACAGCATTTTAACAGCATCCTCTTTTAGAGTTTGAAATGGCTCAACTGGAAATCCATCACCTCCAGTGCCTTATTTGTAGTGATGCTTCCTGAGGCCCACTTGACTTTGCACTCCAAGATATCTAACTCTAGGTGAGTGATCACACCATTGTGGTTATCTTGTGTGTCATTGAGATCTTTTCTGTATAGTTCTCCTGTGTATTATTGTCACCTCTTCTTAATAACTTCTGCTTCTGCTAGGTCCATACTGCTTCTGTTCTTAATTGTGCCCATATTTGCATGAAATATCCCTTTGGTATCTCTAATTTTCTTGAAGATATTACTAGTATCTCCCATTCTATTGTTTCCCATTTTCCTCTATTTCTTTGCATTGGTTACTTAGGAAGGCTTTCTTATCTCTCGTTGATATTCTTTGGAACTCATTCAAATGGGTATATCTTTCCTTTTCTCCTTTGCCTTTCATTTCTCTTCTTTTCTCAGCTATTTGTAAGGCCTCTGGGGAGAGCCATTTTGCCTGTTTGCATTTCTTTTTCTTGGAGATGGTTCTGATCACTGCCTCCTGTACAATCTCATGAACCTCTGTCCATAGTTCTTCAGGCTCTTTGTCTATCAGATCTGATCCCTTGAATCTCTTTGTCACTTCCACTGTATAATCATAAGAGATTTGTCTTAGGTCATAGCTGAGTGGCCTAGTGGCTTTCCTTACTTTCTTCAATTTAAGTCTGAATTTTGCAATAAGGAGTTCATGATCTGAGCCACAATCAACTCTTGGTCTTGTTTTTTTCTGACTGTATGAAGCTTCTCCATCTTTAGTTGCAAAACATATAATCGATCTGATTTCCGTATTGACCAACTGGTGATGTCCATGTGCAGAGTCGTCTCTTGTGTTGTTGCAAGAGAGTGTTTGCTATGACCAGCGCATTCCCTTGACAAAATTAGCCTTTGCCCTGCCCCATTTTGTACTCCAAGAGTAGACTTGCCTGTTGCTCCGGGTATCTCTTGACTTTGTATTTTTGCATTCAAGTTCTCTGTAATGAAAAAGACATCTTGTCTTGGTGTTAGTTGTAGAAGGTCTTATAAGTCTTCATAGAACTTTTCAACTTCAACTTCTTCAGCATTAGTGGTTGGGGCAGACTTGCATTACTGTGATATTGAGTAGGTTTGCCTTGAAATGAGCAAAGTCAATTCAATGAAGGTTTGAATAGTCCTATAAGAAATAGTTCTAGAACATTTGGACATCCATATCAAAAAGATGAACCAGATATTAATCTTATGCTCTTCAAAGATATTAGGTCAAAGTGTAAAGGAGACCTACATGTACAATGTAAAACTATAAAACTTCTAGAATAACATGTAAGAGAAAAATCTCTGTTTCTTGAGCTTGATGATGAGTCTTTAGATATCATCAAAAGCATGATCAGCAGAAGAAAAAAAATCTGCAATAAAGTATGAAGATTTAATTCGCATTGTATTTCTTATTAATATGCATGATAATAATTTTTGGTCCTGTCAATGGTGTGAGATTATAAAAGCATTTTTCCTTGCTCTGAACTGCTTAATTGCCAATAGTAAATAAACTTCAAGTAGAAACACATGGTATTCTCAAAGATTCCAGGCAGCAAGACATGAATATTATTAAATATCTTATTTTTTAAAAGTAGGATCAATTTGAACAGTTCCCACCTGTGTGTGTTTGCATCATTTCTCCCCTTGAAATGGGTTTGTAAGATCAACATTTCACCTTCGTGCACGTTTTAAAGGAGAGTGACTATTAGGTAGTGTGTCATTTGATTCTGGAAAACTAAGCAAAAGGGGGTGGAGATTTGCTGAATATTTAATTAAATAATTGACAGGGTAAAAAATGATTGCTCTTCTCTTAAAAGTTAAAAGATTTTTAATTCAATACAAGTTTCAGGCTTTTGGTTATTATACTCTATTGCATTTTAGTGTAAGGGGTTCAAAGATTTTATTACTTAAACCATTATTGCATCTCAAATCATAATTGTTTAGCATCTATATTAAGAACTGTCTGTGCATGTGCTATGCATACATGTGTGTGTATAGATTTTAATAGTTATAAAACCAAGGCAGCAAAATGGCATTCTGCCCCCAATAAATTATTTAATCACTTCCAACTTCAAAATGAGTTTAACCTTCAAAGTTTCCCAGGAATAATTTCATATATCTTACAGAAACTCTCAAGTCATTAACAGTGGCTTTCCCCATTGTCCAATAACAGTAATAAATAATGATGAAGAACAGATTTTCCTGAAAACAAAAGTTTTATAAATGCCTCCATTCCATGTGGATGTGGTTTGTTAACTGGCATAAACCATATTTTCCAATTTCCAGAATACTTTTACTCTTGTTAGTAACTGTATTTGGCTGAGCACCAAAAAGTAGTAGCCAGAAGTACAATATTATGTTTAGATTCTGTTAGAAAAATTTTTGTTAGTCTAATAATGGTCTGCTCTCTTTGGAGTTCCATTTCTCCTTATATTGAGATGAGCCTGGGATATGGCTTCTGATGGTATGCTAAGTACTCTAATCTGCTTTTCATTTGGTTTTTGCTTTCATTGATTCTGTTTTTTTCTTCTTCTTCTTATTATTATTATTATTTTGCTTATTGTATTTTTGAGACAACTACTTTTTCTGTTGCTTAAAAGGAAAGATTCTTGCTATAATTTTAAAATTAATAATTTATCTTTTTGTTAGCAATCTTATATTTTTGAGAGTTTTTTTTTAAACTTTTTTTAAATTTTATGTTGGGATATATTGTTGTTGTTTATTCACTAAGTCATGTCTGACTCTGCAATGCCATGGACTATAACCTGCCAGACTATGCTGTCCATGGCATTCCCCAGGCAAGAATACTGGAGTGAATTGCCATTTCCCTCTCCAAGGGATCTTCCTGACTCAGGAATCAAACTCTCATCTCCTACATTGCTAGACTGATTCTTTACAACTGAGCCAAGAGGGAAGCCCATACTGGAGAATGCTAGTTAGCAAAGTTGTGATAGTTTCAGGTGGGTAGCAAGGGAATTCAGTCATACGTATACATGCATTACTTCTCCCTCAAACTCCATCCTCATCCAGGCAGGCACATAGCACTGAGCAGAGCTCCCTGCGACATACAGGAAGGC
This sequence comes from Muntiacus reevesi, assembly GCF_963930625.1. NCBI lineage: Eukaryota > Metazoa > Chordata > Mammalia > Artiodactyla > Cervidae > Muntiacus > Muntiacus reevesi. The sequence goes on along the minus strand of NC_089267.1, from coordinate 10,306,210 downwards.
CTTTTTGTTTATCCATTTAAAATATGGCAATGTGTGCATGTCAATCCCAGACTCCCTAACTATCCTTTCTTCCCCATGCATTCCCCCTAGCAACCATAAAGCTTGTTCTCTAGGTCTGTGAGTCTGTTTGTTGTTGTTATTCAGTTGTTCAGTCATGTCCAATTCTTTCTGACCCCATGGACTGTAGCACGCCAGGTTTCCTTGTCCTTCACTATGTCTTGGAGCTTATTTAAATGCATGTCCATTGAGTCAATGATGCCATCTAACCATCTCATCCCCTGCCATCCCCTTCTCCTCCTGCCTCCAATCTTTCCCAGCATCAGGGTCTTTTCCAGTGAGTGAGCTCTTTGCATCAGGTGGACAAAGTGTTGGAGCTTTGGCTTCAGCATCAGTTATTCCAGTGAATTTTCAGGACTGGTTTCCATTAGGACTGACTGATTTGATCTTGCAGTTCAAGAGTCTTCTCCAACACCACAGTTCAAAAGCATCAATTCTTCTGCGCTCAGCTTCTTTATGGTCCAACTCTCACATCCATACATGACTACTGAAAAAACCATACTTTGACTAAATGGACCTTTGCTGGCAAAGTAAGTCTCTGTTTTTTAATATGCTGTCTAGGTTGGTCATAGGTTTTCTTCCAAGGAGCAAGCGTCTTTTAATTTCATGGCTGCAGTCACCACTTGCAATGATTTTGGATCCAAAGAAAATAAAGTCTGGCACTATTTCCATTACTTCCCCATCTATTTGCCATGAAGTGATGGGACCAGATACCATGATCTTAGTTTTCTGAATGTTGAGCTTTAAGCCAACTTTTTCACTCTCCTCTTTCACTTTCATCAAGAGGCTCTTTAGTTCTTCACATTCTGCCATAAGTGTGATGTCATCTGCATATCTGAGGTTATTGATATTTCTCCCAGCAATCTTAATTCCAGCTTGTGCTTCATCCAGTCTGTCATTTAACATGAGATATGCTGCATGTAAGTTAAATAAGCAGGGTGAAAATATATAACCTTGTGGTACTCCTTTCCTAATTTTGAACCAATTCATTGTTCCATGTTTGGTTGTAACTGTTGCTTCTTGACCTGTATACAAGTTTCTCAGGAGGCAGGTAAGGTGGTCTGGTAATCCCATCTCTTACAGAATTTTCCACAGTTGTGTTCCACACAGTCAAAGACTTTAGCATAGTCAAGAAGCAGAATTCGATGTTTTTTTATGGAATTCTCTTGCTTTTTCTATGATCCAAAGTATGTTGGCAATGTGATCTCTGCCTTTTTGCAAATAAGTTCATTTATATAATTTCTTTTTAGCTTCTGCATATAAGGGATGTCATAGGATATTTCTCCTTCTCTATCTAATGACAGTCAGTGTGACGATCTCTAGGTCAATCCATGCTGCTGCAAATGGCATTATTTCATTTTTAGTGATGGAATAATATTCCATTCTATAGATGCATCACATCTTTTTTATTTGTTCCTCTGTCAATTTACATTTAGGTTGCTTCCATGTCTGGACTATTGTAAGCAGTGCTGCAATGGACATTGTGGTAGATATAATCTTTTGGATCATGTTTGGTCTTTAATCTATTTTGAACTTATTTTTGTACATGGTGTTAAAGAATGACCTTCAAGATCAATGATTATAATGGTGTAATTCTAGATATGGGAAGAAGCAACAAGAAAGAATCAGATTCTGGACCAAGACAGACTAGTAAAACAGGTGATTTAGAGGTTTTTGGTTACTGTTAATAGAATCTGTTAATAGTCCAGTAATATCATGTGGAGTGAACTATCAATAGAACCCTAGCATGTGGGACAAATTGATTAGAAAATGCTTCCCAATCCTTGATCAAATTTAAGACTGAGAGGAAGGGAAATATTAAATAAAGAATGTTGCCCACCATCCAGTTATACAAGAATCAAGTTGTTAGTCAATACAATTGCTGATCATCACTACATCCTGAAAGGCATTCAGGGTTAAGGCCAGGTTGTGCCATTCTGAGCTATGGAAAAACTGGTAGAACTGGCCCTCAGATAATGAGACATTTTCAGGAAAAAATTTATGAACCAAGTTTCTTGCATCTTTGCATACTTTGTAAAGCACTAAAACCATTAACCTAAATGTCTGTTTCCCACAAATAAGAGTAACCACCTATCAAGAGGTGTGCTTGATTGCACATATCCCTTTGTCAAAATCACATATACCTCTTAGCTCTTTATGAGTCCTCAGAGCTTTCTAAGAGACTGTCTCCCAGGTTAAAATCCTCCAGTTGCCTGGAATAAAATTTTCCATTTTTTTAAATTAAAAAAATGAGGTTTAGACCCTTCAAAATTAAAATTAATTAAAGGTTTGGACCTTTCAAAATTAAAAACTTACTCTAAATGGAAGATACTACCAAGAAAATGAAAAGACACAGGCTGGGGAAAAAATATTTGCAAAGCACATACCTGGTAAATGAGGGAGACTTGGGTTTGATCCCTGGGTTGGGAAGATCCCCTGGAGAAGGGAAAGGCTACCCACTCCAGTATTCTGGCCTGGAGAATTCCTTGGACTCTGTAGTCCTTAGGGTCATAAAGAGTCAGACACAACTGAGCAACTTTCACTTCACTCATTAAATGGAAGACATTACTAAGAAAATTAAAAGCCACAGGCTGGGAGAAAATAGTTGCAAAACACATAACATGATAAATACTTGAATCCAAAATACACATAGAAATCTTTAAACTAACCAATGAAGAAGCAGCAACCCAACTGAAAAATGGGCAAGAGCTTAGAAAAGACACCTCACCAAGGAAGATATCCAGGTGTTAAAATAGCATATGGCAAGGATGATTTGCATTAGGGAATAATAAAACAACAGTGAGCTATGAAATAAGCAATAAACAATTGCACAGCTATCAGAAAGGCTAAAAAAACAAAGAAACAAACAAACAAAAAAAAAACCCAGAAACTCTGAAAAACGATGGCAAGGATACAGAACAACAGAAATTGTCATCCACTGCTTGTGGGAATTTAAAAAAGTATAACCACCTTGGAAGATATGTTGATAGTTTCTTACAAAGATAAATAACCATAGCCATGGAAAATGATATCTTGTTAATTCACAATCCAGAATGACTGAGTAAAAAGTAGAAGAGGGCTCTGCTCCTGGTGGGAAAATCATCCTGAATAGGCACATCTCAGCTTGCAATCAAACCAGGGCGCCAGGCATCACTAGGCATGTTCTCATTGAGGTTGTGGAAGAGCCTGGAAAATATTCTGTTCATGAACAGCCTGGATCCACAGCTCTCTCCACTAGAGTAGGATAAAACGATGTAAGCTGTCATTCATCTGCTTCTCTATAGTGGTGATGAAAGTCCTCCCAAGGGAGCCAGATCCTCCTTGTTATGAATGCGGATGGGTCCCTGAGGAAGGGCTGGTCTGCATGCTTGACTGCTGTTTCACCTGGGCTTTACCCCACTTGCCACACAGACCATTGGGACAGATTTTTTCTAGGTGCAAACTCTTCAAAAGAAGGGTGTACAGAGCGATGTCTATGAATAGAATAGAATTCATTCCACAATCTCCTACAACTGAGTTGGGGAGTTGCAAATATGATCATCCCTCAATTCTCTGATGCAGCTTGTGATTTTTAGCGCTTCTGGGCACTCAAGAAGTATATCTTAACTCCAGCCACCAAGCTCTCTGTTGTACTCTTCTGCAAGCTGCACTAAATACATTGAAAAGATTTGACTATTTTGCAATTTTACTTCAACCTGCTGGAAATAGAACACTGAGCAAACATGGCATCATTCATTCATCGATTAAAGAAATGCTTCTTGAATGTCTGCAATTTAGCTAGCATGTTATAGGGGCTGGTGACACAGAAGTAAACAAAATATGCAAAAATCATGCTTTGTGGAGCATATATGTAGACAGATGAGATAGAAAATAAGTGAGCGCAATATATAGTATGTCAGAGATTGTGTCTCTGAGAAAAATGCTTTGAAGAGCAGAGAGTGAATATTGAAAAAAGTGAATAGATAGAGCAATGACAAATAATGTGGTTGTTGGATAATAAGGCCTCATGAGAAGATACTGTTTAAACAGGATCTGAAAGTGAGACAAAGGGAGCTGTGTAGACAACCTAACATGACATGTGTGTTAAGAATTTTCAAAAGAAGCAGACACTGGCTCTTGCTGCCAAGCAGATCATTAGACCAAGACATCTACTCTGGAAAGTTCACTGACACCCTCTTGTGCAAAAATTAATTGCAACCGTATATGTGATATTGAAGATACACACCACTGTGGTGAATGAATTGAATAACATCAAAGTACAAAATATATTTTGACTGCATGTTGCAATAAGAAATGAAATACAAGTAACATGGGAAAATACAGGGGTATTTTACTGGAATAAAAAAATCTACCCACGGACATTTAATTTTTGGTTTGTTTACAGGGCAAGTCTTTTTCTTTTTTTTTCCTTAAAACTTTCCTGTAATCACAAAGACAGCAGACAGGAGAGAAAAAAAATCAAATCATTATTAATTTCATTAAGTAAATTCCAGAAGTGTCAGCTGAAATAGTCACACTTTCCTTAAAGCTGGTAAAGTAAGAGGTTGTACAGCTACAAACATGATGAAATGTGCTTTGTGTAGTTTTTAATCTGTCACAGAAAATCTGCAAAATGTAGATCTAATCATCAGTATGTCTTTGATGTCACAGAGGTTGTCTTCAGAGTCACCTGTTTTTGGGCCCTGCCTGATTTCTCTCTTTCTTTAAATTACTATTGAGTATAATTGCTTTATGATGCTGTGTTATGAATAGTTTCTTCGTACATGCAAGTGAATCAGCTCTACGCCCCATATACCTCCTCTTTTTTGGAATTCCTTCCCATTTAGGTCAACACAGAGCACCGACCAGAGTTCGCTGATCTCTGCAGAAGGCTCTCATTAGTCATCTATTTTACATATAGTATCAACATGCAGAAAGGGAGCCCACCTACCCCATTGGTGGGAATGTAAGTCGATGCAGCCGCTTTGGAAAACATTATGGAGGTTCCTTAAAAAACTAAAAGTATTAATAGAACTACCATATGATCCAGCAATCTCACTCCTGGGCCTATTAAGAGAAATCTATTAAAATAATTCAAATGATACATGCACCCCATGTTCATTGCAGCATTATTTACAAATAATGCCAGAACATGGAAGCAATCTGCCTGGTTTCTGGTTTGTTAATATGCATGTACAAGCACTTACACAGCCAGGCACTAGTGTGTGCCAGGCACTAGTGATTTTACACGATGGGATGGTGGTGATCACCATAGGCTCTTGATGTTGACAGCTGTTGAGAAGGAGACATTGTGCTTCATTTGATCTTGGTGACTCCAGGAAACAGGTGGTAACATTTCCTCATTTTTCACATGAAAAACTAACATTTAAATATGTTGTGCTAACAAAGGAAACTATAAGTAAGGTGAAAAGACAGCCCTCAGATTGGGAGAAAATAATAGCAAATGAGGAAACAGACAAAGGATTAATCTCAAAAATATATAAGCAACTCCTGAAGCTCAATTCCAGAAAAATAAATGACCCAATCAAAAAATGGGCCAAAGAACTAAACAGACATTTCTCCAAAGAAGACATACAGATTGCTAACAAGCACATGAAAAGATGCTCAACATCACTCATTATCAGAGAAATGCAAATCAAAACCACAATGAGGTACCATTACACGCCAGTCAGGATGGCTGCTATCCAAAAGTCTACAAGCAATAAATGCTGGAGAGGGTGTGGAGAAAAGGGAACCCTCTTACACTGTTGGTGGGAATGCAAACTAGTACAGCCACTATGGAAAACAGTGTGGAGATTTCTTAAAAAACTGGAAATAGAATTGCCATATGACCCAGCAATACCACTTCTGGGCATACATACTGAGGAATCCAGATCTGAAAGAGACACGTGCACCCCAATGTTCATCGCAGCACTGTTTATAATAGCCAGGACATGGAAGCAGCCTAGATGCCCATCAGCAGATGAATGAATAAGGAAGCTGTGGTACATATACACCATGGAATATTACTCAGCCGTTAAAAAGAATGCATTTGAATCAGTTCTAATGAGATGGATGAAACTGGAGCCCATTGTACAGAGTGAAGTAAGCCAGAAAGATAAAGAACATTACAGCATACTAACACATATATACAGAATTTAGAAAGATGGTAACGATGGCCCTATATGCAGGGCAGAAGAAGAGACGCAGAAGTACAGAACAGACTTTTGAACTCTGTGGGAGAAGGTGAGGGTGGGATGTTTCGAAAGAACAGCATGTATATTATCTGTGGTGAAACAGACCACCAGCCCAGGTGGGATACATGAGTCAAGTGCTCGGGCCTGGTGGGCTGGGAAGACCCAGTGGAATCGGGTGGAGAGGGAGGTGGGATGGGGGACCGGGATGGGGAATACGTGTAACTCTATGGCTGATTCACATCAATGTATGACAAAACCCACTGAAAAATTAAAAAAAAAAAAAATAAATTTAAAAAATAAATAAATAAAATAAAATAAATATGTTGTGCCTCTTGCCCACCATGATGGCTGGAAATTAGGAAAAGTCATATGCAAAACTGGATCCGGCTGATCATCCCAGTTTCAATCACATATGAGACTGCAAATTTAAAACATACCTAGAGGATCGGGGGACACTTAAACTATATTCTATGGGTGTCCTAGAGTTGAAAGTAAACTGGAATTAGCGGTTGTGGGGTAACCTGTGTGTTGGGGGAAGAGGGGACAAAGGGTATGGGACATTCCAGTTCAGAGCTCAGAGAGGACAAGTCAGGCCTGGTCCAGGATCAGTCAGAGACTGGCTGCCTCAGAGCTGCCCTGTCACCCTCACGGCCTCTTGTTTCCTTTCCTGATAGTGGGTCAGATTTCCCTCCCTTGGTAAGCGTCTGCATATTAGTTTCACACTGCTGTTGGAACAAACCACCAAAAACATAGTGTCTTCAAACAACCGACACATTCTCTTACAGTTTGGAAGCATGGAAACCCCAAACAGCTTGCCCTTGGCTAAAATCAAAGCATCAGTGGTGTGTGTTCTTCCCGGAGGTTCTGGAGTAAGATCTGTCTCCTTGCCTGTCTGTCCAGCTTTGGAGGCTCCTGCATCTCTTGGTCCAAGGTTCTCCGGAGTCTGGCATTTGCTTCCATCCTCACACCTCCTCTCACTGTGTTATCTCCTTCTTTCCCTGATAAGGATGCTTGTAATCCCATCAGGTTTACCCAGATAATACAGAATAATCTCCTTATGATCCTTAACATAATCATATCTGTCAAATCAGTCTCACCAAGAAATGTTACATGGTCACAGAGGCAGGGGATCAAGATTGTACAAATCTTAGGGAGGCGTTATTCTACCTACCACATTCTGCCTTAGTTGGATTCTTTGTTTTTGGAGACATTTTAGAATTTTATTGGTGTATTTATCTATGGCTGCGCTTGGTCCTCCTTGCTTTTGTGTGTGCCTTCTCTAGTTGCAGCAAACGGGGGCGATTCTGTAGTTGCAGACTGCTCACTGTGATGACTTCTCTTATTGTGGAGCACAGGCTTTATGGCACATGGGCTTCAGCGCTTTCAGCTTGCACGCCCTGGAGTGTGGGTTCAATGGTTTGGCGCAGGGGCTCAGTCATCCTTTGCATGTGGAGTCTCCCTGGACCAGGGATCAAACTGTCCCCTGCATTGGTAGGCAGATTCTTACCCACTGTGCCACCAGCTAAGTCCAGAAACACTAGCATTTTATTTGGCATTTGATAGTATTTTCTGAAATCATCCTCTCCCTCAGCCATTTTAGAACACATTCTGGGCCATTTTACGGTTTTCCTACTCTTCGTTATGAAGTTTTGGTCAACTGTACCCTAAAAAGTTTTCATTTACCCACTTGATTTATGGCTTTTAAAAAATGATTTCTTTAAAACTTGTGTCTCTTGTTGTATCAGCCTGGAAAATCAAACCCATGGCTAACCACCAGCAAAGTAACTTCAGTTAGGTTAAATTTGCAAGTCAAACAAATATATTTTGCCCTTTGATTAGTCATGTTTAGACCTAGAAAAACCATAATATGCCAGAAATACTCATCTAGGAAAAAGGATTGCAGGAAGTAATTGTGTGTATTCCAGCCGGGAAGAACAGAATTCTTTGACCCTAAACTGCATCAAGATGTTAAAATATAAGTCACTCACCATGCATATTCACGCCTCAGAAGTATGTGACCACTCAGCCAAGAACCCCCATGGGCCCTGCATCAGAAGCTTCTTAGTCTAATTGCCTGGAGATTTGTCAATGCTCTTGGTGGGTAAGAGTCCACTGTGGAATAAAGTATGAACACGCTAGGTGCCTGGATGTACCTTGGAAGCATTAGACTTAGTGAAAGAAGTCAGACCCCTCAAATAGGGGCTCTGTATCCACCTAGAGGGGTGGGATGTTGAGGGAGATGGGGGGGAGATTCAAAAGGGAGGGGATATGTGTATACCTATGACTGATCCATGTTGAGGTGTGACAGAAAACTACTAAGTTCCGAAACAAAAGAAAAAAAAAAAAGGTCAGACCCCAAAGAATATATATTGTGCTATTGTATTTACATGCAGTGTCCACAAAAGGTTAAATTTATACAGAGAGAAATTGTATTAACATTTGCTTAAGGCTGGGATGGAAGTGGGCACAAGAATTCCTTTGGGAGTCATGAAACTATTCTAGCATTAGATTGTGGTGATGGTTCCCCAGCCCTAGGAATACACTAAAAATTACTAAATAGTATATTTTGGATGGGTGATTTTTATAATATATAAATTGTACTTCAATAAACTTGTGAATAACAGAAAAGCCCAATATGTTGCTTATCTATCCAACCGTGATTTCTAAATACATTTTATCACAAAACTTCACTGTAGAATGATGATCAGTGTGAACTGTTCTATAAAAAAGAGTTATAGTAGCTTATATGTTCAACAACAGGGATTAGGTATATAAATAAAGGTAGAGCTATGTGAGTAAAAGGTGATAAAATCTGTTTAGAACATAAGTGAATGAGAGAATCCTCATGGCATATTGCCAAATTTAAAAAAAAACAGATATGGTAATCTCTCTGCTTTATCATCTCACGTTTTTAAACAATGCAGTTATAAGACATGCGTGTCTACGCACAGTGTATATTGTTCACCCCTTAGATCATTCCTGTTACTCCTCTCAGGGATCTAGAGAGGAGGAACAGTCAGCAGTGGTGATGGTTACAATTGTACTAACTCTAAGAGAATTGACACGGACCATCAAGAAAAAGCATCCTCCACTTTCCTAATACAAAAGTCTTCCAGGCAGCAAAGACAGTAAATAGAACAGACAAAATAAATGAATTTTTCACTGTTGGGATAACTGGGCCCTGGTTTACACAACCACTGGGAAAAACTAGTGCCTGCCATCCCTGAGATTCTTGGACAGGCTGGTCTAGTTTAGCCATTCTATCTCAGCCATGTCTGACTCTTCGTGGCCCATAGACTGTAGCCCTTTTCATACTGTTCATGGGGGTCTCAAGGCAAGAATACTGAAGTGGTTTGTCATTTCCTCCTCCAGGGGATCTTCCTGACCCAGAGAGCGAACCCCCCATGTCTCCTGCATTGGCAGGTGGGTTCTTTACCACTAGCGCCACCTGAGAAGCCCTATGCACAATGCAAAATCTTCCCCCAAAGTTCTCAGGCTCTGAGCCAAGATGTTGTCTGCTTCTACTATTAATTTCACTTGCAAGTGTTTGTTTTATTGTTACTTTTCATTGAACACTGTTATAAGATCCTAACTCCATTTCTGGGGCCACAGGGAGCAGGGAAGAACTATTTAGTTTCTACAGAGCCTTCACTACCTCATCAAAGTGATCTTGGGTTCCTGTCTCCTTGTTTTTCTCCTCATAAGTTCTTATTGACCTGTGCACTTCTGCTTTACACTTACTAACTTCTCTTTATGCTGTTTCTACCAATTAACCTTGATAGCTTGCCCTCCCCATTGCTACAGGTTCCCATCTGATTCATATTTGCAGACAAGTTACTAGGAAAACATTAAAAGTGTGATAGTGATTACCTCTGTATGGCAGGGCCACAAGTGAATTTTATTTTCTTCTTTATACTATTTTGTATATACCAAATAAATTTTCCATACTTACAACTTCTAAAACTATGTCTTGCAATTGTAATCTAAAAAGTAATGCCAATCCATTCCTTACCCGTATTTTTTCTTTCTTTCTTTTTTTACTTCTTAATAGTCAAAGGCAATCTGCCATCAATAGTGGTCTAGCACAGAGGTTTCTTCATCTCAGCACAACTGACATTTGGGGCTGGATAATTCTATTTGCGGGCTGTCCTTTGCATGGCAGGATGTTTAACAGCATCTCTGGCCTCTGCTCACTAAATGCCAGGGACATCCTTCACTTGTGACAATTGAAAATATGTCCAGACACTGCCAAATACCCTCCGCGGTGGGAGTGAGGGGGCCACTTGTGGTTGGGAACTCCTGTTCCGGGGTCCCCTCTGTGTCCCCTCGACACCATTTCCCTCGCGCATCTTCGTCTCTTTGGTTTCCCTCCGGATGGCAGATGTGGTGGGGCCTGGAGTCTCCGGTTTGTAAAGGGCCCTGTGGGTCCCATGCTGCGCCCGCCCCCGGAGCCCATGAACCTGCAGCCACCATCCACGTCAATCCTCAGAGCCCAGGAAGGCTCGCCATCCCTGCGTGATTCCCGCCCTTCCTCCCGGCCCATGCGTTCGCCACCTTTGGTCAGTGGCGAGTGTTAAATCTTACTGATGTCAGCAATGTCAACAATCAGTGAGGAATGCAGTTCCTGTCACGAACTATAATTCGCTACAAAGCCCTGCGAGGTAGTGACGGATGCATACAGGTCAGCGGCTGTCCACAGTTCTCGCCTCGGTTGGTGCGGGCTGCTATAACAGAACGCCGCGAGCAGAGGGACTTAGAACGAACAGAAAATTTACTTCTCACCATCCTGAAGGCTGGGAAGTCCAAGACCAGGGACAGGCAGATCCATGGCGACTTCTTGCTCTGTCCTCACGTGGTGGGTGGGACCAGGCCTCTTTTATGCGGGCGCTAATCCCACTCCTCAGAGCAGAGCCCTCTTCATCTAATCTTCTCCCAAAGATCCCACCTCCTAATACGATCACCCTGGGGGTTAGGATTTCAGCCTATGAATTCAGGGGTGGAGAAGGGACCAAAACATTTGGACAATAGCAGTATTTACCCTTAAACCCAGACTACATGCCATTGACTTCTTTTCCCCAATCCTTTTTCATAGTAAAATTTTTACCTTGAGTATCTGAAATCACCATAAACTTCATGGTAATTGATGGAGCATTTTCCTGTGTTATTTAAATATTGATTAATGACAATATTTGTTTTTCTTCCAATATAAGTAACTGGCTTCTAAACTCAAATGCATGACTCATAAAAATAAAATGCATATTAAGTTCAGTTTTCTCAGTTTTGAAACTCAATTGCTTGCTAAATCAATAATTCACAGGACATCTGTAATAATCATTGCATAATGATCCACAAAAAAATCTGTCTTCAAGTTATGCACTGATTTTAAAAATACTTTCCTCATCCAATAATATGAATTTAGGCTAAATTCGCTTCCTTTGTAAATACTGAAATACCAGATGCTTTCTATAAACAAAAGCATAGCACTTGAATAATTTATCACATGAGGTACCTAATTTTCATCATTATGTTTGAGCACGGCAGAAGGATAATGATGACTTCAGAACCACTATCCCTTCTGCCCCGTACAACCTTGCCCCTCATCTTTGTCTGAAAAAAATCTATTCTCCGCTCAGATGCAGCTTTATTTCTCCTCTGTCCTTGTGAAATTCTTCAAGATTTCCTGGAGCAGAGTTACTGGTTCCTCCAATGTTTCTACAGCTTTTTGCATCTTTAATAACTCTTATTACACTGTCTTTTCATCACTTTACTTCCTGTTGCTTTTCCCCCTTAGATCTATACTATATCAGAGGGAAAATACCCCTAATATTTTCATCCTTTAATGAGCATTTACTAAACACCAAATTTGATGCAGGCACAATGCTAGTAGCTAGAGCTACAGAAAAAAAGTAAAATAAAAATTTTCCACTTACAAGTTGCTTACCATCCAGGAGAATGATAATACCTTGTTACAAGACAACCACAATGGGTTTATGATACATGGAGCATGGAGATTGAGCAAATCCTCCCAGGCAGAGACTTGGGGGAAGTTTACCCAAATTGGCAGCATCTAAACTGAGATTTGACAGGTGAGGAAGCACCATCTGAGCTGGGGTAGAGCAGCTACTGAAGGGCTGGGGTGGAATTGGCATTAGAATTGGGGTTAGGGGCTGGGGGTCGGGGCAGAAAGGCTGGGGATGGGCACCTAAGCTGGTGATCCTGGACCTCTCTCTGCCTCGTCTGTTCTCTCTATTTACTTGTATCCTTGAAATTGTTAGCAAGCTTTCTCTTACTCCTTGAAAGACACTTAAATTTGATATGAAAATGTGATCTTCTGTGTTATCGCAAAATGGAAGCTGCTGCTGCTGCTAAGTCGCTTCAGTCGTGTCCAACTCTGTGCGACCCCATAGACAACAGCCCACCAGGCTCCCCCATCTCTGGGATCTCCAGGCAAGAACACTGGAGTGGGTTGCCATTTCCTTCTCCAATGCATGAAGGTGAAAAGTGAAAGTGAAGTCGCTCAGTCCTGTCTGACTCTTAGCGACCCCATGGACCACAGTCCACCAGGTTCCTCCATCCATGGGATTTTCCAGGCAAGAGTACTGGAGTGGAGTGCCATTGCCTAAATGGAAGAAATGCAAGTAATAATTGATTTAGAGATTTAGTTCACCCTAGAGATGGACACTGAGGAAATTCCTGTTTTATAACAGAGGAGGTGAAGGTATTCCCGTGAAAGTAATTCATGAGAGAACAGTCCTGTTGTTACATGATTTGTAGAAATGTAGAATGTATGTGTCTTGGAGATGTGTATGAAGGTGCTAGAAAGCTTGGCTGAAATTACAGGCCCATGAGAGTCCGGTGCCATGTTTGAACCAAGTTTTCTCCAATAGCACTAAGCAGGCTGGGTCCAGGAGCAGAAAATGTAGAGAAATGCACTGACCCAAGTTTGAGATGTTTTACCTTAGGGTAGTGTCTGTGTAATTTGTAAAGATTAGAGGCAAAAATGTAGGGGGTGTTGACAAGTGTTAAAAACCAAGATCACTTTATTCTTTGCACTACACCCACCATTCCGCTGATATGACATATAAATAAATGTTGCTGCTGTTTAAGGACAAACAATTCTATTTTTAAATTATAGAGAGAGAAGAAGGATGACCCATATTCTCTCATCATTCAATAGAATACTAGCCAGTGACCTGCAGTGAAAGGAAACAATAGAACTTTCTAAAATCATTGTTAATATGGATGGATCCCCCCATAAATAACAGATGCACTCCCCGAAAATCATGAGCAAGCTGAAATTTTATCAAGAAAGCTCTGTAATTCATCAGAAATGCCTACAGTTGAAAACACTCCTATTTTGAAAACCTCAGCCAGTGGCTGGCAAACTTTTTCTGTACAGATTTGAATAGTAAAAATCTTCAGACTTTGCAGGCCATGCGGTCTCTGTTCCAACTACTTAATTCTGCTTTTGTATCAGCAAAGCAGCCACCAACAAAATGCAAATGTGTAGACATGACTATGTTCCAATACAACTTTATTTACTACTCAGGCATGAAAAAGAACAAAATCTTTCCATTTCCAGCAACATGGATAGACTTGGAGGGCATTATCCTAAGTGAAGTAAGCAAGACAGAGAATGACAAATACCATATGATATGTGTGGAATATACAATATACAATGGATCTTTTACCTCTTCGGTTGGATTTATTTTCATCTTTTCTCCACTGAGTATGGTCAATATATGAATGGATAAAGAATATGCAGTACATATATATACAATGGAATATTATTGTTTTTCAGTTCCTAAGTCATGTCTGACTCTTTGTGACTTCATGTACTATAGCATGCCAGGCTCCTCTGTCCTCAACTATCTTCTGTTCAAATTCATGTCCATTGAATTGGTGATGCTGTCTAACCATCTCATCCTCTGCCACCCCCTTCTCCTTTTGCCTTCAACTCTTTTCCAGTATCAAGGTCTTTTCCAATGCGTCAGCTTTTCATATAAGACGGCCAAAGTATTGGAGATTCAACTTCAGCAGCAGTCCTTCCAATAAGTATTCAGGGTTCATTTCCTTTAGAATTGACAGGTTTGATCTCCAGTCAATCATAAAGGAATATTACTCAGATATAAAAAAGAACAAAATAATGCATCATATGGGTGGAACTAGAGATTGTCATATCAGGAGAAGTAAGTCAGACACAGATTGATAAATGTCATATGATACTGCTCATATATGGAATCTTAAAAAAGATTATTATTTACAAAACAGAAAAACAGTTGCAGTTATAGAAAACAAACTTATACCTACCAGGGTAAAAGGTTGGGGAGGGATAAATTGGAAGTTTGAGACTGACACATATGCACTAATACATACACAATCCAGGGACATAAAACTTAAATATAAAACTATAAATATAAAAATCTATTTAACAAACTATATAAAGAAGCTATATCTAAATATAAAAATATAAAACTAGTATATATAAAACCCAGGGATCAAACCCAGGTCTCCTGCATTGCAGGTGGATTCTTTACCAGCTGAGCCAGAAGGGAAGCCCGAGAATACTGGAGTGGGTAGCCTTATTCTCCAGCGGATCTTCCCCACCCAGGAATCAAACCGGAGTCTCCTGCATTGCAGGCAGATTCTTTACCAACCAAGCTATCAGGGAAGCCCATATGTAAAACAGATAACTAATAAAAACCTGTTGTGTAGCACGTGGAACTCTACTCAATGTAATATGGGGAAAGAATCTTAAAAAATAGTGGAGATATATATATATATATATGTGTGTGTATAACAGATTCACTTTACTGTATACCTAAAACTAGCACTACATTGTAAATCAACTATATTCCCATAATCTTTTTTTTAAATACAACAAACTAATGAATATAACAAGAAGCAGACTCAAAGATACAAAAATAAGCTAGTGGTTGTCAGTGCAGAGGAGGGAGGGGCAATAGAGTTCGGGGGGTTGTGGGTACAAACTATTTTTTAAAACCATTATTTACAAAACAGGTGGTGGGCTGGACTTAGTCTACAGGTGATAGTTAACCAACCCCTGATCTAAGTTAAGCTTTTATTTCTTCTCTGTAAAATGAGTAGTCACACTCCAATTTATTCCTGCAAAAATATTTATTTTTACATTGTTTTGCTTAAATTAAGACTCATCTGTATTTTAAGTAATATATTTCTCCAAGCAGTTATAAAATTAAAAGACAAAGATGCCATGGTTCTGTAATACCTTAATGAACAGAAACGTTCATATTTAATCATTAGCAAAATGCTTTTTGGAATCCCTAAAATTATGTCTGAAAGGCCTATACCATAATAATTAGCTGGTGCACTAAACATGAAATAACTTGGTTTCCAGATGGAATACTACTTCTTAGATTTATGGAGAAATGTTTTGTGGAAGCATCATAATTACAGATATAGAGCATAACATCCTCCCAATTTTTAGGGAAATGGTCCTTAGCATACAGTGAAAGCTTGAATATGCTCCTTTACAAAAGAAACTGGAAATTATTATGCTTTAGAGTTAACTGCCATAGTTTTTGTATTTGATGTGGGAATAATTGAAACAATAGTTCAGTAATAGTTGTATTATTGCAGCTTTTTAAATTCATGCTTATTAACATGATTTATCTTGATTTATTTAATGATATCATATAATCACAGCAAGAATAACCAAATGTCAAAGCATGAGAGGTGCTTCTTCCTTAAAGAAGTGGCACAGCTCCAACTCTGGCAAGTCTGGTGCGGAAGTTGGGGGTGGTTTCCTTAGGGAGTGAGAAGGCCAGAGCCCTGGAAGCAAAACAGAGCCGTCTGAGACTGAAGCTATCAGCGTAGGAGAATGGGGGTGAGTGGGAAAGAAGACTTCTTGGAGAAGGCCTTGGAGGTAATGTTCTTAGTACCAAGAGTCAGTTGTCTAAACACATGCCCTGAGGGGCTAGTTGAGAGGTTAGCTGGTCTAAGACTCCAGCTCAAAATAACGTTGATGTCAAACTATTTGCCATGAATCATGTTATCATGGAATTTAGTACATTAAAGTAATTCTCACATTTCTTTCATGTACTGAATTTTTAATTTCCTTTATGATCTTTTTTCTTACCTGCTATACTTATAAAAGTCTTCCCTTATAGCTCAGTTGGTAAAGAAATCATCTGCAATGCAGGAGACTCCAGTTCAATCCCTGGGTGAGGAAGCTCTGCTGGAGAAGGGATAGCTACCCACTCCAGTATTCTGGCTTGGAGAATTCCATGGACTGTATAGTCCATGGGGTTGCAAAGAGTCAGACCCAACTGAGCAACTTTCACATTCACTTTCACTTTCACACCTTAAAAAGAACAGGCACACAGTCATTCTTTAAACATGGGTAAGAGATGCTAAGACTGTGTCTTACGTGACAGCTATGGTTCCTCTCTTTGCATCTTAGCCATCTATTTCTCTTACACAGTAATATACATAATACAGATATATAGTCTCAAAAAAAAAAAAAAAAATCCCACTATCCTGAGATTGTCATGTACAAACATGAGCAGATATTTTGAGGCACTGATTAAAATTCTAAATGAGGCCAATGGATCTGACATCTGTAATCTCTTTTGTTGTTGTTTTCCAAATCACTATACCACTGCCAATACAGGTGAAATTTTGCTGTTTGAATGGGCTCAGATGTTCATGAAAAATCATTGTTTTAGTATTCTATGAGCTTGTAAATTTTAATAAGCGGGATACTCTAAAGAAAACAGGGGTCAGTATAAGGAACTAGAAGGTTAGGATAAACTTGTTGCAAGAGACACCTTGGTGTGATTCCACAGAACATAAGGAGAGGAGAGGCAGGTGGGGGCAGGGCTGATAAGAATCTGCTTCTTTAATAGCAAACCACACCTCAAAGACTGTTGTGATACTTATGATTAGGCAAAAAATAACCTTAAGGTAAAGACAACTGTGTGAATTTATTTTTTAAAATTAAAATGAATAAATTCAGATATGTAAGCGGAAGATTTGCAAAACTTACAATGAACATCATTCTTAATGGTAAGAAACTAGATGCTTTTCCACTAAGACCAGGAACAAAACAAGAAAGTCCCATCTTACCACTCCCTTTCAACATCATACAGTTAGTCCTAGTTAATGTGATGATAAGACAAAGAAAAAAAAGATATGCAAATTAGGAAAGAAAGATATTAAAATAAAAAAAGAAAGAAAGATACAAAACTGCCTTTCTTTGAAGATGACATGATTGTCTGTCCAGAAAATCAGAAAGAACTGGCAAACAATCAAATAAAAAACTTTCCTGAAACTAACAAGCAATTAAATAGCAAGGTTGCAAGGTAAGTTATTATACAAAAGACAATCATTTCCCTATATACCATAAATGAAGAAGTGGAATTTGAAATTAAATCTCAAAAAATCATTTACATTAATATTCTCCAAAATGAAATGTCAACAAACATGTGTAAGATCTATATGACAAAAATCCATTCACTACTTGTGGGAATGTAAAATGGTACAGCCACTTTGAAAGACCAAACACATTCTCATTGCATGATCCAGCAGACATGCTTCTTGGTATTTACCCAAAAGGGTACATCCTCGCAAAAGCAAGCAGGCAAATGGAACTTTATTCATAATTGCTAAAATTTTGCAGCAACCAAGATGTCCTTTAGTAGGTGAATGGGTAAATAATTGCAAACATCCAGGTATTCAAACACTCAGTGCTAAAAGGTTATGAGCTATCAACCTGGGAAAAGCATGGAGAAACCTTAAACGCAGATGATAAGGAGAAGGAAACCAGTCTGAAAAAGCTACATACTGTACAATTCCAGGTATATGACATCCTGGGAAAGACAAACGCTGGGGAAAGGAGAAACATCTGTGGTTGCTAAGGGAAAGGATGACTGGCCAGAGCACAGAGGACTTTTAGGGAAGTGAAACTATTCTGTATGATACTGCATATCATTTTATATCATCAAAACCCAGAGAATTTGGAACACCAAGTGTGAACCCGAATGTAAACCATGGACTTTGGGTGATAATGATGGATGTAGGTTCACTGATTGTAAAAAATGTGCCCCTCTGATGTGAAATTTTGATAGAGGGAAGAGTCTATGTGTATGTGGGTGTGATGGGCATAGGGGGAATCTGTACCTTCCTCTCAATTTTGCTCTTAACCCAAAACTGCTCTAACTAATAAAATGTATTTTTCATTGGGCAAAAGACTTCAATAGATATTTCTTCAGAGAAGGTACAGAAATAGCTAATATACACAAGAAAAGAAGCCCAGCAACGTTAATCATTGGTGAAATGCAAGTCAGAATCACAAGACACCAATCACTTCACACCTACCAGAATAAAACATAACAACGCAAAAAAAAAAAAGAAAAAAGGAAAAAGTGTCTTGGCAAGGATGTGAAGAAGTTGGAACCTTTGCGCATTGCTTTAGAAATGTAAAATGGTATACATACTACTACGGAAAGTGATTTGACAGTTCCTCAAAAAGTTCAACATAGAGTAACATGCAATCAAGCAATTCTTTTCCTAGCTGTGTGTCCATCCCTAAGGATGGATATCTCTGCCTTTTCTTGTCCTTCAGGTGGGTCTCCATCCTTTATCGATGCACGCAGCTCTTGAGGCTGAAAGCTGACATTGGTACCTTCACTGATATTCTGTATGGATAGTTTGTCTGGAAAAAAGTGGTCAGAGATGGACACAATTTTCAGCAAATAATTTCAGAATAATATCTTATTCATGAAAATTTAGTGTTTGATGGGGAAAATTTAAGTCCATTCTTTTTTTTTTTTAACCCTGAGGAGAAAGTAAAATTTCCTAATTGAGGATTATCATTTTAGTTGCTGAAATAGCAAAGATGGAAAGTATTTGTTTTTCAGATATCCTTTAGAAAGTTTAGTGACAAGTTGATTAAGCTCACTTAAAGATACTATTTGAATTCCTTCCTCTTTATTAGTTATATTTATGGTTATCATATGGACAAAACTTAATTTTTGAGACAAAATTTTAAATTACAAATGCAAAGAATGAGGGTTTTCACTTACAAGATTATCCAAAATAAAGCAATAATTTGTGATTGAAACAAATTCTGTCATCACAAATTATTAAAATTATATCCAACTAAGCTTTAACTTTTTTAATACATGGGACTTTGGGGAAACTTCTCTCGGTACCCAGTTACTTTAATGAATATGGAAGTCTGTTGAGATAAAATGTGACAGTGGAACTGGCTGAGTCACTTCATTATACACCAGAAAGTAATATAACATTGTAAAGTAATTATATTCCAATAAAAAATAATCAAAAAATAAAACATATTTAAAGCAAAAGTGAGGGATTCATCAAACATGTCATACAGAAAAGGATGTTCTAGAGTCATTACGCGCAAAGTAGAATATTTAATGGCAAAACTTGATGATAGTGTTCCAACAAATCTTTATTTATGGATACTTAAATTTTATGTAGTTTTCAAGTGTCCTGATATATTCTTCTTCTTTTGATTTTTTTTTTAACCTTTTTAACATGCAAAACCCATTCTTAACTTACCAGTTTTACAGAAGGCTGGTGTGCTGGATTTGACCTTTGGGCCCAATTTTGTCAAATCTTGCTTCAAACATCGAACCTCAGGACTTGGATAAATGTCCTATTTTCTAAATTCTTTACCACTTCCTCTTCCAGCCACAGCCTAAACCAGACTGGCTGATTCCTGCCACACCAGCAACAATGTGCCCTGTCACAATCATTGTTCCCTTCTAAAGAGCAATTGCCTAATGCAGACAGACTTATTAGACACATAAGCAAAATGGAAAGAAAAAAAAGTAATATTCTCAGCCTGCCTGTCAGTATGAGCTTATGCTAAAAGCAATGACTAGATAGATTTCAAGCTCCAAATTAATTTAGGTTTTTGCTCTAGGATTGATTTTTTTATTAGCTCAATGCAGAATTTGATGTCATTTTGGTTAGACATCATTTTAACTCATTATTTCTATCTACTGTGCTTTTTTAAAATTTCTGATTTTGCAATTTAACTTGTTAACCACCTTCCTAATTCTGCTATATCCAGATATGCTAAACAGGTCATGTTTGTTGTCAACTAAGTTGACAAAATAGTAAACACACAGAGCCCAAGAGAGAGTTACTTGAACCCTTAAATCAAGACCAGGAACCAACTTCACAGTTTATATCCTTATGTCCACAAAGTATTCCTAAGATAACTTTTTCAGATTCCCCAAAATATACATTTTTTTTCAGTATTTTTAAAAGGAAATAAAGTTAATTTGGTTAATATGACTTGCTCTTAGAAAATTCATGATGGTTCTAGTGAATCCTTTTTCCCAGTATTCACAAGCCATCTGCCCAACAAGCGGTTCTAGAATTTTATTGAGAATTTATATTCCACGTTATTTTGGAGTTTGCTGTCTTCCTCAATGTTAGAAATTGAAAGGCTCATCTCTTAATTCTGCCACCTCTTCCTTGACCTTAAACTCCCTATTATTAACAGCATTGATTATGTAATCATATCTGCAAGTATTTTTTTTTAGTATTTTAGAATGAAAGTCATCAAAGTATAGACACTTGAACTCATTTAAAGTATCTAGACATGCTTTTTTGTTTTTTTTTTTATAAAATCAACTGATACAATCCAAGATTATTAGCAATCTGTTGTAATTCTCAATGTTTCTTTCTGATCTCTAGTCAGACTGCCTCTTCCCTTTCTGATACTTGGAAAATTGCCTCCTCCATTTCCCAGAGCGATTTCAAAATTTGAAGGATCAGGACTCTTTTCACAGAGTAATCAAGCAGCAGTTAGAACAGGACGTGGAACAACAGACTGGTTCCAAATCGGGAAAAGAGTACGTCAAGACTGTATATTGTAACCCTTCTTGTTTAACTTACATACAGAGTACATCATGCAAAATGCCAGCCTGGATGAAGCACAAGCTGGAATCAAGATTGCTGGGAGAAATATCAATAACCTCAGATATGCAGATGACACCACCCTTATGGCAGAAAGAGAAGAAGAACTAAAGAGACTCTTGATGAAAGTGAAAGAGGAGATTGAAAAAGTTGGCTTAAAGCTCAACATTCAGAAAACTAGGATCATGGCATCTGATCCCATCACTTCATGGCAAATAGATGGGGAAACAATGGAAACAGTGACTGACTTTGGGCTCCAAAATGACTACAGATGGTGACTGCAGCCATGAAATTAAAAGACACCTGCTCCTTGGAAGAAAAGCTATGACCAACCTAGACAGCATATTAAAAAGCAGAGACATCACTTTGCCAGCAAAGGTCCTTCTAGTCAAAGCTATATTTTTTCCAGTAGTCATGTATGGATGTGAGAGTTGGACCATAAAGGAAGCTGAGCGTAGAAGAATTAATACTTTTGAACTGTGGTGTTGGAGAAGACTCTTGAGAGTCCCTTGGATGCAACCAGTCCATCCTAAAGATCAGTCCTGCGTGTTCATTGGAAGGACTGATGCTGAAGCTGAAATTCCAGTACATTTTATAATTGCCAAGCTGTGGAAACAACCTGAGTGCCTATCAACAGATGAATGTACATAAAGAAACATGTGCACACGCACACACACATGCACACACATGCACACATGCACAAACATGCACACACACACACAGGGGAATATTATTCAGCCACAAAAGGAAAGGAATCTTGCCATTTTTGACAACACATATAAATTTGGACGGTATTAAGCTAAATGAAATAAGACAACCCCA
Organism: Muntiacus reevesi; assembly: GCF_963930625.1. Lineage (NCBI taxonomy): Eukaryota > Metazoa > Chordata > Mammalia > Artiodactyla > Cervidae > Muntiacus > Muntiacus reevesi. Next base: position 10,284,218 of record NC_089267.1, on the reverse strand, counting down.
GAAAAAGCAAATACTCTATGATCTCATTAACACGTGGAATCTAAAAATGTCAAAATCATAAACAGAAAGCAGAGTGGCTCCTGCCAGTGGCTGGTGGGTGGGGGAAGTAGGGAATGGTCAGTCAAACGGTACAAACTTTCAGCTGTGCAGGAGGAATGATTTCTGGACCTAACTGCACAGTGTGCTTACTGTAGTTACTAACACCTTGCTGTATGCTTGATGTTTGCTGAGAGAGTAGATCATGAATATTCTCACCATACAGAAAAAAAGCGATAACCATGTGAGATAATGGATGTTATAATGCGCTTGATTGTGACAATCATTTCACAATGTCTACATGTATTGAATCATAATATTGTACACTCTAAAAGATAAAAATTAAACATAGATATTTTTCCTTTATATGCTGTGTCAAATAGAAAACAATAGCTGTAAGGAAAATTTCTCATTTTAGTAGATTCACAATGTACTTTTATTAAAAAACTGAACTTTGATGCAGACATAGATAATGGATTTGTGGACATGGCAGGAGACAAACTGGAATAGTAACACGGACATATGTACACTACCATGTGTGAAATAGATGGCTAGTGGGAAGCTGCTATATAACACAGGAGCTCAGCCCAGTGACCTGTGATGACCTAGAGAGGTGGGATACAGGGGGGTTGGTGGGACGGATGCTCAACAGGGAGGGGATATATTTATGCTATGGCTGTTTCACATTGTTGTATGACAGACACCAAAACAGCATTGTACAGCAATTTTCCTCCCATTAAAAATAAATTTGAAAAAAGTATACCAGTATACCAAAGTATACCAAGAAATAAATCATTCTGAATTTTGCCCGCAAAAATGTTGGACACTGACAAGCTGAACATACTGTAGATGAATCTCTGCCTTATTTGTGGGGATTCTGTACTTATCTTTCTGAATCCCTCAGTATGAAAACATCACTCTTGGCAAATTTTAAGCTCAAAACGTTAGCATGCATTCCTCCTAAAACATTCTGTTTTGGGCTCCTCAGAGCATCTGAAACTCCTGACCTGGCTCTTGACAGACTGTGGCCCAAAATAGTAATAAGAAAGCTTCATAATTAGACTAATCTCAGTCAGCATAGTTTTATAAAGGTTTGTGAACTTTAAGACCAAGAGGTAGAGTTTTAAATCCACACTTTTTGAGACAGGACCTGCCAAATGAATAAATTAATATTATGTGTCAACAATATCCTGGGGAACCTATGTCAGTGATCTAGAACCAGTTTTGAAAGCATTCTATAAGCACTCAATCAGAAACATTTTGATATTATAAATAATTCTTGTTTAATAAAGTAGCTTAGTTCAATTTTACATATGTACTTGAAAGTAATTTTTAAAAGATTTTTCAGGATATAGGTTTCCACAATATCCCAAATATTGGGGTTTTTTCCAACTTTAGATATTGTAAATATAACAATATTCAAGCACATGTCAAATATTGTCAGACCTAGAAAATATCAATATTATACTTGGACGACTCACTTTCACTAATACCAACAGTATCAAGCCTTGATCCATCCTCTTTTTTCTCAGAAGCACATCACTTTGATAGACTAAACCACTCTAGGACTCCCCCGTAGACGTCTAAGCTCATTGACATGGTGGTTCCACTAGCTTTGAAGCTCTTCACTCACTGTGTTCTGACTCCAAACACAGCTCCTTGGACAGTAAAAGCTCAGCCATATGTCACCATGTGGACTTAACTCAGATTGCCTTACTTATATAGAAGACAGTTTTACTCTCTATCTACTTAGACTGCTTCTTTTTCTTAATTGAAACCTGCACTTATGTCAAACACCCAACTACGTTTTTGCATATTGTCTGTTTTGTCCATAAGAATGTGAGCACAGTGAAGGGAAAGTCTTTGCCTTATTCATTATACATTATACAATCTTATACAATTACTCATTATACAGTCTTCAGGGCACAGAAGAGAACCCAGCACGTAGTGGGCACTGAATAAATATCTGTTCCAAAAACAAATGACTGAATTGAAGAAATGTGCCAAGAAACTGAATTGGGCCATTTGCTCAAGGTAAAAGATTCCCAGCAGATGGTCTCTGTTTTAAGTGCTTTGGTTCAAACTATCCCAGAGGAGGTAAAATAAAGTAGTGGACTTCTAAATATGTGACCAAGTCATTTTCTCACCAAGAGAATACTTCTGGAGCCTCGCCTTAGTCAATCTGGACTCTGCCAGGCAGATGCACATGGGAACAAGGCCTTCCCCATGACGTCCTAGAACAACGAAGGCCTTAAACGTCCTCAGGTGTGTAGGAGTGGGCTTATAGCATGAAGCAGCCTATCCTTAATGAGTTATTCATGATTCAGCTAAAGATATCCTGTCTCCAAGGTTTTCTACTTATGGAAGCATCCAGAATTCTGCTTCCTCTGAGGATGTAGAAAACCTTAAGAAAATATTGCTCCCATCCTAGAAAAGAAAAGATATCTGAATATATTTCAAAATTATCATTAAAAAAACCTTTTATTTCTCTTGTTTTGCCATTTTTTCCTCTCCGAGCTGAGGTCACAAAACAAATCAGGGGAACTGAATTCTAAAAGGGTTCTAGAGAGAGATGGCACCTCTTTTACCATCATTAGAACATAGGCGAAGAAGGGGCATCCCTATGGGCTGATGAGAAGAAAACAACCACATTACTCACAATTCTTAAAGTCTCCCCTGGTGGCTCAGTGGTAAAGAACTCAACTGCCAATGCAGGGGACATGGGTTCGATCCCAGGGTCTAGAAGATCCCCTGGAGAAGGAACTGGCAACACACTTCAGTCTCCTTGCCTGGGTGGTCCCATGGACAGAGGAGCCTGGTGGGTTACAGTCCAAGGGTCGCAAAAGAGTCAGACACAAATTAGTGGCTGGACAACAGCAAGAACATGTGGGCTAGCATCACCCTTTAGCATCCTTGAGAGTCTCAGGTGAAGGGGAGTTCTCACTTAGTTGCTCTCTCTTTTGCACAGGCCTCCACCTGTCGGGGGAAAGGCCTGAAAAATCACACAAGGGCTCAGGTACTCAGGGTCAGGCAGTGGCTGAGGGAGCAGCAGCTATTCCAGAAAAAGGGCACCCACATCCCAGACACATGTGAGGTCCTGGTGGCCAGCTCTAGACCCTTCATTGGCAGAAGCTGGAAGGTGGGAAGGACAGGAAAACCTCCAACTTCCTGATGAAAGTGTGAGAGCGAAGGCAGGCTATGGCTGAGGGTGGGTGGGTGGATGGGACATGGTAAGGCTGCCCTGACCCACTGCACACTGATGCCAGGCAGCAGACCCCGAAGGACATAAGCAGAGTTTGGTTGCCAAGGGAAAATGCAAGAGCAAGAAACCAAACATGCTGTAACCCCGGACTGAGTAGAAGACAGCGGTTATCTGCCACCTGTGAGGCTCAGGTACAAGGTCTGCCTAAGGCTGGTGGTGGAGAACCAACAACCCCCTCTGCCCACTCTCGCAGAGAGCCCTGATCTGGGTAACGGCAGCAAGAGTCCACTACGGGAGGGTGGCCAGAACAGGCTTCAGGGGCACGTGTGCAGGGACGGTTGATGTCTAGGGGTGGAGGCCATGCTGACAACTCTCTGCTGGTGGCCCCAGCATCTCATCTCTCTTTAAGTGTAAAATATTAGCAGTTTCCCAATGGAAGAATTGAAGCTTATGGGACCTGGAGGTAAGGAGGCAGCTTTATGCCGATGAATTTGACAAATGAAATTAATTCCTTGAAATGCGTATATTAACAAAGCTCATACAAGAAAAAATAGACTACCTGAAAGCCTTATATTTATTTGAGAAACAAAATTAATTAACAACCTTCCCTGTAAGGAAACTCAGACCCAAATAGCTTCGCTAGGAAATTCTATAAAACATATAAGGAAGAGATCATATCAATTCGACAGAAACTCTTTCAGAAAGAATAGATAAATCAAGTCCAGAACATTTTTTTGAGGCCAGTATTGTCCTGGTACAAAAATAAGATAAAAAGCTGTAGAGCGTGTCTCTTGTGAACACAGACGTGAACATTCTTCACAAAAAAGTAACATGTTGACTCCACTAATACATTAAAACAGCAATATTGAGTTCCACTATCTTCTGCCATTTTTCAGGCAACTTCATAATTTCATGTTCCCAAAACTTTTTATCTTTTTGAACAAAGAACTGTTCCAGGTGCCTTTGACAGTCTTCCAGGGAGTTGAAATTTTTTCCATTAAAAGAATTTTGTAAAGACCAAAATAAATGGAAATTTGAAGGTGCAATATCTGGTGAATACAGAGGATCAATCAGAACTTTCCATCCAAGCTATAAGCAGTCTTTGCCTGGTCACCAAAGAAACATGGGGTCTTGTATTATCCTGATGGAAGATTATATATTTTCTGTTGACTTATTCTGGACACTTTTCATTGAGAGCAGCTCTCAGTTGATCTCATGGGGAGCAGTACTTGTTGGAATCAATCTTTTGGTTTTTCAGAAGAAGCTCATAATGGAGGACTCCCTTCCAATCGCACCCAAACACAAGATTACTTTCTTTGAATGAAGACCATCCTTTAATGTGGTTGGTTGGTGGTGGTTCATTTCGCTTGGCCCACAATCTCTTCTGTTCAATGTTATTGTGCCTTTTCATCACTTATCACAATTTGTTTTAAAAATGGAATGCTTTCATTACTTTTAATTAGAGAATCACATGTGAAAATAAGGTCAAGAAGGTATTATTTTTTCCACTTAGCTTATGTGGAACATAAGCATCAAAGCACTTAACGCAAGCAAGCTGGCGCAAGTGATTTTCAGCACTTGTTTTGCATATTTTGAGTATGTCGGCTACTTCTCACATGATATAACATTGATCGTTCTCAATTAATGTCTCTGTTTGATCGCTATCAACACCAACTGGTCTACTGAACCACGGAGCACCATCCAGTGAGAAATCTCCAGCCCAAAGTTTGATCAGTCTCAGCACTTTCTCTGTATGCTACACAACTCTGTTTTGTGTTTCAGTTACATTTTTACCTTTCTTGAAATAATAAAATTGCTTCTTGATAAACAAAATTGTTTCAAATGGAGTTAAAGACAACTGGAGCCATCTTACAGAAAAAAAAATGAACAAATTTTTTCACCAACCCATAATATCAAGACCAAATAGTATTTTCCCCCAAATGTGAAGGAGCTTCAGTAGTCTAAAATCAACCAAGGTAATTCATCAAACCAACAGACCAAAAGAAAAGAAAAATCAACAGATCCAGAGAAGGCATTTGACAAGAAATCAACATCAATTAATGATCAAATCTCTTAGCAAATTAACAATAAAGAGAACTTGCTTAAAAAACTGATGAAAGAAATCTAGTAAAAACCTACAGCCCACAACATATAGATATGGTGATAGATAGAAAACTTTCCTATTTCAAATTTAGCATTTTGTGAGAGGTCTTAGCTAGTACAATAAGCAGAAAAATGAAGAAAAGTCATGTTGATGGGAAAGGAAGAAGTACATATAAAATTCTGAGAACAAACAAAAAGTTATTATAGTTAGCAAATAACTTTGGCAAGGTTAGGAAATTTAAATTATTGTTTCAAGATGAATTATATTTATACGTATATGTGATGGCTTTTGCTGTTATTTTTCTTTACCACCCCGTGTGTTTTGTTGTTGTTGCTTTTTGTTTTGCTTTTTTCCTTTATTTATTTAAGATTTCCTTTTGATTATTTTTCTTTCTTTTCCAAGTTTATTAATTTGATCACTTAGTACATTTGCTTTAAAGCTTTCTAATATGATTGTGCTGTTTTGTGCTCAGTCATGTCCAACTATCTGTGACCTTATGGACTGTAGCCTGCCAAGCTCCTCTGTCCATGGGATTTTCCAGGCAAGAATACTGGAGCGGGTTGCCTTTTCCTCCTCCGGGGGGGTCTTGTATTAACAGTCTTGATTATCAGCTTCCAAGAGGCTGACTCTTTCTGGAGGGCAAGGCCATCTTTTTATTGTTTTGTTTTTGTCTTATATATTGTTATTTATAAAGTTTATATTTTAAAGAGTTATCATAACACATATATACGGAATTTAGAAAGATGGTAACGATGGCCCTATATGCAGGGCAGAAGAAGAGACGCAGAAGTACAGAACAGACTTTTGAACTCTGTGGGAGAAGGTGAGGATGGGATGTTTTGAAAGAACAGCATGTATATTATCTGTGGTGAAACAGATCACCAGCCCAGGTGGGAGGCATGAGTCAAGTGCTTGGGCCTGGTGGGCTGGGAAGACCCAGAGGAATCGGGTGGAGAGGGAGGTGGGATGGGGGACCGGGATGGGGAATACGTGTAACTCTATGGCTGATTCATATCAATGTATGACAAAATCCACTGAAAAATAAAAAAGAAAAAAATAAAAAATAAAAAAAATAAAGAGTTATCAATTATTAAGCTGACCCATATGAAAGCACTGGCGCTTGATTACTTCTTAATCTATAAAAATGACTATTTCATATCATTCAGTCTTTTATGTGATGAATTTTGGGGCCTGTTTCATTAGTATAATAAAAATGTTTTGAGTATTAGTATGCAGCTCCTGCATTGCAGGTGAATTCTTTACTGCTGAGCCCCCGGGGAAGCCCATAGGTACACACACATGCATATATACATGAATGCACACACATATGTGTGTGTATTAAATATACACCTATAGACTCACATATATATTAATAAAATTGAACTTATTTACTGAATCTCCAAATTCCTGCATTTTGTTTTATTTTTGTCTGATTTTTTAAGTTTTGAAAAATATACATTAATATATAGCATATAAGTTTGCAGATTTTTGCTTTTTCATGTATTTCTAGAAGGATTTGCTTTATGTGTGAGACCACCATGATGTTTGGTACATAAAATATTGGTCACTATTACTAAATTTGGTTAAGAGCAGAGTGAAAAAGCTGGCTTAAAACTCAACATTCAAAAAACTAACATCATGTCATCTGATCCTATCACTTCATGGCAAGCAGATGGGGAAAAACTGGAAACAGTGTTAGACTTCATTTTCTTGGACTCCAAAATGTGGACAGTGACTGCAACCAAGAAATCAAAAGAAGCTTGCCCCCTGGAAGAATAACTATAACAAACCTAGACAGTGTATTAAAAAGTAGAGACATCACTTTGCCGACAAACATCCATATAGTCAAAGCTAAGGTTTTTCCAATAGCCATGAATGGATGTGAGAGCTGGACCATAAAGAAGGCTGAGTCCTAAGAAATTGATGCTTTTTATATATGGAATTTAGAAAGATAGTAACAATGGCCCTATATGCAAGACAGCAAAAGAGACACAAAAGTAAACAACAGTCTTTCAGACTCTGTGGGAGAAGGCGAGGGTGGGATGATTTGACAGAACAGCATTGAAACATATATATTATCATGTGTGAAACAGATTGCCAGTCCAGGTTCAGTGCACGAGACAGGGTGCTCAGGGCTGGTGCACTGGGATGACCCTGAGGGATGGGATGGGGAGGGGGGTGGGAGGGGGCTTCAAGATGGGGAATACATGTACACCCATGGCTGATTCATTTCAATGTATAGCGAAAACCACCAAAATATTGTAAAGTAATTGGCCTCCAATTAAAATAAATAAATTTAAAAAATAAAAGCATCAAAAAAAAATTGATGCTTTTGAACTGTGGTGTTGGAGAAGACTCGTCAGATTCCCTTTTCTGCAAGAAGATCAAACCGGTCAATCCTAAAGGAAATCAGTCCTGAATATTCATTGGAAGGACTGATATTGGAGCTGAATCTCCAATGCCTTGGCCACCTGATGCAAAGAACCAACTCACTGGAAAAGAACCTGATGCTGGGAAAGATCGACGAACATGGGAGAAAGGAGAAATGGAGGATGAGATGGTTGGATGGCATCGTGGCTCAATGGACACGAGTTTGAGCAAACTCCAGGAGATGGGAAAGGACAGGGAAGCTGGTGTGTTGCAGTCCATGGGGTCACAAAATGTCGAACATGACTTAGCAGCTGAACAACAACAACTTAATAATGAGTTTTTTTTAAACTATGTACTTTATTAGTAGCTGGTGACATAAAATAGATTACAAATAGCATGAGCATATGTACTAAATATATACTTCTTTTTTTAATTAATTATTTTTATTGAAGGATAATTGCTTTACAGAATTTTGTTGTTTTCTGTCAGACCTCAACACGAATCAGTCATAGGTATACGCATGTCCCCTCCTTCTTGAACCTCCCTCCCCCCTCCTTCTCCACCCCATCCCAATGAACTGTCTTGTGAATGTCAGCTGGCTGCTGCTTGTTAAGGGAGCCGTGCGCAGGGTGACTGTGGTGCCAGGATGCAGGCAGGTGTGATGTTGCTGCCACCTCTGCTAAGGGCTCCACCCACAGACATCAGGAGCTGGTGCTGAGCCTGCAATAAGTCATCACACCCTGGGGGACCAGCTGTCCCCTGGTCTTCCCACTGTAATCACTGGATGACATTGGGTGCCTTTGATCATAGACGAGGCAGAGATATGGATTCAGAGCCACTGGCTGACGTTCCTGATAAGGATTTGTCTTTCCCAGCTACCTTATCCCTCTGTTACAGCCTTTATTCATGAATTTGCAAAAAGCCCAATGCACTGTTCCTTTTATTCCCCATAATATTGTTCCACTCAAGGGATTCATTTCACTACAACTGAACCTGTACTCCTGGAATTCGGTGATTTCACTCCTCATTCTACTTCTCTGAAACTTCAGTCCAGCAGAATGATGGAATGACCCAAAGAAGAGTCAGTTATGCTCCCAGCTGGGACATCACACCCAGCAGAGTTGTTATGCTTTGCCACAGAATATGGTATATTCATATATTCCTTAATCCAGGATCAAGTATAAGCTCCTATTCCACAATGGCCAGAATAAACACATCCAGGAACAAAAAGTGAAAGTATTTTTACTACTAGTAATCTACATGTAGAGGTTTTGCCTCCTGTTTTTGCACTCTTGATCTCTGTTGATTCAGGGAAACACTTCCTTCAGCAGACACAATAAAAGTCCCAGCAAATAGGAAGTAAAATGTAGTGTGAGACAGTGTAAATCATCCCATTGATGTAACATGATGAGCAATGGGACAACTCTCATAGGTAAATTTTCTGACTATATCTATTCTCTTAAAAGTTAAAGATTTAGGTTAGTGGACAGCAAAGGATGACTTGCAGATTGCCCTGGCCTCTCTACATGTTTTCATGACATTGTCAGCTGCTAGTTCTGCTGTGTCCGATTCCCTCCTCATTCCCAGCACCTGTCCCACAGAAAGAAGCCTAATCCCCATCCATTACTGCAACTTTTAAGTAACAAAATCTCAGTCTAGGGGGCTGCAACTCAATGGTCTCACTCCACTCATCAGATATTTCCCAGGGCAGTCACCCTCAAACTGAAAACTTGCTCAATAAGCCCCTCAGATTTTTCAGTTATGGAGGTTTGGGATCCCCAGGTTAAACAAGAAAGACTGTCTAAGAGCAAGATATAAGCTCCAGACTTTGAATTTGAGCACTTTTGAATTTCACCTCAAACTCTCAGAGCTGCCCTGATTAGGGGTGTGAGATTCTACTGCTTTGATTCCACAATGTCGCGTCGATTCTTCCTTTCCTTTAAGTTTCAGCATTCTTCCAACCTGACTGACTCGCCTAATAAGCAGGTGCCCATGAGGCTGAATTCCTTCCACTCACAGTTACCAACTTGAGGCCAGCGTAGACATAGTCAACACAGCCTTTCACCCAAGACTTTCCCTTTGTGATAACAGTGGCATTGTGCATCCCACGTGCTGCTTCTTGGTTTTGGAAGCTTTTCACAGGAGAAAGGTAAGTCAACCTTGGTTTTAAGGGATCTCTCTAATTTGATTGTCAAACAGTGAAAACAGGGCAGAATTTTGGTTGACTTTGTAACAGGACTTTGGGGAACAGAGTTTGTGAACCATAGGTGTCTTCCAGGGAGACCAGAGGTGAATGGATACACTTAGGATTCTGTTCAGTTCAATAGCCCTTGTCGTGTCTGATTCTTTGCGACACCATGGACTGCAGCACGCCAGGCCTCCCTGTCCATCACCAACTGCCGGAGCTTGCTCAAACTCATGTCCATTGAATAGGTGATGCCATCCAGCCATCTCATCCTCTGTTGTCCCCTTCTCCTCCTGCCCTCAATCTTTCCCAGCATCAGGAACTTTTCCAGTGAGTCAGTTCTTCACATCAGGTGGCCAAAGTATTGGAGTTTCAGCTTCAGCATCGGTCCTTCCAATGAATATTCAGGACTGGCTTCCTTTAGGATCGACTGGTTGGATCTCCTTGCTGTCTAAGGGACTGTTACAGAGCTCAAGTCACACTGACTCACACATACATGGGCTTTAAGACAGCTGTTTTCTCCACAAGTCATCTATCCTTTTTATTTGTTTCCAAATTCCTTGTTTCATTCTGAATATTTAAAATTGAAGTCTGTATAATGGGCTCCAGTTTCATCTATCTCATTAGAACTGATTCAAATGAATTCTTTTTAATGGCTGAGTAATATTCTGCAATGTATATGTACCATAGCTTCCTTATCCATTTGTCTGCTGATGGTCATCTAGGTTGCTTCCATGTCCTGGCTATTATAAACAGTGCTACTTCATGTCAATGTATGGGAAAAACCACTACAATATTGAAAAGTAATTAGCCTCCAACTAATAAAAATAAATGAAAAATAAAATAAAATTGAAGTCTGATTCCTAGGTGATTGGTGCTTGTGTATGCTAGGTTGCTTCAGTCATGTTCGATTGGTTAAGTCATTACAAATAATTGAGTGCTGACCTGAGTCTAGAGCACTTTAGAACAGGGAATGACCTCTGACATCTTCCTGCGAGTGACGCTTTAACCCTCCCTTGACTAGGATGAGGGGGAGGGAAGAAGGAATTCAGGGAGGGAGATGCAAGGTGAACAAAGGCAAAAAATAAGGCAACAAATCCCAATTAGTGGGCACCGATCAGCTTAAGCTGCATGTAGGCGAGGATTTAACTGAGAAAATATTGATGTAAAACATAACTTAAATTTCTTGCTATTCTTCTATTTGGTTCTCCAGGTTCACCACAAATGAAGGCATTTTTAGCTTTATTTTTCTCTCTTAACTCTTGACAGATCCTTTCTCTATGTCCTATTTCTTAACACTCTGACCTCTAATGGTATAAGATTTCTACTAGTTGTTCCTCATCCATCAGCTAACCTTTAATCTATAATAATATAGTTTAGTCTTGCATTTTTATTTAAGTTTATGTATTGCATTTTTATTTAAGTTTATGTATTATTTATTAATATTATTCTCTGAATTGGTCTTTTAGTTCAATATTTTGTTCCTGGGATTTCTCAATGCCATTGTATATAACTGAATACAGTAATTTTAATTACCCTGTAGTACTTTATTGTATGACTATACTATAGTATGTCCTTTTTACTTTCAAAGTTACTCATGTTGTTTATACTTTTTTTAAAAAAAAATCGATACCTTTTTATCACAGAGAGTACTTCTATGAATTTTTCTGCTTTTGCTTGTTTCCAAGTGCAGTTTCAATAGTTTCTATTTTATAGGTGCCTCAGGTTGTAGGGTATGTTCATCATCAACTATAGCAGATATGCCAAATTATATTCCAAAATTCATGTAACACTTGCAGATGTAGAACATAAGTGCTCTATGCAGAGCACCACACTCTCTTTGATACTTAATATTTTCAGGCAATTTTTCCACCTTTTAGAAACACTTTTTAAATAAAATTTTGCTTTATGGAGTCTCTCTGTTTTATTTCCTGTAGCCTTAATTTGTGCCTTTACATGAATTATTTCCTTCAGTTCATTCATTTACATCATTTATTCATTTTAAATATATGCAATATAAATGTCTCTAAATACTACTCTAGCTGGGCACACATTCAGCTATTTATGAGTTGTATTATCACTTTCACTATTTTCTGGTTTTCATTGATTTCTTCCTTCATCTATGAGTTTTTAAAAGCGTATTTCTTAATTTCATACATATAATGTTCTTTTAGATTTGTTTATCTAATTTATTACTACTATTGTTGTGTTTTAGTCAGAGAACATGGTCTGTAAGATGTAAATTCTCTGAAATGTCTTCTGACTTTCTTTGGAGCCTAGAAAGTAGAAAGATTCTCTAAATATTCTACATAATATTCTATGTGTGCTGAAATAGAGTGTGTATTATGCAGTTATTTCAGTCCAAGATTCTTTTGTTATCTCTCTGCATTTGAAGAAACTTTTAAATTATGATATGTAGTCTTCAAATCCTTACTTATTTTTTATTTACTTGACCTATTAATTCCTGAGAAAGTTATGTTAAAATCTCTGCTGTGATTATGAAGTTAGTTGTTTCTTCCTGTTTTCCTGTATATTTGCTTTATTCATTTAGGAGCTATATTATTAGGTATTTAACTTTTTAAAGCTTCCATAAATAATCGAAGTTTTTGCTTAAAAAAATTTTATTGAAATATAGTTGGTTTACAATGTTGTATTGTGGTTAGTCACTTAGTCATGTCCGACTCTGCAACACTTTGGACTGCAGTCCGCCAGGCTTCTCTGTCCATGGAATTTTTCAAGCAAGAATATTGGAGTGGATTGCCATTTCCTCCTCCATGGGATCTTCCCAAGCCAGAGATATAGCTCTCATCTCCCGTGTCTCTTGCATTGCAGGCCGATCCTTAAACCTCTGAGCCATCAGGCAATCCCGCTATGCTGTTTTAGTTTTTGGTATACAGCAAAGTGATTCTTTTTCAGATCCTTTTCCATTATAGGTTATTACAAGATATCGAATATAGTTCCATGTGCTATATTATATGTCCATTTTTTATATATAGTAGTTTGCTTGTGTTGATCCCAAACTGTTAACTTAAGCCTCTCTCCCTTTCCCCTTGGGTAAACTTAAGTTTGTTTTCTATATCTATGGGCCTGTTTCTGTTAAGTTCATTTGTATCTTATTTTTATTCCACATGTAAGTGATATCATATGATATCTGTCTTTCTCTATCTGCCTTATTTCGCTTAGTATGATAATCTCCATGTACATCCAAGTTTCTGCAAATGGCATTATTTCATATACTAATGAAATATTATTATTTCATTCTTTTTATGGGTGTGTAGTAATATTCTATTGTATGTGTGTGTGTATATATATATATATGACTGAAGAGACTGAGTATATATATATGTATATGTATATATGTATATATATATCTTGTATATATATCTTTGAGTATGCTGCTGCTAAGTCGTTTCAGTCGTGTCCGACTCTGTGCGACCCCATAGACGGCAGCCCACCAGGCTCCCCCATCCCTGGGATTCTCCAGCCAAGAACACTGGAGTGGGTTGCCATTTCCTTCTCCAATGTATAAAAGTGAAAAGGGAAAGTGAAGCGCTCAGTTGTGTCCAACTCTTAGTGACCCCATGGACTGCAACCTACCAGGCTTCTGCATGCATGGGATTTTCCAGGCAAGAGTACTGGAGTGGGTTGCCATTGCCTTCTCCAATCTTTGAGTATATATATCAGCCAGTCAGTCAGTTCAGTCACTCAGTCGTGTCTGACTCTTTGTGACCCCATGAATCACAGGATGTCAGGCCTCCCTGTCCATCACCAACCTCTGGAGTTTACTCAAACTCATGCCCATTGAATCGGTGAAGCCATCCAGCCATCTCATCCTCTGTCGTCCCCTTCTCCTCCTGCCCCCAACCCCTCCCAGCATCAGGGTCTTTTCCAATGAGTCAACTCTTCTCATGAGGTGGCCAAAGTATTGGAGTTTCAACTTCAGCATCAGTCCTTCCAATGAACACCCAGGACTGATTGCCTTTAGGATGGACTGGTTGGATCTCCCTGCAGTCCAAGGGACTCTCAAGAGTCTTCTCCAACACCATAGTTCAAAAGAATCGATTTTTTGGTGCTCAGCTTTCCTCAAGTCCAACTCTCAAATCCATACAAGACCACTGGAAAAACCATAACCTTGACCAAGCAGACCTTTGTTGGCAAAGTAATGTCTCTGCCTTTCAATATGCTATCTAGGTTGTTCATAACTTTCCTTCCAAGGAGTAAGTGTCTTTTAATTTCATGGCTGCAATCACCATCTGCAGTGATTTTGGAGCCCCCAAAACTAAAGTCTGACACTGTTTCCTCTGTCTTCCCATCTATTTCCCATGAAGTGATGGAACCAGATGCCGTGATCTTAGTTTTCTGAATGGTGAGCTTTAAGCCAACTGTTTCACTCTTCTCTTTCATTTTCATCAAGCAGCTCTTTAGTTCCTCTTCACTTTCTGCCATAAGGGTGGTGTCATCTGCATATCTGAGGTTATTTATATTTCTCCTGGCAATCTCAATTCCAGCTTGTGCTTCTTCCAGCCCAGCATTTCTCATGATGTACTCTGCATATAAGTTAAATAAGCAGGGTGACAATATACAGCCTTGACGGACTCCTTTTCCTTTTTGGAACCAGTCTGTTGTTCCATGTCCAGTTCTAACTTTTGCTTCCTGACCTGCATACAGGTTTCTCAAGAGGCAGGTCAGGTGGTCTGGTCTTCCCATCTCTTTCAGAATTCTCCACAGTTTATTGTGATCCACACAGTCAAAGGCTTTGGCGTAGTCAATAAAGCAGAAATAGATGTTTTTCTGGAACTCTCTTGCTTTTTCAATGATCAAGCAGATGTTGGCAATTTGATCTCTGGTTCCTCTGCCTTTTCTAAAACCATCTTGAACATCTGGAAGTTCACGGTTCACATATTGCTGAAGCCTGGCTTGGAGAATTTTGAGCATTACTTACTAGCATGTGAGATGAGTGCAGTTGTGCGGTAGTTTGAACATTCTTTGGGATTGCCTTTCTTAGGGATTGGAATGAAAACTGACCTTTTCCAGTCCTATGGCCGCTGCTGAGTTTTCCAAATTTGCTGGCATATTGAGTGCAGCACTTTCACAGCATCACATTTCACATTTCACAGGATTTGAAATAGCTCAACTGGAATTTCATCACATCCACTAGCTTTGAGTATATATATACACACACACATATAAAAGATATATTTGTATGTATATATGTATATATATATATAAGATATATATATATGTATATATCACATCTTTTTTATCCATTCATGTATTGGTGATATCTAGGTTGCTTACATGTCTTCACTATCATAAATAATGCTGCAATGAACATTGGGGCAGATGTATCTTTTGAATTGGTTTGTGTCTTTTCTGGATATATGAATTTTCAATAACAGGTTAAGTTTTAGCCATTTTTTGTTTATACTTGACTATTCTTAATTGAGAGAGACATCCCTTTTACAATGAAGACACACAAAGTATTTTCACTAAGTATTTTAATATATATTCAGTTTATGAAATATATTGAAAAGATATGCCAAAACAAAGCTAAAATTAAAATATATATATATATATATATATATTGAAGGTATCTCATGCCCAAAGATTATCAGAGGACACTATACTATTTTGTTATTGCATTTAGGATGTTATTTTATTTATAAACATTTTATAAACATGGCATCACTGACTCAATGGACATGACTTTAAGCAGGATCTGGGAGTTGGTGATAGACAGGGTAGCCTGACATGCTGCAGTCCAAGGGGTCACAAAGAGTCAGACATGATTGTGTGACTGTACTGGACTGATAAGCATTTATTTACATATGAATTATTAGCTATTTGCTTAATACTTAATTAGCAGTAATAGGCAAAATATATGTAATACAGAAATTAATTCATTTATTCAACAATTAAAATATTCATTTAATGTCTTTTGATCTCCTTATTGTAGTAATACAGCAGTTAAAGAGGCCAAGTCCCTGCTTTTCTGGAGATTTTACTCTTGCAGATGATTAGAAACAATAACAAAATTAATAGATTTGCAAGTACATGTCTATATTATCAGCTACGAACTTGATGAACATGAGTCTGATCAGGCTCTGGGAGCTGGTGATGGACAGGGAAGCCTGGCATGTCCATGGGGTCACAAAGAGTCAGACACGACTGAGTGACTGAAGTG
Organism: Muntiacus reevesi; assembly: GCF_963930625.1. Taxonomy (NCBI): domain Eukaryota; kingdom Metazoa; phylum Chordata; class Mammalia; order Artiodactyla; family Cervidae; genus Muntiacus; species Muntiacus reevesi. Next base: position 10,268,137 of record NC_089267.1, on the reverse strand, counting down.
AACTGAGGCCTAGTCAAGGGGGAGAAGTAAGATCCCAGTAAGATCACTCACAATATTATAACCGAGAGCTAGGCACCATCTCTCATATGTTACTAAGATGCTGTCATGACCCAGAGGTAAGACTGTGGCTAGAGGTTGGTCACTCCATGGCAAATAGATGGGGGAACAATGGAAACAAGGACAGATTTATTTTCTAGGGCTCCAAAATCACTGCAGATGGTGACTTCATCCATGAAATTATTAAGGTCCATCTAGTAAAAGCTATGGTTTTCCCAGTAGTCATGTATGGATGTGAAAGCTGGACTATAAAGAAAGCTGAGTGCCGAAGAATTGATGCTTTTGAACTGTGATGTTGGAGAAGACTCTTGAGAGTCCCTTGGACTGCAAGGAGATCCGACCAGTCCATCCTAAAGGAAATCAGTCCTGAATATTCATTGGAAAGACTGATGCTGAAGCCGAAACTCCAATACTTTGGCCACCTGATGCAAAGAGTTGACTCACTAGAAAAGACCCTGATGCTGGGAAAGATTGAAGGCTGGAGAAGAGGACAACAGAGGATGAGGTGGTTGGATGGCATCACCGACTTGATGGACATGAGTTTGAGCAAGCTCTGGGAGTTGGTGATGGACAGGAAAACCTGGCATGCTGCAGCCCATGGGGATGCAATGAGTCAGAGGTGACTGACTGACTGAACTGAGAGGCTGATCATTCTCCTTCTTGAGCAGCCATGTAGCCACCATTCCACCCATTCCTGTCTCAGGGCTTGCACACTTCAGGACACTCTACACCCCCGAAAAAAACCCATGCAGGGCCACATAGCAGGCATCCAGGGTCAGCTTCCACATCCCAGATTCTGCTGAAGTTTGTCAAACTCACCAACGCTGACCTGTTTACCTGTATCACCTGTTCTTCCCGCAGAAACCACAATAGAAGCACATCCCCACCGATGTCTCTCCCTGCCTGTGACCAACCCCAGTGGCATGCAACCTGAGAAGCTGTGCTCTCCCAGAGAATGTGCCATAAATGTGACAGTCTCTCTGCCTTATCTCTAGGTCTGGGTTCAGCCACACTAAAGCTCGCTCAAGGTGATATGGTGCAGATACCACATTATCTATGTGACATTTTCATGTGTGGGAAAACCCTTCAACTCTCTGATCCCTGACTTCAATGAACTCCATATTCTTATAACAGGTTAACAACTCATGTAATTGAACCTAAAACTTAGTGCACAAAGAATTGTAACTTAAAAGGGCTATGGAGTTACACGAACTGATTCACATCAATGTATAACAAAACCCACTGAAAAATAAAAAAATTAAAAAAAAAAAAAAAAAAAAAAAAAAAAAAAAGGGCTATGACCTGCCAGGCTCCTTTGTCCATGGAATTCTCCAGGCAAGAATACTGGCGGCTGCTGCTAAGTTGCTTCAGTCATGTCTGACTTTGTGCAACTCCATAAACGGCAGCCCACCAGGCTCTGCCATCCCTGGGATTCTCCAGGCAAGAACACTGGAGTGGGTTGTCATTCCCTTCCCCAGGAGGTCTTCTTGAGCCAGAGATTGAACCTGGGTCTCTTGTATTGCAGGCAGAGTCTTTACCACCAGAGTCACCAAGGAAGCTCAAATGAATTGTTACATTTGGGTAATATAATATGGTATTTAAAAAGATGTATAACTTTGAGTTATCAAGAAAAAAGGAGGTGGTTCAGTCTGAATCGATGAGAACATAGGGCTGTAAAACAGATAAGTATTTTGAAAAGAAAGCAATAATTAAATGTGAGCAACTGTGTATCTTCCCTGCAAGTGGTTGCCCACTCTCCCACAAAACTCCAGCATCCCAAGGTTACTTGTGAAAGTTGGACATGCTGTCTCTGTGGATAACTTCTCTGTATTTCCCACTTAGCTTTCTTTACCTTCTATAAATTCTCTGTCATCTTTGTACACCAAAACAATAGCTGTATAATTGACATTGTTTGGAAATGTGTATTTTTCAAATGCCAAAAACTAACTTTCCACAACTCTGACATTCAGCCTCTCTTCATTTTTAAGTGTTCTCTTCAATATATTTTTAAATATCCAGTTATTCTCTTTGAAGGATATATTTGAGGGTTAGATTTAGGAACACTAAAAATTCAGGGAATCATTGCAATCCAAGCCTAGGATGTTCTGATTTAGGACTTCTAAATCAGTCTTTTTATCTTGGGAAGCAGTAAATTAGTGTCAGGATTTACTTTAAGGTGAGTAATTCAGAGAGAAATGAGATAAATTTTGAAATAAACTGAGTTGGAGTCACGTTTAAATTTGCAGGATTCTTGGCCCAGAATTTCCATCTTTGGTGGTGGCCACCCACAGAGTTAATCCCCAAAGAGGGTTGAGGAGGAATCAGGGGTAGCCTCTAAACCTCCCCCTTCTTTCAAAGTCTACATGTCTTCTTTTGCTTCTGGAGAACTTTCACGTTATGAATTGTGGACACAGATGATCCATAAACCTGAAGCTGATGATATTGCTGACCACCTCAGGGTAACTTGCAACATACCAATTCATGTTTAGAAACTGTGGAGTGCCAGGTACATCATGCTGGTGGCTGGGAATAGGCCACCTCCCTAGGTTTCCTAAGTGTGTCTTATTATTACCTCATCTGTCAGGGTTGTTTGAATAAAGGGCAGGAACAGTGAATTCCTTCCATGATGGGGATACTGTTTTGTGGTGAACTCTTCATAAAGAATTTAAAGGACATTTCTCTAGACAAATCCCACTTCATATTACAATATTAGGAGCCTTCAGGTGAATGACTCATGGGTTTTCCAGAAGAAGTTTTTTTTTTAAATGTCACATATATTTTATCAGTAACACTGAAGTTGCAGTGTTTTCTGTTGTAAACTTGGGTAAGGACCATGCCTTACACCTTTCTATAATTGTCTCTTTTCACATCCTATTTCTAGCGCTATGTTTTATACATATCAGGTTTTTAACATGCAAATGTTGAATAAATTGTGCACTGATTTATTAATAAGTCACACAATCAAAAATTACACTGAAGCTTTTCAGTAGCAATATTTTAGACTATTCAGCTTGTACTTTGGCTTAAACATTATTCCATTTCTCAATGATTAGTTCTTCAACTTCTTGAAGTTGAAGGAAGAAACAATCTCGCACCCAATTCTAATTTTCAAACTTTTACCATAATTTAACATGTGAATTTCAGCTGACAGTTGGTTCCTGTTTTATATCCTGCTCATTGCAAGCTCTCTAAAAGGTGATATCCAAAAATACAGATTTCAATAAAAGATGCGTGAAAAATAAATGCCACTTGATTTCAGTATTCGTGATGGAATTCTCGCTTCTTATTTCTTGAAGCAGATTCTACTTTTCTAAATGTTGCTTTCCCAAAATAAACATGTAAACAACTAAATTAAGATGACAAATGTGCAGCCTGAGAGCTGAGAAACCTGGAAAAATGAATGCTACAGTTTAGACACAAAGGGCTCAGTCTTGTGCTCAAAGAGGTGTGTGTAACTTCCAGACCTTTATTTCTGATGTGTCTTCCTATATTATGGGCTTCCCTGATAACTCAGTTGGTGAAGGACCTGCCTGCAATGCAGGAGACCCTGATTCAATTCCCAGGTTAGGAAGATCTGCTGAAGAAGGGCTAGATTTGTATAGATGGATTCTCTTGAACTGCAGACTTATTGCAAATATGCTAAAAATAAATTGGAAATTGTAATGTCTCCAGGTAAAAATCACAAACCAAAACCTTTTGATCATTTAAGACCTATATGTCTTCCCTGGTAGCTCGGATGGTAAAGAAACCTCCTGCAATGTGAGAGACCCGAGTTCGATCCCTGAGTTGGGAAGATCTCCTGGAGAAGGGAATGATAATCCACTTCAGTATTCTGCCTGGAGAACTCAATGACAGAGGAGCCTGGTGGGCTACAGCCCATGGAATGGCAAAGAGCCAGACATGGCTGAGTGACTAAGTGCACACACACACACACACACACACACACACATATACACATATGTGTGTGTATATGTATATATTGAATGTAGAAATGTATATGTACATGCATACACATACACACACACAGTCAGGCTGTGTCTTTACCAGAAAAGAAAAAGAAATATCATTTCTGGGAAGCATTCTTATACAGAAGATATGTATTTTTGACTCCTCCATTTCATATGGCTACTTTCTATTCCATCCTCATTAAAGAGTGTATCTGCCTGAATATATTATGCTAATATTGCCTTCTTAGAGTCCTGCTCTATCCATCAAAATTATTCTTCCCCTTTCACTCAAAATATTTGGGAAGAATATTCAAAGAATTGTCCAGGGCACAACAGGGGTGGATGTAGGGAATGAGGCAGCTCGGTAAGGTGAAAAAACTGTTTTCTAATATGCTTTTCAATCTTCCATCATTTTCTAGAGCACTCACTTGAGACCCCATAATTTTCCAAACCTCATATCAGCATGTAAAAGAATTATCTGAATTAAAACATATCTGCAAAATGCCTACAATAGTAACTGTTCCATAGTAGACACTCAAGAAGTATTTAATGAATGAGAAGATACTTGCAGAGTAGGTAAGTGGATAAAAATCATATGTGAATGGAAATGGAAAGTGTGTTTGTTTGGATCACCCAGCATGATGGTGTCAGCAGAAATAATGAAGCTCTAATTCTCATTACTCTAGTTCTCAAACCTTGACACAACCATTCCAAGTATACAGTTGTCCTCCCCCCTTCTCTATGGGGGAGTGTGTTCCAAGACCCCAAGGAGATGTCTGAAACCATGGATAGCACCAAATCCCACGTATGCTATGTAGTTCCCTATATACACATACCTATGATAAAGTTTAATTTATGTTAGACACAGAAGGAGATTAACAACAATGAAAGTGAAAGTGTTAGCCTCTGGGTTGTGTCCCACTCTTTATAACCCCACGGACTATAGCCCTCCAGACTCCTCTGTCCATGCAATTCTCCAGGCAAGAATACTGGAGTGGGTAGCCATTCTTTTCTCCAGGGTTTCTCCCTGACCCAGGGAATCACATCTGGGTTTCCTGCATTGCAGGCAGATTCTTTATTTGAGCCTCCAGAGAAGCCAACGATAGCTAATAATAAAGTAGAACAGCTATAGCAATCTAATATAATAAAAGTTTTGTGAATATGGCCTCTTTCTCAAAATATCTTACTGGACTCTACCCACTCTTCTCCTTGTGATGATGGAAGAGGATAAAATGCCAGTAGGATGAAATAATGTGAGTGAACGATGGAGGTGCTGTGAAGTAGTGATAATCTAACACTGACTGTCTGATGCTGTATGGGCCATCACCCACTTTGGGAGAGACTGGGTCCTGGGACCATGATTATGTAAATTGTGGTGGATCCCTGAGAGGAATGACCTAAGATTTCCTCATGTTACTCAGAAAAGCACACAACCTAAAATTTATGAATTATGTATTTCTGGAACTTTCCATTTAATATTTTTGAACTACAGTTGACTGATGGTAACTGAATCTGCAGAAACTGAAACCACATATAAGGAAGACCACTGTATTTTTCTTTTAGATACAACTTTTTGGGGAATTTGTGAAAAAGTCACTAGCATATTAAGGCCTTTCCTCAGTGACAGGTTAATATTCCAGAATTCGGGAGCTTTAAAGAACTTTACAAATCATGCTGCTCAAACTCCCCATTTTACACACAAGAAAGTCAAGACCCAGGGTCTCAGTACTGAGTTCTAGAACCGATACTAACATGCACATCTCCCAAGTAACAGTACTGAAATTCTTTATTGTTGTCTCAGGTCAACACAAAAATACAGAGACCACAATTGAAAGATATATTTAGAGGAAAAAGAATACTAAAATGGGATTCTGAAACTCATCATTTTATAGATATACTTTATCACCTACAAAGTTTTATTTAAGGTTCCGGCTGAAATACAAATCCAGGTTTTGCTTGGCAGTGGATCCAACTTAACAAAATGATGGATGTGAATTAGGGCACTAGTGATTTAACGCCTATGAATAACCAGCAGTGAAGAAAACGTGTTATCCCAAAGCAGTGATGCTATCTCTGGCTCACAAATTATGCTGCATGGTCACCATTAGCTGGCCTACTCGTGAGGATAGTTGGTTATGCATTGAGCAGTGATAAACATTAACACTCACCTTTTCCAATCTGTTCAAATGATCCCCTCATGTTGGAGACTACCATGCCACTTCATCCTCTCCTTTTATAAAGAATGAAGATATCAGAGCCTACAATAAACTCAAAGCTCTAGCCAAAGGACATAGGTTTTCTCTGTCCCTTTAGCATTTTTTAAAAAAAATAATATTAGGTTCCTAATAGATGCTCATACATAGCGGAGTGAATGAACACAGATATCTAGGTCGAAACCACAAAGATGATTGTTGAAAGCTTCCTCTGATGACCAGAACACTCATATCCTATCAGACAATGTGGAAGAGACAGGAGTCAGCTTTTTAATGATGTTTCTGAGAACTAAGTGTACACTAACTCTGGACTGGGATCAAATTTGAAACACTGGCTTTCTGAGAAAATGCATAATACCCTACTTAAAATTTGATAACACCAAAAGACACTAATGAAAGAATACAAAAGGGATAAATGCCTCCTGGATTGTCACACATCTGCTGGCTGAGTATTTTCAAGGTGTCAGTAGCTTAGCAATGCATAACTTGCTATCATCTGTTTTTCATCTTGAGTTCCAAGTAAGAGTTTTCCCAAACAATGAGTCTGCATCACAAAAAGTAAAAATAAAGGTAAGAAGTGTTATAGGCCTTCTTTCCAATAGACATCAATGAAGCTATAAATGTGATAAAAATCAGACTCACTCTTCACATGCTTCCTTATAATGTGATCTTGACTGTTGCCAAGAAGGGTATTGATAGATTGCTTCAGGGAAGATCCTTCCTGAGTCATATTTGCTCCAGTAAAGCAAAACACTTTATTTAAATAACTGTTTTCATAAAAAGATAATATAAGGCATGGTGTGCTGTTTTTTGGAGCACATACATACTCATAAATTACATTTTAAAAAAATCTCTGCACCTGCATTAAAACTGCAATTTATTTGTGAGAAAATTCACGTTGTTAAAACTTACAAAAATGAAATTATAACTCTAACACATATAGAAATCAATGACCACTGCTATTTTTTACTAGTACTCAGCATTTTTTTTATTACAACATTATATTTTTTAAAAGTGGAAAGCAATGAAAGATGTGATAAAATTGAGAAAAAGAGTGTATCTGAAATGATTTTTAAAAATTGGATACAGTAGAGAATTCTAAGGAAATTTAATGCCAAAATGATCATCAACACAAACATTTTTCTATGAATCAGAAAGCTATCTGACTGGGAAGTCTAAATACAAGACTAGGGGGAAGTAACGAGAGAAAAACTTCACATCAATGATTTACAAAGCATAAATTGAAGCTGCTATTATCTGCTATAAAAATACACTGAAAGCTAAAATGAAATATCTGAGAGCAAGTGTGCAGAAGCAAAGATTAAATCTTCCTATAATGTAAAAGCAAGCTTCAAATATAAATGAGTCAGATCTTTTACTTCTAGTCAAGATGGAGTAAAAAGGACTAGAAAATTACCCTTCCCCCCTCACCCACCGGAAATGACCTCAACACCACCTAAAATATCTGAAAAAGGGTTCTCACGCTGATACCAGATATCAAACAATAAAGAACAATGGATGAGGGAAGGGAGGCAGATGAGAAGGTCCTATAATTCCCTGAACTCACTTCCTTGAAAGAGTTTTCAAGATGCAGTGAAGGGAGGTTTAACCCAAGTGGGGTCTGACAGGCTCTCTGAGTTTAGGATATAGCACATAAAAGGATAAAAGGCACACACTGCATTTTGTAGGATGAATCAGTGTCTGAATACTGACCAACTTAGCTCATACGTTAATATCAAGACAATCCTAGAGGCACCAGGCAAATTATCCAGGCAAATTAACGTGTCTTTATCCCTACACAAAAATAAACCTCCCCTAAATTGTCAGTAGAGGATTAGGTAATATTATCAAGATATAGTAATACAAAACATTTCCTGAACCTGAACCAGGAGTCAATGGATTAAATTGGTTTACCAAAGCCAAGCATGATGAAAGAAAGAAAGCAAGGAAGGGAGGGAATGACAAAGGAAGGAAGGAAGGAAAACACAGAGGCAATGCATCATGAATTTCACAACAGGAAGGGTAAAGAAATGTATCCTCAAGAATCTCAAGTGTGGAACAAGTATGGATTACATAAAAAGGAATATAAAGTAGAATGACATCAGTTTTTTGAAGCCACACTGAGAAGCAAAAGGCTTTCACAATTCTGAATGAAGTAATTCTGCACACAATCAGAATCTTAATTAAAGAATGTGGAAGAAAAATAACAACACTTAGACCTCCCAGATATCAGGATCTTACTTCCCATGCATTTTTCCCTCAGGAATCCACCCCAAGGGAGGGTGTGTGAGCTCTCAAAACAAGGAAGCTAACCAAGAAAAGAGGCCCTAGGAGCCAGGTGTCCAGAGATTCTACCCAGAGTCCAAGAAGAAGGGGGCTCTGGTGCTTGTGTCGGGACATCCCAGAGTGACAGCTCTGAGCAGGCCTGGACCGCCACCCATCTACACTGAAGCAGATGACTCCGACCTCCAGGAGGGGAATGCTCTAGAAAAACAATTAAATGCAACATTCAATTTTATAGCAAACTGCCGTGGAAAGTTATTAAAAACTATGGAAAGAATGAGTGCTCATTATGAAACTAATCAAATGACAAAGAAGATGTGTGAACATCAGGATTCATAAAAATATGTACAAGAAAAGAAATCCTGGTGTAATATTTGGCTGAGTACAGATAGATGTGCATAGACATGGTGATTTAAACACAGAATATCGACTTACCCTTATGGGGAAGGCAGTGATGCAGGCAGGAGGTTGTTGGAAACTTAAGTCCTCCTGTCTTGCCAAACAAACAGGTCATAGCCAAACTTCACAAAGGAATAAAAAAGCAGAAATATGAAGGTAAATGTCAGAGAAAGAGCTACAGGAGTTGAGTGTGGTTGATTCTGACCATGAAAATCAGGAGGCAAGGCAAGGTTAGAGCACAAGCTTACTCTTTAGGACACAGGGCTTTTCAGTTGTGTGTAGGCATTAGCTTGGCAAACATCTTTTTTTTTTTTTCATTTAAAATCATCTTTTAATTTAAAGTATGATTAATTTACAGTGTTGTGTTGGTTTCAAACAAGACTGTATGGCATGATTTCATTCTTTTTTATGGTTGAGAAATATCCTATTGAATATATGTACCACATCCTTAACGAAGAATTTTTAACTCAGTTTCTCATTTCTTTGAGTCTTTCCAGTGTCCCTAGTTTGTACTGGGAGATCTCTGAGTCTCTTTTTCCTCTCAGAATCGGAGTTACCTGTGAGCCGCTCGCTCTCTCACAAGGCTGAATAAAGACATCCAGAGCAAGACATTTGAGAGTCCTCCAAGCAGAGGGCCTGAATCACACAGTTGTGGACATAAACCCTGCTGTTAACAAAGAATTCGTCATTATTCCTGATGGTTCTAAGTCTCACATTTTCCAATTTTTTAAGTCCCACATTTCACTCTTTTTAAAATGACTTTCAATCTTTTAAAAAGTTTCTAGATATTATTCATCCATAAAAAATTTCCCTGGTGGTCAGTGATAAAGAATCTGTTGCCAATGCAGGAAATAGAGGAGACTCAGGTTTGATCCCTGGGTTAGGAAGATCCCCTGGAGGAGGAAATGGCAAACCACTCCAGTATTCTTGCCTGAATAATACCATGGACAGAAGGGCCTGGCGGGCTGTGGTCCATGGAGTCACAAAGAGTCAGACACAACTGAGCGACTGAACACGTACACATGCATAGCCATAAAACAGAATGAAATGAGACCATTTGCAGCAACATGGATCAGCCCTGAGGCTATGTATCATACTAAATGGAGTAAGTGACACAGAGAGACAAAAGTCATGATATCACTCGTATGTGGAATCTAAAGGAAATACAGATAACTTATTTACAGGAGTAGACCCACAGACATAGAGCACAAACTTACGGTCACCAAAGTGGAAAGTGGGGGAGGGGGACAAATTAGGAGTTTGAGAAGAACACATACACACTACTGTGTATGAAATAAGCAACAACGATATGCTACATAGCATAGGGAAATTTACTCAATGTTTTGCAACAACCTCTAAGAGAGAAAATAACCTGAAAAATAATAGATGCATGTGTATAACTGAATCACTTTCCTGTATGCTGAAACTAACATAACCTTGTAAATCAACCATATTCCAATAAAAAACATCTTCATTGACTGCATTAAATCTCTCAGTGTCACCTGCTTTAATAAGATCACACTGGGTGAAATCAGCTCTGGGGATAGAGGAGGCTGCAGGAGTTCTGTGTGACAGAAAGCATGAGGGGAGAGGGAGGGAAGGAAGATTTCTGTCCACAGAGAAGCCACCTCCTTTTGCCTGTATTCAGTTATGTCTTCTTTCTCACTTAAAATGTTGATTGCAGGGCCCTCAAGGATACTGAGAGTTTCCTTTATGGTGACCCACTGATATTTGATACAGAATTTGAATTTATCACAATTGCTAAAGCAAAAAGTCCACTAGCTACATGGTCTCTGAAGACCTACCTTGAGCAAGACTTGAAGATCTCTGCTTTTCTAACTAAACATGAAAAAAACTGCCTGTTGAGATTTTCTGTTGCACATCACAGAATCCATACCAACAGTCTGACCACAGGGTGGGAGCTGGACTGCCAGGGGCTGGGGCTTATGGACACCTCAACCAAAAATGATGTCCTAGTTCCAGATGTGTGAGCATGCAGAGGAGGGTTTAATACACATAATTCTGCTTCACACACACCCTTCCTGGAGACAGAGAGATTCCACTAGGACCTTCTCATCATCACAGGAAGTAACAGCAAGGCACATGGTGAGACAAGGGCCCAGGGGGAACAGTTATTCTGCCCCAGGAGTTGACATAGCAATATCGCTTGAGCGTTAGGAATTCACTATTTTGAGCTCTTTGCTTTTCTTTTCAGAAGGAGATTTCTGAGTGTGCAACACACTTCTCTCCTCTCTTTGGGAGCTGGCTGTCTAGAGAGGAACCTTGCAGAGAGGGTCACTAGCCACCCCCTGGCTTGGCTTGGGTGCCTCGCCTCGAGGCGCGGTGAGCTCCATGCAAATGGTCACCACCGCCCTACAATTGCAACCCATCCTCCTTCCCCTCCTCCAGAGCCTTCCTTTTGAAGTGCTGAGTAAACCTATCACCTCTAAATGCTGATGACAAATTCTGTTGTCACCTCACCCAGGGTAGAGTGTTTAATTTAGAACAAGAGAGAGGACTAAGGATGACTGGATTTCCTGCCCTGATTTACCGGAAGGTTGTTCGGGGTCAGAAGGTCGTACCCAGTCCCCAGCAAAGCAGAGATTTTTATATTCTGAATGTCTGCAAATGTGGTTACAAAACGTGTGTGCTTGTGTACTACTGGGCTGCTTGTCTTGTAGTGGACATTTAAAATATTTTTTTTTAATTTAATAGAAATGATTATGTTTAAAAATGAAGAGGTGCCCTTAACATGGTAAAATGATGGGCTTTCTACATCAACTCAGGCAGGACTCTTGAAGAATCAAGGTTAGAGTTTGAAATCAAGTTTATACATAAATAAAACTTACTGAAGGAGCAGGGAGAGACACATCTAGGCATAGGGAATATTTTGAGCAAAAATTCAGAAGCAAGACAGGTGACCCATGTAATATTACCACCGTATAATACCCAGGGCCAACACTTTACAACCTCAAAGAAGATGTCATAAATACTGCTGATTTGGCAGCAAGATCATCCCCAAGTGGCCTCTTCAAGGTCTATGTGACTCCACACCTCCCTGCCTCGTCATTTGCTGCCTCACTCACTCAATTTATAGGAGCCATAATTTATTCCCCAACCTTCCCCAACCCTAAGTAAGTGGCCCCATGACCTTCTTAGGAGTGGAAATCTAGATCAGAGAGATTTATGTTAAAAAGCAGAACTAAATGCATTTTCCGTTAGTTATCAGGTTGATAGCTCTGTGCTATTTAAATAGACTTCCAGTCTTGCAAATAGATCATGGCAATCATTCAAAAATAAAAGAGAACACGGAAGACTCAAGAAACCTCATTCTGCAGCATAAGATGAAAATAAAAGCGCTCTTGTGGTTGTGCAGGAAAGAATATGCAATAAAAAATTAAGTGATTTGATCATCCTGCAAGTGGCGTTGAGACAGAGCTCCCTTAATGTATGGATATGGGACTCGGTGAAGAGGCTCATAAAACCAAGATCACCGGTTAGTGTGGTGCGCAGTGTGCGGTGCGTGTCTTTGTCTCTAGGACCCCCTCTAATCACCTTCAGAACTAGAGGTGAGAAGTGGGTAAAAATAAAATCAGAAGAACACAGAATTTCTATCATCCTTTCCAAGGCTAATACCACTGGCTTTTGGTGCCTGACTCCCAGCTGCATTCTGCCCTGTGTCTGAGATGCGAGGTGACCCCTCCCAGCCTCCCACCAATGGTCGTGCCGCGCAAAAAAAGACCAGGTCTACAAAAGCCAGCCCGGTCATTTAAAGCATCCCCTCTGTCAAAAAGGACACATACAAAGACTGCTTTATGGCTTCATATATTTTTATAAACAGCAGGATATTTAAATCTGACCCATTTTTTCCCCCGTGATATAATGAATTGCCAGGAATGGCTACACTAGGAGAGACAAAGTTACTTTTATTCCTTGCTATCTAAGAAAAATAATCAAATGATTTTCTCTTTCACTTTTCTTTCGCATTTCAACAATCCTGAGAGTTCACAAGTTGACAGTAGGCTTGTTTTGTTAAAATAGAACCTACAAAATACAAGTGTATGGACATTTTTTGGAAGTCAGATAATACAGTTTTTTTAAAAATATAAATTTATTTATTTTGATTGGAGGCTAATTACTTTAAAATATTGTAGTAAAAAAAAATTGTAGTGCTTCTGCCATACATTGATATAAATCAGCCAAGGGTGTACATGTGTTCCCCATCCTGAACCCCCCTCCCACCCCCCTCCCCATCCCATCCCTCTGGGTCATCCCAGTGTATCAGCCTCGAGCACCCTGTCTCATGCATCAAACCTGGACTGGCAATTCATTTCACATATGATAATATACATGTTTCAGTGCCATTCTCCCATATCATTCTGCCCTCACCCTCTCCCACAGAGTCCTAAAGACTGTTCTATACATCTGTGTCTCTCTTGCTGTCTCACATACAGGGTTATCATTACCGTCTTTCTAAATTCCATGTATATGCATTAGTATACTATATTGGTGTTTTTCTTTCTGGCTTACTTCACTGGGTATAATAGGCTCCAGTTTCATTCACCTCATTAGAACTGATTCAAATGTATTCTTTTTAATGGCTGAGTAATAGTCCATGGTGTATATGTACCACAGCTTTCTTATCCATTCGTCTGCCGATGGACATCTAGCTTGCCTCCTTGTCCTGGCTATTATAAACAGTGCTGCGATAAACACTGGGGTACATGTGTCTCTTTCAATTCTGGTTTCCTCGGTGTGTATGCCCAGCAGTGGGATTGCTGGGACATATGGCAGGTATATTTCCAGTTTTTTAAGGAATCTACACACTGTTCTCCATAGTGGCTATACTAGTTTGCATTCCCACCAACAATGTAAGAGGGTTCCCTTTTCTCCACACCCTCTCCAGCATTTATTGCTTGTAGGCTTTTAGATAGCAGCCATCCTGACTGGCGTGTAATGGTACCTCATTGTGGTTTTGATTTGCATATCTCTAATAATGAGTGATGTTGAGCATCTTTTCATGTGTTTGTTAGCCATCTGTATGTCTTCTTTGGAGAAATGTCTGTTTAGTTCTTTGGCCCATTTTTTGCTTGGGTCATTTATTTTTCTGGAAATGACCTGCAGGAGTTGCTTGTATATATTTGAGATTAATTCTTTGTCAGTTGCTTCATTTGCTATTATTTTCTCCCATTCTGAGGGCTGTCTTTTCACCTTGTTTATAGTTTCCTTTGTTGTGCAAAAGCTTTTAATTTTCATTAGGTCCCATTTGTTTATTTTTGCTTTTATTTCCATTACTCTGGGAGGTGGGTCATAGAGGTCCTGTTGTGATTTATGTCAGGGAGTGTTTTGCCTATGTTTTCCTCTAGGAGTTTTATAGTTTCTGGTCTTATGGTTAGATCTGTAATCTGTTTTGAGTTTATATTTGTGTATAGTGTTAGAAAGTGTTCTAGTTTCATTCTTCTACAAGTGGTTGACCAGTTTTCCTAGCACCACTTGTTAAAGAGGTCGTCTTATCTCCATTGTATATTCTTGCCTCCTTTGTCGAAGATAAGGTGTCCATAGGTGCGTGGATTTATCTCTGGCCTTTCTATTTTGTTCCATTGATCTATGTTTCTTCTTTGTACCAATACCATACTGTCTTGATGACTGTGGCTTTGTAGTAGAGCCCGAAGTCAGGCAGGTTGATTCCTCCTGTTCCATTCTTCTTTCTCAAGAATACTGATTCTTATGTGCAGAAGTTTTCTATTTCCTAGGGAAGAAGGAAGGAACTGTGATGATAGCAAAAGAACATTTAATTCAGCTTCATAAGGCCTGAATTCAGAGATTTGCAGTGAATGGAGACCTTGTAAATCACCTGTGCTAACCAAACCCCACATTTGATAAGTAAGGAAACTGAAAATCCAGAGATTAAAGTGGTAAAGATGGAGCTGGAACTCTGCCTCTCAGTCTTCTGTCCATCAAGAGCTGTTTCTGTTACTGAACTCAGGTCCGGCAGTTCTCTGCTCAAAAGCCACGATTTGAGGGGCAAGTGTTGGTAGAAAGGAGAGACTTTTACACCAAAAAACTGGAGACAAGGTAGACTTGTGTCCAGAGACCAACTCTGAATATTCTGCTCAGCCATGACTTTTTTTAAAGGGAAAAAGGGGAAACAATCTCAGTTAATCATTAAGGTACGATGTTAGATTTGTCATCATTTTTCCATTGTGGGAAGAACTGCTAACTTCTGATCTTCCTTTGGATGTTATCTTTCCGGTACACCCATGGGATCCACCTGCAAATGTGCTAAAGAGAAGCTAGGCACAGAGAGTCAGTCATTCTTTATCTGCCTAATTGTTCATTCTTACTCCTAATCCAGAAGAGGAATCAACAGGTTAGGCAAGGTACTGTGTACATTTCTCAAAGCAAAAATCAGTAGCTAGGTTAAATGTTACCCAGTGATCTCATCATTATGATTAAGGTTTGAGGAGAATGGGGATGAACAAACAGAAAAAGGGCAAAAGGTCTTCTTACACATCCCTTGCCTGGTCTCTTTCCCTCTTTGACACCTGGCTGTGAGCAGAGGTAGGAATGGGGATGGTTACTCAGATGCAGTCAGGGGTTATCACACAGCAACCTGTATATTGTGTAATATAACAGGGTAAATACAACAATGAGAAGAAATGCCCCTGTGGGGAATTGAATTCAATTTAAAGCAACACCAAAGTCATCAATAAACCTGAGTGTCAGCATTTCTCCAAACTCAGTTCTGCTATGCAATAGCCATCCACAGGTCACACTTCCCACAGGAACTGCAGGGCCTGAATTTTCCAAAGTACCCCCAAGATCCACAGATAAGGCTGTTATGAAAAATTTTCAGTTTCAAAAAATTCTGTGATGCCATACTATAGAAACATCTCTTTGATTTACATTTTCGCATATCATTCTTTTGCCTTCTTATCATTTTCTTAAAAAAAGTAACATAGAAAAGAATAGACATCTCATCTGTCTGCTCTTTAAAGTGTTCAGTTCAGCTCAGTTCACTAGTTCAGTTGTATCAGTTGTATCATTTCAACCCCATGGATCGCAGAATGCCAGACTTCCCTGTCTATCACCAACTCACGGAGTCTACTCAAATTCATCTCCATAGAGTTGGAGATGTCATCCAACTCATTATCTCATCTTTTTCCATCCCCTTCTCCTCCTCCCTTCAATCTTTCCCAGTATCAGGGTCTTTTCCGATGAGTCAGTTCTTCTCAACAGGTGGTCAAAATATTGGAGCTTCAGCATCAGCATCAGTCTTTTCAATGAATATTCAGGATCAATTTCCTTTAAGATTGACTGGTTTATCTTGCAGTTCAAGGGACTTTCAAGAGTCTTCTCCAACACCACAGTTCAAAAGCATCAATTCTTCAGTGCTCAGCTTTCTTTATGTCCAACTCTCACATCCATACATGACTACTGAAAAAAACATAACTTTATCTAAATGGACCTTTGTTAGCAAAGTAATATCTCTGTTTTTTAATATGCTGTCTAGGTTGATCATAGTTTTTCTTTCAAGGAGCAAGCATCTTTTAATTTCATGGCTGCAGTCACCATCTGCAGTGATTTGGGAGCCCAAGAAAACAAAGTCTGTCACTGTTTCCATTGTTTCTCCATCTATTTGCCATGATGTGATGGGACTGGATGCCCCAGCCAAGATCTTTGTTTTTTGAATATTGAGTTTTAAGTCAACTTTTTCACTCTCTACTTTCACTTTCATTAAGGGACTATTTAGTTCCTCTTCACTTTCTGTCATATGAGTGGTGTCATCTGCATATCTGAGGTTATTGATATTTCTCCCAGCAATCTTGATTCCAGATTGTGTTTCATCCAGTCTGGCATTTTGCCTGATGTACTCTGTTTATAAGTTAAAAAAAAAAAACCAGAATGACAATATACAACCTTGATGTACTCCTTTCCCAATTTGGAACCAGTCTGCTGTTCCATGTCTTGTTCTAACAGTTGCTTCTTAACCTGCATGCAGTTTTCTCAGAAGGCAAGTAAAGTGGTCTGGTATTCACATCACTTGAAGAAGGTTCCACAGTTTTTCGTGATCCACACAGTTAAAGGCTTTGATGTAGTCAATAAAGCAGAAATAGATGATTTTCCGGAACTCTCTTGTTTTTTCGATGATCCAATGAATGTTGAAAATTTGATCTCTGGTCCTTCTGCCTTTTCTAAATCCAGCTTGAACATATGGAAGTTCATAGTTCACATACTGTTGAAGACTGACCTGGAGAATGTTCAGCTTTACTTTACTAGTGTGTGAGATGAATGCAGTTGTGCGGTAATTTGAACATTCTTTGTCATTGCCTTTCTTTGGGATTGGAATGAAAACTGATCTTTTCCAGTCCTGTGGCCACTGCTGAGTTTTCCAAATCTGCTGGCATATTGAATGCAGTACTTTAACAGCATCATCTTTTAGGATTTGAAATATCTCAGCTGCAACCCTTCACCTCCACTAGTTTTGTTCATAGTGTTGCTTCCTAATGACCACTTGGCTTCACATTCCAGGATGTCTGGCTCTAGGTGAGTGATCAAACCATCCTGGTTATAAGTGTCATCAAGATCTTTTTTGTATGGTTCTCCTTTGTATTCTTGCCACCTCTTCTGAATGTCTTCTGCTTCTGTTAGGTCCATATCATTTCTGTCCTTTATTGTGCCCATCTTTGCATGAAATATTCCCTTGATATCTCTGATTTTCTTGATGATATCTCTAGTCTTTCCAATTCTATTGTTGTCCTCTATTTTTTTGCATTGGTCACTGAGGAAGGCTTTCTTATCTCTCCTTGATATTCTTTGGAACTCTGCATTCAAAGGGATATATCTTTCTTTTTCTCCTTTGCCTTTCACTTCTCTTCTTTTCTCAGCTATTTTTAAGACCTTCTCATTTTGCCATCTTGCATTTATTTTTCCTGGGGATGGTTTTGATTACTGTCTCCTGTACAATGTCATGAACCTCCATCCATAGTTCTTCAGGCACTCTGTCTATCAGATCCAATCCCTCAAATCTATTTGTCACTTCCACTGTATAATTGTAAAGGATTTGATTTAGGATATACCTGAATGATCTAGTGATTTCCCCTACTTTACTCAATTTAAGTCTGAATTTGGCAATAAGGAGTTCATGATCTGAGCCACAGTCAGCACCCGATCTTGTTTTTTTCTGGCTTTATAGAGCTTCTCCATCTTTGGCTGCAAAGAATATAATCAATCTGATTTCGGTATTGAGTGTCTGGTGATGTCCATGTGTAGAGTCGTCTCTTGTGTTGTTGCAAGAGGGTGTTTGCTATGACCAGTGCGTTCTCTTGGCAAAACTCTGTTAGCCTTTGCCCTACTTCATTTTGCACACCAAGGCCAAACTTGCCTGGAGTAACCAGGCATCTCTGGTTAAAAGTATAAACCAAGTAAACAAGGCTTTGCTTTATAGGCTTTCTACTCAGTAGCAGCTACTATGTGGGATATTTTTTGTGTACGCAGTCTCCATGAATTTTCACAATAACTGTAAAGTAGGCTCACCATGCTGTTTAACAGATGAGGAAACTAAATCTCAAAATGGTGGTGTGACTACCTCAAATTTACTTACCTCAAAGATGAAAAAGTTCAGTTTGAAACTGTTTTAGCTGAATGATTTCTTACTAAACCATAATTATTATTATTTTTTTCTAATGAGACTGCTTGTAAGGAAAAAATGTAGACACAGACATAGAGAAGAAACGTGCAGACACTAAGAGGGAGAAGGGGGTGGAATGAACTAGAAAATCAGGATTAACGTGTATACAGTGATATGTATAAATAATTAACAGAACTTTCTGCATCGCACAGGGAAAACTCAGTGCTGCATGATGACCCAAATGGGAAGGACATCCAGAAAAGGGGGATATGTGCAAACATGTGTTTGATTAACTCTGCTGCACAGCGGAAGCTAATACAGATTGTAAAGCAACTGCATTCCAATTAAAAAGAGACTTTTTAAAGAGCAAAGGACCATCACCACTGTGGAAGCCTGTTTCATACACTGAAGTGAACACTCTCTATTTCCTTACTCAGTGCTGGACGTAAATGTAAACTTCAAGCTGGGAAGTCGAAAGTACTGACATTTCCACTTAGTATTTCACTACTTGGCAGATGGTACCCCAGCATACAACCTTATGTGATGTGCTAGTTTCTGGAGTTGTTCATAATTGCTTTTTAAATATATATTTAAAAATATTCTTTTCTGAATTATTTAGTGATTCAAGTTTCTCTCCATTGACATGAGAGAGTCTAACTAGGAATCTTGGTAAGGCTTCACCCAGGAAGTGAAATTTGAGCTGAGATTTAAACAATGTTTTAGCTGTTTGTACTCTCCAATCTGTTACATTAAATTTTCTGGCCCTTCTCCAGGAAAACCGCTGTAAACCAGAATTTATACCAAAACCAAAACCAAAAACCAACAATATATTTGGGTAGAATCAAATAATACATATTTGCAATGTCAACATGTTAAGTATTTATCTCATAATTATAATAATTATTCTCATTTTTTCATCCTGAAAATATGAATCCTTGTTTGTTCTAAGAAAAGTGGGGCACATCTGTATTATTGGAGATGGAATATAAATAGAACATTCAGAAAGAGAATGAGACACTGAAAACAATTACTGTCTCTGTCAAAACAGCACACCTACTTTGAAGATGGTCTTATAGTAATTATTTAAGTGTCTATTTATTTATTTATATGTTTAGTTTGTCCTCAAGTCACAACTTAATCAGCATTCTTAATAAAAGCTGGTCAGGGCACATAGACTATAGTCTGCAAGAAAGAAATAAAAAAGAGCTAAAAATAAGCAGAAACAACAAGGTTAGATTCAACCAAGTTTGAAACCCCTAAACGGTTCTTTCCTGATGATCAGATTCTCCAGCCCGTCCTGTTTCAACAAGAGCTGGACCAAATTACCTCTGCTCTACACTTCGTCGAATCTCAGGGTTATGTTATTTATTTTTCTTTCTTTTTCCTTAGGTTCCAAATCTCTGTCTGGAGTCTCCAAATCCAGGCTGATAATCAAATGTTGACTCCTTGTCACACCTTAGTATGGTAGATTGACTTGAGAAATTTTCATTTTGGCCTGTGCCTAAACTCAGTTCAATTTCAGTGATCCGTCAGAAAAGATACTTTTTTCCCCTGATTTCTCCAATTCAAATTGGTATCAACTTTCTAATCCTAGAAGTAGTTAGGCTCAGTTTAACACATTTTCTTCCTTGATTGAAATGCACATTGCATTATGAATAGAACATAAAATATAATAGATACTCATTAAAAACTGGTTACCCTCCCCCCCCCCAGAAATTTGATGTTTCGTGATTAGGTACCACCACTATGGTCAACGTGAGGATTATTTTGACAATCAATCAAATTATTTTCTAAGCATATTTATTGCATAACTGTAATAGGGAGAAGAAATCTAACTCAATATTCAGATTTTGCTTTAACCTTAGCATTCTATTTCTTTTGTTTAGAGTTGAGAATGTTGCCTATAAACTGAAATATACAGAAGAGTCCATTCTTAAGACTCTGATCTTTAAGGGTATAACACTTTTTCATTTACATGAAGATAAAATGTTGAAGAATAGAGAATAACATTTGTCTCATTGGAGATTTACAGGAATGTTCTGACCTGAGCTATGTGGACAAATGCAAGAACAAAGGATTCTTACACCAAGAAGTTTGCAACCATGCACCTCCCTCAATTAGTCTTTAAAAATGTTTGGTTGAAATCCTTAGGGGAATTCGGGGGTTTAGCTATGAGCCACTGATCTCTTTGAAGGTCCCTGCAATACATCTTTCTCTGCTCCAAACTCCAATGTTTCCATTTATTTGGTTTCACTGTGGGTAGGACACACAAGGTTGCATTTAGTAGCATGACTACTGGAGGAAATTTTTCTAGATGTGTTTCATTAACACTGAAGAGTAGATATAGGACATTAACTGATTTAAAGTTTCATGAGGATAACAGTTGTAAAAACAAACCAGTTATAATTCAAAATTAAACAAAAAAATGACAAAGGAAGTGGAAACCGTGTCATGAGCAGACAGATGAAAATAAAGTTTAGGGGTTACAGGACAGTTAATCAAAGAAATGGCATTTGAGTTCAAACATCATTTAACAGCAAGGGGTGACAATGTTGAAATACATCTTCACGGATTTAGCAAGGAGTTGCTGGAGCTGGAACTGTAGAAGCTGTGTCAGAATTGAACGTCACATCTGTGTGAATTCTTGCAGACACCAAGCAACCAGAATGAATGGCGGCTCTGTGGGGTACAACGCACCCTGGGGAGGTACTGACCCAAGCTCTCTTTCTGGACACACCATAAACTGCAAGCCTTTGTAGAATATGGTTATATCCCAAGAACTCCTCTGGGGCTTCATACTCCCTTGATCCCATTCCAAAAGTGCAGGATTTCCTAACTAATAAGGAAAGGAGAAATTTGGCCTCCATCTTTGACCCAGGATCTCTCTGGAACATCTCAGCCAGCGTAGAAGGTCTTCCTTTGAGTGCCGGTTCCCTGTGGGCATCTTTCTGCAGGGCATATGTCCCCATGTCAGAGTCACAGTGTGTCTGTTGATCTGCTCCCAAGACTGCCCATAGCCAGGAGCCCAGGATACAAGGAAAAGGTCAGAAAGTAACCCTTCTTGCAGCCATGTCTTTTGATCTCCACTAGTCAGTTATTCACATCACATGACCAAAATATTGGAGATTCAGCTTCAGCAGAAGTCCTTCCAATGAATACTCAGGACTGATTTCCTTTAGGATTGATTGCTTTGATCTTCTTGCAGTCCAAGGGATTCTCAAGAGTCTTCCCCAATACCACAGTCCAAAAGCATCAATTCTTTGGTGCTCAGCCTTCTTTATAGTCCAACTCTCACATCCATACATGATTACTGGAAAAACCATAGCTTTGACTAGATGGACCTTTGTTGGCAAAGTAATGTCTCTGCTTTTTAATGTGCTGCCTAGGCTGGTCATAGCTTTTCTTCCAACGAGCAAGTGTCTTTTTATTTCATGGCTGCAGTCACTATCTACAGTGATTTTGGAGCCCAAGAAAGTAAAAACTATCACTGTTTCCATTGTTTCCTCATCTCTTTGCCATGATGTTTTGCTTTTTACTACAAAAGGAGACTTTTAGTATAAAAGGAACCTGAATTCTAACTCAAGAAGATCAGGGAAGATGGTTGTTTGGACCCCAGTTCACCATGTCCTTGGACTGCTGGCTTGCTGAATAAAGTTGCTTTGTTTGGCCCAATAAATCATTTCTAGATTGGCCTATTGTGCTGCAGGTTGTATGAGCTGAAGTCTGTATCACTAATGTCATGTAATGATAACTAGGGAGGACAGGGCGTATGGAAGGGTGGTTAGAAAACATAAAATCTTCAAACCTGTGGCTTCCAAACTATATGGCCTACAGATCAGATTAAAATTGGAGTCTCCTATGACCTAAGTACACCCTAGGAGATAACAAAGTAAATGTGAATTTTCAAAAACACATAATTTACAGAAGGTATCTATGAGTACAAAAACCTAAGTAGGATTTAATGCTATTGGAATCTGCAAACTGTCATTGATTTCTGTTTAATTCAATTCTGCCCCCCCCCCCACTTTTTTCTTAAACTTTGAGAGAATAGCCACATTCTGCTATTTATTTTTAAATTGATGTGGGCATTTCCAGCTCTTACATTTCTAAACCACAACTTTGTCACATTCCTGCTGCTACAGGCTTCCTTTAACCCAATTGTCATCAAAATGAGAAATAGCAACCACTTACTGCTTCTACTTAGCAGTGGCCAAACCTCAGTGGTTATTTCAAAGTCTCTATATGACTCCCCTGTTGCTTCCTTTTCCAATGTTTGAGAAGAAAGTGAATGTTGAAAAAATTGTAAAATTTGCCAACTTGTTTTTAAGCTGTGATAACATTTTAAAATAAGGACTCTCCATAACTTTGAAAAAACTCTTTAAAATTGTGTATTTGTGTATATGTAAAACATGACATGGAGCTAAAAGAATATGAAAATCTATATGTATAATCTGAAAGAACAATAACAGCAAACACCTGTGATGTCTATGTCTTCTGCTTGGAGTCAAGATGGAGGATAAGGAAACTGACTTGTACTCTCTACTGAAAAAAAAAAAAAATTAAACACCAGAACATATTTGAAAAAAAAATGAATATTAGAAAATGAAAGACTATAATCTGTAAGAGAGGGACAAATGAGGTGAAACTTAAGCTTGTCTCCACTTGCTGTGTTGAGAGAAGTGGGATGCAGAACAGTCCCAGAGGACACTCTAGGTAGAGAGATGGAGATGGATGTCTTGGGAGACAATGGTGGCCAGAGTCCACATAGAGTGCAGAATTAAACACATAGAGTGCAGAAACTAAAAAAAAAAAAAAAAAAAGAAGAACATTCCATTTGAAATCAAAGAACTAAGAACAAATCTAAAGAAAAAGATAAACTAAATGATTCACTATTAAAACAATTGAGAAAATTTAAAGAAAACCCAAATAAATGGAAAGATATATCATATGTATTCACTGGAAGACCCAATAATGTTAAGATGTCAAGACCACTTCACTACCTATTATCAGAATGACTAAGAAGACAATAAAAGGAAAACTGACACTTCCAGTGCTGGTGAGAGAATGAAGCAATGAAAACTCACGCACCACTGATAAGATATACATTTTAAACAACTTTTAAAAATGTTTGGCAGATCAGGCGGTCTGGTATTCCCATCTCTTTCACAATTTCCCACAGTTTATTGTGATCACCCTGCTTATTTAACTTATATGCAGAGTACATCATGAGAAATGCTGGGCTGGGAGAAGCACAAGCTGGAATCAAGATTGCCAGGAGAAATATAAATAACCTCAGATAAGCAGATGACACTACCCTTATGGCAGAAAGTGAAGAGGAACTAAAGAGCCTCTTGATGAAAGTGAAAGAGGAAAGTGAAAAAGTTGGCTTAAAACTCAACATTCAGAAAACTAAGATCATGGCATCTGGTCCCATAACTTTATGGGAAATAGATGGGTAAACAGTGGAAACAGTGGCTGACTTTATTTTTGGGGGCTCCAAAATCACTGCAGATGGTGATTGCAGTCATGAAATTAAAAGATGTTTACTCCTTGGAAGGAAAGCTATGATACCATATTAAAAAGCAACGATATTACTTTGCCAACAAAGGTCCATGTAGTCAAGGCTATGGTTTTTCCAGTGGTCATGTATGGATGTGAGAATTAGACTGTGAAGAAAGCTGAGCACTGAAGAATTGATACTTTTGAACTGTGGTGTTGGAAGAGACTCTTGAGAGTCCCTTGGACTGCAAGGAGTTCCAACCAGTCCATCTGAAAGGAGATCAGTGCTGGGTGTTCATTGGAAGGACTGATGCTGAAGCTGAAACTCCAGAACTTTGGCCACCTCACATGAGAAGAGTTGACTTCTTGGAAAAGACCCTGATGCTGGGAGTGATTGGGAGCAGGAGGAGAAGAGGACAACAGAGGATGAGATGGCTGGATGGCATCATCGGCTGGATGGCATCATCGATTTGATGGACATGAGTCTGAGTAAACTCCGGGAGTTGGTGATGGACAGGGAGGCCTGGCGAGCTGTGATTCATGGGGTCACAGAGAGTTGGACACGACTGAGCGACTGAAGTGAAGAATGCTGGCAATATCTACTACGGCTGGCCATGTGCTTGGCTGTTACT
This sequence comes from Muntiacus reevesi, assembly GCF_963930625.1. NCBI lineage: Eukaryota > Metazoa > Chordata > Mammalia > Artiodactyla > Cervidae > Muntiacus > Muntiacus reevesi. The sequence goes on along the minus strand of NC_089267.1, from coordinate 10,243,476 downwards.
TAGCGAGCTTCCCTGGTGTCTCAGACAGCAAAGAATCTGCATGCAGTGAGGGAGACCCGGGTCCAATCCCTGGGTCGGGAAGATCCCCTGGAGAAGGAAATGGAAACCCATTCTGGTATCCTTGCCTGGAAAATCCCATGGACGGAGGAACCTGGCAGGCTACAGTTCATGGGATCATAGAAGAGTCAGACACAACTGAGCGACTTCACTTTATATTCCTACAGATTCATTTAACTAAAATGCACATGTATATTCACTGGATATGTTTTGGAATATTATAGTTCATCATAAAAGCCCCAAATTCCAACATCTGTAAATGCCTATCAACAGTAAAACTTATACATAAAACAGAGCATACTTCCACAATGGAAGCTGCATGGCAAAAAGAATGAACAATCTAAAACAGGTAAAATTGAGTGATAGACATATGACATAAAAGATGCTATATTCTATGATCCAACTTCTTTAAATACATATAGACAAAATTAGTCTGTGCAGGTAGCTTGGGGGGAACATGAGAAGTCTTTTGTTTCTGGTGATGTTTTGTTTCTTGATCTAAGTGCTGGGTATGGTTATGCTTTCAGATTGTGGGACCATCTAGTCCCACATGATTCTGTGCATGATTCTGTATATATGTTATACTTAAAAAAATTTTTTTTAAAATATTTGACATCCAAAGTACTAGCTTTGTACCACTTTGTAGAAAATGCTGCAGTTCTAAAACTCTGATATTAGAAAATGTTTCATAACCAGAGGACAAAAATAATTAAACCTAGAATAGTCTTCTAAATAGCATATTTTAAGCTATTTGCTGCAATAGTTGGTATATCAACAAATAGAAGTTCACAAACCTACTTTAGGTTTTTGGCAACTCATTTTCCCTTCAAAATTGCTTCTTTTCTAATTAAAAATGAATAAAATACTTACTATAGAGAGTTCTAAAAAGTGTATAAAGGTAAATGTAGATTATAGAAGCAACTTGCAGTAAATATAATATTCAGCATATATTATTTCAAATCTCTGTACATGTATTATTTATATTTATAGTTTGCATAGTCTAGTTGTTTCCTTCAAATATTAGATGCATACTTTCTATTACTGTATATTACATTTTGTATGTTACCTTTTCATACTAGTAACTAAGGTGTCAATACTTAAAATTTTTTGAAGCACAATTTTAATGAATATATATTCATCATAATAATACACCCAATTGTAATTATCTATTTTATTATTTGAGACAATTAATTTGTTTCCAAATGTTTTGTTTTTGGAAAGAACATTGCAACGAACATCTTTGCACATAAATCTTTATTAAATACTAATTATTAGAATAAATTTATTAAAGACAAATTATTAGGTTAACATATGTATGTTTTCTAAGACTGTTCAATAAATATCCATTGTAAAATGATTTTTGAAGACTTTGGACCAGTACACATTCTCAGGAACTATTTAAGAATGACAGTTCCCCTGAATCCTTGTCAAAAATGAGCAATTTTGCTTTTTTTTAATATATATATTTGCAAAATAATTATTCAATAGATGAAAGTAACATATCAGAGTTTTAATTGTTCTGAATTATTAATAACCATGAATATATTCTGTGTGGCTATTAGCCACATGTGGCCCTTCTTTTTAGCATTGTGTAAAAGGTGAGCTACATTGCTATAACAAGCCACATGGTAAGGTAAAGGCTAAAATACACGTAGAGGCTTATCTGTCACCCTTCCCGGCTGGCGTGAAACTGCCAGGTGGGTGTCCTCTGCATGGTCATGAAGAAACCCGGCTCCTTTGCTCTGGTAGCTCTGTACCCTCTAAAGCTCACCCCGAGGCACTGGGTCCTGCCACGCAGGCTTCAGCGGGCAGGATGAGATGGGTCAAGGCAGGAACCCTCCCTCTCAGAGAAGCCCTGCTTCTCTGACGGGTCCATCATTTCTGCTCCTGGCCCACATGCAAAAACTTAGCTCTGCAGCCATGATGGAGCCTGGGAGTGAGTCTAATCATGGACCAGACTACAGCTCTATCACTATCAAAGACAGGATGGATTTCATTGAACTGGCAGTTCATGCCACGGTGTCCTTTGCCCACCTCAATGGGGAGATTTAGTGTGTTTTCCCCAAAAAGTCTCTGTACATGAAAAATTTCCTACATTTTTTGCATATGTTTTCTAACTTATCATGTTTTTTGCCTTCCAACTACAATTATGCATAGAATCCTTTGCTTCTTATAAGAAAAAAATATATATTTTTCCCTTTGGGTGTTCTTGCTTTGCTTTTTTATATAGAATTTAATTTCCCACCTCAAAATCACTAAAATAGACATCCATGATGTTTTCTTCTTTTTTTTTAGTCTCATTTCTTCCATTTAACTTTTCAATACCTCTGGAATTAATTCTAATGAAGAAGCATTTGTGAGGAGTAATCATTCAAGTACATGTATATTTTCCCCAATGTCTTTTATTGAATAATCTTTCCTCCAGTATTTTGTGATGTCATCTTTATTACTCACTGAATTCCTGTATATCACTTGTCTATTTCTGGTCTATTAAATCTGCTCTCTTTGAGGTGTTAAGTCTTCTCTCAGAACCGCATGTGTCTTTTTATTTATGCAGCTTTTTATTTTTATATCTGGTAGGACATTCACATTCACAAAACTTTTTACCAAAATGTATTGGTTCTTTTTGTCAGAACAAACTTGAATTCACCTTCTAAGTTTCCAAAAACATATTGATATCTATATATCTATTTATCTGTAGAACTGGACATGAAACAACACACTGGTTTCAAATCGGAAAAGGAATATGTTAAGGCTGCATATTGTCACCCTGCTTATTTTAACTTCTATGCAGAGTACACCATGCAAAATGCCGGGCTAGATGAAGCACAGTCTGGAATCAAGATTGCTGGGAGAAATATCAATAACCTCAGATATGCAGATGACACCACCCATATGGCAGAAATCGAAGAACTAAAGAGCCACTTGATGAAAGTGAAAGAAGAGAGTGAAAAAGTTGGCTTAAAATTTAACATTCAGAAAATTAAGATCATGGCATCCTGTCCCATCACTTCATGGCAAATAGATAAGGAAACAATGGAAACAGTAACAGATTTTATTTTGGGGGGCTCCAAAATCACTGCAGATGGTGACTGCAGCCATGAAATTAAAAGACCCTTGCTCCTTGGAAGAAAAGCTATGACCAGCCTAGAATGTGTATTCAAAAGCAGAGACATTACTTTGCCAGCAAAGATCCATCTAGTCAAAGTTATGGTTTTTCCAGTAGTCATGTATGGATGTGAGAGATGGACTATAAAGAAAGCTGAGTGCTGAAGAATTGATGCTTTTGAACTGTGGTGTTGGAGAGGACTCTTGAGAGTCCCTTTGACTGCAAAGAGATCCAACCAGTCAATCCTAAAGGAAATTAGCCCTGAATATTGGCAGGACTTATGCTGAAGCTGAATCTCCGATATTTTGGCTACCTGATGCGAAGAACTGACTCATTGGAAAAGACCCTGATACTGGAGATTGAAGGCAGGAGGAGAAGGGGACGACAGTGGATGAGATGGTAGGATGGCATCACCGACTCAATGGACATAAGTTTTAGCAAGCTCTGGGAGATGGTGAAGGACAGGGAAGCCTGGCATGCTGCAAGCCATGGGGTCACAAAGAGTCGACACTGTGACTGAACTGAACTATTCTGAACTGAACCTATCTACCTACCTACCCATCATCCATCTATTTTCTCACTGAGGTTCTTGTTGAATTGAATATGTAAATTAATTTTGGAGGAATACCATTAAGAAATTCAATCTCTCCAGTTCCTAAATGTAATATTATCATTCACTTATTCAAGTTTATAGTTGGTTTTATTTTCTTTTATATCCCTTGGTAAATACTTAGTGTTTGTCTTTTAATTTTGTATGAGAGAACGGTCCTATGCTTTAGCTGATGTCTGATCCCAGCACCGACTCCCAGTGTGGAACACAGTAGGTGCTCAGCAAACACAGAATGATGTTTAATTAAACCCAGTCCCATTTCCTTAGAGTGGAAAGTTAACTCTAAACACCAGGGAACAAGAATATATTTTCATCTTGGTTTCCTATAGATACTTCAACATTTTTAATGGTCATCTTAGACTGAAAATTACAGTCTAAATTATAATTTTTGGAATTTTTATATAGTGTACTGTCAACCTGTTAATATCTGTGTGATGGAAAAGTACACAGACAATATATTCTCTAGAGTCTGTGGCATTAATATAGCCTCTCTCCTGCTACGTTTAACATTTCCTCCAGGGAGAAGATGTAAATGTTTCCTGTTTCCCACTCCATCTCCCTAAGAACATGCTGCTACATAATAATGATGATGTTAGTGCTTATGCCATCAGCTCTAAAGGGATTAGTAACCAGGGAAAAGTGTCTCCAAATGATTGTAATAAAGATTGCAAACAATAAATTAAAATAAAGAGAAGGAAAAAAATAAACACCTTCTATAATAGAATCCAGAGTTGTGAAAGTGTGATGAACTAAATTTAATTGATTTTTCCCTTTAAATATTCAAACTTGGAAAAAAATAATATAAAGTGAAAAGGCTTATAAAGAAATGAGATATGATGCAAATGATACTAATACTATCCCTGCCGATTTCAGATCTGAGGCCGCACCTAAGGATGTGGAGGAACATACGTTGCTCAAATCAGGTTTAAAGTATAGGGGACAATGTGGGGTGATAAGACTGAGATCAACAAATTACTATAGCCCTGCCTCTTCTAAGCCACCTTCAGCTACTTCATCTTCATTTACTACCACTTGTTCTTGATTTCTGACCTCTGCCTCTTAGGATGTGACATTTCCTGATTAGCCACTCGCGTCAGACCCTAGTTGCCTGCTTTCCAAGAAGCCACCGCCCCCTGTACTTTGGCAACTCATCGTTTCTGCATGGCCCTTGATTGTTTCTGGTTTTAGGCTGTCATGCCTCTTGTCACCATGACAACACATAAATGACCTAAACATCATGAAAGCAACATCTAAAGACTGAAGTATTCTTTGTATAACTCCTCTAAGAAGCAAAGAAATCCTCCATATTTCTTTTTTTTTTTAATGTCATCTACTTTCCTTTGTATTTTGAACAGGTTAATTTATCTACAAGATATTTGTAACAGAGTTGTTTGTTGTAAGTGGAATTTCATCCTACTTGCCACAATTTTGTGGATGCTGGAAGAAGGCATGGGACACCTGGTTCAGAGACAAACGACTTTATTACTCATAGCAATAGCAATGGCCAGAATACTAGTATTTAGGCCAGTTTCCTGAGCCCCAGTTCCATCATATGATATGAAGAAGACTAGGTAATTCTCATGTTACAGAAAAGAATTCAGTGTTAGGGAACTCCAAGCTTTTATAAATAAGAATACGCAAATGTGCTCTTTGTCCTGGAGAAAGAAACTCTCTTTGATTCTGACCTTTGATTTGGAAGAAGATGCCATCTTTTTCTTTTAAGACAGTTCTCAGTGCAGACATTCTTAGGAAAATAATTTAGAACAAAGGCAATCAGAACCTCAGTTCACAAAGCAATCAGAAGTATAAGACACCCATAAGAAACTGCCTTCTAACAATGAGGTACCAAGACCAGAGCAGATGGAAGAGGCCTGCCCTTGAGACTCAATAAAGGTAGCCAGCAGTTTGTAAATAATGTCATTCCCGAATCAAAGCAAATCTTTTGCCGCTCTAATTTTACACTTGCGTCAAGTATAGTTGAATGTTGTTTTAATAATAATATAATATAATATGCAAATTAGCACATATTATTATTTCTCCTTTAATAAAATTTTATCAACATAATATATATATAATCAAAGCTAATTTGAGGAAATTCTGATTATACAATTAATCTCCCAACACAAAGTGACTGACATGTATGTCTACATTTAAAGAGTAATTTTGCAACAGTTTAGAATAATTTGAGTTCACTCAGGGTGCAATTGTATTTCTAACTAATGTGCTTCAGTGTTTAAGCAGTTAATAACACAATGATGGTAAAAGACTAAGAAACAGAACTTAATTACTTCAATCCTGTCATTCTATGTGACTATTTAGAGTTTTTCATTGTGTTCAAATTATTTTCCACTACTGAAATCAATCCTTGGGAGAAAAATGCTGAAATTCTAGAATTCATTGTGAAATGAGATTTTACAAATTGCTGTCAATACATTCTTACATAAAAAACTTTTCATAATAAATTTAGTATCTGTCACTTATAGAGAAAGAAGTATTCTTAAATAAAAATTAATAAAACAAGTTTTTTGATGAACCATAAGCTAAGATTGATTGATCTTCTGTTGAAAATGAACACTCAGAAGAGTCAATTGTCACAAAATCATTGACAAACATGCAAAAGATAGGTCTTGAAACAGAAATTGTAATTTTATTATTCATTTCTGTGACAAGCCATTATGTAGGGGCAAGTTTAAACCCTTGTTTCAAAAAATTTGTTATTGTAATTGAACAGTATTAAACAATTTGTTTTTCCCTTTTTCACTTTACAATTATTTTATATTTAATTAAACAAATTTGCCAGCATGATTATATAACAAAATTGAGTAAAAGAAAGATGTCACAGTATACATTTATTTTCTGGTCATTAATATGATTTGTCTCATTTTATGATTACTATTGCACAGTTTTATTATATAGAAGAAAGAGATAATAATAATAAATATTTCTTCTCAGATGTCAAAAAGATTGGGGCTATGAACAATGAGCATCCCAGACATTATGACCAATCACTTCTCTAAGTAAACAGAACTGAGTCTTACATCTTAAAGGATAACATTTAAAAAGACTAAACATCACAAGGTTGTTATGTTCGTAGAGCATTATTTACAATAGCCAAGACTTGGGAACAACCTAAATGTCCATTGACAGATGAATAGTTAAGGAAGGTTGGCGCACACATTCAATGGAATACTACTCAGCCATAAAAAAGGATGAGGTACTGCCATTTGCAGCAAAATGGATGGTCCTAGAGATCATCATAAGTGAAGTAAGTCAGAGAAAGACAAATACCATATTCTATCACTTATATGTGAAATCTAAAATAAGGCACAAATGAACTTATCTGTGAAAAGAAATAGACCCACAGACAAAGAGAGCAGGCTTGTGATTACCAAGGGGGAGGGGAGTATGGGAGGGAAGGATTGGGAGGTTGGGACTGGCAGATGCAAACTATTCTATATAGGATGGGTAAACAAGGTTCTACCCTAAAACTCAGGGAACCATACAACATTGTAAATCAACTATACTCAAATAAATTTTTTTTTTTAATCATAGGATTGGCAGGGATTGAGAGATCTACCCCATAGAAGGAAAGTGGAATTCTGGGACAGACAGGTGTCCTGGAATGATCAGACCATTTCTCACAAAACATCCACAAGCTCCTCCTTATGTTTAGTTGCATTTTATTACCCTGTTTAGTTGTCAGTTAGGAGTCCTTGAAATAACCTTTCTCTCTATCCTAATAATTATATCAGTTACCAATTGTTTATTGTGCTGTATATGTTTTATTAGTGCATGCTTTATTTCACTTAATTGCCATACAATCTCAAGACGCAAGTATTTAACACATTTTAACAGCCAAAACCATTTCACCAAACATCTTCCTCTTATGAATTTGAGCCAGAAGGGAAACTGCTCTAAAAAGCGCCAGAAAATGCACTGTAGCTTCTAATCACATATTTTAAAAGATGAGGTAGGATTTACTAAACTGAAGACTAAATATGTAAATAAATGGTACATATGGCTTTCATATTGCCTGCCTTCACTGGGCCTAGGTTTGTTGTTAGAAAAACATACATTACAGAGGAAGTGAGGTTATATTTATTATACAGATAGTTAAATTATTGTTATATTATGTAGATTGGATTTAGAAAGAAAAGCAAGATCGCTCATATATTAGATTTCTTCTCCAATCAATTTTCCTAAGTAGGATGTTATTTTATGCAGTCTTTAGCTTATATATATTTTGTTTCTTTTATCACATAGACATTCATGAAATATTATATATAACCAAATTCCCCAAAATACAGCAGTTGTAAGATCCTAGGAAATATATTTAGTGATTGTGCTATATCAAATTTAAAGAAACATTGTAATTGTCATCTCTTTATGGTGGCGTGAAATTTAGGAAGAGAAGATGCTCTGTTTTTTGCCTCTTCCACCTCTTTTTGATGAGAAGAAAGACACAGGATTTTTTTCTTCAGGTGACTGAAAATTACTGAATAAAATGTACAATATCTGCTAATATTTATAGGTCCTGGATCACTTAATCTACATGTGAAGAGAACATTAAGAATTCAAAAAGTCTTCCAAAAGGACAGAAAATAAATAAATCAGGAAAGAATTGTTCCAAATATTTTCCCATGTTCCCCTTATATTTTATCTTAATTGCATCAAAAAATAAAAAATAAAAATAAAATAGAAACCAAGGTAAAAAATAAGCCAGTAATGGAAAGCATTAGAAACCTTAATATGTAGTAAACTCTACCGTAACTCTTCAATAAGTAAAGGGTAGCTCTCACTATGGATTTCCCAAGTGGCACTAGTGGAAAAGAACCCATCTGCCAATGCAAGAAACATAAGAGATGCAGGTTAGACCCTGGGTGGGGAAGATTCCCTGGAGAAGGGCGTGGCAACCTACTCCAATATTGTCGCTTGGAGAAATCCATGGACAGAGGAACCTGGTGGGCTACAGTCCATGGGGCTGCAAAGAATGGGACACTATTGAAGCGATCTGGAGCATGCAGCTCTAGATAGAACTGAAGTATTAGCGTCAGTCTTTACATTGTAAGGAACTTATCACAGTATTTTAAAATTCTTACCTAATTTAATGTGACTTTACCTCTTTTAGTGATATAGTCAGTAAGAAAAGAAAATATCTCTATGCTCAGTTTGGGGACTAGAACACCCTTGGCCAGTCATCTTCCAAAACCCTTTGAAAGGTTCTGAACTCAGGCAATGATGTAGGCCCCCAAGGAAAGTACCATAAGAGGAGAAAGATGATCAGTCTCTTACCTTCATTAAGACGCTGTGCAGAACTTCACAACTAGAATACTCCTCGAAGCCTGATATATTTCTAATTGTTTTACTAAAAGTTTCTCTCTCTGGCACACGCAGACATATGCATGTGCACACACATACACATGCATCCCAGGAAATAATGATATGGAGGAAGAAAATATTTTTCTAGATCCATAAAAGTTCATGCTAGAGAATGAATGCCAGACTCAGAGTAATTTCTGGTCAGTCCCCAATCTCTCTAGACCACCTGGAAATAAACTTGCCTATAGACTGTTATTTTAGGAATCAGTTAACTAAAATGGACCAGAATGGGCAAATTTAATTCAGATGATCATTATACCTACTACTGTGGACAAGGATCCCTTAGAAGAAATGGAATCGCCCTCATAGTCAAAGAAATAGTCTAAATTGCAGTATTTGGGTGCGATCTCAAGAATGACAGAATGATTTCTGTTCATTTCCAAGGCAAACCATTCATTATCACAGTAATCCAAGTCTATACACCAACCAGTAATGCCGAAGAAGCTGAAGTTGAACGGCTCCATGATCACCTACCAGACCCTCTGGAACTAACACCAAAAAAAAAAAAAAAAAAAGATATCCTTTTCATCATAGGGGACTGGAATGTAAAAGTAGGAAGTCAAGAGATATCTGGAGTATCAGACAAGTTTGGCCTTGGAGTACAAAATGAAGCAGGGCAAAGAGCAACAGAGTTTTGCCAAGAGAATGCACTAGTCATAGTAAACCCCCTCTTGCAATAATACAAGAGAAACTCTACACATGAACATCACCAGATGGTCAATACTAAATTCAGATTGATTACATTCTTTACAGTTGAAGAGAGAGAAGCTTTATACAGTCTTTAAAAACAAGACCAGGAGCTGACTGTGGCTCAGATCATGAACTCCTTATTGCAAAATTCAGACTTATATTGAAGAAAGTAGGGAAAAATCACTCAACCATTCAGGTATGACCTAAATCAAATCCCTTAAGATTATATAGTGGAAGTGAGAAATAAATTTAAAGGACTAGATCTGATAGAGTACCTGATGAACTATGGATGGAGGTTCATGACATTGTACAGGAGGCAGTGATCAAAACCATCCCCAAGAAAAAGGAATTCAAAAAGGTAAAATGGTTGTCTGAGGAGAGCTTGCAAATAGCTGAGAAAAGAAAGGAAGCTAAAGGCAAAGGAGAAAAGGAAAAATATATCCATCTGAATGCAGAGTTCCAAAGAATAGCAAGGAGAGATAAGAAACATTTCCTAAGTGATCATGCAAAGAAATAGAGGAAAACAATAGAATGGGAAAGGCTAGAAATCTCTTCAAGAAAATTAGAGATACCAAGGGAATATTTCATGAAAAAATGGGCACAATATAGGACAAAAACAGTATGGACCTAACTGAAGCAGAAGATATTAAGAAGTGGCAAGAATACACAGAAATCTTAATAACCCCGATAGCCAAGATGGTGTGATCACTCATCTGGAGCCAGACACCCTGGAGTACAAGGTCAGGTAAAGCATCACTACTACCAAAGCTAGAGGAGGTGATGAAATTCCAGTGGAGCTATTTCAAATCCTAAAAGATGATGCTGTGAAAGTGCTGCGCTCAATATGCCAGCAAATTTGGAAAACTCAGCAGTGGTCACAGGACTGGAAAAGGTCAGTTTTCATTCCAATTCCAAAGAAAGGCAATGCCAAAGAATGTTCAAAATACCATACAGTTGCACTCATCTCACACACTAGTAAAGTAATGCTCAAAATTCTCCAAGCTAGGCTTCAACAGTACGTAAACCAAGAACCTCCAGATGTACGAACTGGATTTAGAAAAGGCAGAGGAACCAGAGATCAAATTGCCAACATATGCTTGATCATAGGAAAAGCAAAAAAATTCCAGAAAAATAAATATTTCTGCATCATTGAGTACACTAAAGCTTTTGACTCTGTGGATCACAACAAACTGTGGACAATTCTGAAAGAGAAGGGAATACCAGAACACCTGACCTGCTTCCTAAGAAATCTGTATGCAGGTCAAGAGGCTACAGTTAGAACTGGACATGGAACAAAGAACTGGTTCTAAATTGGGAGAGGAGCATATATCAAGGTTGTATATTGGTCACCTCCTTGTTTAAAATCTATGCAGAATACATCATGTGAAATTCTGGGCTGGATGAAGATCAAGCTGGAATCAAGATTGCAGGGAGAAATATTAATAACCTGATATGCAGTGACACCACCCTTATGGCAGAAAGCAAAGAACAAAAGGCCCTCTTGATGAAAGTGAAAGAGGAGAGTGAAAAATCTGGCTTAAAACGCAGCATCAAAAATGAAGATCAAGGCATCCGGTCCCTTCACTTCATGGTAAACAGATGGGGAAACAATGGGAATAGTGACACTTTATTTTCTTGGGTTCCCAAATCACTGCAGGTGGTGATTTCAGCCATGAAATTAAAAGATGCTTGCTCCTTGGAAAAAAAGCTATGACCAACCTAGACAGCATATTAAAAAGCAGAGACATTGCTTTGCAGAAAAAGGTCCATCTAGTCAAAGCTATGGTTTTTCCAGTGGTTATGTACAGATGTGAGAGTTGGACCATAAAGAAAACTGAGCATGGAAGAATTGATGCTTTTGAACTGTGGTGTTGGAGAAGACATTTGCGAGTCCCTTGGACTGCAAGGAGATCAAATTCTAAAGGAAGTCAGTCCTGAATAATCTTTAGAAGGACTGATGCTGAAGCTCCAGTACTTCAGCCACCTTATGCAAAAAGCTGACTCATTGGAAAAGACTCTGTGCTGGGAAAGATTGAAAGCAGGAGGAGAAGGGAAAAAAGAGGATGAGACGGTTGGACGGCATCACTGATTCTATGGGCATGAGTTTGAGCAGGCTCTGGGAACTGGTGATGGACAGGGCAGCCTGGCATGCTACAGTCCATGAGGTCGCAAAGACTCAGACATGACTAAGCAACTGAACTGGTTGATAGAGTGTTATGGGTTGAATTGTGTAGCTATCAGCATGGCATCTATTTCGTATTTTGAAATCCTAACCCCAAATCCTAGAATGTGAGTATTTGAAAATAGGTTAATTAAGGATGCAATTGAGTTAAAAAATGAAGTCATTGCATGGGTTCTTATCCAATATCCCTGACCCAGGGATTGAATGCAGAAATACTGAGCCCTGACATAGCCATACAAAAATAAATAAATATTTACAGCTTCCCAGGTGATACACTGGCAAAGGATCCACCTGCCATTGCAGGAGATACAGATTCAGTTTCTGAGTCAGGAAGATCCCCTGGAGAAGGGAATGGCAACTGACTCCAGTATTCTTGCCTGGAAAATTCCATGGACAGAGGAGCCTGAGAAGGATTTGGACATGACTAGCACACACGCACACAATCCAACATGACTAGCATTCTTTTAAGAGTAGGAGATTGAGACACAAACACAAACTTAAAGAAGACTGTGTAAAAACACAGGGAGGAGAACCATTCGGCAGTCAAGGATAAAGATCTTAGAAGGATAAAGGCCAACATCTTAATCCTTTATTCAACAAATGCTTTTTGAAGCTCTGACATGCACCCGGCTGAGTTTTGAGGCTACATACGTGAACATAATTACAAGCTCTCAGTGTTACCATCCTTGTAATTTTCACATGATGCCATGCCGATAGCAGTGAAGCCCCAGGACTCTGATTCCAATGACCAGGCCCAGAACACTGCCTTTCTTCTCCTGTTTTTTGTGGAGCTTCTTCCCCTAATCCTTTGTTTGAATTATTCACAACCATAAGCAGCAACCCTGAAAGCTTTCTGATTTTTAAATAAACATCTGCACAGATGTTCACCCCATTAATAAAAAAGGATATGCAAATGGGAAAATGGTGAGATGCCATCTTTTAATCCTTCAGATTTGCATAATTTTGTCATAGAAAGTACAGGCTATGTCTAAACTATCTACAGAAATATTTTCAGAATATACCCATATTATAGTAGCGTTCCTTGAAATAATATAAATGATTCATAACTGTGAGGCATTTTACTTTGCAAACTATATATTCAACAAAAAATGAATATTTTTATTGCCCTACTTCTCAGGGTTTTTTTTTTTTTTTAATTTATTTTTTATTGGAGGATAATTGCTTTACAGAATTTTTTTTTTTGTTTTCTCTCAAAACTCAACATAAATCAGACATAGGTATACATATATCAGGTTTTTTATTTGCTAGTGTGCTTCAAGAATCTCAAAGCAGTGGTTATCAGTGTTAACTACACATTACAATCACCTAGGGATTTTTAGGAATTCTGATGCCAGGGCCTGACACCCAGAGATTCTGATTTACCTGGATAAAATGTGACCCAGGCATCAGGATTCTTAAAGGCTCGGTAGATGACTTTAATATGCAGGCAAAGTTGAGAACTGCTACAAAAGAGAAAAAGAGACAGAGTTTTGCTGTGGCTGAGGCTGTCTGAATAATCACTTTGCAGCATCTTTGAGAATACTGTTATGTTTCTTGACGTGAATTAGAAAAAGTTCTTCTCCAGTTTGGAAAGGAGAAACTTGCAATTCAATAGTTATGACACTCTTTCTAGTGGTCCCCAAAGGATGCCATTGAATCTATCAGATGGGTTCAATATTGTTGATAATGTGATTGTGATAGTTTGCTTATAAAGCAGTATAACATTCAAAAGCTGAAGAAGGTCCAGGAATTTTACTGCTTAAGGGACCAACATGCTTGTGTGTAACTCCATCGCACTGCCACAAAAGACAGATATTGGATATTAACAGGTATCTACTGATCAGTGCAGCTCAGAGATCCAGTAAGGTCACAGAAATAGTAACCAGTGGTCATTCCATTATATATACACCTTTCCATTAAACCATAGAAATTAAAGATCCTCACTTCTCCTACCCTCTTACCCAATGTTCCAACATTTTTAATAACCAAGAAGATCATTAAAGAATGGGGACTCATAAATTCTTCTGAAGAAGTTCTTCATGCTCAAGTTCATTTCCTTAAGTCTTGTAATTCCCAGCCTACTCTGAGCACAGAAACAAAGGTTCCACCTCCCTGAAATTTTATAGAGATAGCTTCTCCAGCCACATCTACTATCTACAAACCTTCTCCTCCTCTGATCTCTCCCATCTCTGTGAATGATGCCAACAGCTATTTAGTTGTTCTGGCTGAAATCACCCTTGATTTCCCTCTCTCAGACATCATTCCAACATCCAATTTATCACTGAGTACTATTCTCTCAAACATAACTGAAATGAGCCACGTTCTCTTTTTCTGCACCACTAAAGCTTTAGTCCATGCTACCACCTTCTCTCATCTGGACTGCTGCTCTAGGCTTTCTCTCTGCCCCTCCTTCATCCCAGTCTATAAGCTATATAACAGTAACTTTTATTTTTACTCTTCCATTTAATATGTATTTGTCTTGAATGTGCAATGTGATAGCAGTAAGTACTCTCTCTGGTCTTGGGGATTCTGAAAAGACAAAAACAAAAAAAACCCTGCCCTCAAGGAGCTTCCATTCTAGTAGGGAGCTAGATCATATACCAAATAAAGAAGTAACATACTTTATATTTGTGATAAATGCAAGAAAGACAATGCAGAGAAAGGGGGATATGAAAAGTTGGAAAAGGTGGAGAGAGATAAGAGTAACATTTTAAATAGGAAAAAGTCCCTTTTACCAAGATGACAGACATGACCCTTTTAAGGAATAATTCATATCACAACACTCCTCTGCTTAAAAATATTTTATTGGCTTCACTGAAAGTTGAATAAAAACCAAACACCTCAACCACCATCCTCAAAGCTTCTCCTCCTACTATCATGTCCTTTCATTCTCTCTTCTCATCCTCTGGTCTCCAGACAAACTCAGCTCTTGCTGGTATTCAAAGATCACCTTTCTCCTACTTCCATGCCATCATGAGATTCTAGTGTGTGCATGTTTGCTAGGTTGCTTCAGTCATGTCTGACTCTTTGTGAACCTATGAACTACAGCCTGCCAATCTCCTCTGTTCATGGGATTCTCCAGGCAAGAATACTGGAGTGGGTTGCCAAACCCTCCTCCAGGGGATCTTCTGGACACAGGGATCAAGCTTGTGTCTTTTTCTTCATTGACAGGTGGGTTCTTTAAAACTAGCACCGCCTGGGAAGCCTCTATGAGGTTTTAGTATAACTATTCAACTCTTCATGTTAGACTACTTCCTCCTCTACCATCAGCTTTTCTATTTACACCATCAGCTATTAGGTTTAAGTACCCTTTTATGATATTTTATCATCTTCTGAAATTATTTTATTTGCTTGTTTGTTTACATGTTTATTATCCATGAGTCCCCTTAGTACTGAAACCAAATGTAAACTCTGTGAAATTAGTGGCCTCCACAGGTCAGCTTCCCTAGGAAACAGACTATGAAGCTCTGAGATTTGCAAGCAGAGGATTTACTGGGAAGTGTGCTTTGGAACATCTAGAATGATCAAAGAAAGCAACATTTGGCAGAGGGAGAGCTTGAAATACAGAGTAGTTGATACCATGCAGCTGGATTTACCTTCAGATATGTCTCAAGTCCAGGTAAGGGGAGCAGAACTTCCTATTTGCATTGATCAGTGATTGGATGGAGACTGCCTCCAGAAGGCATAACCTTGGGTGAAGGCAAAGGCAGTTCTCATGAAGGAACTCACCTGTGAAGACCCAGCAGCTGACAGTCCCAGAAGCAAGGGGAGTCAGCTCCCACATCCAAAGGGAATCTCGACAGTACGCTCCAGCCTCCACTGGAGTCGACCCTCATGGTACTCAAATTCCTTGTTTCAAACGCTATGCCTCCCCTACCCGAAAGCAAGGATTCCCAGTATTCTAAATGGTCTCTTTCAGTAGAAGTTTAAAAAGAAAGTTAGTACGACAAACTACAGTCCCTTCTGCCACAACTGACCTTAGGGTTACAACTGATGTTCAATATTTACCTTTTTATTGCCTATTTCTAGGTTCTGTTCAACTTGGGCCAATACTGCTGCTAAGCAACATGGTATCGTGTTCCAAACCTCATTTTTAAGGGGTCTGGGCCCTTAACCAGTGTGCTCTAAGAAGATTCTAGTTGTTGCATTTTTTCTTTTGCCTCCAAAACTGGTTAGGGAATTGCCAATTTTGTTGCCAGTGAAATACTCCAGTGTGAAACACATCATTCAGCCACTTTATCCTGAAACAGAAGCCTTATTCCATCCAAACTATCAAGGTCTACTACTCCCAACTTGATGGTGACTCCTTGCCTTGACTGCTAGCTTACTGATCCAATGAAACTGCACCAACTGGGTGGCTGTACTAGCTTATGGTTTAAAATGAGTCTTACTGTCTTCTTGTGGTAGAATTTTTCTTCCTCTGAGCTCCAGAATCCCTAAGTCTTCAGAGCTCAGGGTTGCAGGGTTAGGAGGCACAGAGCCCCTAACTTTGTTACTGAGAGTAACAGCAAGTGGAAGCCCATCTCACCCCTTGAGTCTCAGACCCACATCTTCTCCACATGAGAGACACAGTGTGATTTAGATTAGGTTCTCCCTCTGGGAGGGTGAAGTCCCATTGTTGCAGGTTATCATCACCACGCTGGAATCTTGGCCCCACTTTCAAAAACCATCACTCTTTAGATTGGGTTCTCCCTCTGGGAGGGTGAAGTCCCATTGTTGCAGGTTATCATCACCACACTGGAATCTTGGCCCCACTTTCAAAAGCCATCACTCTATCAGGCAGCAGCTTCTGCTGGGTGCACCTTGCTATGGAGCCAGAGGACCTCACGGCCATTTGCCCGCGGCCAATCCCCTCGTTACACAGTCCTGTGGTCTCATGCAACTTTAAGTACTTTCCCACCTTGTTAGACCAAACACTGCAATCTTGGTGCAATCTGCACTTTGCAGGCTGGATAGGCAGGCAGATACCTGATATACCTGCCAATTTTAGACAGGATGAATTGCTGTGTGTCAATGGGTAAACAGTGTTCAATGTCATCAACTTTCCACCAGGATAGTCAGGGTCCTTAAGGGAGGAGGCTCACTTCAGGAGCCCAGAGATAGTCAGCGCTATTGGGGTAGCATCAGTAACAGCAGTGTCAGCTTCGATGAGAGTCCACAATGTGGAGTAGCCTCTATCCTTTACCAGGGCACTTTCTTCATGCTCCTGTTGTGCTAACACTGGGGTGACAGAGGTTGTGTGATGACAGCAGACTGACTCTCTCTTTTTAGAGATTACATGTCTTTGCCATGTTAATATGAGATACTAACATGAATATGTGATCTTCACATTCTGTACCCTCTTGTCTTACTTATGCCCAAAACTAGATAAAATTCTCCTGCTTTATGATGACTGCTAGACCCACACTGCCCTGCAGACCCCAACTCATGATGTGTAGCTATGGCCTCATGTCAGGCACTCTGTTTCTGCCATGATGCAACAGCATACTAGGAGCAGATTTTTGAATGGTTTGAAATTTTATGCTGGAGATGACATAGCCCTGCCCTACAACTCTGGAAGTCTATGCAATGATCCTACTGCTGGGGACGTGCCATAAACTCCACATGGAATCTTTCCCACCACAGTCAGCTTGAATAGCCTGTGGTCTGCTGAGTCCTGTGGTCCAAGTGACACCAATCTTTTGACTACAGCCAGTATCTCCTGGAGCTCTTTCCTCCTCTGGGATTACCAAAAGCTGTAAGCCTCCCATATCACTGAGTAAATGGGTCTGAGCACTAGCCCTAAAGAAGAAACATCCTTCTTCCTCCTCTGGGCTCACTAAAAGCTATAAGCCTTCATGTCACTCAGTAAACTGATCTGACACTAGTCCTAAAGGAGACATGTGCTCCCTCCAGAATTTGAGAACCCAAGGAAACCTACTGCACTATATGTTACCGTCTTAGATATGGAAAGTAGGAAATTCAACAATATGTTCTTCAGTTTGTAGAGGGATTTCTCTGCATGACCCAAACCACTGATATTATGGACTTCTCACCCTGAAGACTATCTTCAACCCTCAACCCTCTGCAGCACATAGTTTTATCAAAACCTTCAGTATACATGCTGGTTCTGGTTCATCTGTCCTCACTGACATGAAGTCATCAATATAATAAACTTGCATGATATTCAGTGGGATGTCCAGATCCAGATGGTTTAAGTGCCCTTTAATTATATTGTGACAGAGGACAGTAAAAGTAACAAGGGCAGGATTGCGGCTGTAAGTGTGTATTTTTTCCTGTTCCTTGTGAATGTGACTGCTCCTGAGCTTCCCTCCTGATAAAGATGGGGGGAAATGAACTCTTTAAGTCTGGATTTCAAGAATTGTCACTACTGAAATTTTGGACCAGATAGTCCATTTTTGTTGTGGATGTCTGTCCTATACATGCCTGTCCTATGATGTTAACAGTATCTCTAGTTTCTACCTACCGTAGTTCCACCCCAGTCATGACAATAAAAATGTCACCCATTCCAATTGAGAACCACTGTGCTAATGTAACTGCCATATTTAACACTGAAGCTGTAGATGGTAGGCTATTATATATAGAATGGGTAAACAGCAAGGTATACAAGTATAGCACAGAGAACTCTACACGGTATCCTATGATAAACCATAATGAAAGAGAACATGCAAAAGAATGGACCCACATATGTATGACTGAGTCACTTTGCTCTACAGTAGAAATTAACACAACATTGTAAATCAAATATACTTCAACAAAATATAAATATGAATCCAAAAACTAATAAATAAGTAAATACATAAAAGATACATAAATAAAACCGAAGCTGTGTTAACCTGTTCTAGCAAAGACATTTTAATTGGCACAGAAGCTATACAGGGGTCTATTGTTTATTTGGGTAGGTTTGTGGTAGGTGGCCTTTACCCTCTAAGAGCTACATGATATTCCTAAGGGTTAAATGATGAGTTAAATGAAGATAATCATTTAATTGTATGTTGCCAATGAAGATATGATGGCAAATCTCTGTCATTTCTTAATGATGCAATGCTGCATTTTATACACTGTCTTAATTTGGGGATAGGGTTGGGTGGTGGTGTGATCAGAAGTTTCTGTTTGGCTCCTACGGTAGCTATTATTTCACAGGTCAAGAAACCAATGTTGATTTCTGTCAAATACAAAATATATCCCTGCTAATTATATTGGGAAACCAAGAAAATGATCATTGGATGAGGGAGTAGACAAATAGTCCATGGTGAGTGGATACTGAGCCAATACTCCATTGAGTGTATGTTGCCAATGTACTTCCTACTCTAACAGGAGAAACAGGATGACAAAATTTGGATAAGTCTCTGAAGATAAGATTAAATCAAATCCAGTATTTAATAGTGTTCCAAATAGCTAACAGTATCTTTTCATTAAAGTGTGGTAACTTTGAACACAGGGCTGTAGGTCTTTGGGGGAAAAGGAAAGAAGGAATAATTATGGTATGCAGTGACCATGATTTTTCAGGGTTCTCCTTCTATAAACCCAGCCTCTCCTTCAGGTATGGCTTCTACATCTGAAAATTGGCTCAAATTCAGAAACCGGTCATGGGATTGTAATGTTTTACTGGGCAGTTACTTAGCCCCTTAAACATGCATCCTTTCTTCTTTTGGTTTATGTAGATTAAACAATGTCCTTGTTAGGTTCCCAACTAGCTTATGCCAACTAAAAAAAAAAAAAGAAAAAAAACACAACATGTGAGTTAAGTTTTAATTGGGACAAAATGAGGACTGTGGTCCAAGAGGCAGCATCTCAGCCCTGAGAAGCTGCTCCAAAGAGGCATGGGGGAAGGTCAGTATATATACATGATTTTGGTGAAGGCGGAAGGCATAGAATCAAGAACACGTTTGTTTGCTTGTTTTTGCAAAATTTCTGCTAGTCATGAGTAGCAGTTGTCAGAATTTTTATTTTTTCCAGAATTTTAGTGCTTTTGTAGATAAGAGGAGACACAAGAACTGGGCTCATAAAATTGTCTCCAAAAAGTATCTATCTGAAGACCTGCTCTGCCAGCTTTCCCCCAAGCACCGAGTGCCTCATTTCTGTTCTCCATCCTGAACTCCTTTCAAGAGGTCTTGAAAACCAGCAACTGCAGCAGTACATGCTTTAATCCTTGTAGAGGAAGATGGCAAGTGCCAAGTTTAGACTGACATTTGCTTCTGAGATTACTGTATTTTATTAAACACCCCCACAGCTTTATGTAAACTGGCTGTTTCTCAGACGGCACTCTGTGCTCACTGCTTATTATGATGATTGTGCAGTTGTGTTCACCTTGCTTCTGAAAGATAAGAACCACCGCCTGGACTCGTGTTCAGGGCCCTACCCTTCTTTTGCTGCCCAGGGTAGCACTTCTTTCCATCCCACAGCCAGACCTGGCCTACAGACAGCAGGCTCCCTTGGATTCTCAGTGATGCCCGTGCCCCTCCACAATGCATCCTATCACTTGGGTGAGCAAGTCATCTGAGCCTTCCTGTATTATATAGTCAGCTTGCAGGGGTTTAGCATCAGAGTATGCCCACCTCAACCAGACTTTTGATGTCCATTCTTGTTGTGGCAATTCTGGTATTTCTATTAGCATAGATGTTTGCTTTCTCCCATCTTTGAGGATTTCCATCCCAGCAATATGCTAGCACCAACTCCCAAGATCTGTCCTAGAGTGGGAAATCCTGTGTCATGGGCAATTGCTTCCATATCAGTAACATCTCCCTCATCCAACCTTCTGTGCTGCTTCTTCAAATCTAGGATGTTCAGAATCCAGGCACCTGTATACTCTACGGTTTCTTCCAGGATCTTTTGGCTGATCCCTGCAGTCCCTTCAGGATATTATCTCTTTCCTCTATTATCAGACTTATCACTTTCCCAATAGGTATACATTGTGACTTAGCAATGGCTCTGGTAATTAGCAGGGCAAGTAGGGGGAATCATGAGAGGGTGTGGAGGACCCACAAGGCAGGGATTTTTGTATTGTCTTCAATAAAAGGAGGAGGGGTGACCACTTCAGCAAAGATTTTAGGAAGATCTCAATGAATTCAGGGATTCAATATTTTCAAGTGCTTCTAGCCAAATGTCCCTTTCCAAGGCACAGAGACCCACCTCATTTCAATCAGGGCCTTGACTTTGATGTAATAGATTGGTTGAAGTTGATGGCTTAACATCTTTTTGATTGTTATTATTCTTATGATTAAGTTTTGGACCTGATGCTTTCTCAGCCTTTTTTCTGCTTTCAGACTGCAATGGATGAAAATTTCTGTATAGACTGCCCAAAAGATCCTTCAGATTTTATACTTTGCATTAAATTGATAGTTAATCATACTTATCCTTTCATTGTCTTTCTCCAATACATTTATTGACCATGGGCCATAGATATATAATTTTATAGTCTTTATAATTGCTATTTCTCCTTTACCTCTCAAACACTTGGGAGATTCCATGTGCCATGCGATGCCCTGCACTGGTACCTTTCCCCAGTTCTCCACTAGAGAGATTCTGAACTGCCTGCATGGAGACATCCATCCTCATCACATCTGGTGAGGTCTTCCTTGCTGCTCGGACTGCCAATTACCAACTACAAAATCTGATTCCTAAGATTCCAGCTGATATTTCTCAAGTCCCTAGGCTCTGAGATTTGAGATACTCACTCAGTAGGAACTCCTTGTGAGTGCTCTGTGGAATAATACTTGGAGGGAGTGAGGGAAGCAAAATTAGGCAGGAAGAGAACCTTGGGAGTAGTGTGGTTGCAACACCTCAGAGTTGATTCCAATGAAGCTCCAAGATGGAATGACTATTCACAAATGTCCCAAATCATGGCAAGGGAGTCTGACCTTGTACCACTTTGTATCCTGTGTTTACTAGTCATTGAATGTGGAAAGATGGTGGGGAGTAGATGCAAGTTTACATAAAGCTTTTACCACTGATGGAAATTTTTGGAAAAGGACAGAGCTGTGAATTGTCTGCAACTGACATTTCCAGCAGCTCAGGAAATGAGTTCTTCTGTCTTGAAAAGCATCTGGGCAGTCAACACAGCATTCAAAAAGTGAATTTCTCATGTTCATTACTGAATCTCTTACAAGAATAAAGATCACTATGATAGAAACACATCAAATTGCCAACATCCAGTGGATCATAGAAAAAGCAAGGGAATTCCAGAAAAAATCTGCTTCTGCTTCACTGACTACACTAAAAACTTTGTGTGTATCACAACAAACTGTGAAAAATTCTTCAATACCAGACCATTTTACTTGCCTCCTGAGAAAGCTGTGTGCAGGTCAGAAAGCAACGGCTAGAACCAGACATGGAATAATGAACTGGTTCAAAATTGGTTAAGGAGTACTTCAAAGCTGTATATTGTCACCCTGCTTATTTAACTTATAGGCAGAGTACATCTTGAGAAACGCTGGGCTGGATGAAGCTCAAGCTGTAATCAAGATTGCCTGGAGAAATATCAATAACCTCAAACGCAGATGATACCACCCTTATGGCAGAAAGTGAAGAGGAACTAAATATCCTCTTGATGAAGGTAAAAGAAGAGAGTGGAAAATCTGGCTTAAAATTCAACATTCAGAAAAATGAAGATCATGGCATCCAGTCCCATCACTTCAAGGCAAATAGATGGGAAACAATGATAACAGTGTGAGACTTTATTTTCTTGGGCTCCAAAATCACTGCAGATGGTGGCTACAGCCATGGAATTAAAAGAAACTTGTTCCTTGGAGGAAAAGCTATGACCAACATAGACACTATATTAAAAAACAGAGACATCATTTCACTGACAAAGGTCTATACAGTCAAGCCTATGATTTTCCCAGTAGTCATCTATGGATGTGAGAGTTGGACCATAAAGAAGGTTGAACATTAAAGAATTGATGCTTTCCAATTGTGGTACTGGAGAAGACTCTTGACAGCCCCTTGAACTGCAAAATCAAACCTGATTATTTGATTTCCTAAAGGAAATCAAACCTGATTATTGATTGGAAGGGCTGATGCTGAAGCTGAAGCTCCAATACTTTGGTCACCTGATGCAAAGAGCCCATCATTGGGAAAAGACTCTGATGCTGGGAAAGAGTGAGGACAGGAGAAGTGATGTGACAGAGGATAAATGGTTGGATGGTATCATTGACTCAATGGACGTGAGTTTGAGCAAACTTCAGGAGACAGTGAAGGACAGTCACGCCTGGTATGCTGCAGTCCATGGGGTTGCAAAGAATCAGGCGTGATTGAGTGACTGAACAACAACAACAAAAATAAACACCAAGATGGGACTTCTTAGAAATGTTCCCTCCTCAACAGTGCATTAAGCAAAAAATTCATTTTCCTGGGAAAATGAAAATTAATGCCATCATCAAAGTCTTAAAAGTGCAAACATAGTGATATCCATCTCATTCTCATTTAACTCCCTTGATTTGCTCACGCAGGAGGTGGGAGGGCTTTGGAGAGTGACTGTGGATTATCATAAAATTTATTAATTGCTGACTCCAGCTGCATTTGGTATCCCAGATGTAAGACTTCCCTGGTGTCTGCAGTGGTAAAGAATCCATCTACAATGCAGGAGATACAGGTTCAAACTCTGGGTCAGAAAGATCACCTAGAGAAAGAAATAGAAACCCATTTTAGTCAGTATTCTTTCCTGGGAAATCCTGTGGACAAAGGATCCTGGTGGGCTATAGTTCATGGGGTTGTGGAATAGTCAGACAGGATTTAGTGACTAAACAGCAACAATATCCCAAATGTAGCATATGTTCCAGAGCAAATCAGCCAAGACTCTAGCATCTATCATGCAGATATGACCTAGAAAAAAAAAAATTATCCCTCTGTACATACATTCAAGAAAGACCAGAAGCAGTTTACTTTGCCCTTCACAATCTGACACTAGGAGTGAATCCATTCACATGCTGTACTTTAACATACAAGAGACCTTGACCATCTTGATATTTTACCCAATATTTCAGTGGATCCCTCCATAATCAAAATATGCCAATTGGATCCCATTAGCTGATGTAATAGATATTTTAAATGCCTTCATATGATGTAATTGAAGTGTTAGAGATAAACCACATAAAAATTTAGGCAGGAGCTATCTCAGTGCAGTAGTCTAAAGTGTGTTGAGATATCCCTTCTAAAGTAGAAGGCAAGATGCACCATCTTGCACTTCTAATCACAGGAAGGAAGAACGATGGTTAATGAACTTTTTGAACCGGAGAGGCAGCATATTCCATGTTCAAATATACCAGCTTGACACATCTATCAAGTAACTCATAAGTCTTGCAATCTGAAGTGAAAAGCAGAGCAGGAGAAATTTTGCAGTGAGTCTGAAGGGCAGTGAATACACCTGGACCTGATGATAGCAAATTCCAAGACATTCAGAATGCCTGGTTGATAAGAGTGCTGCATGGACCCTCTCACAAAGAGCTATGAAAGAATCAGATGTCTGGGATCAGTGATCAAATCTTGCCTCTCTTCTCCAGGTAATCACTCTTTTTGAGAAACAGCTTCTACCCTGCTGCTTGGTCCTCGTAGAAATGGAGCACTTAATCAGGTGACATCAACTGACAAGAATGTTGTCTGACCCGCCAAGCCTACTGACAGCCATTCCCAGCCACAGTATATCAACGAAGGCCTTGGGAGGACATATGCGAGGTGTTAGACATAAACCACAAACAAATGTAGGCATGAACCTCCTCAGCGAGCATGTTGAGATAGTCCTGAATGGAAGGCCAGATGTGGCATCCTGCACAGACTTGAGCAAGTCCAGAAGTCCCATGCAGGTTGCATGAGCACAATCTCTGGCTTTTTGGCACCAACACCAGCTTCATTGAATCCCTCCCTCAACTGACACTTAGATCCCTTTGGGTGAATTCATTATGACCATTTAATAGAGGAGGTAAAATAATAGGCCTGGCTTCCAAATGGTGGCACCAAATGAGAATAGATATCTGCATCATTAAAACCCCACTTACGGAGAATACTGATGGGGACGGTGGGGTGGGGGGCGGAGATCTTTGAGGGTCTTTATTTGGTTTCCCACCTTAAATGGTCATAAGTACACATCTGCATGGAGTTATAGGTGGTAACTCATGAATTGGTTGGATGGTCAGGAATTAGGGCAACTACTACAGAGAAAGCTTTCCAGGATAATATAGACAAATAGCATGCTTTGAGCTGTCCATGACTCTCTTTCACCATACACTCAGTCCTTTTTCAGTGGCCTATACATAAAGTGACCCACACTAAGCCTGACCTGGCTCCCACTGGGGCAGAATACCCTACCCATCAACAGCAGGGATGAACACTGAGACCCTTACATGGTCCAGTGCCCAGGGCACCAGACGGTCCCTTGATGGCGGGTTGGTTATATTGGACCTCTCCCATTTCACAGGGGACACGGTCTTCTCCACAATACATATCTGTTCTGGATCTTGTTCTGCCTCCCTTGTCCATCACACATATGTCAGCATGACAACCTATAGAGTAATAGGGTACCTTACTCACCATCAAGCCATTCCAGCCAATATTGTTTCTGATCAAGAAACCAACACAGCTGCCTGGGGGTCCTTCTTCAAAGGTTTGTGTCTCAGGCTCACAGGGTCATTCTCTAAGCTCAGTGATGCCACCATCAGGCCCACAACAACTCCTCCTTGGAAGTATGTTTCAGCTTTGTGGAACTTCTTGAAATTTCTAAGTTTCAGTTATTCTAATCATTTCCCTTGTTCTTTCAGCCCTAGGGATGGTAGTTGCTTTCTATAGTTGCTATTACCATGGTACCCCAAATTTTGCTTTAACCCTTTCTAGTAAAATGTTATCATTTAACCATATTCTTAGTGATTCTTTACACTTAATTCTCTCTGCTCACATCACTGATGTAATTTCTGTCTGTTGACTGGGCTCTGATTGATACACACAGTAAATGTTTGTTGAATGGATAAGTAAATGTATTCCTACAGGGACTCAACCACAAACTTTTCAGGGAAAATAGCCATAGGACTCTTAGTTTAGAAATTTTACCATCTGGATTCTTATTTCATGTTTAGATCTAACTTGGTGACCATAATTTCATAGTGCCATTTTCCCATTGTTCTTTTTTTGATAACCTCTATGTTGAAATTATATGTTGTCCTCTTAACCTTAGTTGCTCACCTAAAGTAAATAGGAGTTACTGTTCTGTTCTGATGATATGAAATCAGGGTCCAGAGTCTAGAACCAGTATCAGAAATACATTTCTAACCCTTGTGACACTACTGCTACACAGATAAGCCACTATTTCCCAATGAAAGTGAAAGTTGCTCAGTCGTGTCCAACTCTTTGCGACCCCATGGACTATACAGTCCAAGGAGCTTTCTAGGCCAGAATACTGGAGTGGGTAGTCATCTCCTCCTCCAAGGAATCTTCCCAGCCCAGGGATTGAACCCAGGTCTCCCGCATTGCAGGCAGATTCTTTACCAGCTGAGCCACAAGGGAAACCCAAGAATACAGGAGTGGGTAGCCTATCCCTTCTCCAATGGATCTTCCTGACCCAGGAATCAAACTGGGGTCTCCTGCATTGCAGGCGGATTCTTCACCAACTGAGCTATCAGGGAAGTCCTGATTTCCCAGTATCACTCTACATATCAGTGTCCACAGATATAGAATAAATTATTACTTAGTGTAACCAAATAGCCTGCTGATAAATTAATGGAGAAAATTTAGTGTGTAAGATGTTCAGAACTAACTTCAGACCAAAGCATGAGTTTTCCCTTTTTGCAATCTTCCATTAAATATGATATTGAGAATAATCCAAGAGCAATTTTGAATATTAGTTAATATTACCCAAATGATTTCAATTGAATTAAAAAATTGCTTCCAAACAATCTGATGACACATTGTTGAATTAAATGTGGCATTTCTCTGGCATATTTACCAGTTTTTAAATCAGAAACCAAAAAAAATTGGAATTTAAAGCAACACCATATGAACTAAGAGACAACCTTATACTCCTGATATCTAATCTGTAAAAACACATTAAATAGAAGTCAGCATTTATGTAAAGCTTAATTGGACTTTTAATTTGCTTTTAAACATCAGATCAAGTCTTTGATAAGTGAAAACTAAGGATGGGGATTGGAGTTAATGCTTCCTAATCCTGTACAAATTGTTAACAAAGATACTGAGCTAGGAAAGTAGTCTGCAGGGGAAATCATGCCAACTTGCTCTCTGTAGGTGTAAAATTTCTGCAAAATAATTATATCAGTCATCTCAAACACATTTCTCTTTTGTGTGAAAGAATTTCCCTTCATCTTGTAATGTATGTTGCACTCATCTTGAGTTAAGAAGGAGCTTCTTAATAACCTTGGACTTTTATTTACTAGGTCTAGAGATCAACGTGAAATTGGAGATAGTGAAATGGAAGTTGCTCAGTCGCATCCAGTTCTTTGGGAGCCCACCAGACCCCTCTGTCCGTGGGATTCACCAGGCCAGAACACTGGAGTGGATAGACTTTTCCTTCTCCAGGGAATCTTCCCAACCCAAGGATTGAACCCAGGTATCCCACATTGCAGGCGGATTCTTTCCCATCTGAGCCACCAGGGAAGCCCAAAATTGGAGATGGAGGAAATAAATATTTGGTGATTTAAATAAGAGACCAAGGGACTTCCCTAGAGGTCGAGTGGCCAAGACTCCACAATCCCAATGCAGGGGATGTGGGTTCTGTCCCTGGAAGATCCCATGTGATGCATGGCCAAATAATAATAACAGAAACCCAGTTCAGAATAATATTAATATCATTCCTTCAGAATACACCCTGCTGTATTCTACCTTCCATGTCTATTCCCTGTGAACTATATGAATGAGGTGGCCTCTTATAGAAGAGGATGCTTACATAGGAACAGACAATAAGATGAACATTTCAGGAGGACTCCATCATCACCTGATTTTGACGATCATCTTCCCAGATCTTTATTTTCACCTGTTTGGACTATCTTCACTCCTCCTGGGTTTATTTACCCTCTGCAGGCTTGTTAAATCATTGTCTCCACAGTTGTACATTCTTGTGAATCAGGACAGTCTTGGCTCAAAGATATTACCCTGTCATTCATTCACAGCTGCAATACCAATGCCAACCCCTGGTGATTCGTCTTAATATTTCTCAGCACAAAGAGAATAGCAGCATTTTTCTCTCCCAGGTTTTAATTTTCTTCCATGGGAAGAGAGGCATAATATTGGTTAAACAGGTCAGTCAAATCATGTCTCTAATAAAAACAGTATATTTTTGCAACTCCATTTCTAAGTTAATAAAATACAAAGCAAGAAATGTACAAAAATCAGACAAACAAAACAATACCTTTGGATTCTGCTCAGTAAAAGCAAGTTAAACCCAAATTTAGGTTTTAGCCATGTCATTATCTGAGCTCCAGTGGTTCTTGGGTATCTACATGCATATGGTCTGTGAGATCACCCACTGTCTTTCAACCTCCTGTTAGATGACCAGATGGACTGGCTAAAGTCCCAGAGAGCAGGAGGGTGATGTGGACCTTCCACTGCTCAGCACTGCAAATCATCTCTGTCTCTGCTTCTTGCAGTTGTCAAGAGATATTTTTCCTAAGTACAGTTTACTTAGACCTACATTTTGGTCTACTATTCTAAAGCATTTTAATTTTCAAAACACATTTAAGTTCTTTCCCCCGACTATACCCAATGTCATTTGAACACCAAGAATAAAAAAATTTTATATGGCTTCTAATGAAGTTTTTATTATGAAAATAAAGTTTTATAATTTTATTAACATTAAGATTTTTAGACTTTATTGAATTGAGATTTGTCTCCTCATTTAAGTATTCACTCAGGCATTCTTTGTAAGAATTTGCTCTATATTCTTTAGCATCTATTAAAAACCCAATGTAAAATTTCTCAAATGTTTATGTTTAGCTTTTACAGTTTTATAGTATTAATGAAATTATATATTATATAAAGAAATGTATTATATAAGAGAAATTGATATATAAGTATGTATATATGTATATATGTATATATCATATGTATATATATATTTATTCTGAGCTTATGGGTGAAGAAATAAATAAAATTGTTTAACAATGTACAAACACTAAGATCGTTTAACAATCTACTATGCGCTAGGCCTTTGCCTTTCACTTTTAATATATTATCACATTTAATCCCTGAAAGATGAAAGAATTAAATATAGGGCAATAAGGACTCAGAAAATTTAGGCTGCATTTCAGTCTATTATGCTTTGATTTGCTCTTTCATCCTTCAAATAATATATGAAGCTACAAATAAAGGCTCTAAAATATATTATGAATTTTATAGTGGTTCAAATTGATCTTCAAACAGATAATTATGTAGAAAGACTGCTGAAATGGAAAGAACAGCAGGATTTAAGTGAAATCAGAACTGAGTTCTAGTGTTGTTTGCAATCTGGACCAAGTGACTTTTCTTTCCCCACCAGGCTCCTCTGTCCATGGGACTTTCCAGGCAAGAATACTGGAGTGGGTTGCTATTTCCTCCTCCTGGGGATCTTTCTGACCCAGGTCTTCTGCATTGCAGGTGGGTTTTTACCATCTGAGCCACCAAGGAATCCTAAGAACACTAGAGTGGGTAGCCTAACCCTTCTCCAAGGGATCTTTCTGACCGAGGAATTGAACCAGGGTCTCCTGCATTGCAGGTGGATTCTTTTCCAACTGAGCTACCAGGGAAGCCCCAGTAAATAGACATTAGCATCCAACTGTGAAGAAGGAAATGGCAACCCATTCCAATATTCTTGCCTGAAGAGCCTGGTGGGCTGCTGTCCATAGGGTCGCATAGAGTCGGACACGACTGAAGCGACTTAGCATGCATGCATGCGTTGGAGAAGGAAATGGCAACCCACTCCAGTGTTCTTGCCTGGAGAAACCCAGGGACAGAGGAGCCTGGTGGGCTGCCATCTATGGGGTCACACAGAGTTGGACACGACTGAAGCGACTTAGCAGCAGCAGCAGCATCTAACTGAGAGGGTTATCTCAAAGATTATTTCAAATAGCTAATGAAAAACTCTTTACCCATAATAGTCACGCATCCAGTAAATACATGGTCTTTCTTCTTATTGGCTGTAATATTTGGCAGTTTACACACATACATGAAGAGTCAGGATCCTATAAGTATGGACTAATAATTTCTATCCTCAGACTGACTGTGAGAATTAAAAAACATCATATTTGTATATTAAATTTGATATACAGTAAATTATTACTTCTGCTACTCCATAGGAAACACTAGAACAAGCATTTGTAACTAGGGACCTATGTTACTGAATATAAGTCATTATTGTGAATATTCTAGAGTGAATTGAAAGCAGTCATTACTTCCCGATCCTAACTCTCACGTGAGTTTATACTGTTACCTGGCATGATGAATCCTGAAGGCCTAAGCGGGGAGGGACTCTCCTATCAGGCACATTTCCTGGTTAAGGAGTTCCCAGTGCACATTTCAACGTGGCCACAAAGAGACTGAGTTGTACTCTCACCGCCTGGTCATGGGCAAGTTGAAACAAGACCGTTCTGCACTCAGATTCTGGCAAATCACTGCGGCCCTCATGACTGGGCTTGCAGAACTTGACTACAGTTTAGACGCTCAGACAAAAGATAACAGCTCATCCATAAAGATTAGATTTTTTCAGGAGTTCTCATCTACTGGCTGGCAAGTTTAGCCGCGCCATCTCAGGGGAACATGTATCTTATTTAGCGGTGTGTGGCCTGTGCTTGCTTGTGGCTGGGGGAATTCAGAACTGGTAGGATATATAGTCTCTCCTTGGCTTGGACAGAGCTGGGTGCAGCTGCCTGGCCCATTGGGTCCCTTTCAACTCTACCACCTGAAGACCCTTGAATCTGTGCATATCCTCCACTCAGTGTCCTGACCTGTTCAGTTATCTTCAGTTCCTGTTGCCACAAAGGACCTGATGGCTGACCCTCCAAATCTCAACTCAGCATCCTTGTCCCATGGCAAATCTGGGTAGTTTGGAGAAATTAAAATGACTCATGCCTGTGATTACTCACTGAGCCTTCAAGTTGGCATGGCCAAGCGCCATGTTGTTTAAGAGAAGCTAAAGGAAGTATTTCTTTCCAGAGGCCAAAACTAAGAGCACAGGCAAGAGCTTCTCCCAACCCCACCACCTGTCTTGAGCCCCTTACTAATCAACTTTTAGTGAGATGAACCCATGCAGGAAAAACAAACAAACAAAAAAACCAAAACCTCTAACATGTACAACAGATCACCTTTCTGCTTGCATCTTTTCTCCTTGTGCCATAATACCCAGACGCTGGGAAGAGCTTGAGTCTCCTTTGACTTTGCCAAATGAAATCCTTCTTCTGTTTGACTCCAAAGCCTGCCTAACTCCTTAATACACTCAATGGAAGTGGTAGGAACTTGGGAACTCCTTTTCCAGAAAATTAACATGGCTTGAAAAGTTATTGCCCTGTTTTGACTGTCCAAAATTGCATGTTGCCTACATTCTCTCTTTATGTTCATCTTATTTTAGTGTCTCTACCCCATTTCCTCCCACCCCAGACTGACTCTGGGCCAATAAGGGTGACAATCTTAGTCATGAAAGTAGAGTAAAAGAGATCTATTGTTGTAAATGAGACCTTACTCATTACTTTTAGTAAATGTGGTAGATACCAAGGGTGGTGGTGGTGGTGGTGGGATGAATTGGGAGATTGGAATTGACATATATACAGTATTATGTATAAAATAGATAATTAATGAGAGCTTACTGTACAGCACAGGGGGAAAAAGTACAATCTGTTTGTAGGACATGAGTTAAATTAACCTTGAAATGCATTCCAACATACAGTAGGTACAGACAAATAGTGTTTGATTCCACTTGTACAAGATATCTAGAATAGTTAAATTCATAGAGTCAGAAAGTACATTGATAAATGTCAGGGGCCAGGGGTGGGAAGGGTGAGGGGAGTGGGGATTTAGTGTTTAATGGGGACAGAGTTTCAGTTTAGGAAAGTGAAAAATTTGAGAGATGAATGATGTTGAGAGTTGCACACCAAAGTGAATGCACTTAGAGCCACTGAGCTGTGCTTAAATATGGTTAAAATAGTATCATAATAGAAAAATTTTTAAAACACCACCACAACAACAAAAAAAAGTGGTAGATCCTGGATTAATGAGAAAGAAGTCTGGGAGCCTTTTCTCTCTTATTTTAATCCAGCAGATCCAGCAAGACTGGGTCAATAGAACAAACGGCACAGAAATTAACATTAGATGCCATTTCTTTTCCTATCACAAAGTAAAATTAGTTGTTTTCACCATAAACATTCTCTAGGGTTGCTAATGTTCCTGGCACTGTGCTATGACTGCTAAAGGGATGTGCGAGAACCTGCCTTAGAATTCCAAGAACTTGCTGTCTGGCAGAGCGGAAGCATCGCAGTTATGATAAATGAAAGTCCTCTGATGTCGGCATCCTGTGAGATGTGCTCAAGGAGCAGATAAACACCATCTTCCTTAACTTCTGTGTCCTCCACTATCTTTATTAGGAGGTTTCAACTCAATTCTGTTGAACTCATTTGAATGCTCCCAACTGTGACTGAGAAAGAAATTTCTAAGAATTGAAAAACAGATTACCAGGAACTTCTGCCATTTCTAAGATTTTGAGGTTCTATCAAAGCAAATAGGAACAATGTCTCCATAGGTTTTCCCTTCACTGAAGACATTAACAAAGTATCCCCTATTACATCTAAAACATCCAAACAAGTAATTTTCATATAAGTTACTGAATATGTTCACATCCATCTCCCTAAAATTTTTATACTGTGACAATATGGTTTTGCTTGTGTGCCTCTGATGTCACCTGAAGAGAAGCAAAAGGAACTTTTTTTTTCTTTTTTTTTTTTTTCTTCGTATTCCCTATCCCGATCCCCCCTCCCACCTTCCTCTCCACCCGACTCCTCTGGGTCCTCCCAGTGCACCAGGCCCGAGCACTCGTCTCATGCATCTCACCCGGGCTAGTGATCTGTTTCACCATAGATAATATACATGCTGTTCTTTTGAAACATCCCACGCTCACCTTCTCCCACAGAGTTCAAAAGTCTGTTCTGTACTTCTGTGTCTCTTTTTCTGTTTTGCATATTGGGTTATCATTACCATCTTTCTAAATCCCATATATATGTGTTAGTATGCTGTAATGTTCTTTATCTTTCTGGCTTACTTCACTCTGTATAATGGGCTCCAGTTTCATCCATCTCATTAGAACTGATTCAAATGAATTCTTTTTAACGGCTGAGTAATATTCCATGGTGTATATGTACCACAGCTTCCTTATTCATTCGTCTGCTGATGGGCATCTGGGTTGCTTCCATGTCCTGGATATTATAAACAGTGCTGCGATGAACATTGGGGTGCACGTGTCTCTTTCAGATCTGGTTTCTTCGGTGTGTATGCCCAGAAGTGGTATTGCTGGGTAACTTTTTAACAGAAGAAAAAGGGTCTCAGGAAACAGATTCATAGTGTGAAGAGTCTTTCCAACCAGCAAGCAAGAACCTGTGATATTAAAAGCACACACCCATTTATGAAAAAAATAAATAGAAACCTATTGCTCCCCATTTCTTCCCTATTAGAAAAAATTTGCAAAACTAAGGAAATTTCTTACAATATTTCGGTTTCAGAGTTAAAAGAATATTCCCAAATAAGATATTTGCTTAGGATTCCATTTGCTCTCACACTTCCCAAATTAAAAACTTGTCCATGCAAAGCAACTAAATGTAGATGATAAACACCAATCAAGAGTGTTTTAAAGTTCTAACGTTCTGTTTGAAGATTTTGAGTTTTGTTCTTCATGCAGGGAGGAATTCTTCAGGGGCCTTACAGCACAGGATTTTAGAACATTTTTCTTTATTCCATTAGGGAGATAAAAGCAATAGGGAGCAGCAGGTTTGTGTGTTCATGTCTTATTGATACAAATCTTTTTATTCCCAAATATTCTTATATAGAGATTTCATAAGGAATAAAAATGAATTGAAATTGTGAGAACACACAAAACATAATCATGGAAACTGGACAGCTCCAGGGGCATGTGGCACATCATGAAAAAATATAAGGAGAGTTTTGATATTTCACATGGGTGTTCCTCTTAACAAGAAAAATGACTAAACTCAAAGAAATCAATCAATTCAAGCTGAAAAGAGGTGACAGATCTTTGCACCTACAGATACTTCAATGTAAACAAATAAACTCTTCCTTTAGATACTAGGTATATTTGGAACTTGATAACTAGAAGGTTATTTATTTCTGTTGAAGTACAGTTGCCTTATAATATTATATTCATTTTAAGCATTCAACATAGCGAATTGATATTTTCATACATTACAGGATAATCACTGTGTAAGTCTAGCATCATCTACCACCATACAATTATTGACTATATTCCCTGTATGTCACATCCATGACTTATTTATTTCACAACTGAAAATTTGTGCCTCTTAACCTCTCTCTTATTTTGCTCATCGCCTCCTCCCTGGCAACTATCTGTTCTCTGTATCTACAAGTCTGACTCTGTTTTATGTTTGTTAGTTTTTTAGACTGCACATGTAAGTTAAATCATCCAGTATTTGTGTTTCTCTGCTTGACTTATTACACTTAGCATAGTATTCTCTAGTTCTATCCAGGATGAATTTTGAATTTTTTCAAAAGATTTTCCCACATCTTATTGACATGTTCATATAGTTTTAATTATTTGTGAATAGGATGTATCACATTGACTGATTAGCAGATATTGAATCACCCTATTAATACATTGTTGAATTCAATTTGTTAATGTCCTGTTGAGAGTTTTTTATTTTATCTATGGGCATCCATGATATTGGTCTGTAATTATCTTTTTGTAGTATCTTTGGTTTGGGTGTCAAAGTGAAGCTGTCCTCTTTGAATGAGTTTGGTAGTGTATCTTCCTCTGAAATATTTTTAGAGCCGTTTTAGAGAGATAGTGTTAACTCTTCTTTAGAGTGTTAGTCTTCAGTAAAGTTCACCTACAAAGCTATCTAGCCCTGGACATTTGTTTGTTGGGGATTTTTCTCTTTATTGCTGATTCAATTTCATTACTAATAATTGTCTTTTTCATACTCTCTATTTCTGATTCAGTCTTGGGAGATTGTACCTTTCTAGGAATTTATCCATGTCTCCTATATTTTCCATTTTATTGAACTATCATTCTTCATAGAAATCATTTTATTCCTTTCGATTTCTGTGGTGTCAGTTGTAACTTCTCGTTCACGTCTGATTTTACTGATTTCTGCCTTCTCTCTTTTTTGATAAATCTGGTTAAACAATTTTGCTTATCTTAAAGAACCAGTTCTAGTTTTCTTTGATGTCTTCTTTTTTTCATTTCTTTCCTTTTTTTTTTTAAAAGTCTCTGCTCTGATGTTTATAATTTATTTCCTTCTGCTAATGTTGGGTGTTATTTGTTCTTCTTTTTCTAGTTTCTCTAGATGTAAGATCAGATTGCTTATTTGTGTATTTCTTGTTTTCCAACTTATCTCTCTTACAACTGCTTCTGCTCTGTCCCATAGGTTTTGACTTGTTATGTGGTTCCATTTTCATTTGTCTCTTGGTATTTTTTAATTTCCTCTTTGATTGTTTTCAGTAACTGACTGGTTGTCTAGTAGCATATTGTTTATCTTCCATGTGCTTCTGTTTTTTTTTCCATTTTGCTCTTATACTTGACTTTTAGTCTCATAGCATTATGTTTAGAAGAGATGCTTGATATGATCTCAGTCTTCTTAATTTTATTGAGATTTATTTTATAGCCTTACATGTAACCTATCCTGGAGAATATTCTATATGCACTTAAAAAGAATGTACATTATGCTGCTTTGAGGTAGAATATTCTATATATATATAATAAGTTCATCTGGTCTTATGTATTATTTAAGGCTAGTGTTAAACTGTTAAACTGACAGTTTAAAGAAAGAAAGAATAATTCATCTGTTACTGGATGGGATTCCCTTTTCTGAGGCTTTTATCTCTGCACCACAGACTCTCCGGCACCTTAATAATTCAACTACTCAAACTTCTAGTCTACATTTTAAAAAATAAATATAACATTTAATGTTAAATTCCCTTTTGATATTTTATTGAATTGCTTTGATCATTAGGTATGGTCAAGTATGATTGAATTTGTTCAGAATTCTTCTCATATGCCTTTAAATATTTTCTTTTTTTTTTAGAATTTCTTAATATAGTCCTTTAGCAATAAGTGAATATGAGGTATTAAAAATAGGAAAAAACTATACCCCAAGAAGGGTCTCATATATGCCCCACTTTCAAAGGAATTAGATTGGCAAACTATTACGAGGCAAACACAAAAGGCAGAAAATGGTATTAACACACCTGCTTGATTAAATGTAGTGAGACGAGGAAATAATTGATAACTTCTCAAAATGATTAGGGAAATCTAACTTATTATAATTACTTGTTAGCTCAGTATCTCTAAAGGACCTACCTTTTTTTTTTTTTTTTTTAGCAAGTCATTTTTGCACTCTCATTCAAGAATTGCAAACAATATATTGAGGAAGCAGATGCAGGAATTTGTCCAATAGTCTAAAAATCAAGAAGGACATGGTAAGTTTGGAATTCAAAATATCTGCTTCCTGGGCCCAGTCTAGCATTCACCTCTGCACACATGAAGAAATCTCCCCTTCTCTGCACTTGCCTCTGGAGATGCCACAGTACCTTGTCCATCCCGTCATCTCTCATGCCATCCCAACGCAGTACCTCGTCCATCCCGTCATCTCTTATGCCATCCCAATGCCTCCAGGTGTGAGAGGAGCATGGGTCATTCAACAGGCTACTGAATGGAAACTAAAGTCACAAAATCCAGAGAGAGGGAGACAGCAGAACTGGGAGCAACATAGGTGGAGACAATTGTTGGGGGAAATATTCACACTATATTGTCTGTATTGATCATCCTCTCATCTTTTGATATCTGTATTATTAACTCTCTTTAGATGTGAGTATTGTGAAAAAAGTTGGCTGGTGTGTATCAACTGATTGAGCTTTGACAAACCAATTGACTTTTCTAATTTTTGTTTCCTGTAGATATGTTCATTGATAAAAATCACTCTTTTCTTGACCTCACAGGCTTGGATCTAGATACAACAAACTTATGTGAAACTCCAAGTGTTTTACAAGTGGAACATTTTGGTAGAGGTCCTTAACTTGAGAACTGAAACTCACTCATCACTCAGGGCATTTCTCCCTAATTGGCCAGGCTGGTGAAGGTAACAAATTCAAGACCAGAGGGTAACTCATAAAATGGCATCAGATCAAAGTGGGAACCATAGCCCAAAGTGCCTGAGAAATAACTCATCTTATGTAGGAGGGATATTTCTATTTAACTCAAGAATGGATAAATGGATTTCTGGCATCAGAACATTGTGCTCTTCAACAGTGGTGAGAATAACCAAATACTTGTTCCTTAGCTATCTTTTTCTTTCTTTCTTTTTTTTTTTTATTTATTTTTTTTTTATTAGTTGGAGGCTAATTTTTCATAGACTCCATACAGATGACTTGCTTCCTGGTAACAAATTACCAACCAAATTACCAGCCAAGCCCTCTGATTATCACCCATGACCCAGTCACTATCAGTTAATACTAGTACTACTTACTGAAGGCAAAGGAAAGGGGCTGAAGGAGGGCGAGGTGGTTAGATAGCATCACTGACTCAATGGACATGAATTTGAGCAAACTCTGGGAAGCAGTGAAGGACAGGGCAGCCTGGCATGCTGCAGTCCATTGGGTCACAAAGTGTTGGACATGACATAGTGACTGAAAAACAACCACGACTGTGGTGGGGTGGAGGGTCTGGTATATTGTGGGATGTTTAGCAGCCATTTTTGGGTCTACCCACTAGATGCCAGTAGCATCCTCCAGTTGTGTCAATCAAAAATGCCTCCAGACATGGCCAAACATCCCCTGGGGTGGAGGCGAGGGCAAAATCACCCTTGGTTGAGAACCACTGATCTACTCTGATGTTGGAATAATTTTAATACTTGTTATTAAAAGACAAATTTAGATGTGACCGTTGCTTTCATTGACTGTACTTTCCACACTGAAATAGTACTGGTTGCTTGTTTACATGTATTTGAAGATGATGACAGCTTTGGGGTTCTTCGAGGCTCTGAGAAGGACACCAGAGAGTTGAGCCCAAATTTCTGGGATGCATTCAGGTCCAAACTGGTCATTAGACTCTAACTGTGAAGAAGGCCAACCACAGCTGATATATGCCCCTTTAAATTCAGAGTGGATGGCTGAGGAATTTGGCTAGTGCTGCATTGGCCTGAAAGTTAGGTGAAGTTTTTGGAGCTATTGGTGCCAGCAGCGTCACCTGGGCGTCACTACGCCTGGCCGCAGGAATTCTTCTCCACTGGTATTCCCACTGGGGTCTTGGAGACCTCTTCTCCCCGACCCGTACTCAGAGTGCAGCGCAGCCTCGGTCACTGGTGAAAAGGTAAGCTACTAGGTCCCGGTGCATACGAGGAAGGAGCCCTCGGTCAGCTCTGTTGGCTGCAGGCTCAGGCGACTGGGCCCTCACGCTGCACGTTCTGAGCTGAAACCCAGTACTGACTCAAATGGTGTGTCAGTCACTGATGAGCTGTTTAATGGCTGAGGCCCAGGAAATTTGTTAGATCTTTTGTGATGACCATATGTCCCTGGTGGATCATTAAGGTCAGAGTCAGCGGGCTATTTGTTTTATCCCACTCCTAAGCTCCAGGCTTTTGAAGCCTCAGAATTTCTTTCCAGATTCTATTCATAGTACTCTTCTGTCTGGACGCTTAAAACTAAAGAAATATCTGTTCATTCCTCTTCCTGAACACCCTTAAAAAAGTAGGTCAGCTCGCTGTGTTTTAATTATAAGGCATCCTGTGAGTCTTTAGAAAAGAAGCCAACAATGCTTGTTGTTGTTAGGGTAATTATTTCCTACAGAATGCACACACATCGGCTTTGCCAACCAAATCACTCCACAAGACATGTAATTTAAACCTCCATTTTATCTTATTTGTTGAAATTAAGTAACAGGAGGAGAGCTTGTTTTAAATGATTCTTTAAAACAGGCTAAAAAAGAACGTCCAGAATTTTTATGTATTAAGTGCCACACATGAAAGTTTGCCTTACAATTATATTCATTTCAAATTTTTATTGTTCTATTAAAATCTATGCATGCATGAATGTAGAGTGCAGAGTGATGCAACAGAGCACATTTATGAATCTTTTAATGTGTTCTGCTCATTTAGTTTTCGAATTCATTTTTATTGGAGTATAGTTGCTTTGCAGGTTTGTGTTAGCTTTCGCTGCACAGCAAAATGAATCGCCTGTATGTATACATGTGCCCTCTCCCTTTTGGACTTCCTCCCACTCACCCCACCACAGAGCGCTGAGGAGGTGCTACACTAGGTTCTCGCTGGTTATCCATTTTATACATGGTATCAATAGTATATATATGTCAATTCTAATTTCCCAGTTCCTTCCACTTCCTCCTTCCCCCTTGGTATCCATACATTCTTTCTCTACAACTATGTCTCTATTTCTGCTTTGAAAATAAGATCGTTTATACCATTTTTCTAGATTCCACATGTATGTGCTAATATACAACACCTGTTTTTCTCTTTTTGACTTACTTCATTTTACATGACACTCCCTAGATCCGTCCACATGTATACAAGTGATTCAATTTCACTCCTTTTTGTGGCTGAGCAATATTCCACTGTGTATATATATATATATATATATATATATATATATATATATACACACCACGTCTTCTTTATCCATTCCTCTGTTGATGGACATTTAGGTGTTTTGTTCATTTATTTTTGGTAATGCTATTGTCTTCTCATGACTAAAAAAAATATCAAAATTAGACTCATGGAAGAAGTACAGAAGTACTTCCCCAATGAGAGCTTAATCAGGTAGTTTCACTGGTCAATTTCATGTGGTTGTATTAACACAAGTGAGGGGCCACATACAGATTTCTCCATGAGGCGTCAGATGTCTTCTCCATGTGGCCTTTGTTAAATGAGTTCTTTCCAGCAGGGAGTGACCTTGGGGCTCTCTTTCAAGAACAGCATAGGAATGAGGAAGACAAAGAAAAGGAAGAATATATTGATTAGTTGACGCAAATCATCTGGGTCAAGCAGTCCACCAAGTGTTTCAAAATAGTAGTTAACAGCTTTTAATTTTTTGACATTTTTGGTCTTGCAGACAAATGTGGTAAGAAAAGGATATGTTTTTAGTTACTCAATAGGACTTTCTTTTAGAAATCTCTGAGGACTTTATGGAGCCCTAAGAATACCTGTTTCCTTGTGCTAAGCTTCACTTTCTTCTTGGACATTCAGCCACCCTGAATGTCGACAACTGCTTCTTGTCTGCAAAGCTTTAGAGGCGTTCCTGTCAACTGTCCCTGGATCTGCTCCCATTGAGCTGATGGGAAGTGAGTAGAGTCAGACACACAGACACAGAAAACAGACTTAGAATTACCCAAGGGGGAGGGTCAGCAGGGATAACTTAGGGGCTGGGGATTCACATATGCACACCACTATATGTAAGGCAGAGAACCATCAAGGACCTGCCGTGTTGCACAGGGAATGGTACTCAGTATTCTATAATAATTTAAAGGGAAAAGAATCTGAAAAGAAAAAATAAATAAACCTGAATCACCTTGCTGCACACCTGAAACTAACAAAACATTGCTATTAAACTAACTATATTTCCATTAGAAAGAAAAGAAAAGGAAAAAGGGAAGAACAAAGGTAATCAGATGTGTGGCTGGACTGAAGGTCAACACTTTTTTACACATTGGTTCTCTCCTAGGTTAATGTCAGCCATAAGTCTATACCAGGCAGCCGGAAGGAATCTCAAAACAGGAGTTTAGTCCATTTTGTAATCATTCAGGCTTAAAGGGGTAGCAAAAACTGTGGGCCATTTCATAAATATCCTCTCTTATCTAGACACCTCCTAAACAAAAAGGAAGCAATATGATCTTTCTTGATCAGAGAATTAATAGCTAACTTTTGAGGCTTTCATTTTTAAAAGTAAAAAGAAAAAAATAATGTGTGGATTTTCTCTTTAGTAACCATATTAACTAATGTGATTACTTTTCAACCTGCATAATATCTTTTATAAAAAGCTCAAATGTGCTACCATTTATGGTTTTATGTGCCAGAATCTATGATAAGACTTAAGCATTAAAATTAGGAGCTGTGTTAAAAGAGGTCTTTCTAGATTTGCCACCTAAAATGCTCAATGAACAGCTAAATTTGGATTTCAGATGAACAATGAATACATTTTATATTGCATGGCTCAGACTTATCCTAAAAAATGTTAATTAAGGATTAGCTGAAATTCAAATTTAATTGGGCTTTCTATATATTTATTTACTAAATCTGTCAAACCTAAATATTAAATCATATAGCTTAAATTTACAATGTGGTAAAATTGAGTCCACAGACTTTCAGAGACAGAAACCAGATTTACATCGGATATGGGATTCATAGCTCAACCACATTAAAGTCATCAGCTTCTATTTACTTAAATAAAGAAATAATAATGCAGTTACTGAAGACCCAAGTTAGGATGATAAACTCTCATGACCTCTTTGAGCACAGTGACTAACACCACTTTTGTTCAGGTTAAAGTGGTTTTCAGGCAGAAACTGTGTAATGAATGAATATCTTATGGTTTAAGGCTAAGAAAAGAGGATATAAGTGCAG
This sequence comes from Muntiacus reevesi, assembly GCF_963930625.1. Lineage (NCBI taxonomy): Eukaryota > Metazoa > Chordata > Mammalia > Artiodactyla > Cervidae > Muntiacus > Muntiacus reevesi. Next base: position 10,201,678 of record NC_089267.1, on the reverse strand, counting down.
GTATAGCTGGTTCACTTTGCTGAAGAGGAAAAACTAATACAACATTGTAAAGCAGCTATACTCCAAAAAAAGTTAAAAAAAAAAAAAAAAAAAAAAAAAGACTACAACAGGCCTAAGAGTCAATCCCCTAGTTGGGGGTTTGGCTACAGGACCTTAAAAAAGAAAAAAAAAAAAAAAAAAAAACTACTGGAAGTTTAATTCCCTGTTTCCTGGAAGTGTGCAGATGGGTGCCATTGACATCTGTCTCCGTGGCTCCTCTCCTAAGCCCCCATGGGCTATTTCATCCCATGTGTGAAGCATCCTTCCATGAGTTGTGTTAACAGTCATACTGTCCCCATTCCTGCCACTATAAGAAGATTTTATCCATCTTGCGATGATTGTGAGGCTTAACTTAAAAAAGGCAATTGTGGACTGGGAAGACCCAGAGGGATCAGGTGGAGAGGGGTGGGAGGGGGGATCGGGATGGGGAATACATGTAACTCCATGGCTGATTCATGTCAATGTATGACAAAACCCACTACAGTATTGTAAAGTAATTAGCCTCCAACTAATAAAAGTAAATGAAAAAAAAAAAGGCAATTGTGTTTCTCCTACTTCTGACAGAATTGCCACAGTGCTGTTTTTTTTAATTAAGTGCAATGCTGATAATATTTTGCTTCAAGCCAAGTTTTCGTTGGTATAATCTCATTTAATGTTCACTACAATCTTGGGAGGAAGGTAGCACAGGTCTACAGCTGAAGAATAAATGTCTAAATTTAGGTGCATTTGATTGGACTCTATTGTACCATATAGAACTAACTCTCACTTCTAAGTATTCACTTATGAATATTCATATGTGGTTTGTATGCAGTATTCACTATGTATTCACAATATATTAAAAAAAATTTTAAGTTGGATGAATTCATCTTGTTCTGTGACTGAACCATCATAGCAGTCATAAATATTCCATAGCAAGTGGTCATGCTGATACTATAAGGAAATGAACCCAGGATTCGGAGTAAAAAGACCTAGATTAGAATCGTACCTCATTCACTGAGGCAGGCGCAGGGGGCATGGACACCAGCTTAGACTTTCCATTTGCTGGATTGTGATCCCCTCTAAATCAAGTGTTTAGTTCCTAACCCTGTACCTTACAATGTGACGGTAGTTATTTATTTTTTTTTTACGATACTTAGAGATATAGTCTTTAAAGAAGTAATTAAGTCAAAATGAGGTCATTCAGTGGCCCTAGTCCAATCTAGTTGTCCCTGTAACAAGAGGAAATTAAGACACAGACAAATACAGGAGGAAAACAGACAGATCACCCTCTATGAGACAAATGGAAACCCCAGAAATCAACCTGCTGAGCCCTCGATCACGGACTTTCAACCTCCATAACTGAGAGAAAACAAATTTCTGTTTATGCCACCAGCCCGTGCGACTTTGTTATGACAGCCCTGCTAACAGACAAATTTCTGAACAGATTAGATTCTTTTTCTTTTTTTTTTTTTTTTGATTATTTGTTATCCTCAACTGACACTTTACATACTATATTACATTAATTCTGTAATGCACATTCTTTTCATTTCTGAAATTGGTACAACCAGTAGCATCTAACATCCTACATATAGAATTAACCATATTTTTTTCTTTTAGTTTCAGTTCAGTCTCTCAGTCGTGTCCAACTCTTTGCGACCCCATGGACTGCAGCATGCCAGGCTTCCCTGTCCATCACCAACACCTGGAGTTTACTCAAACTCATGTCCATCAAGTACGTGATTCCATCCAACCATCTCATCCTCTGTGGTCCCCTTCTCTTCCTGCCTTCAATCTTTCTCAGCATCGGGGTCTTTTCTAATGAGTTTGTTCTTCGCATCTGGAGGCCACAGTATTGGAGTTTAAGCTTCAGCATCAGTCCTTCCAATGGATATTCAGGACTGATTTCCTTTAGGATTGACAGGTTGGATCTCCTTGCAGTCCAAGGGACTCTGAAGAGTCTTCTCCAACACCACAGTTCAAAAGCATCAATCCTTCGGTGTTCAGCTTTCTTTATAGTCCAACTCTCACATCCATACATGACTACTGGAAAAAACATAGGTTTCACTAGACTGACCTTTGTAGGTAATGTCTCTGCTTTTTAATATGCTGTCTAGGTTGGTCATAGCTTTTTTCCCAAGGAGCAAGCGTTTTTTTTATTTCATGGCTGCAGTCACCATCTGCAGTGATTTTGGAGCCCCCCAAAATAAAGTCTTTCACTGTTTCCATTGTTTCCCTATCTATTTGCCATTAGTCATATGTAAAATAGTAGTGGTCCTGTCAATAAATGGCACCTTAGGTTAAATAAATTTAATTGCTAAGCAATAATAAGCACATTTCCAGGATATTGTTTTCCATTTTGAGCACCCTTGCCAAGTTGAGCTTTGAAATTTATAGTGTTATTTCTTCAGAAGTTGTCATCGCCTTCTCTCTCTGTTGGCTTTGCAAGCATTGATCTGTTGAAGCAAAAAATTTGTATTCAGATATGTGATTACCAGCAATAGTCATTTCCTTATTTTTTTCAGCTATTTTTATCATTTAAGTGCTCTCAGCTTCCTAAAGTCAATTCTAAGGCCATTCTTTCAGAGGTAAAACTGTATATTATTAAAACAGTAATAAATTGGATATATTTTGTATTCTGGTCATTTCTCTTTCAGACATAATTTCTGTGGATAGAGGGATTTTGATTTGGTTATAGTAAAGGTTTATTATTTGAAATCTCTTGCAAACAGGAAGATGCATTACTTTTCCTGGGTTAATGGTGAATCTCAGTTATTTTAAGTTTCTTTGTTCATTTATCCACACCTCTGTTGAGCAACATTTATGTGTCTGGCTTTAGACTCATAGGTTTCTATGCTTGGCCCTTAAAAAGCTAACACAGCCTTAAGCAGACTTTAGAGACTGTATAAGGGACATCTACTTAATTATATTTTATAACAAATACAAATTATTTTTAATATATTCCCTCTGAAAAGTATAGTAAATAACATATTGGTGAAACTTGAATAATCTGTCTTAAATAGCTTCCCAGAGGAAAGTTTCATAAGATAAAGTAAAATTAATTTTGCAACATCAGTTAAACTTTTCAATAACTCTGAAAGCAAGATATAAATCTTCACACTATGTATAGGAAATTGAGGGTTAGAAAGATTGAGTACAATTTAGTGGCAGACCACTAAAGCAAGATCCACGTGTCTTGCTCTGATACACTAATAAAACACACAAAAAATGAGTCTTACACTGACATTCCATGTACACCAACAATGTAAAGATAACAGCATAAAAGCAAGCAAATCACCCACCATATCTAATGCTTTTAAAATGACCAGGGTGATGTGTAGTTTTTCATTGTATTAATGTTTGTTATTGAATATGCTTAAAAACATTTCTGATGGGGTCTAATAGTTATTGAAGGGTTGCCTTTCAAACATGCATGTCAAAAGTGCACTAAAACTGAAATCTTTGGAAGACTCCACCAATATTCAACCATATCCTGCCTTTGCAAAAATGTAATCCAATAAAAGGAAACAGAATTTAGTCTAGTGTGATGATTAGATCTTTTCTTTGAGTATGAAAGGATTCTTCTTGGGCTTTTTTTTTTTTTTTATAGTACTTGAACAGCACATAAACTCCCCAAGCACTTTATATTCATTAATTATTCCTCTAAAAACCCAACAAGAGACATGGTTTGAGCCATTTTCAATCATGTTAGTTGGTTCCAAATTTAGGGATAAGGAGCAAGGATGAAAGTAATTTGGCTCCTGCAAAGAATAATGAGATTTGCAAAACACACACTAGAAAGGAGAAAGGTCTGTCGTTGTTATTACTAATCTTATTGGTCACATTAGAGACCCCTATGTACCAAGCCCCAGAATAAGTTTCCATCAGAAATACATTTTCCATGCTTTCTTCTTGATCGCTACACTGTATATGAAAATCTCAGTCAACAATTAACTGATTAGACTGCAAAAGATAGATGGTACCAAATTGATTCCAATGATGGGTGTAGAAATCAATGTGATGGATGTAGAAATCAGTGTAACCCAAAGAGCATATACAGGGCTTTAAGTTAATTTCTGTTAACAATTTTAGCTGACCCAATTGCATTTTGGTAAGTAATATTGATTGAGATCAATGATGCTCTAATACTACGTGTACAGTTTGAGATGTGTGCTATGATTTTACTGAGCCAATTGCTTTGCTTGTATGCAGTATTGATTGATAGCATCCTACAGAACTAAGAGACAGATTCAGTCTGTAAGAGATTTTGAACCCCAACTCTCACCATGAGTTTACATGTTTAACTGCTGAAGATCTCAAACCAGTTTACATTTGTTGAAGGAAATCTTAAAAATTAAAAACATACCTGAGATAGTTTTTATAAATAATATATACTTCTAGAGAGAAATCTGGATTAATTATTCAATACAACTATTTATACCTAATCTCCTCTCTGTATGTCTTTAAGAGTACATTTCAAAATCGCTGTAAAAAACATTTTGACAATAAAGCACAAGTTATTATTAGGTGTGAAGATATATTGTCTGTATGAATCTCATACTCATCTTTTGATTTAGGAGGTCTGAGGTGGAACCTAGGAATTGCATTTTAGCACATACACACATATCTCCATTTTCTTAGTTCTGACAAATGTGATCCATAGTTTAAGAAACACCACTTTGGCAGAAAATGTGTCAGACTGAAAGTTGGAAAATCAGAGAACATAATCCTGGCAGTTGACAGTTACATGTCTTTGCATCTTTGCATGCAGTTATAGGTTGAATAGTGTCCCTTCCAAAACCCCTTTCAAAAATTAATGCTGGAGTCTAACCCCCAGTAACTCAGAATATGACCTTATTTGGAGATTGATTCTTTATAAAAGTGATCAAGTTAAACTGAGGTCATTAGGTTGGGTCCTAATTCAATGTGATTGGGGTCCATTTTTTTAAGACTATGTTTTGGGAAGCAGTTTTAGATTTACAACAAAATTGAGAAGGAGGTAAAGAAATTTCCCATTTAGCCAAACCTGCACACATGTAGAGCCTCCCCCATTATCAACATCACTCACCAGATGGCATGTTTTTTTGCCAACCATGAGTCTACATTGTCATATCATGATCCTCCAATGTCTATAGTTTACAACAGGGTTCATTCTTGGTGTTGTACATTCTATGGTTTTGGACAAACATATAATGACAAATATTCATCACTGTAATACCAATATAGATCCTGAAAAGGTTGAAGGAAACTCCATTCCAAGGATGAGAATGATTGCTTAAATAAATTGATACCCACTTTGAAGTTTGGGTTACTAAAATTCTGCACCTAATAGAAGTTTAGACACAGAAAATGTAATCAGGCTCCTTGTTTTACAGATGAGGATGCAGTCAAGGAAAGACTTAACCTGGTTACACTGGGGGTTCATTCATTCATCTATTCATTCCATTTTTTTATGAATGCAAAAAGAGTTGGGAAAAGAAACCAGCTTTTCATCCATTGCTCCTTCCACACAAGCGTGTGCTCGCTGTTTACTAAGGAAACCTCAATTATACTTTTGCATTTATTAGTACTTTCTTGCTTTACTTCCCTGTGATTGAGCTTTTAAAAAATGACTGATATTCAATTATTCATACAGCCAGCAAAGTGGTGCCGTATGATACCTGAAAGTGACGAAAGTACAACTGAAAACATCTATTGTCCTTAAACTCCCAGTAGAACTTTCCCATTTCTTATGTGCTTCTTTGTAAAATTGAATGGTAGCACTTGGGGTTCTGGGGCAGAGACGTTTATTTCTCACTGAGCAGCCAGGTAATCCTAATTTCTAGTTTCCGTGAAGTTAGGGGCCATGTGACTGCTGTGACATGACGTGTCACTTTTAAACCAGGCTTGTTTTTTGACCTTTCAAAACTGATTGCTGTTAGTCACTCAGTCATATCTGACTGTTTGTGACCCGATGGACTGTAGCCCGCCAAGCTCCTCTGTCCACGGGATTTCCCAGGCAAGAATACTGGAGTGGGTTGCCTTTTCTTTCTCCAGGGGATCTTCCCAACTCAGGGCATTCCAAGCAGATTCTTTACCGTCTGAGCCATCAAAAATGATAGAACTGTTATAATTGAAGTATAATTGATGTACAACATTGTATTAATTACTGCTGTAAGGCAAAGTAATTCTGTTTTACATATATATACATTTCTTTTTAAAAATATTCTTTAGATCATCATACTGAGTAATGTAAATTAGAAAAAGAAAGACAAATAAATGAAGGACTCTTAAAAGCTGGTGCATTCAAGTAGCCAGCCTCCTTCTCCTGCCTGAGCACCTGTGGAGGCCCCAGAATGGAGGATCATCCACGCATTGGGGCACATCTACACATGGGAACCCAGAGAAGAAAGGCTGCAGACAATGATGAGAAACAAACATCACTATGTTTGGCCTTTGTATTTATTTATTACTACAATATAGCCTGGTGACTTCCCTGATGGCTGAGATGGTGAAGCATCTGCCTACAATGCGGGAGACCCAGGTTCAATCCCTGGGTTGGGAAGATCCTCTGGAGAAGGAGATGGCAACCCACTCCAGTACTCTTGCTTTGAAAATCCCATGGATGGAGGAGCCTGGTAGGTTACAGACCATGGGGTCACAAAGAGTTGGACCCAACTGAGTGACTTCACTTCGCAATATAGCCTAGCCTTGCCTGACTGATGTAAGGGCAAAACTAAGAAGATTAATGCAGCGTGATTAGAAGTAACCAAATTCATTGTTTAATTAAAGGTTTTGAGACTGATAACGGTTCTAATTCCCAGTGTAGCTGCTTTCTCGTTTCTTTCTGAGCAAGGAGGGGAATGAGATGAATCATAAACTCCTATAATGAATGAGAGGAAGCAAACTCCACTTAGTCTCAGAAATAAACAAGGTGTTAACTAAACACAAGCAGGCTCATAAAAACACAGAGTGTGTTTAAAATGCTTGTTTCACCTTTTGATAGCTTAAGAATCCTAAATTTTTTTTTGTCCCAAATTCACAATAATGACAATACTGGCTAATCATATCAAGAACAAGACAAACAAATAATTGCCAAAACCTATTGACCAGCATCAGAGCTATAACTTCCCTCAAGAAACTTTGTCGGTCACCATCTGACAGAGGGGGAAAAATAATCAGGTTCCATTTGAGAGAGAGGAGTTAATGTTGTTTAACCAAACTGCATCTAGTCCCTGAAACAGCAGAGAGCCCAACAGTGTTCATGACATGAAAATGATTTAACTCATGAAAGAATCCTTAAGATGGAAAAGAAGTTCCTGAAATGTGCTCTCTGTTGAGCCTTTCTGTGTAAAATTTAAATAGCTGATTAAAATTATAATTTGGCTATGTATCAGTTTTACATTGCTGCTATAACAAATTGCCACATTTTAAGTAGTTTAAAAAACAACACAAATGTATTATCTTTTGGTTCTATAGGCCTGAAGCCTGCCAGCCTGCCATAGATATCACTGGGCTAGAATCAAAGTCTCTGTTCAGAGGCTCCAGGGGTGAATTCATTCCAGTGCCTTTTCTGGCTCTGCAGGCTGTTCAGTCTCTGCCCCATGACCCTCTTCCTCCATCTTCAAAGCTAGTATTATTGCATCTCCCTGACACCTCTTCACTTCTTCGTCTGACTACAACTAAGAAAGGTCCTCTGCTTTTAAAGATTCCTGTCATTAGCTTGGGTCCACCAGGATATCCAGAATAATCTTCCAATTTCAAGGTCCTTAACTTCAATCACATCTGAAAAGTTCCCTTTCTCATGTAGGATAACATACTCACAGGTTCCAGAAATTAGAACATAGATAGCCTGGTGGGGCTGGGATGGGACATTCTGGCTAGATTTCCCTCCCCAGGGGATCTTCCCAACCCGGGGATCAAACCCAGGTCTCCCACATTGCAGGGGGATTCTTTACCATCTGAGCCTCAAGGGAAGCCCATAGAACCTGATACACTGGAACAAACACTTCACTCAGAACTCTACGTCCTCTGATCTAGACACACTCCTCATTTCAAGTCAATTGTGGGCAAATAGTTAACTTTTCTGAGCTTTGTCCAAGCAAAATACCTCCCCTGGCTGTTGCTCAGTCCTGTCCGACTCTTTGTGACCCCATGGACTGTAGCCCACCAGGCTCTTCTGTACCTGGGATTCTCCAGACAACAATGCTCCAGTGGGTTATCATGCCCTTCTCCAGGTGAATTTCCCAACCCAGAGATCGAACCCTGGTCTCCTTCATTGCTGGTGGATTCTTTACCATCTGAGCCACCAGGGGCTCAAGTCTGTGTTTGGGTACACGAGTATATAATTTTTACATTTTTATGACTTCATCTTCTACCTGATTAGGTTTCTCAGTTGCCTCCTCCCATGAATCTGTCTAACCAAACCTCAACTTTCCTAGTTCCTCTCTTTCAGGACTACAGTCTGCATCAACTGAAATGGAACAATGCCAAATTAGGCAAGTGAATGTATTTATCCAATACTCTAACAAATGTCTCTATTGCACCTTAATTACACAAATAGAAGACCCAGAGAAGTGACCTGAATCATAGAAATTTCAACAGAATGAAGGCCTCAGTTGACAAGTCACTGATGGATCCTTCGCATCTCAGCAGCTGTTCTGTGAAGACCCACGACATGGGTACCGGGAAAACAAAGGCTAAGGTCAGACCTAAGTTTACATTAAATTCCTTCATTTCTAACTGCCAGTTATATTTGGGACAAATTCCTTAAACTTAACCTCAATCTCCCTGTGCCTCAACTGAGTCATTTGCAATAACACCTAATTCACCAGGCTGCTGTAAAAATTAAAAGAGATCGTGTATATAAAGTGGCTGGAATCATACCTGGCATAAAACTACATTCAATAAAGAATGACTGCTGTACATATTTTTATTGCTTTACTGAATTGATCAGGTTTCCCAAAGAAATGATACTCTCACGTCTCTCAATTTCTCCCACATTCGTTCTTCAAGAATTCATGGCACAGAACAGCATGTATATTATCTATAGTGAAACAGATCACCAGCCCAGGTGGGATGCATGAGACAAGTGCTTGGGGCCTGGTGCACTGGGAAGACCAAGAGGAATCGGGTGGAAAGGGAGGTGGGAGGGGGTATTGGGATGGGGAATACATGTAACTCCATGGCTGATTCATGTCAATGTATGACAAAATCCACTGCAATGTTGTGAAGTAATTAGCCTCCAACTAATAAAAACAAATAAAAAAAAAAAAGAATTCATGGCACATCTATTTATTTGTGCATGGTGCTAGGGGTATAGAAGGCAGAAAACAGACTCAATTCAGTCTTAGTAGAACTTACATTCTAGTGGTGGGAGGTAGGCAAACACAAACAAGTGAAAAACAAATATGGGTACACACAAATAAAAACTATTAATTTAGACTGCAACAAGTGCTAGGAAGAAAATAAATAGGGCAATGTGACAGTGAGTAGTTGGTGATCAAGGAGCCAGGTAAGGAGATAACATTTCAGCCACCACTCAAAAGACTGATGTGAGCCAGACAAGTGAGCATCAAACATAAATAAACCAAGGCAGGACAGAGTTGTTGTGTTTGAGAAACAGTAAGGCATCTCGTTGAGCACAGTCTGGGATGCAACAGGGCAAGTGGCATGAGATTGTACTGAACATGGGGGCAGGGGACCAATTTCTGGGACCTCAAGACCCTGCATGAAGACTGAGGGTATTACTCTAAAAGCAGTGAGGAAACGTTTAATCATAGCATTCAAAGACTGAGTCGGTTCTAACGAGGTGGAAGAACCTAGAGCCTGTTTCACAGAGTGAAGTAAGTCAGAAAGAGAAAAACAATGACTGTGTACTGATGCATATATTTGGAATCTGGAAATATGGGACTGATGAATTTATGTGCAGGGTGGCGATGGAGATGCAGACATAGAGAACAGACTTACAGACATGGGAGGCGGGCAGGAAGGAGAGGGTGGGATGTGTGGAGAGAGTAACATGGAAACTTACATGACCGTAAGTAAAATAGGGAGCCAATGGGAATCTGCTCTATGACTCAGGGAACTTAAACCAGGGCTCTGTAACAACCTAGAAGGGTGGGATGGGGAGGGAGATTCAACAGAGAGGGGACATATCTACACCTATGACTGATTCATGCTGAGGTTTGGCAGAAACCAACAAATTTCTGTAAAGCAATTATCCTTCAATTAAACAACTACTTTAAAATTTAAAAAAGGTAATTTGCTTTTATAAGCATCTTTTATACAATGATGACTGCAAGGGAATAGATTCGGGTCTAGAAGGTAAGAAAGGATGGGTTGGCAAGAGTGCAGTCAGACACTGTGAGATCATGTCACATCCTGGTGAGACACTAGAGGATGAGTCCAGAACTAGAGGAATGACTGACAGCTCAGAGATATACACCTGTCACTGAATGCTAGGACTTGCATTAGGTTGAGGTGAAGAGGAGTTTCTTCTCAAAGGGGAGCTTTCAAGGGGGTTTCCTAGACTTTTTACCAAAAGATTTGGGTGTATGGTGGTGCCACTTACTCCGGTAGATGAGAAGGAATAAGAGAGGAATTTGGTTTGGAGGGTGGTAGGAAAAAACGCCAAGCCCCATTTTGGATGTATTTTTGAGTTGCCTGTTAGACCTGATATCAACAGGTTCCAGGCTCACAGAGGTCTCTTAAGTGGGAACCACAGTCAGTTCCTCCCAAGTTTGTGTGCCTTTCCTTTTTACGGGTAGCATCTTGGGTATACCCATCACCCTGGGGTATATGCCCCTGCCCTGTGATGACAGCACCAGTTTGATGATTGAGCACCTCTCTAGTCTTGGTGTGAGCCTGGAGAACATCTTTGTATCCCTAAGTAGGACTCAATGCCCAGTGTAAAGGAGTGGCCCCCAAAATGCCCATGTATATACTAACACATATATGTGGAATCTAGAGAGATGGGACTGATGAAATCATTTGCAGGGCAGCAATGGAGACACACATAGAGAATAGACTTATGGACATGCCGAGGGAAGGGAAGGAGAGGGTGAGATGTATGAAGAGAGAAACATGGAAACTTACATTACCATACGTAAAATAGATAGCCAATGGGAATTTGCTGTGACTCAGGGAACTCAAACCAGGGCTCTGTAACAACCTAGAGGGGTGGGATAGGGAGGGATGTGGTACGCGAATCAAACAGCATGTTGATGCTTTGTCCATTAGCTTCTCGTTTCTGTTTTTATAAATTTCTATTGGAGTATATTTGCTTTATAACATTGTGTTAGTTTCAACTGCACGGCAAAGTGAACCAGCTGTACATATATCGCTCCCCCCCTGCCTCTGGATTTCCTTCCCATTTAGGACACCACAGAGCATTGAGTATTGCTCCCTCAGCTATACAGGAGGCTCTCATTAGTTATGTATTCTGACTCTGTGTCTCTACCTGCTCCTCAAGAGAGGAGCATGTACCTGGAGACACCTGCGGCTCAGTCCTGAAGGTTCTGAACCCAGCAGTGTTAATACATCCCTCCTGCCACGCCTGGGAACCACTCTTTGCAGAACAGCCACTTTTCTCAGGTCAACATCCCACAGTATTATCTCAGCCGTTCATCCATCCTTGTCACTGTAAGACATCCCTCACATCTCAGCCAGAGTGGAAACAGTGCTCCTCACCAATGCTTTAACTTGAATGACGCAGTGAGAACACTGTTCTAATTAAACCCATTACAGCCATCCATTTCCTTTAACTTGGATGGCTTTATCCCTTCTTCCATCTGGGAAAGACTTAGGTCATATTAAATTAACTCATATGGATGTATACAATCTCTTCTAGCAACTTACATCATCTTACTCTTTTAGAACATCGTTGTAGACTCATGTTCTTTCCCAAACTCAGTTGCTTCAAATTAACTGCATTCATTGTTTCCCTTTAGATACTCAGATGATCAGCATAGGCAACTAGCAGCATTTACGCCTTGTTCCATCCATACCCCATTCCTCAGAAAGCTTCCTGCTTGCAGCTAATGATACCACTGCTCATATGGACTTTTTTGTCCCACGATATGGACTCAAATAATCTCTGCTTTATTTGTGTGTTTTGGTTTTATAGTGGAGAGCAATTTTCTCCACTAAGTTCTTCAACTAGAGGTGAACAAGCGCTGTGAGGCAGCGGACAAAGTGGCTCCAAGAACTCTCCGAACAAAGCACTCAAGTAACCATCTTCTCAAAAATCATGAGTTATGTCAATTCTTTAAATTGATATCTCTTTTTTTGCAGTTTTTATGTATTCACAAAAGTATTTTTGCAGTATGCATAAAATATGAGGAATAGGTCTTTTTAAGCAATAGAACATTCCAGTACTTTTAAATCTTCTTATGTGACCTTTCCTGGTCTCCCGCAACATCTGAGTCGGCCACAGTCCTACAGTGTCTGTAAGACAGTTTTACTGTGTATCCCGAGCAATGCATTCCTTAATAATATGTTGTTTAGCTTTATCTATTTATAAGCTTTATAGAACACATATATATTCTTCTGCAGCCTGGTCTGTGCTCTGCATTGTTCTCGAGATTTATCCTCATTGACACACGCAGCTGAAGGTCATCCATTTTCACTGCTTTATAGATTTGCTATTGTCTGACATACTATGGTTTATTTATTCCCTGGTGGATGGAAATCTGGGTTCTTACCAACATTTTGTTCTGACAAATGTTGCTGTTATGAACTTTGTTGTGTTTATCTCTGGATGTTATATATCAAACACTTTCTCTAGGACATATGTCTCAAAAAAATGCAACTTCAAAAAAAATGCAACTTCTACAGTAAAAATAAACGTCGATTTTAAGCTTTGAGGAATGCAACTAAAAGCTTTAGGATGTATTTTTAAATTTTACATTCCCACCAGTGTCCACTTGGTTCCCATTTATGACAATATTATTGCATCTTTACCATTTTTTGCTAAGTACATAGAAGTGAAATGATATCATGAGTGGTTTAGCATCTTTTACTGTGCTTATTAACCATTCAGAATTTCCTCTTCTGCTAATATTTTTGTGACTCACAGGCCAAGTGCTCCAATCTTGCTCTTAATTCTTCATTCTTCTAAGTAGATTTTTGAGTCTGTTTGTAAATTTTTTACTTCAATGACCTGTTGGGATTTTGAATGAAATTATTCTGGATCTGTAGTTCAACCTATTACATTTCATAACAGTGTGTCTTTTTATTCATAAACATCTATCTCTATTTATTAGACTACTTTAATATTTTTCAATAAAATACAAAATTTATCCTTTTCTCTGTAAATGCCTTGAATATTTTGGTTCAAGTTCTAGGTATTTGGCACTTCATTCTATTTTTTTGTTGTATGTTTTTTATGTATGTTATAAAAAAAAAGTACATTTTTTGGTGTTTAGAAATGCAACTATCTTTAATTCTATAACCAGGAATATTGTTAGATTATCTCAGTATTCTAATATGCTAATTACTGATTCCTTTGATTTTCCTACATAGATAATCATGCAAACTGTGAGTGATGGTGGCTTTGTTTCTTTCTTCACAATCCCTTTACTTTTCTTTTCATGCCTTATTTCACTCACTAGGACATTCAATTCAATGCTGAACAAAAGCAATGATAGCAGTAATTCTTTCTTTGTTTCTAATCTAAAATGGAATGTTTTAAACAATTCTCTATTAATATGATATGCCTGCAGATTTATTTAAAATATGATTTATCTGGTTATGGAAGTTCCTTATGCATAAAAAGTCAATTTAAAAAAGATTCTACAGTGGTCCCTAAACATATGAAAATATGTTTCACCTTCCTCATGATTAGAGAAATAAAAATTCAAGCACTTATTATCTATCAGACTCATGTATATTATAAACTGTGACAATGTAATTTGTAGTGAGACTATGAGGAAACAGGGATGCCGTATACTGAGAAAACAAACCCTTTCTGGAGGTGCTATGGGTGGACTGCATCTTCCCTAAAGTCATACCTGAAATGCTAACACCTAATGTGATGGCGTTAGGAGGCGGGGCTTGGAAGGGGATCAGGTCATGAGGGCAGAACCCCTACTAAAGGATTAGTACCTTTATGAAACGGACCCCCAGAGAGCTGGCTCCCTTTTGTCTACCACCTGAGGATATGAAAAGGTGGCTGTCTGCAACCTGGAAGTGTGCTCCCAGCAGAACCTGATGGTGCTGGAACCCTGATCTCAGGCCTCTAGCCTCCAGAAGTGGGAGAAATGCTTGTTGTTTAAGTCACCCAGTTCATGGTAATTTATTGTAGCAGCCTGAACAGACTAAGGCAGAGGGGAATTTGGAAATGCCTATAGTACTATCTATCTATGCACTTATCTTTTGACCCAGCTATCCTACTTTGAGGAATTTACACTAAAGATAAACATTCAACAAGAGGAACATACATACATGCTGTTTGAAACTACACATTATTGGTAACAATCTAAACTTCTATATATGTGAGAGTAGGTGAATAAACTATAGCCAATCCATGCAGTTGAGTTCTATGAAGTCATAGAAAATGAGATGCTCTCTAGGAATGGAAACAGATCAATTTCCAAGATATATTGTTAAATTTTAAAAGTAAAGTACAAAAGATTATCTAATCTATGCTGTCTTCCACCTTAAAAAGAAAAGGAAATAAAACAATGTATGTTTATATATAGCTCAGTTGGTAAAGAATCTGCCTGCAATGCAGGAGACCCCAGTTCGATTCCTAGGTTGGGAAGATCCCCTGGAGAAGGGATAGGCTACCCACTCCAGCATTCTTGGGCTTCTCTTGTGACTCAGCTGGTAAAAAATCTGCCTGCAATGTGGGAGACCTGGGTTCGATCCCTGGGTTGGGAAGATACCCTGGAGAAGGGAAAGGGTACCCAATCCAGTATTCTGGCTTGGAAAATTTCAGGCCATGGGGTTGCAAAGTATACAGTCCATGGGGTTGCAAAAAGTCAGACATGACTGAGCGATTTTCACTTCACTTCACTTCACATGTTTACATATGTATGTGTTTGTGTTATGTCGCTTCAGTCATGTCTGACTCTTTGCGTCCATATGGACCATAGTTTTCCAGGTTTCTATGTCCATGGGATTCTCCAGGCAAGAATACTGGAGGGGGTTGCTGTGCCCTCCTCCAGGGGAATCTTTCTGACCCAGGGGTTGAACCAACATCTCTTATGGCAAGTGGGTTCTTTTACCACTAATGCCAACTGTCTGTCCAACTGTGACAACAAAAGTCATAGAAAAGATCGACTGGGCTATAGTGACAGTAATTACTGGCAGAGGCTGGGGACAACTCCCAAAGATGCATCCATATACTGTTTCCCAGGACCTGCAAATGGGACCTTATTGGGAAAAGGGTCTTTGCAGATGGGAGAATTCTGAGGTGGAGAGATGGTCCTGGATTATTTAGGCTAGCCCTAAATGCAACCTCAGAGTCTTTCTGAAAGAGAGGCAGAGAGAGGTTTCACGCAGACATGCAGAGGACAGACAAGTCAAGTGGGAGACACAGGCAGGACTCAGAGAGATGTAGCAAGAGTCAAGTAACTTGTAACTTGGGCAAAGCATGTTGACAGCATATTCTAAAGCTGAAGACAAAAGAGCTGTCCACAAATACTGTTCTCCAGCTGGTAAATTTGTTTTTCACAGAGGTATGAGTTAGCAGTTCTGAGACTAACTGAGTAATAAGTAAATGAGTGTGGATAAGGAGAGCCATGTTACTCATTGTCAGAGAAGAGCATTTACAGGTAAGGAAAGAGGGAGGCTAGATGGATTCTGAGATGGGGATTGAAATCAATGATGTCACCATGAATTTTTTACTTGTAATATACATCTATAAACAGATGTGGTATATATGAATATTTACTAGTCTATGTCAACATTTTCTTAGCTCCATTTGTTGATGGAAGTCTAAAATTCAAAAAAGCGGGGAAGTATGTATATGTATAGCTGATTCACTTTGTTGTATAGCAGAAATTAACACAATATTGTGAAGCAACTGTACCCCCCCAAAAAAATAAAAAGTAATAACACCTCAGTGGCAAGGAGGACATCCAGCACCCAGATCTCCATCGTCATGGTCCTTCTCTAACAGAAAGAACCAGTGCTCCTAGGAAAAACAGTCAATTCTAGAGCTGGAACAGAGCAAGAACAAGCTAAGCCTGAGAACTCTTTTCAATTTAGAAAACAAGAAAATGCTCAAAAAGTGATAGGGACATAATTCAGAATAAAACCAAACTGGAAGTGGCCCCCAATGGCCAAATCTTGGGTGATATCAATAGAAGAAATAATGAAAGTAATGAGTTAATCTCACAGGGCAAGACAAATATTCACAAGTTCATGATGATATAAATGAATAATTGAATAAATGGGAGAGAGGAGAGCTCTTTCTTACAGGAAAAATTTAATTATTAAAAAAAGAAAGAATTGTGCAGATACATCACCATTTTAGCAGACTAGACAGTAATAAGTCTTGCAGTAAAATATCACCAATGATATTAAAATTAATATGCAAAAATACCGTGAGAAATGAGATATTTACCTGGTCACAAAGAACCCTCCCACAAAACAACTATTTACTTACAAAGGGAAAAATAGTATCTTTGCAAAGGAAGGACCAAGCAGACGCTACCTTAAGAGGTTTGTAAAGAAAGCATCCCCATCAATGAAAGGCAGAAACATCACACATTTACAGAGATGATGCACCAAGATCCTACATCACTTCTCTGCTATTCCTGCCAAAAGTACATGACTCAAATTTAGTCATTAGGGAGCATAAAACAAACATAAATTAAGAAACAGTGTACAAAATAAATGACCAGTACTCTTCAAGATCCCTGGGTTGGGAAGATCCCCTGGAGAAGAAACTGGCAACCCACTCCAATATTCTTGCCAGGAAAATCCCAAGGACAGAGGAGCCTAGAGGAGCCATGGATAGAGGAATCCATGGGGTCACAAAAGGGTCAGTCATGACTTAGTGACTAAACAACAAAAACAAGCATTGTATTATATCTTAACCCCTGAGTAAGCTGAGAAAGTGTGTATAGGAATTCTTTACATTATTTTTGTAAGTTTTTGGGAAGCCTGAGCTTATTTCAAAATGAAATAAATAAAGCATCATTTAGAAATTTCCATGCATTTTACACTTGCTGATAACACTTTATTAAAATATTGAATTTTATTCAATGATTCCTTACATCTATTATGATATTTTTCTTTTAAATAAATTAATATGTTGACTACATTATTTGACTTTTCCAATGCAAGTGCAATTTAAAACATCCACTCATAGTTATAAAGTAGTTTTGTCAGTAAATATTTTATTTTTCAGCATGTCTAATTTGATTTATTTTCTTATTTGGAATTTTTTGATCTGAATTCATGATGGATATTGGCAATTACTTTTCTTTCTCAGACTGTTCTAACTTTATTTTCATTTCCAATTTTGTAACATCTTCATAAATGAGTTGGAGGGTTTTCATTCTTTATACTCTGATTTGGTATAAAAATTGGGATTTACCACATATAGTTTGTTGCTTTATGATTACTAGCTTATTATTTTATTATTTACGGTAAATCTCAATTCACAAATAGGGCTTCTCTGGTGGCTCAAATGGTAAAGAATCTGTCTGCAATGTGGGTGATTTGGGTTCAATCACTGGGTTGGGAAGATCCCCTGGAGAAGGGAATGGCTACCCACTCCGTTAATCTTGCCTGGAAAATTCCATGAACAGAGGAGTCTGGCCGGTTACAGTCTATGGGGTCTCAAAGAGCCTGACACGACTGAGCGACTAACACTTTCACTTTTCATTCACAAAACTTCTCCTCCCAAATTCTATAATTTCTGGAAGCAGTGTACTTTCTAACCCAATTGATGTAGACTTGGTTATGTGATGTAGTTCAGCTGATGGGATATGAGTGAGTGGGATACATTTCACATTCAGACAGACACCATAGTGCAACTGGATGGATAAAAAAGAAAGTGTCAGTCGTTCAGTCGTGTCCGACTCTTCCTGACCCCCTGGACTATAGCTCTCTAGGCTCCTCTATTCATGTAATTCTCCAGACAAGAATGTGGGAGTGGGTAGTCATTCCCTTCTGCAGGGGATCTTCCTGCCCAAATATTGAACCCTGGTCTCCAGCATCACAGTCAGATTCTTTATTGTCTGAGCCATATGGAAGCCTAGTTGCATGGATATGTAGGGTCTTTTCTTGCTCCTGCATCCCCTCTGTTGAGAAAGATGTATCCAGGAAAAGAGTAGCAATTTCCACTTGAGTCCTAGAAGACATGAATTAGAAGATGTGATCCCAGTGCACATCTGGAGAAGAGCTACAGAAAAGTTGCAGCGACAAAGAGAATATGACATAAGGTGAACAAGAAGTACATACATGCTGTGTATGGCACAGCTATCTTAGGGCTGTTAGTACATAGCATGACCTTTTAAAAATTCACTTGTATTCTAAATCTTAACTATTTCGTAGAACTTACTGATAAAGCCAGTTCAGGTATTTTCTTTGTGGCAAGATTTTTTAAAGTACTGATTAATTTTTCTTAATGGTTATAAGACTATTCAGATTCTGTAACTTTTCTTAAGTCAGTTTTATACTATAGAATTCTGGGAATTTCATAAATGTTTTCAAATTTATTGGTGTAACATTTTTCGTACTACCCTCTTACTTTTCTGGTGATGGTGGTTTAGTCACTTAGTCATGTCTGTCTCTTTGCAACCCCATGGACTGTAGCCCTCCAGGCTCCTCTGTCCACAGAATTCTCCAGGTAAGAAGAGTGGAGTGGGTTGCTATTTCCTTCTCCATTTTACTTTTTAATGCCACAGAAATTATGTCCCGTTTTCTATTCCCTCATATTACATATTTGGGTTTTCCCCTTCTCTCTTTCCATGTTTTTCCTCTTTTTGGGGCGAGGGGGACAAAAGTAAGTCTACCTACACATTTTCAAATATTACTATGTTTTCAAAAAACCATGTTTTGGACTAATTAATTTTATTAGGTAGGGTTAGTTTTAGATGAAAGTAACGGAAATTCCAAATCACAGTGGCTTAATAAATATAGAATTTTTTTTCTCTCACATCAGAGAGGGTTCAGCTGGTCAACAGAATACCTCTAGTCAAGATCTTAAGGAGTCAAGATGTTTCTAGTACATCATTTCATCTTATCCTCATGGTCCAAAATGGAGGACAAGTAAGGAAGGAACAGGCAAGGAACATCCAGTGGCTTTAAGGATGATTTCACAAAGCTGCTCCCAAACATGTTAACTAACTTATATTGAACAAAACCTCTTCCCACAATCTCATCCGGCTACACCTGTAGTTATTATTCATGTTGCACACATGTATTAAGGGGAAAAAGACAATAGAATTGAATAGGGAAAGCAAATAGTCCCTGCAACACTGATCTTCACCATCACAGTGAATTTTCTGATTCTGCTCTTATACTTATTGTCTTTCTGTCTAAGCAAATTGAGATTATTCTTGTTTCTCACTTGTTTAGTTGTAAAAGCAACTGATTAATGTTCAAGATGGGGGATTGATGTAAGTTTTTAATTGTGTCTTATAGTTAAAAGATCTGATTACTCTTATAAGTTCTCTTAATTGAATATGAAAATAAAATAAATGCTCCACAATGCCTAAAGTTATCCTTTATTTCTTTCAAGTATTAACGAATGATAATTTATTACACATAGGATAAAATACTGTTAAAAATAAAGTTTTTGGAAGTTCAGAGATTCTGATTTTCCTGTTCATGCTTTTTTTCATTTTCCAACTTTCTACAATAAAAATAGGTTGTATTGTAAATAAGAAAAAATTAACCAAAGATAATGAAAATCATAAGTAATGGACCAAAGTAAAGGACCAAAGCATAATTATAAGCAAAATAAGCAACCAACCAAATAAACTTGAGAAGGGTATTAGACAAAATAAAAATTAATTGATAAATATTAGAACATTGTCATGATTAGCATCAAATAAAAATATATTTGACTCAAAAATTTAAATATCTCATTATATTAATAAGAGAATCAAAGCAATAATGATCTAGTTGATTGAAAAAGACAGCAGATCATGTTGAGCTGTCCAGCATGCTCCTATTGGTTCCTAATGTGGCTGAATCACACCAAGCATATCCCGGGAAGAACTTAGATATGGGGTCATACTGCATGTATCAGAAGTCTACAGTCTTAGCCAAATCAGTGTGTCTCAGGCATATAAGTAACAAAAATGCTGATTGAAATCACCTAATCGGGTCTCCTTATCAGTGTATTTACTTAGAAAATTACAAATCCCACTTACTCGTCATTACTATATACTCATTCAACCCCTTATAAATGGCCATTTTTTCTTCCTATATGAGGTACTGCTTCTCTTAAGTTAAAATTCCATTTTCCTGACTATTCCACACCCCTTGTCATTACAGACCAATTTAAATATTTGGTATTGATACCAGCAGGGCATCCTGGGAGCTGCAGAGAGAGTCTGAGAATCTATAAACAGATGTGTTTTCTAGGGAATACAAATCCAATAGCAACTATTAGAAAAGTAAAGATAGACAAACCTGAAAGTTATTTTTTAAATGTGAATTTAATATATTGGAAAATATCAAGGAACTTATTGAAAGTAATTTTTGAAAGAAGGCATTGTAAAAATTAGCCTGATTTTATACACAACATGTGTGTGTGTGTTAAGTCACTTCAGTCTTGTCTAACTCTGTGTGAACTCATGGACTGTAGCCCACCAGGCTCCTCTGTCTATGGAGATTCTCCAGGCAAGAATACTGGAGTGGGTTGCAATGGCCTCCTCTAGGATATCTTCCTGATCCAGGGAAGGAACCCACATCTCTTAAGTTTCCTGCATTGGCAGGCAGGTTCTTTACCTGGGAAAAATATTAAAACAGGGAAAATTAAAAAAAAAATAAAAACAGGGAAAATTATTTCTCAGCACGCTAAAGCAGCTTGACCTACATGCTTTGATGTTTTTATTTTTTACCCAGATCAGTGTGTATTTTTCACACACCAACCAGAAAAACATGCTCTTGCAAACTCCTTTGTTTCATGACACCTGCCTACTTCTGTACTCTTTCCAGCACCTTCCTCTATTGATAACATCCTCAGTTTTCTCTGCTATCTTTCACTGAAACATCCTGAGATATTTGGGAGTCAGCTGGCCTCAAGGCTCCTTATCCAGGCTCCTATTTCCTGACATTGATACACAAGTCCATCAGAGTGATCAAAGCTGAGCTTAACCAACACCAGTTAGGCAACTATGTTTTAGGATTTGCGCTCCTCAGAAAAGCGCAGGTCTCCTCAGAAGGGAGCCACAAGCCTTGCAGCCACGGTGAGGCTGGTCCTGTCTAGCATTCTTATTGTTCAGTCGCTACGTTGTGTCTGACTCTTTGTGACCCCATGAACTAAAGCTCACCAGGCTGCCCTGCCCTTCACTATCTCCAGGAGTTTGCTAAAACTCCTGCCCATTGAGTTAGTGATGACATTCAACCATCTCATCCTTTGTTGCTCCCTTCCTCTGCCCTCAATCTTTCCCAGCATCAGAGTCTTTTCCAAGGAGTCAACTCTTCTTATCAGGTGGCCAGAATACTGGAGCTTCAGCTTCAGCATCAGTCCTTCCAATGAGTATTCAGGATTGATTTCTTTTTGGAGTGACTGGTTTGATATCCTTGCTCTCCGAGGGATGTTCAAGAGTCTTCTCCAGTGCCACATTCTTGAAAGCATAAATCCAGCCATGGATTTACATGTGTTCCCCATCCTGAACCCCCCTCCACCTCCCTCCCCACCCCATCCCTCTGGGTCATCCCAGTGCACCAGCCCCGAGCACCCTGTCTCATGTGTCAAACCTGGACTGGAGATCCATTTCACATGCCCTTCTCCCAAATCATCCCACCCTCGCCTTCTCCCACAGAGTCCAAAACACTGTTCTATACATCTGTGTCTCTTTTGTTGTCTCGCATATAGGGTTATCATTACCATCTTTCTAAATTCCATATATATGTGTTAGTATACTGTATTGGTGTTTTCCTTTCTGGCTTACTTCACTCTGTATAATGGGCTCCAGTTTCATCCACCTCATTAGAACTGATTCAAATTCACCCTTTTTAATGGCTGAGTAATATTGCATTGTATATATGTACTTTTAAATATTAAATTATTTTACTGAGATAAAATAGCTTTAAATGTTTTCAATATGTAGCTGCTATGCATCAGTCATTGCTTTAGGTAGTGACAAAAAGAAAATTGGGTCCTGTCTCCTTATAACATGAGTTGAATTTTTTTTTTAATTGTAAAAACAAGTATACTTGACAGCTGAGGACAGTCATTAGGAAGAAGAGGCACTAGAAGCTATACAAGTTTATATTCAGGATACAAGCCACTTACTAGAACTTAACCTCTCTGGGAGCCTTATAAAATGAGTGCAAACAATATGTCATGCGTGCTAAGTCACTTCAGTCATGTCTGACTCTTTGCAACCCCATGGACTGTAGCCCACCAGGCTCCGCTATCCACAGGATTCTCCAGGCAAGAATACTGGAGTGGGTTGCCATGCCCTCCTCCAGGTGAATCCTCCCGACACAGGAATGGGAATTGCATCCCCTTTGTCCCCTGCATTGGCAGATGTGTTCTTCACCACTAGTGCCACCTAGGAAGCCCAACAATGTCATAGGCTTTTTGTAGAAATTAACTGACAATATGTTCAGTATGTGTAATATGCATAGATATGCAATTTGTGTATATGCATATATAATTTATGTGTGTATAATCTATGGATATAAATAAACATATGATTTATAGAATTTTTAGATGTCCACTAAAATACCCTATGTAGTAATTGCATATGATGAAGACATGTTGATAAAGGGAAGGGACATCTGACTGTAGTGGGTTAATGGGGCACAGCAGAGAAGATGGGAGCAAGCGAACACTCCTCCTAACTCAGCCTGGGAGTCTGGACCCTGAGAGGCAGACGTTGCCAGTGCTGATTTCAACTGTGCTCATCATCATTTGTGTAATCTTGGAGAGGTTATTAATCTCTTTGTGCCTCAGATTCTTGTATGTAAAAATTCAAAACATAGTAGTACATATCTTATTGGGTTAAATAAAATGCTATAAGTAAGATGCTTAGAACAGTCTTTGGATCAAAGAAAGTACTATTAAGTGTTAGCTATTATTATTAAAAATAGCTTTATGGTTTTTTAAATGAAAACACCAAAATGGGAATAAAAGATGACAGGTAGTTGTCCATGGGGTCACAAAGACATGGACACAACTGAGTGCACAGTGAGAAAACTAAGATGCTTCCACCTGTGATTTCTAGTCATCAATTAAAATCAAATTATATCAGGAATGTTTATAGCTGCAAGTAACGCCATACCTGAGTAATCAAGGCTTAATTAATAAAGCCATTTAATTCTTACATATAATAAATATAGCTGTAAAGTGTTACTGGTATGGTGCTGTGTGTGCTGTGCTTAGTAACTTTATGTGGCTCAGTCATATCTCTCTTTGTGACCTCATGGACTGTAGTTCACCAGGCTCTTCTATCTATGGGGATTCTCCAGACAAAAATACTCGAGTGGGTTGCCTGCCCTCCTCCAGGAGATCCTCCCAACCCAGGGATCGAACCCAGTCTCTCGCATTGCAAGTGGATTCTTTACCATCTGAGCCACCAAGAAAGCCCAAGAATACAGGAGTAAGTAGCCTATATCTTCTCCAGGGGATCTTCCTGACACAGGGATCGAACCGGAGTCACATTGCAGGTGGATTCTTTACCAGCCGAGCTTCCAGGGAAGTCCCATTGATGTGGTACAGGAGCTCAAAATATTATAAAAAACCAAGGACCTTCATATTTTTCTTATCTGCCATTTTCAGCTCATTGCCTTTTTCCTCATGATCACAAGGTGGCTGCCACAGCCACACACATAAAAGGCCCTGGCTAAGAGGAATGAGGTTTTCTTTGCTAACAGCTAAACAGATCTTCGGTCTATACAAAATTGGGAATTCTGTTAAAACGGAAGGAAAGATATGACTTCTTGGAAGGAAGCTAACAGTGTATAACACAATTTTCATGACTTAGAAATGTTCTGAGTTATTATTTTGAAGGCAATTCAGCTACCTTCAGCAAGTGGGAAGTGTATATGTTTATTTTAATATTTAGATACAAAGATTATGAGGTATCTGGGCCAAGGAAGATAAGCACTGTGCTTTGGGTGAGTTTTCCACAATGAATTTTAAGTATAATTGTGTGCATCAAAACATAGATTTATATTCAGAAATGCAAATGAAACAGCTGGAATAACTGAACATCATACCGCTGTGTTTCCTCTATGATCATCCCCCACCGTCTGTACTATCCGAATTTTGAAAAATGTTTTGAACTGATATTTCAACCTAGATCCTCTTTTGAAATCTGTTCTGCTGCTTCTTCCTTTGTTTGCAGCAAAGCTTTGAAACTGAGTTGACTTTACCTTCTCTCTGCACTTCTGTCCTTCCATGACCACTCTCTAGTAAATCATTTGTCACCACTGCTCTTTGTAATCTCCTCTTGTCAATATCTTTGTTTGTCTCCACGCTGCCAGATGCAATAACTCAGTAACCAATACCAGTTCCACTCACACCTTAAACCTCACTCTTTACCTCTGACAGTCTGGCTAGTCCTTCTCATCCTCCTCTACTAGAGCCTACTTGACTTCCCAACTCACAACTGATGGAGATCTTCCTTAGGATCACATGAAGATCTTTGAGACCTCTTACCTTCCCTGTGGCTCTTGCCTGCAGTGCAGGAGACACAGGTTTGATCCCTGGGTTGGGAAGATCCCCTGGAGAAAGAAATAACAACCCACTCCAGCACTCTTGCCTGGAAAATTCCATGGACTGAGGAGCCTGGTGGGCTACAGTCCATGGGGTCACAAAGAGTCGGACACGACTGAGCGACTTCACTTGCACTTTCACTACCTTTAACCAAACACATCCTCTAAATGGTACACCCAGCTCTACTGCTTTAAATACCATCTCCAGGGCCAAATACTCCAAAAATTACCTCTCTAGTCAAAGCATTTTACCTGAAAGCTAGAGTCAACTATGCCCAACAGACACTTCAAACTTAGCATCTCCCTCTGAGTAAATCCGAAGCCCCTACCTGATCCAGCCCACCAAGAATTCTCCACCGCCCTCTCTTCCACCCCATGCTGCCTTCCACTTTCTCTGTTATCTACATGACCCAAATGTTCCACGCATGCTCTGCTCCCTCTGATCGGTGTGATCCTCCCAGATGACCAGGTGACTCGCCCCTCTCAGGTTTCGCTAACCACTTGTCTGAAATGTGTCTTCCCACTCCCGTCATTTTTTATTCTGCTTAACCTCTCCCCACAGTCGCCATAGCCGCCAATTCATGTGTGTTTGTTGTTTGTGTCCTCCACCTGTGTGCTTGCAACACAAAACTAGTGACAGTGTCTGCTTCGTTCACTGCTGTGTCTAGAATATTGACCAGTGCCTGGGAGGTGCTCCAGTCCACGTATTTTTAAGTTAGTGAATCAGTGAATGGCTGCTTTCCTTCAGTATTTTATAATCATATAAACTTCACAGTTTTTCACTGTTTTCATTCTTGATTAAAAATCAATGCTTTCCATATGTTCCTTTGTTCAGGCATATTTTGTTATGGTACTTAACAAAGTATAGGAGTTTGGATTTTTTTTTTTTTTTTAACACAAATCACCTATTATCCTTGCAAGGCTTTCAATATGTTCCTTTGTTCAGACATATTTTGTTATGGTACTTAACAAAGTATAGGAGTTTGGATTTCTTTTAACACAAATCACCCATTATCCTTGCTTCACCCTGCAATAAACCTTTCTCTGCTTAAAACAAAACAAAAACCAAAGTATAGAACTTACCTTGCAAATTCCATTATCCTTTGTTTCTTGATTTTTACCAACATCATGTTTCATATATTAACGTTTTCTATAAACTTAACTGCGGGTATAAATATTTATTTTAAAAGATTATATTGAAATCACAATGCTGTGAATTAAATCATCTTTGCTATTTGGGGACCATTTTCTTATAGCCCAAAATATTTTAATAATCTAAATGGAAATCATCCCAAAATTAAATGCTGTGAATTTTCTGAATATACCAATTAACACCTTGAAAACACAAGGCACTCATTTGTGTTAGGCCTGACACTGTTACATACTTTACCCCTGTTTTATGTAAAATATTTTGATGTACTTGTTTTAGCACATGCTCGTTAATACCGTAGCCTTTATACAAATGTTTTAGGGACACCCTTACATAAATGCACATGGTAATGCCTAAATGGATTCACTAAAAGATGTCTTTAGAAGATGATGGGAAATTGAAGATAAAGCTTTTGTTTTTTGGCTACTAATAATTTCTCACACATATTAATAGAAATTATCCAAAGGTAGCGAATGTGAGAATTTGAAAACCTTTCTTGGAATGGCTTTTAGATCCTGCCCCCACACCCCACAATGGCCTTGTTTTTTATTTGGTTTCCAGTGAGAACCTTCTTTTTGATTATAAACTGAAATGGCTCTGCAAACATTTCTATTTATGGAACGTACTCTGCATATATGGTGCATGTTTCTCTCACCTCCTGTCACTCAACCCCTTGTCCTCTTTCTCCTCTAATCCATCCGCTCCTACTTCTGCCATTACCCTGTGTTTAGTGATCACATTATCTGCTGGTTACCTCCCCACATATCTCATTATTGTTTGGAAATAATAATGATGTTTCTTTTTCTCACTCTCTGCCCTTTGATACTGGCCTTACTTTCTCTTAAGACGATTTCATCTTACTCATGTTTTAACTACCCTATGTGCAGTAACTAATCACAACATTTTTGGATCTCAGCATGAAACTGAGTTCATGCTGATCAACAATGGCAAACCCAAGTTCAACATCCCTAAAAAGGTTGAGGCCAACATTTGTCCTTTTATATGCTCATTTTTTCTGGTCTGTGCTCATTCCCTTCTGTGCTTCTCCACGTACAAGAGACGTATAATTTTACTCTTTGTCTTCAACACTATAAATCTAAATAAACTATACTTCAATAATTTTTTAGAATAAACTATAAGCTTATAGATTAATTATGAGTGAGTGCTTATATATAACACATTTCTTTAAAATAGATTATTTTTATTGTGAATGGTGCTGTTGCATTTAAATAAAAACTTAACACTATTTAAAAGACAATATATGCAAATAAAACAGCATAAACTTATAAGAAAAATTAGTCTAAATTATTCCACTAGGCAAGGTAGGTCAGGCTAATAAAAAGAAATTTCCAATTCCTATTGATATATTATCTCCTTAGCTCTAAAATCTATTTTTTTCTTTCATCTTGTTAACTAAAATGTGTTTTCATACATACTTTCGTAAATTCCTTTCACCCACTAGGTTTTTAAACTTGCTCACTAATCCCACTCAGTTGTGTAGCATTTAACATTTGAAATCCAGATTTATACCCTGAAAAGAGGTGAACTTGAACTTTATCAGAAGAGCAGGAGGTAAATATCATCATTCTCCATCCATGGATGAGGACAGAAGATCCGGGAAGGGGCTCAGAAAAGCTGGTTTTCTTATTAACATCGTGCATCTTAGAAGGGGCAGCAGAATGAAAGACAAGTGTTCTGAGTCCTGGACCATGGCTGTCTTTGCCTGCCCCACAGAGTTTGCAGAGCAGAACATTCATAAAAATAAACATGGACGTGCTCCCTTGGCCTTCAGGGATTAGTGCTCCACAGCTGAGTGGCTCACACCATGTAATGCTTCTGTCTCCACATGCCAGCAGGCATTTGCTCAAACTGCGTCTTGGGAGGTGTGATTTGGATTTGTCCCCTTCAAGCTTTCAGTGATCTTATCCTTAAGTTTCTGGAGAAAGAGAGATGTAGGGAAAGTTAGAGTCCAGATTGAATTTCTTGTTTCAATTTGATAATCAGGTTGGATTCTATACAACATAGGAAGAAGCATAGGATGAAGAAGAAAAGCTGAAGTACAAGCTGGGCTTGTCATTTTAACTTGCTGAATCTTGACTTTCTCATCTAATAAAATGAAAGAGATAGACTCAATAATTATATAATAATAAAAATGAAGCCAGCCTCTAGTGAACTCAGTGCTAGCTTCAGCTCAATGATAAATCTTCACATTCATGATCTCATTTAACATTCATGATAGTCCCTGGAGGAGAAAGACAATTATTACTATCTCCATTTTATAGATGATGAAACAGAATCTTGAAGAGTCAGTTCCTAAAGTGACAAGTCTGATGAGAGACAGGGGGACCAAGTCCATGCTCATAACTCCCAGGCAGTAAGCCTCTTACTGCTCTAGCACCTTCACAGTTCCTAAGGGTTTGCGATACTTACGGCTGTATATAAAATAGATAACCAACAAGGACCTACTACATAACATGGGGAACTATACTCAGTATCTTGTAATGACCTATAAGGGAAAGAAGGCAAAAAAAAATACATGTATATATATATATATATGTATATATGCATGTGTGTGTGTATGCATATATATATATTATATATAACCAAATCATCTGAAATGAATAGAGCACTGTAAATCAGCAATATTTCAAGAAAAAATATTAAAGAGTAATCACTCTTATTTTCTTTTAAATGGACATGAAATTATCTCCTATTTTCTCATTACCTGTTGAAACATTCGGGACTGTCTCCTTAATTATAAAGCAATATTTGTTGTTTAACTGAAAGAACTAGGCAAGGGACTGATAAATGGAAAGTCATTGGAAGTTCTTAAATTGATGTTGGAAGCTGCTAAATTAAGAACTCTCATCACTCAGGGAGAACTATGTTAATAAAATTTCAATTAAAACAAGATCATATGGTTCTATTAAGTGTAACAGTGAAAAACCTACTCCTAGCAGCTTCTTTCTCATGAGAGCATTACGTTTGAATGACATTCAAATAAAGATGTTTTCATTGCATGCAATTACAAGTCTTAGATTTCTCTCAATGAATGCTGAAGAAACACAAACTTATTATTATTTTCAGCTAAAGAATATTAATGTTACATTAAACATTTTAATCTTAAAGATATCACAAATAATAAACCGCAGCAAACATTTTTCAACATGGTGTTTAAACTGAAAGAAAACCTTCTTTTCAAAAGTATTTGGAACTGTTTTTTGTTTTTTTTTTTCTTGCAGAACTGACATAGAAAAATTACCTATCTCATTAGTCCTTGGCTCCCTTGGAGACTCAGACAGTAAAGTGTCTGCCTGCAATGCAGGAGACACAGGTTCAATCCTTGGGTTGGAAAGATCCCCTGGAGAAGGAAACATTAACCCACTTCAGTGCTCTTGCCTGTAAAATCCTATGAATGGAGGAGCCTGGTAGGCTACATGGGGTTGCAAAGAGTCAGACACGACTGAGTGATTTCACTTTCATTAGTTCTTTGCTTGTGCTTCCTCCAGGCCAGGATTTCTCATGATGTTCTCTGCATATAAGTTAAATAAGCAGGGTGAAAATATACAGCCTTGATGTACTCCTTTCCCGATTTGGAACCAGTCTGTTATTCCATGTCCAGTTCTAACTGTTGCTTCCTGACCTGCATACAATTTTCCCAGGAGGCAGGTCAGGTTGTCTGGCATTCCCATCTCTTGAAGAATTGTCCAGTTTGTTGTAATCCATACAGTCAAAGCCTTTGGCATAGTCAATAAAGCAGATGTAGATGCTTTTCTGGAACTCTCTTGCTGTTTTGATGATCTAACGGATGGTGGCAATTTGAGCTCTAGATCCTCTGCCTTTTCTAAGTCTAGCTTAAACATCTGGAAGTTCTCAGTTCACGTACAGCTGAAGCCTGATTTGGAGAATTTTGAGCATTACTTTGTTAGCATATGAGATGAGCACAATTGTGTGATAGCTTGAGCATTCTTTGGTATTGCCTTTCTTTGAGATTGGAATAAAAAACTGACCTTTACCAGTCCTGTGGCCACTGCTGAGTTTTCCAGTTTTGCTAGGATATTAAGTGCAGCACTTTCACAGCATCATCTCTTAGGATTTGAAATAACACAACTGGAATTCCATTACCTCCACTAGCTTTGTTCTTAGTGATCCTTCCTAAGTCCCACTTGACTTCACATTCCAGGCTGTCTGGCTATGGGTGAGTGATTACACCATCATGATTATCTGGGTCATGAAAATCTTTTTTTGTATAGTTCTTCTGTGTATTCTTGCTACCTTTTCTTAATATCTTCCTAATACCTGAGAGAAATATCAATAACCTCAGATATGCAGATGACACCACCCTTGATGGTGTCAAGATGACACCACTAAAGAGCCTCTTGATGAAAGTGAAAGAGGAGAGTGAAAAAGTTGGCTTAAAACTCAACATTCAGAAAACTAAGATCATGGCACCTGGTCCCATCACTTCATGGCAAATAGATGGGGAAACAGTGGAAACAGTGATAGACTTTATCTTGGGGCTCCAAAATCACTGCAGATGGTGACTGCAGTGTTGAAATTAAAAGATGATCGATCCTTGGAAGAAAAGTTATGAACAACCTAGACATTATATTAAAAAGTGGTGACACTACTTTGTCAACAAAGGTCCTTTTAGTCAAAGCTATGGTTTTTCCAATAGTCATGTATGGATGTGAGAGCTGGACTACAAAGAAAGCTGAGTGCCAAGAATTGATGCTTTTCAATTGTGGTGTTGGAGAACACTCCTGAGAGTCCCTCCATGGAGATCCAACCAGTCCATCCTAAAGGAAATCAGTCCTGAACATTCATTGAAAGGACTGATGCTGAAGCTGAAACTCCAATATTTTGGTCACCTGATGCAAATAACTGACTCATTTGAAAAGATCCTGATTCTGGGAAAGATTAAAGGTGGGAGGAGAAGGGGATGGCAGAGGATGAGATGGTTGGATGGCTTCACTGACTCAATAGATATGAGATTGAGTAAACTACAGGAGTTGGAGTTGGACAGGGAGTCCTGGCGTGCTACAGTCCATGGAGTTCACATAGAGTTGGACACAACAAAATGACTGAACCGAACTGAGTCCTTTGCTTCTAAACAACTGAAAATTAGATTCAGAGGGCCATTAATTCTAGGCTTAATACTGAAGTCATTTCTTAACCTGAGTGTGATCTTTATGGTCATCTATTTTGATGATTTTACTATTAAAATTGTCTTACTAAGGAAAGAAAAATATATTCAAGGAGCTAATTTAATCTGTCTATGTAGACCATTTAAATATTTTCTTTAAAATAAAATTTGACTATACACATATATGTTACAGAGACAAGGGAAACAGTGAAGAATTGAAAGAAAACTAATGCATATCATAATATGGGACTGGCGAATCTTTCAATCATTTTAAAGTAAAAAGGCGTCAGATCATTTACATTAAGAATTTAAGAGCAGTCCCAAGATGGCAGAGGAATGGGACGAGGAGACCACTTTCTCCCCCACAAATTCATCAAAAGATCATTTGAATGTTTAGCAATTTCCACAAAACAACTCCTGAACACTGGAAGAGGACACCAGGCACCCAGAAAGGCAGCCCAAACTCCTCAAAAGGAGGTCAGACAGAATATAAAAGATGAAAACAGAGTCAAAAGATTTAGGGATGGAGACCCATCCTGGTGAGGGAGTCATGAAGAAATTTCCACACAATAGGAAACCCTTTCACAGGCGAGCCTGTGTGGAGCTTTGGAATCTCAGAGGGCAGCATAACTGGGAAAAAACAAAGAAACAAACACAGAATACACGCCTAACTGCAGCTAACAGTGGAGACGTGGCTGAGGTGCTTGCCTCCACCACCAGCAATTGGGGGCTGGGCAGAGGCATGGGCTGCTTTGTCCATCCTTAGGGTAAGAACTGGACTGTAAAGCCTTGAGGACAATCTGAGGGAGCTAATGTGACAACCCAGACTGTGGGGTCGTGCGTGAGACAAAAACAAAAAGGGAGGAACGTTCCCACTAACCTCTCTAACGTCACATGGTGATCCCTGGCATGCTCACAGAACAAAGGATTGAGTGAATACCAAAGGAGAGCAAGTCAGCTGCCTTTCACGGCCTTCCTCCCCAGAGGCAGAGAGGCAGGCGGGCGGCAGCCTGAGCTGGAAGGCAAGGGGCCGCTGCAATCTCGACCCGTAGATCATACCTTCCACCAAGCTGAGGTCGTCAGTTGCTAACCACGTCTTCCTGGCATCCTGGACAGTTAACATCTTCCAGGAGTGTCACAGCCTGAGATCAGCTTCCCAGGGGAGACAAAAGGCACCCGGGAAACTGTGACCGTGCCCTTGTGGCGTACCTGGGAACCTGAGGGGTCAGGACCTGGGAGGTCCATGAGACACGGCTGACCTGGGTCAGAGCGCTCACCAAGTGCTTGGTCACTGAGCAGCTCGGACGGAAGAGAGGTGCAAAACGCACAGCCCATCTGGGTCTGGCCCTTGTGGAGCGCCCGAGAACCTGAGCGACTTAGACCTGGGAAGTGCATGAAATGCAGGGTCCACATGGGTAGCGCCCTTGCAGAGCACCCTGGAGTCGGAGCAGTGTGGACCTGGGAAGTACACGTCGCCTTGGGCTGTGGCAAGCCCAGTGCGTCCCATCTGCTGAAAGCACTTCCCACACATGTCAGCGGTATTCATTTGCAGGGTCCCTCCCTCTCCACAGCACAGCTGAACAAGCGAGCCTACGTAAGTGGCCACTTTGCCCCTTCATGTCAGGGTGGAAATTAAACACTGAAGAGACTTGCAAACAGGGGGAGCCCAAATAAACAAAGAAGGGGGGATGGCTCTGGAAATGATGGGTGCAACAGATTAAAACCCTTCAGTTAATGCTGATACTGTGCCTTTGAGGGGCAACTATAGACCTTGAGAACAAGTACAAGTTGAAACAGTGGACTATCTGACACTGAACTGATCCCACACTGCCCACAACAGCTCCACAGAAATTCCTAGATATACTTTTACTATTATCACTTTAAAACTTTTTTAAATTTTAGTTCTTTATTACTCTAACTTCCATTTTTGTAACCTACTATCATACCTTTCCAAAAAAGCCATATTTTTAAAAACAAATAAAAAAATACATATTTTTTATTTTGTGTGTGTGTGTGTTCGATTTGGTTTTGTGTTTTTGAGAGTCTAATGACTATTCTACACTTTTAATCTTTGCTTTTTGATATTTGTTATCAATTTTGTACCTTTAACAATCTACTCTTCATTATCCATTTTCACTTAGGGATTTGATTACTGACTTGATTACTCTCTCCCCTATTGACTCTCCCTTTTCTCCTCCAGGTCACCTCTATCTCCTTCCTCCCTCTTCTATTCTCTGTATAACTCAATGAATCTCTCTGGGTGTTCCTGACTGTGGAGAGTTGTTTCACCATTAACCTAGGTGTTTTATCGTCTATGCTGTATGGATGAAGAAGTCTTGAGGCTAATGCAAGAGAAGGACCAAAACCCAGAGGCAGAAGGTTTAACTCCAGAACTTTAGAACATCAGAGAACTCCTGACTCCAGGGAATATTAATAGACAAGAACTCGCCCAAGTTTCCATACCTATACCTACACTGAAACCAAGCTTCACCCAAAGAGCCAACAATTTCCAGTGCAAGACACACATGCTAATTCTCCAGCAAAAGAGGAATACGACACTAAACATTAGAAGACGGGCTGCCCGAAGCCACGCCAGACCTACTGACACCCCAGAACTCAGTACTGACACTTCATTGCACTTCAGAGAGAAGAGATTCAACTCTACCCATTAGAAAACAGACACAAGTTCCCCCAATCAGGAAACCCTGACAAGCCACTGGTCCAACTTCACCCACTGGGAGCAGAGTCAACATTAAGGGGAACCACAAACTTACAGCCTGCAGAAAGGACACCCCAAACACAGCAATCTAAGCAAAATGAAAAGGCAGAGAAATATTCAGCAGGTGAGGGAACATAATATAACCCCACCAAACCAGAAAAAAAAGGGGGGGGGGGGAGATATAGGGAATCTACCAAAAAAAGAATTCAGAATGGTAGTAAAGATGACCCAAAATCTTGAAAACAAAATGGAGTTACAGATAAATTGACTAGAGACAAGGACTGAGAAGATTCAAGAAATGTTTAACAAGGACCTAGAAGAAATAAAGAACAGTCAATCAATAATGAACAACGCAATAACTGGGATTAAAAGCACTCTGAGGGTAACCAATAGTGGAATAACTGAGGCAGAAGAGAGGATAAATGAGGTGGAAGTAGAATGATGGAAATAAATGAAGCAGAGAGAAAGAAAGAAAAAAGAATTAAAAGAAATGAAAACAACCTCAGAGACTTCTGGGACGATGTTAAACACCCCAAAATTTCAAATCATAGGTGTCCCAGAAGAAGAAGACAAAAAAAAAAAGGGCATGAGAAAATACTTGAGGAGATAATAGCCAAAAACTTTCCTAAAATGAAGAAGGAAATAACCACCTAGGTTCAAGAAAACAATGAGTCTCAAACAGGCTAAATCCAAGGCAAAACATCTCAAGACACATATTAATCAAACTAACAAAAATTAACCACAAAGAGACAATATTAAAAGCAGCAAGGGAAAAGCAACATATAACACACAAGGGGATCCCCATTAGATAACAGCTGACCTTCCAATAGAAACTCTTCAGGCCAGAAGGGAATTGCAGGACATACTTAAAGTGATGAAAGAGAAAAACAGACAACTAATATTATTCTGCCCATCAAGGCTCTCATTCAAATATGAAGGAGAAATCAAAAGCTTTACAGACAAGTAAAAGCTGAGAGAATTCAAGACCACCAAACCAGCTCTTCAACAAATGCTAAAGGATCTTTGCTAGACAGAAAACACAGAAAAAGGCTTATAAAAACGAACCCAAAACAGCAAAGTAAATGGTAACAGGTTCATGCTGATCAATAATTACCTTAACTGTCAACGGGTTGAATGCTCCTACCAAAAGACAAAGACTGGCAGAATGGATACAAAAACAAAACCCATATATATGCTGTCTACCAGAGACCCAAAACCCATATATATGCTGTCTACAAGAGACCAGTCTTAAACCTAGGGACACATACAGACTGAGAGGGGCTGGAAAAAAATATTTCATGCAAATGGGGAACCAAAAGAAAGCAGGAGTAGCAATACTCATATCAGATAAAATAGACTTTGAAATACAGAACATGATAAGAGACAAAGAAAGACACTACATAATAATCAAAGGATCAATACAAGAAGAAGATATAACAATTATAAACATATATGCACCCAACAGAGGAGCACTGCAATATGCAAGGCAAATATTAACAAGGATGAAAGGGGAAATTAATAGTAACACAATAATAGTGGGGGATTTTAACACATCACTCACAGTTGTGGATAGACCAACCAAACAGAAAATTAGCAAGGAAACAGTCTTTAAATGATACAATGGCGCAGTTAGACCTAATTGATATCTACACGGCTTTTCACCCCCAAAAAATGGATTTCAACTTTTTCTCAAGTGAACACAGAACATTCTCCAGGATAGATCACATCCTGGGCCAAAAACCTAGCCTTAGTAAACTTAAAAAAAAAAAAAAAATGAAATCATTTCAAACATCTTTTCTGATCACAGTGCAGTAAGATTAGATGTCAACTACAAGAAAAAAAAATTTTAAAAAGCCACAAACATGGAGGCTAAACAACATACTTCTGTATAACCAACAGATCACAGAAGAGATCAAAAAGAAAAATCAAACATGTCAAAATATGCATAGAAACAAATGAAAATGAAAACATGACAACCCAAAACTTATGTAATTCATTAAGAGCACTGCTAAGATGGAAGCTCATAGAAACACAAGCCTACCTCAAGAAACAAGAGAAACATCAAATAAACAACCTAACTTTACCCTGAAAACAACTAGAAAAAGAAGAACAGAAGAACCCTAAAGTTAGTAGAGGGAAGGATGTCATAAAAAAACAAAGCAGAAATAAATGAAAAAGAAATGAAGGAGACTATAGCAAAGATCAACAAAACTAAAAACTGGTTCTTTGAGAAGATAAATAAAATAGACAAACCATTAGTCAGACTCATCAAGAAAAAAAGGGAGAAGAATCAAATCAATAAAATTAGAAATGAAAATGGAAAAAATACAACAGACAACACAGAAATGTGAAAGATCATAAGTGACTACCATGAACAATTGTATGCCAATAAAGTGGACAACGTGGAAGAAATGGACAAATTCTTAGAAAAGTATAACCCTCCAAACTGAACCATAGAGAAACAGGAAATCTTAACAGACCCATCACAAGCATGGAAATCAAAACTGTAGTAAAAAATCTTTCAACAAACAAAGGCCAGGGCCAGATGGCTTCACAGGTGAATTCGACCAAAAATTTAGAGACGAGCTAACACCTATCCTGGTGTGCTGCAGTCCATGGGGTCGCAGAGAGTCAGACAGGACTGAGGGACTTAACTGAACTGAACTGAACACCTAGCCTACTCAGACTCTTCCAGAAAATTGCTGAGGAAGGTAAATTCCCAAACTCATTCTATGACGCCACCATCACCTTGATACCAAAATCAAACAAAGAGGCCATTAAAAAAGAAAATTGCAGACCAATATCACTGATGAACATAGATGCAAAAACCCTCAACAAAATTCTAACAAACAGAATCCAACAACATATTAAAAAGATCAAACATCACGACCAAGTGGGCTTTATCCAAGGAATGCAAAGGTTCTTCAATATTCACAACACAATCAGTGTGAAACACCATATTAACAAATCAAAAAATAAAAAACATATGATTATCTCAATAGATGCAGAGAAGCATTTGATAAAATTCAACACCCATTTATGATAAACTCTCCAGAAAGCAGGCATAGAAAGAACATACCTCAACATAATAAAAGCCTAATTTGTCAAACCCACAGAAAACACTATCCTCAATGGCAAAAAATTGAAAGCATTTCTTCTAAAATTAGGAACAAGACAAGGGTGCCCACTCTCATCACTATTACTCAACACAGCTTTGTAAGTCCTAGCCACAGCATTCAGAGAAGAAAAAGAAAAAGAAAAAAAAGGAATCCAGATTGGAAAAGAATTAAAACTCTCTCTGTTTGTAGATGACATGGTCCCCTACATAGAAAACCCTAAAGATACCACCAGAAAATTACTAGAGCTAATCAATGAATAAAGAAAAGTTGCATGATAAAAAATTAATACACAGAAATCCCTTGCATTCCTATACACCAACAATGGAAAAAAAAAAAAAAAAAAAAAAAAAACAGAACGAGAAATTCTGAAAATTTCTGAAATTAGGGAAACAATCCCATTCATGAAAAGAATAAAATATTTAGGAATAAACTTACCTGATTCATATCAAAGTATCACAAAATCCACTGAAAAAAAAATAAATTTTTAAAAAAGAAACAAAAGAACTATATTTAGAAAATTATAAAGCACTGATGAAAGAAATCAATGATGACACAAATAGATGAAGAAATAAATCATGTTTGTGGAATGAAAGAATGAATATAGTAAAAATGAGCATACTACCCAAACAATCTATAGATGCAATGCAATCTATATTGCAATGCAAGCTAACAAAGGTATTTCTCACAGAACTAGAACAAATAATTTCACAATTTGTATGGAACACAAAAAACTCAAATAGCCAAAGCAGCCTTGAGAAAGAAGAATGGAACTGGAGGAATCAACCTTCCTGACTTCAGACTATACAAAAAAGCTACAATCATCAAAACAGTATGGTACTGTCACAGAGACAGAAATATAGATCAATGGAACAACATAGAAAGCCAAGAGATAAATCCAAGCTGTGGACACCTTACCTTTGACAAAGGAGACAAAAATATACAATGGAGAAAAGACAACCTCTTTAACAAGTGGTGCTGGGAAAATTGGTCAGTCACCTGTAAATGAATGAAACTATAGCACTTTCTAACACCATGCACAAAAATAAACTCAAAATGGATTAAAGATCTAAATGTAAGATGAGAAACTATAAAATATTTAGAGTAAAGCATAGGCAGAACGCCCTCTGACATAAACCACAGCAAGATCCTCTGTAACCCACCTCCCAGAGTAATGGAAATAAAAATAAACAAATGGAAACTAATTAAGTGTAAAAACTTTTGCACAATGAGAGAAACTATAAGCAAGATGAAAAAGCAGCTTTCAGAATGGGAGAAAATAATAGTAAATGAAACAACTGACAAAGGATTAATCTTGAAATTATACAAGCAACTCATGTAACTCAATACCAGAAAAACAAACAACCCAATCAAAAAGTGGGCCAAAGAACTAAAGAGACATTTCTCCAAAGAAAACATACAGATGACTAATTAAAACATGAAAAGATACTCAACATCACTCATTATCAGAGAAATGCAAAACAAAGCCACAATGAGGCATCATCTCATGTCGGTCAGAATGACTGCTATCAAAAAATCTACAAACAATAAATGCTGGAGCAGGTGTGGAGAAAAGGGAAAACTCTTACACTGTTGGAGGGAATGCAAACTAGTACTGCCACTATGGAAAACAATGCAGAGATTCCTTAAAAAATGAAATAGAACTACCATATGACCCAGCAATCCCACCGCTGGGCATACACACCAAGGGAACCAAAACTGAGAGGGACATGTACCCCTGTGTTCATTGCAGCACCATTCACAATAGCAAGGACAAGGAAGCAACCTGATGTCCATTGGCAGACGAATGGATAAGAAAGCTGTGGTACATATACACAGTGGAATATTACTCAGCTATTAAAAAAAAACTGGAGCCTATTATACAGAGTGAAGTAAGACAGAAAGAGAAACACCAATACAGTATATTAATGCATATATATGGCATTTAGAAAGATAGTAATGATGATCCTATATACAAGGCAACAAAAGAGACACAGATGTAAAGAACAGACTTTTAGACTATGAGAAGGTGGCGAGGGTTAGATGATTTGAGAGAATAGCATTGAAACATGTATATTACCATATATAAAAAGATGACCAGTGCAAGTTCAATGCATGAAGCAGGGCACTCAAAGCTGGTGCTCTGGGACCACCCAGAGTGATGAGGTGGGGAGGGGGCTCAGGATGGGGGGTACATATATACACCCATGGCTGTTTCATGTTGATATATGGCAAAAAACCACCACAATATTGTAAAGTAATTATCTTCCAATTAAAATAAATTAACATATAAAAAAGAATGTAAGAGTTTCAGTCTGTAAATCAAAAAAGCATAAAATCATAAAAATATTGATCAAATCTACCAGGAAATATTTTTAAATTTGAATTTATTTTTATCTACAATGTCTTTTAAAGAACTTCTGTTGCATTGGTACTTAAAGACAATATTCAATAGTAAATAGAAGATAACTTGTCCCATAAAATTTAGATTGGTCTTTAGCAGGTACCATGTTCTACCCTCTTAAGCCCATTACTAAGAGCTACCAACATTCCCAGGTCAAGAAAGTGACATAATTGCTTAGCGCATATAATATTCATGTTCAAGAAAAGAGATCATTCTCTTTCCAAAAATCTAGATCTTCAACAGATTCTTCTTATGGACAAAACCCCAAACACCAGGTTGTCAAGTAACTGTTTAACATTATTTTAGGCCTGGCTCCAAATTTCCATCTGGTTTCCTGTTTTTTCAAAATGTCCACACATGAATCTCTGTGATCTTTGGCTATTTTAGCAGCAGAGCCAGAGGCCCTTGCTCTGCCCTCCTGGGGCTACTGTAGCTACTGTTTCCTTGTTAGGACTTCAAGTCCTGCAATTCCAAGTCATATCTACAAAGAAGTTCCACCCACACACCCTTGAGCCTTTATCCTTGCAGTGAAAGGATGGTTTCATCAATCCTAAGTTGGCACTTGCCATGAGTGCTTGCCATCTACCTCCACAAGAATTAAATCACACCCTCGGGCCAGCAGACTGGGACAACACCCTTAGCAGCCGCCACAGGGAACCCTTCAGAGGAGGATTCCCAAGGAGGGAAATGTGAAAACAAGGAGACATTCAAAGCAGGAAGCAAGAGACACAGACAGGCATCAGGGGACGAGACAGAGGAAGAGACAAGTGTGCAAGGACAGAAACCAAGCGGAACTTGACAGCTGAAGAAGGCAAGGGCTCTGCAGAAAGCGTCACCTGCAACAGTTTTCATCTAGCTTTAGCTGAAGGACATTTTAGTCTTCTCTATCACCATTTTGACATAACCCCAACCCTACTTTCTATAGATTTAATTTTTTACAGAAAATAAGTATGGATTCCAACTCATAAGGTGTTTATATCTGAAAAATAAAAGATGATTTCTGTCCTTGAAATATGTTCTGCTTGGTCTAATCAAAAACTGAATAAAATCTTTTGAGAGGAAACCACAGCAACAGCCCCCCCACCTTTTTTTCTCTTTACAAAAGAGAATTCATTCTGTCTGTCCTGATTCATTAAAACAGATTGGAATTGTGTCTACTTCGTCTCTGTTGACCTTCATCTTTGAATGAAGCTTTCTGAGCTCTAATAATAAACTTTTTCTGAGATTTTTTGGCATCAGTTGTGTTTTCCAGGAATTAATTTTTTTAAAAGGATGCTTTCAGACAATCATAAACAGATACTGAGAGACCTCTATTTCCTCTTTTTTAAGGGTATTTTATACAATGGAACAAGAATTGGAGAAATCCAAAATTTAGAATAAATCCCCATTTCTACAACTTCTTAGTTATTTGACCCTAGAAAGTCACTTGAGCTTTCTGAGTCTCAGCTTCTTCATCTGGGGGGTGAAAACAATGATACTAGCCAATTCAAAAAATAAATAACATAAAAATGTCTAGAAAATCAGAGATGACATTATATTCTCAAAGATAATTATAAAACTTACTTTTTACATTAGTAAGTTTAAATCTTCCTATTTGGAAGAAATCCAACAGTGAAACTGACCATAAGGTGTACATAACAGAGCAACTTTAGACTATAACATATGTGTATTGATAAGTGCATTTATGAGGGTTAGAAATCAGGTGGAACTTAAATCAGTGGCCTCACCAGATGCTAAACAGGACATGAGCTTATTTCTTTTTATCTTAACTCCAGTGCCTATTGGTGCATTTGTCAAAAGTCTGCGTTGCTTGCAACGTACCTGGCAGCTGTCTGGGAGTCTCTGAGGTCACTGCCTTGCACATGCTCCGGGCCAGTCCTTAGGTTTCCTCCCAGGTCCTTCTCAGAGCTGCAGACGGCCCTCCTCCACCGACTGCTGTTAACCACAGAGCAGCCCTCTCTGGCCCACGGAAGAGATGCTGCCTCCTTTATCCCTCTGGCCAACTGAGGGATGTGAGAATTGTGACTGTGATCAAGTCTCTTCTTGAGCTAGGAAAAATAAGGAAGCTCAGCCCGGAATTCCGGCAGCAGATTACTGCTGTGAGGAGTAGTTGAGACAAGTGTCCCAGAAGCATCACTGAGGACTTTCCAGGCCCCAGTGGAATCACATGTGGTGAGGGACCCTCTGCCTTTAACCACAGGACCCTTCAATTCTCAGAAGTGAGATGGGACCCCAGTGAACCACCCATGTGCTCACATCCCCACTGGCCTTTATGCCCAGGCTGACTGGAAGAAAATCCATTGCACTTTTGGTGATCTTTGCCCTACCAGTGTGGTTATCTGACCCCTACATCTATGATCAGAGCTCACAATCCACTTCTCAAATTTGGGTTAGTTCATCTTAAATAACACCGGCTGTCCAGTCCACAAAATGTTATGCAAACTTCCCTCTAACACACAGTTTGAAGAGGCAAACAGAAGACCAGGATTGAATACCCCACATACCACCCCACATAATCTGAGTCCTGATCTTCAGTGAGCAAATTCATAGATAAAATGAGGGGTGAAGCAACGCCTGAAGCAGGATTTGGCAAACTAGGCTCATTGGCAAAATTTGGCCAGCTGCTTAGTGTGTTTTTGTTTTTAACTGAACTCTAGTTTATTTACAATGCTGTGTTAGTTTTAAGTGTACAGCAGAGAGATTCAGACATATATGTGTGTATAAATGTATACATATATACATGTATACATGTATATATGTGTGTGTATATATATATATTCTTTTTCATATTCTTTCCATTATAGGTTATTAAAAAATATTGAACTTATTTCCCTGTGCTATACAGTAGATCCTAGTAGACGATTTTAAATATAGTAGTAGTGTGGAAAATTCTTAAAGACCAGACCACCTTATCTGCCTCCTGAGAAACCTGTATGCAGGTCAAGAAGGAACACAGGCTACTCCAAACTGGGAAAGGGGTGCATCAAGGCTGTATATTGTCACCTCCTTATTTAACTTCTATGCAAAGTACATCATGTGAAATGCCAGGCTGGGTAAAGCATAAACTGGAATTAAGATTGCCAGGAGAAATATCAATAAACTCAGATATGCAGATGACACCACCCTTATGGCAAAAAGCAAAGAGGAACTAAAGATCCTCTTGATGAAGGTGAAAGAGGAGAGTGAAAAAGCTGGCTTAAAACTCAATATTCAAAAAACTAAGATCAAGGCATCCAGTCCCATCACTTCATGGCAAATAGATGGGAAAAAATTGGAAACAGTGACAGACCTCATTTTTTCGGGAACCCAAATCACTGCAGATGGTGACTGCAGCCATGAAATTAAAAGATACTTGCTCCTTGGAAGAAAAGCTATGACAAACCTACACAGCATATTAAAAAGCAAAGAGGTTACTTTGCCAACAAATGTCTATATAGTCAAAGCTATGGTTTTTCCAGTACTCATGTATGAATATGAGCGTTGGATCATAAAAAAGGTTGAGCACTAAAGAATTGATGTTTTTGAAATCTGTTGCTGGAGAAGGCTGTTGAGAGGCCCTTGGACAGCAAGGAGATCCAACCAGTCCATCCTAAAGGAAATTAACCCTGAATATTCATTAGAAGAACTGATGCTGTAGCTGAAGCTCTAATATTTTGGCCACGGGATGAAAAGAACTCTGAGTCATTGGAAAAGAC
Source organism: Muntiacus reevesi (assembly GCF_963930625.1). Taxonomy (NCBI): domain Eukaryota; kingdom Metazoa; phylum Chordata; class Mammalia; order Artiodactyla; family Cervidae; genus Muntiacus; species Muntiacus reevesi. The sequence continues at coordinate 10,158,593 of NC_089267.1, read as the reverse complement.
CCTGATGCTGGGAAAGATTGAAAGTAGGAGAAAAAGGGGATGACAGAAGATGAGATGGTTGGATGGCATCACCAATTCAATGGATATGAGTTTGAGCAAACTCCAAGAGATAGTGAAGGACGGGAAAGACTGGTGTGCTGCAGACCATGGGGTCACAAAGAGTCGGACAGGACTGAGCAACTGAACAACAAAAGTGTGCATCTGCTAATCCCAAACTCCCATGATATCCCCTTCCCACTTCCCCCTTTTGTTTTCTATGCTTGTGAATCTGTTTTTGTTTTGTAAATAAGTTAATTTGTATCTGTTTTTAGATTCCACTTACAAGTGATATTGTGTGATATTTGTCTTTCTCTCTCTGATTTGCTTCACTTAGCATGATAATATCTAGGTCCATCCATGTTGCTACAAATGGCATTACTTCATTACTTTCTATGACTGAGTAATATTATATAATAGCCCATTTTATATATATATTATATATATATAATATATATATAAAACACATCTTTATTCATTCTCCTCTTGATGGAAATTTAGGTTGTTGCCATGATTTGGCTATTGTGAATAGCGCAGCTGTGAACATTGGGGTGCATATATCTTTTCAAATTAATTTTCATCTTTTCTGGATATATGCCTATGAGTGGGATTGCTGGGTCATATGGTAGCTCTATTTTTTGTTTTCTAAGGAACCTCCGTATTGTTCTGCAGGCTTCTCTGGTGGCACCGTGGTGAACTCACCTGCCAATGCAGGAGACTTGGGTTCAATCCCTGGGTCAGGAAGATCCCTGGAGAAGGAAACGATCACCCACTCCAGTATTCTTGCCTGGGGAATCCCATGGACAGAAACACCTGGAGGTCTACAGTCCATGGGATCACAAGAGTCAGGCAAGACTTAGCGACTAAACAACAAGACTGTTCTCCGTAGTGGCTGCACCCCAGTTTACATTTCTGCCAACAGTGTAGAAGGGCTCCTTTTCTCTATGCCCTTGCCAGCATTTATCATTTGTAGACTTTAAAGGGACGGCCATCATTGCCAGCTGCTCGTTCTATAGGTTTTACAGGAACACAGCCATGGCCACCGTTTACACGCTGCCTACAGCCACTTTTGTGCTTCAGTGTCTGAGTCAAGTAGTTGCAACAGAGAACTTTAAGATATTTATTGTTTGGCCCTTTGAAGAAACGTTTGCCAACACTCTAGCTGAAGTTAGGAAATGTGCCTAAGCTTAGAAGCTAGAAAGCTAGCTCTCTGGTGAAAAAACCAAGGCAACTAAATTAAATCTACCTTGAAGAATCTTAGACTCCAATAAAAAGACATGCAAGGAAACCAGCAAATTAAAGGAAGGTGGAGGAGGAAACCGACCCAGAAGCTCCCCTTTGAAGCTCCCCACCTGCTCAGGAATGGCCGGTGGATCATCAGGATGAGGCCTGCCATACTCACTGTCCTCTCCTGCCCCTCTCAGTGAGATAAGGACAGGCCTTTCCCGATGCCATTAACTCTGCTCCATCTCAAGGCTGGGATGATCTGGGGCAAAGTACAGTCTGGGTTCCAGAGCGCTTCTCAGGTTCTTGAAGTGCTTGTTCACACTACTGTAGAACCTGCTTCCAGTAGGTTCTCAGGGTGCTTGTCCACACCTGCCTATGACCCCAGTCCAGAGCAACCATGGACAGCAGGTACGTACACTCCCCTCTCCAGTGACAATCAGAGCTCAGGGCACCTGCTCCAGGGGGAGAGCTCACCAGGCCCAGCACTGGTGTGCACAGAAACCACTTTGTTTTCAGAAACCACTTTGACTCATGTTTTGACCCTTCCCTCTGCCTTTCCCCTTTCCCCCTGATCTGCATCTACCCAGATCATCCAGTACACGTGAACGAGAAGTGGGGTCAAGGGATTGCAAAGGACTGAAGTCCACAACTATTAGTTCCCACAGTTAGCTGCTGAGTCACCTCTTATTTCCATCTGCAAACGCCCTACAGAACCAGTATCAACTTCTGCTATTTTCCTCAACTCTCAGGCACAAAGGGAACATCTTTCCCCACCATGCTGGAGAACTAGAAACTTTATCAGACTACCTGGTGTCTGGGTTTGTGAACCTACCATATTAACTGTTTCCCAGGACTTGCATATCCCCAGAAAACTCTAGAAGGGTCAGCCAGGATGGGGATCCCCAGGTTCCCTCATCCTCCAGAGCCCACTCACCTTTTGGGGTCTGCTCCTGCACAGGAGGTCTTCCTCCTCCCTGGGAGGAGGGGAAGAAGCCCACCCCTCAACAAGTGACTTCTTGCTCTCTCATAGCCCTAGATTCTCTCCCTCTAATCAAAGGAACATTGTTTTTCTCTAAGACTTTGGGGCAGAAAGACATCATATTTTTCTCAAGGCTATTGTTTGCTTCTCTTCACCCATTATTCAGAGGGCCTGAGCTGTTTAGCTTAAAAGCCAGAAGTAGCATCTCCTCTGCTGTCTTTTGCCCAAATATCTTTTCCCTAAAGCAGTAAATCCAGAAAAACCTCTTGCTTTGAACTGGGGATAGAGAAACCAAAGGGAACTGCCAGGTGATATTGTTTAAAATTTGGTTAATATTTCAAAACCATAATCCCACTGAAACCAATTATTCAAGTTATCTGTCTCTTAGCAGTGGAATACACCAAAGATCACAGTGCAGAGAGTCAGGGTGTTTTATGGTACACATTGCTAATTTTACACACACCCCTAACACACAATCAAAAACACAGCTAAAATGCAATAGCACAAGGGAACATTTTTGCAATACACATAAGAGATCAAAGTTTTTATCTATCTAGGTCAAGAGAGATACATAGTAAGATACATGTAAAAAATTGATGTATACAAGGACATATCAAGATTTGTTATAAAGCAGTGAAAAATATTAAGGGCTTTCCTTGTGGCTCAGATGGTAGAATCTGCCTGCAATTCAGGAGACCTGGATTTGATCCCTGAGTCAGGAAGATCCTCTGGAGAAGAGATTGGCTACCCACTGCAGTATTTTTGCCTGGAGAATTCCATGGACAAAAGAGCCTGGTGGGCTATAGCCCATGAGATCACAAAGAATCAAACATGACTAAGCAATTAACACTTTATTTATTCATTTATTTATTTATTGCAAAAGATGTAGTACAAGAATATAAATGTATATGAATAATATTAACAGAAATAAAGATAAATCCCCTAGGGATATTAAGAGGAATACAACCTCCCAGGCATCATACTCATGTACTAACACAGGATTTTGAAGAAGCTTGAAAATCTGCATTTTCAGTTAAGCTCCCCTGAATATTTCTAGAGCCTACTAAGGTTTGAGTCACACCAGTATTGAGGATATTATACTTGCTCAGAGTCGAAATTAATTCTACTCAGGAAGATAAACTTTAAATTCTCTAAAGTAGGAATCAATATACTGTCGACTTAAAAAAAAAAAAAACAGGGTGAGAGTAGTGAGTTAAGTTTTATTTGGGGTAAAATGAGGATTATCGCCCAGGAGATAGCCTCTCAGGTAGCTCTGAGGAAATGCTCCAAAGAGGTAGGGATAAGGTCAGTACATATGTGATATTAATGAAGGGGGAATACATGCAATCAACACACATTTTGGCAGAGGCTTGCTGCTAGTCAGGAGGAACAGATGTTAACCTTAATGATTTTAGTGCTTTTCTAGATACAAGGAGATATAGAATTGAGCTCATATAATTTTCTCCTAAAAATATCTGACTATCTGAAGGTCTGGTCTGCCAGTTTTTCTCAGAGCACAGAGGTCCTCACTTCTGATCTCCACCATGGACTCCTTTCAGGGCTGTTGAAGGCTGGCAGTTACAGTGCTCTGTGCCTTAGTCATGGTAGAGGCAGAAGGCAAGTGCCAGTTTGTAGGTGGCACTTCTTTTAGAAAGCAGACACCATCATATCAACAATAACAACACCACAACAAACAGCAACTACACCTGGAGATGAATCCCAGTGAAGGGACATTCCCTTCTTCATTCTTTATCTTGCATTCGAGATACCACATATTTTCCAATAGTAACTGTTCTTTATCTACTTACATGACAACCTTCCCTAAATCTTATTTCTAAATAAAAATGTCAATCACTATTCCAACAATTGCCCCTACATCCTGCATGGGTTTTAGGTTTGGAGGTTTGTACACACTACCTTGATTACATTACAAAATTCCACTGATAGTCCAGAAGCTCTCTGAGAGCATCTTTGCTGCCTAAATGAACATATACCTCACATAAAACTCAAGTATGTGCTCAGTGGGTCCTATTACTTGGTGCTACCTAAATGCACTCAGAGTGAGTAACACAATGATGGGATTCTTTGGATAAATGTGGGTCAGTATAGCCTCAATTGTCTGAAAACATGTTTCTTTAAAGTGGCCTGTTTTGTGGTAAATAAATTGCATTTGTATTTATTAACCAAATGTAAGTAAGATAGACTATAAAGTAAAGGAAAATGAGAAACTGGCCTACCATCATAAAATGATTCTATTTAGAATACTGCCATCATCTCTTGGCAGAGCTATCCTGTTGGCTTCACTTCGGAGCAGATTGCTTTGATTATTCCCGCATTCCAAAATTTGGGTGCCAGGCTCTAGAACTAGCACATTAATGCCAATGTTTGTTAACTGACCAGAAAACAAAAATAAAAGTCACATTCTAGTAAACTATGCCTGTTTATTTAGAACAGCTCTTGTCTCCAACCCCTAATTGGAGAGACTTTATAATGGCCCATAGGAAAGTTCTGTAAAGGATGATACTAGAATATGCAGGTACTCTATCTAGAATCTTTCCTCACCTACTCGTCATCCAATAATATTGACTCCTTTTCCATGCTAAAATAACACTTTAAAAATTTCTCCGTTATTGCACATGTTATGTTGTGTCAAAAATCATCTGTTTAGACGTCTGCCTCAGCTCCTTAATCATAAGCAACTTGAGAAAGTCACCTCTCAGGTTGTCACCAGTTCACTTCAGTTCAGTCACTCAGTTATGTCCAACTCATCACCAGCAACAAATACTGCCTAAAAAATGCTAACTAAGGAAGTGACTAATTCCACTTCAAAGGAATAATAAAACCAGGCTTACATATTTAACTCTAGCCAGGCTGTGCAAATGCAAAGGGACAAACCATCTTACTTAGTGTGTAAAATGCACAGTCAGTTCAGTTCAGTTCAGTTCAGTCGCTCAGTCGTGTCCGACTCTTTGCCACCCCATAAATTGCAGCACGCCAGGCCTCCCTGTCCATCACCAGCTCCCGGAGTTTACTCAAACTCATGCCCATTGAGTCGGTGATGCCATCCAGTCATCTCATCCTCTGTCATCCCCTTCTCCTCTTGCTCCCAATCCCTCCCAGCATCAGGGTCTTTTCCAATGAGTCAGCTCTCGCATCAGGTGGCCAAAGTATTGGAGTTTCAGCATCAGTCCTTCCAATGAACACCCAGAACTGATCTCCTTGCAGTCCAAGGGACTCTCAAGAGTCTTCTCCAACACCACAGTTCAAAAGCATCAATTTTTCGGCACTCAGCTTTCTTCACAGTCCAACTCTCACATCCATACATGATCACTGGAAAAACCATAGCCTTGACTAGATGGACCTTTGTTGGCAAAGTAATGTCTCTGCTTTTTAATATGCTATCTAGGTTGGTCATACTTTCCTTCCAAGGAGTAAGTGTCTTTTGATTTCCTGGCTGCAATCACCAGCTGCAGTGATTTAAGAGCCCAGAAAAACAAAGTCTGACACTGTTTCCAAAGTGCAGAATAGCATGTAATTTTTATCAGACATAAAAGTCAGTTAATATTTTAGGGCAAGAGCATTCATTAGACACTACCAGTTGATTTGGTTTTTCCATCCCCACGTGAAGGAGTTTTGTTTAAAATCTTTTAGAGGTAACCCTGACTGAAACCTATGTGATGCCAATATTAGTCTTTCTTTTTTCACCGTAAAGAATCCTCCCTCATCAAAAGCAACAGCAAGAAATACAGATTAGGCCCAGAGACTGTTTCAGCTGGTCTACTGAAATTTGGAGGAAAAATAGGGATGGTTTACACGCACACACCACATCAATCATCTTAATTCGCTTGACCTTCCATATATCTGCCCCTCCCAAAATCATTCTTCTATCCCACTACTACTATCAGGATTCCCATCACTTCCTCTGAACTTCCATTAGCCCAATGGCATTGACTTCTGCAAATGAGTACATTCTATATGACTTAAACACAGATCGCAACTCCCCAACCCCTATGTGCACAACTTAATATCCAGTCCACACTTAGCCAGTTCCTCTCTTGCATGAATGGAGCACAGTAGACAGGTCATCTTTCAAATAAGTAATTATTATCTCATTATGTCTAAAATTTCTTATGAAGTAGTGGCAAAGAACCTGCTTGACCATGCAAGAGACATAAGACACTTGGGTTCAATCCCTGGGTCAGGAAGATCCCCTGGAGGCGGGCATGGCAACCCACTCCAGTATTCTTGCCTGGAGAATCCCATGGACAGAGGAGCCTGGTGGGCCAGAGTCCATGGGGTCACAAAGAGTTGGACATGACTGAAGAGAATCAGCAGCAGCAGAAGCAGTAACTAGTTAAAGTTGATGATACGTAGAAAGTAATTCACTTCTGGTATTTGGAGATTCTAAATAAAGCATAATTATTTTTTAAAATTAGCATAAATCTTTAACAAATTCTAAGTATTCTTGAAAGGGATTAATATTTGTTATTTAAGAATTTTAAAAAACTCTTTTAATCTCATTATTCCTGCCCTATATTTATAGGACAAAGACCTCTTCTTTATTAGACTGTAGAAGAGCTAGCATAACCAGAAGAGATGGGGTGTGTTTATTGCTTAATGATAAATTAAATTAAATTCTCTTCTTGGGGCAATGATAGGTGCAAAGCACATGATCCAGTATTCACTGATGCTAATGTGTGCCTGTCTTATTTCCCTTTATGTTCTACTTCATTTAAACTTTTCTTTTTCTTTTCAAACTTTTTTTTTTTTTAATCATTATGGGGTAAATCATAGATCCCTTCTATCAACCCGTTGCTTTCTTCTGTGACACGCAGTAACTTTTTTCCTTCAACTTTACAGAAACTCTTTTACGAACCTTCTCCTTTCTCTTCCTGCTGCTCATCTGAAATAGGTTCTCCAGGTCATTCCTGGAAAGTTCCAGGACAAGGGGACCACTTGCAGAAGCCAGGTAGGTGCCTGAGGAGGTAGGCAGAGCTGGAAGCCAGGGGCACTGAAAGCACCTTATTTATTTACCTGGCGTTTGCTCCCTAACCTGAGTGTGCTTACCTGGAAAGATGCTCTTCCCAGGGAAGGGGAAACAATTGACATAAACTGTAAGTGTCTGTTATCAAGAGTAATTACAGCATTAGGAGACAAGTGTTAGAAGCAGTTAAAAAAAAAAAAAAAAATCAGAAAGCATGACATGGCAACCTTCAACAGCAAAATACTTACTTATTACAAAAGTAATCTAAGTACATCCTGTGTCTTGAAAGCAACTGACTCCAGAATCTCCAGGCTCCTCAGAACTAACACTGAGTTAGGGTGATACCCCTTATGCAACTAAACAGAAGAAAATAGTTTATCTGAGAGTTGTTCATGCAAAACCTATCTGTATAGCCTAATTTAAATGCAATTTATCATTACCTCCTGAATAAAATGTGTAAAGCAATTAAATATCTTAACATCAAATTCATGTGATACTGATAGTTTCCTAGCAGCATTTTATAAATACTGCTGAGGGAAGTTTACTTTTTTTTTAAATTTTATGGAAATAGTCATAGCAAAAATTTCACCACACTATTAAACAGGAAAGAAGACTTTCTATTGCAATAAGAGAGAGATTAAAACTCCATCTAAACTCAGCAGTAAACCACAGGCTGGAGAGTTTTTGCCTTATGTTCTAAAATCTTTATGTCAGGAGGTAGTTTTATAACTTGGGGCAAAGCACCTAAGGAATTTAGCTCCTACCCTCCCAGGGGCACTGGAAGGTAGCTGATATCATATGACAACAATACAGCATTATCTTCCTTGTGATTACACTTCAAAGGGATGGCTCCTGGGTCCTTGAGAAAGACATTCCTGGAGTGTAATTCAGGAAAGAAGTCAGGGAAGGATTTATGTACATTTCAAAGTGTCAGAGAAAGATTTTCCAATTACGAATTTTCAGAAGTAAATGTTCTGAGCAAAGGGAGGTCAGGGGCATAGAGTTGAGCCACCTAAGTCACAGTATTTACAGGGTTTCCTTGACTCTCACTATTCAAAGGGGATAATTCTTGCATTGTTAAAAGAAGGGTCATCAGAGCAATGCCACCCCTATAGCACTGTCTCCTCTTAAAAGTTTTAAGGTCAATGACAGTGAAATCCCATTTGGAACTCACTGTCTTCAAATTCATTAAAAAGAAGCATGTCTGCTTTTTAAAAGAACTACTTAATCTCCAAAAATATGCAAAAACCTTTCAATAGCCTTTGTTATGATTTTAAAATGCTCCTATGGTGATGATGCTGTTTAGTGCTGAAAAGGATTTAATTGTATTAAATAACTTGGAATAAACTAAATGAGTTTTATTTGATTATGTGTTTATTCAGTGGTTCAGGGTATTCCTAAAATAGATGAAATAAAAATTCAATTTGGGTGAGTGAAATTTTTTTATTTCCTCTTTCTTCGGGCTATAGCTACCTCTCAATAAATACTTCAAGTTCCTATTATAGGGAAAGAATAATATTTCATGATTTAATAGATTAAAAAATGAATAAAGCTAATCCTTGCTCATAACTCAAACTAGTAGATTATGCAAGTCACCAAGTCACTCTAATATAAGGCAGATTGAAATTGGAGCCATAAAATAGTGTGAACTGCTGTGGAATTACCAAAAGAGGAAAAATCAAATCTTTTTATTTTTTTAATTAATTTATTTTAATTGGATGCTAATTACTTTACAATATTGTGGTGGTTTTTGCCATACATTGACATGAATCAGCCACGGTGTACATGTGTCCCCAATCCCAAACCACCCTCCCATCCCCCTCCCCATCCCATCCCTTTGGGTTGCCCCAGTACACCAGCTGTGAGTACCCTGTTTCATGCATTGAACTTGGACTGGTCATCTACTTCACATGTGGTAATATACATGATTCAAAGCTATCCTCTCAAATCATCCCACCCTCCCCTTCTCCCACAGAGTCCAAAAGTCTGTTATTTGTATCTGTGTCTCTTTTGCTGTCTCCCATACAGGGTTGCCATTACCATCTTTCTAAATTGCATATATATGCGTAAAGATACTATATTAGTGTTTTTCTTTCTGACTTACTTCATTCTGTGTAATAGGCTCCAGTTTCCCCCACCTCATTAGAACTTATTCAAATGCATTCTTTTTAATGGCTGAGTAATAGTCCATTGTGTACATGTACCACAGCTTTCTTATCCATTCGTCTGCTGATGGACATCTAGGTTGCTTTCATGTCCTGGCTATTGTAAACAGTGCTGTGATGAACATTGGGGTACATAGGTCTCTTTCAATTTTAGTTTCTTTGGTGTGTATGCTCAACAATGGGGTTGTGGGATCCTATGGCATTTCTATTTCCAGTTTTTTAAGGAATCTCCACACTGTTTTCCATAGTGGCTGTACTAGTTTTCATTCCCACCAACAGTGTAAGTTCAGTTCAGTTCAGTATCTCAGTCATGTCCGATTCTTTGAGACCCCATGAACCACAGCACACCAGGTCTCCCTGTCCATCACCAACTCCCGGAGTCCACCCAAACTCATGTCCATCGAGTCAATGATGCCATCCAACCATCTCATGCTCTGTCGCCCCCCTCTCCTCCTGCCTTCGATCTTTCCCAGCATCAGGGCCTTTTCCAATGAGTCAGCTCTTCGCATCAGGTGGACAAAGGATTGGAGTTTCAGTTTCAACATCAGTCCTTCCAATGAACACCCAGGACTGATCTCCTTTAGGATGGACTGGTTGGGTCTCCTTGTAGTCCAAGGGACTCTCCAGAGTCTTCTCCCCAGGCTCAAAAGCATCAATTCTTCGGCACTCAACTTTCCTTATAGTCCAACTTTTTCATCCATACATGACCTCTGGAAAAACCATCGCCTTAACAAGATGGACCTTTGTTGACAAAGTAATGTCTCTGCTTTTTAATATGCTCTCTAGGTTGGTCATAACTTTCCTTCCAAGGAGTAAGCGTCTTTTAATTTCATGGTTCCAATCACCATCTGCAGTGATTTTGGAGCCCAGAAAAATAAAGTCAGCCACTGTTTCCCCTGTTTCCTTCCCCATTATCTGCTATGAAGTGATGGGACCAGATGCCAAAATCTGAGTTTTCTGGATGTTGAGCATTGAGCCAGCTTTTCCACTCTCCTCTTTCACTTTCATCAAGAGGCTCTTTAGTTCTTCTTCACTTTCTCCCATAAGGGTGGTGTCATCTGCATACCTGAGGTAATTGATATTTCTCCCAGCAATCTAGATTCCAGTTTGTGCTTCCTCCAGCCCAGCGTTTCTCATGATGTGCTCTGCATATAAGTTAAATAAGCAGGGTGACCAGATATAGCCTTGAAGTACTCCTTTCCCTATTTGGAACCAGTCTGTTGTTCCATGTCCACATCTAACTGTTGCTTCCTGACGTGCATACAGATTTCTCAAGAGATCCTTTAGATGGATTCCTGTTAATATGTATTTGCTAAGCATATTGATCTGTATAGTCCAAGGGGTCAATCATCATCTATTCGAATGTACTTATTTAGGCTATAAGAGTATCATAGAATGGAATTCCAAATATGACAGAATCTAACTGTGTTAGAAATGCATGGAAAAACCTCACAGTAGGGGATGGGGCAAAATATGCTGACCTAAGTGAACTTTAGCAATGAACAGACTCTCTGAACTAAAGGCAAAATGGACCATACATAAGCAGTAGGCTCTGTTTGATGGAGTCCTTTCCAGAGTGTGAAAGTGAAAGTCACTCTGTCGTGTCTGACTCTTTGTGACCTCTTTGACTGTATAGTCCATGGAGCTCTCTAGGCCAGCATACTGGAGTGGGGAGCCTTTCCCTCCTCCAGGGCCTCTTCCCAACCCAGGGATTGCACCCATGTCTCCCACACTGCAGGTGGATTCTTTACCGGCTGAGCCACAAGGGAAATGTAGTAGCTACCACAAGGGAAGTGTGAGCTTACTACTTCTGCATGGCATTCCAGGTATGAAGGTCTGTGCATTTCCTCAGGTAGTCAACTCCCCACACCATCCTCCCAGGAAGCCTAAAGCTAGGATGTGGAGGGCTTATCTGTATATCTTATCTCCCCTTCCTTATCCATAACTTCCACTCCCACAGTGAGAACCAGGCTCCCACCATCTGCCATTTGTTTGTGCATTGGATCTTTCCAGATTACATACACAATGGTTTCAGAAGGGTCAGCGACTACACTTTCCTTGTGACTCAGCTCGTAAAGAATCCGCCTGCAGTGTGGGAGACCTGGGTTCAATTCCTGGGGTGGGAAGATCCCCTGGAGAAGGGAAAGGCTACCCACTCCAGTATTCTGGCCTGGAGAACTCCTTGGACTGTCCACAGGGTCACAAACAGTCAGACACAACTGAGTGACTTTCACTTTCACACTCTGGACAGAACTCCAGAAAACAAAGCCTACTGCTTAGGTATGGTCCATTTTGCCTTTAGTCTAGAGAGTCTCTTCATTTCTAAAGTTCATTTAGGTCAGCACCTTTACCTCATCCCCTATGGTGAAGTTTTTCCATGCATTTCTAATACAGTTCGATTCTGTTGTATTTGGCATTCCATTCTGTGAACTCCTAGAGCCTAAAAAAGGAAATTTGAATAGATCATGATTGACCCCTTGGACTATATGAATTGATACGTTTAGCAAACGCATATTAACAGGAATCCATCTGAAGGATCACTTCAAATTCCCCACCCCAGGATCTCTTTTAACATCTGTGTAGATTTGCCTTTCCAAGAATGTCATCAATGGGGTCATACTTTACTCAGCCTCTTCAGACTGCATTCTTTCACTTAGCCATATGCATCAAACATTTATCCCTGTCTTTCAAGGGCTGACTTTTCACTGCTGTCCACTGTTGAGTATTATTCCTTTGCATGTGTATAGGAGGAAAAACAATTTCCCTCTGCCCTTTTGGTTCTTGGTTGAGCCTTGCTTCTCCATAATGAAAGACAAAATATCAGGAGAGAAACAGAAGTTTAATAACATGTATATCTTGCATATGCGGAAGATGCCAAGGAAACTGAGTCACTTCCTGCAGTGACCAAAGCCATCACCGTAAATACCGTCTTCAGCTAAAAACATAGCAAAGACCTTGGGGGAAGCGGGGAGGCCAGTTATGGCAGGTTATCATAGAAAGCACAGTAAACAAGCATAGGATTCTCTGCAGACTGATGCCGGGACCTCTTGACTGAGAAGAGTTCCTTCATGTGTAGCTATCCTATTTCAGGTGCAAAGAGGGACATACGCTTACAAACAGAGACTTCCCTACTAAACGTAAATGGAACTCACAAAAGGGCAACCTCGGGCTCCCCTGGTGTTCTACCGGTTAAGGAGCTGCCTGCTAATGCATGGGATACAGGTTTGATTCTTTGTCCATGTGTATCTCACACACCTCAGAGGAGCTAGACTCATCCACCACACGCACTGAGCCAGCTCTCTACAGCCTGGGAGTCACAACTCCTAAACACATGCACCACAACGACTGAAGCCTGGACACCTGGACCCGTGCTCTGCAACAAGAGGAGCCCCATGCACCAAAACTAGAGGAAGCCCTCTCAAAGCAATGAAGACCTAGCACGGCCAAAAATCAATTAATAAATCTTAAAATCAAAAAGGGCAACTTCTACTCAGGTTTTCTGAGTTTTATTTTATTGAATTAAACACAGCAAACTAACCCTATGCCAGAGACACATCTTAGGGTGACATGTTCTGCCCCCATTGACTTGGATGTAATCCAATTCACCTACACATTCATCTACTGAAGGATATCACGACTTCTTAAAATGTATAGCCATTTTGAACGGAACTGCTCTACATAATTGCATCCATGGTTGCATTTTCAGAGCAGTTGCCTGAATGCAAGGAGCCATTATATGCTCAGCTACCCACAGAAACCAAGCCGGGAGACTTGAACCAGAATCTCAGTGGAAAAAGAGGACCAGAAAGTTGGCTACTCTTTCATATAAGAGAAGGCGACCTTCCAGTCTTCCTTTCAGTCCTCCAACTGGGGGGTGGGGTCTTGAAAAGGCAGGAAGGGGAGTGTCTTTTCCTAGGTCCCAGAGCCCATCCAGGCCTATTTCTGCCCCATTCTGTGCTAGGTCAGCCCTGTATTGAATGCTTCCTTTGGGAGGTCTCAGTGCACAAACTCCATGTGATACCAGCCCCAGGTGGAAAGGCATGGGGGTCTCGGAGGCCAACAGATCTGGGCAGGAGATGGGAGAATGACCCCCGCTCGGCAGAGGGAAAGACTGGGGAACCCCTGAGGGGCACACGCTTGTCCAGGGCCACGTCACTTATGAGGAGGAGGAGCCTGGTCTGAAAGCAGCTGTGTCCTCAGAGCTCAGGCCCTGGCGGCACCCAGGCCTCCCCCAAGGCTGAGGGCTGGGCGGTGTGCCTGTCACGTTGCCCGCACGTTACCTAGGGATGCGGTTGAAGAGTCAGAAACACCGAGGTTCCCTTCGGGAGCTCTGTGGATGGGACCTCGGCAACGAACCCAAGAAATGATGTCACTTCCTGGCAACAGAACCCAACAGGACCCAGAACCCAGGGATCCAGGCACCACTACGAGAGGAGACTTGCTGCCAAGATGTTCTGCTGTTTGCCCCTGCCCAGAGGCCGAGGCCTCAGGAGGGCTCACAGGCAGAGTGTGTGGGATCACTGTCGACGCTGGCTCAGGGCCCCCCGAGGAGGCCTCTGGCCCTTTGCCCGAAGGAACAGGAAGGTAACACGGGAGCCCCAGGCCGGGCCCGGCCACCTCTCCCATCCCACCCGGGCAACCCTGAGTCTTTTCCCTGTAAATGGGGATGGGGGTTCTCGGGGTGTGTCTGCCTCAAGCAAACCCAGAAGGATGTGCGGTCAGAAGCCTGTGCACCGGTGGCGTCCCCACCCCAGGGGAGAGCAGGGTGGGCGGGATGGGGAGAGTCCAGGCAGCGCTGGCTGCTCAGGTTGACCTGACGCCCTAAGAGGTGTCTCCTTCCTCCCGGGTGGGTATCTGAGCAGACACATGTCTCTACTGGGAGCAGAAATTCAAGTGGGCAGAAGCAGCAGCCATACTGGCCAGGCCCAGCTCGGAAAACACCAAGCAGGCCTGGCTGACGGTTACTGTCATTGCAGAGCTTCCCACCGGATGTGGCCTACGAGGGGGACACGCCATCCACCTCCTCGAGGGAGGGGTCGGAGCCCCACCCCCCTGCCCGTGAGGCCCAGTGCAGGGTCCAGGTGAGCGTGCCCATGGAGGGGTCAGCCCAAGGGGGAGTGAAGAGCAAGAGGGGAGGGCCTCCCCAGAAACCACCCAGGACACACCGTGGGGCCCACACCGTGGGGCTCAGCACACCTGGCTCCGACCCAGAGCCCCGAGCACCCCTCCCTCTGAGGCAGCACGAGGACCTGGAGCCCAGCGCGGCAGAGCACAGAGGTGAGGAGGCTGGGGCTGGGAAGCTGAGTGTGTGGGGACGGGTGGTGAGCTTCACAGGGAGGAGTCCTCCAGAGCTGGGGCTGGGCCTGGAGCAAAGGCTGGCCTCACACCATCTTGCAGACTGCAGTCAGAGAAGGCATCCTATGCTGGCTATTCTACTGGAAGCTCTGGGAAGCTTTAGAGCCCAGTTAGGCCCGTGACAAGGGAGACCTCTGGGGACTCTCTTCTTCTCTCCCAGCTCTAGCTCTGACCTTCCAACTCAGCCAGGCTCCATTTCCAACACCTGTCCCTACAGAGGCAGTTGCTCCACGTGTAGGACCCAGGGATCCACTGAGGGGACAGCGAGACCAGATCCATCCTGCCTCAAGGACCCTGGGTCAGCTGCTCACTGGCCACCACACGGGCCAGATCGGACCTCTGTGCCTGCATGACCCCCAGCCCCAGGCACCCATGTCCCACCCCCTCGGCCCCAATGTCCACCTGCACCTGCACCTGCACGTGCACCTGCTCGGGTTGTGGCAGGAGAACCCGAGTCAGGGCCTGAGTTACCACCTCTGCAGGGAGAGCCTGCCCTGGCTCCTGCTTAACACCCAGACGCCCACGATGACTGACCCACCGCTGCAGGGAGCACGGGCCCCTCTTCTGCACAGAGACCCAGAGCCCGTCCTGGAGACCCCAGGTCCAGGGGAGCCGTGGGCTCTGCAGCCGCTATCCCTGTCTGCCCCCCATGGATGCCAGCAACTCGCTCCCCACCCAGGGCAGACTGACTGCCCTTCCCTTGAGGCTCTTTTCCTTTGGGTTTTCTCTACCTATTTTGTGCTCTTTTATTTCTTCTATGGTGTTCTGTACTTTTTTTGGTTCAGTTTGAATGAATAAAATTATTCATTTATTTAATAATAACAATTTAATCATAACAATTATTGTTGTTTAATAATTGTTATTGTTGTTAACAATTATTGTTGCTTCATAATAACAATTATTAAAAATGGGTGGAATTTGGGAACACTGAGGACCTACAAAGTGTTGTGTAACCATTGCCACCTTGTAGACTCAGACCCTTTTAATATTTCCGCCTCACCTCCCAGCAAACCCTGTATTCACAGCAAGCACTCCCTGTTCTTCTGTCTCCCTGCCCATGAACAAACTTGAAACCTTTTCTTTCTTCATTTCTTCCTATATTCTGCGTGTCCCCATCAATGACTATCAGTGAAACAATGAGGTACTTTTGTTCTGACTCACCACATTTTGCAAGGCTACGTTTGAGAATTCTTGTTTTGATTTCATTTGAAGTACCTTCGAGTATCTGAAAGGATGGTGTAGGTACTTTCAAGATATCATGGGCCAGATGAAGCCCTTCAGGCAAATGCCATCGTATTCCCCAGGCAGACATTGCTGTTGCTAAGAATGACATCTCAGCCAGAAGGCAAATGCTGAGCTCTTCCTGTGGCACAAACAAACTCACAAAATCAGCCAAGAAAGAGAGCTGGAAAAACAAACAACCCCAACAACTAGGAAGCCATTCCTCATGAGACAAGGCTAGAGAATGACCTAACATCCTGGTGACCCAAAAACCCTCTAGAAAATTCATGTGGAGAATTCATTCTCAAGAAGAGAACACGTGGGAAGAACTAAGGAGAGGCAATGCACATGGCCAGTCTAGCCTAGAGATGGCCTGACCGCTCAGATGGAGACGCACCAATGGAAACCCTTTGCAGACAGCAGTAATGGTCATCACCATGGTAACTGTTAAGTCTGGTGACAACCTGCCCTGGGCACCACACGAGGGAGCAGACCTGGTTCTCGTCCTCTGGCCCCACACCACTCCCTCATGAAGGCAGCTCACGTGCCATCGCGCCCTGCCTGCCTGTCTGACTCATCCATGAGCTCTCACTACCTCCAGGGCAGGCCTCCACTTTCTCCTCTCTGTGCACCGTGAACCTGCACACAGTGGGCCTTCAGAACCTCAGGAGACTCGAGCCATTCCCACTAGAGCCAGGACCCTCTCCAGGCATTCAAACTCCTGTGGAGTCACTTTGGCCCAAGCACGGGTTCCACAACCCTGGAGGCTACAACACCCTCTCAACTGTGAAGAGTCAGGTCCCTTTGGACAGAGCTTCTGAGCTGTCAGATCTGAGCTGTTGTTTCATTGTCAGCTCTGTCCGTCCGGTGGCAGCCAGGCGGGCCATGCTGCAGACAAAGGAGCTCACAAGCTGAGTTTCAAGGGAGGCATGGCAAGGAGAGCGAGGGACACAAACTGAGTGAGGGACCCCACAACATGTGGGAAAGGCCTGCGGTGTGCAAGTGGGGAGGAGGGCCCCCAAGGTCCACAGAAAGAGAGGGACTCGGGAGCAAAGGCCGTTGGCTTCTCCTCTAGCAGCTCCACATGGCAGCCCGTGAACAGTGGTCAGCAACGGTGGTCACTAGAGGGTGACTCTGTCACTTCCTCAGAAATCGAGAGAAAGGTGTCAGTGTAAGTGGGAATCTGGAGGGTGTGGCGGGGTGGATGAAGCGAGGGGCCCTTCCTCTCTTCAGCGCAAACTGCTTTTGGAAATCTCAAAGCTCCCATATGGCAGTTACCAAGTCAGGCCCCAACAGTATCCAGCATGGGCTGATGCCTTAGCCCCTGACACACAGACCACCCACACCAGTGGCTTCCCTGCGTGCAAACGGCAGGATCCGGGGCTTCTGTCTGGGTGCACACCTCCTTGCTGTAGCCACGTGACCCCCTTCTCTGAGCACCAGTCTCATGCTCTAGCATGAGGACATCGACTGCTCCCTTAGCAGCTTTCTATTTCAATCCTGTGAAGACTGCTTCGGGTTATCCTAGAATGAATATCTGACCCGAAGAGATATCACCTGAATCCAAATTCAACTGGAGTCTCCCAGTGGCATCTGGCATTTCTTCCTGAAGCCAGCCAAAACCCACACAGTTGCATTTCCATGTCTCCACTTAGCCAGCTGGATAGAAAACCCAGCAAGGTTCAAACAAACTGACAGACAAACAGAAGAGAACTCACGAGCAGACGGTTTCCCTCAGGTCTCAGGAGGATCTCCGGGTCCACACCGGGAATGGGCACTCTCAACCCCTGGGCTCAGCAACGCCGTCCTCATCCTCAGGCTGGCGGCTCTGCCCTGATGGGAGCTGGAAGGCCACCAGCCGCCCCAGGTCGACCTCACTCCCCTTCCACTGCTGGAGGCTGACGTCAGCCAGCCGCTCCCCTTCCGGCAGAACCAGAGCCTCTCTTCCCCTTGATTCCAGGGTCGAGCCTGGCCCTGGGTGCTGACTGGTCATTGCCCTAGTCCTGAGCCAATCACGGTGGCCAGGGAGGATGGAACACACCCACTGGCCAGGTCCAGGTCATGTCACCTTACTCTCGGGCACGTGGGAGCTGCTCGCCGTGTGTCAGGGGTGGAGACAGTGCGATGCCCCAAGAGCAGGGCTAGGAGTCCAGTCACTGTGTCCGTGTGCTCAGAGTCCTGGGACGTGCTTCCACGCATCCTCTCGACGCACCACTCTGTCCTCTGCAGACAGAATGGTCATGACACACCTCTCCCCTTCCCAAACCCTGTTTCACATTCAAGGGAGCAAGGACTTCTGTTTCAGGATGGTTTTGGAGATCCTCTGCTAGCCTATTAGAATAAATCATTCAGTCAAAAACCACCCACGAGCACCATCACATGCTGCTCCGTGCTTGCAGGTCTATTCGTTGTTTTGAGTCGAGGGCATGGCCCAGGGCGAGTGAATTTTGTGTAAGGAAGCACCTGAGACACTGAATCACAGAATCACTTTGCTGTACGCCTGAATCTAAAATTCATTACAAATCAACAATGTTTAAATTTAAAAAAAAGCATTCACTCATCAAAAATTGTTCTAACATTTGTCAAGTTATTAAGTGTTGGTTTTTCGTATGTGCGTAATCTTTGGTGGTGTTTTGTGAGGGAGGGATCTAACATCCTTTCCCAATGGATATCAACTAGTCCCAGTGGGCCTCCTTTCTCCCTTTACATATTTAAAAACAATTCTCCAAATCCAAAGTATCCAAGGCTTCAGGTCTTTGGTAATTTGGGAAGCACCCAAGAGGCAGGTGTCCTTTTCGAGTCTTCTCGTTGCATTTGGCCACTGCCAGTTTCTGGTATACACAAGTGCCCCAGAAAGTTCTTTGTAGTGAACCATGCATGTTTCTGTGAGGACAGAGGATGTGAGCACGGAGGAGGGGCTGAGTCTATAGTGACCACTGACCAGCTGAGCAACTCCACCATTTAGTCTGGCTGAGACTTCCAAAGGCAAGTTCTGGGTTTCTTCCTTTGGTGTCTGGCTGCACACAGGAAGGTTGGTGGATTGGGACTTTGGTCTCTGGGATCAGCAGTGTAGTTGAATCTAACCAGCAGATTAGACTCACAGCCTGATTTTCCATTATATTTCCACTATGTGGGCTCTCCTGAGCTAGAGTGGAGATATTTCTGATACATTTCTGCTAAAGGCCTGAAAAGCAGTCAATCCTTCTGCTTCCCACCCCCTGCCTTGTCTGTACTTCTGTCATTTTTTTAAATATAGTTCATTATCAATGTTGTTAGTCCTTGTGTCATTCTGACAGTTAGGCACCTGTGGCTTAATAGGCCTAAAGCTCCTGAGAGCTCTTGGCCTGGTGGATACATGGAGAACTCAGGGAGCAGCAGCACATCACACGGGAGCCTGGACCTGAGGAAGGTCCTTGCCAGGAAGAGCCCGGCCCTGTGGTGGGGGTTCTGAATTATCACTTCTGATCTTGCATCCTCCAGTTTAGGCCCCACTCTGAGATCTGGAAAGGAGGTGGCCTCCCTCCCTGACCCACGACAAGTATCATTTTCATCCTGGTCCTCGTCCAGCCCCATCTGGCTCCCCAGCTCCACACTTGACCCTTGCCCACAGGATGAGGAGAGCACAGTTCCAGAGAAGTTTGACACAAGGAGAGGCTGCTGGAGACCCTCCAATCCCCTGGTCTAAATAAGCACTTCCCTTTAGTTTCACAACCCTGGCAAGGAGGTACTGGCTTTGTGTCCATCTTGCAGTTGAAATGGTTGAGTCTCAGATCATTGTGTGATTTGCCCAGGATCACTCAGCAGGTTAGCAAGTGAGCAGGGATATCAACCCAGAATTCCCACCTCAGAATCCATGACTCTGTGCAAGTCTTTCAGCTCCTGGTTTAAATTTATTTCAAGGTATTTCATTTTTTTTGATGCATTGCTAAGTTCAGTCGCTCAGTCGTGTCCAACTCTGTGACCCCACAGCACACCAGGCCTCCCTGTCCATCACCAACTCCCGGAGTCCACCCAAACCCATGTCCATCGAGTCAATGATGCCATCCAACCATCTCATGCTCTGTCGCCCCCCTCTCCTCCTGCCTTCGATCTTTCCCAGCATCAGGGCCTTTTCCAAAGAGTCAGCTCTTCGCATCAGGTGGACAAAGGATTGGAGTTTCAGTTTCAACATCAGTCCTTCCAATGAACACCCAGGACTGATCTCCTTTAGGATGGACTGGTTGGGTCTCCTTGGGTCTCCTTGCAGTCCAAAGGACTCTCCAGAGTCTTCTCCCCAGGCTCAAAAGCATCAATTCTTCGGCACTCAACTTTCCTTATAGTCCAACTTTTTCATCCACACATGACCTCTGGAAAAACCATTGCCTTGACAAGATGGACCTTTGTTGACAAAGTAATGTCTCTGCTTTTTAATATGCTCTCTAGGTTGGTCATAACTTTCCTTCCAAGGAGTAAGCGTCTTTTAATTTCATGGTTCCAATCACCATCTGCAGTGATTTTGGAGCCCAGAAAAATAAAGTCAGCCACTGTTTCCCCTGTTTCCTTCCCCATTATCTGCCATGAAATGATGGGACCAGATGCCAAAATCTGAGTTTTCTGGATGTTGAGCATTGAGCCAGCTTTTCCACTCTCCTCTTTCACTTTCATCAAGAGGCTCTTTAGTTCTTCTTCACTTTCTGCCATAAGGATGGTGTTATCTGCATATCTGAGGTTATTGATATTTCTCCCAGCAATCTTGATTCCAGCTTGTGCTTCTTCTGGCCCAGTGTTTCTCCAGATGTACTCTGCATATATGTTAAATAAGCATGGTGACAACATACAGTGTAAGAGGGTTCCCTTTTCTCTACACCCTCTCCAGCATTTATTGGTTGTAGACCTTTTGATAGCATCCATTCTGACAAGCGTGAGATGGTACCTCATTGTAGTTTTGATTTGCATTTCTCTGCTAATGAGTGATGTTGAGCATCTTTTCATGTGTTTGTTAGCCATCTCTATGTCTTCTTTGGAGAAATGCCTATTTAGCTCTTTGGCCCATTTTTCTGATTGGGTCATTTATTTTTCTGATATTGAGCTGCATGAGCTGCTTGTATATTTTTGAAATTAATTCTTTGCCAGTTGTTTCATTTTCTATTATTTTCTCCCATTCTGAAGACTGTCTTTTCACCATTTTTATAGCTTCCTTGGTTGTGCAAAAACTTTTAAGTTTAATTAGGTCCTATTTGTTTATTTTTGCTTTTATTTCCGTTAGTCTGGGGGTGGGTCATAGAGGATCTTGCTGTGATTTATGTCAGAGACTGTTCTGCCTATGTTTTCCTCTAAGAGTTTTACAGTTTCTGGTCTTACATTTAGATCTTTAATCCATTTTGAGTTTATTTTTGTGTATAGTGTTAGAAAAGTGTTCTAGTTTCATTCTTTTACAGGTGGTTGACCAGATTTCCCAGCACCAATTGTTAAAAAGATTCTTTTCTGTTTCTTTTGTCAAAGATAAGATGTCCATAGGTGCATAGATTTATCTCTGGGCTTTCTATTTTTTTACATTGATCCATATTTCTGTCTTTGTGCCAGCACCATACTGTCTTGATGACTGTAGCTTTGTCATGTAGTCTGAAGTAAGGCAGGTTGATTTTTCTAATTCCATACTTCTGTCTCGAGATTGCTTTGGCTATTCAATGTTTTCTGTATTTCCAGAGAAATTGTGAAATTATTCGTTCTAGTTCTGTGAAAAATACTGTTGGTAGCTTGATAGGGATTGCATTGAATCTGTAGATTGCTTAGGGAAGTATACTCATTTTCACTATATTGGTTCCTCCAATCCATGAACATGGTATATTTCTCCATCTGTGTTATCTGATTTCTTTCAGCAGTGTTTTATAGTTTTCTATATATGACTTTTGTGTCTTTAGGTAGATTTATTCCTAACTATTTTATTTTATTTTATTTGTCACAATGGTGAATGGGATTGTTTCCTTAATTTCTCTCTCTCTCTCTCTCTCTCTCTCTCTCTCTCTCTCTCTCTTTTTCTCATTGTTAGTGTATAGGAATGCAAGGGACTTCTGTGTATTGATTTTATATCCTGCTGCTGGTGGTACTGTTGCTAAGTTGCTTCAGTCGTGCCCAGCTCTGTGCATCCCGATAGATGGCAGCCCACCAGGCTCCACCATCCCTGGGATTCTCCAGGCAAGAACACTGGAGTGGATTGCCATTTCCTTCTCCAATGCATGAAAATGAAAAGTGAAAGTGAAGTCGCTCAGTCGTGTCTGACTCCCAGCGACCCGATGGACTGCAACCCACCAGGCTCCTCCGTCCATGGGATTTTCTAGGCAAGAGTAATGGAATGAGGTGCCATTGCCTTCTCCTTATATCCTGCTACTTTACTATATTCACTGACTAGCTCTAGTAATTTTCTGGTGGTGTCTTTAGGGTTTTCTATGTAGGGATCATGTCTTCTGCAAGCAGAGTTTTACTTCTTCTTTTCCAATCTGGATTCCTTTTATTTCTTTTTCTTCTCTGATTTGTGTGGCTAAAACTTCCAAAACTATGTTGAATAGTCATGGTAAGAGTGGGCACCCTTGTTTTGTTCCTGACTTTAGGGTAAATGCTTTCAATGAAAAAATCAAATCTTATTAAGTAAATCTCTTTTAGTTCACAAGTACCTTAGTCAAACATTAGAAAGCTCTAAGTAATGTAAACTCCCTAAATTTCTTGCAACAAAAGGGATAAAATGTTATCAAATGTAAATGTATTTTATGGAACCCAAGTTCAGCCTTCTGGAGAAAATAGATCCAGAAACTGGATAATAAAAACACCAAAACTTAAAAGAGGAAGGAGAAGAACACCAAAACTACTCTCTTGTGTGTCTCTTTGGATTAGCATGGTCTCTTATCCCTGTTTCTCTCATTTTATTTTTCTTTTTCTGCAGAATTGATGTCTCTTTTTGACATGCACCAGAATAAACATGGCTGACCCAGATCCTAGTTTGCATCACTTCTTAATTTCAAAGCTAATAAAAAATAACCCATGTGTCAGAGACCCAAATCCAAATACCCTAAAGACTGTGTCTAAGGGTCCAGCTTGGGCCAGGAGTCTGTTCTAGTCAGCAGATAGCCAGAAATTAGGAATACTGAGGTACAATTTGGTTCACCCAACCAGGGAGTGAAGCACTCCTGGATGAAGGGAACATGACTTCAGACATTAAATATGTCTAAATATACATTAAATATGCCCCAAATATGCCTAAGACAGCAAGAGAGATGTCAGACCAAGAAGTCAATACTATCTTCATCAGTAGACATATTCTATGGAGTTATCTCTTAGCAGGGATCAAGTTCTAAAGTTGCCACACATTGAACAACCTCTTATGGACAAAATTATCTTTAAAATATCTTTAAAAACCCTAAATCTTTCCATGCATGTGGTTTCTTATATATAACGCCCTTATATCCTATAAGCTTTGTTCACAAATAGCAAATATTCTTGACTCAATTGGCTTAAACAATAAGGATGAAAGCTTGTCATCTTACAAACAAGTGATCCGTGGTTTGTAAACTAAATTGTTCAATGTCGTTATAGCACAAAAGTTCTTTTGGTCTTTCCCTTCTGCCATCCTTAACGGGTCTGTCTCTCCCAAGCTAACACCCCTCAAGCCACAGCAGACCAGGGAATTAATCCATGTAGGAATATACACAAAATCTCTTCCTTATTTGTCTAATCCAAAGAGTGATGTAAATTCTTTCCCAAAGCCCCCTACTCTAAGTAGACCTTCCCCAAGTCTCAGTAGACATGGGACAGAACTCACCCCAAACTAATCTCTAAAAGAGATGTAAGATCACTGGACCAAGTTTATAGCAATTGAAATTTACTCAGGAGCAACTCTGGGCAAAGCTGGACACATACAGAATCAGGATTCTCTCAACCTGAAAGAGGTAGGAAATGAACAAAACTTATAAAACTCTTGACTCCTGGCATGTCTAATTAATCAAAACAGAAAACAGTGAAATGAAACCTTAAACTTCACCACATCCAGTGAATTCCAAGACTAGCCATTGTGTGTGTAAGTCTATTGACAGCCTGTGACCTGGAAATATTCTTTCTGAGTATTCTGGAGTATCCTAGAATATTCTTTGGGAACTTCTTGCCGAGTAAACTTAGGACGTTTGTGAAGAATCCATGTGGATAGAATGAGGACTAATTTCACTGACCTGGTTGTTTTGTTGCTTACCCCATGGGGGTTCATGTTCGCCTGAGGCCCTGGAGGGACCCTTCAGCAAAGGCTGAGGGTTACACATCACCTTCTTCCCTACGACACCAACAGGGTCACATTCTGGCTACTTGACAGTAGCCACACATTTTTGTAGCTACTTGCACTAAATTCCCACTGAATCCTGAGAAAACTATTCGGTAGAAATTTGTTCTCAAGCAGCAAAGTGTTTTATCTTACATTTTGTCCACATGTCATGCTGGGTTTTTTTGCTTTTTAGAGTAGTTATTTGTCATAACCAACTATTGACTTCTTGAGAACAAGTCTTGGATGCTCAGAGCATCAAGTCTGAGGGCCAGGGTCACACTGATCAGAAAGTGTTCAATGAATGAAAAACTGAATTTTCTTCACCAAGTCTGCACCTTTACCTGAGTCACAGTATTTTGTCAGTTGCCTTATGAATTACTAGCTGTCCTTAGTAACTGAACATATGACTCCATCGTAGAATGATGGACAGAAACAGATACATGTATCAAAGGTTTAATGTCAGAAAAGAACAGAGTATACAGTTGGTCCTTAAGGAGAGCAGGACTCCCCAGCCCCTAACTGCAGGCTGTACACAAGGACCACCTTCCAAATGTGTCAGGGAAAGGGGCCAAAAAGGGTAACTTTTCATTAGAGACACTTAACAGACACTACCTCAGCCAGATGGTCAAGGTCGACAGCAATGGTGAAGTTGATAATATATTCTTTAATATGAGGTGATAATGAAGGCACCTTACCTGTGTGACCCTCCTCCTAAAACACAGTTCCAATCATGAGAGTAATGCCAACTAATTTCACTGAAAGACATTCTACAAAATACCTGACCCAAACTGTCAAGTTTATAAAAAAACAGGGGTTGATTGAGGAACTGTCAAAGCCAAGAAGAGTCTAAGGAGAAGAGATGACGTGTTGTGTGGTGTCCCGAATGGGCTCCTGAAACAGGAAAAAGGACATTGGGTAGAAAGTATGGATGTACGAATCAAGTATGCACTTTAATAGCAATGTATCAATATTAATTCATTAATTGTCAGAGATGTACAAACATACAAATATGCTAATGTAAGCCGTTAATAACATGGGAAACACTACGTAAGGTATGTGAGACTCCCTGTGCTATATCAACTTTTATGTAAATCTAAAGCTGTTTTAAAAGTAGAGTTTATTTAAAAAAAAATTGAACAGAGTGACGTATCACTCACTTGTCAATAGGAATTTTTAATTTCTTCTTCTATTTATGGCTTGTGCTTGTGCCTTGTTGTGGCTCACAGGCTTTTTAGTTGCAGCGCACTGGCTCAGTTGCCCTGGAGCTTGTGTGATCTTAGTTCTCCATCCAGGGGTGGAACCCACATCCCCTACATTGCACGGTGAATTCTTGACTAGTGCATCACTAGGAAAGACCCAGAAACTTGCAATTTCTCTAAAGGTACTGAGTTGGGCCCTGGAGAACATGGTGGATCTGCAGAACAGACACACTCACCCAGGATCTTCACCTCACATGAGTCTGGAGTGGAGAGGGAAGAGGAGAAAGACAGTTGCCAAATGATGGCATTGAGTAGACTATCATCCCTGCCCCATGGAGAAATGGATTAATGTCTGAGGTGCAGCAAAGAGAGAACACTGCTTTCCTCACAAGGAGAGTGAGGGAAGGGTGTCTCTGAATGGCTGGACTGTCAGCCTAGAGTGGCCACTGCACATGACACTAGAGGACCCCCACCTTAGCAGCCCTCCCCACTGCCTCCTGTCACACTGAGGGAAGGAGAAGCTTGGCAGGAAGACCTCTAGCTCTGATCTGCAGACCTGGCAGAGCTAACCTGAAAGTCCAGTAGCTTTCATATTCTCCCAGAACTTTGACACCTCAGAATCAATAAAGACAACATTTTCTTGAATGAAAAAGAAAAAGGAATAGTACACTACTGTTCTTCCCAAATACACTAAATAAAATCTTTTAAATCAGTTATTCCCAAAACAAACAAACAAAAACCAAATGAGATAAGGGATCAGGTTGCTCAAAGATGGCTCAATTATTACATGTGATGGTTATAGAAAGAGGACAGTCTAACTTGTTTACTTACGCAGTTGGCAAACATTAAAAGACTTGGCTGTGTCAGCTGAAAGGTAAAAGCACAGTTTAAGGGGTTTGAGTTTAGGTTTCATTCAGGGACCTTGCAGAAGACTAGAGTTTGGGAGACAGGCTCCCAGTTGCTCTAGGGCAATTGCTCTGAAGACACAGGAGGAAAGCCAGTTTATATATGACTTATGGCTGGGAATGCATGCAGTCAAACATCCACCTCAGCAAAAGATTCCTGGTAGTCATAAGGAAGAGATACAGCAAGTTAAGGATTTTCATGATTTTTATATGTATGGGAATGTGCAAGAGTCCGGGTTTATTAGAATTCTTCCTGAGGTATACATCTAAGGGTGTGAGGAGCCTGCTTGTCCATAGCACAGAGCATCCTCCTACTGTCTTTATTCCCTCTCTGTGTGTACTGTTGCACTTGACCACAGGGAGTTACAGCTTCAATTCTTATAGACCTGGCTGGTGAGCCATACTTAGCTTTTTGCTTATAGCTGGGTGGTACTAATCTAGATCCCTGATTGTCCTTGAGAAGTTCTCTCATACAGAGACCTGCTCAATTTTGCTTAGCCCAGGCTTTCTTAACACTAGCTGAACAGAGAATCTATTTCTCTGGTTATCTCACAATGAGTAGTACCTGCAGAACATATTCTATGAAAATCCTCCTAAATCAAAATCTAGTAAGAACACTAGAGTTGGGTCCTGGCTGTAAATCAATGAGCCTATGTATTTTACTTGACAGATAATTCCCAGTAAATTAACAGGTATCATGTCTTCCTGACTGTTTCACATGCTCTGATTGAAAATTCCCATCCTGGATCTGCATCAATTCAAAGGGAGAGAGAAAGAGAGGGAGAGAGGAGCTCCTTCTCCCTCCAGGAGCCCTCTTCCTTAAGGGGGAAGATTTGCATTGTGTGTATCACTTTAAAAACTTAGGCATTGCTTGTTCTTTGGGATTATCTGTGTAATTGCTGCTTCCAACTCTTCACTGATCATTTGTTTCTAACTGTCTGCCCTTGCTGGTTTGTTTTGCTCCTTTTCCTCACAGTGTCAGACATCGAGATAAGCAAACATGTCCCCACTTCTGCCCTCTATAAGTTCTTATGACTAACCAGGAGAGTTCCCTCATTCATAAATGTTATTTTAAGGGAGTTCTAAGACTTTAGATTGTGTATGCAGTCCATGGAATTCTCCAGGCCAGAATACTGGAGTGGGTAGCCTTTCCCTCCTCCAGGGGATCTTCTCAACCCAAGATCGAACCCAGGTCTCCCGCATTGCAGGTGGATTCTTTACCAGCGGAGCCACCAAGGAAGCTAAGACTTTAGGCTGTAAAGAATCAATATATATTCTCATTTATCATTCATTCACTTGATAAATCTTTTCTTGAGGGCATACCATGTGCCAAACACAGTTCCAGATACTGGCAATACAGTGATAAATCCAAGTTTATGCACTCATCCTGGTGGGGAGATAGAAGGAAGAAAATAAGTGCTGGGGCATTAAAGCAGAATAGAAGGTATAGAAACTGATAAGGAAAGTGCTATTTTATATAGCAGTATCAGGGAAGACATATGGATAAAGTGACATTTGGACAGAAACATGAAGTGCATAAAGGAGATGGCCAAGTGAAACATGCAGGTTAAAAAAAAGAAAGAAAGTAAAAAGCCTAGGTTCATCAGGAGGACACAGCAGGTGCAAACTCTTTGAGTGGGAGTGTGTTTGGCATGCCGTAGGAATAGCATAGGGAGACCGTATAGCCTCTGCAGTGGGGGAATTAAGGTGGGGGTGCATGCAGGAGACAAGGGCAGGAAGCTTGGTGGTTGAGCAGAACAAGTCATGTGAATTGTTCACCCACAGCAAAAACTGAATTTTACTTTGACGTAAAGTGGGAGGCCATTTTAGTAACGATTGTAAAAATCCTACATTGGGTGTAATGACATCCAATTTCTCTGATTTAATCATTTTCCTTTTGCATAAAAATACCAAAGCACAACAACAGACAAGTGTACAAAGATACAACATAATCATCAAAATTGAATTCTGGAAAATGTTTTCTCTTGTTTGATATTCTCCTTTTATCTTAGCAGCACCAAAATGCTACTACCTTCTCCAAGTATTATGATATTTCACCACAGATTTTTAACCGCCCCCCCCCAAAGATTACATTTTCTTTCCTTAAGCAATGATTGCAAACTTAGCCACATTTAGCAAATTAAAAAAAAATTTTTTTAATGATTAACCATTCAGAAAAGTTGAATCCTTTTTCCTAACATTTTAATGTCAGATCTCAAATCTTCAAATACTTGAGTGCATCCTGCCTGACCTGATAAATTTCATATTTCCCAGAATTGCTGTGGTGCAAGTTTTCTTTCCTTCCAACACGCCATCTCTTCAATGAGTTACACTCTGCCTTCAGTTCTCACTTGCCCTTCACTATGTAAATTACGAAAGAAATCTGCAACATTTCAAAGCAATCCTTTCCTAGCAGTCAAGATCTGTCACCTGCCAATACTGCCTTGGGGCATTGTTACATATTAAATCTTGGTGAAGTCTGGAGAGGTCTAGAAGTTGCTTTCTTTTGTCAGGCAGCAGATAAATATAGCAGTTAAATTGTGTATCCCAAATTCATTACCAATTATGGGCCTATCAGATATTTTGTTTTGGAATGTACGTGTCAACTTACAGAAAAACAATTCCAAAGCCTGCCACCAAATTACCATTTTGTGCCACTTGAAAATTAGGCACTAAAATAATTGCAACCCATGGATATATCACAAGATCACAAGCCAGACATTTTATGTACAAACTGAGAGTTTGAAAAATTTAAAGCAATTAAATTTATCAATCTTTGTATAAGTTAAAAATAAATATTTACTTAAATTCTCAACCAAAATCATAAGCTCAGTTGGAGAAAGACCACATAATAAGCTTAATCTGTGACCGTAACTTAAAGGAACCCATCCATTGTCAATATCAGTCAGTTCAGTTCAGTTCAGTCGCTCAGTGGTGTCTGACTCTTTGCAACCCCATAAATCGCAGCACGCCAGGCCTCCCTGTCCATCATCAACTCCCGGAGTTTATTCAAACTCATGCCCATCGAGTCGGGGATGCCATCCAGCCATCTCATCCTCTGTCGTCCCCTTCTCCTCCTGCCCCCAATCCCTCCCAGCATCAGGGTCTTTTCCAATGAGTCAACTCTTCACATCAGGTGGCCAAAGTATTGGAGTTTCAGCTTCAGCATCAGTCCTTCCAATGAACACCCAGGACTGATCTCCTTTAGGATGGACTGGTTGGACTGCCTTGCAGTCCAAGGGACTCTCAAGAGTCTTCTCCAACACCACAGTTCAAAAGCATCAATTTTTCAGCGCTCAGCTTCCTTCACAGTCCAACTCTCACATCCATACATGACCACTGGAAAAACCATAACCTTGACCAGACGAACCTTTGTTGTCTAGTGTCTCTCGTTGTCAGTAGAAGGTAGCATAAAAGGGACATTCTTTTTGTGAGCAGACAAATCCAGATTGCCATCTTTCTTTAAACATTTATTTAAGTTCAATTTTAATTAATAACAAATATGTTTAAAATGTGTCTGTGACAGTTTCCAATTTCTGATCTTTTGGTTTTTGAAAACTGATTTGGGACAGAGGGAGAAAGAGAGGGAAAAAGAGATACCCCTTGAAGGTCTTTTTCCTCCACCTTTTATCCTCTTAATACAGGCTTTTCCCCAAATAGATATTTAATAATTTACATTGAAATATGGTAGGGCAAATAATGTCTAAACCAACCTCAGTGCAAGGCTTAAAGAAATAATTTTAGCCAAGGTTGAAATAAAAGAGAGGAACTTCAAAGGGGATAATGAAGAAAACATAACAATGCTATTCATTCAGTCATTCACTCATTTATGAAAAGATGCTGTAGTGCCTGCTCTTAGCTGGTGCTCTGCTGATCAAGGGCTGGGGTGGAAAAGACCACAGAGTTCCAGACTTCAAGAAGCTTATCAACAATTAAAAGACATAAGGCGTACATGTGAGGTGTACTAGATATATGTAAGAAGTGAAAGGCAGAGTGAGTGCCAACTGAAACATCATTTCCATTTGAGAATGTTCTGGGAGTTGCTGGTAAATAGAGTGGTGGTAATTAGCTTAGCTAAGTTAATAATTACCTTAACAGATTGAAGGGAAAGTAAGAGTGACAGTGATCAAAACTGATTCTCTGGGTTCTGTCAGAGTCTTATTAAAATAGTGTCAAGAGAAATATAACAGGAAGCCCATGACTAAAGGACACCTTGCTTTGTGTGGCTGTGATTTGCAAACTAATCAATCTGACAATATGATCAATATGATTCCTGAAAGTTTTATATCAGTTTTACCTAGAAATTTTGTGTTATTGATTGTCTATCTGTTGCATTTGCAAAGAAGCTGTTTATCTCTAAATTATGCAACCTTCATGCCAAAAATTTTACAACATTCAGTTTGCTCAGTCATGGCTACAAAATAACTAGCATGAAATCTGAGGGTGTGCAATAAAATATTTAAGAAGACATTTAAAAGCCTGGTTAATATTTAACTGGAAACTTATGTAATAAAAATGACGCTGCTGAATGTGACTCATGATAACCTTTAGACTTGTATAAAAATCAAATTAATGATGGTTTTAAAACATGAAATGATCATTTCAAGGGAAGAAAATTAGTTTTGTGTGACCATATGCTCCAAATTCTGAAGAGAGTTAGAAACCATCAAGAAGCACCATAATTATAGAGACAAAAACTCTACTTGAAATTGACTCACATATCAAATACTTCCAGATTGCCCACTGTTTAAGATGCTCCCCTCCTCACATTTCTCAGCATGGGATGCAAGCTCCCCAACACCCTTGCCCTGCCTCTTCTGTAGTGACCAGCTCATTCATCCCTCACTTTAGCAAAAGGCAACTTACTCTCTGGAAAACCATATTGGGCCTGCATTCACCATGGCCTTTGCTGCTGGGTACACAACTTTCTTCACATCTCTTCCCTTTTAGCTCAGTCAGTAAAGAATCTGCCCACAGTGCAGAAAACCTGGGTTCGATCCCTGAGTTGGGGAGATCCCCTGCAGAAGGAAATGGCAACTCACTCCAGTACCCTTGCCTGGAAAATCTCATGGACAGAGGAGCCTGGTGGTCTGAGATCCATGGGGTCGAAAAGAGTCAGGCATGACTGAGTGATTAACACTTATTTACTTATCAAAGTACAACTCACCTCTAGTTCTTCATGAATTGACATAAACTCAATTATTGCAGCTTTCAACTTGACTATACATTGTGTAAACATGGTCTACAATTCCTGGGGAGCACTGAGGAATGTGTGGACAACATCTCAATCCAAGGAATCCTTAAAGGACTCAATTGCCAGGTGTGCAATGATCCCCAGGATAGTGAACTGGGAGAAAAGGAGGGAAATGGGGGCCTTGCAGAATAAAGAACAGAAAAAATAAGCTAACTCAGTCTGTGTGTGTGTGTGTGTGTGTGTGTGTGTGTGTGTGTGTGTTGGGGCATGGAGAAGGCAGAACAAGGGTTTACCAGGAATCCCAGGCAGAAGTGTTGCAAATTCAGTCTTGGTTCCTACAGAGATTAGTACTTTTTTCATATTTGCTTGTTTGTTTTTTTTTTAAGTATTGCAGCTTTATTGAGATATAATTCATCTAGCACACAATTAACCCACTTAAAGTGTAAAATTCAGTGGTTTTTAGCATACTCACAGACACGTGGAACCATTTTCACAGTCAGTTTCAGAACAATCTCATCATCTCCAAAAGAAATTCCATATACTTTAACCATAAGTCCACTGTTCCCCAATCCGAGAGACCTAAACAAGAATGAATCTGCTTTCTGTCTCTCTAGATTGGCCTTTTAAGGATATTCATATGAACAAAGCTCTACTCTTTGGTCTTGTGAGCCTGGCTTCTTTCATTCAGCATCAAGCTTTCAAGGTTCACCCAAGCTTATTATGGTCATTATTTCAGCAGGTGGGATCATCCATTGGAAGTGTGAGCAAGAGACCAGTCCTTAAAAGGTTGCCCCACCCAGAGTAACCCTGAGAGAGTTGGGCAAAGTGTGAGCAATCAATCTTGCTATCCAGGGAAGATTTCAATATTATAAAAAATAAAGTCCAAGCCTAGGTATATGGACGATATCAGTAAAGACAGAGCTACAGGAGTTTTTCCTAGCCTCCACACATGTAGGTTTATGGCACAAAACAGGCTGTAGAGCCACCCCAATCATTCCAGCCCTTTTCCCTCCTTATTTTCACATTATGGACCATAGCACCAGTTACTGACAGAAAAAAAAACAAACAAACAAAAAAATAAACAAAGATCATGAACAATGTAGTAGGCTTTTTTTTTTTTTTTGGTTATCATACCATAATCTATCAATATGATGATCATCATGAAAAATAGGATATCTTCAGCACAGGACTTTTTTTCTTTTTTTTATTGGGCTGTGATGACTTTAAGGTTATGTTAGTTTCTACTGCACAGCAGTGCGCATCAGCCACAGACACCCATCTGTCCTCTCCCTCTCGAGCCTCCCCCCAACGCTTCCCCATCCCACCTCTGTAGACCATCGCAGAGGGCCAAGCTGAGCTCCCTGTGCTAAACAGCTGCTCCCCACGAGCTATTTTTGCACATGGTGGTGTATGTACGTCAGTACTATTCCTTCAGTTCGTGCCACCATGTCCTGTCCCTACTGCGTCCACAAGTCTGTTCTCTACGTCTCCACCTCTATTCCTGCCCCAAAGGTAGTTTCATTGGTAACATTTTTCTAGATTGCATATATATGCATTAGTATATGGTATTTGTGTTTCTCTTTCTGACTTACTTTACACTATATGACAAGCTCTAAGTTCATCCACATCCCTACGAGTAACTTAGGTTCACTCTTTTTATGGCTGAGTGATAGTCCTTTTTATATATGTACCACATCTTCTTTATCCATCCATCTGAAGTGGACATCCAGGTGGCTTCCATGTCCTGGATATTGTAAATAGTACTGCAATGAACACTGGAGTACATGCTCTATGTTAGTTTTTTATGGAACATTCATGCTGTTCTCCACTGTGGCTGTATCAATTTGCTGCTGCTGCTAAGTCGCTTCAGTCGTGTTCGACTCTGTGTGATCCCATATATGGTAGCCCACCGGCTCCCCCATCCCTGGGATTCTCCAGGCAAGAACACTGGAATGGGTTGCCATTTCCTTCTCCAATGCATGAAAGTGAAAAGTGAAAGTGAAGTCGCTCAGTTGTGTCCGACTCTGCGACCCCATGGACTGCAGCCTACCAGGCTCCTCTGTTCATGGGATTTTCCAGGCAAGAATATTGGAGTGGGGTGCCATTATATCAATTTATATTTCCATAAACAGTGTAAGAGGGTCCACTTTTCTCCACACTCTTTCCAGCATTTAATATTCGTAGAATTTTTGATGATGACCAATATGACTTATGTGTGGTGATACCTCATTGTAGTTTTCATTTGAATGCCTCTAATAATTAGTGGTGTTGAGTATCTTTTCATGTCCTTTTTGGCCATCTGTATGTCTCTTTGGAGAGATATCTGTTCAGGTCTTCCATCCATTTTTTTATTGGATATTTTTTATATTGACCTCCACGAGGTGTTAGTATATTCTGAAAATTAATCCTTTGTCTGTTGCTTCATTTGCAAATGTTTTCTCACATCCTAAAGGTTGTCTTTTCATCTTGTTTATGGTTTCTTTTGCTGTGTAAAAGCCTTTAAGTTTAATTACATTTCAAACATTTATTTTTGTTTTGATTGTCATTACCCTAACAGGCGGGTTAAAAAAGATCTTGCTGTGGTTTATGTCAAAGGATGGTTTTCCTGTAAGAGTTTTATAGTGTCTAGTCCTACAATTAGGTCTTTAATCCATTTTGAGCTTATTTTTATGTATAGTGTTAGTTAGTGTTCTAATTTTATGTTTTTACATGTAGCTGTCCAGATTTCTCAGCACCACTTATTGAAGAGGCTGTCTTTTCTCACACACCTATGGTCAACTAGCTTGCTGCATTTGTCATAGGCTAGTTGACCATAGGTGTGTGAGTTTATTATCCCTAGGCTTTCTACTTTAAGCTTTGTAGAATAGTTTGAAGTTAAGGTGCCTTACTCCTCCTGCTCTAGTTTTCTTTCTCAAGATTATGTTGGCTATTTGAGGTCTTTTGTGTTTCTATACAATTTGTAAAATTTTTTTGTACTAAACCTGTGAAGAATGTAATTGGTGAATTGCATTGAATCTGTAGATTGATTTGGGTAGTATATACATTTTCATTATATTGATACTTCCCATAAAGAGCTATGCTTTATTTCTCCATCTGTTTGTGTCAATCTTTGGTTTCTTTCATCAGTGTTTTATAGTTTTCTGAGTAGGTATTTTGCTTTCTTAGGTAGTTTCATTCCTAGGTATTTTATTCTTTTTGTTACAATGGTAAATGAGATTGTTTCCTTGATTTCTCTTCCTGATCTTTTATTGTTAGTGTATATGAATGCAAGATATTTTCTGCATTAGTTTTGTATTCTGTAATTTTAAACAAGTTCATTTATTAGATCAAGTAGTTTTCTCATAGCATCTTTAGGATTTTCTGTGAATAGTAGAATGTCATCTGCAAACAGCGATGCTATTACTTCTTTACCAATTCTATTACTTCCCCCCCCACCCCCCCCCACCCCCGATTGCCATGATGAGGACTGAAAAAGCTAATGATTGGGTAAGGAGGCCAGGATCCCCAAGTGGCAGGAAAAAATAAACTACAAGTGGTGGACTTTTTTTTTTTTTCTCTTCTCTCTTATTTATCTTGCCATGATGACAGTTGGTTGCACCTAAAACTAACTTTTTCTCAAACCTTGAGCTGCTAATTGCTCAGCAAACCAAAATGTTTTACTCATCAACATTTTTTAAGCTAGTTAATGAAACAGTATTTGCTTGGGAATCTACTTTTCTTCAAGACTCATGTCAATTGTTTTATGGCCAAGGATGGCTCCCCTTGTGCAAATTCTATCTTAAAATGCATGTTGTGGGAGAGGAGCTTGGTGCAACTCTCTCAGTCTTTTGGAGGTGTTTCTTTTATCTATGATTAGCAGCTTGCAAACAAGTATATAAGACTTTACTAAAAACTAGAAAGGGAGCACTCTTTCTGTCCCCTTCTGATACCTATGTCAGAAGCTTTCCCTGTCCCTTTACTCCTTAATAAAACTTTGCTGCACAAAAGCTCTGAGTGATCAGGCTCATTTCCTGCCACAGATTGAAATCCTCTTCTCCAGAGATCATGAATACCTGTTCTGTTCACAGCTCATGGCAGTAACATTTCAGAACTTCCAAAACTATGTTGAATAAGAGTGATGAGGGTAGACATCCTTCCTTTGTTTCTACTGCTGCTGCTGCTGCTGCTAAGTTGCTTCAGTTGTGTCTGACTCTGTGCGACCCCATAGACAGCAACCCACCAGGCTCTGCCGTCCCTGGGATTCTCCAGGCAAGAACACTGGAGTGGGTTGCCATTTCCTTCTCCAATGCATGAAAGTGAAAAGTGAAAGTGAAGTCACTCAGTTGTGTCCAACTCCTAGTGACCCCATGGACTGCAGCCTACCAGGTTCCTCCATTCATGGAATTTTCCAGGCAAGAGTACTGTCCTTTGCTTCTAATTTTAGGGATAATGCTTTCAGTTTTTCACCATTAAGAATGATGTTTGTTGTGGATTTGTCATATACGACCTGTATTATGCTGAGGTAGGTTCCCTCCATGCCCATTTTCTGGAGAGTTTTTTGTTGTTGTTGTTTTAATCATTAATGAGTGTTGAATTTTGCCAAAAGCTTTTCCTGCATCTATTAAGATGAACATGATTTTTATTCTATAATTTGCTAATATGGTGTATCCCATTGGTTGATTTGCATATATTGAAAAATCCTTGCATTGTGGGATAAATCTCATTAAATTATGAGGTATGATACTTTGAATGTGTTGTTGGATTCTGTTTGCTAGCATTTTGTTGATGATATTTCATCAATATTCATTAGTGATATTGGTCTATAATTTTCTTTTTTTGTGATATCTTTGTCTTGTTTTGGTATTGGGGTGATGGTGGCCTTGTAGAATGAATTTGGGAGTGTTCCTCCCTCTGCGATTTCTTGGAAGAGAAGGGCACGTTTTAGCTCTTCTCTAAATGTTTGATAGAATTCCCCATGTGAAGCCATCTGGTCCTGGACATTTTTTGTTGGAAAATTCTTAATTACAGTTTCAATTTCATTACTTGTGATTGGTCTGTTTATATTTCCTGATTGTTGCTGGTTCTGTCTTGAAAGGTTGTACGTTTTCAAGAATCTGTCTTTTTCTTCAATGTTATGCATTTTATTGGTGTATGGTTGCTTGTAGCAGTTGCTTATGATCCTTTGTGATTTTTCCTTTTTCATTTCTAATTTTATTGGGTCCTCTCAGTTTTCATGAGGAGTTTGGATAAAGATGTATCCATTTTGTGTATCTTCTCAAAAAGCCAACTTTTACTTTTATTTATTTTTTGCTATTACTTTCTTCATTTCTACTTTTTAAATCTATTTCTGCTCTGATCTTTAAGCATTTTTTCCTTCTACTGACTTTGAGTTTTTTTTGTTCTTCTTCCTCTAGTTGCTTTGGTTGTAAGCTTAGACTATTTACTTGCAATTTTTATTATTTCTTCAGGTGAGATTGAATTGCTATAAACTTACCTCTTACAACTGCTTTTGCTGCATCCCATAGGTTTTTGGCCATCGTGTTTTCATTGTCATTTGTTTCTAAGTTTTTTTTTTAATTTCTTCTTTAATTTCTGCAAGGATCGCTTGGATATTTAACACCCTTTAGTCTCTGTGTGCCTGTGTTTTTAAAAGTTTTTTTTTTCTTGTAATTAATTTTTAATCTCATGGCATTGTGGCCAGAAAGAATGCTTGACACAATTTCAATTTTCTTAAATTTTCTGAAAATTGATTTGTCAATCAAGATATCGTTTATCCCAAAGAGTGTTCTATGTGCACTTGGCAACCTGTCTTCTTTTCTTTATTCTACTTTATTATCTTTCCTTTATTCTGCTCTTTCTGTATTCTGCCAATTTCAGGTGGAATGTCCTATGAATATCGGCTAATTATATCTGGTCTATTGTGTCATTGAAAGCTTGTGTTTACTTTTTTTATTTTCTGCCTGGATGATCCATCTATGCAGGTTATTAAAGTCCCTCACTTCTACTGGGTTACTGTCAATGTCTCCTTTTATGGTTGTTAGCATTTACCTTGTGTATTGAAGTGCTTCTATGTTAGGCACATACGTGTTTACAATTGTTACAAATATTATTCTTAGATTGTTCACTTGATCATTACATAATGTCCTTCCTTATCTCTTGTAATAGTTTTTATTTTAGTCTATTTTGTGTGATACGAGCATAGCTACTCTGGCTTTCTTTTGATTTCTGTTGGCATGGAATATCCTTTTCCATCCCCTTGCTTTCATTTTGTATGTGCCCTAAGTCTGAGTGTATCTCTTGTAGAAATCACCCATGTGGGTCTTTTTTCCTTTTTGTATCCATTAGACCAGTCTGTGTCTTTTGGTTGAGGGCATGCACATGGTTGCACTAAGGTAATTATTGAATTGTATGTACCTATTGCTATTTCCTTAACTGTTTGGGACTTGCTCTGTGGGTCTTTTTCTGTACTTGTTTCCTGCCTAGAGAAATTCCCCGTTTGTTGTAAGGTTGGCTTGGTGATGCTGAATTCTCATGGTTTTTTGCTTATCTGTAAAGTTTTTAATTTCTTCATCAAATCTGAATGAGATTCTTACTGGGTAGTGTAATTGTTGTTGTCGTTTTTTCCCTTTCATCACTTTAAATATATATTGCCACTCCTTGCTGGCCTGCAGAATTTCGGCTAAAAAAATCAGCTGATGGCCTCATAGGGAGTCCGTTGTTTGTTATTTGTTGCTTTCTCTTGCTGCTTTTTAATATTTTTTCTTTGTAATTTTTGTTAGCTTGATTAATATATGTCTTGGTGTTTCTCTTAGGATTTATCCTGTATGGAACTCTCTGCACTTTCTGGACTTGGATGACTATTTCCTTTTCCATGTTAGGGAAATTTTCAACTTTCATCATTTAAATAAGGGCTTCCCTTGTGGCTCAGACGGTAAAGTGTCTGCTTACAATGTGGGAGACCCAGGTTTGATCCCTGGATCAGGAAGATCCTCTGGAGAAGGAAATGGCAACCCATTCCAGTACTCTTGCCTGGAAAAGCCCATGGATGGAGGAGCCCGGTAAGCTACAGTTCATGGGGTTGCAGAGTCAGATACAACTGAGTGACTTCACTTCATCATTTAAATATTTTCTCAGACCCTTTCTCTTCTTCTGGGACCCCTATAATTCAAATGTTTTTGTGTTTAATATTGTCCTAGAAGTCTCTGAGACTGTTCTCAATTCTTTCCATTCTTTTTTCTCTATTCTGCTCTTTGACATTTATTTCCATCATTCTGTCTTCCAGCTCACTTATTTTTTGTTCTTGCTCAGTTATTTTGTGATTGATTCCTCCTAGAGTATATTTTATTTCAGTTGTTGTGTAGTTTGCCACTGTTTGTTTACTCTTTTGTTCTTTTAGATCCTTGTTAAATGTTTCTTGCTTTTTCTCCATTCTGTTTTCTAGATTTTGTAATATCTTTCCTATCATTACTCTAAATTCATTTTCATATAAGTTGCCTATTTCTTTTTCATTTATCATCTGTAACATATTTTTTGTCATCTCATTTCATTTTTGTTGGCTGGGACTGTGTCTTACTAGTTTTTGGCCTGAGATTTCTAGCAGTGGAATTTGCAGACAGTCAGGCAGACCTGGGTCTTGGTGCTGAGATGTGGACCTCTGGGATACTTCACTATGATTAACATTCCCTGGGGTGTGAGGCTATCTGTTAATCCAGCAGTTCAGACTCACTGCTCCCACCACAGAAGCTCAGGCTCAATCTTCAGCCTGTAGAGAGAGACATATCATATGTCACTTATAAGTCTAAAATCTATTATACAAGTTGACATATTTACAAAACAGGAACAGACCCAAAGACATAGAGGACAGACTTATGGTTACCAAATAGGAAAGTGGGAGGAGAGATAAGTTAGAAGCTTAGGATTAACATATACAGGATACTATATATAAAATTGAGGGGAAAAAAAAAAAAAAAAAACAAGGTCCTATTGTATACAGCAACTATATTCAATGCCTTGCAACAATCTTTATGGGAAAAAAAGAGTTCCAATTTATCCACGTCTTGTCAGTACTTCTTATTGTCCATCTTTTTAAAAACAGATTTAATAATAGGCATATAGTAATATTTCATCATGGCTTTGATTTGTTTTTACCTAAAAGCTAATGGTGCCAAGGATCTCTTAATGTGTTTATTAGCCATTTGTATCTCTTCCTTGAAGAAATTTCTCTTCAAAACTTTTGCTCATTTTCTAGTTGGATTATTATTAATTATTTTGCTGTTGTGTTGTGGTTTTTGTTGTTGTTGCTGTTGTTGCTTTGGATACCAGTCCCTTATCAGATATGTGACTTGCAAATATTTTCTCACATTATGAGGATTTTCTTTTCAATTACTTGACAATATCCTTTGAATTACAAATATATTAATTCTCATATATTTCAGTATATATTTTTTTTCTTTTGTCACTGATGCTCTTAGTATTATCCATGAAATCATTATTTAATCCAAGGTCACAAGATTTCTTTCTATGCTTTCTTCAAATGATTTTTAGCTTTATCTAAAATAGTGAAGTCGCTCAGTCATGTCTGACTCTTTGCGACCCCATGGACTGTAGCCTGCTAGGCTCTTCTGTCCACGGGATTTTCCAGGCAAGAATGCTGTAGTGGGCAGTCATTTCCTTCTCCAGGGGATCTTCTCAACCTAAGGATCAAACCTGGGTCTCCCAGATTGTAGGCAGATGCTCTACCATATGAGCCAACAGGGAAGTCTTTTATCTCATATATTTTGAGTTAATTTCTGTATATGATATGAAATTTGGAGTCCAAATTCATTCTTTTGTGTGCCCCATCACCACTGGTTGAACAGACTATTCTTTTCTCATTAAATTTCCCTAACACTCTTATTGAAAGTCAATTGATTGGAAATGTAAAGTTTCATTTCTGTACCCCAAAATCTGTTCCATTGATCTATATTTCCATCTTTATGCTACTATCATATTAAGATGATTACTGTAGTTTTATAATAAATTTCAAAATGGAAAGTGTGAGTCCTTTAAATTTGTTCTTTTTCAAAATGGCCTTGTGTTTTCTGAATCTTTTGCATTCTGTATGAATTTTTACAGTTACAGCCAATATTTAGGTGCTTTTTGTACATTCTTTGTGATTTCCTATGTAGATAACTATGCTATCTGCAAATAGTGACAGTTTTCTTCCTTTTTTTTTCTAATTTGTTTATACTCCTTTTAATTTTCTTATGTTATTGCACTGGCTAGGTCTGCTAGTATTATGTTGAATAAATGTGATAATGTGAATGTTGTGCCTTCTTGATTGTATGTGGAAAACATCAAATCTTTCACCATTAAGTAGATGTTAACTGTAGGATTTTGTAGATGTCCTTTATCAATTTGAAGAAATTATCCTCTACAACTATTTTATTGATAGTTTTGTCACAAATACGCATTGAATTTTGTCAAATGCTTTTACTACATTGACTAGTATGATCATGTGATTGTTCTTCTTTAGTCAAGAAAAATATGGCCTGTTAATATGGTTGAATACATTGATTGGCCAATTCTTTGATACTGAACCAGTCTTGCATACCTGTGATTACCTCTCTAGCTTATAATAAGTAATTTTTATTGCATACTATATTATTAATATAATGTTATTAATATATGCTATATATGATATATTGTTGAATTCTATTTGTTAATATTTAAAAACTTTGACCTCTCTAATCATGGCAGAGATTGATCTTTAGTTTTTCTTTTTTTCAACATTTCTGTCTGTTTGGATATCAATGTAGTGTTAGCTTCATGACATGAACTAAGTTATGCCTCCTTCTCTTCTATTTTCTGAAACAGATTGTTTAGAACTGGTGTTAATTCCTTTGTAAACATTGGTAGTATTCACCAGTAAAACTGTCTGAGCCTGGAGGTTTCTCTATGGAGAGTTTTTTAACTTAAAAATTAAATTTCCTTCATATTACAAGATTATTACTGCTTAAATTTTTTATTGTATTTACTAAATGCATGTATATGGTTTTAATCTTTTTTAAATTTAAAATAAGAATATTTCTTATCTGACCCCTTGGCCACTGCTTTCTCCTCCAAAAGACTTGGAAGCTCTTGGTCTCCTCTGCCTGATTGATCACTCTCCTTCCCTTGGAATGTCCCAAGGCTTTGAATTTCTACCTTCACCTCTCTATGAACATAGCCTCCTTCATTTGATTTTTTAAAATTTTGCCTAAATCACTGCTCCTCTACTAGCATAACTTTTCTACTTAGAAACATTTCCTAAGAGGAAGTATTATCAACTGTTGTCTGTCAGTCAGCGAGCTTCATGTTTTTGGTCAAATACTTTCTCTCTTTGTTTTCTGAGAAGAAGGAGAATTCTAGCAAGATGATATCTAAGGTCTGGCTTTAAAAATATGTTATTTCATGTTTCTAGTCATAGAAACACCATCTTTCCTTTGAGTCAACACCTCTCGTTCTAGAAAGAGAAACTCAAGATCTTTTAGCTGTTTAATTTTTTCCGCTTCTTATTACATTTCTTTTAACTCAAATGTGTCCCCATCACTTTCCAATCATTTCTGAATTGCTCACTGTCCTGTTTCCTGTGGTTGGAACTACTATTTAGTTACTTCCACGATTTTCTCTTTTTCTCTCTCATGAATGTCCTGTCCCTGCCTCCTGTTATCTGAACATCATTCATGTGAGATCCCATAACATTGTACTCTATCATATAAATATACACATATTATATAAATACATATATATACATTTTATGTAAATATTATAAACATGAATTAAATGAATACACTACAAGTCATCAATGTCCAAATATGTCACCTTAAAAAATCATTCATTTTTGTTAAAATAACTCTATATTGGTAATAACTTCATTGGAATTGCTCTCAATTGTTTGGGCATGTATATAATTTTAATGTTCTCAGGGTGAGAAATGTAATTTTAAAACATCAAAAGTTATTGAACATTATCCATCAAATGGGCCAATAGCATTTTCAGGTTCTTTAAAAGGTATATTAGTAAGAAACAAGTATCCTTATGCTTTTGTAATTCACTCTGAAAACAAATCCAAATGACAGCATTCCAAAGTTATACTGTGGCAATGTCAACAGACTTAATAGAAAACTTGCCAAAGTAGCTCTTTGAATGGCAATATTCTATCAAAAGTACAAATTACAGTTTGTCTTTTAACCACCACAGCCTGTCACATATCATTCAAAAAATATTGTATACATTATCTTCTCAAAGTCACAGATTGTAAGCTCCTCAAGGATATATTTTTCTACGTCACATGTTTGTATCCTTTACAATGCATAACATCTTTATTACTTGTGGTATGGCCAGTGTGAACTCCCTGAAAAAAGTCAGTACAATGTGTACAGTGCTTCAGTGTATAATTCAAGAATTAGCGAGATGACCCTCATCATATGATTCGATTTTGTTATGAAGTTTACATTTCAAATTTGCATCATCAAAGACAAAAGTCCCCAAAGGACAAAGCAATTTTTAAAAAAGAATGAAAAGGCAAGTTGCATTGTGGAATTGCTCTTGGATACTGACATATGCATGAAATGAGTTAATGAATAATGCTGAAGTGACAGATTCAATATTATGTTTCCAGGAGCTGTTATGATACATGCAAAACTAATCAATTTAGATTATTCCATTTAGTTATTATTTGTGTCTTCAGGGAATTCCTGAATCATTAAACTTAGCAATTTCTATACCTACAATGAGTATCTGATTAAATGACTCACCTATTGAAACAGTAAACAGGCTACCAAACTAAAAGCCCCTGAGGTAGTAAAAGGCTAAAATCTTCATCTTTTCTAATTTCAAGTGTTTAATAAGGAATATTAGCTATCTAATATAAGCTTAATAAAATTTCATCATGTAAATAAATTCACGTATAGAGCATGAATTTTTTTAATATTTTGTTTTCATAAATATTACATAAGACAGTTTTGTAATGTAATATTTAGAACTGAAGGTTT
Source organism: Muntiacus reevesi (assembly GCF_963930625.1). Taxonomy (NCBI): domain Eukaryota; kingdom Metazoa; phylum Chordata; class Mammalia; order Artiodactyla; family Cervidae; genus Muntiacus; species Muntiacus reevesi. The sequence goes on along the minus strand of NC_089267.1, from coordinate 10,115,054 downwards.
ACATGAACACAAGACTGATACAAACATTTATAGAGTCAAGGCATTAGTTATTGAAATTCAAGGAAAAATCTGAAACTACAATTGTACAATAAATGTGTGCCTACCTAATCTTACCACTTTTGCACCTAGTTCTCTTTAAATAAGTAGACATATTATCATGAGTTCCTTCTGGAGGTGTCAGTCACTCCATGAAATACTCTTTCAGGAAGGGTTCCCCTTCCTTAATAAGCCTACATGATGAATCCAGGCAGAAGCTGACCCCATTAGAGCACCTCCAGCAAAGCATTTTTTACCAAATCAGGTCCATGTGCTTGTCACTTAAAAAAATCACTATTCACAAATGTTGGTAGAAAATAAAGTGGCTTTTAATCAGAATGCTGGCAATCTGAGGAATGGTGGAGGTGCAATCCCCAAAACCCACTTCCAAAGATTCTGCTAGGCCACGAACATTTTTAAAGGGAAATAATCTCAGTTAATCATTGAGATGAAGTTCATCATTCATCATTGAGATGGAGTTCATCATTGAAATGAAATAATCTCAGTTAATCATTGAATCATTCCCTTCTGTGGGGGCTTGGGCCAGAGATGAGTAGAGCATAGAGGTGCCTGGTTTACATTTAGTGACAAGACAAAGGGGGCACCTGCAGGGAGCTCTTTCCTGTCAAAAGCTGATTTTAAGTTTGATGATTGGTTAGAAGAAAGCGGTGAATTTCCATGTATACAGAAGTTGATCTGTGACGTCCGAGGTTCTAGGAAGAGGGTACTCTGCAGTTTGCAAAAGCATCTCTAATAATAAAGGGTTAGAGCTGAGAAACAAATAGCATGAGCTTGAATTCTTAATGCCAAATGCAGAAAGTTAAACTCTATAAAATCCATTTAATCTGGTGAGGCATGATTTTTAAATGGTTGGGAGACGTGGGATAAGCCATTTAAAAAGAATTTCCTTAACTCTAGTCAGGGTTGTCTATTCTTTGACCACACTGATCACTTCTATCTACTCTGTTTTTTAAAAACTTTCCAAAAAATACTTGTACAATAATCTATGCATATTTGGTTTAGTCTGTTAACATTTGAAAGTTTTTCTGGAAATGAAAAATTTTCAAATAATACTCTTCATTCCTTTCTGCATTAAGGAGTTATGCTACTTTATTTTAAGAGAGATCCCTACCCTCTTACACTGTTAATGGGAACATAATTTAGTGTAGTCACTATGAAAAACAAGTATCGTAGTGCCTCAAAGAACTACTAATAAAGCTACCATATGATCCAGCAATTCCTCCCCTGTGTACATATCCAGACAAAACTAAAGTTCAGAAAGACATATGTATCCTTATTACATAGCAGTATTATTTACAATAGCCAAGAAATGGAGACGGTGACTGCAGCCATGAAATTAAAAGATGCTTATTCCTTGGAAGGAAAGTTATGACCAACCTAGACAGCATATTAAAAAGCAGAGACATTACTTTGCCAACAAAGGTCCGTCTAGTCAAGGCTATGATTTTTCCAGTAGACGTGTATGGATGTGAGAGTTGGATATAAAGAAAGCTGAGCACTGAAGAATTGATGCTTTTGAACTGTGGTGTTGGAGCAGACTCTTGAGAGTCCCTTGGACTGCAAGGAGATCCAACAGTCCATCCTAAAGGAGATCAGTCCTGGGTGTTCATTGGAAGGACTGATGCTAAAGCTGAAACTCCAGTACTTTGGCCACCTCATGCAAAGAGCTGACTCATTTGAAAAAATCCTGATGCTGGGAAAGATTGGGGGCAGGAGGAGAAGGGGATGACAGAGGATAAGATGGTTGGATGGCATCACTGACTCAATGGACATGAGTTGTGTTAAACTCCAGGAGTTGGTGAAACCTGGCGTGCTGCAGTCCATGTGGTCACAAAGAGTCGGACATGACTGAGCGACTGAACTGAACTGAACTGAAGACATGGAAGCAATTTAAACTTCCATATACATACGAATGAATACAGAAGATGTAGTACATGCATACAATGTAATACTGATGTTGCTGCTGCTGCTAAGTCACTTCAGTTGTGTCCGACTCTGTATGACCCCATAGATGGCTGTCTACCAGGCTCCTCCATCCCTGGGATTCTCCAGGCAAGAACACTGGAGTGGGTTGCCATTTCCTTCTCCAATGCATGAAAGTGAAAAATGAAAGTGAAGTCACCCAGTCATGTCTGACTCCTCCTGATCCTATGGATTGCAGCCTACCAGGCTCCTCCATCCATGGGATTTTCCAGGCAAGAGTACTGGAGTGGGTTGCCATTGCCTTCTCCAAATGGAATACTACTCAGTCATAAAAAAGAATGAAATAACACCAGTTGCACCAACATGAATAGAGATGATCATACTAACTGAAGTAAGTCAGAAAGAGCCAATATTGTATGATACCACTTATATGTGGAATCTAAAATGTGACACAAATGAAATTACATTTGAAACAGAAACAGACTCACAGGCATAGATAACAGACTTGTGACTGCCAAGGGGGAGTGGGTTGGGAGACAGAATTCCTGTTGGGATTAGCAGATGCAAACTATTACACATAGAATGGATGGACAAGATTCCACTGTACAGCACAGAGAACTATATTCAATATCCTGTGATAAACGATAAGGGGAAGGAATATGAAAAACAGGAATATATAACTGAATCACTTTGCCACACAGCAGAAATTAGCACAACATTGTAAATCAACTACACTTCAATAAAATTATTTTATTTTTATTTTTTTTCCATTTATTTTTATTAGTTGGAGGCTAATTACTTTATAATATTGTAGTGGTTTTTGCCATACACTGACATGAATCAGCCATGGATTTACATGTGTTCCCCATCCCGATCCCCCCTCCCACCTCCCTCCCCATCCCATCCCTCTGGGTCTTCCCAGTGCACCAGCCCTGAGCACTTGTCTCATGCATCCAACCTGATCTGATGATCTGTTTCACCCTTGATAATATACATGTTTCAAACGAGGGATCCTTAAGGGACTCCTGTAAAGGAAAGCACGTTGTGCATTAGGTTAATGAACAGACTCCCCATGAACGAGTGAGAAACACTCACTCTGTTCCTGCCTTCATCTTTTCTCTGTGTGTTTTCCCTGCATGCCACTGGGGGACCACGAGTCTGGCAGTGCACTCACCAAAAGTCCAGACTTTCCCTTGGAGTCCAGTCCTGTAGTTCAGCCACTTCTATTTTATATTTATGTATAAAATAACACAGCAGCCCCTGTGCTCTTTAAATCACTTAAGTTAAACCTACGACAGGATGCAGGAGTGTTGCCAGTAAGTTAGCAGTCTAGAACAACGGTATTTACATGCAAATATCAACCTCTCTTGAACTTTTTATTAAACCAACCGTATTCTTTACTCCTCTGACTCCAGGAGGGAAAATAAAACATTATAAAGAAGATATCTGAAGCCAAACTAAAGCAAATTGGTTTCCAGTGTTTCTCTCATTTTAAGTAAAAATTCTACTCACATTATTTGACTCATCCCAAGGACACCAGCTTCCCTGTTTGTGTCCGGCATTACAGGAGATGTCAGTCTACAGACTGGCTCGGGACTTCAGTCTATGTTATAAACCACTGCATATGATCCATTTGGTATACATGTTTCACTTTATTCAAAGCAAATTCTTTTTTAAATTTCTATTGGAATATAATATTTAATATATTATATTTAATATAATAATATATTATTATATAATAATAATTATAATAATTATTATTATTAAATATAATAATTATTATAATATAATATAATAAGTCCAATATATTATATTTAATATAATAATATATTATTATTATATAATAATTATTATAATATAATATAATAAGTCCAATATAAATCTATTGGACTTATAATATTTCCAGTGTACACCACAATGATTCAGTTAAAATATAAAATATATAGAATATATTCTATATATATTCCTTTTCATATTATTTTCCATTATAAATTATTACAAAATATTGTATATAGTACCCTGTGCTGTAAAGTAGGTCCTTATTGGTTACCAATATGTATATATTGATATATATCAACATATTATCTATAAATCATGTTATACACACACACACACATATAGTAGAGTGTATGTTAATCCCAAAGTCCTAATTTACCCCTCCCCACTTTTCCCCCTTGGTAACCATAAGTTGGTTTTCTATGCCGTGGGTCTGTTTCTGTTTTGTAAATATATTCATTTGTAACATATTTTAGATTCCACATATAACCAATATCATATGGCATTTGTCTTTCTCTTTCTGACATTTCACTTAGTATGATAATCTTGAGGTCTACCCATGTTTCTGCAAATGGCATTATTTCATTCTTTTTTAATGGCTGAGTAATATTCCAGTGTGTGTACATACCAAGTGAAGCAAATTCTTGTTCAAAAAGCTTATCTTGTAACATTGTCTATCAAGGCCATGCTTTTTGATTAACAGTATTTCTATTAATATTTACCTTGGAGACAAAAGACTCCACAAGGACTTTACAGTAGAAATTCAATAAATATTTTAAAGCTGTACTGATTCAAATTAATTCTTTCTTTGCTGGAAAAGTGGTCCTACAGAAGCCTTCACCTTTCTGAACCAAGGAAAGTAAGAATCTAGATACTTCCAGAGAATCTAACTCAACCTTTGCTTGGCACTTTGTGTCGGGTGTTTATTACTGCATCCTATCTACTGCTGGGCAAGACGGCTTTCCAAGGAGGCCACAGTCCCGTCAGAGAGAATTCAAATAAACAAAATCATCTCTGCAGGATGTGTGCTGAGCCTGGTCAGGATGGGAGGCCAGAACAACGGAGGGAGAAGGCAAAATTTGGCCTCACTTGGAGAAAAGGAAGATGACCAATGGCGGGGATGAGAGGGGCGGGAAGGGGTTCTGAGAGGAGTTGAGGTAACGCTTAAGTCACTGGGATTTGGAAGGCATGGAGTGGAGGCTACACTGGGTGAGGAAGGAAGCACCTGGCAGATGGAGGAGCTCATGCAGAGCCTTGGAGGCCTGGGCAAGGGAGGGCTGTCGAGGGGACCCCACATAATTCAGTTGAGGTAGGATATGACAGCAGGATGGGGGAAGGGGGGAGGAGGAGAGCAAGGTAAGAACTTAATTTGATAGGTTAGGAAATTTGGAATTCATCCTTCAGGGGATTGAAAATCCTAAAGCTTTGCAAGCAGACCTGCTCTGATTGCAGTCTGAGTAGTGCCCCAAATCCTCCTCAACCTGGTGCGGGGGACAGAGAGGCCTGACAGCCGCCCGCTGCGTGAATGCAGAGCCGGGCAGGGCTTCACTGCGGAGTCTTCGCAGTCAGCTTTGAGCCCGGTGAACTTGGCTCGCTTGCGTTAGAATCGCTAGAGGAATTTAAACACCAGGCCCCACCCAGCACCATCCTTCAGGGCCCCCGCCGTGGACCTCAGCCCTTCCCTTCACTGCGTTGACCTCTGTGCAAAAGGATGCTCCCGCTACTCAAGCGAGCGCCGCAAAGACTGGGGCCAAGTGCTTCCTGGGGAGGAAGGGCCCGAGTGAGGCGGCCAGATCTAGAATCAAGTCGTGGCTTTGTCAGCGTTAGCGCTGTGATCTTGCAAGACTCCATAACCTCTCTGAGCCTTGGTTCTCTCACCTTAAAGACGGAAACCAAAGGAGCCATCTAGGAAGGCTGTAAGAATTGCAGAACGCTGATCTCAGGATGAAGCCCTCAGTGGGCAAGGCGGGCAAGTAACCTTCTCCCTCCTGTCTGCAGGATGCTTCAGACAGACAGTTGTCCCAGGATGAATGTGGCTCTGGCTCCCTGAGTGTGGTCCTGCTTAGAATCCTTTCAGAAATTTTAAAGAATCCAGGCAAGCAGAGTGGTTTAGGAGATGGGAAATCTGCACTTCTATTTTCAGATAACTCTAAAGCCTCAGTCCATACCATTTCTGAGGGTAATGAGAAGTGTGATTCATAGTTTAAGCAGAGAAACCTGGATAGAGAAGAGGGAATTCTGCCTGGAGCAGAGAGCTCGGGGAGCTTTGGGCAGAAGGCAGGGACCTAGAAACAGAGGAACTTCCATGTAATTGGCTCCCAATGCACATTCACTGAGGACTTTCTCTTCCTTCCATCCCTAAAGGCAAGAAAAGCAGAAAAATCTTTCCCTCTGTCTCTACAGCGGGCATTTTGCAACAATCCTTAGTAGAACATGTTGGCATTGGAAAACAGGTTCGGCTTTGCCAGAACTGCTGTCATTAGTGCCAAGAGCAGATAGGAATAGAAATAATAACACCAACACTGTAGTTACCATACCAGGAGTCAGCCAGCTCTTCTGGGCCTGCAGCTTCAATAAGTCCAGCCCAGCATCTGAATGTGGCCTCACCTCTGGGCATCATTATTCCTGTGTGGCGAGGGAGCAGAGAGGGAAGGCCAGGAGGTGCAAGACTGTCACCTAATGCAAGATGCCAGCAGAATCAGGAGCCCGAGACTGCCCCTTCCCAAAGGGCTTACTTCCTTTAACTGCAGGCAAAGCTTGAAGACTAATCCCACTTTAATGGAAGTAGTAATTAGCAGAAAACTTCCAGAATACAATTTAGAGAATTGGGCTATTTTATCAATAGCCTTTTGAAAAAATATCATATGTTTAATCCAGAATGTCATTTCTTGGACTATACCCTGACAGAATCATTTAAAATTCATGTAAACGTGTTTTAAGTACAAACATACATATTATAGAGAGATTTTAACAAAAAATAAAACATTTTGAATACACAGCAATAAACTGTTAAATAAATTGTTGTTTTGTATATTGAATATATTCATCCATTGAAGGAAGTTTATTGGAATTTTAAGTGAAAGTATTCATTGTTTAAATTTTCTCTTTTACTCATTTCAAAAAAAAAGAAAATGGAGAGCCACTCAGATTATCCAGTCAAGAGACTGTTTCCTTTTTACACATGATACATATGAAGTGAAACAAGCATGGAATAGAAAAAGTCATTAGGAACAGAGGTGACTTTTAGGAAAGAGAGAAAGAAGACAAAAAATAAAATCAGAAAGATGGTTAGTGACACAAAACTAGAAAATTATAACAGCTGCCTGCTGTCTTTACTCTTTCATAATTATGTTCCAAGAGTACTAACCACTGCAGCTAAACAAGAGGGGAAAAGGAGGCAGAATAAATATTGTAAAGTAGGTAGTACATTTTTTATTATTTAAAAATAATAAAATTTTATATTTGAAAGTTACAGGAAATCTGTTCTGAAAAATAATAAGACAGAAGTTTTGGGAAATTTTAAAAAATGAAAAATATCAGAATGTATAATGAAAAATCAAAAAAGATATGGTACCTAAGAACAAACATTTGGGAAAAGTATAAGGATGTCAAATCTGCCTGGGACCTGAGGGAGGGAGGCCCCTGGAAACCAAGATTTGCATTATTTTTCCTCCATTCTTAAAGCAGTGAAAAATATCTGGAGAATTTCAAAAGGAGACCTGAAGATGATGTTTGCCCTCTAAAGTGAAAGTGAAGTAATTCAGTTGTTTCCAACTCTTCGTGACCACCTGGACTGTAGCCTAGCAGGCTCCTCCGACCATGGAATTTTCCAGGCAAGAGTACTGGAGTGGGTTGCCATTTCCTTCTTCAGGGGATCTTCCCAACCCAGGGATCGAACCCCGGTCTCCTGCATTGCAGGCAGACGCTTTACCATCTGAGTCACTAGGGTATTCTAGCTATTAATGAGGAAGTCGTTTTGAGATGAGCCACATAGACACGGAGAGAGAATTTTAAGACTTATTAGAATAGTGTCTGTGATAGTAAGAAATTCAGACAAGAGACACTAGTAGTTTAGGCTAGGGTGATGGTAGCGACAACAGGGAAAACTGTAATAACCTTGTGCAGTTTAGGAAACACAATTAATAGGACACTCAAATAAATGGGATACAGGATGAGCATGAATAAGCTGTTCAGACGACTTCTGGGTTTCTGAGTCACACAAATGTATAGATGGAGACACCATTTATGTGAAATAGAAAACACTGAAAGAGGGCATATCTTTTACTGCACTTCACTTTACTATACTTCCCAGATATTGCATTTTTTATAAATTGAAGATTGGTGGCAACCCTGCATTATCTGATAATTATTATAAATTTTTAGCAATAAACTATTTTAATTAAGTTTTGTACATTGTTTCTTAGACATATTGTTGTTGCACATTTAATGTACTATAATATAGTGTAAACAGAATTTTTATATACACTGGAAAACAAAAAAGTTCTCACAACTCACTTTATTCGATTTTCACCTTATTGCAGTGGTCTAGACCTGAATCAGCAGTTATCTTCGAGGTACTGTAACTCAAATAACTCCAGTCAGTTCAGTTCAGTTCAGTTCAGTCGCTCAGTCATGTCCGACTCTTTGCGACCCCATGAATCACAGCACACCAGCCCTCCCTGTCCATCACCAACTCCTGGAGTTTACTCAAACCCATGTCCATTGAGTCGGTGATGTCATCCAACCATCTCATCCTCTGTCGTCCCCTTCTCCTGCCCTCAATCCCTCCCAATAACTCCAGTAGCATAACTCAAAAGTCAAAAACCTATTTTCTCCAAATGATTCCTCTAACATGTTTCAATTATCTATTTTGAAACTCAGAAAACTGGGGAATAATTTCTAATCGCCTTTTTTTCCTTTATTCTCTTAAGACATGGGATAACATTGTCTGATGGGGGACTGTCAAAGGGCAGTTAAAAGAATTACCATGAATTAAAAATGCCTTTTAGGTGTATCAGAATATTATCATGAGAAATATAAAGTTTTTATGTGAGGAAATTATAAGCGGTAACCTAACCATGCCTTCCTCTGGAGAAGTACCTTGAGTCTTAATGAGAAAAGAAAATTCTAGCTTTTCTTAAACATCATTTGAATGTCTAACATGAGTTTGTGTTTCTGATATAGGAAAAAGAGAGAAAAAAGTTAAACAGTCATTTTGGAAAAAATAGATATGTTGCTTTTGTTTCAAGCAGAAAGGGGAGAAACGGAGGAAATGTCAAAGAGTCATCCAGTGCTGATCACAGGCCAAGAAGGCAGAGGCCAGAAGTGCCCACTGCACTTAGGAAGACAGAGGCCATCAGTGACCTGGCAGAGTTCATACTCACGGTGGTAAGAGTACTAGGCTGCACCTACCTATGAAGTGGCTGGTGATGGTGGAGACCAAAGCATCCAGCTAATTGGCTGGCAGGTGGCACAGTAGCTCAGGAAGAAAGTAGAGTCTAGGAACTTGCTACTGCTATTTAATTTTAACAAGTATGTAAGCATTCTAATAAACAAATAATAAATATGTAATATTCTAATGTTAAATGATAAAAATATGTAACCATTCTAATGAGGAGGCCATCAAGAGGTAAAATATTAGATTGAAAGAAAATTCTTAAGTAATTTTTAAAACAATGCAATGAAATGTACCAAGATAAAAGGAAGATATTTTGTGCCTGGCTGTTGGTACCTAGCACAATTTTGAAGCCTTAAATAAAATCATAGAAATTTTAAAAATTTACTCTAATGAACAGCAGTTTATTTTATATTCAGAAAAGTAAGGACAGTGAACTCAACTTCACAAAAGACAGAAAATGATGGTGGTCGCCAAGGTGCAGTTCTCTGGGTGTGGATCTGGGATGCTGGAGTCTCACTGACAAGGGTACCACTCTGTCCTGACTTCTCCTTCCCACTCAGAGCTTGAGTGGTGTAAGAATTTAATACTGAATGAAGCTGGTTACTTAGAAGGTTGCAAAAACATGTTTAAATGCAGGATAAGTATTAAAATAAGGGGGGTTTCCAGTTCCAGATAAGACAGAATAGAAATATTTTACCCTATTCCTCTCTGCTTCTTAAACATGAGATACATGAAACGAACATCAGAAGATTCTTTCAGGTGAAAAAAGGAAGATAGCTTTTCTAGGGATCTTGTGACTCAAACAATAACCTGGCAAGTTCTGGATTTCTTCTTGCCTTGGTTAATGGAGAGTTTTGGAAGTTTGAAAGAGCAATAGGGCAGGCAAAAATTGAAAATAAACAAAAATAACATAAGCCTGGTTTCTTTAGCCAAAGGAACTAGAAGGGAGTGGCCGCATAGGGCATAACTTTTGGATAACACCAGACACACCTCAGAAGGACTGCCTCCCCTGCAGCCCGTCTTCTCTGGCAGCTGACATCAGGAGTCCTTGAGGAAGAGATCTGGTTGCCAGCACAGGCTGGCAGTCAGAAATGGCCCCCCATCCTGGCGGGCAGGTGTCCATGTTTACTGGGAGTGTAGGCCGAGCCCGCCCGGCATCCTCCCCCGGGGAAAGAAAGGCAGCGCCTCACCGCCCCCTGAAGGAGCGTGTCAGCAGAGGCTTCATCTATGAGTGAACCCAACTACCACCCTCACTCAGTATAATTGACTAACATCACCGAAATCAATAAAAAATAACTTCTTATATCAAAGACCAGGAGAATCTCAAGTTGAATGACAAAAAACAACCAAAAGAGACAACATCAAGAGGGAGTAAAAAAGACACAATCACAGGAGTACAGACACGCTGGAAGTAGAACAGATTTCACAGAACTGGGCCAACTCCAGTCTGGGTTGCTGAATTCTAACTGCCTGTGAGAAAGCAACGGAAATCCAATAAAACAGCTGCTAAAACCTCAAAAATCCATAATATTTTTCATACACATTAGTCAACCTTTATGAATTATGAATTAATCAACCGCCAAGACACAAGACAAAACAATTAAACACCAAGACAGAAGAAAGGCAAAAATACATGCTTAGGTGGTGAAGCCATTGAAGTGACCAGGAATTTAAGACAACAATTAAAATCTGAAAAATGAAAGATGGAGAATTTCATCCTAACATTGGACTTTATTACATAATCAAATCAAATCAAAAATTAATCAAATGTAAAATGCAAGAACTGATCTATAGAAGAAATTAAATAGATTTAATGACAGATTAGATACACCAGAAGAGATTAATAACAAGCCATAAGACAAGTCAGTGGAAAGTGTCCAGATTAAAGAAGAATAAAAAATACGGAAACAAAAAAAAAAAAACCAGCTTGAGTAACATAAAGGACATACACTTTTAGTGTATGTACAATGGAAATTCCAGAGAAGCATAGGCAGAGAATCATAGCAGAAGCAATATATAAAGAAATAATGACCAAAAAATTTGTCAAAATGATGGATTATATCCAGTTGAAGATTCAAGAACCTCTGCAATTTCACATATGAATGGACTGATAGATAGATTCATACATATGTACATACGTAGATATCACACATGGATACAGAAGTGCATCATAATTAAACTACTGAAACTCAAAGACAAAAAAGAACCTTTAGAGCAGTAATTGAGAAATGGTATATTATCTTCCAATGAGCAGCAAAAATATTGAAACTTACTTCAGAACAGCAATGACATAAGCCAGAATGCATAAGCATATTTTTAAAGATTAAAAAAGAAAATAACTGGAATTGTATATCCTGAAAAAAAAAAGTTCTTAAAAAATAAAAGCAAAACTGAGAAGAATTGAGAAAGTTCTTCTACAATGGAATTCCTCTAAAAGAAAGATGAAAATCAGTTCTTCATGCAAAAGAGAAAAGACCCAGGTGAATGCTTGTTCAGTGTAGGAAGTAACTAAAGACAATGGAGGAGTTAAATGGGTGAGTGACTCCAAATCAACATATTGTCTCTGTAACAATGTCAGTAAGAGCTGTGTGTTTTAAATTACATGCAGAATGAAAATACATGACAACTAGCCCTAAAGGGGGGAGAAGGTTAGAAAGAGTTAAAGTCATCCAAATTTTTTGCATGTTTAGAAAGCAATAAAACAATAATCTTTATTATACTCCCATAATTTTAAAATTAGGTAACCACTAAAAGAGAATTTTTAAATGTATGACTATTTGAGAGAATAGCATTGAAACATACATATTACCATATGTGAAATGAGTAGCCAGTGGGAGTTTGCTGTTTGATGCAGGGAACGCAAAGCCAGTGCTCCATGACAACTTAGAGGGTGGGTTGGAGAAAGACAGAAAGACATGAGAGGGGGATTCAAGAGGGATGGGATATATACATACCTATGGCCGATGCGTGTTGATGTGTGGCGATCCATGATGATGGGCTGCCATTTCCTTCTCCAGGGGCTCTTCCCAACCCAGGATCGAACCCCAGTCTCCTACACTGCAGACAGATTCTTTAACACTGAGCCACAAGGGAAGCCCCTCACTCACACTTACTTATGGCCAATGCGTGTTGATGTGTGGCGGAAACCATCACAGAATTGTAAAGCAATTACCCACTAATTTAAAACAAAAGATGACCAGCAAGCTAACAAATTGGAAAAAGTGAACAATAAAAATATTTGATTTCAAGAAGAAAAAGAAAAGAAAGTGGATAAAAAAGAAGAAACAAGATGGCTCAAATTGAAAACAGATGGTAAGATAGTACATTTAAACTCAAATAACCATTAGCATTTTAAATCAAGTGAGCAAAATATTCTAAATATATTACCAAGTGTGATTGACTAATTTTTAAATGAGGCATACATTAATATGATAGTAATCACGTTTTGAAAGAAAAAGATGCAAACACTAAGCAAAAAATAAAACCTGGTATATCTGTATTAATTTCATACCAAGGAGGCTTTAAGGCAAGGATCTTTAGTAGATACAAGAAAATACATTTCAAGAGGATAAAAGATTTAATCCATAGGAAGATGTAATAATTATAAACCTGGATGAGTATTATAGTCCTGCCCAGGGACCTATAACCCCTGGACTGCCAGTATTGGTCCACAGTCTGTTAGGACCCTGGCCACACAGCAGGTGGTGAGCAGCTGGGGAGGGAGTGAAGCTTCATCTGCTCCTCCCCAGGGCTCTCCCTCATTCTCTTTAATACCTGAACCATCCTCCCCCTCCCCTCCCCCAACCCCCAGCCCTGGGTCCATGGAAAAATTATCTTCCACAAAACAGGTCCCCATGCCAAAAAGGTTGGGGACCTCTGGTCTAGCCTTGATATAAATAATGGAAATATAACTAAATACCAAAAGAGAAAAGAAAATACACAAATCCATAATTGGAGAATACAAAATCATAATTGGAGAATTTAACACATCTCTCTCAGTAATGATGAAGCAGGCAAATCCAAAAGATACAGAAAACTTGAACGTCAAAATTAAGAAGTTTGCTTTAATGAAATAGAATACTTCCATCAACACTGGCATTTTTCTCAAACATGCATAATATACTGACTCCAAAATTAACTGTATAGTTGAACTATAGAAAAAGTTCCCCCCAAATGTCAAAGAATTGACATCATACAGAGTATATCTGCTTTTGTCATTTTTCCAATATTCTATTTATGGTCCTGGCCAGTGTAGTAAGTTTAGGAAATTTTTTTTTTAATTCTAAGATTTTGAAAAAATGATCTTCACTATTGCCAGACATTTTATATACATAGACAATTCAGAAGTATCTACAAGATATTATAGTTTGCAAGAGAATTTAGCAACATGGCTACATACAAGATCATCTGTCTCTACATATCACCAACATTAAGAAAATGAAATTAAACAAAGAAGATAAGTAAACATACAAATTTAATCAATAAAAGAGAAGGGAAAGGTAAAAAATTATAATTAGACATTGAGAAAAATGGATACAACATGATATGAAAACAAAAGCAGCATACACAGAAAATATGACAGTATAAAACTTGCTTTAATACAATAAATTTCCAATGAAGCTAAGAAAAACCACATGATAGCAAAACTTAAGTTCTGCTAAGTCACAGTACTGTGGTCTGTTTTTTTGATACGGGAAACAAAAGTTTTCACTGTGAAAGAAGCTTGATGTTCTATAACCCACAGGCCACGACAGAATGTTCTAAAAAGTATGTCATGCCCTTCTTTAACCTTCTTTGATAACTAATCAATTTCCTCCAACTCTCAAGTATCTCACAAATATCTTTTCCAAAGAACATACACTAAGAAAGAACAGAAATTTGTAAAAAAAAAAAAAAATTCACTTTCATGTCAAATGAGTGCATCTCTTTAAAGTAAGTAAAGGGAAGTTGAGAATCCTTAATTTTGTGAATTTTTGAAATTTTTATCTTTGCTTTGTATTCACTTATTATTTCTAGGAGAAGCTTTAAAATGCTAAAGTCAATTCTAACAGGATTACTGCACAATCAATAACAATATTTAACTCATCTTATTTTCTTTGCTAAGTATAAATAAAAGAATTTTCTTAAAGAAACTAGTATATGAATCAATTTTCATATAATTGCTGTGAAATCCAAAATGCCAAGGGCTAACAGAACTTTAGGGCTTCACCTGTGGCTCAGCAGCAAAGAATCTGCCTGTCGATGCATGAGATGCAGGAGATGCCAGTTCGATCCTTGTGTCAGGAAGATCCTCTGGAGGAGGAAATGACAACCCACTCTAATATTCTTCCCTGGACAACCCCATGGGCAGAGGAGCCTAGCAGGCTGCAGTCCGTTGGGTCACAAAAAGTCGGACAGGACTGAGACTGAGCATGCACATCAACAGCACTTTAAGACCATCCCTGAGCCAGAGAAATGCCTCTTTAAGTATAAAAATTAGGCTATCACAAGTCAACTGTGACAGTTCCTAGGGTCCCAGGAGTTTGCTGTGTTCAGTTCATAGTGGAGACCGCCTTCCCCACAAAGCAGTCGTGGCCAGGAAGAGATTTGATAATCTTTTGACACTTCCCTCTCAACTCCCTGATGTCTGAGTCCATCATTTCAAATTTTATTTACCATACAAATCTCTTGAATTTTCTCTTTAGTTGTAGTTCCAATCCAGAGCTACAGATTTAAGACCTCACTTGCCACTTCAGATCTAGATTTCTACAAAGAGCAGGTCTCAGATAATAATCACTGTAAAGATTCGAATATTACCATGACTATGTCTTCTTCCTTGGAAAATTAAATCCTTGAATTTAACTAACTGAAACTGCCATGATTAATAAACTTTTGACTATACTATTTGTACTGATCTTTCCTTTCCCTAAATTGTATCAACAAAACAGAAGAAGTAAATATGAGTTATGGGGCGAGGACAGGAGCTTTAAAAACTCACTTTATTGTGTTGCACCCATAGTTCACCCATAGTTCACTCATAGTTCATATGTGCATATTTCACCCATAGAAGAGAAACCTGTTCATTTTATACTTCCCAAAGCAGAAAGGAACCATAAGACACCCCCTAATATCTGGCTCAGTAGTTTTGGGTGTATTCCAGGGAAATATTTAGTCAACAAGCTCTTCAAGTGATTCTGATTCCAACGAAGTTTAAGAATAAGTAAAGTCAGAATGGCTGGATATAGAAGAATTTTTAAAACATCAGTTTTGAATGAATATATAATTTTAAAAAATCTTCCGCTTGTTTTTTTCTTTTGACCATATCTTCAAAGATAAGTTACTTTTTGAGTCCTCTGACTCCACAGGATGAGTGAAAAGAGACCTCTCTGGGAACACTTTTGTATCCAGGAGTCTATCATTCATAGCAGCCTGGAAGGGAATGCAGGGCTGTAATCATCCTTGGGGTACACCTTGGAGAAATAGTTCACCAATCTTTCTTCTTTTGGCTTATTTTCAGGAATATAATTGTTTGTAGTAGAATAAATATTATCACTCTGAAAGATGATGCTTAATACCACTTGCAGAAATTCAGTCTTAAAGCTCCAGATTGATCTTCAGTCTTGCCTATTTGTCTGAGTCCCGGAAACTCTGATCAATAGAAAACAATTTGCTATCCCAAATATAGTATTACAATTTCCTTGTAGGACTTTAAATCCAAGGTATATCTGTACTTGTCATTGTATGCATGAAAAATGTAGGAGAAATAAACATTTGTCCATAATATTAACTACTACTGCTCCTCTAGTTTTCAAGCATTGGCTGGATTCTCAATCTTCTATCGTTTTAGAATCCTTTCTTAACAAATAAAAGTAAATACCTTCAGGCATGACAAAATCAGAGAAAAGCCTTCAATCATGTGGTCCAGATGCTATATAAACTTAGTATGCTCCTCATATATGTCAACCTTGATCACTCATTGCCTGATATCATGGGTTTCCAGCATCTTTTTCATGAATTCTCCTTTGCTGGTTATTTTCAGAAACAATTTTTTAATCATGCTTTCTGAATTAGACAGTTAATTGCCTTTTGTAATGAATTTCTTGTTGAATTTTCTGAACAAATTCATCATTTGATGGCTTACCCTTACCTTGGAGACTTGAAATGCAGGTCTAGAATCTGCAGTCTCAAAATTTTCAGATGCTATTTTAAGTAAACAAAATGATAAAACAGGAGAAAATTGCATTGTGTTCTATGCCTTGTGTCCAATTGTGTACAATTTCTTGTTATTGTGTACATTTGTATTATCTTTGCTTCATTCATGAATATATTAATTAGATTGATATTTGCTTCATAGAATAAATTTGACTAAAGGTAATTAAATAAAATATCTCTGGTGTTCTGCTTTTTAATCCTCCCTTCGCATAATAGACAGAGCCCCTATCTAAATGCGGATATAATCATGACATTCCCTGTAAAGGATCCCTCATTATGTACTTATAAAGCTTGAACACCTTGACATGACATACAAGACCCTTTGTACATTATTCATATTTGTCTCTGATCATTAAATTGTGCTTTAGCAAGACATTCACTTGATTGTAGTCAAATCATGTGCACGCACGCACACACACACACACACACACACACACACACACACACACACACACAAATTGTTCTGCCTCTCATCTTCAGTCTACAGGTATGTTGGGTCCACTGCCTGAAGTGTTTCCGCAACCTGTAAGGCACATTTCAAGCCAAGTTCTAGAAAGCCTTCTTGAGCCCACCTCTAGATGGAATTAGGTGCTTCTATAACTCTGTGTCTATTTTCTATCCATGCATTTAACTCCACTGAGTTCTCATTTTCTATCACAACATCTTTCCAGGGAGGGGGGATTCCTTGAGAAAAGAGACTCTACTTTATTTGCAGTTTAATCTTCTGGTTGGCATTAATAAATGACTGTTTAACAAGGTAGTTAATTAATTAAAAAATCAGTTGCTGCAACCTATCTGAGGAAATGGACTTAAATAATAGAGTTCCCTGCTAGTAAATAGGCACATGTGCTTGATATTCAAAGGACATAAAAACAAAATTTGTTTCTTATAGTTCTATAAAATTTTTGTAAGATTCTTTTCTTAATTAGTGATTTCTTTAGTCATCCAATGACCTGTATGGGAAAAGAATCTAAGTAATAGTGGATATGTGTATAACTGATTCACTTTGCTGCACATCTGAAACTAACACAATATTGTAAATAAACTATCCTCCAATAATAATTTTTAAGAGTTAATTATAAAATAATGAATAAAATATTCTGTCCTCTTTATTCAGTAGTAAATGGAGGGTGGGAGGGAACACAGGTGTGTGCATTAGTGTTGTGATTTCACGTTCCAGTTGTGGATTTGGTTAAGGCTTCTTAGCTCCTCAGAGTCGCAGTTTCTATGTGTAAAATGATTACCTAAACTATTCATGAAATGTCACTGCAAATCAAATGACATAGCTATGTGGTAAGATCAATAGGAAGCACATGTTTTCCTCTTTGCTAAATAAATCTGTTCATTCTAGGGGATCATATGTCAGTACAGTTGCATTTGTAGAAACAGTCCTACACCCACAATAATTAAATACTTTTGCATTCCTCACTGAACATGAATTTATAACCCATGACTTCTTAAAATTCACTCTTCCATGTCCATTATTTGTCCTGTATTTGTATTTGCCCCAAAGCCTGTCTCCTCACACCTCGTTCTCAATGTTCCACTAAAGCTTTTACTCTAAGCCAAAAAATGTAGGCTGTCTCTTCACTCCCATCTCTCCACCAATATCTTTTCTCAAAAGAGCAAGAAAAAACCTAGCTCATGAATAGTCAGGCACTTTTAGTACCTGCTCCTGTTTTATGCACGTGATGCTCAGAGCTCTTGGAAAGAGCTCCTTGTCCAGGCAGTGGTGATGGCTTTCAGGATTCTCTATGCACCAGCGTCATCCTATTACACTGAACTGTCCCATCCCATCCCTCTCAGCACAGGGACCAAGCACAGATCCTTCTGTTACTAATCGTTCCATTCAATCATTCACTCAGTCCTTTTAAATGCCAATTCTGTGCCAGGCACTGAGCTAGCAATGAAAGTTCTGGCTTATGGTTTCAAGAACTTCAAAGTATAGTGGAAGAAAGATACATGAAAAGAGTGTCTACATCACTGCCTAATAAGTAAAATAATTCAAGTAATGAACCTCTATTATTCTCCTTTGTGCTAGGCAGTGTGTAAAGATCTGGGGCTAAAACAGTGGACAGTGTAGACACTAAAGATATAAACTCAGTACAAGGAACATGTTTGGAGGAGATATGGTTTAGGAGACCAGGCAGACATCCCTGAAGAAATGATCATTAAGGTTTTATCTGAAGGGCTTCCGGTTCAAGACGGCAGAGTAGAAGGATGTGCACTCATTTCCTCCTGTAAGAGCACCAAAATCACAACTAGCTGATGAACAACCATCGACAGGAGGACACTGGAACCTACCAAAAAAGATACCCCATGTCCAAACACAAAGAAGAGGCCTCAGTGAGTCAGTAGGAGGGAGACGATCAAGATAAAGGCAAATCCCATACCCGCCGGGTGGGTGACCCACCAGCTGGAGAATAATAAAGGAGTTCTCCCATTGTCGTGAAGGCTCAGAACCCCACATTAGGCTTCCCAGCCTGGGGACCTGACAAAGGGACTGCGAATCCCCAGGGAATCTGACCTTGAAGCCCAGCGGGATTTGGTTACAAGACCTCCACTCTAATCTTGGAGGGCACAAACAAAACCTTTCCCACACCTAGACTCAGAGGAAAAGAGCAGTGAGTCCACAGGAAACTGAACCAAAACTACCTGCTAGTGATGGAGGGTCTCCTGTGGAGGCATGGGTCAGCAGGGGCTCAGTGCAGGGATGGTGGGGACTGGCAGCAGCTGTCTGGGAAGGTTCCCTATGATGTAAACATTAAATGCATGAACATTTGCACTATAAGGGCCCCAGAAGGAGAAGAGAGAGAAAGGACCTGAGGAAATATTTGAAGAGATAATAGCTGAAAACTTCCCTAACATGGGAAAGAAAATAATCAGCCAATTCCAGGAAGCACACATATAGCCCCAGGCAGGACAAACCCAAGGAGGAACACACCAAGACACATAGTAATCAAACTGACAAAAATTAAAGACAGAGATAAAATATTAAAGGTAACAAAGGAAAAATGACAAATAACATACAAAGAACTCCCATCAGGCTATCAGCTGATTTATCAACAGAAACTCTACAAGCCAGAAGGGAATCTCATGACATATTTGAGTGATGAAAGGCAAGAACCTACAATCAAGAATATTCTAACCAGTGAGACTCCTCTTCAGATTTCTAAAGCTTTCCAGACAATCAAAAGCTAGGAGAATTCAACAACACTGAACCAGCCTTAATAAAAAATGCTAAAGGAACTTCTCTAGGCAGAAAACAAGAGAAGGAAAGCCCTACTTACAAAAAATAAACCTGAAACAATTAAGAAAATGGTAATAGGATCATACATATTGATAACTACCTTAAATGTAAATTAATTAAATGCACCAACCGAAAGACATAGACTGTCTGAGCAGATGAAATATGTCTTGTATGTACTTCTGCTTATTGCATCACTCTGCATGACCCCCAAATTGTATGTAAGTATTTCATGCTGTTAGTTTAATCATGTTCCCATTATGGCTTGTAATCATAATTATCTTTTGTTTTTGTCTGGCTATTGACTGTGAAAATGATAAACATCTTTTACTATTGTGATTATTTAACTATTAATTAACTATTAATAGTTAATAGTAAACTTAATAGTAAAATTAACTTAATAGTAAAATTAACTTTTACTATTGTGATTATTTAACTATTAACTTAATACCATTGTATCGTGATTGATCAACAGAAAAATAATAGACTTGTATATCACCAAAACTGGATTCTAATAGAAAAATCTGTAATCACTTTTTAAAACCCATATGCATATCAGAATTATCTTGGAATTTTTTGTAAAATACAAATGCCCAGGTATTGCTTTTTTCCCCTAGAGCTCCAGATATGTCTCTAGTAAACAGTCGTGTTTAATAACAACTGGAATACTTGAGGAACTTTTACTTTTATATCATTTGTTTCACTTTTTCTATTCCATATTCAGTGCTCCCATTTCATTTAGCTCATATTTTCTAATTTCTCCATGTCTTTTACGTTCTTTCTCAAGTGAATCCCTGGGATGAACCAGTTCTCGGTTCAGTTCCGTTGCTCAGTCGTGTGTGACTCTTTGTGACCCCATGGACTGCAGCACCCCAGGCTTCCCTGTCCTTCACCAGCTTCTGGAGCTTACTCAAACTCCTGTCCATTGAGTCGGTGATGCCATCCAACCACCTTGTCTTCCGTCGTCCCCCTTTTCTTCTGCCTTCTATCTTTCCCAGCATCAGGGTCTTTTCCAGTGAATCAGCTCTTTGCATCAGGTGGCCAAAGTATTGGAGCTTGAGCTTCAACCTCAGTCCTTCCGATGAATATTCAGGACTGAGTTTCTATAGGATTGTCTAGTTTGATCTCCATGCAGTTCAAAGGTCTCTCAGGAGGCTTCTCCAACAGCACAGTTTGAAAGAGTCAGTACTTCAGCACTCAGTCTTCTTTATGGCCCAACTCTCACATCCATACATGACTACTGGAAAAAACATAGCTTTGACTAGACACACCTTTGTCAGCAACGTAATGTCTCTGCTTTTTAATATGCTGTCTAGGTTTGTCATAACTTTTCTTCCAAGATGCAAGCGTCTTTTAGTTTCATGGCTGCTGTCATCATCTGCAATGATTTTGGAGCCCAAGAAATTAAAGTCTCACTGTTTCCATTGTTTCCCCATCTATATGCCATGAAGTAATGGGACTGGTCCCATGATCTTAGTTTTTTGAATATTGACTTTTAAGCCAGCTTTTTCACTCTTCTCTTTAACTTTCATCAAGAGGCTCTTTAGTTACTCTTCACTTTCTGCCATAAGGAGCTAGGAAAGGGTTTAATGGGTACCGAGGAAGAGGGAGAGAAGCTTAAAAGTCGGTGAACATCAGCATTCCCTATGCAGCACGTGACCATGATCGGCTTTGTCAGGAAGGGACCAGAAAGGCAGCACGTTATCTCAACGGTCCTCCCAGACAAGTTAGCAATCCATCTCCAAACAATAAAAAGATAAGGAAAAAACAAAACCTTGCATTTATTTTGTTAGTTTCTCCTCCTTTCACCCATGTTTATTATATCCTACTGCATTCAGGCATCTAACACATAGAAATTCTACTCATAGACTCTGTCTTTTGCAAAAATGTGGAATGTAATTGCATTACAATGCTTGCTAGTTTCTGCTGTGCAGTGAAGTGAGTCAGTTATCTGCATACATACATCCCCTTCCTCTTGAGCCTCCCTCCCTGTGATTCCACCCGCCTCCCCAGGTTATAACAGAGCTCCCTGTGCTAGTGCAAACAGCAGGTTTGCACTAGCTATCTATTTTACACAAGGTAGTGTATATATACCAACGCTAAGCTCCCAGTTCATCCCACCTCTTCTCCCACCACTGTGTCCACGTGTCTCTTTTCTGTGTCTGCATCTCTATTCCTGGCCTGCAAATAGGTTCATCATAAGCTTTTTTCTAGATTCTATACATATGCATTAATACATGAAATTTGTTTTTTCTCTTTCTGATGTGCCTCACTCTGTATGACAGACTCTAGATCCATCCACATCTCCACAAATTACTCTATTTGCTCCTTTTAGTGGCTAGGTAATAACTCATTGTATGTATGTACCACATCTTCTTTAAGTTTCGCTCATTTGCTTATTACTTGTCTGTATCTTCCTCTAATTTTGCTTTTTAATCCTCAATGAGGAGTCTTAGAAAATTTTGCTGTCGCTTTCCTATCAGAATTCCTTTAAAAAAATATGATTTTACCGACACTTGTTTCTATTATCACTCTTTTAAGTATTTTTCTCCTAAGTAATTTTTTACCATTTAAGTGGGTGGAGAACCTGTAAAGGGCACATGAGGACAATGTTTCTTGTTTCAGTGAGAAGTGACAACAAAGAAATGTGCTCAGTGGTGCTAATAGGGAGAATTGAAAGTGTAATTATTCCAGAGAACTTGGATTTTAATTGTCACTTACTGCATATTTATTAAAATACCTGCCAATCTATCTCCAAAGATGTCAAAATCTATGGCAAAAATAACGCTTGATGAATTGATATGAAAAATTATACATTTAAAAATCAACATGTAAAAAAACAAAAAAATTAACATGTGACAGTATGTGCTATAATTTCATTTGTGGATTTTATTTGTTAGTCAGTCGCTAAGTTGTGTCCAACTCTTTGTGACACCATGGACTGCAGCATGCCAGGCTTCCTTGTCTTTCACTATCTCCTGGAGTTTGCATATGTCAATAATTTCCAGAACACATTGATTGCAGTTAAAAGTTATGAGCTATGTATTTTTTGTTATTGGGTGTTTTTTCTTTATTTTTAATTTTATGATCATTTTTACTGAAGTGTGGTTGATTTACAATGTTGGTTTCAAGTGTAGAGCAAAGTGATTCAGATGTGTGTATGTTAAGTTATATATTTGTCTGTGTCTAATCTTTCTCAGATTCTATTCTCTTCTTAAGTTCTACCTTTTAAAAATTCCTTCCTATAATATTTCTATTGTATGACTTTGAGATGAGAGACATTTAGACTTCAATACTCTTGTTTCCAAAATGGAAAGTTAGATATGTTTTAATTTAAATAGATTCAGTAGATGAGTTTCAAGCAAATGCAAGATATAGTTTTGTTTTTTTTTTTTTTAACAATCATTGTTCAGGAGTAGAAAACTTTAAATAAAGGAATTAAATGGAAGAATTGTGAATAGACACAAAAATGTTCCAAGGTAAAAAAAGTTCTGGAACGTTACACCCACAGGTAAGGAATCTCAATTATCTGTTGGTGTTTTCCATGTCACTTGAAAATCCTCCTTCCCAGCATTCCATCCAGAGACAAAAAGGCTATACTGCCTCAGGTTGTATCTATTTGTGGTACATCTCAGCAATAATTCCAAGGATTATACCCCTTATTATGAGGGACTAGGAAGATGCTAGTGAATGTGATGGAATTCCAGTTGAGCTATTTCAAATCCTGAAAGATGATGCTGTGAAAGTGCTGCACTCAATATGCCAGCAAATTTGGAAAACTCAGCAGTGGCCACAGGACTGGAAAAGATCAGTTTTCATTCCAATCCCTAAGAAAGGCAATCCCAAAGAATGCTCAAACTACCACACAATCGCACTTATCTCACACACTAGTAAAGTAATGCTCAAAATTCTCTAAGCCAGGCTTCAGCTATGGTTTTTCCAGTGGTCATGTATGGATGTGAAAGTTGGACTGTGAAGAAAGCTGAGCGCCAGAAAATTGATGCTTTTGAAGTGTGGTGTTGGAGAAGACTCTTGAGAGTCCCTTGGACTGCAAGGAGATCCAACCAGTCCATCCTAAAGGAGATCAGTCCTGGGTGTTCACTGGAAGGACTGATGCTGAAGCTGGAACTCCAATACTTTGGCTACCTCATGCGAAGAGCTGAGTCATTTCAAAAGACCCTGATGCTGGGAGGGGTTGGGGACAGGAGGAGAAGGGGACAACAGAGGATGAGATGGCTGGATGGCATCACCGACTCGATGGGCATGAGTTTGAATAAACTCCGGGAGTTGGTGATGGAGAGGGAGGCCTGGTATGCTGTGATTCATGGGGTCGCAGAGTCGGATACGACTGAGGGACTGAACTGAACTGAACTGAACTGAGGAAGACGCTGCCAAGGAAGACAGAGCGCCCCCGAATGAGCCCCTCGAGGAATCCCTCCTACGGTCAGTCATTCAGTGCCCTGCCTTGATGGGGCACTTTCTCAGCACTAAGCTGGGTGCACACCTCTCTGAAACCACTCAAGCCGATATGTCAGCATACTGAAGTTCTCCCACCAAGCTTTCCACTGCCTCCCCCTTGCGCTCGAGGCCTGGGTTCGATCCCTGTTGGGAAGATCCCTCAGTGGAGAGCATGGCTACCTGCTCCAAAACTTTTGCCTGGGAGATCCCATGGACGGAGGAACCTGCTAGGCTATGGTCCATGGGGTCACAAGGAGTCAGAAAAGAGTGAAGTGCCTGAGCACAGACACAAGGCTAACTGGCAGAAAATCATACCCCTCCCCTGGCTTCCAGCTGAAAATGCTGCAACAGCCATTAACTCTGATTACTTTATAAAACTAAAGGACTCCCAGGTCACTCACGGAATGTTTATTAATGAGTTAATAAATTGATGATCTTAAGAACTCTGTCAGTGTAAAGTGCTGCGCTAGAATGAGTGGCGAGCAGAAGTCGGGTGCGAAGCTCCAGTCTTCCTGCCCCTCAGTGAACCCCACAAACTCCCCCACCTCAGAGTTACGCCACAAGGTAGAGAAAGTTCAGGGTCAGAGGCAAGAACCGGGAGAGGAGAAGCCAGCCCTGCAGAGCTTAACTGATTGGGGCATAGGAGGGGCCCAGGCAGCTGACTGAAGGCCAGGTCACAGAAGAGCCGCAGATGGGGGACCACAGCTTCACCCACCTGAGAGCAGGGTGGAGGGTGGTCCCTGTGTATGTGGGGGGGGGGAGGGCAGTGCAGAGAAGGAAGCATGATCCTCAGATGCTGAAGTGGAGGGAAGTCCTCACAGGCAGGAAAGAATTAAGTCCACAGGTGAGAAGGCAAATGTACCCTTCTGGATCAGATGGTAAAGAGTCAGCCTGCAATACGGACGACCGGAGTTCAATCCCTGGGTTGGGAAAAATCCCCTGGAGAAGAGAATGGCTACCCACTCCAGTATTCTTGCCTGGAGAATTCCATGGACAGAGGAGCCTGGTGGGCTACAGTCCATGGGATCGCAAAGGGTCTGGCACAAGTGAGGGACTAACACTTTCACTTTTCACTCTTAATCAGTCTAGCAAAAATTGTAGGTAAAGGAGGAGGGGGGCCAGGAGAAAAGGAAACAGTTTAATCCTGTCTTAAAGGCCTGCACATCAGAAATCTGCGTCCAGAGCACCCTGGACCTCAGAGCAGAGACAGGGACAGGCGTGACGATCCTGGATCTGCGTTTCTCAGACTTGGCTGAGACAAAGATTCTCTCAACCAAGTTCTAGCCACACTAATCTGAGCCCTGTTCTCCACTTGCACTCAACCTTGGCCTAGAAAGACTTTCCTAAAACACTAACCTGTTCCTAACAGTTCAAGCCACGTCCCTAGGATGACCCAAGCTCCCCTTGAGTGCCTACCCGGGAAAACTCAAGGATGCCAGGAGAATTCTGTTCCAGCCCACAGGTGCAGACATGGCCTGAGTCCCAGGCTCTGTGGTAGGGCAGAAGCCTGACTTCCAGAAGTGCTCATTAATCAACCCAGGTGGGTTTCCTGTAGACCAGCCCCCTTCCCACAATCTGTGACTTTTCCTTCCCTGACTCTACTAGGCCCTCACTCATCACCCCCACTTCCCATCCCTTCATTCTCACTTAAAGCACCTGGTCACCCAAGCATAGCTGAGCTCAGTTCAGACTGAACTCTTTTCCCCACTGCAATTGTGCATTACTGATTAACATCTGTACTTACTTTAGTATCCAGCTTCATTTATCTTTGACAACTATACACATTTTTAAAAATCCCAATATCCAGACTACAAGTCATATCAATGAATTTGGAGTCCTTAGGGTTGGGACCTGGGCTTCAAAATCTTCCAAAGCTCCCTGTGGGATTATAATTATCAGCCACGGTGCTCCTGTGACAGCCAAGCAGAATAAATTCCCTGTGTCATCTCTGAAGGAAACCAGACTTCCAGGTGACCGACCAACCAGTAGCCACCAGGCTCTGGGAAAGAGGAGGGTTGTTGTAGTCACAAAGCCAACGTCACACTGGTCCAGGATGAGGCTGAGGATGCTGGGTGATGGCAGGGCCCAGCCCAGAACATCCCAAGCAAGGCTAGAAACAGGGAGGTGCAAGCATGGCCCGGGTTCTCCATGGAACCAGCACCCAAGGCCCGGCTGTGGATCAGAACCAGGAGAGGGGTCGTGTGGGATCGCTGACATTAAGGGCCATGGGTGGAGGCAGCACTTTAAAATTGTAATTATTTAAAAAATCTTTTATTGATGTATAATGGAGTTACAATGTCATGCCAATTTCCACTGTAGGGCAAAGTAACTCAGTTATATACATACACACATCAGTTATTTTTGTATTCTTTTCCATTATGGTTTATCACAGAATACTGAATATAGTACCCTGTGCTACACAGAAGGACTTTGTTGTTTATCCATTCTAAATGTGATCATTTTAATCTACCAGCCTCAGACTCCTAGTCCATCCCTAACCCACCCCCGCCCTCTTGGCAAACACAAGTCTGTTCTCAGTGTCTGTGAGTCTGTTTCTGCTTGGCAGATGGGTTCATCTGTGCCATATTTTAGGGTTCACGTATAAGTGATGCTATTTAGTATTTGTTTCTCTTTCTGACTTACTTCATTTAATGTGAAATGGCAACCCACTCCGGTAATCTTGCCTGGAGAATTCCGTGGACAGAGGAGCCTGGTAGGCTACAGTTCGTGGGGTTGCAAAGAGTCAGGCATGACGGAGCAACTGTCACTCATTCATTTAATATGATAATCTCTAGTTGTGTCCCTGTTGTTGCAAAAGGCATTATTTCTTTCTTTTCGTGGCTGAGTAATATTCCACTGTACACATGTGCCGTGTCTTCTTTACCCATTCATCTGTTGGCTCCTATGACTTGGCTATGGTAAACAGGGCTGCCATGGACATTGGCATGCATGCGTGATTTTGAATTATGGTTTTCTCTGGGTGTCTGCCCAGGAGTGGGATTGCTAGACCATATAGTAATTGTAGTTTTAGCTTTTTTAAGCAACCTCCATAGCGGCTATACCAATTTACATCCCCACCAACAGTGTAGGAGGGTTACATTTTCTCTACACCCTCTCTAACACTTTTTTTTTGCTTGTAGGTTTTTTGATGATGGCCATTTTGACTGGTGTGAGGTGATGCTTCATTATATTAAAAAGTTTGATTTGCACTTCTCTAGTAACTAGTGGTGTTGAGCATCTTTCACATATTTTTTGACCATCTGTATGTTTCCTTGGGGGAAATATTTATTTATGTCTTCTGTTCATTTTTCATTGGGTTGTTTTTGTTATTTTTTTTACATTGAGGTACATAAGCCACTTGTGTATTTTGGAGATTAATCCCTTGTCAGTTGCTTTGTTTGCAAGACCCCCAAAGCAGGACCCACACTTCTCAGAGAGAGGGAGTAGAGACGGGGCAGAACACTGAAGACTGAACAGGACTTCCTTAGAAGAAACAGGTGAGGGAGGCGTAATCTGTGCAGATAAAACCACAGATGCTCAAAGCCTGGGTATGGGAGGGGGTCATGGTGACGATCTGAGCACCTAAAGCAGCAAAAGCTGGTCAGTTAGAGAACAACGGCCACACCTTTAGAGCAAAGGAAACTACTGCACTCAATGGTGGGAGAATCTGGAGGCGGGCCTTGAATTTCCCAGAGACCACTTCCCAGAGCGAGGGTGCACTCTCTGAAAGCTCTGGAGGAGCCCCTGTGAGAAGAAGGACCTAGGATTCCTTGGGGAGAGGGCAGGGGTGGTGGAGGCAAAGAAGTGGGTGGATTCAAGTTTCCTTGAGAGGCATCACTTCTGGGTCTTTGTGGTGTAAGTGAAAATTGCTCAGTCATATCCAACTCTTTGGGACCCCGTGGACTATACAGTCCATGGAATTCTCCAGGCCAGAACACTGGAATGGGTACCCGTTCCCTTCTCCAGGGGATCTTCCCAACCCAGAAATCAAACCCGGGTCTCCCACATTGCAGGCGGATTCTTTACCAGCTGAGCCATGAGGGAAGTCCAAGAATGGGTAGCCTGTCCCAACCCAGGAGATGAACCAGGGTCCCCTGCATTGCGGGCTGATACTTTACCAGCTGAACTTCCAGGGATTCCAGGGGTCTTGTGGTGGATAAGATAAAAATGGGTGAGGGAGGACACAGAGCAGGATAACCACCTTGCAACAAGCTGTTCTACAAACTAGGCTAATGCAGACTTGGGGGCTGCAAAGGAAGACAAAGGCTCAGTTTTTGTCTTATTCGAGTTGCCACAATCAGAATAGAACCCTTAGATCATTTGCTTGGCATTAAAATAATCAGATCAATATATTTGTTGATGATTCTAAATATAATCTCCATACTAGTATTCAGTTCTGATCATATGTATGTCTGAAAACATTCTGCCTTTTCTATCGCCATTCTGCAACTTTTAACAAAATATATTACTTGCAACAGTTTTTTGGTGAGAAGTTTTCTATATATAAGAGCATATTATCTGCAGAGACAGTGTTACTTCTTTCTTTCTGATTTGGGTACTCTTTCTCACTCCTGTGTGTGTGTGTGTGTGTGTGTGTGTGTGTGCGCGCGCGCGCGTGCGCGTGCATTTTTTTAGTTGCTGCAAAAGGTCAGTTTTCAATCCAATTCCAAAGAAAGGCAATGCCAAAGAATGTTCAAACTACCACATAACTGCGCTCATTTCATATGCTAGCAAACTAATGCTCAAAAGCCTTCAAGCAGGCTTCAGCAGTACAAGAACCGAGAACTTCCAGATGTACAAACTGGATTTAGAAAAGGCAGAGGAGCCAGAGATCAAATTGCAAACATCCGTTGAATCACAGGAAAAGCAAAGGAATTCCAGAGAAACATCTGCTTCTGCTTCATCGACTTCACTATAGACTTTGACTCTGTGGATCACAACAAACTGAGGAAAATTCTTTAAGGGATGAGAGTACAAGACCACATTACCTGCCTCCTGAGAAACCTGTATGCAGGTCAAGAAGCAACAGTTAGAATTTGACATGGAACAATGGACTGATTCAAAATTGTGAAAAAAGTAGTACATCAAGGCTGTATATTGTCACCCTGGTTATTTAACTTATATACAGAGTACATCATGTGAAATGCCAGGTTGAATGAATCACAAGCTGGAATCAAGATTGTTGGGAGAAATACCAATAACTTCAAGTATACAGATTATATCACTCTAATGGCAGAAAATGAAGAGGAACTAAGGAGCCTCTTGATGAAGGTAAAAGAGGAGAGTAAAAAAAGTCTGCTTAAGAGTCAACATTCAAACAATTAAGATCATGACATTCTGACCCATCACATCATGGCAAATAGATGGGGAAAAATTGGAAACAGTGGCAGATTTTTTCTTGGGCTCCAAAATCACTGAGGACAATGACTGCAGCAATGAAATTAAAAGACGCTTCCCCTAGGAAGAAAAGCTATGACAAACCTAGACAGCATATTAAAAAGCAGAGACATCACTTTGCGGACAAAGGTCTGTACAATCAAAGTTATAATTCTTCTAGTAGTCATGTATGGATGTGAGAGTCGGACCATAAAAAAAGGCTGAGCACCGAATAACTGATGCTTTCAAATTGTGGTGTTGGAGAAGACTCTTGAGGGTCCCTTGGACAGCAAGGAGATAAATCAGTCAATCCTAAAGGAAATCAATGCTGAATATTCATTGGAAGGACTGATTCTGATGCTCCAATACTTTGACCACCTGATACAAAGAGCCAACTCATGGGAAAGACTGATGCTGGGAAAGATTGAAGACAAAAGAAGAAAGGATGACAGAGGATGAGATGTTTGGATGGCATCACCAACTCAATTGACATGAATTTGAGCAGACTTGGGGAGATACTGAAGGACAGGGAAGCCTGGGTTGCTACAGTCCATGGGGTCACAAAGAGTCAGACACAGCTTAGTGGTTAAACAACACCAACAGGGCTCCCAGGACCATGTTGAATAGAAGAGGCAAGAGTGAGTACCTATGTTTTGTTCCTGGTCTTGGGGAAAAGGATTTTCATTTTTTACTAAGTATGATGTTAACTGTGGCCTTGTCATATACGAACTCGATTATTCTTGTGGTATATTTTTTCCATACCAAATTTGTTGAGAACTCTTATCATGAAAGGATGCTGAATTTTATCAGATACTTTCTCTGCATCTATTTAAATGTTCATAAGATTTTTATCCTTCCTTCTGTTAATGAGGTGTATCATGTTCTTGATTAGTGTGTCTGGGAGCCTCCCTGATTCCCAGGGATAAATCCCACTTAATCACGGTGTGTGATCCTCTTACCGTGCTCTTCAATTCTGTTTGCTAATGTTTTGCTAAGGATATTTGCATCTGTGTTCATCAGGGTCATTGGCTTGTAATTTTCTTTCTTTGTGGTGTCCCTGTTGCACCTCATTATCAGGGTGGTTTAGTGTTTCTATTACTTCAAGACTCAGGACTGGTAAGTTGTTTCTAGGAATTTGCCCATTTCTTTTAGATTATCTAATTTGTTAATATTTAATTGTTCATTGAAATCTCATGATCTTTGTGTTTCTCTGGAGTCAATTGTTATGTGACCTCTTTCATTTATAATTTTATTTGATTTGTCTCTTTTTTCTTAATTTGCTAACTGTTCAAATTTGTTTATCTTTTAAGAAAAAACTTAATTTCTTTGATATTTGTCTTTCTAGTCTCTATTTCATGTATGTCTGCTATAATCTCTATTATTTCCTTCTTTATGCTACCCTTGGGGTTAATTTGTTCTTTTTCTACTTCATTGAGATATAAGGTTAGGATGCTTGAGATCATTTTTGTTTCTTACTAATGTGGGTATTTGTCACTAGAATTTCCTTGTTAGTATATTTTACTGCATCCCATAATTTAAAAAATTTTTGTTTAATATTATTTATTTTTATTTTCTTTTTTATTTCTTCTTTGTTCCATTGGTTATTTGGAAGCACGATGCTTAATTTCCACATATCTATAAATTGTCCTGCTTTCCTCCTATTATTGATTCCTAGTTTCATATCTTTGTGGTAAAAAAAAAATTGCTTGATGATTTCAGTCTTCATAAATTTGTGAAGACTTGTTTTTTGACCTACCACATGATCTACCCTGGAGAATTTTCATGTGCACTTTAGAGGAATGTGTATTTTGCTGCTCTTGGATGGGATGTTCAGAGTATTCTGTTAGGCTCTTTGGTCTAAAATACAGTTCGAATACCTTATTTCCTTGTTGATTTTCTGTCTGGATGATCTATCTGTTGTTGAAAATGGGGTGTTAAAGTTCTCTACTACCATTTCTGCCTATTTCTGCCTTTAGATTTATTAATATTTGTTTCAGATATATGAATGTTTCAATATTGGTATATATATATTAAAATTGCTATACCTATTTAATATAATTATATCTGCTTAATCAATTGATCCCTTTTTCATTATATGGTGACCTTTCTTTCTCTTCTAATAGCTTTTGACTTGAACTCTATTTTCTCTGACATAAACATAGCTATAACTGCTCTACTCTGGTTTGTATTTGCATGGGATATTTTTTTTTCCATCCCTTCACCCTCAGCCTGTGAGTGTTCTTGTAGCTTAAGTGTCATGTAGGCAGCACTGAGTTAGGTTTTGCTTTTTTGATCTATTCGGTCACTCTAACTCTCCTAATTGGAGAATTTAAGCCATTTATATTTAGAGTGATTATTGATAGGTAAGGACTCACTATTTTCATTCTGTTCATTGTTTACTTATTGCTTTGTAGTTCCTTTCTTCCTCTCTTTCTGTCTTTGAGAATTGATTTTTGTAGTGTTAGCTTTGGTTCTCCATCATTTTTGTATCTGTTATAGGTTTTTGATTGGTCATTATCAAGAGGCTTTCATAATACATATTATAGTTATAACAGTCTATATTAAGCTGATAATTTAAGTTCAAGTGTATACAAAAGTTGTACACATTTACTTGCTTGGAGTAGGAAGGGAGACAGAGAGAGACTGAGTTGATGAGGGCAGAAGGCAGCCCTCCCCTGCCCCCGCCAACCCTACACTTTGCCCTCTAGACTAGCCTCCCATGTTTTTCTCAGTCCTAAAACACATCTTACTCATCAGTCTCACTTTGTGGAACTTTTATTCACCAATAAGTAGCTCCAGTATTAGCTACTATTTTTTTTTTTGTCCACTTTTATTGAGATAAGGATTCTATGTGATTCATTTGTAAAGGCCAAAAGGTAGGGAAAACATGAACATCTTGCTTTACATAAACTAAATAAAAATCATAATAATAAAAACTCTTAATTTGTTACCCAGAAATACAAACACAAATACAAGTCTATTAAAATCCTAAAGAATAATTGTAAAAGCAACTATTATTTGCTCTACTTTAAAAGTCAGGGGTTATGTATAGTGTTTCATGCACACAGCTTTCAAAAATCACTTTAGTTATATGTGTGTCTCCTTAAAATGTCTTACATTAAAGCAGCTATGAAAATCCCTTTCCTTCCTCCAGGTCCTCTCACTGCATTTGCGCTCCCACTTCAGCTCTGTCCTCCGTATCACCAAACTACCTGAAATCCTCCCTCCACATGCATCTCTGAATGTGGATTCTGGTCTCCAGTGCTAAGGATCTTTCAATACAGAGGAAAGATCTTTAGAATTCTGGTGAAGAACTCTTCCACTGTGTGAAATGGAACCATTAGTTCAGGATCTAACCTTCCTGCTAGGATAGATGCGCCACATAAGGCAGCAATTTATTTATTCATTACTCTATATCCAATCACCTAACAGTGCAGAGAACACAGTCAGACTTAGTAAATATTTGTTGAATGAATGAATGTCTAGACTTTCTTAGCGTGCAGTGGGAGAGGAGCTGCAAAAGGATTATGGCCAGGATGGAACAGGAAAAAGTTAGAAAGCAAGGAAAGGAGAAGGCAAGAGGCAGAAGAGAGGATTCAAAACACAGTACCCTCAGTCACAGCAAAGAGTTTCCGTCTTCTGACTCATCCCCGTCTCTTCATCCTGGAGAACCATTCATCAGGTGTGCTGTGAAAAATGTCAAGACCAAGAAGCGATTCCGGTTCTCAAACAGGAGAAACTGCTCCTTGCTCTGCTGCCAGGTCCCAGCCAACCCCTCACTAACTGCTCGAGCCACTGTCTGCTGACATCTTCCAACAAAAAAAATATTTGCAGATGATTTTGAACATCCTGGTTGGGGGTTTCCATCTGAAGTCATAGGAATTAAAAGGGTTTTGACATAGAGAGCCCTTTAGAGATAAAGATGACAGATGTACAAGGCGTTCGAGTGTTATGAACAAATATTCATGCTTAGTCCTTTATTGCGGTCTTTCAAATCTTATGTGCATGGGGACAAGATTCTGGTTTTTTTCGTTAGAAAACATATACAGGAAGAATTGGTGATAGTCAACATTTAAATGTCAGAAATTTATTTTAAAAAATAAATCTACTGTGTCTGCATGCTCTGGAACCCATGTGCCACAACTAGAGAGTCTGTGCACAGCAACCAAAGATCCTTCATGCTACAACCTCCATGCAGCCAAATCAATAAATAAGTACAAAAAAAAATCATATCCCTGTATTAGCAGCAGCAGCAGTGAGAAACAGAACCCAGTGACCTATCAGAAGCTGCAAGTTCACGGGGGCGCGTCCAGCTTGGGTGAGAGTAAATCATTCTCTGCATCCCGAGCTGTCCACATCCTAGAATCTGTTAATGGCAGTAATGGTATTCTCCCAAGTCTAGTACATATCTTTCCACCAACTTCTCTATGTGAGAAGCGTCTTTTCTCCTCTTTCACAATCACAGCACAAATTCCTCCCACTCAGGCAGCACCTATGATTATGCTCAAAATAAACCTCACTTAAGTTAGTGAATATTAAAAAGACTTCTACCTAAATGTGTGTTATATAAGGAAGGAAATGGGGGAAAGCTATAGATAAATATAAGAGAAAAGTCTCTTACGGCATGTCAGTTTAATCCACACAGAAATGATGGGTTATGTTTGAATGGTTGAAGGAATTTTGTGGTTAAACCTCTACAGAATGCAGCCCACAGACTTGTCCATGTGAACCCTGACCCAAAAATCTTCCTAGTATCATAATACTTCATAAAAACTTTAGCAATTCAGGTATATTCTCTAAGCTTAATCAGTTTCAGATATCAGTGGAATGAAACACCCCTCCGATTGCATGAAGAAAATATTACCTTATAGTATGCTACACTGTATCATTGCCAGTTCAATATCATGCATGGGTTTGCATTAGGATCAACCTTTTGGAACATGAAAGAGTTGGTTATGATGCATAACAGTAAAATGACTAAATATTTTGCAACTGAAGTTCACATAGCATGACTATTATTACAAAACCTAAGGAAATCACATTAGTAAGTAATATGCCTATGAATAAATAAATATTTCTGGGTTTATTAACCGAGGTGAAAGTGACAGTTGCTCAGTCATGTCTAACTCTACAAATCCCGTGCCCCATAGCTTGTCAGGTTCCTCTGTCCATGGAATTTTCTAGACAAGAATATTGGAGTGGGTTGCCGTTTCCTTCTTCTGGGAGTCTTCCCACCCCAGGAATTGAACCCAGATCTCCTGCACTGCAAGCAGATTCTTACCACCTGAGCCACTAGGGAAGCCCTATTAACTGAGTTAAAAGAGTGATACATAATGGCACCTTGAGAATCTAAATTTATTAAAATGAGAAACAAACACAACTATCATTTTAGTGGGCTAAATGTGGACACAAGGAAAAGCACATCTATGTTCTAATCCCTGAAGCCTGTGAGTATTACCTTATTTGGGAAAAGCATTTTGCAGATGTAATCAAGTTAAGGACCTTGAGATGAGGAGATAATTTTGGATTATCCAGGTGTGCCCTGAATCCAATGAGAAGTGTCCTGATAAGAGACACGATGAGGAAAAATCAGCCAACAGAAGAAGGTGATACAATGACAGAGGCGGCGGTGCAGCACCAAGCCCAGGAATGCAGAAAACCACCAGAACTGTGAGAGGCTTAGTTTGAAATAGAAATGCTCAAATAAATTCTATTATCACATATACTGACGGGTACATTTTTAATTAATTTTTATTGGAGTATAGTTGCTTTCCAATGTTGTGCTACTTCCCGCTGCACAGCAAAGTGAAACATGACATGTTTATATATACCCCTCTTTTTTGGATTTCCTTCCCATTAGGTCACCACAGAGTATTTAATAAAGTTCCCAGTGCTATACAGTGGGTGTGCCATTAAAAAAAAAAAGAAGGGTGCATTTTGAACTGAGAGGAAATAAGCTGATAGTTGACACTTGCATGATAACTCTCATCTGTAATCACACATGGGGACACCAAGGCTGAGAGGTGATACAGCCCCCAAATCACATAGATAGAAATTACTCCCAGAGCTATAAATGATTGATCATTCCTGAAACTGGGCTCTGAGAGCAGTTTGATGAAAACTGCCTACTTAAAGGATTTTGCTGATGGCTCTATATTCCTAAATCCCTGCAGATGGTGATTGCAGCCATGAAATTAACATACATTTGCTCCTTGGAAGGAAAGGTATGACCAACCTAGGCAGCATATTAAAAAGCAGAGACATCATTTTGCCAACAAAGGTCCATCTAGTCAAAGCTACAGTTTTTCCAGTAGTCATGTATGGAGGTGAGAGTTAGAATATAAAGAAAGCTGAGCACTGAAAAATTGATGCTTTTGAACTGTGGTGCTGGAGAAAGACTCTTGAGAGTCCCTTGGACTGCAAGGAGATCAAACTAGTCAATCCTAAATGAAATCAGTCCTCAACATTTATTAGAAGGACTGATGCTGAAGTTGAAACTCTAGTACTTTGGCCACCTGATGGGAAAAACTGACTCCTTGGAAAAGATCCTGATGCTGGGAAAGATTGAGGGCAGGAGGAGAAGGGGACAACAGAGGATGAGATGGTTGGATGGCATCAGAGACTCAATGGACATGAGTTTGAGTAAACTCTGGCAGTTGGTGATGGACAGAGAAGCCTGGTGTACTGCAGTCCATGGGGTCGCAAAGAGTAGGACACAACTGAGCAACTGACCTGAACTGACCTGAGAACTGGTTCATTCCAGGGATTCATTCAGACATCATTCCTAGGCTTTAACTCAGGATCAAGACTGTTGATCAAGCAGCTAAAGGAATACACCGGTCAGTCCCTGAGAACCTGTGATGGCATAGAAGGACTGCCTCATGGATCAGATTAGCGAATTTTAGGACCAGAGAGTGAATTTCCAAAGGCATGTCCTGGAGGGAGGACCAACGTACTTGGAAAAAGTCCAAACAAGAACAGTAATCAAAGGCAAGGTGACACGCACCAATAGAGAACATCCAGGCACCTGTACTTGAAGGATGAGATTTGGAAACAAGAAGAGCTAATGTTACAGAGTCCAAGCTCGCACTGCTGGTCACACGATGTGCCAATGAATCAAGAGATGAGTTGATGGGGCAAGGAATAGAGACTTTATTCAAAAAGCCAGTAGACCTAAGAGCACAGTGGGCTCATGCCCCAAAGAGCCATCTTACCCGAATTAGAATTGAGGCTTCTTTTTCACTAAAAGGGGAGAGAGTCAAGTCAAACACTTCCTATTTTCCATCGGCCTCTCAAGAGAATGTGTTAATTTCTTTCTTCCTGCAGTTATTTACAGGTGGGCCTGGTCAGGATGTGTCCTGAAAGCTAAACAAAGCTGTTTTAGCTTAGTGCTCATTACCTGGGAGGCAGGGTTTCCAGAGCCATTATGTATAATTTAAGGTTATAAGCAACATCCCTTTAGTGATGAACTTGTAATAGAATACAAAGGTTCTTCCCTATTTCACTAACACAGAAGAATGTTGTGAGCAGGTTAGTGGATTAATCCCAGAGTGATGTACCTCTGACTTCTTTTTAATGACCTCTTGGTGTACCTTTGTGGAGTTATACTGAGCTGATTTAAAGGGCATGCACTGGTACAGTCAGCACATTCTCCAACATTATAGCAATCTGCTTATTGCCTCTGAAGACTCACACTGGGCTCTAAAATCATTTCCATATTTAGGTTTGAATCCACTTAAAACTCAGCGGGTCACTCCACAGCCTTTGGCATTATGCTGTCAGAAAGCTCATCTCAAGTAACTTCCCAACACTGCTAGGTATTTTTACTCTTACTTTAATTAAGATATAACCAATACAGGAGTATGTTTTAGTGTATGACAAAGTGACTTGAGATATATATATATATTGCTCAATGATCACCACAATAAGTTCAGTTAGCATCAACAAACATAGAAAAAATTTTTTTCCTGTGATGAGAACTTTTGAGGTCTACACTCTCAGCCACTGAAAGCAACACAATTCTGTAAGGAAATTATCCTTCAATTAAAAAATAAATAAAATTTTTTAAATGCAAGAAAAAAATATATACAACACAGTAATGTTAACTATAGTCACCATACTGCACGTTACATCCCTAAGACTTATCTCATAGCTAGAAGTTCTTAGCTTTACCCATTTTCTGTCCACCACCACCTCATTTCTGGCAAACAGCAAGCTATTCACTGTATTTGTGAGTTCTGGTTTTGTGTGGGGGGGGGTGTGTGTGTGTTTAGATTCCACATAGGAAAGAAATCACACAGCATTTGTCTTTGTCTGACTGATTTCACTGAGCATAATGCCCTTAAGATCCACCTACACTGTTGCAATTGGCATTATTTTCTCCTTTTTCATGGCCAAATAATCTTCCATTGAATACATACACCACATTTCTTTATTCCTTCATCCATCAATTGATATGTAGGTTGTTTCCATGTGTTGGTGTTGTAAATAATGCTGCAATGGACATGAGGATGTAAATAAGCTGGTTGAGTTAGTATTCCCTTTCCCTTTGGATAAATGGAATCCCAGGTGTGGGATTGCTGGATCATATGTAAACTCCATTTTTAATTTTTGAGGAAACTCCATACTGTTTTCCATCATGGCTGCACTAATTTACATTTGTACCAGCAACATTTACTTTTCTCCACATCCTTGCCAACACTTGTATTTTTGATCACAGCCATTCTGACAGGTATGAGATGAAATTTCACTGTGGTCTTGATTTGCATTTCTCTGATGATTAGTGATGTTGAGCATCCTTCTGTGTATTTGTTAGAAAGCTTTAAGCCTTTGGAAAAATGTCTTTGCAGAAGGTCTGCCCATTTTAAAAACGTATTTCAGTTCTTTCCCTACTGAATTGTAAGAGTTCTTACATATTTTGGATTTTAACCCCTTGGTTTGTATTTCAGTCTCTTCTCTTTCACCCACTTCCTTGAAAAAAGGGGCCTTGCCTGTCCCTACACTGTCCTCTTCAGAGACTGAAATTCTAATTTCTGTGTGTCTACCCATATTACTTATACCAAGATCTCCCCAAAATCACTTTCTCCTGGATCTGGAACATTCCTCTATTTGCTGCCAAATCTCCTTTCTACCTGCAAGTTACCTAGTGCATGTTGTTGTATTCTTGGCTGTCAAGCCCCACTGGCCAGGATTTCCCTACTGGCTCTCCTG
Source organism: Muntiacus reevesi (assembly GCF_963930625.1). NCBI lineage: Eukaryota > Metazoa > Chordata > Mammalia > Artiodactyla > Cervidae > Muntiacus > Muntiacus reevesi. The sequence continues at coordinate 10,076,418 of NC_089267.1, read as the reverse complement.
GAACCTTGCCTTGACTATACTCCTTTATGCAGGAATACATCTGTGCCCAGCTTCCTGGATGCCAAGCATTGTTTATCTGACCAAAGTATTCACAGCTGAGCCATATTTACACTGCATTGGCCACATATAGAGTAGTACAAAGTGATTATTGATGTTCAACATTTTGACCTGGAAATACTACTGGAATCATGGATTCATGAGAAATACTCAAACAAATAGAATTTTCTCTACTGCCAGGTAAATATTTAAAATATTTTAAAAAATAATTCAACAAGGCATGAAATAATATCTATCAAATTTTAATTTAACCAAGAATTCAATTTACCATAACATGTATTCCACCCAAATATTGTCAGCTATTAATTATAACACCATTAAAACAAGTGCATATACATGGCTGTAGGTACACAGACATACATATCACAGTGGTTTTTGTCCCAAATGCATATCACAATGATTTTTGTTCCAAATGCAGTTAACAATCTTCCACACTTGCTGGTCCAGAGAGTCTTTTTTCATCTCATTCCTCCCCACAAAAAAAGTGATGTAAGGATAACAGAACTTTTGAATATCAATTTTTGCAGTGGAGAGATATAATGAGGATCTGGAAAAGTTCTGTGATCTGCTCACAGGGCTCAAAGAACATCTGAATTATTCCAGATTTGCTTTCGAGAACAAGGAAATTTCTCATGATTTATTATAACTACCAAGAGTTTTCAAATTTTTTTTTTTTTTGATACATCCAAAATCTGAGTAACTGGACTTTCTGTTCCAGCCAAGACTAGATTTACTCTCCACGTTTAGATAGCTAAGAAAACAGTCCAAATATACAGGCAACAACAGCTTTTAGACTCCGAACAGGAAACAGAACTGACAGGTGATCTCGAGGAGACAGGGAACAAACAGGGTTAGCCCCAGGGTTTGCCCAGCTCACTGCTGCCCAGAGTATTTCAGGACACAACTGTTCCCCCAAGTGAGGGGGCAGAAATGAGAGTCCAAGGAGGCACAGGAGGCAAGGTCTGCAGGCAAAGAACTGGACAGGACACAGCTGCACAGACAGGGGAGAAACACATACGCACACACACACACACACACAGGAGGGCTAGGGGCCCCTTGGAGCCACCAGCTAATGGGCACCTGCGTGTGACGGATCCAGGAGGCAGGGAACGTGCCCCTAGACAGGAGCAGGAGGGCAATCCCTGAGTGGGCACAGAACAGAAAGTAGTCCAGATTTCCACCAGCCAGAGCAGAAAACACTCAGGATAGAGAAGGTGTCAGGTGTCAGGTGGAGGGTTTAGAAGAGCATGGCCTCAGCAGTTGGGAATATTTAACCCTGCATTTAAAGGACATGGACATAGAGAACAGACTTGACACAATAGTGGAGGGAGATGGCAGGATGAATTGAGAGAACAGCTTTGGCATCTTTACACTACCATGTAGCTAGTGGGAAGCTGCTGTTTCACACCGGGAGCTCAGCTCTGTGACAACCAAGAGGGGTGGGATGGGGAGGTTCAAGAAGGAGGGGGTATGTAATTATGATTGACTCATGTTGTCCGGCAGAAACCAACACAACATTGTAAACCAATTTTCCTTCAATTAAAAAAAAACAAAAGCCTACTCTGATCTCACTTATCTAAGCCTACAAGGAACACCTTAAACTGTTTCAAAGTCTTTGCAGGTAACTGAACTACAACCCAGACTAAAGCTCAAGAATATTTAAAAGAAAACAAAAATATCAGCATCCAACAATGCAAAATTCTATGTGTAGCACACACTCAAAAGTTAAACATATGCAAAGAAGTGGGGAAATACTAGCTATAATGAGGGAAAAGAAAATCAGTCAATAGAAGCAGCCACCAAAATGGCACAAATGATAGAATTTGTAGAAAAGGAACATTAAAACAGTTATTATAACTATATTCCATATGGTCGATAACTGAGTAACTTAATTACTCTTGGCAATAATAATGCTCATTGAGTTTTAGGCTTTGGCTGTACACACAACAAATGCATGCTGATTTTGCTGTTGTTCCTGTTACAGAAAATTTTGGAAAGCACCTAAACACAAGGGCAATATATGTTAGTTATTCTTTTTCCTTTTATATTTTAACAAGAATATGCCTTCCTGTTTTGGGTTAACTAGAAAACTGGTAAAGCATTTCTATCTACCGCAATAAAAAAAAAAAAAGCTGTATTTCTCTTTGGACTAATATCTCTACTTATTTCATTGATTTATGGAATTACTGGTGTTAAAGCACATTGGGATTATTGAGAAAAATTAGAAGCATGAATCACGCAAAATGACCTTCGCTGCGGTGGGAGTTCATTATGATCCAAGGTGTAAGTTGAAGAAGAAAACGGATCATCAGAGATTGGGTCCCACTGCCTACTTAGTAGACAGGAAGCAAGTTCATGGTCCTGGTGTGTGTTCACAGAAATGAAGGTTTATCCTGAATTATAGCCCCCACAAATGAGCCTCAAGGTGAGTAAGATGCATGTTTAAGCAACAAATTACACCCACTCCAGGTATCGAGGGTATTACTCATTTGCTTTCCTGGCTCAAAATAATCTCTTTCCAGTTGGTCAAATTACCCCAAACCTCTTCATATGTCAACAAATGGGACCCAGTCAAGATCCTTCCACTGAATCAGAATCCACTTGAAGTGGAAGTGTGTAGCACCAGGTGAGGGCGGTTTGTTCTATTCAACTTTTCACTATATCCAAAACGTGCCTGTATTAGAGCTAAAAGATGCAGAGAGAGGCAAGGAAATCATCACTTTTTTATTGATGATCTATCCTCATATTCATTCCCGTCTCCCACTGGTTTTCCACGAGTGGATCCCCAGTCCCTGTGTGTCTCTGTGATGCTGTTTCTCCTCAGATGCTACCGCATCACCCACAGAGCAGTAATGGCCTTCTGTCACCCTAAGTCAGCGAGTCCGAGCTCCCATTTCCTACAACAAAGCCTCTGGCAAGAGGACAGATGGTCTTGTAAAAGAAACCCAGACTCAGCAGCCCAGATTTCTATGGACCCACCCTTATTCCATGGCTCACAGGCTGAGAGCTCAGCCCCTAGGCCTCAACTTCCTCTTCTGTAAAATGGGGATAACAGTAGTGGTACCTACTTCACAGGTCTCTGGTTAAGACTTAAATGAGATAATTTATGTGGGACACAGCATTGGAAATACTTTATAAATCATAGCTATGTTTACCTATCGAAAGATGTTTATCTGAATTTCATAATAGGAACAGCCGCCCTCCATAGGGGGCTCCCCTGGTAGCTCAAGCGGTAAAGAATCTGCCTGCAATGCAGGAGGCTGGGGTTTGCTCTCTGAGTCGAAAAGAATCAGTGGAGAAGGGCATGGCAACCCACTCCAGTATTCTTGCCTGGAGAATTCCATGGAGAGAGGGGCCTAGTGAGCTAGTCCATGGGGCTAAGTGAGCACAATGACTAACACTTTCACTTTACATTTTTCCCTCCACAGGACTACTTCTTATGACCTGCCCTTTGACAACACAGGCATACATGGCACACGTGAAAGCCGCATTCCCATCTCCATTTTCTCTAAGCTTTTCTTTTCTAAGATCTCCTTTGTGTCAACACGTGATCTCTGTATCCATTCTTTAAGATTCACCACAAGTGCCACCTTTATCAGCCCACATTAGCTGTGCTAAATCACTATAATTCTTCTTTCCAATTCATAAGTGATTGCCCGTGTGTGCTCAGTCGCTCAGTCATGTCAGACTCTTTGCAACTCCATGGACTGTAGCCTGCCGGGCTCTTCTGTCCATGGAATTCTTCAGGCAAGAATACTGGAGTGGGTTGCCATTTCCTTCTCCAGGGGCAGAACCCACGCCTCCTGTGGTTCCTGCATTGGCAGACAGATTCTTCACCAGTGAGTTACCTTGGGAGTCCCATTCCCGAGTAAAACAACTTATATATATTGATTTTTAGTTGTTTTTTTAAATGTGTGATTTCTTTTCAATCATCTTATCTCTTCTCTTCAATTATTTATGTATTTATTTTTACTGATAATTCTTTGTCCTGTATGGTAGATACTACACTGCTGGACACAGCAAGTCATTACTGACTTACGATTAAAGGAAGACAAAATTCAAAAGGCAAGAAAAATAAGCAGGGAGCTTACATGGCAGGTAGTTGCTTGGCAGTGCTAAGGAGGTCCAGGTGACAATTTGGCCTTGTGACACAGCGAAGAAGAAAGAATCACGGGATGAAAACAAAATGCACATGGGGTTTCTCTCCTGCTTTTGAAATTTGCAAATGAAGAACAGTATTTTTTTATAGTATTTTGTTTTTATCATTCAGATTTAATCCTAATGCTCTCATACTCTCCACTCATCGGATATTCATATTCAAGTTGTTCCCTTACTGTCTGGCCCCAGAAGTACATTTAAAGGCTATAAATTAGTCTGTAAAGTCAACCAGCAAAAATTAAAATGAAAGCAAAACAAACACCTGGGTTAAGAGATAAAGTGAAGGAAAAAGTTATCTTTTGAAATGTAACAAAAATCAACAAGTGATGGCTCATATCAGCATAATAGGCGTACCTTACAATAGAAAAGGTTTTACCCTAATTTTGTCAAGAAAACAAGAAACCCCCACAACCCACTGAGAAAACAACAGTGTTTCTTTAATATAACATGACTATAGATCTGGAGTTAGAGAGAACTGTGGCCAAGTTATCATAATATAACACAGCCTTCTGAGATAAGGAAATTGTAAAACCAGGAAGCCATGAGGCAGTGAACTATCCAATTTTATTAGTTTTCTCCAGAAGAGGAAGCTTCTTCTCTCCCTCAAGGATCAATATATATCATTGGGGTAGAAATATTGCATATTGAAATAAAAGAATGGGGAATTCACTTGTCTAGGTTGTTGGAAATGCACACCAAGAATGACTTTGACCAGTCAGCAATGAGATCTCTAATTAGATTTCCAAAATGGATTTCAGCAACTAAGTGGGGATCAGAGGCACTCATGTTGGTTATTGCACAAGATTAAGATTTTGGTGAATATTTATAATATGACATTTGGTTGAAAACCAGTTGCTTATGAGTCTGATTATTTTGTGTCAACCTGAGACTCAGCTCACCTGTGGGTGAAGTGATGAAATTGTGTCCTGAACTCCAGAGCTTGGGTGCAGTTCCAGATCCTAAAGTGATCTCTCAGGATATGGCTAGCCCATGGGACCCAGCCTCCACCCACAGACCCAGCCTCTTCCCATGGGACCCAGCTCCCCCCTTGCTATCACCATCCATCCTTTCCTTGCTTCCTAGCCCCTGAAATATGGTTCTGCTCTGTCCAGGGATGTCACTCGCAAGAAGAGCTACCAAGAAGGGCGGTGCCCACCAAATCACAGTGCTCCCTCTGCCTGTGCAGCCTCCAGCAGTGCTCAGCATAAGACACACTTCATTCCATGATTCATAACGGCTGTCATTTCTCTCCCTGTGCCAGGAATGCCATTTCCCTCCTCACAGCTTGGTTGCTTACATTCACCAACTCCAGGAGGCTTTCTTTGACCTGATTTCCCACCCCTCCGACAAACTGGATTAGGACATTTTATCTGGTGCTCCTTGGACACATTCTAGCTACTGCATCCCCACGTTGTTTAAAAATGATCCATTTATTGGTCTGCTGACTGCAATGCTCTTTAAGCGAAACTTAGCCCTTGTTCATCCTTACATTCCTAGCACCTGGCATTATGCTTAATATCCAGGAAGACCTCAATACATTTGTTATGAAAAAATACGCTGCTCATTTATTGTAGTAAGAGATAAGAGCCCTTTCTGCGCAAGTTCTTTTATAGATATTTCCCACTGGAACCTAACCTTCATAACATCTGCACAAAATGACAGTTCCTGAAATAGGGTGACTCTTGGGTCAGCAAATGGTTGTATTTCCCAGAAAATATATTTTTAAAAGGCATATTTTGTAGGGCACTTGTATATGTGGCACTTTCTATGCACTAGGAACTATTCTAAGTTCTTTATAAATATTAACTCAAATTATCTTCATATCAAACCTCTGAGAGAGGTGGCATCACTATTCCACTTAGACTTGGGGAAACAGAGACACAGTAACGTTATGTACCTTGGTGAAATGGCTTAGCCAGTAAGTGAAAGAACCAGAATTTGAATTCAGGCAGCCTGGATCGGAGCCCAGAGCCTTCGTGCTGGCCTAATGGATTTGCCAGTAAGTCTTCATCCAAAGAATCAGTGGCCATGCTTGTTTGTAGAGGCCTAGATATATAAGTCATTTCCTCTCTTTCTCCCTTGCCTTGCCTTCTTAAACAGATGTCTTTTAAACCTCACACTTTAGACAAGCATTTTATTGACTCCTCTAAGGAGCCTGGCCTATTCTACAAAAATGAAAAACAAAAACAGAAACTCAGTAATCCTCCTGAAATCTATTGAAGAATGTACATTGAAAGGAAAAGAAATATTTTTAAATGGATATTTAGCTACATTCTTATCCCCTTAGGATAAGACTGAATAATTACTTCATTCTGCCCTGAGATTGAAAAACGATGCTCTTGTAAGTCTTAGAAAGGAAGCAAAACGACATAAGGGCTCTTCATGAAAATCCTCTATTTCCATTTTTTTGAAGTTCAAATCCTGTGATGATTAGCAACAGCTGACCTTGACTTTCACCACTTTGGGGCAGAGGCATATGTTATCACAGAGATCAGAAATCAAATGAATTAGGCTCTCCAGCTGCACACTTAAATTGCATCTGGATGAAACCATCTTTAGGATAGTCAGACCCCAGAACTTTTCTCCAGAGGAATCTTTGCCAGAAGGAATAGAGTTTCTTTGCTGGCAATCCAATCAAATCATAAAGGAGAAAAACAGAAGAAAGCTTCCAGGACTAATTAAAAACTGTGTAATAAAATGAATGTCATCAGTTAAATTGTTATGTTCTTAAAAGTACCATGAGGGGTTAAAGCAAAAATGCTTTGCCACTGTTTAGAAAACTGACCAAGAAGATTCCTCAAGAGATTAACTTCAAATATCATGTCTTTAGCAAGTCAATGTGTAAGGCACAAATTGTATGTCTCTATGTTGTCTCGTGGAAAATAGGAAAAATTTTTATTAGGAAAGAATATTGAGAAGGATTTATGTTTTGCAAATTTAGGGTGTGAAGAACCACATTTACCACATTTACCAATCAAAAGAAAAGCAAAATTCAAAAAATGTTTTTCAAAAGACTATACCTCAGGCAACAAAATACAGTGATCATTGAGAGACAGGAAGTAAATAAGATGAACTTATGTGACTTCAGTTTCCTGTTGGGAAGGAGAAACAAGTTAGAGATGGCCAACTCCCTAAGTTGGGGAGACTGGCCAGTTAATTCTCAGCAGAGAACGCTGGAAAGCACAGAGCTACACAGAGTTCTAGATATTTGCAAAGGGTTTCATAAAGCTTTCAAATGAGCACTGTTCAGTGCATGAATGTGAGGAAATTAGTCTAGAGTAAGAATTACTCAAAAGGATTAAAGAGAACAATACATGTGGCTCACATAAGACCAAAAATCATATTTTCTCATAGCAATCAGACTAGTCTCAGAAGTCACAGGGTACCGTGTGGAGTATTTAGACAGGTCTAGTTCCTCTGGTGGTGAATGATTGTGCTTAATCACTCAGTCATGTCCCACTCTTTACGATTCCAAGAACTGTAACCTGTCAGACTCCTCTGTCCATGGGGAATCTCCAGACAAGAATACTGGAGTGGGTTGCCATGATCTTCTCCAGGGGATCTTCCCAAGCCAGGGATCAAACTGAGGTCTACCGCATCACTGGCAGAATCTTTACCATCTGAGTCGCAGGGAAATCCTGGACTAAACATGTTCTTGTTCTGCATAACAAATCTAAAAAGCAAAGCCTGACAGGGTCAAACTCTTCACAAGTAAGTTAACTGGGCCACAGAACAAAACTAAATAATACTTATAGGAATCCCATAATAGCCAGAGACCAACAAGATAAAATTCTCAATGCTCATGAACCAAGAAGAAGCAACTAGTCACGGAAAGAGTCAGAATATAAAATCTATGAGGAGAAAAAAATCAGTTAAAACTGACCCAAAACGGATATAGATGTTAAGATTGTCAGACAAAAAATTAAATTTTCCCTTATAGCTATATTCCAGATGCTTAAAAGTTAAGAAGAAACATGGAGAGAAATTTAAATGACTCCAATCAAATTTCTAGAGAAGAAAAATACAAAGTGTGAGACAAATACTGCACTAGAAAGTGATTAGTGACAGAGTGAACACTGCATAAGAAAAGATGAATGAACTTGAAGACATAGCAATGGAAACAAACCAAGAAAAAATAGAAGAAATTTAATTAAAAAGATCATCAAAGTATCCATGAGTATGGGACAATTTCAATCAAAAATACCTGAATGGAAGGAAAACACAAGGAAAAGAAAAAGTATTTGAACAATTAATGTTTAAATGTGTCTAAATTTGTTGTAAACTACAAGAAACCTATATGCAGGTCAGGAAGCAACAGTTAGAACTGGACATGGAACAACAGACTGGTTCCCAATAGGAAAAGGAGTACATCAAGGCTGTATAGTGTCACCCTGCTTATTTAACTTATATGCAGAGTACATCCTGTGAAATGCCAGGCTGAATGAAGCACAAGCTGGAATCAAGATTGCTGGGAGAAATATCAATAATCTCAGATATGCAGATGACACCACCCTTACGGCAGAAAGTGAAGAGGAACTAAAGAGCCACTTGATGAAAGTGAAAGAGGAGAGTGAAAAAGTTGGCTTAAAGCTCAACATTCAGAAAACTAAGATCATGGCATCTGGTCCCATCACTTCATGGGAAATAGATGGGGAAACAGTGGAAGCAGTGTCAGACTTTATTTTGGGGGGCTCCAAAATCACTGCAGATGGTGATTGCAGCCATGAAATTAAAAGACACTTGCTCCTTGGAAGGAAGGTTATGACTAACCTAGATAGCATATTAAAAAGCAGAGACATTACTTTGCCAACAAAGGTCCGTCTGGTCAAGGCTATGGTTTTTCCAGTGATCATGTATGGATGTGAGAGTTGGACTGTGAAGAAAGCTGAGCGCAGAAAAATTGATGCTTTTGAAGTGTGGTGTTGGAGAAGACTCTTGAGAGTCCCTTGGACTGCAAGGAGATTCAACCAGTCCATCATAAAGGAGATCAGTTCTGGGTGTTCAATGGAAGGACTGATGCTGAAGCTTGAACTCCAGTACTTTGGCCACTGATGCGAAGAGCTGAGTCATTTCAAAAGACCCTGATGCTGGGAAAGATTGGGGGCAGGAGGAGAAGGGGATGACAGAGGATGAGATGGCTGGATGGCATCACCGACTCAATGAACATGAGTTTGAATAAACTCCAGGAATTGGTGATGAACAGGGAGGCCTGGCGTGCTGCAATTCATGGGGTTGCAAAGAGTCAGACATGACTGAGTGACTGGACTGAACTGAACTGAATAAGCTGGTGTACTGGGATGACCCAGAGGGATGGGATGGAGAGGGAGGCGGGAGGGGGTATCGGGATGGGGAGCACATGTAAATCCATGGCTGATTCATGTCAGTGTATGGCAAAAACCACTACAATATTGTAAAGTAATTAGCCTCCAACTAATAAAAATAAATGGAAAAAAAAAGAATAAGCTCATATATTCAAGAAGTTCAGTAAACTCCAAGCACAAGAAGCATAAAGAAAACTACACCAAGGCTTTCATCATAATCAAGTTGATCAACGAATATAGTGGTAAAGCGAATTTCAAAAGCAACCAGAGAACAGACACATTACCCACCATATAGTGAATGTAGGAATGACAGCTGTTTCTCATCAGAAGCAATCAAGTGAGAAAACAGTTGAGTAAGGTCTTTAAAATATTAAAAGGCAATTAAAAGTAACTGATTCTATCTTCCTGTTGATTTTGTCAACAGGAAGAATAAACCTAGTGCTCTGAAGACCTATAGCATATAAAAGAATTTGTCATCCATTTATATCTTAAGAAATTAGAAAGAGAAGGTCAAGTTAAGTCCAATGTAAGCAGAATAAAAGTGATAATAAATTTGCAGTGAAAAATAATTAAATAAAAGTCAGAAAATCAATAGAAAAGATCAATGAAATTAAAAGTTAGTTGCTTGAGAAGAAATCAGTAAAATTAACAAAACTCTAGCCATACTGGTGTAAAAAGAGACAGTGGGCACAATTACCAATATCAAGATACATAAAGGGGTAGTAACTATAGACTCTCTATATATTACAAGGATAATATATGAACATTAATATATGAATAACATAAATGACTTCATGCCAGTGAAATCTACAGTGTAGGTGGAACTGATGAATTTCCTTGAATGATATAAACTCCAAATGATCTCCCAAGAAGGAAGAGATAACATGAATAATTATGTATCTTTTAAAGTAATTGAACTTGTAGTTTAAAACCTTTCCACAAGGAGAACTCCAGGCCCAAATGGATTACCAGTGTACATTGCCAATTCTTAAGAAATAATACCAACCCTATAGCAACTATTTCAGGAAAATTGAGGAGAAAAGAATATTTCCCAATCTATACTATGTTCTGCTCCAAAAGCAAACAATTTTAAGAAAAGATAACTATAGATCAGTTTCCTTAATAGCCATAGATAAAAATTTTCTATCAAATATGATCAATATAATCTACCATATTAACAACCAACAAATAAAATGACCACAATTATCTCAATAGATGTAGAGAAGGAAGTTGACAAAACTACAACCATTCTTGACAGAAATTCTTGACAAGCAGAATAGAAGTCTGCTATCTCTCAGTCTGACAAAGGGCATCAATGAAAAGCCTATGGTTAACATCATACTTAGTGGTAAAGGTAAGTACTTTTCCCCTTAGATTAAGAACAAGACAAGGATCTCTAGTCTCACTACTTTTATACAACATTAAACTGTAGCTAGTGCAATAGGAAATACAAACAAATATAAGTCATCCACCCTGGAAAGGGGTAATTAAAATTTATTCATAGATATAAACATCAATGTAGAAAATCTGATGAAATCTCAAAAGAAGTTCTTAAAATTAATAAATAACTTAAATTGCAGGATTCAACACGAATATATAAAAACAAATTACATTTTAATATTTTAGCAACATGCTATCAGAAAGTGATATTTTAAAAATCAAGTCATTCGTAATAGTGTATGAAAATATACATATTTAGGAATTAAATTGAACAAAAGGTGTGAAAGGCTGCTGCTGTAGCTTCTAAGTCACTTCAGTCATATCCGACTCTGTGTGACCCCATGGACAGCAGCCCATGAGGCTCACCGGTCCCTGGGATTCTCTAGGCAAGAACACTGGAGTGGGTTGCCGTTTCCTTCTCCAAAGCGTGAAAGTAAAAAGTGAAAGTGAAGTCGCTCAGTCGGGTCCAACTCTTCGCGACCCCATGGACTTCAGCCTACCAGGCTCCTCCGTCCATGGGATTTTCCAGGCAAGAGTACTGGAGTGGGGTGCCATTGCCTTCTCCGGAAGTGAAAGGCTAGTACACTGAAACTGTGAAGTATTGAGAGAAATTAAAGACTTAAATACGTAGAACACATTATGGTCATCAACCATAAGACAATATTGAAAAGGCAATGATTTCCAAATTAATTTATAGATTCAATTCCTACAAATTCCTATCAAAACTCCCAGAAAACTTGTTAGAAATGGACAAGTGGACACTAAAATTTGTCTTTGGAAATAAAAGGGACATAGAAGAAGCAAAGCAAACTTGACAAAGTACAACATAGGAGGACTTCTGTTACCTGATCTCAAACTTTCCATATGGCTACAATAATCAAGGAGTGTGCTCTTAGCATAAAGAAAGACAAACAGATCAATGGAACATGATAGACCTTCTGCAGATTCAACTATTTACGGACAACTGATTGTAGTAAAAGTGCAAAAGCATGAGTGGACAAACCATAGATTTTTTCCCAACAAATACTGCTGGAACAATTGAAATTTCATACGTTAAAAGCAAAACAAACAAACAAAAAAACACTTACTTCATCTTTTACACCATAATTAACTTGAAATGGAGCACAGCTCTAAATGTAAAGCCTAAAACTATAAAATACCTTGAAAGAAAGTGCAAGAAATTATTGATATCTGAAGTCAGGCAAAGACTGGTTAGAGAAAACAACAGAAGCACATTGCCTAAAACCAAAACTGTTAAATTACATTTCATAAAAATAAAAACCTTCTGTTCATTAAGAGGCCCCATTCAAAAATTAAAGGACAAACCACACCATGATAAAATATTATCAAATCACATATCAGATAAAGAATTTATATTCATAGTATAGAAACATGACCTTCATCTCAACACTAATGTAAACAACCCACTTTAAAAATATACATTTGAATAATTATTTTGCCAAAAAAAGCACAAATAGCCAATCAGTATTGAAAAGGTGGTCAATATAATTTGTCATTAGAAAAAGAAATATTTAAACCATAATTAGGTGCAACTACACATCAAGCAGGATTAATGTAGCCAAAAAGACCAACAAGGTCACTTGAAACCCAGAAACCAGGATCCTTGTGCTTTGCGGGTGGAAATGTATATGCTACAGTCACTTTGAAAAAGCAGTAAGGCAGTTTGTTAAATATTAAACCTAAACATATCATACATTCCAGTAATTATATTCTTAGATAATAACCAACCTGAGAAAAATGTCAACAAAAAGATTTGTGCATGAATAGCACCATAATTTATAATAGTCAAAAACTGGAAACAAGCCAAATGTCCATCAAGTGATGGAGGTATCAGAGGGGAAAAGGAAATAAACAGGATTCAAACTGGAAAAACAAGCATCAAAACTGTCACTACTTGCAGATGACATGATATTATACATTGTAAATCCTAAAGATGCTAACAGAAAACAACTAAAGCTCATCAATGAATTTGGTAAACTTATAGGCTACAAAATTAATTTGTAGAAATTGCTTGCATTCTTATACACTAACAATGAAAGATCAGAAACAGAAATTAAGGAAACAATCCTATTTGCCATCTCACCAAAAGAATAAAATACCTAGGAATAATCTTAGGTAAAGAGGACTTCCTATACTCAGAAAACTAAAAGATGCTGATGAAAGAAATAAAAAAATGTCACAAACAGATGGAGAGATAAACCATGTTCCTAGATTAGAAAAATAAAGATTTGAAAATTACTATACTATCCAAAGCAATCTACAGATTCAGTGCAATCCCTGTTAAATTGCCAATGGCATTTTTTTCACAGGATTAAAACAAAAAATTTTATAATTTGTAAGGAAACACAAAAGACTCTAAATAGCCAAAGTAATCTAGAGAAAGAAAAATGAAGTTGGAGGAATATGCCTCCCTGACTTCAAAATATATTACAAGGCTATAATAATCAAGAATGTATGGTACTGGTACAAATACAGTGGAACAGAGTAGGAAGTCCAGAGAAGAACCCACATACCTATGGTCACCTAATCTACAACAAGGGAAGCAAGACTATACAACGGAGAAAAGACATCCCTTTTAATTAATAAATGGTGCTGAGAAAACTGGACAGCTACATGTAAAAGAATGAAATTAGAATATTCTCTAACACCGTACACAAAAATTAACTCAAATGGGGATTAAAGACATAAATGTAAGGCCAGATACAATAAAACTCTTAGAGGAAAACATAAGCAGAACATTCTCTGCAAGTTCTTTTTCAATCTCCCTCCAAGAGCAATGAAATTTAAAACAAAAATAAACAAATGGGACCAAATTCATCACAAAAGATTTGCACAGCAAAGGAAACCATAAAGAAAATGAAAACAACAATCCACAGAATGGGAGAAAATATTTGCAAATGAAGCAACCAGTGAGAGATTAATCTCCAATATATACAGTTTCATGCAGCTCAATTGGAATAAAAAAAAAAGCATCTAAGGTCCAAGATGGTGGAAGAGTAGGTGGACATGGAGTGCATCTCTCTCCATGTATGCATCAGGAATATACCTTCAGAAACAGAAGATCTTGCAGAACTCCAGCTGAGAGTGGGCAGGAGTACCTGACCCCTGGAAAAGAATACATAGAACCACAAAAAACGTGGTAGGACAAAGGAAAGGGGGTGAAAAAGAGGAGAGTGAGTAGGACTGGATCTGCAACTGGGTATGGGAGAAATGAAGCTGGGGTCAGATCTCCACATGGGACAATTAATTCTTTAGGACAGAAGTGAAGCATTTGATGGTACTGGAGAGTGAAACAGCTAATCTATGACAGTCTGAATGGCATGAGAATCATACAAGCAATCTTGTTGCAGCCACATGTACCCTGGACAGGGACACAAGTCCCCTAGGAAATGCAGTGGCTGGGAGCTGGGGCATAGAGATTGGAGAGCAACCCTAGGGCAAAATCTGCTGTTGACTGTGGGGAGACAGCCCAAGGGGACCTGAGGGAGGAATTCACAGTGGGAAATGTTTGTGAAGGAAAACCAGACAAACATGGAAGTAAGGCGATACTGCTGAGTCACAAATAGGGGTTGGAGCCATCTCTATAGCCTGTCTCTCCATAGAGGTCAGCACTAGACAGCTGAAAGACCCCAGAGAGATCGACACTTTAAGTGCCTGATGCACCAAGAAACAGAAAAGGGTCCCAACTGAGGGGTCCTGTAAGTGCCTGAACAGACCAAGCAATGGAGAAGGACCAAAGTGGCCCCCTGTTTGCCAGCTGTCAGAGGCTAGGAAAAGCCTCTCCAAAATCACTGCAGATGGTGACCGCAGCCATGAAATTAAAAGACTCTTGTTTCTTAGAAGAAAAACTATGACCAACCTAGACAGCATATTAAAAAGCAGAGACATTACTTTGCCAACAAAGGTCCACATAATCAAAACTATGATTTTTCCAGTAGTCAGGTATGGATGTGAGAGTTGGATCATAAAGAAGGCTGAGCACCAAAGAATTGATGCTTTTGAACTGTGATGTTGGAGAAGACTCTTGAGAATCCCTTGGACTGCAAGGAGATCAAACCAGTCCATCCTAAAGAAATCAGTCCTGGATATTCATTGGAAGGACTGATGCTGAAGCTGAAACTCTAATACTTTGGCCACCTGATGGGAAGAGCTGAATTATTGGAAAAGACCCTGATGCTGGGAAAGATTGAGGGCAGGAGGAGAAGGGGACAACAGAGGATGAGACAGTTGGATGGCATCACCGACTCAATGGACATCAGTTTGAGCAAGCTCTGGGAGATGGAAAAGGACAGGGAAGCCTGGTGTGCTGCAGTCCATGGGGTCACAAAGAGTTGGACACCACTGAGGGACGGAATGACAAGGACCATAGCTCCTGAGACTGAGGCAGTCGGTGTCCCTGTACACTTGGCACCGTCAGAGCTCCCATGATCCAAGCAGCTGTGCCACCTCCATGCTAAATCCTCACTGGGGTGGAACTGCCAGAAGCTAGGAAAAAACCCTAATAGTGCCATACCTCCTGTGACAATTGCCACCAGCACCCCTGTGTATCTGGCATTGCCAGGTACCCACCAGCCAAGTTCTCCATGTCACCCCTTGCATGATCCCCACTGGGTCAGAGCAGCTATAGGTTAGCGAAGACCCCAAGAGCACCAAATTCCCCGATAGCCACCGACTCCCAGCTGCCAGCTCTGCTGAGTACCTAGTACTGCCAGGGTCCCTGCAATCCAAGCAGCCATACACCTCCACACCGGTCTTCCCTAGGGCAGACCCAAGTCCTCCAGGGCAGCCTGAGAAGTAAACTCCTGTGGATGACTCATACACAGAGGCGGAGATAAAACCACAATCAAAACGCAGGCATAGTGTGGCCAAAAAAGAGAACCCAAAACCTTCCCACCAGTGGTACAACCTGCAGATTAAATCTGCACACTCAGCTAGGCAGTATTTGTGTCTATGGAATATATAAAAGGACAATGAGAGGTCCCCCAAAAGAAAATGTACTAGCATGGGCAAATGCAGATATTAGAGGCAAGAACACGAAGGAGTAGGACCAGAATGAAGTTTGCTCTGTCCCCACAACAGGTTCAGATACCAGCCCAGTATTGGAGGGCCTCCTAGGGGGAGAGATAGACTGTGATACAGAGGGAAAAGATCCAAGAAAAACATTTATTATCCTTATATTTTACCTTATTCTGTAGCTGGATCTAATTGTTTTTTTTCTTTTTTCCTTTTTTCCCCCCTCTGTTGCTATAGTTGCTGATTTTATTAGTACTAATAAGTCTATTTACACTTTTGAATATTTTTTGCTGTTGTTAATCACAATTTTTATTTCCTTTAAATATATCTGCCTCTACATTGGCCTTTTGTGGTTTTGAGTTCCCCCCTTTTTTTCCTTTTTTAATTAAAAAAATTAATTTGTTATTATCTTTCTACATATATTAGTTAGTTTAGTTTTCTTATTCTTTTCCTGTTGTAGTTATTCTTTAATATATGTAAATCTCCTTTATCTACCTCTATTTGACTTTGTTTTTCTACTGCTTTTTCTTTTCTTGTTTTTCTCTCTTTTTCTCACCATGTTTATTAGTCTGTCTTGCTGTCATTGCTTTGTTTCCCAGTTGGCATATTGCTTTGGTTTTGTTTTTCAGTTTATGTTTTAGTTTTGTTTTCAACTGGTCGATATCATTTTTGCTTTCCTTTGCTCATGGGTTCAATCTCTTCTACTTTATTTCTTCTTCTTTTTTTGGACTGATTTGGTTTTCTTTATTTGTCTGTATGTGTGTGTATATATTCCATTACTTTTTAAAGCATTTTCCTGATCTTTTATTTGCCATTTGTTTGGGGTTTGCATTTTGTTTCTTGTTTTAGTGTGTATGTTTTAGTCCCCTTTAATGCCTTAAGAGACCACCTGTGGAATCTCAGTTCCCTGGCCAGAGATTGGACCCTGAACCTTTGAAGCGGGAGTGCTAACAACAAGACTCTAGAGTGCCAGAAAACTTCTAACCCCAGGGTGTATTAACTAGTGAGAACCCCCACAAAGGCCTCCGCCTGTGTACAAGACCTGGCATCACCAAGCTGTCAGCAGCACCCAGTGCAGGACACCTCATCCTAACAACAAATAAAACAAAAACACAACCAAGTCATCAGCAAGTAGAACCACCACCTCATAGAGCCCTAATCACCAGAGGCAAAAAAAAAAAAAAAAAAAAAGTACCTTCTCCACCAGAGCACAAGCACAAGTCACACCCAACAGACATCTACACAAACCACCAGATCAACCCTACCCACCCAGAGCAGAATCCAAAAAGAAGATGGAATTCAACCTCAAAGACTGAGAGAAGGAGATCCCAAACACAATTTTTTTTTTTAGTGAAAAGGTAGAGAAGTATTGCACAAATGAAGTAACAAACTAGAAACACACAAGATCAAGTAAACGAAGAGGAAATAGGAAAACTACCTGAAAAAGAATTCAGAATAGTGGCAGTAAAAATGTCCCATAACCTCAAAAATAGAATGGAAAAAATCCAAGAAGCAATCAACATGATTAGCAAATTACGAAGGACATAGAAGAGATAAAGATTAAACAAACAGAGATGAATAACTCAATTACTAAAATTAAAAATACTCTGAAAAAAAAAATACTCTGGAATGAACCAATAGCAGATTTATGGAAACAGAAGAACGGTTAAGTGAATTGGAAAATATAATGGTGGGAATAACTGCTGAAGAACAGAATAAAGGAAAAAGAATGAAAAGAATTGAGGATAGCCTTAGAGACCTCTTAGACAACATTAAATGTATCAGCATTTGATTTATAAGGGTAACAGAGGGAGAAGAGAAAAAGAAAGGCACTGAGGAAATTTTTGAAGAGATTATAGTTGAAAACTTCCCCAGCATGGGAAAGGAAATAGTCAATCAAGTTCAAGAGGCACAGAGGGTCCCATACAGGATAAGCCCAAGGAGAAATACATTGAGACACATACTAATCAAGTTAACAGAGAATAACCCAAAGAAAGAATATTAAAAGCAGCAAGGGGAAAGCAAGAAGTAACATACAAGGGAAAACACATACAATTAACAGTGGATCTTTCAGCAGAAATTCTACAGAACAGAAGGGAATTGTAGGATATATTTAAAGTTCTGAAAGAAAAAAATCTACAATAAAGATTACTCTACTCAGCAAGGATCTCATTCAAAATTAATGCAGAAAACAAAAGCTTTACAGAGAAGCAAATTTTAAGAAAATGTAGCACCACCAAACCAGCTTTACAACAAATATTAAAGGGACTTATATAGGTAATAAATGCAAGAGAAAGGAAAGACCTACAAAAACAATCTGAAAGCAATTAAGAAAATGCCAATAGGAATATATGTATATTTATATATATATATTTAGTAATTATATATATACATATATATAATTACTTAAAATATAAATGGATTAAATGCTCCAATAAAAAGGCATAGACTGGCAGAATGAATACAAAACAAGACCCATACATATGTTGTCTACAAGAGACCCACTTCAGACCTAGAGACACATATAGACTGAAAGTAGAAGGATGGGAAAAGATATTCCATGAAAATGGAAATCAAAAGAAAGCTGGAGTGGTAATTCTCATCTCAGACAACATAGTCCTTAAAATAAAGAATATTGCAAGAGATAGAAAAGGACAATACATAATGATCGAGGGTCAATCTAAGAAGAATGCATAAAAATTGTAAATATCTATCCACCAAACACAGGAGCACTCAACACATAAGGCAAATACTAACAGACATAAAAGGGGAAGTTGACAACAACACAAAAATAGTAGGGGACTTTAACACCCCACTTACACCAATGGACAGATCATCAAAATAGAAAATTAATAAGGAAAAAAAAACTTAAGTGAAACACTAGACCAAATGGACTTAATATCTTCAGAAATTTCCACCCAAATGTGGAATACACTTTCTTCTCAAGTGCACATGGAACATTCTCCAGGATAGATCACACCTTGGGTCATAAATTAAACCTCAGTAAGTTCAAAGAAATTAAAATCATATAAAGCATTTTTTCTGACTACAATGCTATGAGACTACACATCAATTACAGGAAAGAAAAAGCTGTAAAAACACAAACACAAGGAGATTAAAAAATACATTTCTAAATAATGAACAGGTTACTGAAGAAATCAAAAGGGAAGTCAAAAAATTCCTAGAAACAAATAATGAAAGCATGACGACTCAAAACCTATGGGATGCAGCAAAAGCAGTTCTAAGAGAGAAGTTTATAGCAATACAATTCTATCTCAAGAAACAAGAAAACATTGAATAGACAACCTAACATTACACCTTAAAAAACTGGAAAAAAGTAAAAAATCTCCAAAGTTAGTAGAAAGAAAGAAATCATAAAGATCAGGGCAGAAATAAATGGAAAGGAAAAGAAGGAAGCAGTAGTAGAGAACAATAAAACTAAAAGCTTGTTCTTTGAGAAGATAAACAAAAGTGACAAACCATTTGCCAACTCATCAAGAAAAAATGAGAGAAGAATCAAAACAACAAATTCAGAAATGAAAAAGAAGTTAAAACAGATGACACAGAAATGCAAAGAATCATGAGAGATTATTATGAGCTAGTATATGCCAATAAAATGGATAATCTGGAAGAAATAGACAGATTCTTAGAAAAGTTCAACCTTCTGAGACTGAACCAGGAAGAAATATACTTTATGAAGAACCCAATTACAAGCTTGGAAATCAAAATTGTGGTCAAAAATTTCCTAAAAATCAAAAGTCCAGGGTCAGGCAACTTCACAGGTGAATTCTATCAAAAATTTAGAAAAGAACTAATTCCTATCCTTCTAAAATTCTTCAAAAAAATTGCAGAGAAAGGAACACGGATGTGTTCATTCTCATTCTATGAGGCCACCATCACCCTGATATCAAACCAGACAAAGACAACAGAAAAGAAGAAAATTACAGGCCAATATCACTGATAACATAGATACAAAAATCTTCAACAAAATTCTAGCAAACAAAATTCAATAACACATTAAAAAGATCATACACCATGGCCAAGTCACATTTATTCCAGGGGTGCAAGGATTCTTTAATATATGCAAATCAGTCAATATGATACACCATGTAAACAAAAAAGTGAAGTTGCTCAGTCGTGTCTGACTCTTTGCAACCCCATAGATGGTAGCCTACCAGGCTCTGCGATCCACAGGATTTTCCAGGCAAGAATACTGGAGTGGGCTGTCATTTCCTTCTCTAGGGGATCTTCCCAACCTAGGGATCAAACCCGGGTCTCCTGCATTGCAGACAGATGCTTTACCGTCTGAGCCACTAGGGGACCAAACAACTGAATGATAGAAAAGCATATGAAACTCTCAATAGATGCAGGAAAACTTTTGACAAAATTCAACACCCATTTATGATAAAAACTGTTCAAAAAATGGGCATAGAAGAACCTACCTCAATATAATGAAGACAATATATGATAAACCCACAGCAAACATTATTCTCAGTGATGAAAAACTGAAAGTATTCCTTCTAAGATCAGGAAAACACAAGGATGCCCACATTGACCATTATTATTCAACATAGATTTGGAAGTGCTAGCTACAGCAATCAGAAAAGAAAAAGAAACAAAAGGAATCCAGATTGGAAAAGAAGTAAAACTCTAGTTGTTTCCAGATGACCTGACACTATACATAAGTTAAGTCACTCAGTCGTGTGCGACTGTTTGTGACCCCGTGGACTGTAGCCCACCAGGCTCCTCCATCCATGGGATTCTCCGGGCAAGAATACTGGAGTGGATTGCCATTTCCTTCTCCGATACGATACATAGAAAACTCTAAAAATACCATTAGAAAATTACTAGAGCTAACCAGTGAATTTAGCAAAGTGACAGGATACAAAATCAATCCACAGAAATCACTTGCATTTCTATACAATAACAAGGAAAAATCAGAAAGAGAAATTAAGTAATCAATTCCATTTACCATTGCAACAAAAAGAATAAAATGCCTAGGAATAAACCTACCTAAGGAGATAAAAGAGCTATATGCAGAAAATTCTAAGACACTGTTGAAAGAAATCAAAGACAATATAAACAGATGGACAGATATTCCATGTTCCTGGGTTAGAAGAATCAATATTTTGAAAATGACTATACTACCAAATGTAATCTACAGATTCAGTGCAATTACTACCAAATTATCAATGGCATTTTTCACAGAACTAGAACAAAAAAAATCTCACAATTCATATGGAAACACAAAAGACCACTAATGGCAAAAGAAATCTTGAGAAAGAAGAATGGAGCTGGAGGAATCAACCTTCCTGACTTCAGATTATACTACAAAGCTATAGTTATCAAAATAGTATAGTTCTGGCACAAAAGCAGAAATATAGCCCAATGGAACAAGACAGAAAGCCCAGAGATAAACCACTCACCTATGAATATCTTATTTTTGACAAAGGAGTCATGAAAATACAATGGGGCAGAGTCTCTTCAATAAGTGGTGCTGGGAAAGCTGGATACCTACATGGAAAAGAATGAAATTAGAACACTTCCTAACACCATACACAAAGATAAACTCAAAATGGATTAAATACCTAAATGTTAACCAGAGACTATAAAACTCCTAGGGGAAAACAGAACACTCTATGACATAAGTCACAGCAAGATCCTCTATGATCCACCTCCTAGAGTAATGGAAATAAAAAATAAATAAATAAACAATTGGGACCTAATTAAACTTAAAAGTTTTTGTACAGCAAAAGAAACCATATTCAAGGTGAAAAGACAACCCTCAGAATGGGAAAAAATAATGGCAAATGAAACAACTGACAAAGGATTAATTTACAAAATATGCAAGCAGCTCATACAAGTTAATACCAGAAAAACAAACTACCCAATCAAAAAATGGGCAAAAGACCTAAACAGACATTTTTCCAAAGAAGACATATTGATAGCTAATAAACACGTGAAAAAATGCTCAACATTGCTCACTATTAGAGAAAGGCAAGTCAAAACTACAATGAGATATCACCTCACACCAGGCAGAGTGGCCATCAACAAAATATCTAAAAACAATAAATGCTGGGGAGGGTGTGGAGGAAAGGGAACCCTCTTGCACCCTTACTGGGAATGCAAATTGATACAGCCGCTATGCAGAACAGTATGCAGATACCTTAGAAAGCTAGGAATAAAACCATCATATGACCCAGCAATCCACTGCTAGGCATATATACCCTGAGGAAACCAAAATTGAAAAAGACATGTGTTATCCAATGTTCATTTAGGACATGGAAGCAACCTAGATATCCATCAACAGATGAATGGATAAAGAAACTGTTGTACATATATACAATGGAATATTACTCAGCCATAAAAGTACATACATTAGAGTCAGTCCTAATGAGGCAGATGAACCTGGAGCCTATTATACAGAATGAAGTCAGAAAGAGAAAAGCAATTATTGTATATTAACACATATATATGGAATCTAGAAAGATGGTACTGATAAACCTATTTGCAGGGCAACAATGGAGACAAAGACATTGAGGACAGACTTACAGACATGGCTCCGGGGGTAGAGGGAGAGTGTGGGAGGTATGGAGAGAATAACTGGAAACATACGTTAACACATGTAAAATGGATAGCCAATGCGAATTTGCTTTATGACTTAGGGAACTCAAACTGAGGCTTGATAACAATCTAGAGGTTGGAATGGAGAGGGAGGTGGGAGGAAGGTTCAAAAGAGAGGGGACATGGGTAAACCTATAGCTGATTCATGTTGATGTTTGGTAAAAACCAATGCAATACTGTAAAGCAATTATCCTTCAATTAAAAATAAATAAATAAAAGGCAAACAACTCAATCAAAAATGGGCAGAAGATATAAATAGATATATCTTCAAAGAAGACACAAAATGGCCAAAAAGCAGATGAAAAAGATGATCAACATCACTAATTATTAGAGAAATGCAAACCAAAAGTATGATATATCACCTTACACCAATCAGAAAGGCCATTATCAAAAATTCTACAAATAATCCTGGAGAAGGTATGGAGCAAAGGGAATGTTTGTACACTGTTGGTGGGAATGTACAGCCACTATGGAAAAGCTTAAAAAAAGTATGGGGATTCCTTAAAAAGTTAAAATAGAGTTACCATATGATCCAACAATCCTATTCTGGGGCATATATCCAGAAAAATCCATAATTTGAAAAGCTAAATGTACCCCAATGCTCATTCCAGCACAATTAACAATAGCCAAGACATGGAAATAATCTAAATATTCAACAACAGTGAAAGTGAAAGTCATTCAGTCATGTCCAACTTTTTCCAACCCCATAGACTATACAGTCCATGGAATTCTCCAGGCCAGAATACTGGAGTGTGTAGCCTTTCCCTTCTTCAGGGGATTTTCCCAACCCAGGGATCGAACCCAGGTCTCCCACATTGCAGGCGGATTCTTTATCAATTGAGCCACATGGGAAGACCTTGAATTCATCAACCGAGGAATGGATAAAGGAGATGTGGTACATATATACAATGGAAGACTACTCAGTCAGAACAAGAGTGAAATAAAGCTATTTGCAGCAATATGGTAGGAGGGTAACCTAGACATGATCATACTAAGTGAAGTAAATCAGACAGAGAAAGACAAATATCATATACTATTGCTTATATGTGAAGTCTAAAAAAATGACAGAAATCAATTTACTTACAAAACAAGAATAGAGTCACAGACGTAGAAAACAAACATGGTTACAAGGGGTGAAAAAGGGGGTGATGGATGAATTGGGAGACTGGGGTCAATGTATATACACACTATTATATGTAAAATAGATGACTAATAAGGACCTACTGTATAGCACAAGGAACTCTACTCAATAATCTGTTATGACCTATGCGGGAATAGAATCTTTTAAAAAAGTGAATATATGTATGTGTGTGTGTGTGTGTGTGTGTGTGTGTGTGTGTGTGTGTGTGTGTGTGTGCATGTGTGTGAATTGCTCAGTTGTGTACAACACTTTGTGACCCCATAGACTATATAGCCTTCTAGGGGCCTCTGGAATCCTCCAGGCAAGAATGCTAGAGTGGATTGCCATTCTCTTCCCTAGGGGATCTTCCTGACCCAGGGATTGAACCTGGGTCTCCTACATTGCAGGCAGATTCTTTCCCACCTGAGCTACCTGGGAAACCAATTATACTCCTTTTTTTTTTTTTAAAGGAATAGTGTTAGCAGCTCAGTTGTGTCCGACCCTTTTGGACACCATGGACTGTAGCCTGCCAGTCTCTTCTGTCCGTGGTACTTTCCAGGCAAGAATACTGGAGTGGGTTGCCATTTCCTTCTCCAGGGGATCTTCCTGATCCAGGGATCAAACCTAGGCCTCCTCCATTGCAGGCAGATTCTTCAGCATTTGAGCCACCAGGGATACAACTCCCCCGCCCCATCCCCCGCAAATACATATATACACTAAGCTAGAAAAAAAACAAACTGCAATCAAGCAAAAATATTTACCCATTTTCAGCAACTTTGCACCACTATATATTTGTCAAACTCTTTAGAAAATATCTACCATGCAGACAGAGAAAACATTTTAGTTCATCTCAAAAGGAATGTTAAGGCTGAATTGAGTGTGAAAAGTCAATGAATCTCAGAATTGGAACAAAACTTTGGCTGTCTTTAACAGCTACTCACTGCTGTCTAAATGCCCTTCTCAGCCCCTCCCAAGAGCTGATCAGATCTCTGCTGAAATGTGTTTCATAGAAGAGAACTCGTCCTGTCCAAGAGGCAAAATTTTCATCTTTGCAAAGCACTGGCAGCCAGAAAAAGTAACCATGACTTTCTATTGAATCTACAACATGAAGCTGATAGAAGGGAGGTGATATCCATCAATGTGCAGATACTCTGGTTTCCATGTTTTACATATGCACAACACACAGGTAGTGTATATAAAACATTCAGATTGACAGGATCCAAATCTTAGAGTCCCAAATCTCCATTGGATACAAGTTCCTTGAATGCAAGAACAAAGTTGATTTCTTTGAGTAGCAGAACAGAAAGATTACATCTAAAAATTGGTCTGTTGGGATTACCTTAGTGGTCTAGTGGCTTAAACTCTGAGCTCCCAATGCAGGGGGCCTGGGTTCAATCCCTGTCAGGGAACTAGATCCTACAGGCCAGCACAGCTAAATAAATAAATAGAAGCTAGTCTGTGAATTTTAACATCGACATAGCATACAGCACAAAGCTTCCATTGTTGTTTTTAACTTCTTCTTATGCATGTAGTTTAAGAGCAACTGAGATTTAAAAGGAGAAAGGAATGATTTTTATTTTGATATTGTGTCAGTTTTGGTTACTAGTATTCACAAGAAGGGAAGTATTTGCCTCATTTATTTGCACTATGTGAGGATTTAGTAAGATCTTTAAGACAATGGTCACACAGCTTCAATTTCAATGTGTCAGGTATTACACCATTAGAGAAGCTGAAAGTCCAGAGGCATTTAGTAATAAAAACAGAATTTTTGAAACTCTGGGTGCAAAGCAACCTCACTGGCACAATCTGTAATCTGAACAGTAAAATCATCTCTTGTACTACTATCATTACTATGCTGAAATTTATTATGTATGCTATTTTTAACATCCCAAACTAGATAGATGATTTTTATATGTTTATTCTACATTACCTATTACCTTTTTATTATCTACCTGAACAAAAAGACCCACCTTGAAGTCTGGCTCATATTAGCTGTGGTCAAGTCATGTGACAACTTCACTTTGCTCGTCTCTGAAAACAGCATTCTATATTATGCCACAAATGCATCAGAAGACAATGTTGAAAATCAAGCAATAGAGTGGACATGGAAGTGACTGGGAAGCTCTGAAGTGCTGAACAAAAGTGAGAGAAAAATTTTGCATTAAATTGTGAGAAATGTGCTTATCCATGCTTATTAAATCATATAATTCTTTGGTAACCAAAATATTCAATTCCCTGTGAAATAGCAGACTTGTTCTTTTTTTTTTTTCATACTTTCAATTTTACAAATGGCTGTCATTTTTCAATGGGTTGAAACCCAAAGTCCATGCTTTATATCAAGAGTTCCCAACCCCTGGCCACAGATGGGCACCCATCCGCAGCCTGTTAGGAACTGAGCCACAGAGCAGGCCTAAGCAGCTCTCCAGCTTTCCCTGAAGCTCCCATTACTGCTTGAACCATCCCCCCGTGCCAGATCCATGGAAGAAGTGTTTTCCATTAAACTAGTTCCTTGCCTCAAAAAGG
Organism: Muntiacus reevesi; assembly: GCF_963930625.1. NCBI lineage: Eukaryota > Metazoa > Chordata > Mammalia > Artiodactyla > Cervidae > Muntiacus > Muntiacus reevesi. The sequence goes on along the minus strand of NC_089267.1, from coordinate 10,050,141 downwards.
TTGGAGCCTGCTGCCTTGTATACTAGAATGAGTACTATATACAAGTAAAGTATAGATCATTCTTTAGGTAAGCATGTTTACATACTTAATAAATATATTTATTTGAAGAGATTGTCTCCAACTTATCATTTGGAAGGAAACTCATTCTGGGACATCTTTTGCAAAGGACATATATTTTTATTTTTTTTACTTTTTCCTTACAATTTAGCATGCATAATTCTTAAATACTTTTTGAATCAACACTTCTGGGAATCTCAAAAAGTGGGAAAATCTGTATCTAGTGAAAAGTATATATGCACACACATTTGAAATTCTGCTTATTTAAGTAGATACACAGACTCCATGCAATTTAAGAATTGACCTATAGTTTACAAGCCCCAAGTTAGGAAGCCTTGTTTTAAATTTTTTATGAAAATTCTTAATTAGCACAATTAGAGGCCACAGAATAAATTAAACCTCTCCACATTTGGGGGTGGTATTTAAATAATGCTTCTTTGCATCTTCAAGTTTCCATCTCTTATTCCTTCTGGAATGATGTATCTAGCAAACAAACCAGTGCAAAGCCATTATTCAAAATGAGATACCATTTGTAAGCAGAAATGGGGTGGAAAATTAATTAAATGTGGCTGAAAGTTATAAATTAGTTAACGTTACCTTAAAATTCTGTTAGTTAGTAGATGCTACAGGATGGAGTGGGAATGGAGAATCTTTCTGAAAGCCCTGATCATTTGCAAAAGGATTTCTGGAATTCAAAATAGCAGCCACACAAATGTTCCAGGCACTCAGGTCAAAGCCTGTCATCTTTCTTTGGAAATTAGCAATAGTCCTGGTAGCAAGTAATCTGCGTAATTCCTATAAACTTTGTGATGCTTGTTATAAATGAAATCTAAGTAAGTTTATTAATGTATCTAAGGACCCTCGCTCTCTTTGCCAGGAATTTGACTCTCCCCTACAATAAAAAAGTGAAGTCGCACAGTCATGCCCAACTCTTTGCGACCCCATGGACTGTAGCCTACAAGGCTCCACCATCCATGGAATTTTCTAGGCAAGAATACTGGAGTGGGTTACCATTTCCTTCTCCAGTGGGTCTTCCCAACCCAGGGATCAAACCCAGGTCTCCCGCATTGCAGGCAGACACTTTTACCATCTGAGCCACCAGGGAAACCCACTAATTAAAATCTTGCCTACAGACATCCAAATTCAGTGTGCACTAGATTATTTTTCATGAAGAGAAAGCCTTAATTTTAATAAGAAAAAAATCCTTTAATTCTCAACCATTTCTAAACAAATATGATGTAATCACCAGCACAAGTAAGACCTGCTCCTAGATTGATCAAGTAACTAAGTCACACATACCTGTTTGTTTTTCCTTTCTGTTTCAGGAAAAGATACTGTATGAAAAATGGATTAGGATCTTTACCTGAATCAATCTCTTTTATAGTTCTCTGTAGCTAAAATATTTCACAATTAACTAAAACCAGATTTTGTGTTTCATTAGGAAAGAGCTTTTATACATGGCCCACTTGGAAAATCCCTTTTGAGCTTGAAATTGATACGTGCTTCAGTTTGATAATGGAGATGGAAATGGCAACCCACTCCAGTACTCTTGCCTGGAAAATCCCACGGACGGAGGAGCCCGGTAGGCTACAGTTCATGGGGTTGCAAAGAGTTGGACACGACTGAGCAACTTCACTTCACTTCACTTCACTTCAGTTGATAAAGAATCCACCTGTAATGCAGAAGACCTAGGTTTGATCCCTGGGTTGGGAAGATCCCCTGGAGAAGGGAAAGGCTATCCACTCCAATATTCAGGCCTGGAGAATTCCATGGACTATAGTCCATGGGGTCACAAAGAGTCAGACAAGACTGAATGACTTTCACTATGTCATAACAGATTATGTAATCACTGGATCTAAAATACTCAGCAGCCTACTGTGTTTAAAAAGCAATATTAAAACCCCACAAGGCAGGCTTCTTGTCAAAATTTTCTAGGGAATTAGTCTTTATTTCCACCCTCCCTTATCCCTCTCCCTCAAAAATGATTTTTCCCAAAACTAAATTTGTTGGAAGATTTTAAACTCAGATACCTACAATGTTTTAACCCTAAAACATTGGTCATTAATACAAAGCGCTAACACTATATGTTGGGAAGTACTCTGCTTTCTGTCTTTAGAAAAACTTTCAATGTTAGTAAAAATAGTTAAACTGAACCAAGAATTCGTCAGTCAAGGAGATGTGACATTTAAATATTTTTTAAATATTTTAAAATTTGTAGTAGTAGAAACATATTTTTTCTCATCACCCCCCATTGCTACCTCATTCTCTCATGCCAAATCAACAAAATTTCAATACTATTTGAAAACCACTACAGAGAAAAACATACAGTTTTAAGACTAAGAAGCCTTTGCCAACAGGAAGTGTCTCTCTTTCCTTGGCCACAGATTAAGACTGAGCCTGGCCTCCCAAAAGTGTGATGCATGTTTCAGTGTCACCAGGAAACTTGAGGGAAGAGGCAGAAGGCATACAGTCCATTGTGAAAACCCAGCAAAATCTAGAAAAATGTCCAGAAAGACCCACTTGATAGCATTCTTTCATTCTGCTCATCTGGTTGGTCTTGCCTTCTGGCCTTCAGGAAAACCCAGCTACTAGGTTGCTTGAGCCCACTGAGCCACAAAACCTGAACAAGAGCTGGTAAATGACGGGAATTACACTTGTGATGCCTGCAAATTGGGGTGACCCTCCAACCCTGCTCTGTTTCTACATCTCTGGACATCAGCACCTGACCTTTCCTCACTACAGTATGAAATGGAATATCTCCTGCCATATCTGTAAACAAGGATGTTGCAGGCATTGGTGTTTCCAGCCCTCCAAATGTGAATTTCTGAGCCAGGGGGTGAGGGGGGGGGGGGGATGTGAACATACCAGATGCTGCTGGTGCCAGATAGCTGAGACGCATATGAAAGGACTGATTTCAGTTAGCCTGAACACTTGTTTCTTCCCTTACATAGAAGAATGCTAAATTCCTTAACTTGAGATATCTGGTTTGCCTTAATTAACAATAATCTCTGATGTTCAGGCTGCCTGCCTCCCTTTGTTACCAAACTTCTATATAACCTCACTCCCTACCCTGTCTCCTTGGAGCAGTTCCTCAGGACTACCTGAGATGCTGCCTATTGGGCCTGAATTCCTAAAAATCACCACTGAATAAACATAACTCTCAACTATCAGGTTGTGACTATTATTTTAGTTGACAACAGACAGTCAATCCTGGTGAGGAAGTGGGTGAATTTTGACTGGAGACACCTTGAAAGTACCCATCGTCACCAGGAGCCTGTAGGATTTAACACATGTTGCTTCAAAATCAAGTGATAAAGACTAGAAGGTGAATTCTGATGACCTGTCAGCCTGGTGGGAACCTTGCAGGTGTCCCAGGAGACCACCAAAGGTCTAGGATCACTACATGAACTCATGTTTTGAGAGATCCTGCTTCTTTGGGGTCATTGCCCACCCTGGAAGTCCTCCAGTCCTTGGCTGAGGGATAGAAAATCCACTGATCCTACTCCTGCTACTCTCTACCTCAGGTTACAGAATGAGCTAGTAGATCAGTTCAGTTCAGTCACTCAGTCGTGTCCAACTCTTTGTGACCCCATAGACTGCAGCACACCAGGCCTCCCTGTCCATCACCAACACCTGTAGCTTGCTCAAACTCAAGTCCATCGACTCAGTGATACCATCCAACCATCTCATCCCCTGTCATCTCCTTCTCCTCCTGCCTTCAATCTTTCCCAGCATCAGGATTTTAAAGTACTGGAGTTTCAGCTTCAGCATCTGTCCTTCCAATGAATATTCAGGACTGATTTCCTTTAGGATTGACTGGTTTGGTCTCCTAGCTGTCCAAGGGACTCTCAAGAGTCTTCTCCAACACTACAGTTCAAAAGCATCAATTCTTCAGCACTCAGCTTTCTTTATGGTCCAACTCTCACATCCATACATGACTACTGGAAAAACCATAGCTTTGACTACTTGGACCTTTGTTGGCAAAGTAATGTCTGTGCTTTTTAATATGCAGTCTATGTTAGTCATAGCTAGTAGATACTGTGGACTAAATCCCATGTCCCTTCAAATTCAAATCCACCCCCCAATGTGATGGTGTTAGGAGGTAGGGGCTTGGGGGCAGGGCTTAGTTCATGAGGGTGGAGTCCTTGTGAGTGAGATTAGTGCTAGTATTAAAAAGGCCCCACAGCCCTCCCTCGTCTCATGTGAGGTTACAAGAGAAGAATGGCCTCTATGCACCAGGAAGTTGACTCACCAAAACCTAACCATGCTGACACCTCCATCTTCACAGACTCCAGAGTTGTGAGAACTAGACCTTTGTTGTTTAAGCTGCACAGTCTATGGCGTTTTCATTATAGAAGCCTGAATAGACCAAGATACATGGCAAATTCCAGAAGGTGGGCTAGGAGCAGAAGAGGACTCAGGAGGAGAGAGTTCGTGAGGAACTTGAGTGTTCGAAGACAAGACAGAAGAGGTAACATCTTCATGCCTTTGCTGCTCCAGGAAATCTGGGAAGACATCCCTGATTGATCACAGGTTGCTACATTGAACTAGACATAGTAGGGTGGAGCCCTACACTGGACTGGAGAGGAGAAAGAAGTTCCTTAGAATCCCACACCTCCTGGAAAGCCCAAAGATGGGCAGGCATTGGACCCTTCTGCAAACTTCTCTTTAGTGGGAGGGGAAGACCTTCCTGCCTGTGTCTCACCCTGGCCCTCCATCTTCTATGCATGTGCATTCACCTCTGGTCACACCCCATGCACACAGTTTCTCCCTGATTATATTGATATTTCAGCATTTTGTGTCATGATTATTCTGCTAACTAGCCGAATTGCTAGGGCACTGAACCTCATCAAATCAGCCGTCTTTTTTTCACTGGCATTCCCCATCTTCTTGTAGTTACACAATTTTAAAGCATTAGACATTGACCCCAGAGAGAGGAAATACAGGAGGAAAGGTGCAAGCTTGTGCTTGCTTCTACCTCCACACTTTTAAGGCACAGAAGCTGCACAAGTCTGAACAAGAGAAAAAGAGAAGTCTGAGGTAGACAGGAAGGAAAACATGCTTTCATGTTCATTGAGCAAATTTATTAAGTGTCTCCTCACCTGGTTCAGTTCAGTTCAGTTCAGTTCAGTTGCTCAGTCGTGTCCAACTCTTTGCGACCCCATGAACCACAGCACGCCAGTCCTCCCTGTTCTTCAACTTCCGGAGTCCACCCACACCCATGTCCATTGAGTCGATGATGCCATCCAACCATCTTATCCTCTGTCATCCCCTTCTCCAACTGCCCTCAATCTTTCCCAGCATCAGGGTCTTTTCCAATGAGTCAGTTCTCCGAATCAGGTGGTCAAAGTATTGGAGCTTCAGCTTCAACATCAGTCCCTCCAACGAACACCCAGGACTGATCTCCTTAAGGATGGGCTGGTTGGATCTCCTTGCAGGAACACAGAAAAGAATTAAACCCTGCTTTCACCTTTCTGATGGTGTAGTGTATACAGACCAGCGATGGGGACCAGCAATGTGGTTATTGTTAGACGGACAGTCATTAGTGATGTTTACAGCTCTATGACTCATTCTTCGTGTTTTCTAAGTTTCTTCAATGAATATGGGTTGTTTTTGCAATAAGAATATATTTTTACAAAAAGTATAAAACATCAGACTTTTTCTTTATCAAGGTGAAGAGACAGTGCCATGCACATAACTACTTCTTACTAAATCTTTGTTTTTTTAAACAGGAGAACTAGGCTTAAAAGCTAAATTCTTTAAATCTCCAAATCCCAGGTCTTTTCCACCACCAGACAGTGACTGTTAATAACCCCAATATGCAGTCTCGAGGATCAAGGTAAGAACTGCAATATATTCAGTCATAAAAAAAAAAAATTGAAATGAAAGAAACCTACATAAGAAAAACATCTTCAAAAATTTGAGTTTCACTTTCTGATTTCGCTCTTCTATATCACTCTTCCTTTTAACTCTTAAAACATCTTCCTTTTATTTTTTTTCTATTTTCATTAACAGTGTACCCTTAAATAGTATTTAGGAAAGAAATAAAGAAAAAATTACTTATAGTGAAAGATCACTGTTGATAACATGGAATAATTCATTTTGCATTTTCCCCTAAAGTCAGGTTTTTAAAATTATTATTACAATTATACTGAATACCTGGTTATAAGTTTTTAGTGGATTTCTGCCTTAATTACCCAGTTATTATGAAAACTGAGTCAACAATAAGTGAAAGTGCTACTCACTCAATCATGTCTAACTCTAGCCTACCAGGCTCTTCTGTCCATGGAATTCTCCAGGTAAAAATATAAGGAGTGGGTAGCCATTTCCTTCTCTAGGGGATCTTCTTGACTCAGGGATCAAACTGGATTGATAAAACTGGATCTCCTGCATTGAAGTCAGATTCTTTACTATATGAACCCCTAGGGAAGCCCAACAATAAGGGAAATGCACAAAATATAATGCTAAAAATATATCATATAAGCAAAGTTAAGATCAACATTTCCTGAAGTGAGTGCCATAAAACACTAGGCCTACAAAATGTTGGTTAAGGAAAAAAAGTATTGGTAAAGTAAGTTGTGACAACATTTCATATTCTCATCCTACTTTGGAGATTCATGATGTTCTTTATAAACATCTGAGAGAGGCAAAACATGTTAGAGGAAAGAAAAAATTCATTTAGACTTTAGCTCATTTCCTAAATGCATTTATATATAAATTTTTTTTCAAAATATTTTACACTTGTTAATGTCCTCTAGAAAGGAACAAACTTGGTGATACACTGTGTTGGCTTCTTCCCCAGTGCTATCTCCTTGCTGGATTTTTAAAGTATCATGTTCTTAGGCAGTTCTGCTCTTGCCATGCGGAGCTCAATAGGAAGACAAAAGGTGCTTCCAGACAGGCTGGATCAGAGGGGAGTGAGGGAGATGCTCAGAGTCTTGGTGGGCTTGTAAATGGCATGTAGGGATGAGGCAATCAGCACTCGGGGCTCCCCGAGTCCTCGAAGTCTTTGTTTACCATTACACTTCAAGATCCTACCCTCTCCCCATCACAGGTATCAGCCACGGAGGATGCTGGGAGAAACCACAAGTAGAAGGTGGACCACAGGCTTTGTTTGATGGTTCTTCCTTTCTACCCATATGCTTCCTTCTTCCCCTTGAAGCATCGAAAACACTTTGGCTTCGTTTCATGCTACCTGTCTCCCCACATTCAAGAACAAGTTCTGGTAGTCCTGCAGCTGGACTGATTCTCACAATCTTCTTGTCCTCTTTCCTCCTGTCTTCTCTCTCACTCACTTAATAAACTCTTTAGGGGGCATCTACTCTGTTCTCAGAAGAAATTTGCATGAGCTGCAGTCTCTGCCCTAGAGAAGCCCAACCCTGGTCAGGGAGAGCCCCCATACTGAGATCTCAGCAAGACCCTGCCTAATCCCTGCCTCCAGGACTCTGTACTCTAGAGCATTTTCTGAGCTTTCCATAACAACCTATTCAGATTTTTTAAACTGGCTAATGTTAGATGAAAATAATCACCATGAAATACTAGCAGTGTACCCCACAGAGATCAAACTTCCAGGGATGGCGGCCCGGTGTGTCTATGTACAGTTATGTTGAGCTATCTGAAACTGTCACTAATGCTACAAAGATGACAATTTCATATGATTCAACACAAGAAGGTGAAGTCTCTGCTCTTCTATTTGTTGGTCAGCAGATTATGCCAAAATCCTGAGATGAATTTTTTCCAAATCTGGAAGGCATGTTAGGGATGGTCAGACTTAATAGACAAGCTGTGAGGTATGCAAAAATCCACTTTATGAGCTCAAATCCAAAGCCATTGGGCATACTCTCCAGCTGCTGGCAGTGATCAAAGGTCCAGATGCTTCTCATATGGGCAACTCCATGCAGTTTTTCTCCATGTACCTCTAAACCCAATGAATTTCCTGAGTATTCCAACTTTTTGTTCATATCCTACTTGCTCATTGGGTTATTGTGAGAATTAAAAGATATAAGAAATACTCTATGTAAAGAAGACAAAAAAAATTACATTTGCCATTAGTAATAGGCCTAATGATGTCTCACTTTCTCTAGAAACCTTCATTTGCAGCCCTCAACCTTCTCCCCTCTCCCTGACTGTTCTCCTAGCATTCCTTTGTACCTTAAGTAAACCACATATCAGGGCCTCTCTTGAGTTAGAATTATTTATGCATGTGTCTATGTTCTCCCCTGGATTATGGACCCCTTCTGAGCAGGGAGTATATTTTATTCATGTGTCTCACCCACATTGGGCAGGGGGCCTTACACTGTGAAAGCAATTTGCTTGCACAAAGCACCATCTTGGGTTGTTATTTTCATCAAGTATATTCTAAATTGTATTAAATATTTCAGTTTTTGTTAGTGAAGGTCAAGGCCACTCCTCTTCTGGAGCAAAGTTCAGAAGAGGAGTTAAAGTTAAAAGTTAGGAAGTTAGGAAAAAGTTAAAAGTTAGGAAATTCTTCTTTCAATGAGAAGGCTTGCCTGGATGGCAGAGATGTGGAACCCAGCTGCATCTTTGCACTGTTTGCCTTTTTGACTTAGTCATGGTGTAAGCAAATACAAGTCATCTTTCCTTAACAAGATATTTCTTACTTTGTGATTTCTTAGACAAATGCATGAATGCATAAAACTAACAACTGTCTAAGGAACTGGGGGGTAAAGAATGAAGAAAACATCCAAGAAAGTGCATACTCTATGACTTCTTCTGCAGTGTTTTGGGAAGCTACCAAGGAACTGTGCTCAATGTTATGTGGAAGTCTGGATGGGAGGAGAGTTTGGGGGAGAATGGATTCATGTATATGTATGGCTGAGTCCCTTTGCCATCCACCTGAAAATTATCACAGCATTCTTAACTGGCCATGCTCCAATACAGAATAAAAAGGTTTAATAAAAATGGGGGAGGAGCAGAGCATAGATAACTATTCCTGTGAGTGAGTTCCACACTCAGTCCAACTTTCCATTCACACTTGGGTAAAGCAAAATCCAGACAAGTGAAGAAACATGCTTAAAACGCATGCAGTAGAAGGATTTCTGTTCTGAGATGGATTAGGCCAAACAGTATGGAAAGCCAGAGGTCAGTTTGAGATGCTTTCAGAATCTTCTAATGTTAGGCATCATACCATATTAATCTCAAGAGCTCTCTTGCCCTTGTAGTCTAAACACTAGCAGGTGGGGTAGCCATGATGAACAGGAGAGTCAAATAATAGCTTTAAATGTTGCTCTTGGAAATGCTCTTCTCAGTCGTGTCCAGCCAAGGACACATTAAAATTGAAGAGATTCCTGAGGAGAGGATCACACTAAAATGCAAGTTTTGAAAGCATTATATACTATTTTAGGACTTGGAGAAGATCATTGTTGTTGTCTTACAGACAATCTGGAGCTCATAGGACCAACTATAAAAGATGCCAGTCAATCCTGACTCACCTGACTTGGAACCAGAGGAGCCACAGGTGTGAAAATATCATTTTTCTGCCTTTCCTCTTCACCACACATATTTACTCACCATGTCAGGGCTCAGCCTTCTTTAATCCGGCTCCTTTCTCCTTGTCATTGTCTCCCCATTCCAATCTTCTGCCCCCATCTTGGTGCACACTTTCCCTTCTCTCTGTGGTCAGCCTTTTCTCCCTTCCTCCCTGGGTCTAGTCACATCCAGATAGATTTCAGCCCTACCACTCTCCTGCTCCAAAGTGAAAAGGGCAAAGAAAAATTCCTGACCTCCAACCCTCAAACACAACTGGCATAAAATCACATGTGCAAAAACTGGCTGCAAATATATGTGATACTTTGTCAGAGGCAGTAAAGGGCTGTGGTTAAAACAGAAGGTTCTGGAGCAAAGACTGGTTCAGATCCTGGCTCTGTCACCCCATCACTTAATCTCTGTGTGCCTTGGCTGCCCAGTTTCAAAATGATGTACCATCTACATCAGTTAGAATATTTAGCTGAATCAGTTCAGTTCAGTCACTCAGCTGTGTCTGTCTCGTTGCAACCCCATGGACTGCAGCATGCTGGGCTTCCCTGTCCATCACCAACTCCCGGAGCTTACTCAAACTCATGTCCATCAGGTCAGGGATGCCATCCAACCATCTCATCCTCTGTCATCCTCTTATTTTGGCTGAATAAGTATGAGCAAAAATAACAGTACCTTAAATGAAATGCAATTTTGTTTCTCCCTGGTGAAAGGGTGCAGGATTGATAAGGGGGCGTTAGTTCTGTGGGATTAGGCTCTTCTATTTGCTCTTCAGCTTTTCTCAAACTGTGGTCTCTATCCCATGAACCATGATGACCACCCAATCTCACACCATGATGTCCACACTCGAGCCTGCAAGGGTAAAAAAAAAGAAGAGATTGCCTTCATTTCCTTTAAGAGCATGACCCAGAAATCCACCTGTATCACTTCCCTTCACATTCCCTTGACCATAATCTGGTGAATGGTTACATCTACTTTCAAAGGACGCCATATGCTTTGAGAAAACGTCTATTACTATGTCATAACAGGAGGAGAGAAACTGAAGGGAAATCCAGTAAGCTCTGCCACACCAGTGCTATAGCCTGTAGAGATTAAGTGGATTATACACACATAAAACAATGCCTAAAACATAGTAAATTCTTGATGGTTGTTAGCTATTATACAATCACAGTATTAATAATTAGTTATTATGGCTGTTTCTTCTCCCATTTTTGGTACTATATGTTCACAGACTTGAGAATCATGTGAAGTATTCAGACCTTATAATTTTTAAAATAGCCACTTATTTATTAATAGGAAATGCATGTTAAATTTTAAAACCTAAAGTATATCCAAGTAAAAAGAAAGAAAAAATACAACTAACCCATGAAATTTTTAATTTTTAAAAAGCTGCAAAATTATAATAGGAACCCTTTTGAGTAATAGAATTTTTCAGTTATTTTAAGAAAATCTGTATGTAAACATCAATATATTAACTAGGAAAATAATAAAACTGTGGGATTCAGAAAAACCAACTATAATTGCTTGCACTGGCATATTTTTGAAAGGAACTGAATTTCTTGATAAAAAGGGTCAACAATTAAAAAGGTATTTTCCTTACAAAAGATCAAAAGATTCAATTTGTTGGCCCAGTACCTCTTTAATCCAGGAATATAACCAGTAGAGTTCACTAATGCCTCCTAGTACTTCTCAGAGGATAAAGACTCCCTGATGACAATGTGGAAACAGGAACATCAATGAAGGCAATCTTTTAAAGCAAAAAGGAGCTAGATGTTGGCCAGATCAGGTTTGCATTCAGTGGAGACTTTCTTGTACACCAGGTCCTTAGGTTCAGAGTTTCACAGCTCTTTGGGACAGTGCAGAAGGCTGATTTTCCTACCCCATGGATGAACTTAGACTTTTTGTATTGCTTATTTTCATGAAGGAACTTCCCAGGTGGTGGAGTGGTAAAGAATCTGCCTGCAATGCAGGAGGTGCAAGAAATGTGCGTTCAGTCCCTGGGTCAGGAAAATCCCCTGGAGTAGGAAATGGCAACTCCAGTATGATTGCCTGCAAAATTCTGCGAACAAAGGAGTGTGATGGACTACAGTTCATGGGGCTCCAAAGAACCAGATGCAACTGAGCAAACAATCTCTTGATTGCAAGCTTTATTGCAGCTTGGAGACTTAGGTAGAACAGGGTACTGGTTTAGAGCCAGATCATCTGGGTTTAAATCCTAACTTTACTTATTGGTTGTACAGCCTTGAACAAGTTATATAATCCCTGCATATATTAGATTTGTCATCCGAAAATAGGAAGAATAATAGTTTGCACTCCCATAGAGTAATTATGATGATTAATTAAAATAATATGCATAAAGCTTTTAGAGCAGAAGCTTTCAGGAAGCATTGGCTTTTTAATTATCAATATTATCCAAGTCTTACAAACATTAACCTCTTATGTTTACAGGGCTTTACCTATCACAACACTTCTATATCTGCCTTCTTATTTGAATCACTATACTTTTCAATGGGTTTCCCTGGTGCCTCAGCTAGTAAAGAATCCGCCTGCAATGCAGAAGACCCCAGTTCGATCCCTGGGTCGGAAAGATCCCCTAGAGAAGGAATTGGCTACCTATTCCAATATTCTTGGACTTCACTGATGCCCAGATGGTAGAGAATCTGCCTGCCATGCAGGAGACCTGGGTTCGATGCCTGAGTTGGGAAAATCCCCTGGAAGAGGGTATGGCAGCCCACTTCAATATTCTTGCCTGAAGAATCCCCATGGACAGAGCATCCTAGGAGACTTTAATCCATGAGATCACAAACAGTCGGGCATGATTGAGTGACACAGCACAGCACATAGTTCTCAATAAAGGTTGATATTCCCAATTTTTTCCCCAGTTTTAATGTGATATAACTGAAACATAGCACTGTATAAGTTCAAGGCATACAGCACAATGATTTGACTTACACACATCATGAAATGATGCTCACAGTAAGTTTAGTGAACATCCATCATCTCATAAAGATACAAAAGAAAAGAAAAATATAATTTTTCCTTGGGAAGAGACCCTTGGGATTTACTCTGTTAACAACTGTCATATATAACACACAGCATCATTATATATTTATCACATTGTACATTATATCCCCAGTAATTATTTATCTTATAATTAGAAGTCTGTACTTTTTGACTCATTCAGCCAATTGCCCCTCCCCAACCCTCCACCTTTGATAACAAATCTGATCTCTTTTTCTTAATGAGTATGTTTGCTTGTTTGCTAGTTTTTGAAATATAACTGACCTATAATACTTAATTAGTCCCTGGTATACAACATTGTGTATAGACATTTCTATACATTTCAAAATGACCACCACAATAAATTTAGTTACCAAGTGTCACTGCACAAAGATATTACATAATTATTGAGTATACTCCATACACTGAATATTTTACACTGCTAATCTCTTAAATTCAAGCATGTTTTAACAACCCCGCATTATCACTCCCCTCTGCCATATTTACAGTTTTTTATATCATGTTTTACATCTTTTCTGTATATCCCTTAACTACTTACTGTGGATATAGATGATTTTTGGCTTTTAACCTTCCTCCTAGCTTTGTGTGGGGGTGATTTGTTAACTTCACTGTATATTTGACTTTACCAATGAGCCTTTTCCTTTCATAATTTTCAAGATTCTAATTGCAGCTTTTTCTTTCTCACTTGGAAAAGTCCCTTCAGCATTTACTGTAAAGCTTGTTTGGTGACACTGAATTCTTTCAGTTTTTGCTTGTCTGTGAACCTTTCAATTTTCCTGTCAAATCAACAAGAGCCTTGCTAAGTTGAATATCCTTGCTCGTCTTTTCCCTTTCATTGCTTTAAATACATTTTGCCACTCCCTACTGCTCTGCAGAGTTTCTGCTGAAAAACTGGCTGATAACCTTGTGGGAGTTACTTTGTACTTAACTTGTTGCTTCCCTCTTAATGTTTTTAATAGTCTCTTTATCTTTAATTGTGGCCATTTTAAGTACAATCTGTCTTGGTGTGTTCTTCTGTGGGTTAACTTTGTTTGGGACTCTCTTTGCTTCCTGGACCTAGATGTGTTTCCTTTCCCAGGTTAGGGAAGTTTTCAGCTGTTATGTCTTGAAATATGTTCTCTGTCACTTTCTGTCTTTTCCTTCTGGGACCCTAGAATGCAATTTTAGTTTGCCTGATGTTGTCCCAGAGGTATCATAAACTGTCCTCATTTTTTGGTTCTTTGTTTAGTTTCTGCGATTTCCATTCTACTGTTTTATCTAATCTATTGTTGACAGCGGTGTATTTCTCATTTCAGTTATTATATTCTTCATCTCTACTTGGTTATTCTTTGTATTTTCTGGCTCTTTCTTAAAGACTTATAACTTCTCACTCTGTTCCTTCATTTTCCTTCCAAGTCCTTTAAACACTGTAATCTTCATTATCTTGAACTTTTTATTGTGTTGATTGTTTATCTCCATTGCACTTAGTTTTTCTGGGATTTTACCTTATTCCTTTGTTTGGAAGATATTCCTCTGTGAGCTCATTTTGCCTAATTTGTTATTTATACTTATATGCATCTGGTGTGCGTGTGTGTGTGTGTGTGTGTGTACGCTCAGTCACCCAGCTGTGTCTGACTCTTGCGACCCCATGAACTGTAGCCCTCCAGTCTTCTCTAGCCATGGGATTTTTCCAGCAGGAAAACTGGAATAGGTTGCCATTTTCTCCCTCAGGGGATCTTCCCAACCCAGGGATTGAACGTGGGTCTCTTACATCTCCTGCATTTCCTGCACCGGGAAGCAAATCCTTTACCCCTGCACCACCTGGGAAGCCCTATATTTCTCATAGGCTGGTGCACTTCCAGACCTTGGAGAAATGGCCTTCTGTAGAAGGTGCCTCATGTGTCTCTCCACTCTGATCACCAGCGCTATGTGATCCCTCTGTGGGCTGCATTGCTCCTACTCTTGTGGAAGGCTGACTACTGTGGGTGCTCTGGTAGGTGTGGCTGGCCTCTGATTGGTTTCCAGGCCCTGTGTTGAGCAGAGGCTGCCGGCCCCTTGTTGGTAGCTGCAGGCTGCCAATTGCAGGACCCAAGTGCTGTGGATCCCACTGTGGGACTTGGACTCTTTGCCCCTTGAGGAGACCCTCTGAATTGTATTTATTCTCCTGTTTGTGGGTCACCCACCTGTCGCAATAAGACTTGACTCTACAGTATCTCTACCCCTCCTACCCATCTCATGGTAGTTCCTTATTTCTTTCTTTAAGTGTAGCTCTTTGTTCTGTATTCTCACTTTAAAGTCAAGAAAGGTGAGTTCAGAGACAGAAAATGACTTGCCTAATATTGCAGATCTTGCACATCACATCAGAGCTCTTGGGGATCACTTCCCTCTGATTTAGCCAGAGGAACACTGGTGGGCGTAGTGATGCTGTCGTTCAGGCAATGCCTTCTGTGCAGATTTCCATGAGCCCTGCCACATGACTGGCCTTCCTGGACACCTCTGATCACATGGGGAGAGCAGGTGACCTGAGGTCAGTGGAGAAGCTCCACCCACACAGAGAAGGCAGTCTAGCCCCAATCCTTTTTACTCCAGTCAGATTTTTTCTCTTTTAGAAATCTGAACATTTCTGGATCTGACAGCTGGTGTGGGAAGCCAGCCTCACTCCCATCCCATAATCTACCATTCTGAGAGCTCATTTTCCCATCTCAATTTCTTAAAATGGACTTTAAAAAAAAATAATATTTCAAAAGTACATTTTTTTAAAAAAATTTTAAATTACCATTCTAAGGATCCTCTTCAAACCTGGTTGCTACTCCTAAGTCCCACCTATCCAGAAATTCTAGAGGGGCCACTGGAAGGAAGCTTAAGCAATCCTTAAGAGGAGCAGAGCTGAGAAGCACGTAGAGGGGCTGGGTGCCCAGGGGAGGGTGTGTTCTCCCTGAGGCTGCCTCATGGCGATATGGCCACCACGGACGGGTACAGAAGGCAACTCTGGGAGAGAGCTTCTGAATTCTGGTGAAGGGAAGAGACCAACAGATTCGAACTTCCTAGACCTGACCTAGCTCTAGTTTTTGTCTCAGTGTTGAAATCTGACCATCTGGGAACCCAGGACTCTTTCTTAAGGTCCACAGGGTCCCTCTTCTGTTTACAGACGTGTCTCTGATGCGATGGTATCTTTGTTGCTTGCAACCAAAGATTCAGACAAGGAGGTATATAAATTAGCAACTGAGACCTCTCTCAGGGTTTAGAGACTAAAGCACCCTCTATTTCACCTGTGAAAGCATGTGAACAGAGAAAGAGAGAGCAGGTCTGAAGGAGAGGGGAGTGAGGCAGAGACTCAAAGAGAAGCTGGAAACAGCATAGAGTCAGGATTCATCCAATCAACCCTCCCTTCCCCATGGTTTCCTGAGATACCCAGTAGCCTTGCAACAAATTCCACTTTTTGGCCCAAGCTATCTGAAGTCAGAGCTCCATAGTTTGCAGCCAAATATAGAATTAACACCTTTATTTCTTATCCTAGAATACGGTGGGAAAATCAACTGGATTAACTCTGGATGTGCAATTCAAATGTGAATATATATGTACATGGATATATAGAGCCCCAAACAGGCTGTCTGAGAAATCTAGGAAAGCAAGCATGTATGCATGCATGCTCAGTCACTCAGTCTTGTCTGATTCTGCAACCCCATGGACACAAGGTTCCTCTATCCAAGGAATTTTCCAGGCAAGAATACTAGAGTGGGTTGCCATTTACTGCTCTAGGGGATCTTCCCAACCCAAGGATCCAACCCACATCTCCAATCCACATCCAACGGAGGAGATGCATTGACAGGCAGATTCTTTACTACTGAGTCATCAGGGAAACCCTAGGAAAGAATGAGGCCACACCAGAAATCCAGAACTTAACTACCTCGTTGATGCCTTACATGAAATACCAGTGAAAAAAGGTGGAGGTGTTGAGTTGTAAACCTGCAGAATAGTATGCATAGCTAAAGCTAGTCATGGGTAACTGCAACCCTTGTTCTTGCCTGATAACCAGTTTCTTTCCATCCAGTCCACTAATCTTGAGTTACAGTCACTGGTCTTACACAACGAAGTGTAAAATAAAGATAATATCAAGACTATCTACAAAGAATTATCATCTGTTTACAGAAGAAAAACATGCGCATCATTAAAAACAAATAAACTGCTTTTTCTAAAAAAGAATAGTCATGGACCGCAGTGATATTAGCTAGGGTAACATAATTGTTTGTATAGACAATCTTCCATGAACATTGCAAAGAGCTCTGTGGTAAAGGATGCCTGAACAGCTGTTCTAAAGACTGTGGCCCCCAGAGACTGTAAGAATCTTTTTCCCTGGAGTCATTTGTTCATATCCGGGGCTAGAGGGTGTGGACAAGTGACTCCAGAAGCCCCCTCCCCGGGGATGACTGGTTTACATCCATAGCAAAGACCTCTCTCCTCTCCCCTCCCACCTCCACCAGCCACACTATGGGTGCCCACAGCCATCTCTCCAAATCTTCCCAGTTCCAGACTTCACACTGTATCCCAGATCACCCAAGACAGCCCTGGTCTACATCCATTACACAGGATTGTTATGAGTATACTTCATTTCATTCTCAAAAATGTCCATATGGAAGATAAATACTGATATACTCCACAAGATCTTAAGAGCTTTCCTTAAGGAAGGGCAAATATTACCTGGTTTTGGCTGTTTTTGATATTTGGTGATTCGTTCTTTTAATTTGCCAACTCTGGTTACTCTGGTCGTATTGCCATTGAAATAGTTAAATTGCCGCTGGAGACTTTTCCCTTCTGTTATCCTAGAATTTGGTGCCTATGCTGGAGCACACATCACCTGCTTTGGACCCTATGTGTCCCCTGCATTTGTCCACACTATTTCTCTTCATATGTGTCAGTGTCCACTTGACATTCCTAGTCTGGTATTAAACCAATGAGTGAAATAACTCTTGGATAAAGCCATTGATTACCCCCAAATAATCTGTTTAAGATTCAGATTGTTTCCAAGTTTACAAGGAATATGATTTGATTACACTCAGATTGTACAATGATGACACCACCCTTATGACAGAAAGTAAAGAGAACTAAAGAGCCTCTTGATGAAGGTGAAAGAGGAGAGTGAAAAGCTGGCTTAAAACTCAACATTCAGAAAACTAAGATCATGGCATCTGATCCCATCACTTCATGGCAAATAGATGGGGAAACAATGAAAACAGTGACAGACTACTTTGGGGGGCTCCAAAATCACCACAGATGGTGAATGCAATCAGGAAATTAAAAGACACTTGCTCCTTGAAAGAAAAGCTATGACCAACCTAGACAGCATACTAAAAAGCACAGACATTACTTTGCCAACAAAGGTCCATCCAGTCAAAGCTATAGTTTTTCCAGTAGTCATGTATGGATGTGAGAGTTGGACTATAAAGAAAGCTGAGCGCTGAAGAACTGATGCTTTTGAATTGTGGTGTTGGAGAAAAGTCTTGAGAGTGTCTTGGACAGCAAGGAGATCAAACCAGTCAACCCTAAAGAAAGTCAGTCTTGAACGTTCATTGGAAGGACCGATGCTGTAGCTGAATTTGGCCACCTGATGTGAAGAACTGAGTCATTCGAAAAGACCCTGATGCTGGGAAATATTGAAGGCAGGAGGAGAAGGGTACAACAGAGGATGAGATGATTGGATGATATCACTGACTCGATGGACATAAGTTTGAGCAAACTCCAAGAGTTGGTGATGGACAGGGAAGCTTGGTGTTCATGGAGTTACAAAGAGTCGGACACAACTGAGTGACTGAACTGACTGACTGATCCATTATCAAACAAAATTTAAACTCATTCCAGACAACCATATGGTGTCCAGTACCCTTCTTATATTTATGGGAGAAGCTACCTATTGGGAGATATTTGTCCATCTTCTTTTATTCTAACTCCTGCTTTTAATTCAACACTTATCCATCAGCACCTTCTTCCCTCTACTTCCCCTGGCCCCCATCCTGATCCCTTTTTTCTTGCAGTGGAAATCCTGTTCCTTGTCCTTCATTGGTCCTCAATTCTGTAGGCTCTTGCCCGCTGCCATCTGCTGGACCCTATGTCTCCTCCAAAGATTCCTCCCTCAACTCTTCACTTTCCAATCTAAGCCACTAACCAGCCATATGAATCTCATCAGAAAACTAGTATCTTTTCACTTGTCCCTCCAGAGTAATTTCATCTCTGTCTCAATTTCTCCCACCCAAATTTGACATAGGCTCTTTTATATTATTATTCTTTAATGTTAAAAGAAAATATAAATTGCCTTGCCAAACAAGAATGGCAATTATGTTCAGGGGTAATAGTCCAACATCTTAGCAGGAAAAAAAAAAAATGATACAGACACCAAACTACGAGAACCAGCTGCAGCAACGCTGCAACGCTGAATAACGACCTAGTGGGAGGAGATTCCCCTGAGCAATGAAAGCAGCGATTTGCATACCTGTTGCATATTGGAATCACTTGGTGAGCTTCCCAGGCCTAGCAGTGACTGGCTCTAGCCCCACTCCAATTCAACCAGAGTTTCCGGGGGCAGGTTCAGGTGTTGGTATATCTTAGAGCCTTTGCAACTGATTCTGCTGTGCAGGCAGGGTAACGATCCACGGTTGGATGACTGAGATGAGCAGCCAGGCTGTCACTGCTCTAACTGTAGCCAGTCTTTTAAATGGTTTTTCTGAGGTTCAAATGGGTGATATGAGTTTAACCAAATCAACACAAGAATCAGGGCCTAAGTAGAAACTCTGTGTTGACGCTCTGACACCCACTCTTTCCACTGCAGACTCCTACAGAACACATTCAGCGCTCCTGTGTATCACAGCCACACTATATATGTATTTCGTCAGAGTAGGCATTTGTGATCATTGTCACATGATGCTGTGTAGCTCTCATTGACCTGCTTTCTTGATTGTTGATCAGAGGCAGTTACTGAGGATGAGAGGATGAGGCTACAGCCATGTTTAAGACATGTCATGCAATGTCTTTTAGTAAGCAGACAGTTGTCATCATAAGCTGACCAAACCAAAGCATCGAGCAGAGGGGAAGCCCTCTGTAACTTTAATCTCATTGCTGGATTCAAGTGGTGTCTTGTACCAGGAGGATTCTATGGGAATGCAGTACTCACAGCATTTGTACAAGTGTACAGCTGAACTGGTTACACAGGTTCAGAATGAGTAGAGAAAATCTGTGTTCAGTTTATTCCCTTATTTTATAGATGAAGTCAAATGCATGCAGTGGGCTAGATGCAGTCAGGATTAGAAATGGAGTAGCCTGATGCCACATCAACTCCACTGTGACGCAGGGGAAAGCATTACCTACCACGTTCCTAATGTTTCCCTTTAAAGGCAGGGAAAAGGGGGGAGGCAGGAAAAGAAAGAGAGAGACAAAGAGAGACAGAGAGAGATCTCATGTAGTCACTGCAATCAATTCGTTAAGGTTGTTTGGCCCTGATATCTGAATTCAAACACAGGCAGTTTGTAAAAAGAACTCAGATTTTTTTCATCCTTATGCTAGATAGCCTCCCCCGAAGTATTTAATAATTTTAGTAAATAATCTACGTATTGCTTTTCAAGCTGTCCTTTTCAATGTAAATATGCAATATTATTCATTTGGTACAAATTAATGTGTCACAGTTGGAAGCATAACCCTTCCTATTTAGATACTATTTAGATCGTAGAGACTGAGGCAGGGTTAGGGTGAGAGCGGTTTCTGGTTTCTTTCTTCCCGTTTCCCAGAGGCAAGGAGAGAATTACTCTGTGCAAAGTGCCTTCGAGTCTTTGAAGGAGAGCTATCATGACAATGTAAATATACAACCATTTTGTACATGAAAAAGGAGCCGGAATTCTACAAGCACTTGCTGTTGTTTAGTCGCTAAGTCGTGTCCGACATTTTAACGACCTTATGGACTATAGCCCAGACTATAGTCCATGGGAATTTCCAGGCAAGAATACTGGAGCTGGTTGCTATTTCCTTTTGCAGGGGTTCTTCCTGACTCAGGGATTGAACTCACATCTCCTGCATTGGTAGGTGGATTATTTACCGCCATGCTAGGAGGGAAGCCCTTACAGGAGCACTAGGTACCAAAACAATTCTGAATTTTGAGGGTAAAAACAAGCACTCTAATTCCTCAAAATCAGTCTTGGATATCAGAAAATAGAATCCAATTATAAAATGTTTCATTACAACAATTGAGCAATCTCGTTTGCCCCACACCTAGTGGTATGCAGAGCTTTTCTCTGGCTGTAAAACAGAGATCCCATAACCAATAAGCAAGAATGTTAACAGCACCTGCTGTGTTATTTAATTTATAGGGAAAAGAGAAAAAAACAAAAACAAATCCAAGTTGAAGCCCTGGGCTGGCAATCTATGGCTCAGACAGGCTACATTTTAAACCAGTCTAAGATATTAAATGTTTAGGCTCAGGGGATCTGTGATAGTTTAGGCCCAGCTGTAATATCAGTTTAACAATCAGAAAAAATAACAACTTTCCACTTCAGAAGCAAAATTAAACTAACAATCATTAAACAATGTAATTGACTGAGTGTTATAACTTTGAGCTACTGACTCAAATAGAGGTGTGAGGTTTCCTGTTGTCTCAAATTGTCAATAATTGCAACCATCATTTAATGTAATTTATCTAGCAACCATTAAATAACCCAAGAATGGGAAAGCCTAATAAACTGTATAAATGTATTTTATTGATGCACATATTTTATGTAACTCTATGTGTACAAGTAACTATACCCCATTAATCCAAACGCCACTCATTTAGAGAGTGGATTGTTATAGACACAATATATTTGAAACAATTCAGACATAAAATCTCTGTCATGATTAATGATGCAGTGTTTAAGTAATTTCAGGGCTGAAAGGGAAAAAGGAGAAAGTTCAATATTTTAGAGATCCTTTTAGATTAAATTTTTATAATTGGATTATTATTTTGAAATTAAAGCATTCATTGTAGGGAGTGTTGAAATTGAGTGAATGAGAGTATTGTGGGAGGCAAAATAGCATGGATGAAAAGCTGAGTCTAATAACAGTGTGAATTCTAGTTCTGCTTCTTGCCCCACTGGGATGTTATAGTTAATGAAATATTGCCTTTAATGAAGAAAAAGGGGAAAGTGCTTGTAGCTGAGTCTGCTCAAGAAAATCTTAATCAGATACTCACTGTGTCCTTATCTTGACTATGACCCAGGAAGACACAGATTCATTCAATAATGGAACCCAAAATTATCCTGATACTCAGACACCAGTGTCATAAATAAGGCCATCATGGATCCAAAGGTATCCTACAACAAGGCTTCATGTGGGGTAGAAAGGCAAGAATTGGGGCCCAAAAACGCTGGGACAACTGTGCAACTTGACAAGCCATTGAATATCTCTGAGTTTCATTGTCTTTCATTAGTAAAATAAAGATAACACCAACTCATAAGATTGTTAGAAGGATTCAATCAAATGAAAGAATACTTAGATGCACGGTAACTTTTATCTATAAGCAATGTAATGATATTAGCATCATTTTTAAAACAAACATTCTAACAAAGAGAAAATGCTTTAATAGTAGTCATTTGAAACCTTCCTGGCTTCAGACCATACTACAAAGCCACAGTCATCAAGACAGTATGGTACTGGTACAAAAACAGAAATATAGACCAATAGAACAAAATAGAAACCCTACAGATAAACTCATACACTTATGGGCACCTTATTTTTGACAAAGGATGTAAGAACATACAATGGAGAAAATACAGTCTATTCAATAAGTGGTGCTGCAAAAACTGGACAGCTGCATGTAAAAGAATGAAACTAGAATACTTCCTAACATCAAAAACAAAAATAAACCCAAAATGAATTAAATATTTAAATGTAAAGACAGAAACTGTAAAATCCTTAGAGGAAAACATAGACAGTACACATTTATAAATGAAAGCAAGATCCTCTTTGACCCACCTCCTAGAGTAATGGAAATAAAAAACAAATGGGAACTAATTAAACTTAAAAACCTTTGCACAGCAAAAGGAAACAATAAATGAAATTAAAAGACAACTCTCAGAATGGGAGCAACTGACAAAAGATTAATCTCCTAAGTGTATAAGGAGCTCCTGCAATTCAATGTCAGAAAAACAATCTGTCCAATCAAAAATTGAGCAGAAGACCAAAACAGACATTTCTCCAAAAGAGACATTCAGATAACCAATAAACACATGAAAAGATGTTCAACATCACTAATCATTAGAGAAATGCAAGTCAAAGCTGCAATGAAATATCACCTCACACAAATCAGAATGGCCATCATCTATAAACAAGCAAGAAGTGCTGGAGAGGATGCGGAGGAAAGGGACCTCTATTGCACTGTTGGTAGAAATGGAAACTGACACAGCCACTGTGGAGAACAGTATGAAGTTTCATTTAAAAACTGGAATAAAACCACCATCTGACCCAGCAATCACACTACTGGGCATACACCCTGAGAAAACCATAACTGAAAAAGACACATATACCCCAGTGTTCATAGCAACATTATTTACAACAGCTAAGGCAATGGAAGAAACTCGCTGTCCATCAGCAGGTGAATGGATAAAGAAAATGTGGTACCTACACACAATGGAATATTACTCAGCTACAAGAAGGAATGAATTTGAGTCAGTTCTGATAAGGTGGATGAGCCTAGAGCCTGTTATACAGAGTAAAGTAAGTCAGAAAGAGAAAATATATATATAATATATTAATGCATATATATGTAATCTAGAAAAATGGTATTGATGAACCTATTGGGAGGGGAGGAATGGAGATGCAGATATAGAGAACGGACTTGTGTACACAGTGGGGGAAGCAAGGAGTGGAATGAAAGGAGAAAGTAGCATTGTAAGATGCTTACCATTTGTAAGATAGTTGGTGAGAAGTCGCCATATAGAACAGGAAGCCCAGCCCGGTGCTCTGTGATGACCTAGAGAGGTGGGAGGAGGGAGACAGGGAGGCTCAAAAGGTGATATATGTGTAATTATAGCTGATTTTTGTTGTCATGAAGCAAAACCAACACAACATTGAAAAGCAATTTTCCTCCAATTAGAAAGAAATTTAAAAAAACAAACAAACAAAAATAGTGTGAGAGGATAGCATTGAAACGTGTACATTACCATATGTAAAATAGATGGCCAGTGCAAGTTCAATGCGTGAAGCAGGGCACCCAAAGCCAGTGCTCTGGGACAACCCAGAGGGATAGGGTGGGGAGGGAGGTGGAAGGGCGTTCAGGATGAAGGGGACACATGTATACCTGTGGCCAATTCATGTTGATGTATGGCAAAAACCATCACAACATTGTAAAGGAATTATCCCCCAATTAAAATAAATAAATTAATATAAAACAAACAGAACAATAGTAGTCACTGAACATAACTAGGATATGGAAATTTAGATCAATTCTTTTTAAGCTGAAAGCAGCAGCATCTCATGGTCTATTCTAAGTTCACCCAGTAATTGTTAGATGAGTGGCAATATTCTTGAACTTTGCACATCCAAATACAAAAAATACATGATTTTCTCTAACTACATAATTAGATAACACCCCAAGTGTATTAGTCAGGTTTCTCCAGAGAAACAGAACCAACAGGATATATACTTATAGAGTAAGCCCCTACATATGAATGAGTTCCATTCTGAGAGTACCTTTCAAGCACTCACAATTTGTTCATAACTTCAACAGTTTGCCTAGGTACCCAGTTAACACAATTGACAATATAGTTCAGTTCAGTTCAGTGGCTCAGTCGTGTCTGACTCTTTCTGACCCCATGAACTGCAGCACACCAGGCCTCCCTGTCCATCACCAACTCCCAGAGTTTACCCAAACTCATGTCCATCGAGTCAGTGATGCCATCCAACCATCTCATCTTCTATCGTCCCCTTCTCCTCATGTCCTCAATCTTTCCCAGCATCAGGGTCTTTTCAAATGAGTCAGCACTTCACATCAGGTGACCAAAGTATTGGAGTTTCAGCTTCAACATCAGTCCTTCCAATGAACACCCAGGACTGATCTCCTTTAGGATGGACTGCTTGGATCTCCTTGCAGTCCAAGGGACTCTCAAGAGTCTTTTCCAACACCGCAGTTCAAAAGCATCAATTCTTTGGCACTCAGTTTTTACCATAGCTTTGACTAGATGGACCTTTGTTGGCAAAGTAATGTCTCTGCTTTTTAATATGCTGTCTAGGTTGGTCATAACTTTTCTTCCAAGGAACAAGTGTCTTTTAATTTCATGACTGCGATCGCCATCTGCAGTGATTTTGGAGCCCCCAAAATGAAGTCTGTCACTGTTTCCATTGTTTCCCTATCTATTTGCCATGAAGTGATGGAACCAGATGCCATGATCTTAGTTTTCTGAATGTTGAGTTTAAAGCCAACTTTTTCACTCTCCTCTTTCACTTTCATCAAGAGGCTCTTTAGTTTTTCTTCGCTTTATAGTACTGTCCTGTAATAGGTTTATAATCATTTTCACACAAATGATACATAAAAAACCCATAAAGGCTACATTTTAAATCTTACATAGAGTACCTTGAGAAGTGCAGTAGTGCAGTACAGCAGCTGGCACCCAGGTGCTGGCATCGAGTGAACAGGCAAGAAGAGGAGTTGCTGACTGGAGAAGGGAAAGAAGGTGGGAGATCGTAAAGCTGCAGAGCTGTCAGCAATAGGAGACAGAGGGCAAGATGCAATTTTACTCACATCTGATGCTGATAGCACAGGTTCTGGTTCTTTGCTGGATTTAATTCTATGTACTTTCTTGAAGGGGCTTCCCAGGTGGCTCAGTGGTGAAGAATCCGCCTGCCAATTCAGGAGACACAGGAGACAGGGATTGCATCCCTGGGTCAGGAAGACCCCCTGGAGTAGGAAATGGCAACCCACTCCAGTGTTCTTGTCTGGAAAATCCAATGGACAGAGGAGCCTGATGGGCAACAGTCCATGGGGTCAGAAATAACCAGGCATTACTGAATACACATGCACCCTCTTGAAAAACTAATCCAATGATGTCTATGCAGTAGCTCTTTTTTATTTATTTATTTATTTTTTATCATAGAAGACATGGGGGCACTGCATTGCCTTTTGAACAGCTGTTGCAAACTTCATGTACCATTTTATGTTCAGGTTCTCAAAACTAACAGTGCCTCCTCAAATCAAGAAACAGGACCAGTGTCTCAAAAATTAGCAGTGTCTCCTCAAATAAAGAAAATCCCCTTGCCATTTCCTGCTTCGTTAATCTCTTCAGTTCTTCAATTACTTCTTCTTTGTCTATTTTCTTCTCATCCTTCCTCTGAGCCTTCAATTCCATGAGGTCTTCATTGGTAAGCTCCTCACGTCGCACAGCAAAGAGTTCAATGAAGTCATCTCTTGCAGATCTAGAACCAGCTTCTCGCTGAACATCAGTATGCTGCTGAAGGCCTCCTTGGACTCTACATCCACCTTCTCCAATCCAAGAAAATCATGGACAAAGTGCAGGCAAAAGTTCTTCCAAACCCCATTCATGGTGATGGCTATAACCTCACACCAAATAAAGTCAATATTTTTTATGGACTTTTAGATGTTATGGTCTTTCCAAAATCATCACAAGTTTGTTGCTGATTCATCACTCACCTTTACTGCCTGACAAAGTGTGACATAAATAATATTTCTAGGAAGTTGCTATAACTTCCTGGTCTATAGGTTGCATGAGCAACATAGTATTCAGTGGCAGATGCACCACTTTGACAACGGGATGAAAGTCATCCATGGATGGGAGGTGGCCCAGAGCACTGTCAAACAGGAAATTAATACTGGATGGGATGTTCTTCTACAAGCAAAATCTGTCCACCTCCAAGATAAAATGGGAAAAACCAATCCTGGCAAATGGACTGTGTAACCCAGCTCTGAGGGTTACTCTTCCACACAACAGGAAGAGAGCCCTTGGCTATGTTTTAATGACTCTTGGGTTCTCTGAATGATAAACTAAGAGAGGCTTCAGCTTCATATCACTGTAGCATTGACACAAAACTACAAAGTTAGCCTATCTTTTGATGCCTAATGGGCTTCCCTCATGGCTCAGATGATAAAGAATATTCCTGTAATGTGGGCGGCCCAGGTTCAATCCCTGGGTCAGGAAGATCCCCTGGAGGAGGGAATGATTACGCATTCCCGTATCCTTGCCTGGAGAATTCCAAGGACAGAAGAGCCTGGTGGGCTACAGTCCATGAGGTCATAAGGAGTCAAATTAATTGTGCAGCTTTCACTTCTTCTTGCTGTTTTATAGCCTGACATCAACTTTTTTCCCTTACTGATGCAACTTCAATCTGGCATTCTCTTCCAGTGCAGACCTGTCTCATCCACATTAGAAACCTA
Organism: Muntiacus reevesi; assembly: GCF_963930625.1. Classification (NCBI taxonomy): domain Eukaryota; kingdom Metazoa; phylum Chordata; class Mammalia; order Artiodactyla; family Cervidae; genus Muntiacus; species Muntiacus reevesi. The sequence goes on along the minus strand of NC_089267.1, from coordinate 10,023,191 downwards.
CCTGAGAAAATATATGCCTTTATCAATAATTTCTCAAAGCATTTCAGGAAATTCCCATACAGCTACCATATCTGCACTCGCTGCATCACCACTTACTTTTCTGTTGTGAGAGTTGAGTCCAGCCTTAATAAATGAAGTCAGCCATTTTTTTGCTGTTGTTCTGTTGCTAAGTCATGGCTGGCATTAAAAGATGCACCTTTTGATTCTTCACCATGTTGCTTCCTCAAGTCTTCATAAAGACTAATAGCTTTCCCTTAAATCAGCATTTAAGCTGAGCTAGACTTGATACTGATGTTGACCCTTCATGCGCATACTGAGAAGTTTCCCCACCTTCTCCATCACTTTCTCACGCTTCTTCAATCTTATAGTCCACATCATTGGCACAGTAGACTTCACATGTTCCATGATCTTGTCCTTGTTCTTTAGAATCCTGCCAATGGTTGAATGAATCATGTTTTCAGAAAGAGCGGTGTCTGCCATTTTTTCACCTCTCCACTCTCTCAATTATTTTTGTTTCCATAGTTGCTGCTCAATTCTTCTTAGCAGTACCACCCACATCACTGCTGCTTTTACACTTGCTTCCAAAGGTCCTGGGCATGAAATAAAGATACTGGACTACTGTACTCTGTATAGTACTATACAGTAAAGTACACAAAAGCACAGCCACTTATAAAGGACCCGTGCATGTGACAACCTACACCAGACATATGAACTAACTTACGTACCTGGACATGTGAACACACATTCCCATCTACGAAGCTTTGCATCTTGCAGGTCTTATGTTGGGGGCTTACTGTATATGTGTGTGTGTGTGTGTGTGTTCAGTCGCTCAGTCGTGTCCAACTCTTTGTGACCCCAAAACTGCAGCACGCCAGGCCTCCCTGTCCATCACCAGCTCCCAGAGTCCACCCAAACCCATGTCCATCGAGTCGGTGATGCCATCCAGCCATCTCATCCTCTGTCATCCCCTTCTCCTCCTGCCCACAATCCTTCCCAGCATCAGGGTCGTTTCCAATGAGTCAACTCTTCACATCAGGTGGCCAAAGTATTGGAGTTTCAGCTTCAACATCAGTCCTTCTAATGAACACCCAGGACTGATCTCCTTTAGGATGGACTGGTTGGATCCCCTTACAGCCCCAGGGACTCTCAAGAGTCTTCTCCAATGCCACAGTTCAAAAGCATCAGTCCTTCAGTGCTCAGCTTTCTTTATAGTCCAAATCCCACATCCATACATGACTACTGGAAAAACAATAACCTTGACTAGACGGATCTTTGTGGACAAAATAATGTCTCTGCTTTTTTTAAAAAAAAATATTATTTTATTAGTTGGAGGTCAATCACTTTACAACATTTCAGTGGGTTTTGTCATACATTGACATGAATCAGCCTGAGGAGTCGGGTGGGGAGGGAGGTGGGAGGGGGGATCGGGATGGGGAATACGTGTAAAATAATGTCTCTGCTTTTAAATATGCTATGTAGGTTGGTCATAACTTTCCTACCAAGGAGTAAGCATCTTTTAATTTCATGGCTGCAATCACCATCGGCAGGGATTTTGGAGCCCCCCAAAAATAAAGTCTGACACTGTTTCCCCATCTGTTTGCCATGAAGTGATGGAACCAGATGCCATGATCTTATTTTTCTGAATGTTGACCTTTAAGCCACCTTTTTCACTCTCTTTCATTTTCATCAAGAGGCTTTTTCGTTCCTCTTCACTTTCTGCCATAACGGTGGTATCATCTGCATATCTGAGGTTACTGATATTTCTCCCAGCAATCTTAATTCCAGCTTGTGCTTCTTCCATCCCAGTGTTTCTCATGATGTACTCTGCATATAAGTTAAATAAGCAGGGTGACAATATACAGCCTTGACATACTCCTTTTCCTATTTGGAACCAGTCTGTTGTTCCATGTCCAGTTCTAACTGTTGCTTCCTAACCTGCATACCAGTTTCTCAAGAGACAGGTCAGATGGTCTGGTATTCCCATCTCTTCAAGAGTTTTCCACAGTTTATTGTGATCCACACAATCAAAGGCTTTGGCATAGTCAATAAAGCATAAATAGGTGTTTTTCTGGAACTCTCTTGCTTTTTCTATCTCTGGTTCCTCTGCCTTTTCTAAAACCAGTTTGAACATCTGGAAGTTCATGGTTCACGTATTGCTGTGTAGAGAGGTTTATTATAAGACTGGTGCAAGGTTATGGAGGCTGAGAAATTCAAGGACCTGCCTTCTCCAAGCTAGAGACCCCGGGAGGCTGCTGGTGTCTAAAGGCCCCCAAACCCAAGAGCCAACAGTGTAAATTCCAGTCCAGGTCTGAAGACTTGAGAAATAGAAGCACCAACAGCCCCAAAGATGGGTGTCCCAGCTCTAGCAGTTAGGTGAATTCAACCTTCCTCTTTCTCTTTGTTCTATCCAGACCCTCAATAGATTGGATGAAGCCCATGCACACTGCATAAAGCAATTTGCTTCAGTCAGTCTGCAATTCAAGTGTTGATCTCTTCCAGAAAGAGCTTCACCCAACAACCATGTAAGAGCTAGCTGGTCATCCCCTGGCCCCATCAAGTTGACACATAAAGAATGTCTTGGTTCCTGTTAGTGCTTATGCTATTATAAAAGCATCTTTTACTCTTTTCTCTCTCTCTCTCTTTTTATTTATTCCAATAGCAGAACAATTTTTTTTTCAAATGAATTCTTACTTGGAATCATTGAAAAAGTGTGAGGGGATCTTTAGCTTTCCACAGACCCTCCCAGACCCCACACCCTTGAGACACATTTTGGGGAAACCCTAAGGTTCCATGGAATCCAGATTGAAAACCACTCTGTTCCACCATCACGCACTGTTTCTACAGTCTATGGGGAAAAGGGAATTAAAGAACTGAATATTCCCATGCACATTTGAAAGTAATATATCTATTTGGACATTATACTGAATTTAGCAAGGCTTCTTCCAGTGTGAATTATTAAAGAAATGTCAGATTCATGCATTAAACTTACAAAAAGGATTTTACTTCAAGGAGATTATATGATAAAATATGATAAAATGTGACAAAAATCTAACTAATATAGAAATGAGTATACTTTTTCATATGACTTTCTAGTACCTTTAATGTCTTTTATGCTATTATATTTCTCCTGAAAAAATATCAGTTAATATTATGATATGAGAATATATGTATATATGTGTGTGTATATATCTTGCTCTTGTGTGTGCATAAAAGACCAAGCAAGAAAGACAAGTGAATGCCTAGTACAGTTATGCTAATATCCTTTTTCATTTATTTTCTCACTTGATTTTTCTTATGTCATGTCAAGTACATTTCACTTGATTTTTTATTGGAGTGTAATTGCTTTACAGTTTTGGGTTAGTTCCTACTGTAAAATGAAGTGTATCAACTCTATGATGCATATAGTCCCTCCTTGAGCCTCCTTCCCAGCCAGCCCATCCCACCCTTCTAGGTCATCACAGGGTACCACGCTGAGCTCCCTATGCTACACAACAGCGTCCCACTAGCTATGTTTTACATATGACAGTGTATATATGTCAGTGATGCTCTCTCAACTCACCCCACCCTCTTTTTCCCCCACTGTGTCCACAAGTCCATTCTCTATGTCTGGGTCTCTATTCCTGCCCCAGAAAATAGGTTCATCTGTACCATTTTTCTAGGTTCCATATGCATGCATTAATATACAATGTTTGCTTTATTCTTTCTGACTTACTTCACTCTGTATGACAGGCATTAGTTCCATCCACATCTGTACAAATGACCCAATTTCATTCTTTTTCAAGGCTGAGTAATATTCATGTTATATATGGAGTCTTCTTTATCCATTCATCTATCGATGGACACTTAGTCTCGACTGCAAGGCCTCAAACGTCCATGGTTAAGAATGAGGCCATGTTATATTAATATTCAGTCCTGCTTGCTGCTTCTCACCCGTTCAGCACAGACTTCCTCATCTCTTGCAGATCTGCCTTCAGGGACTTCTTGATGCACAGTGTGTAGCACATGTTTTCACGTGAGTGACCACCCAGCCCTGACGTCTGCCTCTTGACGCCCCCAGCCCTGCCTCACCTCTGTGCTCCTCTCAACATCCTCTACTTCCAAACACAGAAGAATCCCCCAATCACCTTTTGGTGAACAGAATCCTTCTCACATTAATTGCATTTGCACCCTTGTCGGACATATGTCATCCACATGTGTTTGGCTGCATTTCGGAATTCTTCATTCTACCCCATTACTGGACTTGTCCATTGCCAGGCCAACACCACAGAGACTTTCTATAAGCAGTTTTAAAATCTGGCAATTTTAATTGTCCAGCTTTGCTCCTCTTTTGTAAAGCTGTTTGGTCTATTCTGAACCCTTTACTCTTCCATATAAACTTTAGAGGCAGCTTTACAATTTCTACAACAACAACTACAAAGCACCCTTCTGGTATTTTGTTTGGGATTAAATTGAATCTACTGATCAATGTGGGAGAGTTGCCATCTTGACCATACTAGTTTTTGGATCCAGAATACATTACATTTCTACATTCACTTAGGTCTTGAATTTCTCTCATTTAGATTTTGCAGTTTTCAATTAATAAATTTTGGACATCTTCTGTCAGATTTATACCTAGATATTAAGTTTATGTTATTGTAAGTGGTATCTTTTTTCAATTTGAGATTGTTCATTGTTGATATATAAAAATATAATTGTTTTTTAAAATTTTATCTTGTATCCTGCTAACTTATTTGTCTTATTAATGTTTTTGTAGAGTCCACCTACCACTTTTAACTCATATATTTTAAAGCTATGTTACTTTTCTTTAAATTTAATTTATCTATTTTAATTGGAGGCTAACTACTTTACAATATTGCGGTGGTTTTTGCCATGGGTGTACATATGTCCCCCATCCCGAACCCTCCTCCGACCTACCTCCCCACTCCATCCCTCTGGATTGTCAAAGTGCACTGTCTTTGAGTGGCCTGTTTCATGCATCGAACTTGGACTGGTCATCTATTTCACATATGGTAATATACATGCTTCAATACTGTTCTCTCAAATCCATCCCACCCTCGCCTTCTCCCACAGAGTCCAAAAGTCTGTTCTTTACATCGATGTCTCTTTTGCTCTCTCTCATATAGGGTCGTCGTTGCCATCTTTCTAAATTCCATATATACGTGTTAGTATACTGCATTGATGTTTTCTTTCTGACTTACTCCACTCTGTATAATAGGCTCCAGTTTCATCCACCTCATTAGAACTGAGTCAATTGCACTATTTTTTTAATAGCTGAGTAATATTCCATTGTCTGTATGTATCACAACTTTCTTATCCATTCATCTGCCAATGAACATCTAGGTTTCTTCCATGTCCTAGCTATTGTGAACAGTGCTGCGATGAACACTGGGGTCCACGTGTCTCTTTCAGATCTAGTTTCCTTGGTGTGTATGCCCAGCAGTACAATTGCTGGGTTGTATGGCAGTTCTATTTTCAGTTTTTTAAGGAATCTCCACACTGTTCTCCATAGTGGCTGTACTAGTTTGCACTCCCACCACCAGTGTAAGAAGTGTCCCTTTTCTCCACACCCTCTCCAGCATTTACTGTTTGTAGACTTTTTGATAGCAGCCATTCTGACTGGTGTGAAATGGTACCTCATTGTGGTTTTATTTGCATTTCTCTGACAATAAGTTATGTTAAGCATTTTTTTCTTGTGCTTGTTAGCCATCTGTGTGTCTTCTTTGGAGAAATATCTGTTTAGTTCTTTTGGCCCAGTTTTTTATTGGGTCATTTATTTTTCTGTTATTGAGCTGCATGAGCTGTTTATATATTTTTGAAATTAATTCTTTGTCATTTGCTTCATTTGCCATTATTTTCTCCATTCTGAAAGCTGCCTTTTCACCTTGCTTATAGTTTCCTTCATTGTGCAAAAGCTTTTAAGTTTAATTAGGTCCAATTTGTTTATTTTTGCTTTTATTTTCATTACTCTGGAAGGTGGGTCATAGAGGGTCTTGCTGTGATTTATGTCAGAGTGTTTTGCCTATGTTTTCCTCTAGGAGTTTCATAGTTTCTGGTCTTACATTTAGATCTTTAATCCATTAGCAAAGATCAACAAAACTAAAAGCTCTGTTATTAAATGCAAAATCATTGAGTGTCATTATGTCCTCTTAATTGATTGACTGTATCATTGTGAAATAACCTTCTTTACCCATGGTCATATCTGTTGTTCTGAAATTTAGTTTTTCCGACACTAGTACACCCAATCCAGCTCTGTTTTTTATTTATGCTTATATGGTACAAATTCCCACACTTTTAAACTTTTTTGTGTCCTTATATTTAAAGTGCTTTATATAGGCAGTATTGGATTGAGTCTTGATTTGTTACCAATCTGATAATCTCTGATTTAATTGAAATATTAACATAATCTACATTAAATAGTTATTAACAGAAAAGTCACTCAGTCATGTCCAACTCTTTGTGACCCCATGAGCTGTAGTCCGCCAGGCACCTCTGGCCATGGAAATAGGATTGCCTGCCAATGCAGGAGATACAGGGAATGTTGGTTATATCCTTGGGTTAGGAAGCTCCTGTTGAAAAGGAAATGGCAATTCATTCCAGTATTCTGTCCTGAGAAATATCATGGGCAGAGGAGCCTGGCAGGCTACAATCCATGGGATGGCAAAGAGTTGGACGTGACTTAACAACTAAACGACAACAACTAATAGGATTAGATTTAAATCTATCTATTTTACTATTGTTTTGTGTTTGTGTCACCTTTGTTCTGTTTTCTTCTTTTTTAAATAGATTGGGTATTCTAGATGATTTCGTGCATCTTTTCTGCTCACTTATGGGAGCTCATTCTTTACTGTTTTAATGGTGTCTAAAGAGTTTGTAGTACAGACCTTCTCTGTATCACAGCCCACTTTCAGGTTATGTCACTTCTCTGTAATGTGGAACCTTACAATAGTGCATTGCCACTTCTCCCATTAGTGTTTTTTTACTGTTATTGTGATCATCTTATATTTGCAGGAGCTATGAATTCCACACTACATTCTTATCTCTTTTGTTTAAACAGTCAGTTGGTATTTGGAGAGATTTGTAAAAGAAGGAAAAAAAATCATATTCTTCCCCATGTAGTTACCGCTGTCAATACTCCTGTTGCTTGTGTTAATCCCTGTTTCCACCTGGCATCTGTCTCCCTTGGCCTGAAGGATTTTCTTTAGTATTTCCTGTAGTGTCAATAGATCTGCTATGGTCAGTTCCTTCAGCCTATTTGTCTTTAAAACTTTCTCACTTTTATTTTGAAAGATATTTTCACTAGTTATATTGGTTTTTTTTTTTTTATTTTCATTTCACACCTTGTGGTTTTCACCTCTAGAAATTGAATTTGGATTCTATATTTTCCCTGTTTTCATTCACTTTGCTTTCTGAACAAAGAAATACAACCATAGTAATTGTTTGATATGCGCCTCTGCTTGTTTTATTGCCTATGTCAGTCTTGGTCAGTTTCAACTGATGAACATTTTCTTCATTATGGATCATAATTTTCTGATTCTTTGCACACATTGTAAATTTTTATTGGAAGGCAGATTGTAAGCTTTACCTTGTTGAATATTGGATGTATTTTTATTACTACAAATATTCTTGGCTTTTATTCTAGGATCCAGTAAAGTTACTTGCAATCAGTATGATTATGTCAAACCTTGCTTTCGATTTTTTTAGATAGTCTAGTTTGGAAAAAAGAGTTAAATTGTTACTATTTCCAATGACATGGTATTACATATGGAAAGCTCTGAAGACTTCATTACAAAGTTGTTAGAATTAACAAATGAATTCATTAAATTTGCAAGATAAAAAATCAGTACACAAAAGTCTGTAGTATACAAATAACAATCAGAAAGAGGAATTAAGTAAAGAATCCTATTTATAAATTAATTTAAGAGAATAAAATACCTAGGAATAACTTTAACCAAGGAGGTGAAAAGTCAATACACTGAAAACCATAAGACATTGATGAAATGAATTGAACACACAAATAAATGGAAAGATATTCCATGTTCATGGATAGGAAAAATAATACTGTCAAAATTTTCAAACTACCCAAAGCAATGTACAGATTCCATGAAAGCCCTATCAAAATTCAAATAGCATTTTTCACAGAAATAGAACAATCATAAAATTTGTATGGAACCACAAAAGACCCTGAAAAACCAAAACAATCTTGAGCAAGAGCAAAGCATAAGACATCACCACCTTAATTTTAATCCTTTTTACAAAGCTATATTAATTAAAATAGTACAATAATTTTGTCATAAAGATAGACATATAAATCAGTAAAATAGAAAAGAAAACTGAGAAAGAAATCCACATATGTATGGTCAATTAATTTTCAACAAAAGAGTCAAGAATATACAAAGGAGAAAAGGTAGTCTGTTCAATAAATAGTACTGGGAAAATGGGATCAGTTTAGTTCAGTTCAGTTGCTCAGTCGTGTCTGACTCTGGAACACCATGGACTGCAGCATGCCAGGCCTCCCTGACCATCACCAACTCCTGGAGTTTACTCAAACTCATATCCATTGAGTCAGTGATGCCATCCAACCGTCTCATCCTTTGTCGTCCCCTTCTCCTCCCACCTTCCATCTTTCCCAGCATCAGGGTCTTTCAAATGAGTTAGTTCTTCCCATCAAGTGGTGAAAGGATTGGAGTTCCAGCTTCAGCATCAGTCCTTTCAGTGAATTTTCAGGACTGATTTCCTTTAGGATGGACTGGTTGGATCTCCTTGCAGTCCAAGGGACACTCAAGAGTCTCCTCCTGCACCACAGTTCAAAAGCATCAGTTCTTCGACACTCAGCTTTCTTTATAGTACAGCTCTCACATCCATACATGACTATTGGAAAAATCATAGCTTTGACTAGGTGGACCTTTGCTGGCAAAGTAATGTCTCTGCTTTTTAAAATGCTGTCTAGCTTGGTCATAATTTTTCTTCCAAGGAGTAAGTGTGTTTTAATCTCATGGTTGCAGTCACTATCTGCAGTGATTTTGGAGCCAAAAAAATAAAGTCTGTTACAATTTTCATTGTTTCCCTATCTATTTGCATGAAGTGATGGGACCAGACACCATGATCTTAGTTTTCTGAATGTTGAGTTTTAAGTCAAAATTTTCACTCTCCTATTTCACTTTCATCAAGAGGCTCTTTAGTTCTTTGCTTTCTGCCATAATGGTGGTGTCATCTGCCTATCTGAGGTCATTGATATTTCTCCTGGAAATCTTGATTCCAGCTTGTGCTTCATCCAGTCCAGCATATCTCATAAAGTACTCTGCATATAAGTTAAATAAGCAGGATGACAATATACAGTCTTGACATACTCTTTTCCCAATTTGGATCCATTCTGTTGTTCCATGTCTGGTTCTAACTGTTGCTTCCTGACCTGCATACAGATTTCTCAGGAGGCAGGTCAGGTGGTCTGGTATTCCTATGTCTTTAAGAATTTTCCACAGTTTATTGTGATCCACACTGTCAAAGGCTTTGGCATAGTCAATAAAGCAAAAGTAGATGATTTTTCTGGAACTATCTTGCTTTTTCAGTGATCCAATGGATGTTGGCAATTTCATCTCTGATCCTTCTGCCTTTTCTAAATCCAGCTTGAACATCTGGAAATTCTCAGTTCACATATTGTTGAAGCCTGGCTTGGAGAATTTTGAGCATTACTTTGCTGGCTTCTGAGATGAGGGCAATCGTGCAGTAGTTTGAGCTTTCCTTGGCATTGCCTTTCTTTGGGGTTGGAATGAAAACTGACCTTTTCCAGTCCTGTGGCCACTGCTGAGTTTTCCAAATTTGCTGACATATTGAGTGCAGCATTTGCACAGCATCATCACTTAGGACTTGAAATAGCTCAACTGGAATTCCTTCACCTCCACTAGCTTTGTGCATACTGATGCTTCCTAAGGCTTACTTCCATCACTGAGGAATGCTTTCTTATCTCTTCTTGCTATTCTTTGGAACTCTGCATTCAAATAGGTGTATCTTTCCTTTTCTCCTTTGCCTTTCACTTCTCTTTTTTTCTCAGGTATTTGTAAGGCCTCCTCAGATAACCATTTTGCCCTTTTGCATTTCTTTTTCTTGGGGATGGTCTTGATTCCTGCCTCCCGTACAATATCACAATCTTCTGCCCATAGTTCTTCTGGCATTCTGTCTATCAGATCTAATCCCTCAAATCTATTCATCACTTCCACTGTGTAATCATAATGGATTTGATTTAGGTCATACCTGAATGGTCTAGTGGTTTTCCCTACTTTCTTTAATTTAAGTCTCAATTTAGCAATAAGGAGTTCATGATCTGAGCCACAGTCAGCTCCTGGTCTTGTTTTTGCTGACTGTGTAGAGTTTCTTCATTTTTGGCTGCAAAGAATACAATGAATCTGATTTCTGTATTGATCATCTGGTGATGTTCATGTGTAGAGTCTTCTCTTGTGTTGTTGGAAGAGGGTGTTTGCTATGACCAGTGTGTTCTCTTGGCAAAACTCTATTAGCCTTTGCCCTGCTTCAATCTGTACTCCAAGGCCAAATTTTCCTGTTACTCCAGGTGTTTCTTGACTTCTTACTTTTGCATTCCAGTCCCCTATAATGAAAAGAGAACATCTCTTTTTTTGGTGTTAGTTTTAGAAGGTATTGTAGCTCTTCATAGAACTGTTTAACTTCAGCTTCTTCAGCATTACTGGTTGGGGCATAGACTTGAATTACTGTGATATTGAATGCTTTGCCTTGGAAATGAACAGAGATCACTCTGTTGTTTTTGAGATTCCATCCAAGTAGTGCATTTCAGAGTCTTCTGTTGAGTATGATGGATACTCCATTTCTTCTAAGAGATTCTTGCCCAGAGTAGTAGGTATAATGGTCATCTGAGTTAAATTCACCCATTCCAGTCCATTTTAGTTTGGTGAGTCCTAAAATGTTGATGTTCACTCTTGTCATCTCCTGTTTGGCCACTTTCAATTTGACTTGATTCATGGACCTAACATTCCAGGTTCCTATGCAATATTGCACTTTACAGCATCGGACTTTACTTCTATCACCAGTCACATCTGGGTGTTATTTTTGCCTTGGCTCCATCTGTTCATTCTTTCTGGAGTTAGTTCTTCACTGATCTCAAATAACATATTGGGCATCTACCAACCTGGGGATTTCATCTTTCATTGTCCTATCCTTTTGCCTTTTCATACTGTTCATGGGGTTCTCTTGGCAAGAATACTGAAGTAGTTTGCCATCCCCTTCTCCAGTGGATCATGTTTTGTCAGAACTCTCCACCATGACCAGCCTGTCTTGGGTGGCCCCGCACGGCATGACTCATAGTTTCACTGAGTTAGACAAAGCTCTGGTCCATGTGATCAGATTGGTTAGTTTTCTGTGATTGCAGTTTTCATTCTGTCTGCCCTCTGATGGAGAAGGATAAGAGGCTTATGGAAACTTCCTGATGGGACAGACTGACTGAGGGGAGAACTGGGTCTTGTTCTGATCCGTGGGGGCATGCTCAGTAAATCTTTAATCCAATTTTCTGCTGATAGGTGAGGCTGTGTTCCCTCCCTTTTATTTTCCTGGGGCCAAACTATGGTGGAGGTGATGAAGATAATGGGACCTCCTTCAAAAGGTCCCATGCACACACTGCTACATTCAGTGCCCCCAGCCCTGCAGCAGGTCACCTCCGACCCACGCCTCAGACTCCTGGACACTCACGGGCAAATCTGGGTCAGTCTTTTGTGGGGTCATCGCTCCTTTCTCCTGGGTCTTCTTGCATACAAGCTTCTGTTTGTGCCCTCCAAGAGTCTGTTTCCCCAGTCCTGTGTAAGTTCTGGTGGCTCTGTGGTGGGGTTAATGGCGACCTCCTCCAAGAGGCCTCATGCCATACCCAGGTCTGCTGCACCCAGAGCCCCCACCCTTGTGGCAGGCCACTGCTGACCCGTACCTGCTCGGGAGATACTCAAACACAGTTCTGTCTCAGTTTCTGTGGGGTCTCTGGGTCCTGGTGTGCCCAAGGCTTGTTTGAGCCCTCTGAGCATCTCTGTCAGACATGGAGTTAATTCTAAACATGATTTTGCTCCCCCTACCATCTTGCTGGGGCTTCTCCTTGGCCCTTGGACGTGGGGCATCTCCTCAAGTTTGCTCCAGCACTATGCAGCCAGTGCTCCAGGACCTATCATGTTGCTGGGCATTCTCTGCCCTTGGACTGATCAGGACTCCCCTAAAGATTAAAAAGGCAACTTCTGCCGCTCTTCCCTCTTCTTTCTCAGTACAGATATGTTTGATGTTCTGTCAGCAAACTCTAGACACTTTCTTCTCCTGGACTCTCAGCACCCAGGAAGTCCTCTGGGCCCTCAGCCCTTCACTGAAGTCTGGAGACCCTCCTTACGCCCTAACATGAGGCAGTCCCATGGATTGCTGTGTTCATTGGCCACCCACTCTCAGGGATCATTGTGCATCTTTGCCTAATGTTCAATGCTTTGGAAACCATTGTTTCATATATTTGGCACTTTTTTTTTTGGTTTCAGGTCAGAAGGTAAATCTAGTCCCTCTTATTATAATCGTCATGAAAAGTTTAATTCCCTTCTGATTTTTTTAATTGGAAATCTGTCTCCTTTAGTTATGTTGGAGAAAGAAAAAAAAAATGTACCAAATAGAAAGACAAACCTGAATAATGTCATCTTTGGAGAATCCAAAGGCAATAGGAAGCCACAGGGAGTAGGTGAGAATATGAGGAGAGAACAAGTTAGAAGTGCTTCTACATTCACCAAACACAAAGGTTTTTCCTTTGAAACCATCTCAATGCACAGCATGCACAGCCTCACATGGTCACAGAACATGTGCTATAAAGCTGACTTGCCTTAAAATGCATGAAGCAACCTTTATTTAGAATTAATTTTTGATCCTTTGACCTTTTAGAAATTCTTAGCATCAAAATGTCAAAAAGCTTCAAAAGTTTAATATAAATGACATCATTCTTTCTCATGGTCAGATTCTGCACCTGCCTTTTAACAGTGGCTGTGATTATTATACCTAATGGTTTTAACTCTCATATTTCTCATAAAGTATAGAGTGAGGAGACTAAAAAGTGATCATGCATCCATTAATTATACCACAATATCACATCTAAACACATAGTCAAATTCTCTTGGAACTGATGTCAGAAAAAAATTCATGAGCCCAGAGGAAAATCTGCCCAAATGTTTTGTCCTTTCTATACTACTTACACTCTTTGCTGCTACTCAGCTTTTTTCTAAACTTTTCCCTGTGAAGCTTGAGTAAAGAGAACCAAGGAAGCATGAACCAAGGAAGAGAACCAAGGTGAATACCACCAAGATGAATACCTGTGCCAGGCAGATGCCAGAGGCCACGGGAACTCCAGTGAACTGAAGTAATGAAGTCCCTCAAGAACTAAGATGACTCAAAATGATTTATGTTCTAGATACTTAATACAGTGATATCGGTGGTGTTGTTACTGTTCACTCCCCAAGTCCTGTCTGACTCTTTGTAACCCCATGAACTGCAGTGCACCAGACCTCACTGTCCCTCACCATCTCTGAGTTTGCCCAAGTTCATGTTCATTGAATTGGTGATGCCATCCAGTCATCTCATCCTTTCTCCTCTTGCCTTCAATCTTTCCCAGCAGCAGGGTCTTTTCCAATCAGTCAGCTCGTCACATCAGATGACAAACTTCTGAAGCTTGAGATTCAGCAACAGTCTTTCCAATGAGTATTCCGGGTTGACTTCCTTTAGGATTGACAGGTTTGATCTCCTTGCTGTCCAAGGGGCTCTCAAGAGTCTTCTTCAGCACCACAGTTCAAAAGCATCAATTCTTGGCCCCTCAGCCTTCTTCATGGTCTAACTGTCACTCCCACTTATGACTACTGGAAAGACCATAGCCTTGACTACATAGACTTTGTTGGCAAAGTGATGTCTCTGCTTTTTAATCCACTGTCTCTGTTTGTCATAACTTTTCTTCCAAGGAGCGAGTGTCTTCTCACTTCATGGCTGCAGTCATCATCTGCAGTGATTTTCGAGCCCAAGAAGTGGAAATCTGTCACTGCTTCCACCCTTTCCCCTTCTGTTTGCCATAAAGTGATGGGGCCGAATGACATCTTCACATTTTTTTAAATATTGAGTTGTAAGCCGGCTTTTTCACTCTCTTATTTCACCTTCATCAAGAGGTTTTTTAGTTCCTCTTCACTTTCTGCCATTAGACTGGTATCATCTGTATGATTGATGTTTCTCCTGACAGTCTTGATTTCAGCTTGTAACTCACTCACCCAGTCTGGCATTTAACATGATGTGCTCTGCATGTAAGTTAAATAAACAGGATGACAATATACAGCCTTGTAGTACTCCTCTCTCAATTTTGAACCAGGCAGTTGTTCTATGTAAGGTTTAACCCATTACAGGTTTCTCAGGAGACAGGTGAGATGGTCTGCTATTCCCATCTTTAAGAGCTTTCCACGGTTTGTTATCCACACAGTCAAAGACTTTAGCGTAGTCAATGAAACAGAAGTAGATATTTTTCTGGAATTCCCTTGCTTTTTCTGTGATCTAGCAAATGCTGGCAATTTGATCTCTGGTTCCTCTGCCTTTTCTAAACCCACCTTGTACATCTGGAAGTTTTCAATTCAAGCACTGCTGAAGCCTAGCTTGAAGGATTTTGAGCATAACCTTACGAGCATGGGAAGTGAGTGCAATTGGCCCGTAGTTTGAACATTCTTTAGTATTGCCCTTTTGGGGAACTGGGGTGAAGTGGAGAGTTCTGACAAAATGTGGTCTGTTGGAGGGGAGAATGGCAAACCACTCCAGGATTCTTGCCATGAGAACCCCATGAATTGTATAAAAAAATACCAGTGGTAATGGGAATATATTCCTGAGCACCAAGAATGTGAACCATTGAGCTTGAGTGGCAGAAAGATAACGAATCATCATATGCCATAGAAATTCAAGAACCCGGGCACTGCAGAATTAGTACTAGCGTCTTACCCAGACTTTTGCAACTGAACAGTCACAGGCAAGTTTTCAATGGATTGGAAACACAAATAGTGGCTGTGAAGGGCTTATCAGGTATCTGGCACTGTATTCACATGTCTCAGTTAATCCCCGCGGCAACTGTGGAACTGCAAGGAATTGTGTGCCTTGTGGTCCACCTTGCTTGCACAGATAAGAAAACCGAGAGACCTGCCATGTGGAGGAGCTGGTATTTGTATCCAGGCTTAATTCCAATGGCCTTTTCATTTTAAAAAATGTCTTCATTTTTGAAGACACAATACAAGCATGTGTACAGAATTGAAAAGGTTAAAAAAATGCAATAAAATAAAAGTTAAGCTCCCTCCTATTTCCATCCACAGATACAGTTCCTCTCCCAAATGGCAGCTATTTTGTTAGTTTGTAAACGCTTCCAAAGATGTTTACCAGCTCCAGGAATGAACCTTTCTTCTTTCAGTTCTTTTCGTTCTTGCTTCATGTATTTTGACTCTCTGTTGTTAGGGTCATAAAAGTTTAGAATGGTTATATCTTCTTAGAGGACAGACTTATTTATCATTATGTAATGGTCCTCTTATCACTAATAATTTTCCTTGCTCTGAAATCTACTTTGTATGATGTTAATATAACTTTTCCCTCTTTCTTTTGATTAGTTTCAGTCTAGTTTACCTTCCTCTACCTTTGCTTTTAGCTTACCTGAGTTTTTATGTATAAAATACATTTCTTGTCCTGACATGTCAATTCTCTGATAGGACCAAGAAGGGCATTTACTTTCAGTTGTCTAACCTTCTTTGTTTAAGGTTGGAAACAATGACTTTCAAGCTGTTACAGGTCAGAGTTTTTCTCAGGCCAATTATTTTTAATTAATTCTCTCTTAGATGGAAACAATGAGCATACACTTTAATAAAGAGAAAGTCATGTTTTATGTTGATTAGGGCAGAAGTATGTGATTAAATTCACTTGGATAATGTATTATTTCAAGCATGATCAAAAGGCAAGATAATATGACTTGGCCCTATAAATCATTTAAGATTGTGCCTAATGTTTCTCACAAGACTGTTCTCCCTAACTATGCTAACTCTTATTACTGTATAGTGCCTACTATTACTACGCTTACCAGCTACATTAGCTCTGAAAGCATTAAAAATTCAAGGAGCATAAGCTAAACGTGACCTTAATTCTTAAGTTGACCATAGTTTCCCTTGAATATGCATTCTCCTCTTTGTTTGGTACCATAATATCTTTGTTCTCAAAAAATGCAACGCTACAATTTAAATAAAGAAAAGTCATTCTTACATCTTATTGAAATGTTTCTGATCCTAACCTTTCTCTCTTGAACCCTATGATGGGAAATCATAAATATTGACTACTTCCATGGGCAAAGAGAATCTAAACAATTAAGGTAATAATATAGCATCTTTTAGGATATTCTATTGTTCTTTTTAAAGGCTATAAGTTAGAGTAGGTAGAGTAGGTAGAGTCCTAACCATCAAAAAACAAATTTCTGCATTTTAGAGATCTGACACAGTTCATGGGACTTCTGTATACCATCAGTCTACAGTTGTAAATGTAAATTTCTGATATCTTTCGTTCAAGTCGTATAGGTAGAAAAGATAACATGTTTAAGCTATGACAATTCCCTTAAAACATTTAAGTGAATTTATAAATTAAATATAGCATATAATTTCAGCCATATATTTCTGATTAACTTAGTGTTCCATATTGCTGAAACATAGTGACAAACCATCCAGTTTATTTCTCTTTCAGATTCTGTGGGTAGACTCGTGGATTCTTCTGCTGTCTGGTATGAGCTTACTTGTCTTCAGCTGATGGAGAGCCTGCATGGCTCAGCAGCAACAGATGAGTTTCCTGGGCCATGATTTCCACATGACCCTCCATCACAGGTACCATGTTTGCTTGACATCCCATTGGCCAGAAGTCATACATTCAATCCCAGAGTCAGTGGGGAGGGGAATGTACAAGTGTCTAGATCCTGGGAAGCCTGATTCATTGGAGACCATTATTGAGGAAAAAATAAAAATGAACTTCCCTGGTGGTTCGGCCAGTAAAGAATCTGCCTGCAATGCGGGAAACCCAGGTTCAATCCCTGGGTCAGGAAGATCCCCTGGAGAAGGGCATGGGAACCCACTCCAGTATTCTTGCCTGGAGAACCCCATGGACAGAGGAGCCTGGTGGGCTACAGTCCACGGGGTCAGAGTCAGACATGACCGAGCAACTAACGTAAAAATATCCTATGTGTTCATACATTTCCCACACACAAAATGCAGTCCCTCTCTCCTAAGAACACCCAAATCTCATCTAGCTACACATAAAGCACAAAGACCAAGATCTATTAATAAAAATATCCAATAAGGACCTAATAATCTGTATAAGATCCTGATTCAGATGCAGCTTCAGAAGTGAAATTTTCAGTTGCAGCTCTTTGGGAATGGTTTTTCCTAAAAGTGAATCTGTGAATTTAATAGCTATTTTTGACCCATGTGTCTACCATACATTGGTAAGGTAAGGAAAAGATAACTTCAACCAGACACTCACATTCCAAAATGAAAGGAACAGAGGTGCATAGCTTCCCTGGTTGGTAATGATTACACAGTTCTGTTAGGTACACGCTCTACAGGCCTACTACTCTTAAGAAGAGGGAATATTCCTTCTTCCTTGATAGAGAGCAGATCTGTTTAGTGCTTCCCTTGTCTTTTATTTTACTCAGCTTTCTCTTTGACTTTTAGCCATTTTAATACAGTCTTCATTTTAATACAGCATGAATTTATCTGGATTTAATGTTTCTATTGGAGAAGTCACCATTGTTATGTCCATAGATTTTTTTTTACTACCTCATCCTCTCTCTTTCCCTACTTTTGGACATGTCAATTATGCAAGCATTAGATCATCACAGTTAGTCTCACACATCGTTTACATTTTTATTTCCTTTTCAGGACTTGTGATTGGTACATGAACCTTGCTAACAACAAGCACAGGAACAAACACACTCAGGTGAGCTGAGATGAAGCAGAATGCCCCTCACTCATTCCAGGTAAGTCTGTGGGCTCCATGGACCATTTGGGGATAAAAGGCTATATTTACTGTTGGATAGCAGAGAGGGAAACTAGATGAATATCAAACAAAACAGAAGTCACTTTACTAGCAAAGGGGTTGGAAGAAAGAAAGGGATAATGCACTTTTGGAGGGGGACATGTCATGTACAGAACCCAGGTTAAACAAGAATACTAACACTCCTTTTTGTAACAGTTTGCATCAGCAACAAGTTCCTACTGTTCAGCACAGGGAACTGTGTTCAACATCCTGTGATAAACCACAATGGAAAAGAATATGAAAAAAATAAATATGTGTATGGATGTGTATCTGTGTAGCTCAGTCACTTTGCTGTATAGAAGAAATTAACACAATGTTTTAAATCAGCTATACTTTAATAAAAAAATTTTAAAATAATACTAGCCCTTCTACTTTCAACCTAGCATTCTTAGACCATTTTTTCTAGACATTCTGGTTCAGCACAGCATCTTATCATCCTGTGCCTATCACTACCCAACTAGGAGAAAAAGAAGAAAAGACAAAGAAGGAACACATATGTGGCACTTTGTCAGTCTTCAATAATTTGGGACTGGAAAGCTTTCCTCAAATTTCCTGACTCACAGCTGCTCTGCAACATGTGCCCCAAGAACTTGCTGAATTTTCTGCACAGCCCCTGCCCTGCTATGAGTCACTTGAATGAGGGCTTTAGTTGGTAAAGGGGATGGAGTAGCGGTATGTAAGCCTACCTGATACTTGATACTTCCCAGGTATACCACTCTCTTCTCATAAAAAGGTGATCAGGCAAATCAGCATCTTGTAGGAGCCAGATTAGGAAGGACAGTCAATTGATTCTCTCCTTCACTTGAATGGAAGCAAGAGTTCTCTTGCATTCACCTGAGAAATAAAGCTTCCTTAGCACAATGAAGATATTCAAGTCTGATGCTTTAAAACAAAAACATAAATGAGCATCCAATAAAAAAGCCAACCCTTAAAATCTGTTATAGCCAAAAAGGCACTGCACTTAAGTCCCAAACCTTCCAGATAAGTAATTTGCTAGTTTTTGGTAAAATATTGACATGTACTAAGCCTCAAACTGTATAACCATAAAACAAACCAGGAAATGCATGCAGACTCTGCCTCCATCACTATTTTGTTAAGATGCTAAAGATAATGCACATCATGCTGATTTAAGATATTATTTTTGTAGTAACGCCTATTACAAGGAAAAGGAAAGATTAATTCAAAACTATGCTGTATGGTTATGAAAAACCCTGTACTTTGCAGTATTTGGTTATTTTTAAGGACTCCCCACTGCGATAGGCATGAGCATTTCATCAGTCACTGGAAGGAAAAAATTACTCCAAAAGGGCTTTGCCTAAGAAAAGCTGGTAAAACAGTCATGCCCTGTTTTCTTCCTAATCTTCCTTCAGCATCTTCCCACCTTTCTGGCTGCATATTTGCATTGTTAAGGGTTTTAGGCTACTGAGAACACACACACACACTCACACGTATACACACACACACGCACATATCTATATGGCAACGGTGTAACAGAAATGGATGTTGTTATTATTGTTGGTAAAAATCTAGCTCCAGGGCCAGTGTTTACAGTCAAATGTGCAGCTGGCCCAGTAGAGCTTGGTTCGCTCTGTGGTAGAAAAGGCTGCTGAATCTGCATGGGAATCGAGAACATCTTTTCCCTCGGGTCTGTCCACTTCTGCTGATGCACCTCCCTGGTTTGATCATTCAGATGAAGTCTTTAAAACAGGAGCAATAGGAAATCATTGGCACAAGAATAGAAAACACAAAGACTACCATGAAAGAGACTGAATTTTGTAGTTATTTCACATTATTGCTAATGTAGGCATGAAACAGACACACACATTTCTTGCTTACTTAGCAATGCCCTATTTTCCTTAGCTATTCTTACAGACTGAATAAGAACAACTTTTTACATCATTTTCCTTCCTGGTTCTAAATATACTGGCTGAAGTGAATACCACTTTCTTTGATTTTCTTCCTAACTGTAGAATAGCAGAAAATGTGTTATTATAACAATTGACACTAAGCATCTTCTCATAATGTCTACTTTCTGCCTTTCTGTGTAGTGGATGCAACCAGTCTAAACCCTTCTAAGATAAAGACAGAAGGTACAGGAGAGGGAAGAAGGGAAGTGAAGAGGGAAGAAGAGCAAGAAAAGAAACCTAAACAGAATTGATTTTTGTTCATTACTCCCGAGCATCACATCATCATTTTATGCATAAATTGTAGTAGTAATTAAGATGCAGAATATGGGGGAGATTCTATTGTGCAAAGTTGTTTTGTTAGTCAGGACTCTTTTAGCTACAAGAAAAATAAAATACAAATCAAACCAGCTTGGAAAAACGGAAAAGAAAGAGGAAATTTACTTGGCTTGTGTAATCGGGGCTCTAGTTTTAGGTGTCAGGAGACTTTAGTTTGAATATGATATTGGAAATTTGATATATTTCAAGGGTTTAGGGGCACTAGGATGTTGGTAATTTATAAGATTCCATGACATATGCCTCCCTTCCCAAAAACTGGACCTAAGATCTCTCTTAACAGGATGCAGAGTTATTTCACTGTGAAGATACTGGCTCCAAGTTTGCCAAGATTGACTGTTAGATGTTAAGTCCTCTCATTATAAAGAAAGAATAAGTCTGAAAGGAAATGATCAGCTGTGGAAGTGAAAGCAGAAAGGAGAGCATTACTATCATTCACATAAGGGGTCTCTGAGTAAGGGACATCTTGGAAGAGATACTCAATTGTTGAGATGCCTCTCATACAAGGGAAGGACCATGGACTCTCGTCAGATAAACCATTCATCATGTGGACACTTAACTTGTGCCCAATACTTTTTCTGGACAGTTAGGACATGTCCATGAATAAGACGAAGATTCTTGCCTGATGTCACAGATATACAATAGGCATTAAACATAATAAGGAAATCATATAGTATGTTAGAAAACAAATAAAAAGGAAAACATAAAGTAAAGAGTTGGGAGGCTCTGTAGGAAGGGTCCAGTGTGATTTGAATTTGAACGGTTGGAGAATCCTCATCAAGAAGTGATGTTTCAGTGATGAACAGAAGGAGCTGAGGGTGTCTGCAAGTGGACATCTGGGGGAAACACTACATGCAGAGCAGGTGTCCAAAGACAGGAGCATTCTTGGCACATTTGAAGAATTTTAAGGAGGCCGGGATGGCAAGTGAACACAAAAGAAAGTAAAAAGAGGTCACAGGGACATCACTGGAAGCCACCATAAGGTCAGCTGGAACAATTTAAGTGAGATGATGGAAGCAGGGTCTGAGTGATGGTAAAGAGGATATGAAGCTGTTTGCAAAGCGTCTCATTATGGTAGACACCAGCCCTGTGGTCAGTGCGGACAAGTCCCTTTTATGATTCTCTGCTTATCAAAGCAACTTCAGAAGATGATACATGTCCTGTCTTGTTTACTTCCAGAGGAAGCCTGCCTCAGCCACACAAAGGCAAGAATCTAGGCATCTTGTCCACCTGGAAGCTACAGTTTTCATTACAAATACATTGTTTTTTTTTTGTTTTAAATTTTATTAGTTGGAGGCCAATTACTTCACAACATTTCAGTGGGTTTTGTCATACATTGACACGAATCAGCCATAGAGTTACACGTATTCCCCATCCCGATCCCCCCTCCCACCCCCCCCCCTCCACCCGAATCCTCTGGATCCTCCCAGTGCACCAGGCCCGAGCACTCATCTCATGCATCTCACCCGGGCTAGTGATCTGTTTCACCATAGATAATATACATGCTGTTCTTTTGAAACATCCCACCCTCACCTTCTCCCACAGAGTTCAAAAGTCTGTTCTGTACTTCTGTGTCTCTTTTTCTGTTTTGCATATTGGGTTATCATTACCATCTTTCTAAATTCCATATATATGTGTTAGTACGCTGTAATGTTCTTTATCTTTCTGGCTTACTTCACTCTGTATAATGGGCTCCAGTTTCATCCATCTCATTAGAACTGATTCAAATGAATTCTTTTTAACGGCTGAGTAATATTCCATGGTGTATATGTACCACAGCTTCCTTATCCATTCATCTGCTGATGGGCATCTAGGTTGCTTCCATGTCCTGGCTATTATAAACAGTGCTGCGATGAACATTGGGGTGAACGTATCTCTTTCAGATTTGGTTTCCTCGGTATGTATGCCCAGAAGTGGGATTGCTGGGTCATATGGCAGTTCTATTTCCAGTTTTTTAAGGAATCTCCACACTGTTCTCCATAGTGGCTGTACTAGTTTGCATTCCCACCAAGAGTGTAAGAGGGTTCCCTTTTCTCCACACCCTCTCCAGCATTTATTGCTTGTAGACTTTTGGATAGCAGCCATCCTGACTGGCGTGTAATGGTACCTCATTGTGGTTTTGATTTGCATTTCTCTAATAATGAGTGATGTTGAGCATCTTTTCATGTGTTTGTTAGCCATCTGTATGTCTTCTTTGGAGAAATGTCTGTTCAGTTCTTTGGCCCATTTTTTGATTGGGTCATTTATTTTTCTGGAATTGAGCTTCAGGAGTTGCTTGTATATTTTTGAGATTAATCCTTTGTCTGTTTCTTCATTTGCTATTATTTTCTCCCAATCTGAGGGCTGTCTTTTCACCTTACTTATAGTTTCCTTTGTAGTGCAGAAGCTTTTAAGTTTCATTAGGTCCCATTTGTTTAGTTTTGCTTTTCAAATACATTGTTATTCCAAGTTATATGCTTCAGTCACTCCAAGCTCTCACCTGTCAGTACGACTCTGAAAGATCAATCAATCCTTAGCGGTCTGAGGGTTAAGCTGGGGGATCCATACTTGTATGTAGAGCATTCCCCAGTCTGGGATTTCTGGAGTCCTTTGAGTGGACAGTCTGTCCCAGGCATATCCTGACTTTGTGAAGTGAAATGAAAGTCACACAGTCGTGTCTGACTCGTTACAACCCCACAGAGAATATACAGTCCATGGAATTCTCCAGACCAGAATACTAGAGTGGGTAGCCAATCCCTTCTCAAGAGGATCTTCTCAACTCAGGTCTCCTGTATTGCAGGTGGATTCTTTACCAGCTGAGCCATAAGGGAAGCTCATCCTGACTTTACCAAGTGTTTTCCTTTAATCAAATTACAGAAAATATCTGGAATTGGGAGTCACCTAGAGACCTCATGCGGAGAAGGCAATGGCACCCCACTCCAGTACTTTTGCCTGGAGAATCCCAGGGATGGGGTCACACAGAGTCAGACATGACTCAAGTGACTTAGCAGTAGCAGAGACGTCATGGTGTTTAACATCTCTATTACTTTAATTCCAGTTGACTAGATATAGAGACACTGATTTGGCCTACAGTGTGAAACTGAGAAAACTAATTTTTTCAAATACAATTATTAAATCAAAAGATAATATTTTGTATTATGGTTATAGTAACAATATAAGAATGTTACTGCTTATTGAACACTTGCCATGAAACTGGAACTGTATCAGATATTATCTGTGTAATCTTCTAGCCTTGATACAACCCTTCAAGGCATAGTTAATTTAGCTGGACAAGCAAAGATCCTGCCATCCTGAAGGTCCATTCCTGGTGTCTGCCCATGGCCCGTTAACATAAGTACACGTGTGAAATCAGATCCCTCTGTTGCTTTGCTCCACTTTGTTGTTTTCATTTATTTGTTTGTTTTGGGGTAAAAGAGAAGGTTGTTTCATTTTGTCTGGTTTTATTTTAACTATTTTTTACCATCACAAGTGTGCTGGCTATTATCTAATTTTAACTTTTGTTTGTGTATTTCCTGATCCCCTCTTTGTCCTCAACCAGACCTCCCAGTACTGGCAATAGGAAAGACATCAAAAGTGGCCACAATTCCCAAAATACGCTCTGCAGAGCCCTAGATTTATAGGTGGCCACCCCAAAAATGGCTCCTTGATCAAATTAAGTCTTATAGTGAAAAGTATTTTTTTAATGTTTCGTCTCATAGTTTCCAAAATTATTTGACCACATGGTCTTTTATTGGAAAATAACTACAAGAACTCATAGACCAAGTTCTAAGGGGCAAACTTGGGGGCTGTAGAGATTAGGAACAAGAAATATCATCCGCCCGTTTTCTCAGAAGGCTCAGGAAAGAAAAGGTAAAGGTTTTCCCATGAAAATAAGGTAACTGAAATAGTGAAGAAAAAAGATGCATTTCCTATTACTTGATTTAAATTTCTGCAAATCTCTGCAATCCAAGGCAGAAAGGTGAGTGATGATGCTTTGTATGTCAGATGACAGACCAAGTATTAAACTTAGAATTTGAATTAAAAAGCCACTCCTGCAGAATTCAGGGCAGCTTCAGGGATGTGCTGTGAAGTCTCATCCACAGAACCACCCCGCCACTGGGGGACAGTCCCTGGCTGACTCCCACCTCTCACTGAGGCCAGTCCACCACCCTTCCCAACCCCATCAGAAAACCTTGTGCAAGAAATAGACATGTGGAAAGCAGCCAGCCTCCACTCTCTGTTGCACATCTTCAAGAAGAGTTTGAAATGACCTTTCTTCAACTAAGCTGCTTCCCACATCACTTCTCACCCACCTGGACCAATAGGTGGCAGAGCACCTCTGCCCATGGGGCCAGCGCCTAGTTTCACCCCAGGTCTGAGCCTGCTGGGGGCGCCCCGCCAGCCTCTGGTAAAAGCCAGCCCCACTTCAAACAGGGCTAGTCCTTATTCCTTAGCACTGGAATTAAATCAGCGAATTAAAGTAATGATTTTATCAACTTAATGATTAAATTTGTTAATATCTAGGAGGATTTTCCTGTGCTTTGAAAGGAACACTCATCTTCATTTTTCTTTTATTTAATGTTCAACATATTAAACTTACATTTCATTACCAAAACTATGAAAATTAAATTTTCTTAAACAGTTAAACATTGATTAAAGTCTTAATTAAAATCTTTTAAAGGATTTAAACAATTATTTTAGATTTGCTGTAACTAATTCTTTTGCACATTTTAGATATTAAATAGCTCCATTAAAACATTTAAATAACTCCAAAACAGTAAAGTATGTACAATTAAAATGAGAATAAAATGTATTTCTGTTTACAGATATTTTGTAAAAATTAAGACCTGGTGTTTATTTTTTATTGGTATTTCTTCATTACTTTTCTCCTTATTGGTTACATACTTTCTTTTCTTACAATATTTTTGGAAACCTAACCTGATTTTTCCCTCCCCAAATTAATGTCTCAGATTAATTGAAGTTCTAGGATTTGGGTAACTGGGCAACCAACTGATTTTTGCCAAAGGTGAAGAATCCAGTTGCTTCTCTCAAAGCAAGTTACACGGGAACAGGCCGTCATCTGTCTGGGCTGTTTGTTTATTTGACTCTTTATAGTTTTATTTATTTATTTATTTATTTATTTATTTGGCTCACACCAAGCAGCATGTGGGATCTTAGCTCCCTGACGAGGGATGGAACCCACACCCCCTAGACTGGGAGTGCGGGGTCTTAGCCACCGGACTGCCCCGCAAGCTCCTTGTGTGACTTTTACAGTCACACTTCATGTCTTTCAGCTACATTCAGTACGCTTTCATCCGCTGTGTGGAGGCTGGCGTCTCGCCCCTGCGGTGCTTCTGTAGCTGCTGCAGGGCCAGCGGCTCCGCCACTGCGGTGAGGACAGGTCTGTCCTTCAGCGCGGTGAGCCCCTCGCCTGGGCATGCCTCATGACAGCGCCCCACTGAGCGCTCACCTCCTGGAACACAAGCCGCGGTGCTGCCCCGTTCCTGACTCTTGCCTATCCATCAGCTAGTTAACCTAGTACCTAGTACCTCCACTATTCATTCTTCTCTACCTGGTTGCCTTGTGATCCACCCCTTCTGATGTGTGGGACACCTCTCTACCAGTTGTCCAGTACACTCACAGCAGGAGAAAGTCTTGCCCACACTGACATTTCCCAAGTCTTTATACTCACTCGCTGTCTGCTTACACAGAAAAAGAGTGCATGTCCATGTGTTCTAGGGGACTCCCCTGGTGGCTCAGTGGTAAAGAATCCACCAGCAATGCAGGAGACACGGGGGCAGTCCCTGGGTTGGGAAGATCCCCTGAAAGAGGGCATGGCGACCCACTCCAGTATTCTTGCCTGGAGAATCCCAGTCCCATGGACAGAGGAGCCCAGAGGGTTTCAAAGAGGAGGTTTCAATGACTGAGCGACTTAGTATGCAGGCACCCTATTTTCTAAATATAAATTTAATAACAACTAGATATAAACATAATAACAAAACCTACATGTCTATATATATATATATATATATATATATATATATATATATATATACTCCTTTCTTTATTAAACTTAATGAGATAAACTTATACCATCATATTTTTCTTTCTTTTCTGTTTGAGCTACTATTTCCTTTGTATTAACTTTTCTTGAATTTTCCAGGACTTTAAAGCAAAATCATTTATTTCCATTAATTCTGATCAAATTGTCAAAACTTACCCAAAAGAAGTTTTCTTATGTTGCCCCTAAATTCTCAAACTGAACAAAGTAGGGAAAACCACTAGGCCATTCAGGTATGATGTAAATCAAATTCCTTATGACTATACAGTGGAAATGAAAAATAGATTCAAGGCATTAGATCTGATAGAGTACCTGAAGAACTATGGACAGAGATTCCAGACATTGTAGAAGAGGTGATGACCAAAACCACCCCAAGAAAAAGAAAAATGCAAAAGGACAAAATGGTTGTCTGAGGAGGCCTTAAATAGCTGAGGAAAGACAAGAAGTGATAGGACAAAAGGAAAGATATACCCACCTGAATGCAGAGTTCCAAGAATAGCAAGAAGAGATAAATACACACACACACACACACACACGCACACACATATAGCCTTCTTAAGTGGATGATGCAAAGAAACAGAGGAAAACAATAGAATGGGAAAGACTAGAGATCTCTTCAAGAAAATTAGAGGGAATATTTCATGGAAAGATGGGCACAATAAAGGACAGAAATGGTATGGACATAACAGAAGCATAAGATATTAAGAAGTGGCAAGACTACACAGAAGAGCTGTACAAAAAAGGTCTTAATGACCTAGATAACCATAATGGGTGTGATTACTGACCTAGAGCCAGACACCCTGGAGTGTGAAGTCAAGTGGACCATAGGAAGCATTAGTACCAACAAAGCTAGTGGAGATGATGGAATTCCAGCCGAACTATTACAAATCCTAAAAGATGTTGCTGTTAAAGTGCTGCATTCAATATGCTAACAAATTTGGAAAACTCGGCAGTGGCCACTGGAAAAGGTCAGATTTCATTCCAATCCCAGAGAAAGGCAATGCCAAAGAATGCTCAAGCTACTGCACAATTGCATTCATCTGACACACTAGTAAAGTAATGCTCAGAATCCTTCAAGCTAGGCATCAACAATGTGTTAACCAAGAACTTCCAGATGTACAAGCTGGATTTAAAAAGGCAGAGGAAGCAGAAATCAAATTGCCAACATCCATTGGATCATAGAAAAGCAAGAGAGTTCCAGAAAAACATCCACATCTGCTTCACTGACTACTCTAAAGCCTTAGATTCTATAGATCACAACAATCTGTGGAAGATTCTTAAAGATATAGGAATACCAGACCACCTGACCTGCCTTCTGAGAGACCTATAGGCAGGTCAGGAAGCAACAGTTGAAACCAGACATGGAACAACAGATTGGTTCCAAATTGGGGAAGGAGTATGTCAAGGTTGTGTTGTCACCTTGCTTTTTTAACTTATATGCAGAGTGTATCATGCAAAATTCAGGGCTGGATAAAGCTCAACTGGAATCAAGATTGCCAGGAGAAATAGCAATAACCTCAGAAATGAAGATGACACCATTCTTACAGCAGAAAGAGAAGAGGAACTAAAGAGCCTCTTGATGAAAGTTAAAGAGGAGAGTGAAAAAGTTGGCTTAAAACTCAACATTCAGAAAACTAAGATCATGGCATCCAGTCCCATCACTTCACCGCAAATAAATGGGGACACAATGGAAATAGTGACAGACTTTATTTTCTTAGTCTCAAAAATCTCTGCAGATGGTGACTGCAATCAAGCAATTAAAAGATGCTTGCTCCTTGGAAGAAGAGCTATGACAAACCTAGACAGCATATTAAAAAGCAGAGGCATTACTTTGCCAACAAAGGCCCATCTTGTCAAAGTTATGGTTTTTTCCCAGTAGTCATGTATGGATGAGAGAGTTGGACTATAAAGAAAGCTGAGTGCTGAAGAATTGATGCTTTTGAACTGTGGTGCTGGAGAAGATTCTTGAGAGTCTCTTGGACTGCAAGATCAAACCAGTCAATTCTAAAGGAAACCAGCCCTGAATATTCATTGGAAGGACTGATGCTGAAGTTTGGCCACCTGATGCAAAGATGTGACTCATTGGAAAAGACCCTGATGCTGGGGTAGATTGAAGGCAGGATGAGAAGGGGACAACAGAGGATGAGATGGTTGGCTGCCATCACCAACTCAATGGATGTGAGTCTGAGCAAGCTGTGGGAGATGGTGATGGACAGAAAGGCCTGGTGTGCTGCAGTTCCGGGGGTTGCAAAGAGTCGGACATGACTGAGCCACTGAGCAACAACCCCCTAACATCTTGGAAAAGTTCCCTAGCTTTCCAATAGCAATAAGATGCATTTTGCTCATTTTTTAATTTTTCATTGCCCATGATATAGGATCAGTTACTCCTCTGGGACCCCAGGTGATTCTCTGTGGAGACAAGTACATGGGACCAAGTCTGTGCGTGTGGTGTATAGACTTTGAGAGTCGGCTGCATGCAGAGGTGCTGCTGCTCCTTTTAGCCACTATTGTTACAGAACTGAATAATGTATATATATTTTTTCTACTTACATTTTTATTACATTTTTTAAATTGAAGTTTAGTTGATTTGCAATGTTGTGTTAGTTTCACGTGTACCAGCAAAGTGATTCAGACACATCCTTTTTTTCAGATTCTTTTCCCTTGTAGGTCTTACAAAATACTGAATTTAGTTTCCTGTGCTATACAGTAGGTCCTTGTTGATTATCTATTTTATATGTAGTAGTGTGTATGTGTTAATCCCAAACTCCTAATTTGTCTTCCTGCCATTCCCTCTGGTAACCATGAGCTTGCTTTCTACCTCTGTGGGTCTATTTCAGTTTTGTAATTAACTTCATTTGTATCATTTTTTTTAGATTCCCCATATAAATGATATCATGTTTATCTTGATCTTTTTGACTTATTTCACTTAATATGCTAGTCCGTAGGTTCATCCATGTTGTGGTAAATGGCATTATTTCATTCTTTTTATGGCTGAGTAATATTCCATTGTATATATGTGTCACATCATCTTTATCCATTCCTCTGTTGATGGACATTTAAGTTGCTTCCACATCTTTGCCACTGTAAATAGTGCTGCAATGAACATAAGGGTGCAAGTATCTTTTCAAATTATGGTTTTCTCTGGATATAAACCCAGGAGTAGGATTGCACAATCATATGGTATTCTTGTTGAAGAACATAAGTTCACTTTGGTTTTCCAGTGATACACATAAATTGGTGCTCTCCTGAATTTCTTACAGATTGACTTCAAATTGCATGGACACCCCCAGATTCTTAACCCCCTGAGTACAAAAAAGATCTTCATGGCCCAGATAATCACGATGATGTGATCACTCACCTAGAGCCGGACATCCTGGACTGTGAAGTCAAGTGGGCCTTAGGAAGCATCACTACAAACAAAGCTAGTGGAGGTGATGGAATTCCAGTTGAACTATTTCAAATCCTGAAAGATGATGCTGTGAAAGTGATGCACTCTAATATGCCAGCAAATTTGGAAAACTTAGCAGTGGCCACAAGACTGGAAAATGTCAGCTTTCATTCCAGTCCCAAAGAAAGGCAATGCCAAAGAAT
This sequence comes from Muntiacus reevesi, assembly GCF_963930625.1. Taxonomy (NCBI): domain Eukaryota; kingdom Metazoa; phylum Chordata; class Mammalia; order Artiodactyla; family Cervidae; genus Muntiacus; species Muntiacus reevesi. The sequence continues at coordinate 9,993,218 of NC_089267.1, read as the reverse complement.
GCTCAAACTACCACACAATTGCACTCACCTCACACGCTAGCAGGGTAATACTCAAAATTCTCCAGGCCAGTCTTCAACAATACGTGAACTGTGAACTTCCAGAAGTTCAAGCTGGTTTTAGAAAAGGCAGAGGAACCAGAGATCAAATTGTCAACACCCACTGAATCATTGAAAAAGCAAGAGAGTTCCAGAAAAACATCTATTTCTGCTTTATTGATTATGCCAAAGTCTTTGACTGTGTGGATCACCATAAACTGTGGAAAGTTCTGAAAGAGATGGGCATACCAGACCACCTGACCTGCCTCCTGAGATATCTATATACAGGTCATGAAGCAACAGTTAGAACTGGATATGGAACAACAGACTGGTTCCAAATAGGAAAAGGAGTAAGTCAAGGCTGTATATTGTCACCCTGCTTATTTAACTTATATGCAGAGTACATCATGAGAAATGCTGGGGTGGAAGAAGCACAAGCTGGAATCAAGATTGCCGGGAGAAGCATCATAACCTCAGATATGCAGATGACACCACCCTTATGGGAGAGAGCGAAGAAGAACTAAACAGCATCTTAATGAAAGTGAAAGAGGAGAGTGAAAAAGTTGGCTTAAAGCTCAACATTCAGAAAACTAAGATTATGGCACCCAGTCCCATCACTTCACAGCAAATAGATGGGGAAACAGTGGTTGACTTTATTTTCTGGGGCTCCCAAGTCACTGCAGATGATGACTGCAGCCGTAATATTAAGAGACACTTACTCCTTGGAAGGAAAGTTATGACCAAACTAGACAACATATTAAAAAGCAGAGACATTACTTTGCCAGCAAAGGTCCAGCTAGTCAAGGCTATGGTCTTTCCAGTGGTCATGTATGGATGTGAGAGTTGGACTATAAATAAAGCTGAGCACCGAAGAATTGATGCTTTTGAACTGTGGTGTTGGAGAAGACTCTTGAGAGTCCCTTGGACTGCAAGGAGATCCAACCAGTCCATCCTAAAGGAGATCAGTCTTGAGTGTTCATTGGAAGGACTGACGTTGAAGCTGAAACTCCAATCCTTTGACCACCTGATGCAAAGAACTGATTCATTGGAAAAGATCCTGATGCTGGGAAAGATTGAAGGCAGGAGGAGAAGGGGACGACAGAGGATGAGATGTTTGGATGGCATCTCCAACTCAATGGACATGAGTTTGATTAAACTCCGGGAGTTGGTGATGGACAGGGAGGCCTGGTGTTCTGCACTTCTTGGGGTCACAGAGAGTCAGACACGGCTGAGTAACTGAACTACACTGAACTGAGTAGTATGAGTGTCCTTGCCTAGATCTGGCTCACATTCTCCCCAAGACTGGAGCTGCTGGGGTCCCAATGTTCAAAGACCTAGCCCTTTCCAAGTGCCTGTACATCATCTGTTCAAAATTAAGTCTGAAGTTTCTACTTATTCTTCTATTTCTTCTACTCACTGAGAAATGAGGATATCCTCATGGAAAAGTCAAGGATTTTCAGATATTTTGCTTTTACTAGAATTATATTTCTATCAGATCATTACATTTGCATATCTCTTTTTACTCTGTAGGCTTTCCTGGTGGCTCAGACCGTAAAATCTGCCTCCGATGCAGGAGATCTGGAGAAGGGAATAGCTACCCGTTCCAGTATTCTTGCCTGAAGAATTCCATTTCCTGGGATCGCAAAGAGTCAGACATGACTGAGCAACTGACACTTTCATTTTTCACTTCTTGCTCTGTAACTAAACTTTCCTTTTCAGTGACATACTGTCTTGAGAATCAGACCCTTCCCCAAGTCACAAGGCTTCAGAGAGGGGCAGAGGTCGGTTCTCTTGCCCACTCGTTCTGGTTCCTCAAGCAGTGTTTCAGCTTGTGGACAGGAACATGGACTTTTGCGTAAGCCACTCAGTTAATTTATGTTCTAGGAGGAGCAGTTCGTCCCCTCTTAGGGTCCCCCTGTCATATCAAGGGAGAAGGAAATGGCAACCCACTCCAGTGTTCTTGCCTGGAGAATCCCAGGGATGGAGGAGCCTGGTGGGCTGCCGTCTACGGGGTCACACAGAGTCGGACACAACTGAAGTGACTTAGCAGCAGCAGCAGCAGTCATATCAAGAGGCACTTAGACCGCTAGCAAATCTTAGCCATTTGCTATTTTCCTTACATAACTAGGATATTCCTGTCTCCTTCACTGAGGAGTCATCCGAATGTCTCTAGGAGCAAACAGCCTGGAAATGTTAATATCCATTATTATTTTCATTAGCTTTTGGAGTTAATATCACAAATTGAGCACAGAGGTTCTACATCATCTCAATGAATGCCAGCTACAACCACCTGCAACAGGATCACTTTTATACCATTTTTCAGAGGAGAGAATGCAGAGAGCTTTGAATTAAACTGGCTTGAAAGTCATAGTGCAGGAATCAAAACTCATGGTTCCCCAGAGTCTAGGTTTTTAGCCACTAGATCTACTTCCTCATTCCTTTCCATCCTTGCTCTTACCCTCATTTCACATCTAGAGAAAGTGCCCCCAAAACAGATTTTATATTTCATTAGCCTAAAAATTGCATAATTCAATTTAGCTACCCTCCTAGCAACTGGCATCGTTCCTTATTTTTAAACTGTAATTGACGGTAACCTGGAGACCACATGCTGCTTCCAAACTATGTCCATTAAGTATCTAGAGCATCAACACTCAGCTTCGCCTATTGTTCATCTGCAGCTTCCCTCCTGGCCCCTTATGGGTGAAATCAATTACAGCCTCATGTCCTTGCCTTTCACGTACTGTCAAATCCATTCTCACACTGCACACTTGGGCTAATTGTGTGAATGCCTTTCCCCTGAGTTGCTGGATTTGAAAGGTTGCTGAGCCCTGTCACCCTCTGGCCACCAGCACACACGGTCTTCCCACAGAGATGTGTTGGCCTCATTTTGGAAGAACCCTTTGGCACTGCTCTGAAGGTGTCTCCTCTCTCCACCCCAATTTTCCTTCCACCAGCAACTTTATGTTCAGACTGGCACCAAAGCCAATTTGTCTAGAACTTGTGGACAGAAAATAGTGAAATAGAAACTGAAACATGAATCAATTTCTTGGAATACAGACACTTGTTAAGCACAGAAGATGAGCAGGGGAAAAAGGGGACAGCAAAACTCACGTATGTATAACATACAAACTTGCATTATCTTGGACCAACTCAGTCATCATTTTGAAATGGTCCATGTTTAGATTCGGTGGACTTTCATAATAGATACCATTAAGAGGCTTTTGTATCTCCTCTGTTTCCATGTTCTTCCCTAATGCAGGCTTTAAATCCTCATCTGTAACTTCAGTGTTGATTGCCACAATCACGGATATCAAAAAGTAACAAAATATCAAAGCACTCCTCCTAAATAGCAGAGTGGAATTTGAACAACAGTTTCGAAACATTCTCAGAATACATTAGAAATTTCTAAATTTGAAGAAATCTACAACAATCTCTTCATTATTCACATAAGAAACTGAGGTGTTTGTTTATAAGAAAAAAATGGAAACAGCTTTGCTTTACTATATTCAATTAATAATAGTAATTCTGGAATCCCTGACCAAACTTGGAAGCAAATACAAAACTCCTAGGTTGAGAGAGAGTGGGAAAATATAAAAATGCTAGGATCCATTCCATTTCAGAAATAATACTGGCTCCATCTGGTGGTGAAAGTAATAATTTTCAGTTAATAGCATCTGCGTTAATGATTAATGAACTGTGCTTTCTTGAATTGGACTCTGTGAGAGACGGTGAGGGTGGGATGATTTGGGAGAATGGCATTGAAACATGTATATTATCATATGTGAAACAAATCGCCAGTCCAGGTTCAGTGCATGAGACAGGGTGCTCAGGGCTGGTGTACTGGGATGACCCAGAGGGATGGGATGGGGAGGGAGGTGAGAGGGGGGTTCAGGATGCGGAACACATGTACACCCATGGCAGATTCAAGTCAAAGTATGGCAAAACCACTACAATATTGTAAAGTAATTAGCCTCCAATTAAAATAAATAAATTTATATTAAAAAAAAAAATTTTCCACTACAAAACATTCACCAACATTTCCAAAGTTTTGAGTTATAATTTTTTCTTTATTCTGTAATTCTAAGTAATTTTTAGTTTCCAATTTGTTTTTTTTTAACTCATGAACTATTAAAATATTTTTAATTTCCAAAAAAAAAAAGAATTGGAATCATCCAATTGAGTCCAAATACTTGAAGAATTTAGACTGCAAATGTAGTAAATGTTACCATTTCTATCCGTAACTAACCTCTTCCCAAGGGCATCAGCTCAGTTCAGTTCAGTCGCTCAGTCATGTCCGACTCTGTCACCCCATGAACCACAGCACACCAGGCCTCCCTGTCCATCACCAACTCCTGGAGTTTACCCAAACTCATGTCCATTGAGTTGGTGATGCCTTCCAAGCATCTCTTAAAATGATTAGTAAATTCTTGTTTAAACTGGAATTGGAAAAGAGGCAAAATCTAGTACAGGAAAATTAAGATATTTCCTCAACTATCTTCCAAGAAATATTTGTGTTGATTTACAAATACATCCATAAATTTATTATTGAAAAGCAGCAACAAAATCTATTACTATTTTTAACTAAGACAATACAATTGGTACCAATTATTTAATATACATTGCCAATAGAAATGTAAAACACAAATATTGTTTAGTGATTCTAAAAATCCATGGGATTAGTATTTTATTATCATTGTTTTTCTGTTCTCTGGACTAACAAACCAAAGCATAATGAGTAGATTGTAGTATTTGTATAGGAAAGGAAAGTCCATTTTGTGTTTATCTAGTGCAATAGTTGTTACCTGGAATTCTGTGAACGCTTTGACATTTCAGGCCAAACTTTTTGTGTTTGCGTGTATTTGAGAAGAAGAAAGCTAAACTTTCTTCAGATTCTCAAAGATGTTTCTGGCACCTTAAATTTTTATGAAACCCAGAGCACTACATAAGTGTGTTCAGTTTGTGAAACTTCATCCAGTTGTGTACTTAAGGTATGTTATACTTTGTTTAAAAAAAACAGAAGTTAAGGAGCCATTGTTTTTATGTTCCCCAACTTAGAAGAAGAAAAAAACCCTACCATGTACTGAGATAAACAAAAGGTAAAGTTTATTAAACCCTTTTGAGGATTAGTTTCTAAAACGGTAAATTATGAACAACTTCCCATGGACTGTTGAGAAAGCAACTATAAAAATTACTATCAAGTGAAAATTGTCTGAAATGTTATCCCTCTTCTGAAATTCACCCATGCTGCTGCTTACTAAATTCTTCTGCAACTGATCAAGTAAAGTTTGGAATATTTGATACAATGCCTGGGGAAGGCAATTGCATGTTTATTCCCACTACCCCACCAGAAAGGAGAAAGAACTTGGGAAAATAAGCATGAAAGAAATGCATGCTTTAGATTTGTATTATGGCATCAAAAATCTAAAGATAGCTCTGCACTGCCTCTACGCTGGCCCTGTTTCTTCCCTCTGACCTTCAGGTTCCACTTGTTTTCCTGCTCTGTGAAAGTAAATCTGGGCCCTTGAAAATATTTTAACTCTGCCATTTGACCCTAAAACTTTGTGAACAGAGGGTGCTAGGGAGATATGTCAGTAGGAAAAAAGTTTTGCTTCCTGGCTGCAGGGTTCTTGGGTCCCAGGCTCCTGCACCATTCAGCCTGGGCAACGCCCAGGAGTCTGAGCATTCAACAGCCAGCAGTTGCCTGCAGTACACACCCCAGCATGTGTGTGCATGCGCATGCACACACTCAGTGATTCTGTAGCCGAGTGCCTCAGTAGCTGAGCACCTACCCCATCTCCAGGGTTTGGGTCCCATTGTTGATGGTCAGTTGCACCCTGCAGCCAGCTGTCTCCATGACAGACCCTCCCGTGGTTCTGGCCGGAGGGCCTCCTGTGAGAGGCTTCCCCGTGGACAGCTTTCCCTGACTCTCTAGAGGGTGGGCAGCTGGCAAGTCCTGACCAGGAGTACCACATGATGCCTCTGCTAGCCACGCGCCAGGGCAGCGGGCCCTCCCAATGGAGTCTAGGTCTGAGCCTGGGCTCTCCTCCTGGGTTGCTCCACCACAGTCTCAGGGGCGTTCTCTGGTCCTTGAGCTGCTATTCCTTTGTTCTTCAAACTTCTTTCCAACTTTTACTACCCAATCCCTCACATCCTGATCCCCTGGGGTAATTCATAACTTTTTGTATTAAACTTTCATTGTTCAGTTTAACGTGTGGTTGTCCTCTCCCCAAGGGGCACAGACTGTTACAGCCTATCACTGTCCATGCAGCTAAGATGCGCTAAAGGAATGGGGTGGCATCTCCTTCTCCAGGGGATCTTCCTGACCCAGGGATCAAACCCAGATCTCCTGCACTGCAGGCAGATTCCTTAACAACTGAGGTGCCAGAGAAGCCCATCTATCAGCTAGGATGTGCTCAAGGAATCTATCAGCTAGGATGAACTTTAAAGAATCTATCAATATGTGAAGAGAACAGTAAATAGATTGCATTGATTCTATAGCACAGTTGGTCTAGTTCAGTACAGTTGCATGGCTTGCATACTAGCCATAATTGACAAGATGCTAACAGGACAGAATTTTGGATGTGTAATTCACAGAACCTTGTAAATCAGATATTTGTACAATGAGATAGATTAAAAGATATGAAGATCACAACTATGAACATCTAAGAATTCTTATTCAGCCAGTCAAATAATTCAAATATGGTTGTTTTTCTCTTGACATCTTGACAACAGAGAGCATGAGTTGTTTGGGGGATGTACCTTTGCGTCATTGTAGCAATTGTTTTCTACTGGCCCACCTTTTCTCTCTCTATCCACTTACTGTTTGTGTGGATCTGACCACCTCAGGCCTCCACCCTCCTCCACCCGCTCCAAGCCCCACTGTATGTATGACATGAGCCTGAGGATCAGTTCTCCCACCCTCTGGCCATGAATATTGGTGCCACGTGGGCAAGGGACACAGATTCATCCAACGAGTGCGAGCCTGAGAACTTTGCTGGAATATCTTGCAAAGAGATACCTCTTTCTGTTACTTTTACTGAACTGCTCTGATGTGTCTGGATCTGCTAGTCCCCATGTAGGTTTCCCACAGGAAATACCATCTGATAAAGAGAGAAATGGGAAGCAGAACCAGAAGATGAAAAAGAGAGAGAGAGAGAGATTGCTCATAACATCATTTGACCACCAGGATCTGGCGTCTGGCTGCAGGTATCCAAAGTTTTCAGAAACAGGACACAATGAAAGCTCATAGGTCTGGACTGAGTTCTGTCACTTGTGGTCAACATAGTCATTACTTGCTGTTGTTTACCACCAGCGATTTGTTTACGGGAGCCCTTAGGTCCTGAGCTTCCTGGTGGCTCAGGTGGTAAAGCGTCTGCTTGCAATGCAGGAGGCCTGGGTTCAATCCCTGGGTGGGGAAGATTTCCTGGAGAAGGAAATGGCAGCCCACTCCAGTACTCTTGCCTGGAAAATTCCATGGACGGAGGAGCCTGGTAGGCTACAGTCCGTGGGGTCGCAAAGAGTCAGACACGACTGACTAACTTCACTTAGGTCCTAGACAAGAGTGGGTGAGATCCAGTCAGGTTTGTATTAAGCACCTACTGTGTACACAGCTCTCCATGCATCAGAGTGATCAAATCTGACAAATGTTTCAAGGATGGGTCGGAGCCATTACCAGAGCAGATGCTTCCACCCTCAGTATTGAGTAACAAAGTGTTGTTGCCCTGGGTCAGACAGGCTTTCTTGGTGTATTAGAAAAAAACACTTGGCAAAATGGTCAAACACACCTTTTATGCTGAAAATCTTTTTTTTTTTTCTTTTTGCAATGTGTGATCTATTTTTTCTCACTCTTTTACCAGTTGATGATGCTGGAAAAACTGAGGCAGAAATAAACTGCACAAATCCAGGCCAAAGCAGGAAGGAAGCTAGTGAGATGAGAGGCTGTCTTCTGTTCCCCCGTCCCCCTCACCGTAGCATGGACTTGCTGCCCTCATGTGATTGATTAAAGGATACTTTCAAAAATTTCACTGCAGTCTTTGTTTTTATTTTCAAGACTGCTTGTCACATGCCCCAGATCCGTGAGAGGTTTGTACAAAATATAAGAGCAAATGTTAAAAGAAATACAGTAAGTGACATGGTGACAAAAGCCAGAAAATAGTGTGTTCTGAAGGCCCTGCCACTCTTCCTCAGGGCCCGCCTCCTCTTCCCCAGCTGGGGGGGACAGCCGGGAGGCCTGGCGTTTGTCAGCGTCTGTCACAACCGTGATCTTTAAACACAGGCCTCTTTGTACTGACTTTCTTCCACGCAAAGTCCTTTTTGGAAATATGCCAAATAGACATTTACTCAAATAAATACAAAAGGTCAAGTTTTCAATCCTTGCCTTCCATTTAAAGTAAAATATTTTTTCTTTATTTTATTTATGGAAGGGTTAAGTTCATTATTTTTATCATGCCATACTAGGTTGCTTAGTTACAATCCATAACTAATGTCAGCTTATTATAGTCTGATCTGTTTTCAGATGTTAAAATTTTCTTCTAGATGCCTATTTGTTAAACTTCTTTTTTTATTTTGTACTTAAAATTCAAACTCAATGTCAGTCTTTTTTAAAGCTTTGTACTTCTTTTTAAATTTGCTTTGCCCTGAATTTTTTAAGAAGGAAATACTCTTAGAGTGGTGGTTATATGGCAACCTGGGATTAAAGTAGTGCTATTAATAAGCTCATTTTTGAAATGTATTATTTTAAATAAACCTGTCAAAAGATAGATTCCTGTAAAATCATACTATAACACTACTCATTGTGTTGCAATTTACTTAGCAGTAAACGGTCAGCTCCAAAGTGTCTAGTCTCTAAGCAATCTAATCATAAAGCCACATACATCAGGTGCTATTTATTAGCACTTTGTCCTAGAAGTTAACATTTATTTCTTGTTTTGAAATGAACATTAGACATTACAAAACTAAACCCTGTTTTTCAAATATTCTGAAGTAAGATAACTCAATACCTGTCACTCAGAAATGGACAGAACAAATCTACCTGGTTTTCAGTCTCTTCTCTCTTCAAAGGATTTCTTTGTTGACTGACCAGGTGTGGCCACTTTCAACAAGAACATCAAGATTTCTGTAATTCCTAAGGATACACCACTGACTAAATGGGTGCCTCACCTCAAAGGCTGTAAAGGGAGAATTTAAGCAATATTTTTGCCTGCTGGAAGCTTAAATGTTTAGTTTAAAATGCAAATATCTAACAAAATTGAGTTATGATTGTTCTACAGTTAGCTACACATTGTTATTTAGAGCATGTTAATTTTAATCCAAATGCTTTTTATTTCCAAAAGGATTTGGAAGTGTTCACAATAAAATATACGCCTTTTAAAAAAAAGATCCTACTGTATAGCACAGAATATCTTGCGATAACCTATAATAGAAAAGAATCTGAAAAATTTTATATATATATATATATGTATGTATGGCTGAATCACTTTGCTATACACCTGAAACATTGTAAATCATCTATATTTCAATTTAAAAAAAGTAAAATCCATTCATATTATATATGAAAAAATTAAAAATAGGTGCCATTAAAATTATCAGGATAAAACATCAGAATTCAAGTAAGGAGATACTATTATAATGTACCAGGGAAAAAAAGGCTAAGAACAGGTACTATAAACTTTTTCAGGCAGGACAGGAAAGAAAGAATAATATATTGTGTAATGATCAGCCAACAAAAGGAAGTATAATCATTCAAAAGACACAAACATTTCCCAAGCACTAATCTCTAACGCGTGATCATTCAAAGTCTGTAGGATGAAAAATTAAGTATATTACAGTCCATAAAATTTTTTTAAATACCAAAAATCTATCCTATGACCAACTTTTACTTATTAAATATCAGCGATAGCCAAGGAATAAATATCAAGCCTTCCTCTTGTGAAAAAAATGTTTTTGAAACACTGACATATATTTTTAGGTGAATGGTATAAATTGGAATGTAAATCATACATAGAAAAGATCAGGATAAAATGGTTTTCAAGTTGTTCTGGGTGGAGCTCGAGAAATTTCTTTCTGGGGCATCCAGGCTGAACTGTTAGGCTCCACAGGACCCCCATTCTCCCCACTCTGTCCCGTTTCCACAGAAGCGGCTCTGGGTTTATAAGTCTTCCACAGGAGATGCCACTTGAGGCACAGTTTAAGCTAAACAGGGACCATCAGGAAGGTTCTTCTATGCAAATCAGATTCTCGTTCAGGTAGCCTTTGTGCAGTGTTTTTCTTCAGCATCAGTTACTGACTCTTAAGACAACCCTAAGAGTCATCATCTTGTCTCACTGACAAGAAGAAACTAAGACTTTTATTTTTTTAATTTTTTTCCATTTATTTTTATTAGTTGGAGGCTAATTACTTTACAATATTGTAGTGGTTTTTGCCATACATTGACATGAATCAGCCATGGATTTTCATGTGTTCCCCATTTTAGAAAGGCATTTGACGAGTGAGGAAGAGGTGAGCTTCCTAAAAGGCCAGATCACTGGGATTTTTAAGTCATCAGGGAGTGTGGCAGGCATGGGTATGGAGGGTGATGGTCTTCAAGAAAGAAAGGCCCCTTGTTAGCCAGGAGCAGACAGTTGGATCTGTGGGGAAATTCAACCCAAGATTTCTAGGAAAGAGAGAGGGCCGATCTGTTCTCCCCCCAGGTCAGGGGCACAAGGAGCCTCGGGGACCAGCCCACCTTCAGGGCGGGGTTAAGTGCTCAGGAAGCGGGCTGAGGCCATGGGTTTGCACCCAGGACTAGCCATGAGCTCCAGGGGGCGTGGTCCGAGGGCCTGAGACATGGAGCGCAGATCACGGGAGCTTTCTACCTGTAGTTAACACAAACAGAAAAATGGCCTTAGTGAGATTTTTCTTCACGTTTCCCTCAAAGGGGTGGGTATTTAGAAGGACAACGGTCTTAACGAGAATCCAAATGTTTAGGGGCTCCACTTAACCCCTGCCGATAGGGTACAGGTCAATGTAGGAGTGGCTTTGCACTGAGCACCCAAATTCACCCTTAAATTCTGCAAACGAGGCACCGGGCTGGCAGAGGGGTCATCTCACTCAATGGTTCTACATCCACTCCATGATGCAGGCTCTGCTCCATGCCACCGTGCCGTTCTGCAACCCTGGAAGGATAGCTCAGCCCTGCTCAGCCACCAGGAGACAGCATCAGGTCCCACAGGTTAAGACCTCAGGCCTAAGAGACTCCCTGCCACCCCACTTCCGATACCAACCTCACGTACAGATTTTCACCATGCTCCTGACCAACTCAGCTACAGATTGGAGGTTCTGAGGACCACTCTCTTTGAGTTTTATTTACAACAGCAGCTCACGGGACTCAGGGAAATATTTTACTGACTAGATTACTGGCTTATCATAAAAGAATATAACTCAGAAGGAGCCAGATGGATGCGATGCACAGGAAAGCTATGGTAAAAGAAATGAAGGTTTCACATTCTCTCCAGGTTACTATTCCCCCCAAACCTCCACATGTTTCCCAACCCAGAGTCTCTCCAAACTCTGTCCTTTTGAATTTTTATGGAGATGTCATGACTTAGGCACAGTTGATTAGATCACTGGCCATAGGCCAGGATTCAACTTCCACCCAGAGGTCAGGGTGTGCGACTGAAGATTCCAACTCTCCAGTCACATGGTTGGCTCCCCTGGCAACCGTCCTGCATCTTTGAACACTTTCCAAAAGTCTCCTCCTCAAAATAAGCTCAGCTCTAGTTGAGAGGGGTCTGTTATAAATACCAAGACACTTTTATTTCTCTTATCACTTAGGAAGTCTCATGGCTTTTAAAACCCCATGTGAGAAATTAGGATGAAGACAAAATGCATATTTCATATTATAGATCATGTTATCACACACCCCAAGGGTAAGGGCCTCCCATTTGACACTTTCTAGTGGAGGTATGGAGGCCAGATGGAGATGTCCTTACTTGAAGTTTTGAAAGGGGTTCCTCTTGACATCTGCCAGGGAAAGCAGTTTTTGAGTTTATAGATCCAGCTGGCAAGTCAGCCTTACCCAAAAATTCCCTGGAAGAAGATTCTTATTGGTCCAGTTTGAGCTTGGGTCTAATGGTTTGTGACTAGGGCCTCTGTGATCCCAAGAGTCCATGGATGTGACAGAGTGGGCAAACGTGGACCTCCTTGCGTACTGCAGATCTCCTCCCTGTGCAGACCCCCAATTGCTGTCCTCTGGGAGTTTGATGAAAAATAGAGTCTCTTTAGGTTTTAGATTTTAGGGCTGAGATCTGTCAATGCAGGTGACAGAGGTAGAGAATGGAAAATGGCAATGTTTACATACACATGTGTCCAGCTTTCTGCCTGCTTCTACTTGATCGAGAGATTTTGGGCTGAATGTTCAGGCTCTCTCCATTCCACATTATCCAGGAAGGGATATTTTATTGCTAAAGACAAATGTTGCCTTTTGGGGTGCAGAATTAAGAGAGGGGAGACTGGTAAGTGACCTGAATCTGCTGGTGAACTAGCAACTTTGGGGGGAAAGAAATACATGGAGTAGGTAAAGTATCGTTGTTGCTGTCGTTCAGTCACCAAGTCATGTCTGACTCCCTGTGACTCCACTGCAGCATGCCAGGCTTCCTGGTCCTTCACCATCTTCTGGAGTTTGCTTAAACTCGTGTTCATTGAGTCGGTGATGCCATCCAACCATCTTACCCTCTGTCGTCCCCTTCTCCTCTTGCCCTCAGTCTTTCCCATCATCAGGGTCTTTTCCAGCGAATTGGCTCTTCACACCAGGTGGCCAAAGTTTTGGAGCTTCAGCAGCAGTCTTTCCAATGTATATTCAGGGTTTACATCCTTTAGGATTGACTACTTTGACCTCCTTGCTGTCCAAGGGACTTTCAAGAGTCTTCTCCAGCACCACAGCTCAAAAGTATCAAATTTTCAGTGCTCAGCCTTCTTTATCATCCAACTCTCACATCCATACATGACTATTGGAAAAACCATAGCTTTGACTATACAGACCTTTGTTGGTAAAGTGATATATATGGGAGAGGAAAACGGGATTTCAAGAGGCATTTATGAGGACCACATATTAATTGATTATGTTTAATGACCAAAACAAAATAATTTCAACAATTTAAAAAGTACTTTCAGCCAGTGGAATGTGTTCCTTCTCATAACACCAGGCTCAGACCAGGCCATATGGGTGGCGGTTCAGTTCTGGGTTCCTTTAAACAGGGGCCTTGTGCTGTGGCCACTGGAAGCCCAAGCAGAGACATCTTATTCAGATGGAAATACAGATGTCAAGTTCAAATGAGGGATCATGCTGGAGTAATACATTTGAAATTTATATAAATAGAATTTAAAAGTAAACCTTGAGACTGAATTAGTAATGTACATAGAGAGGGAAAAACAGACTGTGAGAGACCAAGGTCTCACAAAAGACTCATAACTGAGAAGCACAGAATGAAGGAGAAAACATAAAAAAGTAGAAATATCAAGAACAAGGAGTCTTATGATGAGAGAAGTTGGAGGAAAATGTCCAAGAACAAGGAAGAATGCATATGAGTTTCAAAGAACTCAAGAAGTTACATGGTTCAGCCTCCTGCATGGAAAACACTCACTGAAGCATCTTTGGCAAGTATCCTTCTGACCTCTGGGTGAACATTTCCTCTCCTAGGAGCTTCTCTTGACAGCAATCCCTGCTACTGCTGAACCACGCAATAGACTGACTCAATGGCGATGATACTGCCACCAATAGGGGGAAAATTAATTCTTAAGAGGAAGCAGAAAAATCATACCCTTCTTGAATCTGTGGTGTTGAAGTGTCGTTGTTGGGGTTGCGATACGGTGGGCAATGGCTGGGGAAAAATAAGTCTCGAAAGTCTCCTTGATGCAAAATAGTTGAGAAGCACAATTTCTACTAATTTGCAACTTAAATCCTAGTAGATGAAAAGAACAACATGTCAGTGGTTTTGAGAGCTTCATTGGAGAGTGAAGGATGTGACAGGAGTGTGTCAGGAGTGTGTCAGGAGTGTCTGCTCACTCAGTTACTCTTGGACACAGACTGACAAGTCTCACAATTTTAAGACTGATGCCATTATGGGTCACTTCCTCAATGGGGAGAAAACAGACTGGAGAATCATTGGCATTTATTGCCTCAGCCTGGAAGCCATGGCATCTCTTCTGCTCACATTTCACTGGCTAGAAGAAGACACAGGCACTGTCTAAATGCAGAAGGACCAGTAAACACATCTAGGGAGGAACTAAATATTTGACCAGATCACTATATCTGCTGCAGAGCTGTCTCTCTGTAAGGATCCCTCAGCTCCTCTTGTTTGGCATCTTTGAGCAGCACATTACCACAATATTCTGTTGTTTTTGTTGTTGTTCAGTTGCTAAGTCATGTTCGACTCCTTGCAACCCCTTGGGCTGCAGTAAGCCTGGCTCTTCTGTCTTCTACTATCTCCCAGAGTTTGCTCAAATTGATGTCCCTCGAGTCAGCTGTGCTGTCTAACCATCTCATCCCCTGCCACTTTCTTCTCTTTTTGTCCTCAGTCTTTCCCAGCATCATGCTCTTTTCATATGAGCTGACTCTTCACGTTAGGTGGCAAAAGGATTGGAGCTTCAGCTTCAGGACCAGTGCCTCCAATGAATAGTCAGGATTGACTCTTGCCATTTCCTGCTTGCCTGGATCCAATCTACCTTGACTCATGGATGTAACATTCCAGGTTTCTATGCAATATTGTTCTTTACAGCATCAGATTACTTTCCCTACCAGACAACTACATAACTATGCATCAATTTTGTCCTAGTGAAGCTGCTTCATTCTTTCCGGAGGTATTAGTAATTGTTCTCTACTCTTTCCTGGTAGCATTTTGAACAGCTTCCAGTCTGGGGGGCTCATCTTCCAGTGTCATATCTTCTTATACTTTTCTTTGCCTTTTCATTCTGTTCATGAGGGTCTCATGGCAAGAATCCTGGGGTGGTTTGCCATTTCCTCCAGTGGACCACATTTTGTCAGAACTCTTCACTTTGACCCATCCGTCTTGGATGACCCTGCATAGCATGGCTCACAGCTTCATTGAGTTATGCAAGCCCCTTTGCCACAACAAAGCTGTGATCCATGATGTGTTAGTCACTCAGTAGTGTCTGACTCCATGGCCTGTAGCCCACCAGGCTCCTCTGTCCATGGAATTCTCCAGGCAAGAATACTGGATTCGGTAGCCATTCTTGTCTCCAGGGGATCTTCCTGACCCAAAGATCAAACCCACATCTCATATCTCCTGCATTGGCAGGCCGGTTCTTAACCACTAGCACTACCTGGGTGATCCATGAAGAGGGTCACTATAGTTCCCTCTTCTAAAAATAAGAAAATTAATTATCTCTAAATTCTCCTCACCATTTCTGGTATGAGAAGTTTAGCAACACATTTATCAACTCTTTCGCCCTCATCACTCTGTAATTTGTCAATGACCATTTAAAAGCATCCAATAGGATTGTAACACGTAGTGGGAGCACATGTGGCAGTGAAACCAGACCTAAGTAAATTTTCAATACGGAATAATTTTTTTATCTTGCCACACCATTCTGTGCACTGATACAAAATCCTGGGCTTTTTTTTACACCCTTTGCAGCAAAGCAAGAAAGCTTTTTCTTGTTTCTTTGTTTAATCAAGGATTAGAAATTGATGGATAAAATTATTCAATGTATTATCCAAACAATGCACTTTCAATAATAGATTTTTTAAATGTGTTTGTTTGTTCTTTTGTGTAAGAAAAGTTGAAAATACAATGAATGAGACTATAAGCAAGGTGAAAAGACAGCCTTCAGAATGGGAGAAAATAATAGCAAATGAAGCAACTGACAAAGAATTAGTCTCAAAAATATACAAACGGCTCATACAGTTCAATACCAGAAAAATAAATGACCCAATCAAAAAATAGGCCAAAGAACTAAACAGACATTTCTCCAAAGAAGACATACAGATGGCTAACAAACACATGAAAATATACTCAACGTCACTCATTATCAGAGAAATGCAAATCAAAACCACAATGAGGTACCATCTCACGCTGGTGAGAATGGCTGCTATAAAAAAGTCTACGAATAATAAATGCTGGAGAGGGTGTGGAGAAAAGGGAACCCTCCTACACTGTTGGTGGGAATGCAAACTAGTACAGCCACTGTGGAGAACAGCATGGAGATTCCTAAAAAAACTGGAAACAGTATTGCCATATGACCCAGCAATCCAACTACTGGGCATACACACAGAGGAAAGCAGAATTAAAAGAGACACGTGTACCCCAATGTTCATCGCAGCACTGTTTACAATAGCTAAGACATGGAAGCAACCTAGATGTCCATTGGCAGATGAATGGATAAGAAAGTTGTGGTACATACACACAATGGAATATTACTCAGCTATTAAAACACAATTGAATCAGTTCTAATGAGGTGAATGAAACCAGAGCCTATTATACAGAATGAAATAAGTCAGAAAGAAAAACACCAACACAGTATAGTAATGTATATATACGAAATTTAGAAAGATGTTAATGATGACCCTATACACGAGACAGCAAAAGAGACACAGATATAAAGAACAGACTTTTGGACTCTGTGGGAGAAGGCAAGGGTGGGATGATTTGAGAGAATAGCATTGAAACATGCATATTACCATATGTGAAATAGATGACCAGTCCAAGTTCAATGCATGAAACAGGCCACTCAAAGCCGGTGCACTGGGACAACCCTGAAGGATGGGATGGGGAGGGAGGTGGGAGGTGGGTTCGGGATGGGGGACACATGTACACCCCTGGCTGATTCATGTCAATGTATGGCAAAAACCACCACAATATTGTAAAGTAATTAGCCTCCAATTAAAATAAATGAATTATTTTTTTAAAAAGAAAAGTTGAAAATAATGATAGCAAACAATGGCTATTTAAAATAAGTTATTATTTATGGTTCTTAAAATTATCAGTTATATAAGCATTGACCTGTGGTTTAATGTTTGTTTTGTTGGGTTTTGCTGTAAGTGAAATTTCTTCATGGAGCTACTGAGACTGACGCAAGCACAATGTCTAATCAAGGAGGTAAAAATCCAGTGGCTGAGGTTCTCAGAAGCTTTTATTCTCAAGACAGTGTCTCAAGTTTCCTCTTGATTTTAGTGACAATTATAATTGTACTTACTATCCTGTTTATTCCTACATGGTGTAGAAGCCCCTTTTTGAGAAAGGGTTCTAAAGCCCTTTTCTGGCCTTAAAATTATCTGAGACTAATGAAAATTTGTAAGCCCCTTTTAAAAGCAAACAGAAATCATTCTCTATATTTTCTCCTACTGCATATGACAGAAATTACAACTCACCCAGTAAAAATGATCAGTTTGAAACAGAGTCAGTTGATGAAAAAAAGCAAACAATGAGAATGAGTACTTATGAAACATAATAGACTTTTTAAAAGGGCAGAGTCAACCATGATTGGACAATCAAACTTGAGCACCTTGAAAAGTGGCTAAAATTCCTATAGAAGCTATCCTTATCTTCCTTACCTTAAAGGAAGAGGTCTCAGAGCAACCCAGACTGCCGGAGAGTAAGATGGAAACCAAGAAAGGGGAGAGCCAGGTAAGCAAGACCCCAAATTCTGGGTGTCTGACTGCTCTCTGAACCACACATTCAGAGGACAAACAGAAAACAGCTTGCAACTCACCCTGAATTGATATCTGAACTGTCAACCACTATAGACATGAAAATGTGCAGCTAGAATCTAGCCATATCAGTTGCCTACTAAAATAGAAACTTTAACGCTCTTTGAAACAATATAAGAGAATCCAGAGTCTTCACAACATAATATTCACAATACCTATGATACAATCCAAACCTATGAAACATACAGAATCAAGAAAGCGGGATCCTTTTCCAAGGAAAAATATGATCAAGAAATGCCAACTCTGAGATTACCCAGATGTTGGAATGATCAGATAAGGACCACAAAACAGCTGTTACAATTTTTCTCAGTAAGACAAAGGAACACATTCCTATAAGTGAAAAATAGAAGAGTTAAAAAGAGATTTGGAGAGTGTAGAAAAAGATTTAAATGGAAATTTTAAGACTGAAAAATGAAATAGCTGAAATTTAAAACAAAGTTGATGATCTTTAATAGCATAATGGAAATAATGTGGAAAGAGTCAGTGAATTTGAAGATCGACCAATAATATTCAGTTTGAAAAAGAAGAGGAAGAACGTGGGGGAGAGGAGATGAAGGAGGGAGGCAGAGGAGGAGAAGGGAAGGTGGAAAAAGTGCAGGAGGAGAGAAAAGAGAGAAAGACGTTACACTAAACAGAAGCAGAGCTTCGGGGATCTGCAAGATAATTTCTAAAGATCTATAACTATATATCATTGGTTGGGAGTCCCAGAAGAAGAGGAGATATAAAATAGGGCTGAACAAAACATTTGTAGAAATCATGCCTGATAGCATTTTTTAAATTGGTGAAACCCATAAGCTTACATATTCTAGAAGCTCAGTAAATTCCAGACAGGATTAGTTTGGCCAAACAAGGCCAAACTGCTGAAAAACAAAGATGACAAGAAAATATTGAAAATGGCCAGAGGAAAATAACACATTACATACAGGAAAATAATGACTCAAATGGCCACACACTTCTCATCATGAATGTGTGCAACTGTCAAAAGTCATCACACTATGCACCTGATGAATGTATTTATTGCACATAGAGATGTAAATTGAATACATTTAATTTGAAAAGAGTATGAATTATATGATTCAATTTTTCTAAGATTTTCAAATTTACCTTTATGCTGTTTTATGCAGGGATTTTTTGAGTCAGTCTCCTCAAATGTGTGTAACAATGGCCTTTTGAAAAGATCCTGATGCTGGGAAAGATTGAAGGTGGGAGGAGAAGGGGACGACAGACGATGAGATGGTTGGATAGCATCACCGACTCAATGGACATGGGTTTGGGTGGACTCCGGGAGTTGGTGATGGACAGGGAGGCCTGGCGTGCTGCAGTTCACAGGGTCACAAAGAGTCGGACACGACTGAGCGACTGAACTGAACTGAAGGAGGCAGAAAGCTGGGAGTAACATTTTTTTTCCCCAATTTCCTATATTGCTTACACTTCGTTTTATAATGGCCATATATACTTTTTAGTAAATAAATTAATTTCAAAAATTAATTGTTTATTGTTAACAAAGAAATGAAAACATGATAGCAAAATGCTTTTTAGTAAGATTGACAGCAAATAGAAAATTGTGAGGCATATTTGAAGAAGAGGAGTGTTCTCACAAAAGAGAAGTATCTACAAGTAAGTGAAACAGAGCATGGAGGAACCCTGTTCTTTTTCCTTACAGCCCTTTCCTTTTACCCTGAACTCTGCATTCCTAGACAGCAGCTACTCAAAATGTGAAATAAAGTCATGCTGATACACAAACAGGTACAAAGATTCTCCATCAGCCTTTGTCAAAGTTCCTCTTAGCTTAAGATGAAGAGGCCCCATGCCTTCTTCCAAAGAAGGGCAGTAATGCTGCAAAATTGATCATTTGGGAATACAAACTATGGCATGAGATAGGAGCTCAATAGGTATACTTTTAGTAAACAAGTGAGTATATGAATGAAGACTGGATAGCTTTCCAGTTTCGCTTACCATATGCTCTATTGATAGGTGTATATTCCAGCACGACATGTCTGGTCCACCTTTCAAGCTCTTTAAATCTGTGATGATCATGGACAAGATACGTTTATCAAATGATAGTTCCTTATAAAGCATCTCATTACTCCGTAGGTGAGATTTTACCCTTCAGTGATATCATGACACCTGTGTGCATACTGAGGGAACTGCAGCGCCATTAACGTTAATTTGGAAATTCTGAAAAAGATTCTAGCTTCTCAGCAGTTTCTAAAATTGAAATATAAGGTCCAGCAATAGTAACTAGGCTTCCACAAAACATCAGGCATCAAGATAGTTTACATTTTGAAGTATCTAAGTATCTCCTCTTCAGGTTTTACCATTTTATATGTATAATGGAAGCGTAAATCAGTGACAGGAAATTTAAAACCTGACATCCAAGAAATAATGAAAAGTTCCACGAAATTTTTGAATATTGTGTTTATAAATAATCATAAATATTTATACATTTAAGGAAATGAAGTGCTTTTAACTGCATTGTTTTCAGTTTTATCTAGGAACTGGTCTTTCTGAAAATCCCCTGTAAGCATGTATTTGTGAGTTTTCCCAAAATGATCTATTTTTGTGACATTATTTTCAGCCAAAACTTGAAACAGTTGGTGCTGTTGCCACTAGCAACAAAAAGAATACATAACTCAAGCCGTACCCAGATGACAAAATCTGACAAAATGATGGGTCACACTTATGATCTAGCAATCCTCCTTTAAGATTCAAAGCTATGAAGACCAAAGCAATCTGAGGTCATAGCCTGGCTTCTGCAAGGATTTAATAGTAAATCTCATGGGGATGGATCTACCTCGAAGAGGAAAGAAACCCAAGTATGGTACCGAATTGACATAATATCAAGAGATTTTTGGTTGCACAACTAAAAAGTTAAAAATAAAAACAAAAACTGAGGCCTAGGCCCCATGCCTAGGTTTTTTGGTATGCAGAATGCCAGGTCATGAGGACTTTTAAAGATTCTTAGCTGGTTCTGATGTGCAGCCAAATCTGGGACTCCTGACCTGAATGCCCTGAGATCTTCCTGCCCAACAGCTGACTTTTCTGGCATGAACACAAAGGAAATCTGCTTTTTCTAAGAGTTATATGTAATTTTTACATTATCCTGAAGTACTTGTTCAATTAGCAAGAAAGAAAGGGTGACTCAAGTTTGGGGATAAACTACAAGATTCTATAAGGGCTGGAAAAAAAAAAGAAAGTCAATGAAAAGTTATGTTTTTCCTTATAAAGAGCACAAAACATCAACTTGACATATATATAACTCATGTCTAAGCTAAAAACTTTAAACTTTACTATTTTAAGTTACAATGAAAAACCAAAATATCTTATATGCATATATGATAAATATGTGTGAAAATATCTTCTAACACAGTCTATCCTCAAGCAGTAACACTTAGAAATTATTCTCATATTTTTGAGAAGTAGATTTTTATTTTCATATGTATGTTTGTGTTTAATATAACAGTAATGTGCACATATGACATAAAAGTTTTGAAATAACCTAGAACTGATAAACTGCATTTTATCATTATCAAATTTTTCAAACATTCATTAAAGTTCAAAAGATAACTTTTAAAATGTAGCATCCCTTACATTTAGCATACATTTTTACTTAATAAGCCTTAGTTTTAGAGTAGTTTTAGGTTCACAGCAAAACTGAGCAGAAAGTGCAGTTTCTGTAAACACCACATTCCCACCACCAACAACCTCCAACAGGTGGTGTATTTATTACAATTGATGAACCTACAGGGATGCATCATTGTCACTCAGGGTCTATATTTCACGTTAGAGTTAACTCTAATTTGTACATTCTTAAAATACGAATATTATTTTGCCGTGTACACACACACACACATACACTCAGCCACCTATTTCTGTCACAATCTTTGTAGAAGTAAACAACATTTTAAGATTGATAGGTGGCCTTTCACTCCATGTTTTTGTTTTTGTTTTTTTAATTTACTACATCTGTATACCTGTGTAGTAATATGTGTTATGATTTCTTAAACTTTCAGTTGGTTTTCTCAACTAAACATGTTTAAATTTGGCATAAAGGAAATCGTATGACACATAATTTTGTAACTTGCTTTTTTTAATCTAACGTATTTTCATGATAAATTCATGCTGATAAATGTAAATCTAGTTTATTGATTTAAACTACCACGTAATAATCAATTCTCTGACCGTATCAATATTTATTGAATTTTCTGCTGATAGATATTTGTATTTTTTTATAAATGCTTTTTGCATTTATAAACAATACTATAAACATATAAAAATACTAAAACTATTTCTTGTCCACACATATGCTCATGTGTCAGAATTTCACTAGGTTATGTATATCTAAAACAGAATTTTGAGGTTTTTAAGGTATTAACATCTTCAGTTTTACTGAATATAGATAGGCAAATTGTTCTTCAATGTGGTTACACCAATTTATGCTCTTATTGGGATTATTGAACTTTTAATTTTGGTCTTTCTGATAATTTAAAAAGTAAAACTTGTTTTAACTTGTATATTTCTACAAGTTAAACTGAACATCTTTGCACATAATTAATAGCCATTTGGGTGTCTTCTTCCAAGAGCTGCCCGTTGACTTTTGCTCATTTTTCAGTTAGATTTTATATATATATATTTCTCACACATATATACAATTGGGCTTCCTTGGTGGTTCAGATGATAAAGATCTGTCTACAATGCAAGAGTCCCGGGTTTGATCCCTGGTCAGGAAGATCCCCTGGAGAATAAATGACAAGCCACTCCAGTATTCTTGCCTGGAGAATTCCATGAGCAGAGGAGCCTGGTGAGCTAAAGTCCATGGGGTCGCAAAGAGTCAGACAGAACTGAGTGACTAATATTTACTTGCTTCTTTTTTTTATATATATGCACACATACATATATTTCCATTTTAGCTTATTACCAGATATTGAGTATAGTTCCCTGTGCTATACAGTAGGTCTTTGTTGTTTACCTGTTTTATATATAATAGTATCTGTTAGTCCCAGATTCCTAATTTATCTCCCCCCACCCCACCCTTCCCCCACTAGGCCCTTGGGTAACCATAAAGAAGATGTAGTGTGTATTTACAATAGGATATTAGCCAGCCATGCAAAAAAATGCAATAATGCCATTTGCAGTGACATGGATGGATCTAAAGATGATCATACTAAGTGAAGTAATCAGAAAGAGAAAGACAAATATTGTATGTATTACTTATATGTGGAATCTAAAGAATGATACAAACAAACTTATTTATAAAACAGAAATAGACTAAAAAACATTCAGCTGGGCTTTAAATCTTTTTTTATTGCTTGTGAGAGTGCAGGAGTTTATGCATTTTGGTAAATAATCTGCTCACTGCAAGTGTTCCAAATATCTTTCTTGGTTGATAGCTGGCTTCTGACTTTGTTTGTTGGGTTTTATGACACAAAAAAGTTTTATATTTATGTTTCATATATCAGTTTTTTCCTCCACACTTTCTGTTCTTTGTGTCTGCATTTAGATTTATTACCATAATGTAGAAATGTATTCGGGGCTTCCCTGGTAGCTCAGTTGGTAAAGAATTCGACTGCAATGCAGGAGACCCTGGTTTGATTCCTGGATCTGGAAGATCCGCTGGAGAAGGGAAAGGCTACCCACTCCATTAGTCTTGGTCTTCCCTCATGGCTCAGCTGGTAAAGAATCTGCCTGCAAGGCGGGAGACCTGGCTTCAATCCCTGGGTTTGGAAGATCCCCTGGAGAAGGAAAAGACTACCCACTCCAGTATTATGGCCTGGAGAAATCCATGGATGCTCTAGTCCGTGGGGTCACAAAGACTCGGACACAACTGAGCGACTTTCACTTCACAGAAATGTATTTATTTTGTAAAAAAAAAAAAAAAAAAATGACTGCAAATATCTTGAAGTTCTCAATAAAATGGTTAAATTATTTTCCAAAACTGTTGAAGAGTTAGTGCATCCACCACTGATGCAAAGGAGTAACTGATTTGCTATGCTCTCGTGGGAGTTAAATTTTTTTGTCAGCTTGACTAGGTCATGATACCCAGATAATTGGCCAAAAGCAGATATTTTTTACATGCAATTAACATTTAAATTGGTAGATCTTGAGTAAATAGGTTACTTTCTAAAATATGGAGGGACTTCATCCAGTTTTAAAAAGAAAAGAAAAAGGCCTCTCCTTAGGAAGTGGAGTTTCTCCCAGAAGACAGACTTCAACCTTCAACCACAAGATCAGCTCTTGCCTTGATCATGTAAATAAGATATATACGTGTCCCAGTGTCATTCACAGTTAACTTGAGTTGTTGGACTTTTTAATTTGAAGATTTTATTAGGATCATTTTTTTTATTTCAAATATAGCAGTTATTCCCTTCTGCTCCTTTTATCAACATATTTGTCTTTGCCTTGACTTGGTTGGCATTTCATTTGGATGGATGTCTTATGAAACCATGTCTATATTCATAAAGTTTTGTACTTAGGAAGTTTATTTCCACCTATCAGATCTCCTTATATTACTCTGAATTATCTTTTTATTCTTAATATTAACCTGAATTATCAAATCATTTGACATATGCCATCAGTTTGCTGGAGTCCTTTGTGTTTTCTCATTTTCCAGCAATCTAATGTTGGTGGTTAAATAAAATTGTACCTTACAAAAGAAAACAAACAATTTCTAATTATTTAACTACAACTGGTTGAATATTGTTTAAAGAGAAATTTTCATATCAATAGAGACAGCAATATATTTGCTTTCAGAGTTAGGAAATGTTTCCAAAACTATTTAGGAAAAAAAAAAAAAAACTCCTGTAACATTTTGTATATGGCTATATGTATGAGGATGTGTACAGCAGAAACATTTCTTGATCTGTATAAATTGCTTTCTCCTTGAATTTGATGCTTTCTTTAAAAATATGATCTGAAAAGCATAAGGAACTTTCAATAAACAGTCTCAGGGACTGAAAATGGGAAACTTGCCATTGTTTCTGCGTCCACAGTAACCAGATCAGCCTTTTTCACATTCTGCACCAATAGTTGGATGCCATTCAGGAGACAGAATAATTGCTGATAGCAGCAGAAATATTTTTAAACTCCCCTCTTCTTTTTACTCACATCTGTTAGGTGTTTGAATGAATTTTCATCTTGCTTTTGGAACATGTGCTTTGCTGGGTGTTAAGTAGGTGGGGTCTGTGTGTGTGAATGAGCAGAGAACAGCTGACACTGAGTGAATCACGCGGTGGAAACATGATCCAGTCCCAGTGACCCACGATGGTCCCTGGCTTGAGGGATCAGGAGGAGAATTCTTTATTAGTTTCTCAAGCATTAACTGCTCAGCTGGTAGAGAATCCGCCCACAATGCGGGAGACCTGGGCTCCATCCCTGGGCTGGGACGATCCCCTGGAGAAGGGAAAGGCTACCCACTCCAGCATTCTGGCCTGGAGAATTCCATGGACTCTGTGGTCCATAGGGTCACAAAGAGTCGGACACGACTGAGTGACTTTCGCTTCACTTCACTTCACTTCAAACATAAACAGTCCATGTATTTTTGTGCCTTATCATTTTTGAATCTTGATGTTATTCTTAGAAATACATGCCAACTTTAAAAATAGGTACCGCATTCCTAAGCACAGGGCTTGATTACACAAGAGCAAACACTGCATTTTTATTTTACCGTTTACAAGAACCAAATTTCCTCACTGGGAAGAATGTCACAATTGAGAAATAAGCTGCATTTTACTGTTGCCTTCATGAAGCAGTAACTATAACCAATGCCCAGAAAATCTTACAGTCCCCATAAAGCACAAGAGTTTAAGAGAAAAGAGTCCCTCCATAATTGTAACCCTAAGCATATTTCTTTCTCCGAAGAAAAGCAATCTCTTTATTTGAAAATGAGTTTCTCCTTTAAGGACACTGGTTAGATGAGGTCTCCCCTAGTCTACACCCTTGGGTCTTAGCAGGGACCCCTCGTGAATCACATCTTCCCCCAGGCGGGTGTTTCTCCAGAAAGAAAAGCTCTTAATTGAGAGTGTTAGTAGTGAAACTCTTAAAGCTACAGAGTGCTGAATATTTTTTAAAGAAATTCCCTACAGAGGGTGTCATTTCACAAGCATAGGTCCAATTCTTACTTTTTCTTCTTTCTTTTTTTCCAGATAAAGAATTGAAGCCAAGAGTGGTTTCTCAACCACGAGTCCCACGACTCTGGGCTGCCCTGGATCCCCCTTTCCCTCACACTCTGAATGCAACCCACAAGAAATCCTTGCCAGCTGCCTTCAGAAAGTACCCAAACCCACCCACATCCGCCACCGCCACCCTGGTTCAAGCAGCGACTGTTCTGGTCAGCACAACGGCATCTGTCTCTACTGGGTGCCTCCCCACCCTGTGATGACCCACTGCCCACGCAACAGCCAGAGATTTTTCTGAAGTCCGAATCAGACCCCCAGTCTCCTCTGTTTATGAATCCTCAATGGCTCTCCGTGACCTCCAAGACTTCGGGTGATCTGACCCTGCCTGTTACTTCATATTAGGCCTCTTACTTCATGTTCAACTTTCTCCCTAATTCATGGCACTTCAGGCAAATTGCCTTTCTTTCTGTCCATCAGATGCCCAGCTTTTTTCTGGCTCAGGGCTTTGCTCCTACTATGGCTTGTTTGGGGGTTTCTCTCCTCCACCTCCCCTAGACCTCTTCATGGTTGCATCTTCATGAAAAGGAATGTCTCAGCTCCCGTAAGACAAAAGCCAAGCATCTCCTCCACCGTCTGTCTATTACAGCATCCTATTTTACCTTCTTCCTAACACTATTCTTGAAATTATTTTATTCATTTGTATATGTGTTTATTTATCACTTACTGTATATTATGTCAATTGCTGCATGACCAATTACTCAAATGTAGCAACTTTAAAAGAGACACAGTTATTATCTCACACTGCTTTCTGAGGCAGGAATTTGGGAATGCCTTCACTGGTTGGTTCTGAGTCTCATGTGATGTTGCATTTAGATGTCAGTCAGAGCTGCAGTCCTCTGGAGGCTTGACTGGGGCTCGCTGCTGTTGTTTAGTCGCTCAGTTGTGTCCAACTCTTTGCGACCCCATGGACTGCAGCATGCCAGGCTTCCCTGTCCTTCACTATCTCCAGGAGCTTGCTCAAACTCATATCCATTGATTCAGGGATGCCATCCAACCATCTCATCCTCTGTTGTCCCCTTCTCCTCCTGTCCTTAGTCTTTCCCAGCATCAGGGCCTTTTCTAATGAGTTGGCTCTTCCCATCAGGTGGCCAAAGTATTGGAGCTTCAGCTTCAACATCAGTCCTTCCAATAGATATTTAGAACTGATTTCCTTTAGGATTGACTGGTTTGATCTCCTTACAGTCCAAGGGATTTTCAAAAGTCTTTTCCAACACCACAGTTCAAAATCATCAATACTTCCCCACTCAACTTTCTTTAGGATCAACTCTCACATCCATACATGACTACTGGAAAAACCATAGCTTTGACTACACAAACCTTTGTTGGCCAAGTAATGTCTTTGCTTTTTAATATGCTGTCTAGGCTGGTCATAGCTCCTTCATGGAGCAAGTGTCTTTTAATTTCATGGCTGCAGTCACAATATGCAGTGATTTTGGAGCCCAAGAAAATAAAGTCTGTCATTGTTTCCATTGTTGCCCCATCTATTTGCCATGAAATGATTGGACCAGATGCCATGATCTTAGTTTTTTGAATGATGAGTTTTAAGTCAGCTTTGCACTCTCTTCTTTCACCATCATCAAAAGGCTCTTTAGTTCCCCTTCACTTTCTGCCATAAGGGAGGTGTGATCTGCATATCTAAGGTTATTAATATTTCTTCCGGCAATCTTGATTGCAGCTTGTGCTTCACCCAGCCCAGCATTTTGCCTAATGTACTCTGCATATGTGTTAAGTAAGTAGGGTGACAATATACATCCTTGACATACTCGTTTCCCAATTTGGAACCACTCCATTGTTCCATGTCCGGTTCTAACTGTTGCCTCTTGACCTGTATACAGATTTCTCAGGAGTCAGGTGAGGTAGTCTGGTGTTCTCATCTCTTTCATAATTTTCCAGTTTGTTGCTGGAAAACCTGATTTCAAGACAGCTGACAAACAGGATTGGCAGGTTTTTGCTGGCTCTCAGGAAAGTGTCCCAGTTCCTCTATGGACTTCTCCCTAGGGGTACTGGAGTGTACAAGAGCAAATGACCCCAGAGAAATCAAGACAGAAACCACAGTGTGTTTCAGGACCTAGACTGAGAGTCACAATATGGCTGCAGTCACAATATGCAGTGATTTTGGAGTCCAAGAAAATAAAGTCTGTCATTGTTTCCGTTGTTGCCCCATCTATTTGCCATGAAGTGATTGGACCAGAAGCCATAATCTTAGTTTTTTGAATGATGAGTTTTAAGTCAGCTTTTTCACTTTCTTAGGGCTGGAGATCTAGCCCTAAGCGACTGATTACGCAGCTTACCTCTATTCCACATGAGAACTGGACAAAGGCAAGAAGATCAGGAGACAGAAGTACTTGGGGGCTCATCTGTTTGCCCCCCAGCATCACAGACTCTGTCCTGTTCAACAGCATCCCTGTGACTAGGAAAGCAGCTGATAACACACGAATGTTTGATTAACAGTAGATAAATTGGAATCAGCAAAGGAAAATGGACTGGAATGGGTGAATTTAACTCAGATGACCATTATATCTACTACTGTGGGCAAGAATCCCTTAGAAGAAATAGAGTAGCCATCATGGTCAACAAAAGAGTCTGAAATGCAGTACTTGGATGGAATCTCAAAAATGACAAAATGATATCTGTGTGTTTCCAATGCAAACCGTTCAATATCACAGTAATCCAAGTCTATGCCCTGACCAGTAATGCTGAAAAAGCTGACGTTGAATGGTTCTATGAAGACCTACAAGATCTTCTAGAAATTACACACCAAAAAGATACCCTTTTCATTATAGGGGACTAGAATGCAAATAGGAAGTCAAGAAATACCTGGAGCAACAGGCAAATTTGGCCTTGGTTAACAGAAAGAAGCAGGGCAAAAGTTAATAAAGTTTTTCCAAGAGAACTCACTGGTCATAGCAAACATCCTCTTCCAACAACACAAAAGAAGACTCTACACATGGACATGCAGAAGTCAGATTGGTTATATTCTTTACATCCAAATGTGAAGAAACTCTATACAGTCAGCAAAAGCAAGACCAGGAACTGACTGTGGCTCAGATCGTGAACTCCTTATTGCCAAATTCAGACTTTAAAAAAATAGGGAAAACCACTAGACCATTCAGGTATGACCTAAATCAAATCCCTTATGATTATACAGTGGAAGTGGCAAATAGATTCAAGGGATTAGATCTGCTAGAGTTCCTGAAGAAATATGGATGGAGGTTCATGACATTTTACAGGAAGCAGGGATCAAGACCATCCCCAAGATAAAGAAATGCAAAAAAAAAGCAAAATGGCTATCTGGGGAGGCCTTACAAATAGCTGAGAAAAGAAGAGAAGCTAAAGGCAGAGAAAAGGAAAGATATGCCCATTTGAATGCAAAGTTCTAAAGAATAGCAAGGAGAGAGAAGAAAGCCTTCCTCAGTGATCAATGCAAAGAAATAGAGGAAAACAATAGAATGGGAAAGACTAGAGATCTCTTCAAGAAAATTAGAGATACCAAGGGAACATTTCATGCAAAGATGGGCACAATAAAGATGGAAATGGTATGGACCTAACAGAAGCAGAAGATAATAAGAAAAGGTGGCAAGAATACACAGAAGAACAGTACAAAAAAGATCTTCATGACCCAGACAATCATGACGTTGTTACAAACAGACTTCCTGGTATGTGAACTCAAGTGAGCCTTAGGAAACATCACTACGAACAAAGCTAGTGGAGGTGATGGAATTTCAGTTGAACTATTTCAAATCCTAAAAGATGATGCTGTGAAAGTGCTGCACTCAATATGCCAGCAAATTTGGAAAACTAAGCAGTGGCCCCAGGACTGGAAAAGGTCAGTTTTCATTCCAACCCCAAAGAAAGGCAATGCCAAAGAATGTTCAAAGTACCACACAATTGCACTCATCTCACATGCTAGTGAAGTAAAGCTCAAAATTCTGCAAGCCAGACTTCAACATTATGTGAACTGTGAACTTCCAGATGTTCAAGCTGGATTTAGAAAAGTCAGGAACCAGAGACCAGATTGCCAACAACCACTGGATCAAAAAAGCAAGAGAGTTCCAGAAAAGCATCTACTTCAGCTTTATTAAATATGCCAAAGCTTTTGACTTTGTAGATCACAACAAACTGGAAAATTCTGAAAGAGATCAGAATACCAGACTACCTCACCTGCCTCCTGAGAAATCTGTATGCAAGTTAAGAAGCAACAGTTAGAACTGGACATGGAACAACAGACTGGTTCCAATTGGGAAAGGAGTACATTAAGGCTGTATATTGTCACCCTGCTTATTTAACTTACATGCAGAGTACATCATGAGAAACGCTGGGCTGGAAGATGCACAAGCTGGAATCAAGATTGCTGGGAGAAATATCAATAACCTCAAATTTATAAATGACACCACACTTATGGCAGAAAGCGAATAAAAACTGAAGAGCCTCTTGATGAAAGTGAAAGAGGAAAGTGAAAAAGTTGGTTTAAAGCTCAACATTCAGAAAACTAAGATCATGGCATCTGGTCCCATTACTTCATGGCAAATAGATGGGGAAACAATGGAAACAGTGACAGAATTTATTTTTGGTGTCTCTAAAATCACTGTAGATTGTGACCGCAGCCTTGATATTAAAAGACACTTGCTCCTTGGAAGAAAAGTTATGACCAAGTTAGACAGCATTTTTTTTCTTTTTTTTCATTTATTTTTATTAGTTGGAGGCTAATTACTTTACAATATTGTAGTGGTTTTTGTCATACATTGACATGAATCAGCCATGGATTTACATGTATTCCCCATCCCGATCCCCCCTCCCACCTCCCTCTCCACCCAATCATTTTAAAAAGCAGAGACATTACTTTGCCAACAAAGATCCATCTTGTCAAAGCTATGGTTTTTCCAGAAGTCATATATGAATGTGAGAGTTGGACTTTAAAGAAAGTTGAGCACAGAAGAATTGATGCTTTTGAACTGTCGTGTTGGAGGAGACTCTTGAGAGTCCCTTGGACTGCAAGGAGATCCAACCAGTCCATCCTAAAGGAAATCAGTTCTGAATATTCATTAAAAGGACTGATGCTGAAGCTGCAACTCCAATACTTTGGCCACCTGATGCGAAGAACAGACTCATTTGAAAAGACCATGATCCTGGGAAAGATTGAAGGTAGGAGAAGGGGACGACAGAGAATGAGATGGTTGGATGGCATCACTGACTCAATGGACACGAGTTTGAGTAAGCTCTGGGAGTTGGTGACGGACAGAGAAGCCTAGCGTGCTGCAGTCCATGGGGGTCAAAAAGAGTCAGACACGACCGAGTGACTGAACTGACTAAACTGAACTGAGACAAACTGGGGAGGGTAGATTTGTGTCTCAGTTTCTGAGTTTGGGTTCATGCATATGTGTTTGTGGGAAAAAAACAAAAACAAACAAACAAAAAAAACTCCTAACTGGAAACTAAATCACTGGGTTCCTTTCCAACTCTGTCCTCACTTGCTCGTGTGAGCTTGGATAAATCACCTAATCTCTCATATTTAACAGCTTTATCTATGAAATAGAAATAATACCTATCCTGACTCAGGAGGATATTTATTATAAACATTTGGTAATGGAAATTTAATTCAGTTGGAGTTCAGGAAACTGGCTCTAGATTCAGATCTTGAAGGTTTTTAAATTACGTTACTTACATGGGTCCAACCTCTGTTTCCTCTTTGATAAAATAAATAGATTAAATTACATCATCTACAATGTTCTTCCAACCCTTAGATTCTTTCATTTTTATGGCTAAAGCCACAGTGACGTGATGTTAATTTGAAGGCACATTAAGAAACAGTATTATGTGGTTTAGCTAAGGAACATTATTTTTATCAACAAAAAAGCCAAAATATAAGCTCCCTGTCAGTGCAGCAGCTGTCCTGATAAAAGAGGTGAGGCTGCCCAATGTGGGAATGGTACATGCAATTTAAAAATCCTTGGGGGCCATCGGAGGAGGCATTGGAAGTGGCATTGAAAGTTACTGACAAACCTTCCTTCAATTCTGCAACCCCTATCAACACTCAGGCCTTGCCTTGGGCCTTTGCGGTCCCTGGCTTGAGGGCCCAGATAATTCAAGAAAATGTGAGGAAAGCTTTTGCACCAGGGCCCCAGAGGGCACCCTTGCACCTTTCTAGACATGAAGAGGAAGCAGCCCCTACAGGTCAGCCCTGAAACACAGTATCATGTTTCTAGTAAATACTCACTTTTATTCCAAAGTTCGCTGCAAATACTCGCAGATCTTGGCCAAGAATGAACTTGCCCCTTAAAATTGTAGGACATTTTTTTTCCAGCAACCACCAAATCACTCAATGCTAAGACTCCGGAGTCACAGGATTTCTTGGAAGACTTCGCTGCTTTTGTTTTTAAATTGTTGACCGGAAGTCAGTGGGGAGCGAGGCAGTAACAGCAACCGTATTTGCACTGCGTCATGTTTGTTTCCTCAAAGTCATTTTGAAAACTAAGATTGTAGGTTTGTTGATTTGGCATAAAGACAGTTTATCTTTTTGATCTCTCATTGATTGCTTTCCTTACTAAAACAGCTTCAACTTGGAACATTCATAACCTGATCAATTGTCATAGTAGACAATACAGTTAGCCGCCTATGTGTGGGGGTGTCTACTTGCATATATATGTGTATATTTATGCATTGGTTTTGGTTTACATTGTTTAACAGAAACATAAATGCCTGAAGGAATTGTAATGTTTGTATCTTATAAGAATGCCACATTTCCCATGCTTCTAAGAACTCAGAAACATCTTTCATTTGTGTTTAGAATAAAATCTGGGATGTAAAATTCTGAACAATGATGTAACTGATATAGTTGAGCAAACGTCTGTATGGCAAGAGCAAGTGTCATTGATTTGTTTGTGGAACTGAACCATTTGAAGTCAAGTTTGAAGGTCTTAGTGACTTACTTGCCAGCACTCTTTACCAGTTAGTCAGTTTATAATAAGCTTAACATATCGAAGCCCTTCAGCATAGCTCTGGGCCTAGGAACCAAACGAAAGCCTTAGGATTCAAAGCCATGCAAAACAATTCTACCAACTGCACAGCATTACACAACCTCAGTTTTTGATACCTAATCCCTCAAAGCCACCTTGAACCATACGCTACAGCCATCAAGAGTGTAGAAGGGAAAAGGCTGAGGGATTAAGGAGTCATTACTATGAGAGGGAAACACATTTTCTCAGCTGTTCTGGTTTCAATGAAGAGGGATTTTTCCTAAGCCCTCTGTTCCCATTCCCCTATGGAAAAGAGAGTTACTTGTCAGATTGGGAATTTAAAATAAATACAGCATGCAGAGCTCAGTTCCACCAACTACGGGAGAGAGGCCCCTCGATCTTGGTGTCCTACCTGGTGAGACCACAGCGGGAGACCCTCCAGGCTCCAGCACTGCTAAGAGAGTGGCTAACTCTCTTGGAGATGTGGTTAACAATACCAATCACCTCTCATAAAGTACAGTGTTTAACTTTGCCAGTATCTGGAGTTTCCACCTGTCAGTACGTAACTTCCTTTCCAAGATCCCAACAGTTCTAAAAAGCCAATGAAGAATACAATTAGCAGAAACGTCTTCTCAAATTTCCATACACTTTCACATCCCCTACATCAAGCCCATACTCACCTCTGTGTAACGGTTTGAAGTGTACATGCTACAAATGTACTAAGGTTAAGATAAGAAAACTGCCTTGATACCACATGAAATGGAAGGAGTAATGTACAAATGTCTATATTTTAAACACTGCATTAAGTTCTATGGAAGTCAATTTTTGTGCAGATTCATGAATGTTTCTATGGGCTTTTAAAATATATATATATATATATTATTTTTTCCTTTGTTTTTAACCTTACAGCTAAATTCTTTCCTAAGGACTTTTATAAAAGATTTTTTTTATGTCCAATTAGCTCTCTTCCTATAGACATATATTGTATCATTTCTTCAAACCAATAGATATTCTAAGCAAAGACCCGCTCCTTGACACACAACAACAGCAGCTTTTCTATAGATAGCTCTTTTCTATAATTACTGGATTTCACGTTATTAAATGGAGATGTAGAAGAGAGGTAAAAATTTTATTTAGCCCAAGAACAAGTCCAGGGGGACGTTTTAATAGATTGGCAAAATAGTTGTTTTATGATAAGTGAAGGCATTCTCAGAGCTATGCAATACCTGTTTGATTTAGCCCCCATGGAGGGAAGGAAACTGTCAATGTGTCCTCCTGATCCGTGCCCCTTTCACTTCTTTGCCCCACACTCTGAAATCATGGCCAAAAGTTCCACTTCCCCAGCCATTGTCACTGTTGGGGACTCCACCAGCCCCCTACACTGGACAGAAGCCAGCTGGGTTGGCTGACATCCCTGCGAGCTTCCTCAGTCCAAGCACACAAGTGAGTCTTCAGGAAGGTCACAGTGTGACCGCCTGTTATCCATCCCTGTGATTACAGTGATGCCTGTACCGTGAAGCCAGAGAATCCTGCTCACCTCATTGAGGGTGGGTGGTCCTGGTATGACCTTGAAACTACAGAAATCCTTTATTTGCTACTAGAGAAAAATTATGTCACTAGCCACTGAAGTGTTTCTAGAAAGGTCGAAACTTAATGAGTTTACATTTTTAGCCTAAACACTGTCCTCAGGCTAGTTAGACGTGTTCAGTCTCTTTTAGCACCTATACATCTCGAATCCCTGCGTGTGAGTGTGTGTGTGAGTGTGTGTGTGTGTGTGTGTGTGTGTGTGTGTGTGTGTGTGTGTGTGTGTGTAGCAGATGTGAGTTGGAGATGGTAGAATTCAGGCTTGGCTTAAATTCCTACATCAGATCCTGTTCAGCTCCTCCCATAACGTACCTGGGCACCTAAATTTACTTTCTCAGACTTTGCTTGAGAATCACAAGACTCATCATTTGCTTTCAGCGCACTCCTGGTGTTGAGGTCCTCAGGTAACAACAGCTCTCTTGTCCTGCTTTTTCAGCATATAACAAGGAAGGGCAATCTAAAACTTTAATAGTCTTCCTCTGAAACTACTGAAGGATTCTGAAATTACAATGGAGACCAAGAGGAAATCCTTACCAAGACTTGCTTCAAGGGAAAAGGAGCCAGAAGTGGCAGGACTCAGTGAGAATGGAATGGAGGGGAGATGAGAAAACAGAAAACATTCTCGGGATTCAGCAGGAAAAGAAGAAATGAGGTGAGAGGGAGCTTTCATCATTGTTAACCGATTTTTAATTTACTTGGCCTCTAGGGAAAAACATGAAAGCAATTCTGGTTTACTGTGCCAAAATTTTTATTTCTCTCCTTTTATGATTATTATTTACTATGAAAGTAGTATTAAAACAGCATTAAAGGAATTTCTAAACTTGAAGAACCTCATTTCCATTATCTTCACACAAAGCCCTTTCAGTGACCTCCCGGTCTCTCTCCCAGGAAGCCCTGGATTCTAAATATCCCCCCTAAACATTTAAATGCCCAAGACTCTCCCTTGTCGCCACTGCTCCACAGAGCAGTTCTCTGTCAACCACACCAGTCCCAAGGCTCTGAATGCCACCTGGATGGAGAATAAAATCTCCTTGCCCCACTTGCCC
The DNA here is from genome assembly GCF_963930625.1 of Muntiacus reevesi. Classification (NCBI taxonomy): domain Eukaryota; kingdom Metazoa; phylum Chordata; class Mammalia; order Artiodactyla; family Cervidae; genus Muntiacus; species Muntiacus reevesi. The sequence goes on along the minus strand of NC_089267.1, from coordinate 9,957,721 downwards.
CCTCCCCTCTTTGCCCATACCAAGACCTCTCAGGCTCTGAAAATCAAAAAACTTAAGGGCACACAGCCCACCTCCTCCCCACAGTAAATGCATGTTGGCAGATCCATTGGTGAGGCCCATGTGAGTCAGTAATTCAAACAGATTCTAAAAGGAAAATGGTGTTTTCTTTCCCACCTGCAGCCTCTACACCTATGTGTTTAGGAAACCAGTTCACCAAGTGGGTTGGTCTCAAGAGGGATGTACTTGACATATTTGGGAGTTTTGATTGTTTTTTCCTATCACTGTATTTAACTATAAACTGTGGGATTTTTTTAGGGGGGTGGTCCCTTCTTATTTCTGGAAAATCTTGTAACTTCCTGGTCCCTTTCAGATATTAGAATAGTATCATTCAATGTTTGTCATTTTAAGTTCTGCTCTCATATTTTCCCTTCCTTGTGGTCCAGGCTTGATCTTTACCTTTTGGGACCTCTAGTTCCTAAGAGGCATGGTCTGCTGTACTCTTCCTCCCACCCCTCCTCCTGTGAGCTGTCATACTATTATTCAACTGCTTAGTCCTGTCTGACTCTTTGCAACTCTGTGGACTTTAGCACCCCGTGCTTCCCTCTGTTTCACTGTCTCTGGGGATTTGCTCAAATTCATGTGCATTGAATCAATGATGCCATCCAATCATCTCATCATCTGTTGCCTTCTTTTCCTCCTGCCTTCAATCTTTCCCAGCATCAAGCTCTTTTCCAATGACTCAGCTCTTCGTGTCAGTGACCAAAGATTTGGAGTTTCAGCTTCAGCATCAGTCTTTCCAATGAATATTCAGGACTGATTCCCCTTAAGATTGACTGGTTGGATCTCCATGCTGTCCAAGGGACTCTTGAGAGTCTTCTCCAACACCACAGTTCAAAAGCATCAATTCTTCAATGCTCAGCCTTCTTTATGGCCCTAATCTCACATCTGTACATGACTACTGCAAAAGCCATAGCTTTGACTAGACAGACCCTTGTAGCAAAGTGATGCCTCTGCTTTTTAATATGCTGTCTAGATTTGTCATAGTTTTTCTTCCAAGTTTCTTTTAATTTCACGGCTGTGGTTACAGTCCTCAGTGATTTTTGAGTCAAAAAAAATAGTCTTTTATTGTTTCCATTTTTTTTTTTTTCCCATCTATTTGCCATGAAGTGATGGGACTGGATGCTGCTGTCATGTAGGAAGAAATAAAAAAGTGGTAGGGGTCTGGCACAGCTGGCTGCCTGTTGAAGGGAGAAGATAACCCTCCAATTGATTCTTTGGGTGCCGGGAGCTGGCACACAAGATCCCACCCATGACAAGGTCATGAGGGAGAAAACCTGACAGGCAAGGCGGACCAGGTTTTCAGGGATTTCGAAAAGCTGCCCCCCAGCGCTCACCTTAAAGATGATATCTGTCTTTCTGATGCTTGCTTCAATAGACTACTCCCTAATATCTGTGACACAGGCAGAAGGCCTTCCCTGATCTCTTTCTAGAACTTTAATCAATAAGTTTTCTGGGTGGTGGTATTTTATGAGATTATCCAGGGTGAAAGGAGTGATTTAACTTAAACTCCTTTGCTGGTATTTTAGTTTGTTTGGCAAATGTGTTTATGCCCTTGGTAGTAATATGCATGATTGCTTATAATACCCTAATCATAAAACAGCATAAAGAACCTGATCACATAAAGGCCCTAATAGGCACAGAGCCCTTCGGGGGTGAAGAAGCCCTATTAGAGAACATAAAAATATTATTCTAAAAGTGATTATAGTTAAAGATTTAGAAAAATAGTTTAAAATTGTTAATTTTAACCAGGAATGCTAAACAGGGGCTGCCTCGCTGCAGCTGCAGAATCTTTGAGTGGTAAACCTTTTAGATAAATTTAACTGATAACTTCTGCAAAAGGACTGATCTTTGTGTTCATTAAAGAATAGATTACGGAAAACAGCTTTACATTCACCTAGGTCATAAAATGTCAATAGGCCCCAAGGCCAGAAGATAATGTACAAGACCCTCATAAACAAAGAAGTATGCAGAAAACACCCTGGTTTCATGAAGAACAAGCTGATGTAATGTTAAACTATCTTCCCCTTAGAAATGTACTAATTTAGGGTATAAAAGCCACGGTAAAAAATAAAACATTGCCAGACTCTGCCAGACTCTTCACCCCCCGTCTGGTCACTCTCTCTCTCCCTCTCTCTCTCTCTCTCTCTCTCTCTCTCTTTCTCTCTCTCTCCCTCGCAGACTTGGCCCTATCAAGGCTGGTCTCATGTGTCTTCTCTCTCTCTCTCTCTCGCCGACGCCATTCATCCTGAGGGTACCCCCTGGATCCTGCCGAGGGTGGACCCCGGCATTTGGGGTCTCCACCAACACAATGGCCTCTGAGTAGAGGTTGTATGTGAATTTTCAAAGAATCTCTTCAGTTTCTTCTTGACCCACTCCTTGACCGAGAGTCCCGTCAAAGAGGGTTAACCACATCCAAGCATCACTATCTCCAAAGACCTCTCTGAGTGGAGCATCCTTTGGGTGGGCCAGCAGCTGTCTGAAGACCTCTGCATCTTCTCTGACTTTATGGACCTCCTTTCAGACCCTTGGGGTCCTGTGTGGGCCCTCTAATGGGCCAGAAGGCTGACTCCATTTTCTTCCTGTGTATTCAAAGCCGGGGTTGCCACACACTGCATGAATTGGCTGCTCTGGTGAGGCTTCTGCCTGATGAAGCCACAGGTGAGAAGCAGCCTCAGTCTTTGTGCTCATGTCTTGCCCCCTAACTTTAGAAGACACACGTCAACCTTCTATTCCAGGGTTCATGCCAGGATACCACTGCCAGCTCTGCACGCCTATAAGCGTTGAGTCGAGAATGAGATGCCTGGGGCCCCTACTTGCAGTTCAACTGCTGTCCCTCTGCCTCTCTTGAAAGGAGAGCTTGCTGTCTATGAGAATGCTGCTCTCCCCTCGTGTCTCTGAGGGCCCAGAGTCCAAAGGAGGCACTGACGTGTGATTGGGAACATGGGTTCATGGGTCTGACCAATGGAAAGATGATGGATGTCCCGTATCACCTCCAGGCCTTGGCTTTTAAAAAACTGTTGACTTCTTGCCTCCTCTTCCTCGTTATCACTTCGATGCAGAGAACTGTCATGCCGCAGAGGCTGTCAGAACACAGCGGACAAGGAGCTTTGGTTCCTAAGTACCTGCACAGAGGAAAGCCACCCTCCGATCAGTGGTACACCTGGAGATTTCTGAGTTATGCCAACCCCGCCTCCTGTTACAGTACCCAGAACTGCCCTGGGTACTATCCTGAGAGCTAATGTGTCTGTGAGAGAAGGCAGAGAGTTTTGAGGTGTTTTCCGGAGGTGATACAGCCAGTTGTACCACCTCTAAATGAGGTCTAGGAATGCATAGTGGAAAAGGAAATGGCAACCCACTCCAGTACTCTTACCTAGAGAATTCCATGGACAGGGGAGCCTGGTGGGCACATGGGATCACACAGAGTCGGACATGACTGAAGTGACTTAGCAGCAGCAGCAGGAATGCATAGACCCCACTGTTGAGGATTTTCTTTAAAATATATATAGATTATGAACTCAGCTCTGAGCCCGATCATTACCATCATCATAATCATTACCATCACCCTTGTTAAACTTCATGGGTCAGAAACTGCACTGATTCTCTTATAGATATTAGCTCATTTAATTCCTAAAACAGCCACATTTCACAGATAAAGAAATTAAAGCACAAAGTTCGTGGAATTCACTGAAGGTTATATGCCAGGAAGCAGGGCAACCAAGAGGCAAATCCAGTCAGTCTTGCTCTAAAGTCTAAGGTTTTAATTAATGAAGCACACAGCCTCCGATTTCAAAGTACTTTTCCTGTTTTTCATAGACTTTGAGAAAAGTCAATTCAGCATTTTCTACACACATTTTAAGTGGTTGTATTGCTCCTGTTTCCCTCAAGAGACCTCACGGAGGGAATATAGACACTGAAGATGTAGAGGAGAGAGGAGTTCAGGGACCATGTGTTTCGCTGTCTAATTTCATCTGCACTGGCCACATGCAGAGTCCTTGTGATGAGTGTGATTTGGTCTCACTTCACAAACTGGGCTTCTCTGATCGCTCAGTTGGTAAAGAATCTGCCTGCAATGCAGGAGACCCCGGTTCGATTCCTGGGTCAGCAAGATTCGCTGGAGAGGGGAAAGGCTACCCACTCCAGTATTCTTGGGCTTCCCTTGTGGCTCAGCTGGTAAAGAATCCACCTGCAATGCAGGAGACCTGGGTTCGATCCCTGGGCTGGGGGGATCCCCTGGAGAAGAGAAAGGTTACCTACTCCAGTATTCTGGCCTGGAGAATCCCATAGACTCTACGTCTATGGGGTTGCAAAGAGTCGGAGGTGCCTGAGCGACTTTCACTTACACTTTCACCACAAACCATTACTGCTCTGAATAGGAAAAATAATCCTCCTCTTGACATCATTAAAAATCCCCAAACATCCATCAACCGAGGAATAAAGAGTGTGTGTGTGTGTGTGTGTGTGTTTTCTAAGTCACGTCCGACTCTTTTGACCCCATGGACTGTATCTTTCCACGCTCTTCTGTCTCCCGGATTTCCCAGGCAAGAATACTGGAATGGGTATCCATTTCCATTTCCAAGAGATCTTCCTGACCCAGGGGTCAGACCCATGTTTCCTGTATACCCTGCATTGGTAGATGGATTCTTTATCACTGAGTTACCTGGGAAGCCCAAAGAAGATGTAGGAATGAAATAGTGCAGAGATGGGGATGGACCTAGAGACTCATACAGAGTGAAGTAAGTCAAAGAGAAAAAAGCAAATATGGTATAATATGACTCGTATGTGGATCAGGAAAATGGTACAGATGAACTTATTTGCAAAGTAGAAATAGAGACACAGACATGGAGAACAAACCTGTGGATACCAAGAGGGGAAGGAAAGTGGGATTGGATCGGGAGATTGGGGTTTCCATGTCTACACTGTGTGTGGCGTGGTTAGTTGCTTCAGTCGTGTCTGACTCTTCGTGACCCTATGGACTACAGCCCACCACATTCCTCTGTCCGTGGGAGTCTCCCGGCAAGAAAACTGAAGTGGATAGCCATGCCCTCCTCCAGGAGATCTTCCCTACCCAGGGATTAAAACTGCATCTCTTATGTCTCCAGCATTAGTAGGCGGCTTCTTTACTGCCAGCACCACTTGGGAAGCCCCATATATACACTCCTGTGTATCAATATTATAAAACAGGTAGCTAATGAGAACCCACTGTATAGCATAAGCAATCTGCTCCATGCTCTCTGGTGACCTAAATGGGGAGGAAATCTTAACAAGAGAGGCAAATGTGTATATATAACTCATTCACTTTCCTGTACAGTAGAAACAAATACATTGTAAAGCAACTGTATTTCAATATAACTTAGTAAAAAAAAAAAAAAAAAAACCAACACAGAACAGAAAATATTTACCTTCTTTACATTATACCCCCATAAACATGCACACAGATGCATATACCCAAACACAAATTGTTCAGCTCATTCTTTGACTTACTTTCAGTTTTCAATTTTAATGCAAATTTGGCACAAGAGCCTGGTTACTGGAGGAAAAGGCTATAAGAAGTAGTGTCTGAAGTAAATACTGAATGGTAGTTTCTAAATCTAGTGCTCAAAATGGAGCTCCCCATCACCCCCACTTTTGCCTCCCCACCCCCACTTCCACCCCTCCCAAACTTTCAGCAGTGCCTCGACACCAATTTTGCATCAAGACCGTCTGTCTTGTAAACTCCCCAGTGGCCACACGCATCCCTGAACCCTCTCCCTCTCCCCTTCTCCAAGTCTATTGTCAGGCTGGGGTGTTGGGATCCACCGTGAGCTCCTTGAGTTCATCTACTGCCTCTCTGGGAAAGCTGTTCAAGTTCCCTGGAGACAAAGCCCCCAGCAGCACCTGCCTTGGAAAGTCCATCCAAACATGAAGAATATTCATTGATCAACCTGAATCAAAATTCAGCTACATAACTGAATTCCCTACTCAGGATGTGATTCTAGAAAAGAAAACACCACGTTCTGCTATTTCTCATACCATTATTCCCTGCTAATCTTCCACATATCAAACTTGTCTTTCTAGTTTTTATTTTAATAGTTGCATGAGATTACATTACACAGGTGGAAAAATAATCCATGCAACAATTCTCTAGGTGATTAATGTTTAGGATTTATTTTGGTCCAACTTCAGCTTATTTTCACTAAGGAAAGAATTATATGGGATCTCCAAAAAGATAAAGTGAAATTTAATTAATCCTAGCTCTCCAGAGAAACATACCTCCATGGAGTAATGATTTTCAGCAGGATCCCAAAGTATCAGCTGGAGGCATCCACACAATTTAACGAAGTCTGTAAAATTAAGTGTTCTGGGTTAAAACTTACCTATTCGTTAATAATGAACTTATTAACAGGAACTTTTCAAGCTTTGTTCACTTGGGAATCCAGGGGCCATGAAAAGTCCAACATGCTTAACAATCTAAGCATTTGTAGAATTTCCACAATGTATTTTGATGTTGGATCATTAACCTTGAAAGAAGATCTGATGATGCCTTTCCTGCTCTATTGCTACCTCCATCTAAGGGTGTTGACCTTCTCCCCAATCCCACTGCTGAGGTTTTGGGGTTGAATGACTGTGGCATCCAAGGAAATACACCAAGAGACTCAGTGAGAGGCTTCACATTGTGCAGAGGCTCGAGGTCCCTGAGTCCAAGTCTGGAGCTGGAAAGTGGAAGCTGAATTGTTCATGGGTCACAGTCTGAGAACAGTGATCAAGGGATCCCAAAGTGAAGCCTGAGACCCACATCCCAGGGTAGAGGTGAGGGAGAAAGTGGAAGAACATGAAACCAGGTAAGAATTCCAGAGACTAGAACGCTGGTCAGGACAAGATGTTCAGAAGAGGTATGAGAAGTAGATTGATTGATTGACTTTTATTGGCAACTATTATTTTTATGAAACTCTACTATGCAAGAAAATCCTGGGGAGAGCTGTCTGTAGGACCGTTGGGTGTCCCCACCCTGCGGGAGGCAGACAGGCCCAGCAACTGAAGCTTCTGGGGCAGAGACTCCTGGAAGCACAAGGGTTTTCAGCTCTCCTCTGCTTGAGATGCTGGCTGGCAGCCCCAGGTTCCCAGTTTTTGTCCAGGACAAGTTTGTTCCCACCACCCTCACAGAGAGATATCTGGGGTCTCTGGGCCAGTCCACTCTGAAACAAGTTCCCAGGGTGTCTTCAGAACAGATCCTCTACCTCCACTGAACTGACGGTCCTTTGCTGTGAAGTCGCTTGTGCTTCAGCCCACAGCTGGGTCTTCTTCAGCTACAATTATGAAGCAGACTCTGCATGTAGGATACATCAATGCCAGGGGTGAGGGACTCACCGTTATCTCTACAAGGAGGCCCACAGTGGGAAGAAGTGTTCTTGTCCACCTGGTGCCTAGAAAATGGCCAGGTGCAGCACACCACTCATTTCCTCCTTGCTGGTCTTTGATGGCCACTCAGACTCGCTCCTCCGGCAGGGAGAGCTTCCTGGTGAGGTCTGTGATGGCACGGGTGGGGGCCTCCTGGGGGTGCAACCCAGGGCACTCTGCACATGGATGATGGTCTTGTGCTGCAAGGGGCGAGGGACTTTGTGGCCTGTAAACAGCACCTGTGGGGCCTTCAGCAGCTGTGACTGAATGATGTGTCCTAGCGTGTGGTTTTCCTTGTTGATGGTGAACAAACGTCTTCATGTTCTTGTTAACGGTGATCTTTTTCTTACCCGTGAAGGCAGAAGGGGTGGTCATTTCAGCAATGAGGCCGCCTCCAAAGCCTCAGGTGCCACCACCACAACAGGAAGTAGATTTAAAGTGGGTGCAGCATCTCTTCAGGACCGTTGCCTGGCACTCGGTTAGCAAGTGTAACTACAGGTGAGTGATGATGTGTTTACACAGCAACAACCCGAAAGCGATAGAAGATTTAAAAATGAGTTCCAAATTACTCGTAATATTTCATCCAGTCGAGGATGCTATATTGTGTCACGTGCATCTGACTGCTCTCAATGAAATTTAATATTGATAAATGTAAAAACTAAATATACAGACAAAATCAAAAGAATGTGTAGAGGAATATTTGTACAATTATGGTCAAGGGAGAGAGGCCTTAAGATAGGTAGATGACATATACATATATGTGTGTGTGTGTGTTATATAGATAACTCCAGAGAGAATATATATGTTCTATAGTCCCTAAAAATACTATCTGTATTGTTGTTTTAGTTAGGTTTTGTTTGTCGAGTTAGGCTAGGACACGATGACCAGATTGACCCTCACATCTCAGTAGTGTAATCCAGTGGAGGCTGCCTTTTCTCTCTCACCCCAGGCTGATGGTATAAGGAAGCTTCCTTCATCTGTATTGTCAGCAGCAACAGTCTCCCAGCCACTGCTGCATGGAAGGGACGGAGGAGACAAACGGAGGCCATGAGCAGCCCTGGCCCAAAGCCAGCCCTGTGCCTCCCACTCCTGGTCCATCGGCAAAGTAGGCACACAGGCAAATTGAAAGTTACAGCATAAGGCAAATTATCCAGCTGGCTACTATCAGTTTGCATTTATAAAAATACATAAGGACATATAGTTTTTTGCTCTTTTTTTCAGATTTTGTTGGCATATAGTTGATTTGCAATGTGTTAGTTTCAAGTGTACAACTCAGTGATACAGTTAGATATATATATATATATATTCTTTATATATACACACATATTCTTTATATATACTCTTTTTCAGATGCTTTTTCCAAGTACAGTTCCCTGTGGTATACAGTAGGTCCTTGTTGTTTATCTATTTTATACATAGTAGTGTGCATATATTAATTCCAAACTGATAATTTATCCCTCCTAACCCTTTCCCCTTTGGTAACTCTAGACTTTCTACATCTGTAGGTCTATTTCTGTTTTGGAAGTAAGTTCATTTGTATTTTTTTTTAGCTTCCATATGTAAATGATATCATATGATATTTGCTTTTCTCTGTAAGGACATAAACCTTGAAATGGAAATGGCACCCCACTCCAGTATTCCTGCTTGGATAATCCCAAGGGGAGAGGAGCCTGGGCTGCTAGAGTACATGGAATCGCAAAGAGTCGGATACAAATGAGCATGCACGGAAGGACATATAACTACAATAATCAATATGGCTTCACTTTGCCCTACAAACAGTTCTGAAAGATACTTTGCTAAAATGTTTTAAGCTCAGACAACTAACATTAATGCTGTTAGCTATTATTCACAAGAAATCACTGTGAAGTCCACTCTATTTATTCAAGCAATTCACACCCCCAGCAGCTGGATAACTGACCTATTTCACTGTAGTTGGATGATGTTACTTTTTTGCTTGCTTGCTTTGCTTAAGTAATTCATTAAAATTTTCATCTGATTTTTGTATACTTTGCACTTCTGATTCACTAGTGAGGAAGAAGATGTTGTAGTCTTTTTTTTTTTTAATTTATAGCTTGCTTTTCCTTTTAATGGCCATTTGTATATTAGGTACAATAACTAGTTATGTCTTCTGATAGTATTCTAATTGCATATAATTTTCCCAATTCATTGTTTTGCATAAGCTATATATTAAATACTACATATATAATGCACATATATGTATATAGGTAGACAAGTTAAACATAACTGTGTTTTCAGTTTTGATCTACTACCTTAAAATATTCTCCTTGACCAAAATTTGGTAAACATTCTTCTACATATTATCTTATCTTTATTTTATAGTTAGTTTTTATTCATATTAAAATTTCACATGAAGACACGGTTAAGGAATAACGTCTGGGAGCTAGTTGCCCTTTTAAATTCCAGGTTTTTCTACCACATCTTTATATCACTCTTGTCCCACAAGCAATTTCTTTCTATCAAACTATATCTTCTAAGTGTTTCCATTAGTATATGTGCAAATAATAAACTGCTTTTCTTTTATACTAGTCTGCAGAAATTTTTCTTGAATTTCCTCCAATAATTAAAAAAATTTGATTGAACAAGCACTTACTGTCTACTGTTGTCTGCTGTTTGTCCAATGTTGGGAAAACATTGCCTGAAAGACAAAAAGGGATCTATGTGACATGGTGATTCCCCTTAGGCCCTTCCAAACCCATCAGATGAGATATGATTCCTGAGGCCAACATTCCCCAGGGTTTAGTTTACAGAGTGAAACTTTATATAAAGGGGCCAATTTTCCATCCTCTAATCATCATTTGGGATATGGTGGTGGGAGGGGAAATGGCAAAAGAATGTCAGTCATGTGGGGGAGGGACTGTCTTTTCTGTCCTCTTGTAGGAAAAAAAATAAAATAAAATCTGATTTTCACTTCCTTTTTTTCAGTCTGTACATGGTTTAGAGGAAGGAAATGCTTAGGGAAAAATCAGTTTCCTAAAGTTTTTAGAACCCAAAGACAGGAGATTGGCTTTTTCTTTTGCTAAAACAACAACAAGCAAACGGATATTTATATAAAGAGTTTGGTCAAACCTAACAACTTAGGAGTGTATTTTTAGATTTCTGCTTGGCCAAGGGGGAAACATAATAAATGAACCTTATGTTCTTAAATGGGCATGCAGTTGAACTCAAAATATTTAAGCAATCTGACAGAAGTCACTGAAGACCATAGCTTTCCTAGGCATTGTTAGAAATTGCCGAGTAATGACCCTATTATCATTGCTTTCTTTACTTCTTTTTTTCATAACTTATTTTCACTTTCAGTACTCAGAGTCTTTCTAGTTTGAATATGTCAAAGCAAAAGGAATAAAGATTATGTAAACATAGAGATATAAATACAGAGTTCAGTAACTCTGGCTGAGTGAACACAGGGTTGTGCTTCCTGCTGTGGATACCACCAACTACACGTGGCTCCTGACCACTTGAAAGGTCCTAACAGAGTTGTTCACAAGTGCTAACTCATGACATATTAAAAAAGACTATTTTATGTGATTACATATTGAATGGTAACATTTTTTAAATGACTGGTTAATTTAGACATATGATTAAAATTAATATCAAGAATCCCTTAAGAAGAAATGGAGTAGCCCTCATAGTCAACAAAAGAGTCCAAAATGTAGTAGTTGGATGCAATCTCAAAAATGACATAATGATCTCTGTTCATTTCCAAGGCAAAACATTCAATATCATGTCTATGCTCCAACCACTAATGCCAAAAAAATTGAACTTGAAAGTTTCTATGATGACCTACAAGACCTAGAACTAACACCCAAAAAAGATGTCCTTTTCATCATAGGGGACTGGAATGCAAACATAGGAAGTCAAGAGATACCTGTAGTAACAGGCAAGTTCAGCCTTGGAATACAAAATGAAGCAGAGCAAAGGCTAACAGGATTTTGCCAAGAGAACACACTTTTCATAGCAAGCACACTCTTCCAACAACACAAGAGATAACTCTACACATGGACATCACCAGATGGCCAATACTGAAATCAGATTGATTATATTATTTGCAGTCGAAGGTGGAGAAGCTCTATACAGTCAGCAAAAACAAAACCAGGAGCTGACTGTATCTCAGATGTTAACTCCATATTGTGACATTCAAACTTAAATTAAATATAGTGGAGAAAACCATTAGACATTCAGGTATGACCTAAATCAAATCCCTAATAAATTGATATGATAGAGATCCTTAAGAACAATGGACAGAGATTTGTGACATTGTACATGATGCAGCAATCAAGACCATCTCCAAGAAAAAGAAATGCAAAGAGGCAAAATGGTTGTCTGAGGAGGCCTTACAAATAGCTGAGAAAACAAGAGACGTGAAAGGCAAAGAAGTAAAGGAAGGATATAGCCATCCGAATGCAGAGTTCCAAAGAATAGCAAGGAGAGATAAGAATAGCAAAGAGAGATCACTACCTTCCTCAGTGATCAATACAAAGAAATAGAGGAAAACAATAAATTGGGAAAAACTAGAGATCTCTTCAAGAAAATTAGAGATACCAAGGGATTACTTCATGCAAAAATGAGCACAATAAAGACAGAAATGGTATGGATCTAACAGAAGCAGAAGATATTAAGAAGAGGTGGCAAGAATACATAGAAAAACTATATCAAAAAGGTCTATATGACCCAGAAAATCACAATGGTGTGATCACTCACCTGGAGCCAGACATCCTGGAATGTGAAGTCAAGTGGGCTGTAGGAAGCATCTTATGAACAAAGCTAGTGGAGGTGATGGAATTACAATTGAACTATTTCAAGTCCTCAAAGATGATGCCATGAAAGTGCTGCACTCGAATGCCAGCAAATTTGGAAAACTCAGCAGTGGCCACAGGAATGGAAAAGGTCAGTTTTCATTCCAATCCCAAAGAAAGGCAATGCCAAAGAATGCTCAAACTACAGCACAATTGCACTCATCTCTCCCGCTAGCAAAGTAATGCTCAAAATTCTCCAAGCCAGGCTTCAACAGTACTTGAACTGTGAACTTCCAGATGTTCAAGCTGGATTTAGAAAAGGCAGAGGAACCAGAGATCAAACTGCCAACATCTGCTGGATCATTGAAAAAGCAAGAGAGTTCCAGAAAAACATCTACTTCAGCTTTATTGAATATGCCAAAGCCTTTGACTGTGTAGATCACAACAAACTGGAAAATTCTGAAAGAGATGGGAATACCAGACCACCTGACCTACCTCCTGAGAAGTCTGTATGCAGCTCAAGAAGCAACAGTTAAAACCGGACATGGAATAGCAGATTGGTTTCAAACTGGGAAAGGAGTATGTCAAGGCTGTATATTGTCACTCTGCTTATTTAACTTACATGCAGAGTATATCATGCAAAATGCTGGGCTGGATGAAGCACAAGCTGGAATCAAGATTGCTGGGAGAAATATCAATAATCTCAGATAAGCAGAACACACCATCCTTATGGCAGAAAGCAAAGAAGAACTAAAGAGCCTCTTGATGAAAGTGAAAAAGGAGATCGAAGAAGGTGGCTTAAAACTCAACACTCAGAAAACAATGATCATGGCATCTGGTCCCATTACTTCATGGCAAACAGATGGGGAAACAATGGAAACAGTGACAGATTTTATCTTCTGGGCTTCAAAATCTTTGCAGATGGTGATTACAGCCATGAAATTAAAAGACGCTTGCTCCTTAGAAGAAAGGCTATGACCAACCTACACAGTATATTAAAAAGCAGAGACATTACTTTGCCAACAAAGGTCTGTCTAGTCAAAGTTATGGTTTTTCCAGTAGTCATGTACAGATGTGAGAGTGGGACTACAAGGAAAGCTGAGCACCAAAGAATTGATGCTTTTGAACTGTGGTGTTGGAGAAGACTCTTGAGAGTCCCTTGGACTGCAAGGAGATCCAATCAGCCCATCCTAAAGGAAATCAGTCTGAATATTCATTGGAAGGACCGATGCTGAAGTTGAAACTCCAATACTTTGGCTACCTGATGGGAAGAACTGATTTGTTGGCAAAGACCTTTATGCTGGGAATGACTGAAGGCAGGCAAAGAAGGGGATGACAGAGGATGAGATGGTTGGATGACGTCACTGCCTTGATGGATATGAGTTCGAGTAAGTTCTGGGAGATGGCGAAGGACAGGGAAGCCTAGCATGCTGCAGTTCATGGGGTCGCAAACAGTTGGACACGACTGAATGACTGAACTCCACTTAACTGATTAGCAGGCAGATGCTTTATCACTAGTGCCACCCGGGAAGCCTGATACACACACACACACACACACACACACACACACATACACACACACATATAACTGAATCAATTTTCTGTACAGCAGAAATCAATACAATATTTTAAATCAATTATCCTTCAATCAAATAAAGTTTAAAACTTCATGGTACCTGTTTCCTTTTTTTGAAATGTGACTAGGGAAGCATTTTATTTGGATATGTGACTCACAAACTCTTTCTACTATGCAGCCCTGTCGTAAGGCATTGGAAATAAGGGTTGAAGTAAACGTACCTAGATTTAAATCAGACTACCATTGCCCCAGCCATATGACCTTGGGCAAGTTACAGGGACAGTCTGTTTTTCAGTTGTCCTTTATCTAAAATGTGAGTGATAAAATATCCCCACTCTCATAGGGCTGTGCAAGGATTAAGTGGTCAGAGCCTGATACAAAACAAGTGCTCACTAAGGCTTGATTGTGTTATTTCTCACTTCAGAATCCAGAAGAATGAGAGAGATTTCTCTGCGTGAAGAATTCTTAAATTAAAGTCAGGAATGTGCTGAAGTGATGCTCCTCCTCTCCCCCTTCCCCATCTTCCTCCAGCCAGTTTATTGTATTGAGAAGTCAAACCATCCTTCTGAATATGGCACCTATTCAGGATTTGTAGATTCTCTAATTAGGTATGTTTGACCCTCCATAGCTCCATCCAGTTCTCTGAGGAGTCCAAAGCAATTAGACAAACACTGCAGGTGTTTCTTTTCTGTGGGCACACTTAATATTCACATACATATGGATCTGACTTTAACGAGATTAAGAGCTTGTTTCTGATGCCCCTGAAACCATGGGACATAGTTCAAAAATAGCATTAATAATTCGTTCTGTTGAGCTTTTGCTACATATAAAGTATCACCCCTAAAGGCTTTATGTGATTTTTTTCATTTAAATTTATACCATTGTTCACTGAAGTGGGTCTTATATCTTCTCCATCTTATGGTGAAAAGGACCTCAGAAAGATTGAGGAACTCCCCAGCAGTCCAGTGGTTAAAAACTCCATGCGTCCAATGCAGAGGTCTTGGGTTCGATCCCTGGTCAGGGAAGATGCTGTGTGCTGCATGGCGTGGCCAAAAGCAGAATAAGTAATTGCGCAGTTTCCTAGTTAGTGGTGGGCCAGGACTGATTGTCGCCAAGTCTCCGCGTGGATGGGGACTGCCGTGGGGTCACATTGTTTCTCAGACAACCGTCCGGAGGCTTTGCTGTTGCTCAGTTGCTAAGCTGTGTCCGACTCTTTGCGATCCCACAAAACGTCAGCAGGTCTCTATAGCACACATCTCAGCCCTGTGGAGAAAAACAAATGCTCTCATTTTACAGCAAAGACATCACACTCATGAAAATGGAATGCTTATTAGGATCGTCACATTGTTTCTGCCTGAGCATGACTTCAGAAATGATTTTCAGCATCTCTGGTAGTCCACTCAGGGTGATGCTTTTGAGAGAAAATCTGTATCTCACTCATCTCTGCTGTCACATCACATAACCCAACGCTGAGCACATAGTTGGTGCCTGGTTAATGATTGTTCCGTGAGTAAGTGTGTGATTACATGTGCTGCCAGCCGGGGCTTGTCGGCTGAACCTCAGAACACAAAAATGCTTTGAGTGAATGTTTACTCAGTTCTCCTAACGTAACAAGTACCTTTCTAACAGAAGGTGATTCACATCATCCAATGGTACAACCGGCGCTTTAGGACATTAGGGTTTAATTCCCACTCGGAACCCCATGGAGGACCTTCCTCAGATTAAGGCATAGTCTTGGAGGGCTACCTTGACGTCAGTTAATGCTAACAAACTGGGACAAATGTGACTCACAGCCTATTTTTATAGGACCTCTGAGCTAAGAATGCTTTTACATATTTAATGGTTTACTTTTTTAAAAAATGAATATGCAACAGACCATATGTGGCCCGTAATGCCTAAAATACTTACTTTCTGACTATTTGCAGACAAAATGTTGACTTCTACTTGAGGTCAAAGTGGCTCTATACCCAAGTGGAGTAGGACTACTTGGAAATATTTAGGAAGCCTGGAGGGCACAGTGGTAAAAGTATGCACCTGCCAATGCGGGGGACATTGGCTCAACCCCTGGGTAAGGAAGATCCCCTGGAGGAGAAAATGGCAACCCACTTCAGTATTCTTGCCTGAAGAATCTCATGAACAGAGGAGCAGGACATTCTATAGTCCATAGGGTCACAAAGAATAGGACATGACTGAGCGACTAAGCATGCATGCACACACTTTGATCTATGATCCCCAAACTGTTCCCTACCAATCTGTCTCCAGATGTAAAATTTTTATCTGCTTTCATTTGTACAAGAACACGAAAGTAACAGCCTTGCCACCTTCATCCCCCACCTAAAACACCTGTGAAAATGTGCATGTCTTCCAGCAGCACAACTTAGAGGCTGAGGCTTTGGGCTTTGAGGGACATGATCACCTCTTATTATTGTATTGTTGGATGAAAAATTGGAGCATGTCAGTTTCCTCATTCACTAGCCATAAGGACAACTTGCATGCTAAGTCACATCAGTTGTGTCCGACTTTTTGTTATCCCATGGACTGTAGCCCGTCAGGCTCCTCTGTCCATGGGATTCTTCAGGCAAGAATACTGGAGTGAGTAGTCATTCTCTTCTCCAGGAGATCTTCTTAACTCATGGGTTGAACCCAGGTCTCCCACATGGCAGGCAGATTCTTCACCATCTGAGCCACCAGGAATGCCCACATGACTTACCTAGAATTGTTGATTAAAGCAGTACACCAGTGAAGAAGCTCTGAAGAATGAGGACAGTGTCTGGTTGAGTCAGAACTGAGGACATCCTGGTGCCAAGAGTCCCAGGGAGGCAGGGGGCCACGTGGTCAAGAATCTGGAGGGTCCCCCATAGCAAAGGACAGAGCAGATCAGTGAGTGAGCAGGCAGGAAACAAGTGGCAGTCAGAGCTTGCCAAGACAGAGCTCAGAGCAAATTTTAACAGGAAAAAAAAAAATGCAGTCAGGAAATAACCACGCAGCTAACGCAGAAGAGCGAGACTGGAAAAGGCTGAGAGGTGAGGAGTTGGGGGCCTGCATGGAGAACAAACAAATGGGAATTGGCAGCGGAGGCAATTCAAGTGTAGCTTTGATGCTGCCAAGCAGCAGCCAGCAGGGCGTGGGGGTGGGTGGCATGAGTGTATGCAAGTGGCATCTCTGGGGTGACTGGCTTGGAAAGCTCATGACCGCAAGCTCGGGGACCACAGGGCAGACTCTTTCCTGATGGTAACTTGGTTCCAGAGCTGATTCGTTGATGACATGATCAGACTTGTGTTTTAGAAAAATCAGTTGGCCTCAGAAAAGATGGATGAATTCACTGGGGAGATGGGGAATACGTGTAACTCTATGGATGATTCATGCCAATGTATGACAAAACCCACTGCAATGTTGTGAAGTAATTAGCCTCCAGCTAATAAAAAAAATTTTAAAGAAAAAAGAGAAATTTGAAACAAAATAATTTATTCTCAGCATAGCTTCTGAGAAAAGGCTATATCAAATCAAAACCATCTAACTGCGTGCATATTTCCCACTGGATGCTTCCTATCTGGTTCTGTTCAATGCATTGTTAGTGACCCCTGTCTACTTCAGACTGGGAACCACTTTAATGGGTACCCCAGACTATCGATCCTCTTTGGAATGTGAGGAATTGATTCACTTCACTTATTCACTAACTTCTAGAAACACATTGCATTGGGGTTTGACAGTTACTGTATTTTTTCTTTTGTCATTTAGAATTAGGTTTATATTCTATTTCAGAAATGATAACCAAAAGAGTTTGTTTTTATGGAAATAACAAAGCAGAGAAGAATGTTTTACCATTTGTTAGTGGCATCTGCCAGTCTGCTTGGCAGCACATGACAGTAACTATCTTTCTCGCTTTATAGAAATGACAAACTTAAATATGACTTCATTTTCAAATGCATTGTGAAAGGAATGAGGTGCATATCATGTGCATCACAAGCACCACAATGCAAAAGAGGTTACACCTGACTCTCTTAACACAGCCTCTGCAGACGTCATTTACAGCAAGAAAGAGAAGGTATGGATATTACCAAATGATACACAACAGCCAGCTGCCACTAGAGAATTTGACTCTGTAACTCTGTGGCCTTAGAGAAAGGAGTGGCTATCATGTGTGTGTGTCTGTGTGTGCGTGTACACATATGTTGGAGGAAATAATGGCAAGGTGATCAGAAAACAAAAGTAGTATCAAGGACCAACAATTTATGCCCCAGATAATCCCCAATTGCTCTTTTCCCCCCAAGTAGTTTGTTAACTCCCAGAACTAAATCCCAGCTCTTGAGAGTTGACACTGAATAGTAACCATGAGTGCTGTTCACCAAGAATTCCTGGTTCTCTTTCCAAGCATGAGATGGAACAGGCATTTTCTGCCCCTTTAAAGTTCAAAAAGCACCCATTTGACATACCTTGGTCAATGAAGCATTAAAAAGTGATCTGTATCATATATGAGGAGAGGCTTCAAGGGCCAAGGGCTCTATTATCCTCCTGGCATGGCAAGAAGGTGGTCACTCCACCTATCAGGATTTCTGAGTGCTCACCAGTTTGCAAATGTCAAACAGGCAGACAGGCAGCATAAGCAGAAGTGGATACGAAGATTTTATGGTAAAATTGGTCTGTTTTGACAAGTACTGGTTTTAGAAAAGGCAGGGGAACCAGAGATCAAATTGCCAACATCTGATGGATCATCAAAAAAGCAAGAGAGTTTCAGAAAAACATCTATTTCTGCTTTATTGACTATGCCAAAGCCTTTGACTGTGTAGATCACAATAAACTGTGGAAAATTCTGAAAGAGATGGGCATACCAGACCACCTGACCTGCCTCTTGAGAAACCTGTATGCAGGTTAGGAAGAAACAGTTAGAACTGGACATGGAACAACAGACTGGTTCCAAATAGGAAAAGGAGTACATCAAGGCTGCATATTGTCACCTTGCCTATTTAACTTATATGCAGAGTACGTCATGAGAAATGCTGAGCTGGAGGAAGCACAAGCTGGAATCAAGATTGCCTGGAGAAATATCAGTAACCTCAGGTATGCAGATGACACCACCCTTCTGGCAGAAAGTGAAGAAAAACTAAGGAGCCTCTGAATGAAAGTGAAAGAGGAGAGTGAAAAAGTTGGCTTAAAGCTCAACATTCAGAAAACTAAGAGCATGGCATCTGGTCCCATCACTTCATGGGAAATAGATAGGGAAGTAGTGGAAACAGTGTCAGATTTTATTTTGGGGGGGCTCCAAAATCACTGCAGATGGTGATTGCAGCCATGAAATTAAGAGACGCTTACTCCTTGGAAGGAAAGTTATGACCAACCTAGACAGCATATTGAAAAGCAGAGACATTACTTTGCCAGCAAAGGTCCGTCTAGTCAAGGCTATGGTTTTCCCAGTGGTCATGTATGGATGTGAGAGTTGGACTATAAATAAAGCCGAGCACCGAAAAATTGATTCTTTTGAACTGTGGTGTTGGAGAAGACTCTTGAGATTCCCTTGAACTGCAAGGAGATCCAACCAGTCCATCCTAAAGGAGATCAGTCCTGGGTGTTCATTGGAAGGACTGATGTTGAAGCTGAAACTCCAATACTTTGACCAACAGATGTGAAGATCTGACTCACTGGAAAAGACCCTGATGCTGGGAAAGATTGAGGGCAGGAGGAGAAGGGGATGACAGAGGATGAGATGGTTGGATGGCATCACCAACTCAACGGACATGGGTTTATGTGGACTCCAGGAGTTGGTGTTGGACAGGGAGGCCTGGCATTCTGTGGTTCATGGGGTCTCAAAGAGTTGGACACGACTGAGTGACTGAATTGAACTGACAAATACTGACATCAGAGCCCTGACATGGAGTACTACCATAGCTGATAAGCCTAAAATACATGGCATGACCAAGGGCTGGGTGATGGACAACAAGACTCTGGGTCCAGAACACTGGTCATCCATGTAATCGGGGTTGTTTTTGTTGTTCAGTTGCTAAGTTGTGTCTGAATTTGTGACCCAATGAACCACAGCATGCCAGGCTTCTCTGTTCTTCACTATCTTGTGGAGTTTGCTCAAACTCATGTCCATTGATTTGGTGATACCATCCAACAATCTCATCCTCTGTCACCCCCTTCTCCTCCTGCCCTCAATATTTCCCAGCTTCAGCGTCTTTTCCAGTGAGCTGGCTCTTTGCCTCAGGTGGCCAAAGTATTGGAGCTTCAGCTTCAGCATCAGTCCTTCCAAAGAACTTTCACAGTTGATTTTCTTTAGGATTAACTGGTTTGATATACTTTACTATGTTTTCCCAAAAATTTGGTAAAACTGTTACTGGTAAAAACATGACAGACAGAAAAAGTAGTTCTAGAGAAAAAGATTAGAAGCAGTATTAGTGGGATGTATTGATTACCAATTGGAGGCCTTTCACAAGTCACCGTAGAAAGAGATCTTGAAAACAATCAAGCCATTTGCAAACCACCATAAAAGAGAGGCAGGAATTGTTCAGAAATCTGGGAATCTTCAATGTTAGAAGAGCTTTCTCTCTCTCTCCAGCAGGTGAAAGATGAAGCTAAAAGCTTTGAAGCACAAAAGTCAATTGAGATTCTGGCTGTGGCACTAGTGTATCTAGTGAGCTGGATTGTGCCCCAACCCACATTCATATGTTAAAGTTCTCAACTCCAAGAACCTCAAAACTAATTCAACCCTAGTTTATGCTGGAGATTTGAAAAGGTGATTAGGCTAAAATGAGGCCATTAGGGTGGGGCCCTCATCCAGTAAAATTAGTGTCCTTATAGGAAGAGGAAGATGCAGAAGCCAAGGGCGCTGAGGGAAGAGGCTAGGGGAGGATACAGTGAGAAGGCAGCCTCGTGAGCCAAGAACAGAGGCCAAAGGAGAAACCACACCTGAGGCACCTTGACCAAGGCTTCCAGCCCCCAGATAGTGCAGAAATGTTCTGTTCTCAAGCCTCAGGTGTGTGGTTATAGCAGTCCTAGTCAACTAACACAGAGTACATGGCCAGCATGAAGCTGAATGAAACAAAGTGTTTCTATAAAAACCAGTAAATGCTCTCAATTGGACCAGTTATCAGATAGACCAAAGTTCTAACAGTTGTCACCTACAAACTGGCACTTGCCATCTACTTCTACAAGGATTAAATTGTGTGCTGCTGTAGCTGCTGACCTTCAACACCCTCTGAAAGGATTTCAGGGTGGAGAGCAGAAATGAGGCACTCTGCTCTGCGGAAAACTGGCAGAACAGGTTTGTAGATAGATACTCTCAGGAACTGATTTTATGAGCCCAACTCTTGTATCTTCTCATATCTAGAAATGCCCTAAAATCCTTCATGGTGATGACTATTCCTTGTGACTACCAGGAATCTTCTGCAGAAAATATGTGGTTGAGTGCATGTACTCCTCCTTCACTAAAATTACATATAAACTGACCTTCCCCCTGGCTTCTTTGAAGCAATTTCTCAGAGCTCTCTGAAATGTTGTCTCCCAAGCTTCATATAGCCCTCATTTTGCCCCCCAAAAAACTTAACTCACAACTCTCACATTATATTTTTTTCAGTCGATACAGTAAACAGAAAGACAAAGGCATAGGAGTAAGACAGCTGAGAAATTAGGCACATCTAACAAATATGTGAAGAAAAGAATGGCAGGTAGGGATATATACCTTCCATATGGCTGTTTGGAACCCTACAGGTCAGATGCTATGTTACCTTATTGGGCAGGGAGCAGAGGAAAGACACAAGCCCTTTAACTACAGGGAACAGTTAAGGAGGTGGTTTACGGCAACATGCAGAGAGAAGGTATCAGTTAGGGATGATGAGGTTCTTAGAGATCAGCAGCAACAGGAAACTTGCACCAACCCAAGGCCCAAAGGACTGAAGGAGGCTTCCCCTGGCAAGACCCTGATGGGTCTGGAGCCACAGAGGAAAGGCTTCAAGACAGAACCCAGGGCCACTGAGCTAGGAACCCTTGCAAGGAAAGCAACAAGGTCAGGGATGGAGCTTCAGGATGGGGGTGATCATCCCAACCTCTCTCAAATTCTGCCCTCCAACTTCCTACCTCTGTGCTATGGTCTAAATGTTTATGTCCCCATAAAATGGGTGTGAGGTGACCTACATCACATCTGATGGAGACACTTAACCCTCATCTCCTTCTGTTTCAGCTGCCCCAACTTCCAAATCATGAGTCCTCCATCTGATTTGGTCCCTGAGGCCCTACAAGAAGCAGAAATGATGAACATATATCACACACAAAAAATTAGTTTTGATTATTTCAAGTCCCTGAGACATTTGGGGTTTGTGTGTTCTGACCCCACCCTAACCTGACCAATCCTGACTGGTCAGTGTAGTCTGTGAGTTAACAGCTATAGTTGAGGCTGTGTCGTAGTAAGTTCTAAGGTAGAAACAATCACATCAGAATTCTTAAATCAATACCCCCATCAGATGTCACTCTCTTGGGCCACACTAATTGTGGACCAGAGGGAGTTTGATTCGATTTTCTGCAACTCCCACGCCCTGTCCTTGGCCTCCCCAGAGTTCAGCTTAGGTGGCATGGTAATCTGAGTTGAACTCAATAATAACAGCTAATAACAAGGGCTTCTTTCTCGTTTCGTCAGACCCAGGGAGCTCCTCCCAGGACTCTTCATACATTTGTAGGCTGTGAGTACAACATAATGACTGGGGCAGAGAAGGGCTTGCTTTCTTGAAGTCCACCTTCCAGCAGATGCAACCTCCCACTAAAACTCAGTCACTTTAGCAGGGAGATTGGAGAAATCTTCTCTAAAGTGATGACATGGAAAGCAAAATCAGAATGGCAGGGAGCCAGCCACCTGAAGACAACGAAGGAGAACAATGTGTGACAAGGCCCTTGAGTGGGAGGAATTGGATGTGTCCAGGGAAACTTCGAAAGTCCAGAGCCGGGGCTGAACTGGGCAGTTGAAGGAACAGTAGTGGGAGGAACCTTTCAAGGGTGGGCAGTTCCAGATCACGTGTGGCTTTACAAGTCACTGTAATGGCTTCCCAAGCAGCGCTAGTAGTAAAGAACCTGCCTGCCAGTGTAGGAGAATTAAGAGACGGGGGATTGATCCCTGGGTTGGGAAGATCCCCTGGAGAGGAAGTGGCAGCCCACCCCAGTATTCTTGCCTGGAGAATCCTATGGACAGAGGAGCCTGGTGGGTTACAGTTCATAGGGTCGCAAAGGGTCCGACATGACTGTAGTGACTTCGCCCACGTGTAGAGGTTTAGGGTTTATTTTAAACACAATGCAAAGGCAACAGGGGAGTTTAAGCAGAAGTTATGTTCTCTTATGAAGTTGCAAAAACTTCCCCCTAACTGACATGTGGAGGAGTTAAGAGCAGAGAGTATGGGGACAGCTGGGAAGGTATAAGTTCACAGTGATATAGAGAAGGGGGCAGATTTGGGATGTTTTCATATGGATTTTGGCATCTCTGAATGTTCAACTGAATGAAGAAATGAGAGAATCAAGAATAACTCTAACATTTGGCTTCAGCAGCTGGATGAGGTTGCTGCCATTTCACCAAGTTGGGCTTGGTATCCATCCAGTACTTTGTTAATGTTTGCATTTAATTGTGGCCATCAGTACTGTAACCCAGGATGGTGACTGCCTGGAGTTGTGATAGGAAGAGTGGGGGGAATGTTTTTGAGATGTTGTGAGACAGTGCCTTCTAAGGAAAAAAGAAAAGAAGAAAGGAAGGAAAGAAAAAAAGGGAGGGAGAGAGAAAGAGATTGATTTTTCTCACTTTGGCATGAAAGAAGGATCTCTTCGTGGCCTGAAGTTATCTGACCTTGAAGCTTTAGTTCTCCCAACAGATTCACCCCAAACCTTTGGTGAAATCTTACCCTTTGGCCCAAAGAGTGAGAAGCTAGGGGAAAGCCCTATTTCCCTTTAAGGTTAGATCCAAACTATTAAAAGAAATGATAAAAGACAATTTGGGTGATACAAACGAACTTGAACGCTTGGTGAAGCTATAGCTTCCTCTGTAGAAGAATGAGGTAGAAGGCAGGAAGCTTTTATAAGTTTATCAAACAAGCAAGAGCAAATAATTGGCCAGGGCCACAGATGCCAACTCACTTGCAATTGGAAGGCTTGGCATTTGGGCTCAGCTGCCGGGATGGCCTGCATTTCTGGTCTAGCAGAGCATTTACAGGGAAAGTGACCTAAGTTTCAGTTTGCTGACACGCCCCTGCCTCCCAGGCCTGAAAGTTATTTCAACACAACAGGTGCAGGACTTTCTCCTTAGGAGCCTTGGAGCATCTCTTGGACAGAACAAGCATCGAATGTGACTTCACTGAGGGAGCCAGAAGGAGGGCAGGGCATGAAACTTGTTTTTCCAGTTGAACGAGGCCTATCTTCTGCAATTTGTTGCCCCCAGCATGACTGGGATCCTTCGAATTCCGAGTCTGTTCCCTGGAGGCAGGCATGGGAGGTGAACCCAGTACCCAAAGACACACCAAGTCACCAAGTCGCTAATCCCATGAGTCTGCTGTTCCAACCTCCCTTCTTTCTCTCCCACGAGGTCTCGTTTCCTGGATGATGAGGCTGGCAAGGCCCCTCATCCTACCCCAAAGATGGTAGTATCTGGACATGAGCTCTACACAGACACTTGCTGGGTTAGAAGAGTGGAGTCTTTTCCTTACTTTGACCTTGTGGCCACTCAAGTGAGTCCACATCAAGGGCTTTCTCTCTGTAAATATCTGTGCTAGCAGGAAGGGGCTTCCCTGGTAGCTCAGATGGTAAAGAATCTGCTTGCAATGCAGGAGATCCAGATTTGATCCCTGGGTCAGGAAGATCCCCTGGAGAAGGGAATGACCACACACTCCAGTATTCTTGTCTGGAGAATGCTATGGACAGAGGAGCCTGATGGAATACAATCCATGAGGTCGCAAAGAGTTGACATGACTGAGCAGCTAACACTTTTCGTATTTCATTTCACTTCACTTGTAGTAAGAGCTCAGATCCTGAAGACAGACCAAGAGTTTTCACTTCTTAGCCTTGTTGCTTACTATGTGAGTGAACTTGAGCATTCCCTTAAACTCTCTGAGTCTTAGTTCATGTGAAGATCAAGGGTGTCAACTTAAAAAAATGCACAACACGAGAGTTTCCAGGTAAGTTTTGTTTGGGGGTAAAGTAAGGACTGAAGCCTGGGAGACAACACCTCAGATGGCTCTGAGAAACTGCTCCAAAGAGGCAGCAGGAAATCTCAGTATATGTGTGATTTCAGTGAAACAGGAGTACATGCAATCAACCACATATTTTTCCAGAAGATTTCTAAGCGTCTGAAGCTTTCTGCCAGTCATAAGGAACAGTCATCACCATAAAGGATTTTAGTGCTTTTCTAGATAAGAGGAGATACAAGAATTGAGCTAATGAAATCGGCTCCTAAAAATATCAAGCTATCTGAAGACTTCTCCTGCCAGTTTCTCCCAGAACCCAGAGCCTCACTCCTGCTCTCCATCCTGAGCTCCTTTCATAGGGTGTTGAAAACCAGCAGCTGCAGCAGCACATGATTTAATCCTTGTAGAGGTAGAGGGCAAGTGTTCATGGCAAGAGCCAATTTATAGTTGACAGAGCTTTAGAGGAATTTCTGGAGAGTGTGCATAGATGGTTATCAATAAATAACTCAATAAACACCTGTGTGTTTTTCTCTCAATCAAAAATTATTTGGCTTTCTTAAATGTTAAAAATAATTAAATTTGTGATTTCAAAAGCAACATATTTGAAATTTTTAAGGTATTCACCTGATATAAAGTCTATCATTTTCCAGTATTAAAATTCTCAAATGCTCAGCTCATGGTATGCTTTACTATAACTGAGAGTTGCTTCTTTCATAGTTGCTGCCATGTAAATACCATTTAGCTTCCACTGTAAGTTCACTACAGGGTAGCTGTTTGCAGATTGTTCTTAATAAAGATGCAGTCAAGTTTTGAACCTATGATTCATGAATAAGATTGAAAACTAAATGACAGAAGATAAAACTGTAAATCCTGGTACTAGAAGAGCAACTTGGGATATTCAAACAGATGGAATCCAGACATCTAAGATTTGTGATCTTCTGGGTCCTAATTATTATTCTTAGCAGCAGAGAGAATTAAAAATAGTTGGAAATCTATGATGAACAAAGAGGTAGCTTACACAAGATCTTTTTGGGTTAAAAATAGAAATGTAAATAAAAGCAAAGAAGTCACCAAATAGTTAAGATCCACTAGAGCAAAAATAGCCAACTTCTGAGTTCAGCTGTATTTGCAATAAGGTCCACTGATAGCCTGAGTCATTCTAAAAATGTCCCTTCATCTTATCCATTTTTCTCCTTAAAAGACAAAAAGGAAAGCAAAACAAAGCAAAAACAAAGAAACAGAGGAGACAAGTTATATAATCTAACTCTGGAAGACTAACCATTTTTATTTCTTACTGCCATTTGAATTGAAAAGGAACACTCAGTCCTAGAACATGGTAATTCTTCTCGTGTTTCTTTGTCCACAACTACAAGTAGGAGATAATTCAGAGCCCTTGCCAATCAGAAAACACAACAGAGCTGTACTCACTTCTCATTTGTTTATTGGCCATCACAGGCGTGCTCCTTGAACCTCAAACATCCTGTCAGATCTTGGAAGCTTCACCCAGGCTTACCTAGAGTGCTTCTGAAAAGAAAAGGCATCTGAGAAGTCTCCTCTTATTGTTCTGTGAACATGTCATAGTTGAGTTGACTTCTTAAAATACTCTCCACCCTTGTTCCTTAATGTGGCACCAAAATGTAATCTGTATGGAAGCCAAAGCTGCAGACATGCTGAATCTGTGAATACCGAGGAAGTGGTTTCCTTAGCAATAACTGGCATGTGAAAGTCAAAACTTCCTCTCCCTCTCATGTGACCTTTTTTCAAAGCAATTCAGCTCGAGGACAATAGAATTGAATTCCAGGCACCCACAGTGTTCATGAATTGCTAAGCAGTGATTCACCAAGCACCCAAATTACACTAGACAGCTTGAGCATTTTATTAGCGGAATGGCTTACTATTTAAATTTTTTCTCCTCACTCCATACATCAGTTTTCCTCATTCCTCAGGCCTCTTGCCCACTGCTCTGAGACAATGCAGATATACACAGTGGCCCCAATTAGTGATTAATATATGGACTTAGACTGTTAGAAGTAGAACATTATATTACCTACAATATTCATAACTATTAGCTCTCTTTGGATAACTTGGATATTAGATAGTTATAGAAAGGTTTGGTTGATAAATAAAGTCTACTATTTGCTCAGAATAAGTAATATAATTTATTTTTTTCACTTAAACAGTATCTTAGAAGCACTAAAGATTTTACTCATTCCAAAGATCAGTTTATCTTGACTCACTCATCCCCCTCCCCCCCAAAAGTGCTGAATTTGGCTTACAAATTGCAGGTTCTGGTTGGTCCTTAGAGGTTAAATGGTGGCAATTTAACAATGTACTAGTGAGCTGGGACCTGAAGGTACCCTGCTCTTTTGCCTTTGGTTAAATTTCAATGTTCTTGAGGGACATAAACAAAACTCTCCTAGGAATTTCTCTTTGTAGCCTCTGAATTGTGAATCTCAGGATCACTAACATTACTCATCTTCCTGCTACCATCGTCCTTTGAACTGACTTTGCAGTAAATGATGCCAGACAGACCCAGGACTGGGAAGCTGGGGGCCTTCTCCTCTGTGGTCCCTGTGTGCCCCAGGGACTGCCAGTGACTCTCATGTTTGATTATTTTACTCTCAAAATGCATAAAGAGAGGACCTGGCCAAAGGAGTGTTGTGTAACAGTTGATCAATAAATAAGAGTTTTGCTTCTGTCCTCCATGTAGCTTCTCCATTCTGATATTTTCCATTTAGTTTATGTCTATCTGTTCCTGGTTTAATGTCTCTCCTGGACTCAGGCCTAGAACTTTCTTGTTCCAGTGGCCCCAACTATTATCGTCCTTGACAGTACATAAGGGACGAATCCTGATAACAGTGTAAGGATCTCCAGAGAATTTACTCTCACCATGCTTGTGAGATTGTTAACAATCTGAGCTGCCCAAGCAAGCAGAGAAATCTTCCATACCCTCTGACAGAGGCAGAGGACAATGCAAGCTTGTGATGTTCTCACGGGCCCAGAACATACCGCTCTCTGGTGGTGAGAAAGCGCGGGCTTTGTGGAGCTTATTTCTCTCCCTGGACACGTGGGCCATCGTGTTTGTCCACTGGGATCCCTCCCTGAGAAACTGATCTCATTTTTGTGGCATCAGTTCTGTGAGCATCCTCTTCCTTTACAATGGCTGGCTCAACTTTGGGTAGTTACACTGCCAGCTTCACTAGTCCTGCTGTCCCTGGGTCCAGTGTCCCAGGAAAGTACTGGGTTGCCTTTTGGAGTAAAATCCAGGTGAAGACAGTTGGGGGGCGGGGGGGGACAGCAATAAGGAATTGCAATACATTTAGAGTTTATTCGTTGTTGACTCAGTTGGTCAGAGAATGGTGACTCCAGGAGTCAGGAGTGACCTTGGCTAAACCTTTTTGTCTCTAGACTTTGGAACCTTGGATAAGCCACAAGTATTCAAACTGTGTTCCATGGAGCCTTGGAGTTCTGCTTTGCTGGGAGCCAAGGATAGGTGATAAAAGGGACACGTGGCAGGTGGGATTCTGGGCTTAGAGAAGCTCTGCTTTTTATCTAATTTTATATACTGATTTAGCTTATTAAAAGGGGTCCTTTGGCCAAAAAAAAAAAAGGGAAAAGATACAGACCATGCACTTTCTAATACCTTTCAGCCTTGATATTCTGCAATTGTGCAAGTACAACCTCTAAGTTTATAATTCATAATAAAACAAATTATGAAATCCAAAGCACTCACACAAACATGAACCACAAAGTTTGTTTCGTGACCAAAGACTATTTTAATCTTAGTCAGAATCTTATTAATGTCCATTTTGGTCCAAAGTGTTGAGAAATATGTCATAGATAATTCAAAATAAATCTGTGGCAATTAGTGGAAGGAAACAGCAATCGAAAAAAGGCATTGCAGCCATGAGGTTCATGTACTTGTAATTCAGCACAGTTTTCCTTCTTATTCTGGTAGTGGTGGGGAAAGTTCCTGACACTGGCAAGGCATTTGGGGCTATCTTAAATTGAGTGATTTTATTGATTCTTTTCAACCTTTGAAAATGTCATAGGCTCTGCTGGGTATTCAAAGTGAATATCTGAAGAGTAAATGATACTTTGTCCACATGGTTGGGCAACATGGGAGGAATCACAGCCACAGAGTGGAGACAGCCCTCATTCTGGCCACGTGACTGTTCGCTAAGTGACAGAGTGGGGTCACTCTCTGCACAGCCAGTTTTTTAGGAAGTAAATTGCTTGATTCCTATTCCTTATTATTCAATGTCTTCAGAAAAGGCTGCAAGTGAAGCAGTCAGCCTTTCTGGCATGGTTTTACCCCGATTACAAAGGCTATTGTTGAACTGTTCCAACTGGAATTCTTTGACTGTTAGCAGGTTCAGCAGGCTGTGATTACAATAATTACAGACCTGTGAAGGTCAAATTGACAAAACTGAATATAAACTGGGACAACACACTGCACTGGTTCTTTCTGTGCTCTTTGGGATTTAGTAGTGGTTGTTGTTGGAAGATTTGCCAAGTGGTAAGTATTTGGTAAAAAAAATAAAAATGGAAGTTGTTGATTTCACAATTTGGTTTGACTCCACAGAATCACTGTTCCAGGTAGGTCCCTATGTGAAGGCTACACTATACTTTCAGGTCCAGGTCTATTTTGGTTCCATCACATTTCTCTCTCGTCATGACCTTGAGTTTATGTGATATATCTAGGTACTTTTTAAAGAATGTCATGAGTCTTCAATGTTTTACCCCCTTATTTTTCTCTTTGTGTGACTCTGATGCTGAATACAAATGAAGAGATACATATTTTTCATTCATCTGTGTATTGTTTTTGGAATATTTAGCAGCAAAGACTCTCATGGAAAGAGAACTTACAAAATTCTACAAAAATAAATGGTCTTCTGATAATTGTCTAGCTAAAGACTAGAATAAAGTGACTTCTCAGGTACACTAAATGCAAATGAGTATTTTCCTCTGTCTTTTTGATGGTTACACGCAATAGTTTAGGCTATAATCAAGTAAAAATAGTCTGTTACCAGGTATACTATATGAAGAAGTAGAGACAGGTAGGAAAAAAATCCTCTCTGTACACAGATGAAAGTGTTTCCTCAGTGCTAGGAAAATGCAAAGGCTCAACACAAAGGCTGGATGAAGCCAAAATAGTGGAAGTGGGTGGAAATTAATCAATTCACAGAAATCCAGATGTTCTGCATACTCAGAGCCAAGTCTCTGAATCCTGACTGCCAGAGATTTTCATGTTTCCTCCAGATGTCTGCTTTCAGGTAGAGATTGTCATCTCACATTCCTGATTTCATTATAATTTACCACATTGTTCAAAATTTAAAGTGGCTATGACAGGAATAAGGATAGGGTAGTATAAGTCATTGTTCTTGTTTCAGTAGAAATCACATTGTTAAAGGATACTATTAAAAAAAAAACAGACAAAATCATGCCTCTCATACAAATGTCAAATGTATGCATGTTACTGATTTTATTTAACTCATCAATTAATGAGGAAAGCAGTAAAATGCTACAGCCTGTTCAAAGAAGAATTCTTAGAAACTTCTATGGGAGGATGGTGACACATATAGACATACAGATAGAGATGTAGATATAATACAGATATTTTAAGGAATTTTGAAGTGAAATTACAAATAGCTGCAAAGAGGATCTACTCACAAGTGCATTTCACTGGATACAATTACTTTCATTTCTATGGACAAGGGTCTTTTGCATTATCATCAGTTTCTACAAGTACAGAGCTGTATAATAGCTTAGATAATGAAAGGCATAGATAACCTAGAAAAGTGCACTAAATAAGACACTGACTAGTGTTTTTTTATTCTAATTTCAAAGTCTTTACTGCAAATTTTCATAAAAGACTTTGCTTACTAAGGCAAAAGTATTTATGTCTACAAATGTTTCCAAAACTCCCATAGGACTTTTACCGAACATCACCTAATTGACCACTTTCTTAGACACGCTCAGCTATACTATTGATTCTTATAGATGTCTTGCCTTGCTACAGTTCCTTGTTTTAATTGCATCCTATTCATCACATTGAATGAGGTGAGGGAGGCATTCCTGCACCTATAACCCTGGTGTCGGCCAAACACACAACCTGACACTGGGCAGATGGCTCAAGAGTAATTTCTTAGTCACATCTGCTCTCAGCCAGGAGAGAGGGGCATTGTGCCATTCAGGGTTACACAGGGCTGCATCAGTAACAGAGCAAATAGTCAGGGTCACGGGAGGCAGGCTTTGTAGTGTCAAGAGGATGAGGTGCCCGGGGTTCCCACAGAAGGATGTCACTGGCTTGTTTGACTAAATCCACAGAGGATGAGATGGTTGGATGGCATCACCAACTCAATGGACATGAGTTTGAGTAAACTCTGGTAGCTGGTTATCGACAGGGAGGCCTGGCGTGCTGCAGTCCATGGGCTCACAAAGAGTCAGACACGACTGAGAGACTGAACTGAACTGAACAGACTAGAAAAGAACTCAAACCCATTATACAGAGACCAGCAAGAACTATCCCAGGTTTGTTTGCTCAGGAGGGGTTGATCAACTAGGGGATATTTTCTGCTGGATTGAATGGGAAGAGAAATGCATTAGCCCATTCTAGATCATCCTGCCTTTACCCATTTAACAGAGAGCCCTCATCTCAGGGCTGACGTCACACTCCTCTAGAGTAACAACCAAATCTAACCATCAAATAAACAGTTTCTTGACCTCCTACTATGTGCCAGGTGGGGTTCCAGGCTCTGGACATGCAGCAGTGGAATAATAAAGATCTCTTCTATACATTCCAGGAAGAGCCAATAAGCAAATATAAAATACTTAGTATGACAAAGTGAAAAGTGTAAAGAAGGAACAGTAAGCAGGAGATGGAGAAATGAAGCAAAGGTGAAGGGGTGGGATGATGCCTTAGAAATTTTAACTGTGGTGATGGGAAACTCCAGAGCAAAAATGACATCTGAGATAAGAACTTGGGAGCCAGGACAGTGTCTGCTGAGGGAGCCTGGAGATGGAGAGATCAGAGACATTTAGCAGAAAGATGCCTTTGTGTTCAAGAGCCTGGGGTGACTTGAGGAGTGAGCTGGGGCAGGAGTGAAAGGAGATGAAGATACAGAGGTCAGAGCATGAATGGGATAGGACTTTCTAGCCTTTGATTTTTGCTGAAAGCGTTGGGAGCCCATTGAAGGAGCTAGGACCGATTGACTAGTTTCTCTCTTTCATCTTTCGGAAGAAGTACTGAGAATATAAAGACTGCTCAATAGATTATCGTCAGATCATTGCAAAGGAGGCAGCCCCTTCCTTTACTGCTTTCCATGATTTCCTACCATTGTCACAATTAGTGGTAGGTGCCTTCTCCCCTAAAACATTCCCTCACTGCAGGAAAATGAACACTCAGAAAATACAATGTACATAATGTTGAGTTTTTGAGGCAGTTCCCATGTCTTCCCTGATCACATCTCCTAGCATATCTTGGTCTTCTGCCACAGAAAGCAGAGGGAAAGAAGAAACTCACACACATATCAAGAAATACAGACTTTCCCTGCTGTCGCACATTCTAGAATTTCCTGCAGCTCTCTCCTACAGGACAAGAAAGGTTTGAACTTTAATGCATTAAACATATTTCAACCAGCTTTACTTCTTCATAAATTTGGTTTATGTGATGGAAATATATTTCAAACTATATAACAGTTATAAATTTTTACTGGGATGGACTCAACATATTTCCTTCTATGAACAAGTTCACATATAAAAACATCACATGTTATAAATTCTGAGATCAGAAACTTGACTAAGCATAGTGCAATTTGACAGACAAGACTCATAACTTTGTCCACTCATGCCTTTCCTGTATAAATAAATCTCTATCACTGACACAATTTCCCCATTTTCCTCTTCCCCCTCCTTGGCCACAGGTTTGGTGTTTTCACCGTGAGTGTTAGAGAGAGAGGTTGGTACATATAATACAATGAAGAATTGGAGATGACGAGAAAATTGGAGGAATCACTTCAGCTGCTGCAGAAGTGTGTCATTCTAAGCCCGGAAGCTGATGGTTTGGTTTTAACCAGATTAAACAGCACTTGTCATCAAGATTCAATTCAAGCAAAACTCGATCCTGCGAGCTACTTCCTCTCATCGCTTCCAGAACTGACCATGCACTCACTGGACCATTATTATCATTCTGTATAAGGCACTCTGTAAGTGCAATCTGTTTTCCTTATTAGGCTAGAGGCAACTTAAGGACAGAGACCACGGCTTTGTCATCCCTTTATCCTGAACACAGAGCCCAATTCCTCATACATGAAGGATTCAAGAAATATTGCGGATGGTCCCGTATTGTCAGCTTCACAAGGTGTGATGCTGTAACACGTGAGAATGGCACCTAGTTCAGCTTCATGATTTGAGGAAGGTCACAGGCTTCCTATGGCATCACCGGCTCGATGGACATGAGTCTGAGCAAGCTCAGGGAGTTGGTGATGGACAGGGAAGTCTGGCATGCTGTAGTCTGTGGGGTTGCAAAGAGTTGAACACAACTGTACAACTCAAAGGAATGATGGGCTTCCCTGATAGGTCAGTTGGTAAAGAATCCGCCTGCAATGCAGGAGGCCCCAGTTTGATTTCTGGGTCAGGAAGATCCACTGGAGAAGAGATAGGCTTCCCGTTCCAGTATTCTTGGGCTTCCCTTGTGGCTCAGCTGGTAAAGAATCTGCCTGCAATGCGGGAGACCTGGGTTCGATCCCTGGGTTGGGACGATCCCCTGGAAAACGATATGGCAACCCACTCCTGGATAATTCCATGGACAGAGGAGCCTGGAGGGCTACAGACCATGAGGTCACAAAAAGTCAGACACAACTGAGTGACTACACTTTCACTTTTCTTTTTTCATGCAACCACCGTGTGTAACCAAGGGGGAAACTGTGAATGATGAAACATGCAAATGGTCATATCAGAAAACAGGACTTACGCATACTATAATCTATTTTTATCAAAGTACTGGGTGCCTTCTCAGAGGGCAGCATGACTCTGCTGGGATTATTATGATATTCAATATTCAATAATGTTTTTTCTTCCTTGTGCATGTCTAGGGGTGAGGAGTTGGACTTCATATTCTGGAGCAGAGCCCTTAGGGAGAACTGCCCAGGGAAGCATATGTGGCAACTTCAGGGCCATGGAGAGGGGAGACCACAGGGTCCTCTGACAGACCCACAGAGACTGACAGTGGTTCTTTAAAGTGTTTCCCACCCTGTGTTATAAATGCCCACCTGTACCCTCCAGGGCTTTGTTGATTCTGCCAAACATGATAGCTTCGGGTATGGGGAAGACCTGGATGGTGGAAGTGGCCTGGAAAAGAGCAGAGATGGCTGGTGGGCTGAAGCTCTGGAACACATCTGGTTGGGAACTGACCATCAGAAATCAGTATAGCTTTGAGCAAAATGGGGACCCTCAGAAGGATGCTCATTCATGTTGGAGAATAGCCCCTAACTGTCTTCCTCAGGCAGACTGGGGACCCAGCTGGTTCTTTGTCCAAAGAAAGGAGGCATCCTGGCAAGTGGGAGATACTGGGGTTACAGACAGATGACTTTTTTCAAAGAAAGTTTTGGATAAGACTTAAATAGGCACAGCATCTCTTCTAAGGGACAGAAGGTTTCAGGGAAGGTCCTACAGATAGTTACTCCTCTGTCTTTACTCCTAGATGGAATCAAGGGCCTCCTGGACCAGTTTTGGCTCCACGGGCCCGCGGATGCTCAGAGAAGCCCCGCATTGAGTCTGAAGGGCGGCAAATGAGAAAGGTGTGGGGACATGGGGACACCAGAGGAAGGGGAAGGGAGATGAGGGGATGGACAGTCCCTGGAGGAGGAACAGAGAATTGTTCAGGGCACTCTTGGTGACTCGGATTAAGGTTGAGTCAGTAGGTGCCACTTGCATGGATGCCAACAAGGGGGACAGAGACTGGCACCCCTAGTGGCCGGGCTGGCTGGACATCTGTGGCTGGTCCTGCACACACCAGCAACCTCTAGACAGCCCTGTGCATTGGCCCTGATGTCCCTGCACTCAGAGGTACTGTGTCATCATGGACAGCATCCTGCCTGGGGGAAGGGTTTCTCTGAAGTTGGAATTCTGCATCTCTGGTGAGGAATTCCCCACTTGGACAGCCTCCTTCGCCCACTTATGCCTCCCGCCTCCCTTTCCTGCGTGCACTGGCTCTTTGGAATTCTGTGGGCGGCAGGGGTTTTCTCCTCCAGCTCGTGTGCTCAACAACGTGGAAAGCAAAGGACTAGGAAGTATGACACCTTCTTTTTGTGAGCATTTTGATGAAAGGACAAATGAGAGTCACAAATCTTCTAGCAGGTGGCAGAGGAGTCTGGAAAGCCTTATTTATCACCAGCAGTAACTCCTTTCTGGATCATCCCAAAAGATTGGCGTAGGCCCAACAGCCCAGTTTGGAGAGAATCCTGTTTATAGAATAAGCAAGGTGGTGGGTAGCTTGAATAGCATTTCTCTCCCTCCTCTAAGCTCCAGATCTGTCCCTCTAACACCAGTGTCCTCTTTACTATTTCTCTCTTTCATTAAATGCCTTTGAAGTGGTGGATTACTTTTTTTTTTCTGACTTTCTGGCTAGTGGATTTCAGAACTGCAAGTGCATTAAACTTTTCCCTCCTCTTTTGAATTAATACTGTACTCCAGGTTTTTTTTTTCCTTTCCATTTTGGGGACCAACTACTGTGTTATTTTTTATTACATTTTCATTTCAGAACTGTTTGAAAATGGAACTCATGCCACGCACGTGAATATTTTGCCTCCTCTTGGCTGATTTAATCAGCATGGATACCATTATTCATGCAACTGCATGAATAATTTATTTCACTGTTGTAAAAGTTTAATAAAAGTTTTCTTGTCTTTATCAAATTCCATGTTGCTCTTTGTTCATTTTATAGCAACAGCATAGTCAGAATATAAAGTAGTGAATGGCTTGGACTGCAGCCTTGAAACTCTGGAGTCTATTTTATTGCAGTTTTACCTATGATTAAATATGATTTAATACATGGAGGAAATATAGTAGCTCTTTAGATCTAAGCATGACCAGCTCTAACCTGTCAGCAACACTTTTAAGTTAGAAAAGATTTGGCATCTCATTGTTACAACTGAGATGCCAGCCTCATTTGTACCTTTTGACAAACAGTGTGGGTTTTGTGCATGCACAAGTTCGCATATGGGCACGCATGTGTGTGTGGTGTTTGGCTACTGCTGCTAAGTCACTTCCGTTGTATCCCACCCACTCTTTGTGAGCACATGGACTAGCCCACTGGGCTCCTCTGTCTGTGAGATTTTCCAGGCAAGAATCCTGGAGTGGGTTGCCATTTTCCCCTCCACTGGGTCTTCTCAACCCAGGGACTGAACTCATGTCTCCTATGGCTCTCGCACTGCAAGCAGATTCTTTTCCACTGAGCCACCAGGGAAGTCAATAGTATGATGAGTAATGATTGGTGATGAATTCCTAACCCAGACAAGTGCTATCTCTTCACATGAATAGAGACACTGAAAACAAAGTGTTTGTTAAGAATGATTTGCTCCCCTAAATCTCCAAGTTATCCAATTTTACACAGTGAAATTACCTATAGATTAAATGTAGCTTACTATTTACATATGTATCTTTAAAGCT
This sequence comes from Muntiacus reevesi, assembly GCF_963930625.1. Taxonomy (NCBI): domain Eukaryota; kingdom Metazoa; phylum Chordata; class Mammalia; order Artiodactyla; family Cervidae; genus Muntiacus; species Muntiacus reevesi. Next base: position 9,921,143 of record NC_089267.1, on the reverse strand, counting down.
AGTGTGTCAGACCTTATAAACAAGAGCCGTCAACATTTATATCTACATATAAGTCAAGTCACATTATTATGAAATTTTGAGTGCTGAAATTGCAAGCACGCTTTTCTTACCATCAGGTGCTAAACAGCTGGCAGGTAGAAATTAGCTCAAGAGGGCTATGAAGAATCCAAGGAGTTTATCTTATAAAAGTTTATCTTATCTTATCATATAATGGTATATGATTTAACTACAGAGTATGAAGGGTTACTCATAGTTCAGAAAGTGTTCACTTGCTGACACAGATCCACATCGCTTATTTTAAACTCTTGAAGTCAGGATGAGTTTTATAAAACAGAATTAGGGGATTTTAGAGAAGTAATAAAATACATCTACTACGTATAATGTAACATCACCCATGTGGTTGAGAGCAGCCCTCTAGAATAAAATGTTTAGTATTTCTTCAAGGAAAATTATAAATGCTCATTTTATGTGGGTTAATTAATGACTGGAAACATTTTGTGTCCATTCAGATCAGATTTGGTTGCCAAATGAGCTCAGATCAGGTCAGGTTTTACTATAAATTGTCTAGTTGGGCTCTTTGACATTGTAGAATGGTGCCTACATATCAGTAAACATCTCTGAGTGCCTGCCTGGTCTGGGTTCTCTGTTAGATGCCCTGGTTAAGTCAAGTATGACATAGTCCCTTCTTCCAAGGAGTCTAGCTGATGAGTTGCTGAAGCAAACTGATATTTACATGTTTGATTTGGATACCAAAGGGGAAATGAGAAGGACCATTTAGATGATACTGGGGATTCAGGGAAAATTCCTAAAGAATTTGCCATCTCTAATTTCACCAGAAATAGTTTCATGAATAAATATATATAAATATTTTACACACTTCCAGAAGAATTGTACTTTTACACCTGCTTTAGGAACCAAGCAATCAACACAGCATAAAATGGTAAACCTCAAAATTTCCCCATGGGTAAAAGTGAACATTTACTAGATTACACCACAGTAAGAAACTATTCTTAGATTTCAGTGGTTTACAACATAAACAGCTTATTTCTTGTCCATGTTACATATAGATTGTTCTATGTGTTTTCTCTTCTCTGGGATGTAGACTGAACGATCAATTCTTACCTGGGACATTGCTACTCTTTGAGGAAAGGAAAGTCCGTTCTTGGCTGAATTATGCAATGGCTCTCAATGTATCTGCCAGAACTGGCACATGGCATTGCTATTCATATTTCACTGGGCAAACCAAGTCACATGGTAAGACCTGAAATCAAGGGAGCATAATCTCCCCACATGGATGTCCCATAAAAGCACCCTGTGACATCATGCAGCAAATGTTGACATTAATACAATCTAACCAAAGACTTCCTCATTCTTCTTTATTGACAGGCTTCCCTGTCTCCTCAAGTCAGCAGCAAGTGTCTCTCTATTGAACAAGTGGTGAGTCAATTTGCTCAACTAGTGAAAGGGCCCTTCCTACCAGATGGAAAATGTATCTTGCGTAGTGAAAGTAATTTGGAAAGATGTAGGTTGATGAGTGACTAGACTTAAGAGCTTAGAAGAGGTGTTGGACAACAAAAGACAACTGGGCCTTTGGAAATAGGTAAAAAATTCAACAACAATGACACCAAAGCAACAGCAAAAGAGACCAAGCATTTCTGGAATCATATATTAAACTATTTCCATCATTTAACTAAAATATAGAACACTTCTGCATAAAGCTGTCATTGAATGAATGCACTGTGATCATTCAGAAAGATTCAAGCTGGAAAATTCATACACTTATTTGATAACCTAGAAACATTTGTTTCCAGTCATGTATCCACTGCATTAGGAACATAGAATAAGATGCTGCAAGGATAGAAGATAGAGTATTAAGCATTTGTTTTCAAGATCAACACGTGATAATTTAATGATATTTTGTTTGTGGAACATACTGTGATCCCTGGAGGAAAGAAGAGCAACTTTATAAAAGATAATAAAACTAGTAAGTATGCCGCACTCTATCTCACTCTCTTAAACACAGTATCCTGTTTTGGTCTTCCTATGATCACAGAATTGTAAGAATTGTAGAGGTCCCAGAAAAGAGGAAGAAAAAAATTATTAATGGTATCCATGTGTGTATATAACACATTACATGATATTATATATAGTAAGTGAATGTCTAAGGCTATATACAAAGATTATATTCCTATATTTATGAAGAAAGTTATCTGTAAGTTATAATTTTTAAAAATATTGCTTCAAGACAGAATCAAAAAAATGGAATTTAGTTGAATCAAATGATTTAAGATCTTGAAGCATTAGTCATACACATATGTATTTGGTTACAGTAATTTCCTATAAATATTATTTAAATATTACTGAAATTAAAAATCTCATAATTCAATGTGTATGATTATGATTGTTACATATTTCTGTTTCTAATATTTGATGAATAAGTTCAATTATGGCCCTTGTTTGCAACCATTAGAAATAACTATTTAAAGCAGAAAATGAACTAATTATAAGGATATAGATGTTTCAGGTTAAAATGTATAAAGCCATGAGACCATTATTCCCACTCGAACAAACAAAACAAGGTAGACAAATTATAAAATTATGGTTTTTTTTTTTCATTAAAAAACTGAAGATAAAAAGGTATGTAAATTGATTCATGTTGTCGTAGAGCAAGAGACCTACACGGTATTGTAACAAATATCCCCCAATAAAAGTTTATCTGGGACTGTAGGTGGGGATAAATTGGAAGATCAGGATTGATATTTACAGGCTGGTGGTGGTGATGGTGGTGATTTAGTCGCTAAGTCATGTCCAACTCTTGCGGCCCCATAGACTGTAGTCTGCCAGGCTCCTCTGTCCACGGGATTCTCCAGGCAAGAATACTGGAATGGGTTGCCATTTCCTACTCCAGTATACAGGCTACTATACATAAAGTGTATATATGGGATAGTTGGACTGTAAAGAAAGCTGAGTGCCAAATAATTGATGCTTTTGAACTGTGATGTTGGAGAAAACTCTTGAGAGTCCCTTGGACTATAAGGAGATCAAACCAGAAAATCCGAAAGGAAATCAACCCTGAATATTCATTGGAAGGACTGATGCTAAAACTGAAACTTCAGTATTTTGGCCACCTGATGCAAAGAATTGACGTACTGGAGAAGACTCTGGTGCTGGGAAAGATTGAAGGCAGGCAGAGAAACGGACAACAGAGGATGAGATGGTTGGATGGCATCACCGACTCTAGGGATGAGTTTGAGGAAGCTTCGGGAGTTGGTGATGCACAGGGAAGCTTGGTGTGCTGCAGTCCGTGGGGTCACGAAGAGTTGGCCATGCCTGAGGAACTGAACAGACTGATATATAAAATAGATGATTAATAAGGACCACCAAATGGCACAGAGAACTCAATTCAGTACTTTGTAATGGCCTATATGGGAAAAGAATCTTAAAAAGAGTGTATGTATGTATGTATATGTACATACATGTATGTGAATCATGTATATGATTCACTTTGCTGTACACCTTAAACTAACACAACATTGCAAATCAAGTCTACTCAAATAAAAATTTTTTAAAAAGAAAGAACAACAGTGGAAGAATCATGTGCCTGAATTTAGACTATACTACAAAAATAGAGTACTCAAAATATATGGTATTGGCACACACACACACAAAAAAAACAAACAGAAATATAATTCAATGGAATAGGAAAGAAAGCCCAGAAATAAATCCATGTCATTGTGATCAATTAACCTACTACATAAGAAGTAGGAATGTACAACAGAGAATATACAGTTTCTTCAATAAGTGGCACTAGGAAGTTTGGACAGCTGCATACAAAAAAACCAAACTGTACTGCTTTTTGAAATAATATGCAAAAATAAACTCAAAGTGGATTAAAGATCTAAATGTAAGACCTGAAATCATAAAACTCCTAGAAGAAAACATAGGCCCTATGTTCTTTGACATCTTATCTTAGCAATATTTTTTTGAACATGTCTCCTTAGGCAAGGGAAACAAAAACAAACAAACAAAAATTTTAATGGGACTATATCAAACTAAAAAGCTTTTTCACAACAAAGAAACTGTCAACAAAATAAAAAGGTAATCTACTGAATGGGAGAAGATATTTGCAAACAGTGTATTTGATAAGGGGGTAATATCAAAATATACAAATAACACATCTCAACATCAGAAGCAAACAATAGATTTTTTTTCAAAGAAGGCAATCTGAGTCAAATGGTGGAACTGCTTTCAATGAAGCCTGACTTAGACAAAGACTCTTTGCTCTAGAACATATTTCTTGCAAATATGTCTCAAAATATATTATGGAAATTATAGTCGAAGCAAACAAAATATGTATCATGAATTATGTCATCCTCTGAAATAGTACAGTACTTGCACTTGACAAACAACTTGCTCTGATAGGGTTTCCCAGGTGGCACTAGTGGTAAAGAGCTCACCTGCCAATGCAGGAAATGCAAGAGAGCAGGCCCAATCCCTAGGTTGGGAAGATCCCCTGGAAGAGGAAATGACAACCCACTCTAGTATTCTTGCCTGAAGAATCCCATGGACAGAGGAGCCTGGCAGGCTTGAGTCCATGAGGTTGCAAAGAATCAAACATGACTGAAGCAACTTAGCATGCATGGGCATAGTTAAAGCAAATAAAATTTGTATGATGAATTATATCATCCTCTGAAATAGTGCAATAATTACATTTGACAAACAACCTGTTTTGATCATTTATTGCTGATTGACAAACCACCCACCCTAAATTTTGTGGTTTAAAACTGCAATGATCATTTATTTTTACTTACAAAGCTTCAATCTCCATGTCCCTGTGAGATAGGGACAGTTCACCTTTGTTTCACACAGTGTCTGCTGGAGTTGCTTGTTTAGTGCAAAACAATGTACTTCCAAGACAACTCAAGGTCAGATCTGTTAAGTGATGGCTGTTAGCTGGAGACTCAGTTGGTGTAGTTGGTTGGGGGCCTTAATCCCCCTCTGGTGACCCTCTCCATGTGGCTGCTTGGATTTCTTCATGCATGTTAGCTCAGTTTCAAGAGCAAAAATTCCCATAATACAGAACATGAAAACTGCCTCTCTCTTAAAATTTGGTCCTGGAAATAGTCACAGCATCACTTGCACTGTGTTCTATTGCTCAAAAAGTTATCAAACCCACCCAGAGTCCAAGGACAGGACAAAAGTTTCACCTTTTAATGGGAAAAGTGCCAACAAAATTCAAAACTCTTCAATACACCATGCATCATCTACCCTTTCACATCTTCATAGCACTTCATAGTTTATAAAACAGTTTATCATATTTCTCATTTGATCTTCACAAATGCCATTCATGTAGAAAGGATAGAAATATTTATCCCCAGTTTACATAAGAAACTGAGGTTCACAGATATTGACTATCTCAGTTTTCAAATACCAAGTCTAGATTTGTTATTATCTTCATTATAACATGCAAAAGACTTCTATTTCAGGCTCAGTGTGTACTAGGGACCCCACATCTCTATTTTCTTATGGATAATGAATCTGTCATGCAACCCCAGAATCAGGTGATTCTAAAATTGAATAAAAATGCTTCAACCTCACTAGCACCATCCTGGAAGAGTCCGGAGACCTTCTTGCCATAAATCACCCTGCCTTGTTTTGTTGGCTTTTACTATGGACATTCAACTTGTCTCAGACACCAATATTTTCTTTTATCAAACTCCATCCCAATTCTTGCCTTCACTGTGAAACCTCCTCCAATTGCCACTCGAGCCCCTGTATCCATTCTCTGAACAAAGTTCCCACATCATTTATTGCTGTATAACTCTTGGTATCTATCATACTCTATTTCATGTGATGTATTTGCGTACATCTAGCCTCTAAAATTTAAGAACTTGGAGAGCAGAAGCTGTAAGACAGTGACTCGTATTTGTTTCTCCTTGCTTCCAGGGTCCAGTGTGGTAGCTTATATATCTCAACAACTCCACAAATACCTGTTCAAAGACATAGATAAGCAACTTTAAAAAAGTGTAGTGCAAATTGTTTACATAAGTATTGAAACTCCTTTACTGTATTGGTTCTAAATTAGTTTTTCTAGTATTTCACTAGGAAAAACTTGTCCTTGGTTATCTATAATTTAGTTCACTATTCAGCATATCCAGCCCAATGATAACTTTCAAAATTTCATACATTTTATTTAAATCCCATTTCCATTTTTTGAAACTAAGTTTAGGTTTAAATAGTTAAATAAGCAGTCATTCAGAAAGAGACCACTGAGATACCATTTAATAATCTTTATTATTAAAGATTATTTTATTTTGTTTAACGGAAAAAAGTAGAATTCCATTACATAAATATGACTTATTTTCAGTTGCAAAAACTCATGAGTGGGTTATATGGGAATAACTTTCATGAACATAAGGCAAATTTTTCTGCTTTCCTCTGACATACCTGAATTAGAGCTGTAGAAAACCATGCCTTTAAGTTAAAAACACATTTTAATAAGGATAATCCCTTGGAGGATGGGTGTGAGATGGCAGGTACCCTCCAGGGTGGCATTAGTTTAGGTAGCACTAACCATGTCACAGATTAACCACCAGTGCTTAGTGATGTAACACAGGTCTATTTCTTACTCATCTAACTTCCACATGTGGATGTTTCTAGCCTCAGGGACCTGGGGACCCAACCGCACCCTCTCTCAGCATGTGACTCCCAAAGTTCATCTGGAAATCAAGACGCTAACAAAAAAGATTACACAAGGCAATCACATCCAATCTTTTAAAAAAATGCATTATCACTTATTTTGTCCCCTCAACCATTAAGTAATAAACTAACAGCTGGACATTAACCACTAGGGCTCTAAATTTAAAGATTTTGGTTGAAATGAAAAGCTACTAGTGGATATTAATGGAAGCATACTTTATTGGCTGACATATAATTGTTCATATAATTGTCTTTGTATCTCTGCCCCTAGGAAAATCTTACAGCTCTACTAAGTAACAGATTGCATTTTTCTTTTGTCATTCTAAAAGGCAGAATTAAAATTTTCTGTTGAAATCAATTTTATTGTGTTCTATAAAATGGTTTTTCTGCCAAATTAAAGATTAGATTTATTTTTAATAATTCCATTTAAAACTTAGTTTTCAAATGAAGATGTAACTCATGAGAAAGTTAACTTGAATTATGTCTTAAAATGACTCCATCACAGTCACTCAGGTAGCTTCATCTTAATTCAATGCCTGTGACTTCAATTAGAAAAAAAACAGATACTGTTATATCATTCCATAAAATATATAATGGAGACTTTTAGTCAAGACAGTGGCACAACTTTATGGTGTTACATTCCTCTGCTCCAAACACATGTCAATAATATGATTTTAAATTTTTAAAGAAATGCAAAACATAATACCAGGTTTAAAAATATGATGTGATAAACAATTCTGGAGTTCATAGGCAGCAGAAATACAAATTGATAAGCAGGACAAAATTACATGTCTGCTCATTTCTCAGGTTAGAAGCAGGCAGTGTTCAGTAGGAATTTGCTCCTGAATGATACCAGACATTAGAAGAAGCCAGTGGTTGTAGTGGGTCTGCCTTCTTCTCTGATAAAACAGAGACTCAGAATATGCTACCTAATCTTCATCTGCAGCTAAGTATTAATATCATCTGTCAGGGGAGTCTGAAGGCAGAAAGACTATTGAGATTACACAAACTATTCTTCTCTTTTGGTTTCTGGATGCACAAGCATCCCACAGTCACCAGGAAGGAAAGAATCATCAGCCTAGACTGTAAGACTGATTTCTGTGCAGCAGAGTTGGGATCCGATGTTGGGGACAATGAAACAACTGAAAGAGAAGGGAGACAGTGAGAGAGAGAAAGGAAAAAAAGGGAAAAACAACATTTATCAAGCAAAAACATTTCCACTCAAAATGAGCTTATAATCCCCAGTTCAAAAGTACCTGAAGAAGAAAAAAGAAAATATGTGAAGAAATACAATTTTAAGCAAGTTTTCCAGATGAAATTAATGTTGTAAAATAGTCTAAAAAAAACTTTTTAAACGTATGTTTAAGATGACTTAAACAGGAAAAAAAAAAAAATGAGATCCTATTTATTCCTTTAAAGCAGAGATCTGCAAACTTTTTCTGGTAAAGTGCCAGTAAGTAAATTTTTTTGGCTTTGCTTGCTCTTCTGTCTTTTCTGTACCTACTCGAGTCTGTTGTTATAGCAAGAAAGAAGCCATATATAATACATAAATGAATAAGTGAGACTGTGTTTTAATAAGACTGTATTTATAGAAATAGCAGTAAGCTAGATAGAGATTGACCCGTAGTTGCATACTCCTGATCTAAATAAACATAAAACTATGAAACAAAAATGGGCAAAACTGTGATAGGAACTGGTAGATATGAAATGGAAAAGAGTTAGAAACCTTGAACTAAAAATACGATCATTAACATAAAATAATGATTAAAAAAAATTAGAAAATTGTTCTTAAAAAACAAAGCAAAAAAAAAAAAGGATGTAGTTCTAAAAACCATTAAGATTTTTGTTAAGTTTGGGTGGAAGATAAAAGCATTACATGCATTTTAGAACTTACTAGGAAAATAAGTATCATTAAACAGGTATGTTTAAAACACATTTAAGGAAAACTATTAAAATAATAAGAATACATTTTATAGCTTCCAAAGCAGCAGAGGAAGACAAAAGATATAGCGTTAATAGGACAAGGAGCAAACATCCTATTTTATGTAGACACAATACATTGCATTTCACTATCCATTTAAATTCAAAAGTGACCACATAACTCCTTTTGGTCAGTGAGATGGGGGTGGAAGTGGCCAGTGTCCCTTGCAGCCTGAAGAGCTGTGGTGTTGGGTATATTCTCTTTTCTCTGCCTCTCCTATAAGAACACAGGTCCAGATGGAGCCTGCATAGGTCTGAGTTTCTATAAGTTAATCAGCCAGCCCACCATCATCTTATGGAATGAGTGAGAAATAACCTTGATTTGAAGCAACAAATTTGGGGCTTTGTTACTCCAGTATCCCAAACTTTTTCTGAATGATAGACTTTAGCAGACCACAAAAGGGGAAGGTTCAAGGAAGAGAGAAAGCCTGACAAACAGAAAATAATGCAATCATAAGATTAAAGGCTAAAGGACAAAAGGGTGGCAGAGGATGTGATGGTTAGACAGCATCACCAACTCAATGGACATGAATTTGAGCAAACTCGAAGAGATAGTGAAGGACAGGGAAGCTTGGTATACTGCAGTCCATGAGGTCACAAAGAGCCAAACGACTTGGCAACTGAAAACAAGACTAAATCTATTCTAAATCACAATAAATATAAGCATATTAAACTCATTTGTTAAAAAAAAAAAGATTTGAACTGAATTTAAAATCAGATGATTCTTAACAGCAGGATTTAAAAGCACAGAGGTACACTGTTCAATAGTTCGAGTATTCAAGCAGACACAAAGACAGGATTAAACATGTAGGAGGTTCATTGGATAAATGTCTGTACAAAAACTAGAAGGTGCAAAAGGAGGGGAGTCTTCCAATTGAGATGCATGGCTGAACTCTGCGTAGGACAGGGAGCAGGAAGGACCTAGAAGGAGAGTCTAAAGTACAGTGTAATTCCAGGAAATATGTGACCCTAACTGAGGGTCCCTGAGTTAAAGTCACCTGGTTAAAGAGCCCTACATGTCAGAGAAACGCACCTGCTTTTGTTCTCCTGATCTACTCTGTCTTCTTCTGACTTGGTGGTGCATTCAGAGGAGCAGCCACTGAGGCGTCTGGTCAACCACACTTCCTGATTAGGAGACCTAAGCCATATGTTTCCATGGCTACCAAAACCAGACAGCTACATATAAAGGGATGGGAAATTTCTATAAAACAAAACCTAAGCAAAAGAAAGCAGCATAAGGATACTGATATTTTAGCCACGAACAATGGACACCTTATCTTCGACAAAGGAAGCAAGGATATACATTGGAAAAAGACAATCTCTTTAACAAGTGGTGCTGGGAAAACTGGTCAAACACTTGAAAAAGAATGAAACTAGAACACTTTCTAACACCATACACAAAAATAAACTAAAAATGGATTAAAGAGTAAAATGTAACCAGAAACTACAAAACTCCTAGAGGAGAACATAGGCATAAATCATAGCAGGATCCTCTATGACCCACCTCCCAGAATATTGGAAATAAAAGCAAAAAAAACCAAATGGGACCTAATGAAACTTAAAAGCTTTTGCACAACAAAGGAAACTATAAGCAAGGTGAAAAGACAGCCTTCAGAATGGGAGAAAATAATAGCAAATGAAGAAACAGACGAAGGATTAATCTCAAAAATATACAAGCAACTCCTGAAGCTCAATTCCAGAAAAATAAATGACCCAATCAAAAAATGGGCCAAAGAACTAAACAGATGTTTCTCCAAAGAAGACATACAGATGGCTAACAAACACATGAAAAGATGCTCAACATTGTTCATTATCAGAGAAATGCAAATCAAAACCACAATGAGGTACCATTACACGCCAGTCAGGATGGCTGCTATCCAAAAGTCTACAAGCAATAAATGCTGGAGAGGGTGTGGAGAAAAGAGAAAATTTCTTACACTGTTGGTGGGAATGCAAACTAGTACAGCCACTATGGAGAACAGTGTGGAGATTCCTTAAAAAACTGGAAATAGAACTGCCATATGACCCAGCAATACCACTTCTGGGCATACACACTGAGGAATCCAGATCTGAAAGTGACACGTGCACCCCAATGTTCATCGCAGCATTGTTTATAATAGCCAGGACATGGAAGCAACCTAGATGCCCATCAGCAGATGAATGGATAAGGAAGCTGTGGTACATATACACCATGGAATATTACTCAGCTGTTAAAAAGAATTCATTTGAATCAGTTCTAATGAGATGGATAAAACTGGAGTCCATTATACAGAGTGAAGTAAGCCAGAAAGATAAAGACCAATACAGTATACTAATGCATATATATGGAATTTAGAAAAATGGTAACGATAACCCTATATGCAAAACAGAGAAAGAGACACAGATGTACAGAATAGACTTTTGGACTCTGTGGGAGAAGGCGAGGGTGGGATGTTTTGAGAGAACAGCATCGAAACATGTATACTATCAAGGGTGAAACAGATCACCAGCCCAGGTTGGATGCATGAGACAAGTGCTCGGGGCTGGTGCACTGGGAAGACCCAGAGGGATCGGGTGGGGAGGGAGGCAGGAGAGGGGATCAGGATGGGGAACACATGTAAATCCATGGCTGATTCATGTCAATGTATGGCAAAAACCACTACAATATTGTAATTAGCCTCCAACTAATAAAAATAAATGAAAAAAAACAAACAAACAAAAAAACCAATAAGTATATGAAAGATTTAAAAAGCAAAATTAACAATATTGATCTAATATATTTATAATATATATAATGTAAAAATACAATATAAAATATACATGCTTTATATACATATTAGAGATATATATGCCCAAAAAATAAAAAAAGAAATTTTCAGTACATAAGAAGAATATTGTCCACAAAGTTTCATAAACTGTAAAGAAATCATAATGTATACATGTTTCTGTATGGAAATTATTGATTAAAAATATAGCAAAATATTTATGTATGAGTGGAAACTAAAAACTGCTAAATAATCTCTGAAACAAAGGTGAAGTCACAATTGAAACTAAAAAATATTTAGAATGAGTTTTCTACATGCTATATATAAAAATATGTGCAATAAAGCTAAAGTACATTTACAGCAATTATGTAAACTTAAGTGTACTTCTTAAAAACAAAACAAAATGAAAATAAATTTTCTAATAGGCAGCAAGTATTCGGCTAAAAAAAAAAACTGAAAAGGAATGGTAAAGTAAACTTATAGAAGTAGAAGAAAAGAAATAATAAAAATAAGGGGAAAATAAATAAATGCAAAGCTAAGAAACAATAGAGTGGATCAAGAAAACCAGGTAAAACTTTCAGAAACACTATTCAAAAACAAAGAGAGATGACACGACACACAGTATTAAATTAAAAGAGGACTAATTACAGATATTAGAAGGATCCTAAAAAGTCAGAGCTAGGACAGTTTTTGGCAAATAAAATTTATAATTTTGATACACTGGGTAATATTCACTAAGTCACTTCAATCATGTCTGACTCTTTGTGACCTTATGGACTGTAACCTGCCAGGCCCTTCTATCCAAGGGATTCCCCAAGTAGAAATACTGGAATGGGTTGCCATGCCCTCCTCCAGGGCATCTTCCCAATCCAGGGATTGAACCCAGATGTCTTACATTTCTTGCACTGCAGAGGGATTCTTTATAATTTAGCACCACCTGGGAAGTCCCAGTATAAATCACTAAAACTCAAGATAAAATGGAAAACCACAATATGGCAATGAACCTTACAGAAACTGGATTATTAATAGATTGTTAAATTCCACAAAGAATCTAAGGCCCAGCTGGCTTTCAAGGTAAACTTGACTCTAAGGAAAAACATTGTTTTATATAAACTGTTGCAGAAAATGACATGAACAATAACAACAAAGAAATAGTCAATAATACCAAGGAATATACAAGAAAAGTATAGACTAATCTCACTTATAAACATAGACATTAAAACATTAAATAAAATGCAAGCAACTCTAAGTTAGCTATTAAGAATTAATATATCATGAACAAGAAAAGTTTATCCCAGGTGTCAAGATGGTTCAGCCTCAGAAAATCTATTATTTACATACCGTAGTTACAAGTAAAGGAGAAAAATAATAAAATAAAGTAGATGCTAAAAATATGATAAATTGTTCAAAATTACATTTATAATTTAAAACTTTTAGTAAATTCAGAAAAGAAAGCTATTTCCTTAATAAAGCTTATCTGTGAAAAAGCTAAAACAACCATTATCTTTCATTGTAAACATTTAAAGGCACTATTTTAAATCAAAAATAAAATAAAGATGACTATCATTGTATTGTCGCCTGGAGAATCCCATGGACAGAGGAGCCTGGCGGGCCACAGTCCATGGCGTTGCAGAGTCAGACACGACTGAGCGACTAACACTACTACTACTATCATTGCCATTTTACCTAACATTTTACTTTTATTAGAAATTCTCACTAGTGCACTAAGATAAGCAAAAGAAATAAAATCTACAAGTATTAAAAAGAAAGATGTGGCTATCTTTATTAAGAGGTGAACTAATTGCGTGGAAGATCCATAAAAAGATACAAGTTATTTTTTTTCAAATTATTTAAAATATTGATAAATCAAGAAAGTTCACTGGTTATGATATCCATACGAAATCACAAAATCGATAGCTATTCGGCATGCTAACTGAGGAGCCTGGCATGCTGCAGTTCATGGGGTTGCAAAGAGTCGGATATGACTTAGCAACTGAACAACAACAAACGCTAACAATAACCACTTAAAAAATATAAAAGAAAACAAGATTCAACTCAAAATACCTTCTAAACCTAATGCTAAGATTCTAGCCAACAAAATACGGATGAAAAGACTAAAAAATATGAATTTTAAATTTTGCTAAATTAATCTATCAATTCAATGTGGTTATAGTCAAAACTTTAACATATTTTTGAGGAATTTGACATAACTATCCTAAAATTTACTTGGAAAATTGAAGTGGTCTAGAAAATTCTGAAAATGAGCTTCAAACAGAAACTTGTCCTATGAGATAGAATTTCCTTTGTAGTTGTAAATGAAACAGTAATGTATTAGGATAGGGATAGGCAAATTGATAAGGGATACAGAATACAAAATTTAGAAACAGACATATATCAAAAAGTATTATGTAACACCTGTGTCCTTACAAATTAGTCAGGAACAATGAATTATCCAACAAATGATCCAGGGAGAGTTGGTTTTCCTTATGTGGGAAATACCAGATATCCATTCCTACTACACACACCAACAAATATCAAGTTCAATAAATACCTAAAAGTGAAAAATAAAACTTTTAGAAAAAAAAAATCTTAAAGAAAAAACCACAAAACTTTATGATTTTGAAGAAAAGGAGAATTTCTTAAGTGACACTCAATGAACCAAAGTCCCTAAAAGAAAAGATTGATAAACATGACTACCTTAAAAATAAAACATTAGACATGTCCCAAGAATGAAAACCAAAGTCCAAACTGGAATAAGAAATCTGAAAATGCTTTGAAATGTGATTTTCAGTTTGCAAAAAATTAACTCATAGCACATTTGATCTTTTTTTAAATTTCAATGAATAGCTGTATTTGACCAGTGGGCATTGCATCTTTACATGACTAATTTTCTAAATTTTCTAGTTTCTGAGCTTAATAATCATTTAGAAAACTTAAAATCCTAATTAGTTTTAAGTCAAAGTTGTCCGTTGTCATGTTTCCCCGGTTGAAAACATTTATACGGTTTTACCCAAAGTAATTCCTGTTGCTTTTGAAGTACTCAATAAATGCCAGTGAAATGAAATACTAGGGCTTAGCTCTTCTGGGGTCAGGGCATCACTGACAGCCTGGGAGCTCTGTTCCATGCGGAATCAAGTCAGAGTCCTCATGGGAGTCCAGTGTGTGTTCCGCGAACTACAGTCTTAGTGGTGGCCTTTGTCCAGGCCCACATTATCCAAAATGTACCTTCGAGTTACATTTTCTTTCCTAACTCTGCTCCTTAAGTATTTGTCATAGACAATTTTTCCAGGCCAGTAGTAAGGATTTTTTTTTTTTAATTAACTGGAGAATGGTGGTGTTGGAAACATGGGGAGTCTAAATTACTAGCACCATTACCTTCCATTTCTGGGACCATCTGGTTGAAATATGCTGAAGGGAAAAGCAGCATATGGTTTATTTCTCTCCCTAGAAATTTCAATTTAGTAGGGACATCTTGGTAGGAGAGTGAAATGGAGAGATGGTATTTGAGGAGACCTGAGAGACATTTCTCTATTAAATTCCACTGACACACCAGTGCAAAAGGGGATTCTTCAAGTGCCCCCCACTGTCATCGGCGGAGGAAACACAGTGTCAGAGAAATGGAGGCTTGAAAGCAAGTGGATCCCTTGTCGTGGAGAGACACATAGCACCCAGTGACATTTCCAAAGAAAGAAGTAAAAGAAAAGAACCACCAACCGTGAAATGTCTCACCCTCCACCACGCTTCAATTACAACCCAAGTCAATGAATGACTACATTCAGTTAAGTGATTAGGATAAACCAGTTCAGTTCAGTCGCTCAGTCATGTCTAACTCTTTGCAACCCCATGAACTGCAGCACGCTAGGCCTCCCTGTCCATCACCAACTCCCAGAGTCCACCCAAATCCATGTCCATTGAGTTGGTGACACCATCCAACCATTTCATCCTCTGTCATCCCCTGCTCCTACCCTCAATCTTTCCCAGCATCAGGGTCTTTTCAAATGAGTCAGCTCTTGACATCAGGTGGCCAAAGTATTGGAGTTTCAGCTTCAACATCAGTCCTTCCAATGAACACCCAGGACTGATCTCCTTTAGGATGGACTGGTTGGATCTCCTTGCAGTTCAAGGGACTCTCAAGAGTAAATCATGTTCTGTCCAATTCAGAATATGCTTTTGTTGATTTTCTAATTGCCTAAATAGTTATTATGGCACCTATATGCTTTGAATGCCATGACAAGATTTTGCATTAGCATAGAAGGGGGGAAAATTGCCATTTGTGTATGTGTGTGTGTGTTTGTTCATCTGGTTGTCTCTAGAGACAGAATTCACAGTACAAACCAAGCAGATCTTGAAATCAGATGTCCCTAGGTTGAGTCCTACCTCTTCCAGGTGTATATTGTGACCTGGACAAATTACTTACTGAATTTTAGCTCTCTCACCTATAAAATAGCATTATAATACCTCCAAGAAAAGAGATTTAAAAATTAAGGATTGCTAAAATGTGTAAATATGATAATAACATAACCATAATAAAAAATTGTGTTCTCTACTTGGGAGAGACAAGGTGATAATGGACTGTCAATGCTTTATACTTATAGGCCTTTTAAATCTTTTAGGAAATGCTATTTTCTGAAAGAACTGAAATATGTCTACAATTAGATATTAACCCCATGCTTAAAAGATGATTAACTATTTTTTTCTCATTACACCTTAAGTTTGTGCTCATCATAATTAAAATTTACCAAAGCTATAAAGCTGCTTTAAAAGTTGTTTGTATGAATGTCTACCTAGATATATCCATGTCTATCAACTAGAACATACTATTACACTTTATAAGGATTTTCTCAGTCTTGTAAAATATTGTACATATTCTTGATGTTTTTTAGGACCTGGAAGCAACCTAGATGCCCATCAGCAGATGAATGGATAAGGAAGCTGTGGTACATATACACCATGGAATATTACTCAGTCAGTCATTAAAAAGAATTCATTTGAATCAGTTCTAATGAGATGGATAAAACTGGAGCCCATTATACAGAGTGAAGTAAGCCAGAAAGATAAAGACCGATACAGTATACTAATGCATATATATGGAATTTAGAAAGATGGTAATGATAACCCTATATGCAAAACAGAAAAAGAGACACAGATGTATAGAACAGACTTTTGGACTCTATGGGAGAAGGTGAGGGTGGGATGATCTGAGAGAACAGCGTCGAAACATGTATATTACCAAGTGTGAAACAGATCGCCCGTCCAGGTTGGATGCATGAGACAAGTGCTCGGGGCTGGTGCACTGGGATGACCCAGAGGGATGGGATGGGGAGGGAGGTGGGAGGCGGGTTCAGGATGGGGAACACATGTAAATCCATGGCTGATTCATGTCAATGTATGGCAAAAACCACTACAATATTGTAAAGTAATTAGCCTCCAACTAATAAAAATAAATGGAAAAAAAAAAACAAAATAAAATATAAAAAAATGTAGAATCCAGAAAATAAAAGATTCTTAGTTTTAATTTTGGAAGACTTAATCTAAAATCCACAAATAATAGATTAGACTATTATCATCAATAGAGTAAAAGCCTTTGCTGTAGATGATCCATTTCTTCCATAATTCAGTTATTTGTTCATTTATTCATTCAAGAAATACTTACCAACCAGATTTTAATTACTCTCTTATTTTGTCCTTAAAGAAACAAGTAGCTCACACTTCAGGAATTTTCCATCTCCATAGCCACTGATCACCCAACTGCCATCTTCAATTTAAGCATCTTTGGAATTACCAATTCCTCCTGGGAGTCAAACTTCATGAAAACCCACAAACTTTCCTTGACACTCCTGTATCTAATCACACAGCCCCTGAGGATACCTGAAGTCCCTCCTTCATGTTATTGTACATTCGCTACATTGTGGCAGACTCTTTGAGACCCCATGGACTGCAACATGCCAGTCTTCCCTGTCCTTCTCTATCTCCATGAGCTTGCTCAAACTCATATCCATTGAGAGGATGATGCTGTCCAATCAATCTCATCTTCTGTCGCCTGCTTCTCCTCCTGCCCTGAATTTTTCCCAGCATCAGGGTCTTTTACAGTGAGTCAGCGCTTTGCAACAGGGGGCCAAAGTATTGAAGCTTCAGCTTCAACATCAGTTCTTCCAATGAATATTCAGGGTTGGTTTCCTATAGGGTTGACTGGTTTGGTCTCCTTGCTGTCCAAGGGATTCTCAAGAGTCTTCTCCAGTATCATAATTTGAAAGCATCAATTCTTCGACACTCAACCTTCCTTATTGTCCAGCTCTCACATCCGTATGTCACCACTGGAAAAACCAAAGGTTTGACTCTAAGGACCTTTGATGGAAAAATGATGTCTCTGCTTTTTAATATGCTGTCTAGGTTTGTCATAGCTTTTCTTCCAAAGAACAAGCATCTTTTAATTTCATGACTTCAGCCACCATCTGCAGTGATTCTGTAGCCCAAGAAAATAAAATCTGTCATTCGTTACACTTTTTCCTCATCTATTTGTCATGAAGTGAGAGGACAAGATGCTATGATCTTAATTTTTTGAATATTGAGTTTTAAGCCAGCATTTTCAGTCTCCTCTTTTCCCCTCGTCAAGAGGCTCTTTAGTTTCTCTTTACTTTTTGCCATTAGAGTGGTACCATCTTCATATCTGAGACTATTGATATTTCTCCCAGCAATCTTGATTCCAACTCGAGATTCATCCAGCTTGGCATTTTGCATGATGTACCCTGCACAGAAGTTAAATAAGTAGGGTGACCATATGCAGCCTTGACCTAGTTCTTCCCCGATTTTGAACCAGTCCGTTGTTCCATGTCTGGTTCTACCTGTTGCTTCTTGACCCACATACAGGTTTCTCAGGAAACAAATAAGGTGGTCTGGTATCCCCATCTCTTTAAGAGTTTCCCAAATTTCGTTATGACCCACACAGTTAAAGGCTTTAGCATAGTTAGTGAAGCAGAAGTAGATGTTTTTCTAGATTTCCCTTTTTTTATCTGTGACCCAACAGATGTTGGCAATTTGACCTCTGGTTCCTCTGCCTTTTCTCAATCCAGCTTGTACATCTAGAAGTTCTTGGTTCAAATACTGTTGAAACCTAGCTTAAAAGATTTGGAGCATTATCTTGCTAGCACGTGAAATGAATTCAACTGTATGGTAGTTTGAACATTCTTTGACATTGCCTTTCTTTGGGATTGGAATGAAAATTGATCTTTCCCAGTCCTGTGGCCACTGCTGAGTTTTCCAAATTTGCTGGCATATTGAGTGAAGCCTTGACCTACTCCTTCTCCAATTTTGAACTTTAACAGCGTCATCTTTTGGGATTTGAAATAGCTCAGATGGAATTGCATCACCTCCACTGGCTATGTTTGTAGTAATGCCTCCTAAGGCCCACTTCACTTCACACTCCAGGATGTCTGGCTGTAGGAGCGTGACCTCACTATCATGGTTATATGAGTCATGAAGACTTTTTTGTATAGCTCTCCTGTGCATTCTTGCCATCACTTCTTAATCTCTTCTGCTTCTGTTATGTCCTTGCCATTTCTGTCTTTATTGTGCCCATCTTTGCACAAGTGTTCCCTCAGTATCTCCAGTTTCCTTGAAGAGATCTCTAGTTTTCCCCATTCTATTATTTCCTCTATTTGTTTGCACTGTTCTCTTAAAAAGGCTTAAGTGATGACCAGAATAACTCACCAACTCATTCAATATTTTCTGGGCGTCTGTGTTATTTGCATTGATATCAATGGTATTTTTAGAAAGGAAAAAAGATCACTGATTAACTTACAGTTTGTAATATAAACAAGTGAAGTGAAGTCAGTTAGTCATGTCTGACTCTTTGAGACCCTTTGAACTGTAGCCCTAGTCCACCAGCCTCCTCCATCCATGGGATTTTCCAGGCAAGAATACTGGAGTGATTTGCCATTTTCTTCTACAGGGGATATTCCTGCCCCAGGGATCAAACTCAGGTCTCCCACACTGCAGGCAGACTCTTCACCATCTGAGCCACCAGGGAATCCCACAATATAAACAAGCCTGCCACATAAAATTTATCTACTTCCCTTTGTGATAATAAATACTAACTTCTTAGCTATACTCTTTTTCCTGTTGAATGCAATAGTAATTATAAGAATATAGAATAGCTATGCATTAGACCCAGGGATCTCTGTGCTTTCAGGCCCCTAAGGGTAAGAACAAGTCAGGGAAGGCAGTTTCAGGAGAGCAGGAAGACTTAGATGTGAGCCTGGGGTTGGAGGTGTGGGAGTGGGCATGGAGGAGTAAGGAAGGACAGCTTCGCTCAGGGAGAATTACAGACCTAGAAGGAAATTGTGATGGGATGACCCCTCTCCAGTGCCATTATATCACCTGACTCAAGTTAAGTAAAATTAAAATACTCAAAGGAGAAAAAGTGATGCAAATTTGAGATGGTTACAAAGGAGTGCAGGAAAACTCACCGATTGGGTTAACTATGAAAGTGAAAGTCACACAGTTTTGTCCAACTCTTTGCAACACCATGGACTATACAGTTCGTTGAATTCTCCAGGCTAGAATACTAGAGTGGGTAGCCTTTCCCTTCTCCAAGGTATCTTCCCAGCCCAGGGATGGAACCCAAGTCTCCCACATTGCAGGTGGAATCTTTACCAGCTGAGCCACAAGGGAAGCCCAAGAATACTGGAGTGGATAGCCTATCCCTTCTCCAGTGGATCTTCCCAACCCAGGAATCGAACCAGGGTCTCCTGCATTGCAGGTGGGTTCTTTACCAACTGAACTAAAATGAGAGAAAGATTTTGTTATAGTTCAGCAGACAAGATCCTTGCAAATCTTTCTTTGATTGTTTCTAACCACCAGCAGGTCTCCCATCAGTAAACTCCAAAGATTTTGCAGATTATCATTCTAACTGCTTTTCTAGTTGATATATTAAAACCTCTGATCACTTATTAACTCACTATTACAGTAAGTTCTACTTTTTTTTTCACTATCACATCATTTTTGGAACTTTTTCATTGACATGTAATACTCACACAAAAGTTCGTGTATCCTAAACATACTAGGTAATGGATTTCCACACAATGAACACAGCTGAGGAAGCGGTACCCAGGCAAAGCGGCAGAACACTGCCAGCACTCCAGAAGTTCTCTTCTTCTCTAGAGGATGGCAACAATTATCCTGACTTCTAACAGCCCGGATAAGCTTTGCCAGATTTTGTACTTTGTATAACTGGAGTCATAGAGAATGTATTCTTTTGTCTGGCTTTTTTTCCGTATTATAATGCTTGTGAGGTTCATCCACACCATTGCAAGAAGGAGTAAATGTTTTTTTTTTTTTTTTTCATTGCCAAATGTCATGATGCTATGTGAATGTACCACAATTTGGTTTTCTGTTCTGATACCTGGACCATTAGAGTGCTTTTCAGCTTGGGCTACTATGATAGGTACTACCATGAACATCCTAGTGCAATAAAATCACAGTGAGCTACCACATAAAATGATGTCTTTTGGGAAATAATACTCAACATTTTCAATTTACTAACTGTTTGGTTGTTATCTGCTACATACTAGCCTGTGTTCTCAGTACTTTATACATATTTATTTTATGATGCTCTTGACTCTCCTTTGAGGTTAACATTATTACTATTTCAATTCAACTTCTGAGGAAATAAGACAACACAAAACTCTGGAAAAACCAGAATTTGAATCCAAGCAGGCTCGCACTGAAGTCTGAGATTGACTTTTTAAATATATCTAATAAGCCCTAGTAGATATCCAGTAATTATTAGTTGCTCTCATTTCTTGACACCTGGGCAGACAATGAGGCTTAGAACATTACTGTACAGGGCATCAGTTTTGAGTGAAATTCAGGATATTTCCTAGTTACAGGAACCTTTTATTTTTCTTCCCTTGGAGCTTATATATTGGCCTAACCGCTTTCCTTTCACAGAAACTGAGCTATTGAGGAGGGTCTCTCTGCTTTGCATCCAATGGTTTCACAATTTTTCCCTGCATCTCATTCACAGGCCTTGGGAAATTCCGTGCAGCATAATGGGAGATGGCACGTCTTCCTTCTCAGGACAGCCCACTCGCAACTGCTTTCCCTTCTTAGCACAAAAAAGAGAGAAATGTAAATGTGTATTCTCCCAATATTTACCCCTCTCATTTATATCACAAATTTACTGAGCATTTACTATCGGCCCAGAATGTGCTAGGCATTATGATAAATATAAAATGGAATAAGATAGAATTAATGATCTTAAACAACATAAGAACAGTCTAGGAGAAGAAATGGGATTTCATTCTGAAAAGTATGGTATATAAAACGTGAAAAAGGAGTGATATTAAAACAATTTAACACCTATGAAGGCATAAACACTGGTCAGTCAGGACACGTCTCGGGTGCAAACAATGGCATGGTTGACTGGTCCTATAGCCACTGAACAGCAGCCTGGCTTGTCCAAAGGATGGGACTGGCCAGGAGGCTGTGGCCAGAGCCGGGAATGCCTCGGATGCCAAGTGTCGTGCCTTGACTTTATCCTCTGAGCCCCACAGAGCCACAGAGCAGCCCTGCCCATGGTTAAAACACAACAGGGCTGTGTTTAGGTCCTTGATTCTTAGCCTCTTAGCTTACTGGAGACCCAAAGTCACGGAATAAAGAGCATTGTTCTTTCCTATTCTTATGATTTTATTTCTCAACCACCCATGACCTTATACATTTTCCACTAGCGGCAGTTTGCTCCAAGTCTGCACAAAACAGACCTAGAGAGTCATGCTAGGACATCCGGAACATTGCAGCGTTGTCATCCCTCGAGAAGCACCCAGGCAGCTGAGCCTTTGACTTGTGTGCCCATGAAGAGCTCGGATGAAATGAGCACAAGTGGACGCAAAATGCAGCTGGAATGTCCCTCCGCCAGCTGGCTGCCCTGACACTTGTGCTCCTTTGCATACTCTTCCCCACTTTGGAAGCTACTAAGCAAGCCAAGAAAGCAAAGGTTAAGCTGGGGGCTGCGCCAGTCCCAGTGGAGTGAAACGAAAGAAGGAATGGGGAAAGAGATCTCAAAGAGACACTTCTTTTGAATTAATCTCCACAGCATGTCCCTTTTAGTACTCTTTTTTTTTTTTTTTTTTTTTTTGAATGTGTCCTTTTGGGAAATGGTTTTCTAACTCTTCCCATATGAACTGAGCACTGTTTTATCCACTGGGGATTAGTTGCCTAAACACATCAACTTGGTTTATAAAATAGGACTGAAAAACCCTTGGCTCACTCTACAGGGAGGATGGCATGGTGGGGAAAAGTGTGTACACACTTTAGGGGACACGATACACTTGCCCTAAGGTCTTGGGAGAGTTTCTTACTGTCGTTTTCTCATCTGTAAAATGAAAATGATGATGTAACCACCTCATATGGAGTCCTAAAGATTCAATGAGCTATGTGTGAAAAGAACTGGACATATAGTAAGCACACAAAATGTGAATTGTTTCTGTCATAATTATTAATATTCTGTCTTCTCCTGTGTCTCTTTCTATCCCTCAATAGGAAAGCATTAATAAAAACCCTTTTGTTAATGAAGCCTAGCTACCTATGACCATGACTTCTGAAAGAGACCTCTATCTCTCCAGAGCATAAATCACTAAAAGAATACTAAAACTTTTAGAAATGTAATAGAAACTCAGAGATTTTTGAATACATCTTTCTCTGCAATGATAGGTCTCTGTCAAGCCCTCTTTTTAATTTTTTTGGAAATCCTGGGTGCTCTGAATGTAAACAACTAACCAGGGATAAGATCATTAGAATACCTGCTAGCTTACTGGATGAGATTTTTAAATCGATATTATTGATTATTCCCAAAAGAGTAAATATGAGAGTGTGTCACCTGGCTGAACAACTCTCTCCTCCTCACCACTCCTCAAAGTGTGCTGGCAAAGGTGTGTTTTGCAGAGAGAACCCTCCCAGAAGGAGCAGCAGTTGCTAGGGATGAACTTCACAGTTGTAAACACCCATTAAAGATGGGATGTTCCCACAGATCCTGAGAAATGGGAAAAACTACCTCTCCAGAAAGTAAATGACTTCACTTGCACTATTGGCTTGAGGGGTGTCTCTCTGTTCAATCATAGCACAATTCCCTTGCATTTTGCCTCAAGGTGGTCATCTGTAAAATGTGAATTATTTACATTTTCTTGATGGTGACTCTGAGACATTTAAAAAGATGAAAAGCAGAGTAAAACTGTGAAGTGCTTTGAGTTCCACACAGCGATCAAGGACTGATTCCAGAGAGTGTATCGCCCACATCAACAGATGGCACTCTTTGTTAGTTTCAGTAAGATCTGCAGGACCAACTAATTGTTGTTTTATGAGGAAGTAGGTCAGCAGGAAGCACCAAGCTACAAAAGGAAAACGCCACCACAAACAACAAAAAAAAAAGCTAGCCTGTATGTTATGAACAATTCTTTGAATTATTCATTCTCATCAATGAGAGCTTGATTGAGTCATAGAGGTACAAAATTCCAAAGCACCCTCTGGAACTCAAGATGTAGCAAGTCTTTCTGGCTTGGAAGAATCTATCAGAAATAAAGAGCTCTATTTTAAAGGGAAACCTGGCTAGCAGGACATGAGGAAGCTTTTCCCTACTTCTCACCCAAAGTAGTTCAAAATTCAAGAAATTGTAGAAAATACAACGCGAAGAAAGTAGGACTCTCAGGCCTATGCTGGAATCTGGGAGGGATTTCCAGGAACGTCCAGCACCTGGGCAGAGGAGAGCCCTGAGAGCAGGGTGTGCTAGGAGTTGTATCTGTTCAAGTACTACAGCTTTTCAGATGCACAGAAAGTCAGGAGGGGAGATTCAAGGAAAAGACTGCATCATGAGCAAATGGAATTGTCAGGTAGAACATGCAGTAATAAGAGGGCTAAAAGGTGGTATATTCGCTTGTTTAACAGTAGAAAAACAGTGGTGCTAAGGTCGACTGACATACTATTTGTGTAGAAAAAGAGGCTATTTGTTTTCATGTGAGTAGAGACTAAACCCCAAAACATACAATAAATTCAAAAAGGTGCAATTGAAGGAAAAGGAACAGAATTCTTAACTCCTATGTCAAAAACACACCCCTTAAAATTACTTAAACTACTTTAGAATGATGTTTGTCATCCACTACATGAGGTGAGAAAATGTTTCCTGTATGAAGTAGAAAAGAACGTTAAAAGAGAATGAAAGAAAAGAGATTGAGATACTATTATGAGATGTGAATGATACCCAAAAGACATGCAAGAAAACTAAAAATGCAGCTGTTACTCAGAAATTCTATTCCTGAATGTGCTCATAACCCTGGAGACATTCTTACACAGGTGTGTGAGGGTTTCTAAGTGGAGTTCTTATCATATGGTGATCTGTCAACAACCCTAATGTCCATCAGGAAAACAGAGGATAAATCAATAATTTTTTGAATATTTGAAATATTTAATAGTTGACTTAAATCCACAACAAAAGCAATAAGCTTCAGAATTTGTACTATGGAAAATCAAATCAGAGATCTTAAGGACAATGGTTGAGTAGTTTAGTCAAAAAACATAGGAAAATGAAGAAAAGATGAAAATCCTAAGAAAAAGATTATAGTCATGCAAAGAACCACAATTCAACCTAAAAGCTATAGCTAATCTCAAGAAAAAGAAAACTACTGGAATAGATGTGATCATAAAAATATTCCAGAGGGGAAAATTCAATGAATAACCATACTAAATGATTTAAGCATAAAAATAAAAAGTGTTCACATATTCAAGGCAAAAATTCATGAAAAACGAGAACTAGAGCTACACAAAATTATGTTCTGGGAAAAAAATTTTGAATTCAATGATTAAGAAAGTTTATTTTAAAGCATTCAGGAAGGAAAAGAGTTAATGATTTTTAATAAAGTTGAACCACATGCTATTTATAAGACTTTATTTTCCACAAACAAAATTATGAAAATCAATGCAGCATCTCTTAAGGGAAAAATTGTGACAGTAAAAGTTTCAAGAATTGTGTTCCCAGACAACTTGACCTTCAGGAAAGAAGGAAACAGAAAGAGAGTCTCAGGTTTGCAAGAGCTCAGAAAATGAACTATCCATGTGAAAAGGTTAAAGTTGTACTCCTAGTGACCAAGAGAATAACCCTAAGGAAGACCTCAAACACAGGAAGTCAGGGCGTGTATCAAACCTGTTCAACACAAAGGTAATCTCAAGAACTGTTGCTAATTTTGTTACAGAGCATAAGGCAAATAAATCAAGTATTTAATGACAATTTTCCAGGCCTATAATTATACATTATTGCAAGAGAAAGACACTAGTGAGGGAAGATCATTCTGAGAGGAAAATGAACAAAATACCGCATTTTGAATGAAGGTAGTCAAAAACCTATTTTGTCTTTTTTTATCCCAATAATTAAAAATACAAGTGAAAGTACAATGTCAAAAAACCCCAAGATGATATTTATATACAGCAAATACTAGAGAGTGGAAAAACTTATAAGCAATATTACTAGGAAAATGTGAGAAAAGTCACAAATCAAGATAAAAGAAATGAGTAAACATGTTAGTTATAATAATTGGGGTAACTGAGAATCTGTAATAGAAGGCAAAAATAGTTCAGATCTAATTTCCTAAACCATGAACCTCATGATACTTGTAAAAGAAACCCTGAAACAAACTGGCACAGACAAGATAAAAGAATGTGCAAATATGCATCATGCATCCACAAAAGAAAACAGGATATAATTTCAGAAAAGGCAAAAGATATTAATGGTGATCAAAGGATCATCACATATTAATAGAGATGCATATCTCAAAAAAATAATAATGATTCAATTTTATAAACTAAATGAAATAATATCTATATAGAACAAGTATATCTGAAATGTGGAAAGTAAGGCATGTTGTTATGGGAGATGTCAACACATCTTGATAAACAAATATACCATTTTATATATGTATAAATAGAATTTGCTTACTGTCTCATATTTATTATCTCACTGCTTCAGGATTCCAGGCCCAGCTTAGCCGGGTCCTCTGCTCAGGGTCTCTCACAAGGCATTACATCCAAGGTGTTGCTGGTGCTAGGGTCTCACTGGGGGCTCAGGGTCCTCTCCCCAACTCAAGCCTTTGGTGGCAGAATTCATTATTTTTCAACTGCAGAACTCAGCAGCTTGCTTCTTTCAGGACAGCAGAAGTGTGCTGCTGCTAACAAACTCAACTTCTCCCTTCTCTGATCTCTATATCCTCTTTTAAAAGACTCACCTGATTAAGTCAGGTCTACTCAGGATAATTTCCTTTAATTAAAAAAAAATTCTACTTGTTTAAACTGAAAATAGAAACAAAAGCAGTTCATTCATTTCTCTTCCATCTCACCTCCCACCCCACGGGCAGACACCAATCTGCTCTTTGTATCTATGAACTTCTTTTGTTGTAACACAAACCTACATTTTAGATTCCACATTAGGAGAGACCACCTGGTACTTGTCTTTCTCTATATGACTTATTTCATCTAACAAAATGCCCTTAAGTTCCATCCATGCTGTAGCAAATGGCAAGATTTCATCCTTTTTTTATGACTGAATGACATTTCATTGGATGGTGGCTCAGTCGGTAAAGAATCTGCCTGACATACAGGAAAGCTGGGTTAGATCCCTGGGTTAGGAAGATCCCCTGGAGAAGGGAATAGCAACTCATTCCAGTATTCTTGCCTGGAGAATTCCATAGACAAAGGAACCTGCTGGACTATAGCCCATGGAGTCGAAAAAAGTCAGACACAATTGAGTGATCTAACACACAATATTTCATTGTATATACACAGTCGCCCTTCAGTATCCCTGGGAGATTGGTTCCAGGACCCCCAAGCATATCAAAATCCAGGATGTTCAAGTTGCACATAAAATGACGTAGTACGGTAAATACAGTTTTCCCTCTGTATCCCCGGATGCCCCCCTCAGATTCAATCAATCATGGAATGAAAGTGATTTAATCCATGGTACTTGAGGATTTAACCAATGAACTTGAGGGCAAACTGTTTTCCACAATTTCTTTATTCATTCATGTACTGATGGACACTTAGGTTGTTTCTATATCTTGGCTATTGTAAATAAACCTGCAGTGTACATGGGGGTGCATATATCTATTTAAGATAGTGTTTTCATTTCCTTTTGGTAAATACCCAGAAGTGGAATTGCTGGATCTTATGGTAGTTCTATTTTTCATTTTTTGAGGAAACTCCATACTGTTTCCAAGTGGCTGCACCAATTTACATTCTTAACTGTGTGTCTGTATGCTAAGTCGCTTCAGTCATGTCTAACTCTTTGTGACCCTATGAACTGTAGCCCACCAGGCACTTCTGTCCATGAGATTCTCCAGCCAAGAATACTGGAGTGGGTTGCCATGCCCTCTTCCAGGGGATCTTCCCCATGGAGGGACTGAATTCACATCTCTTATGTCTCCTGCATTGGCAGGCAGGATCTTTACCACTAGCACCACTTGAAAAGCCCGCCAACAGTATAGTAGTGTTAATTTTTTTCTCCAAATCCTCATCAACATTTTTTTTCTAATCTTTTGATAGCAGCTATTGTGGCAGGTATGGACAATGATATTTCATTGTGGTTTCAATGTGCATTTCTCTGATGATTGCTGATGCTGATCATTTATTCATATACCTGTGGCCATCCACATGTCTTGCATGGGAAACTTTATATTCAGATCTTCTGTCCATTTTTTTTTTAATTGGGTGTCTTTTTTGCTTAAAAAAAAAAAAGAGAGAGAGACTCTTCTTTCCCCATTTCATATTCTTGACTTCATTGTAGTAAATTAATTGACCATGTATATGTGGGTTTATTTCTGGGGTTTTGTTTTGTTCCATTGATCTGTGTGTCTGTTTTATGCCAATACCATACTGATTTAGGAACTATAGCTTTGCAATATAGTTTAGAGTCAGGGCACATATGGCTCCAGCTTTTTTGTTTTCTTTCTCAAGATTGTTTTGACTATTTAGGGTCTTTTATGATTCCATATGAATTTTAGAATTGTTCTATTCCTGTAAAAAAAAAAGTCAAGGGAATTTTTACAGGAATTTCACTAAATCTGTAGATTGCTTGAATAGCACAGACATTTTAACAATATTAATTCATCTAATCCATGAGCACAGAAAATCTTTCCATTTCTTTTGTCTTCTTAAATTTTCTTCATTAATGTCTGGTACTTTTCAATGTACATGTCTTTCACATCTTTGGTAAATGTATTCAAATTTTCTTCCTTTTGATGAACTTTTAAATGGGATTATTTACTTAATTTCTCTTTGTGATTGTTAATTATTCATATTTAATTATGAAAGATTTTTGAATATTAATTTTGTATCCTGTAACTTTGTTAAATTCATTTATTAGTTCTAACAGGTTTTTAAGGCAGTCTTTAGGGGTTTCTAGAGTCAGACACGACTGAAGCAACTTAGCAGCAGCAGCAGGGGCTTAACTGATAGCTCAGTTGGTAAAGAATCCGCCTGCAGTGCAGGAGACCCCAGTTCAATTCCTGGGTCAAGAAGATCCACTGAAGAAGGGATAGGCTATCCACTCCAGTATTTTTGGGATTTCATTGTGGCTCAGCTGGTTAAGAATCTGCCTGCAATGCGGGAGACCTGGATTCTATCTATGGGTTGGGAAGATCCCCTGGAGAAAGGAAAGGCCACCCACTCTAGTATTCTGGCCTGGAGAAGTCCATGGACTGTGAAGTCCGTGGGGTCGCAAAGAGTTGGACATGACTGAGCGACGTTTACTTTCAGTTTTCACTTTAGTGTTTTCTATATATGTGTGTGTGTGTTTAGTCACTCAGTCTTGTCCAACTCTCTGTGACCCCATGAACTGTAGCCTACCAGGCTCCTCTGTCCATGGGATTCTCCAGGCAAGAATACTGGAGTGGGTTGCCATGCCTTCCTCCAAGGGATCTTCCCAACCCAGGGATCGAACCCAGGTCTCCTGCATTGCAGGCAGTTGCTTTACCATCTGAGCCACCATTGAAACTACATATTGTCAGTTTTACTTCTTTCTTTCCATTTTGGATGCTCTGGTTAAGACAAAATACTATGGTGAATAAAAGTGGCAAGAAAGGGCATCCTTCTCTTGTTCCTGATTTTAGAGGAAAATCTTTTTTGTTTTTCACTGTTAAATATAAGGTTAGCTTCTGGGTTTCTCATATATAGTCTTTATTATGTGTACATTCCTTTTGTACAGGCTCTGTCAAAACTTTTGTAATAAATGAATGTTGGCTTTTGTCAAATGCTTTTCTGCAACTATTGAGATGCTCATATTATTTTTACCCTTTATTTTATTAATTATTGTATCACAATGACTGATTTTCAGATGTTGAACCATTCTTATATCCCTGGGATATATTACACTTCATCATGGTCTTTATCACGGTGTATGATCTTTTTAATGTATTGTTGAATTCAGTTTACTAATATTTTGTTAAGGATATTTGCATCTATGTTCATCAGGTAATTTTCTTGTGGCATCCTTGTCTGTTACCCATTTCATGGTAATGCTTGCCTTTTATAATGAGCTCAAAAGAAATCCCTTCTTCCTGTTTTCTGGAAGAGTTGGAAAAGGAAAATAGAGTTGGAAAATACTAATTCTTCTTAGTTGTCAAATAAACTACTATACTGAGTTCCTAAAGAAAAATACCAGACAACTATCCAAAATTGCTAAACAAATCTAATCAAGAATAAAATGATGAACAAATAAGCATGATTAGAAGGGAAAATATATAGTATTTAAAGAACTTAGATTCAAGCATGATTTTAAATATGATTTTATAAGTATTAGCACAAATAAATTAGCTAAATAAAGTTAAAAATCTCAGTGATGAGGATTCAAAGACAATGAAGGAAAATAGCTGTGAGCTAAACTACAAAGATCACTATCTATAAAAAACTGAAATTGAAAAAGTTTTCAGCTAATACCATCAAGGCAGCTGCAGAGTTGAGAGTTTTACAGGTGGTTACTTTTCAACACTGGAAATAAATTATGCCTTTAATGTAGACCCTTCTTGTCTATAATTTACAAATGGGAAAGATGGTCTAACTCGTTTTACAATTCCAGGATGACTTTTGTAGAAAAACCTAAAAATGCTTAGCATAGACACAAAAGTTTGATAAAAGATTAGAATAGTTAGTTCAGATTATATTATATTTAAAAACCCTGAATATTTGAGGATTGTTGTAAGAATACATGTATATAATTCCAAATGAATAAATCACAACAATAGGCTGAAAAATGAACATAAATATCTCAATAGACCTGGAAAATAATTTGATAAAATTTAATAACTCTCATGGGTTTT
Source organism: Muntiacus reevesi (assembly GCF_963930625.1). NCBI lineage: Eukaryota > Metazoa > Chordata > Mammalia > Artiodactyla > Cervidae > Muntiacus > Muntiacus reevesi. The sequence goes on along the minus strand of NC_089267.1, from coordinate 9,890,374 downwards.
AAAACTTACCTAATAAGTTTAAAGTGATAATTCATGCACATGATAAATGATAACTATCTTTAACATACAATCTAAATCATATTTTTATAACAACACACTGATGGAATCATAAGTAAAAAATATCTATTATTGCCACCATCTTTCCAACTGTTCTAGAAACAATAGCCAAAACAAACAAAAACCAGAAACATAAGGTATATTTGTCAATTTAAAACAGTAGGGAAACATATACATTTATTTATAGATAATATCTTTATAAGTAATCTAAGGGAATGAACTGAAAAAAGTATTGGATCTATTAACATAATTCAGTGAAATGATCAAATGCAAAATAAATATAAAAATCAATTATATTCTAATGTCAATAATGTACAATCAAAATATAATGAAAAATATATTGTGCACATAATTATCATAATATACACTTACAAAAATTATTTACAAAAGAATCATTTAAGACTATACAATGAAAATTACAAGTCGTTGTTAAAAGAATAAAAAAATTTAATTAATAAACATGCATACTTTGTGACTAAATGGGGAAAAGAGTTTAATATAATCCATCAAAATTCCAATAAATATCCTTAGATACCTATCCTCTATCTTTTCAAAGCAGTTCCAAAGATTATTAGAAATAAGTGGGAAGAACTAAAAACAACAACTAAAAAGATTCATGGAGAAAGCATGTCCCACCAGATTTTACTGAGATGTGAAAATAAGTATAACAATGGAATTAAACAGATAGACAACCAGCCAAAACCAGTAGATTACATAATAAAACAATGAATAAATCAAAAAGAATAGAAAAGCCCTGTGTGAAATAAAGGTGACATCACAAGTTAGTGAAGACATTAAAGACAACTCAGTAATAGTGTGACAATTGCTTAACAAATTGTAATAAATAAAATTCTCACTTTAAACCATGAAACAAAATAAGCTATAGACTGTAGACTGATTGGTTGGCCGTGTGGCCTAATGGATAAGGTGTCTGATTCCAGGTCAGATGATTGAAGGTTTTAGTCCCTTCATGGTCTTTGAGCTTCCAAGGTGGCATTAGTTGTAAACAATCTGCCTGCCAACGCAGGAGACATAAAAGACACAGGTTTGATCCCTGAGTCAGGAGGATCCCCTGGAGAAGGGAATGGCAATCCACTCTAATATTCTTGCCTGGAGAATCCCAGGGACAGAGGAGCCTGGTGGGCTACAATCCATGGGATCACAAAGAGTCAGACACGACTGACATGACTTAGCAATTGGATTAACTATATTAATGTTAAAAATTAAAGCCACACATACACACACACACACACACACACACACACACAAATCTAGAAGAAAATGTGGAAACCTACCAGAACTCAGAGTGAGAAGGAGCTTCTAATTAGTAAAAGCATTGGAAAAAATAATGTAAAAATTATAGTATGCACTTGACTATGGAGAATAAAACTTGAAATTTCCCTACAAAAAGAGAAAGCATCAAAAACTGAAATGAAACCTCCATTATCATAAAAAAATAAACATAATTTTAAAAGCATACAACTGGGAAAAATTCTTAACATAAACCTATATCCAAAACATAATATATCAATAAATATTGCATCTTAACCTTAAACCTCAGTAGAAACATTGGCAAAAAATGTAAAGTATCTATTCCAGGTAAAAAAAAAGAAGAAGGAAGAGAGGGAGAGGGAAAGAAAAATAAGGAAAGAAGAAATGGGAAGGAAAAAAATAAAAAATAAGCATGAGGGAAAACATTACTCAATTTCAAACACTGTTTAAGGCTTTTTGTTGTTGCTGTTGTTGCTGTCAAATAAGTGAAAATTAATTCTAAAGTTCCAGTATTGTTGGATGTGAGAATAGAACTTGGAACAACTTTTCTGAAAGGAAATTTTGATGATCTAAATCAAGAATTAATGTTCTTAGATTTAATAACTCTACTTTCAGCCATTCATATTACAGAAATAATTATGGAACTTTTGAGGGCAGGGACAGTCATTGCTACATTCACCTATATTTAGTTGAATGCAGTGTTAATCACATGAGATGTCATAAAATATCCCACATCAGTTACAGAGGGTGTCACACTTTGTTACTACAAATATCTGATATACTGAAGTTTAGACATTAGTTGATGAATTAGAGTCTAGTGGAGATTATCTGTGTGATGTTACTTTTACTACCTGAGTGGGAAAGAAACAGCAATACCAAATGCCCCAGAAATTTGCCTTTCTTATTGATATGCACATCAGAACTCACCAATGTGTGTCATGAAGAAGAAAAAAATCAGAACCACTTACAGAACTGAGTTGGATGCAGCCATTGAAAACCTTGTTTGGAAGAAGTTTGGTGAGATGGGTGACTTCTCAGGCTACAGTGGAGGCAGAAGGTAGCCTTGGGGGACAGTGACCCCCTCTTTCACGGAATAACCAGAAAGAAGTTGTCCTGTGTTAGAAGTGGTGGCTTCTGAGACATCTTTCTTTTAAACTTTCCTGACTCGTCCAAATATGAAGTAGTGAGCAGATATTATTTTCACGAGCAGAAAGAAATCATTGTTAACAAATAATATTGTAAAATAAAGTACATTTACAAACTAATCCTGTAATCCTCTTTCCTTCCTGATTCCTACACCAATTAAAACCTATAGTAAATATTTACAGAACAGGATTTATGCCTTCCTAATTGACCTTTAGCAGCATCAGCAGCAGCAGCAATTGACCTTCTAGGGTCAATTCTATCACGTACGAGAGAAAGAGCCCCTGGTGGCGTGAAGTAACTTGATCTGCAGCATGTCTTCATCTAACTTCCAAAGACAATTTGTGGCTGTTGAAGCATAAACGTTTAATTAAAAACTAAACAAAATATCATCATGACATATCACTTCACCTTGTGTGAAAACATACTCGATTCTTTGAGGAAAGGAGTAAGTATTCCAGACTACATAGGTATGCTTTAGTTAACACTCTTCATTCACATTTACAGGGAACCAAGTTAAATGCCCTCTCTGGGGAGAAAAATTTAAAAGCACAGAGTGACTTTCACTGGACTTCATGAACTAGCCAACTGAAAGCATATTTTTAAATGCCCTTAAAAAGTGTTTCAGGGTTGTGGGGTTAACACAATACAGTTCAGTTCAGTCGCTCAGTCGTATCCGACCCTGCAATCCCACGGACCACAGCAAACCAGGCTTCCCTGTCCATCACCAACTCCTGGAGATTGCTCAAACTCATGTCCATTGAGTCGGTGATGCCATCCAACCACCTCATCCTCTGTCGTCCCCTTCTCCTCCTGCCTTCAATCTTTCCCAGCATCCAGGGTCTTTTCCAATGAGTCAGTTCTTCACATCAGGTGGCCAAAGTATCAGAGTTTCAGCTTCAGCATCAGTCCTTCCAAAGAATATTCAGGGTTGATTTCCTTTAGGACTGAATTGTTTGACTCCTTGCAGTCCAAGGGACTCTCAAGAGTCTTCTCCAACACCACAGTTCAAAGGCATCAGTTCTTTGGTGCTCAGCTTTCTTCATACTCCAAATCTCACATCCATACAAGACCACTGGAAAAACCATAGCTTTGACTAGACAGACTTTTGTTGGCAAAGTAATGTCTCTGCTTTTCAATATGATGTCTACAAAGTGTGGACAAATTTCCTGTTGTTATTGTGTTCTTAATCCAAGAATCTTTGTAGGAGAAGACAAATCTCACTTTGGGGTTTCTGTACTGCATCCATAAATCTGGTCCCAAAACTGCCTTACTAATAACTTTTGATTCCAAAAGGCACATAAAACATCTCAGAAGTGCATTTTGGGTCTTCATTTATTTCTTGGGAGAATAGCAGTCATCATCAATGTGTATTCTTGACATATCATTGGATTTCCATTCCCAAACATTTTGAATTACTACCTAAAATACTCTTTTAAGGAATGTTTTTTATTTAGCCATCCTCAGCTAACTTGCTGGAGCATATTTGTTTTCCCTGAACTGGACCATTTCAATTCTGCTTTCCCAAACCCTGGGAAAAAATATCTTAGGATTCTTTGTTGTTGTTCAGTCACTCAATTGTGTCCAACTCTTTGTGACTCCATGGACTATAGCATGTCAGGCTTCCCTGTCCTTCACTATCACTCAGACTTGGCTCAAACTCGTGTTCATTGAGTCAGTGATGCCATACAACCATCTCATCCTCTGTCACCCTCTTCTCTTCCTGCCTTCAATCTTTCCCAGCATCAGGGTCTTTACCAATGAGTTGTCTCTTTGCATCAGGTGGCCATAGTATTGGAGTTTTAGCTTCAGCATCAGTCCTTTCAATGAATATTTAGGTTGATTTCCTTTAGTAGTAACTGGTTTGATCTCCTTGCTTTCTAAGATTAGGATTCTTAATTTTTACATATTATATTATAACACAAAAATGAACTGGAAGTACTTCTACTTTTGACTTTGGGGGAAGGAAAATATCACTTCCATTTTCCATTGCTTGAAAGAAAATGTATAAGCAATAATTGTTTTCTTTTTTAAATTTTTTAAGCTGATGGTGCCATTTTGTTTATATGTAAATAAAAACTCCAAGGCAGTGTTCCTCAGCCTAGGCACTAGTGACATTTGGGCTGATCCTTTGAGCAGAGATGGTGGGGGAGAGGGTGTCCTATAGATTGTAGCACACAGCAGCGGCCCTGTCAATAGCATCCCTCCAAGTGGTAACAACCAATGTCTGCAGACCTTGTCAAAAGTCCCTTGGGAAGGCAAAATATCTCTGGCTGAGAATTCTGCTCCAAATTATATCACCCACAGAGAGCTGTGGAGTATATACCTATCTTCTTCCTCTATTACAAAATCTTCAAAATGTGAAAATGCCTGTGTTTCAAATGTTGTGACTACTTGTTGCCATACATTCTACTATTCCTTAAATAGCCTACCTAAAGTGAATAAGCAAGTAAGCTTTTCCATATCCTTTAAAGAAAAGCAGCTGACAAAAAAAAAACTGGCATTCAGATTTTACAGGTAACTGTCACTGAAAATTCAGCTGACTTCCCTTTATATTATTTCCTGGTTCTAACTTCCAGGTCAGCTACTTCAAATCCTAAAAGATGATGCTGTGAAAGTGCTTCACTTGATATGCCAGCAAATTTGGAAAACTCAACCATAGTCACAGGACTGGAAAAGGTCAGTTTTCATTTCAATCCCAAAAAGTCAATGCCAAAGAATATTCAAACTACCACACAACTGCACACATTTCATATGCTAGCAAAGCAATGCTCAAAAATTTCAAGCTAGGCTTCTGCAGTACATGAATCAAGAACTTCCAGATGTACAAGATGGATTTAGAGGAGACAGAGGAAGCAGAGATCAAACTGCCAACAGCTGTTGGATCATAGAAAAACAAGGGCATTCCAAAAAAACATCTACTTCTGCTTCATTGACTACACTAAAGCCTTTGACTGTGTGGATCACAACAAACTGTGGAAAATTCTTAGATGAGAAAACAAGACCATCTTATCAGACTCCTGAGAAACCTGTATGTGGGTCAAGAAGCAAAAAATTGGGAAAGGAGTACATCAAGGCTGTATATTGTAACCCTGTTAATTTAACTTAATGCAGAATACATCACGCGAAATGCCAGGCTGGATGAAGCTCAAACTGAAATCAAGATTGCTGGGAGGAATATCAAAAACCTCAGATAAGCAGATGACACCACCCTAATGGCATAAAGTAAAGAGGAACTAAAGAGCCTCTTGATGAAAGTGAAAGAGAAGAGTGAAAAAGCTGACTTAAAACTCAAAATTCCAGAAACTAAGATCATGGCATCCAGTCCCATCACTTCATGTCAAATAGATGGGGAAACTGGAAACAGTGAGAGACTTTATTTTCTGGGGCTCCAAAATCACTTCAGAGAGAGACTGCAGCCATGAAATTAAGATACTTGTTCCTTGAAAGAAAAGCTATGACAAACCTAGCTAGTTTTGTCTAATATGCCAAACAAACTTAGTATATCAGAAAGCAGAGACATCATTTGCTGACAAAGGTCCACATAATCAAAGCTTTCATTTTTTCAGTAGTCATGTAAAGGATCTGAGAGTTGAACAATAAAGAAGGCTGAGCACCAACGAATTGATGCTTTCGAACTGTGGTGCTGGAGAAGACTTTTGAGAGTTCCTTGGATAGCAAGGAGGTCAAACCAGTAAACCCTAAAGGAAATCAACCCTGAATATTCATTGGAAGAACTGATGCTGAAACTCCAATACCTAGGCCACCTGAAGCAAAGAGCTGACTCATTGGAAAAGACTGATGCTGGGAAAGATTAAAGGCGGGAGGAGAATGGGGTAATGGAGGGATGGGACGTTTGAACGGCATCACTGACTCAGTCAACATGAGTTTGAGCAAACTCTCTGGGAGATAGTGAAGGACAGGGAAGCCTGGCGTGCTGCAGTCCATGGGGTTACAAAGAGTTGGACATAACTGAACAACTTAACAACAACAAGTTCTGACTTGGTCACAGTGAAAGTGTGAGTTGCTCAATTGTGTCTGACTCTTTGTGACCCCATGGACTGTAACCCGCCAGGCTCCTTTGTTCATGGGATTCTCCAGGCAAGAGTATTGGGGTGGGTTGTGATTTCCTTCTTCGGGGGATCTTTCTAACCCAGGGATAGAACCAGGGTCTTCTGCGTTGCAGGCAGATTCTTTATCAGCTGAGCCACCAGGGAATCCCTGGGTGATAAAAGTCATTTAAATGATGTGTTCAACTGTTGTTTCAAAAGTCCAAATAAAGAGACTTTTTTCAATAAGAAGCTGATAATAAAATTCATACAAATGCATATGTTCTTATTCATAGACTTTGTAAGTAATGTAGCAATGGAGAAGTGAGAGTGTCTGTATCAGTGACATACATTTTAAAGAGATTTTTATAGCTTCAATGAAACACGTTTATTGGAAATTTTTCAGAAAACACAGAAAAGTGTATATATCACCATAATCCTACATAAGCACAAGTAGGTTCTTATCTTTTTAGGTTTTATTTTACCTATATAAATATGAAAGTGACAGTGTTGGTCACTCGGTCATGTCTGACAGGCTCCTCTGTCCACAGGATTTCCCAGGCAAGAATACTAGAGTTAGTAGCCATTCCCTTCTCCAAGGGATCTTTCTGACTCAGGGATTGAACCTGGATCTCCTGCTTTGAAGGTAGATTCTTTACCATCTGAGCCACCAGGGAAGCCCCTCATATAAATATATCCTATACTATATCCTTCAGTTCAGTTCAGTTCAGTTGCTCAGTCATGTCTGACTCCTTGCGACCCCATGGACTGCAGCACGCCAGGCCTCCCTGTCCATCACCAATTCCCAGAGCTTACTCAAACTCATGTCCATTGAGTCGATGATGCCATCCGACCATCTCATCCTCTGTCGTCCCCTTCTCCTCCTGCCCTCAATCTTTCCCAGCATCATGGTCTTTTCCGATGAGTCAGTTCTTCGCATCAGGTGGCCAAAGTATTGGAGTTTCAGCTTCAACATCAGTCCTTCCAATGAACACCCAGGACTGATCTCCTTTAGGATGGACTGGTTGGATCTCCTTGCAGTCCAAGGGAATCTCAAGAGTCTTTTCCAACACCACAGTTCAAAAGCATCAATTCTTCAGCACTCAGCTTTCTTTACAGGATATCTGATTTACTTTCTTTACAGTATATCTTTCTTTACTATATCCTTAACTGATCACAATTTATGTTCCCCTCTGCAAGTTAAACATGATGTTTGATAGGTATTAAGGGCAAAATTTTGTAATTATAAATATACTCAACTTTCTCAATTATTTGTCACAGCAGTACTGCATACAAGATTGGATTACCTATTTTCAGCAATAATCTCCACATGCTACAGTTTTCCTCTCTGTTTCTCTGCCCCATAGGCTTTGGCCATAGTGAGAAGTGAGCCCTCAAATACAATTAGAGCTTGTTTTTTTTCATTCTGTTCTGTGTGTCATCTAGATATAGATGTCCAAAGCCCTGCCAATTTTTCTGAGAATTCTGGGGGAAGGATAGGAGGGTTTTACATTTTCATGGCCATCTATTTTTTTCTTTTGCACTTCATGGATCCATTGAAACAAAACAAACAAGTTATAACAATAATAACAAAGCTTTTCATGTGTTTAGAAGATGTCGCTGAACATTTGTCCTTAAACCTTAGAAATTCTCTTTCTGGAGGACAAAAGAACTTGGGTCCCCCAGTCTTGGAATCTTCAGGAACTGTTTCATCCTCTGTAGTTCCCAATTCATAGCCTCTCCCTGGTGCTTTGCATTCATTCTTTTCCCCCAGGAGCAGGGAAAATTTCCGTTTACTACACAGAGTTCTTTGCCCACTGCCCTAGCCTCCTGCCTCCCCTTTAGGTCTTGTGAGAACTTGTGATAGTTAGGAGGCCTGGGCACCTAGGGTCATGGACCCAACCTTACCTGTGTCCCCTCTGCATTCTCTATAAAGTGGGAGATGTTAAAAACTTTGGCGACTCTTATGGTACTGGACCCTTAGGGATTTGCTCTTTAGAGGTCCCTCACATTAAAATTCTTTTGAATTTAAAAAAAAAGAGAGAGAGAGAGAGCCTTGGTGACTCATGCAATGGTCTGCACTGCAAGTTCAAACAAACTGGCAACTCCCATCCTCAGGACAATACAGGGAAGGAGACACACCATTTATTATTATCATCATCCTCTGTACAGGCTCAGAGGACTTAGTGGCCTCACTGAGACCCATGGAAATAGCAGAGCTCAAAAATGTCTCTTAGCCCAAGTACCACAGCAAGTTGCCTTCTCTTCATCTGGAGGGAAAGTTAATGGATTTAATGACACACATTGGAGAAGGAAATGGCAACCCACTCCAGTGTTCTTACCTGGAGAGTCCCAGGGGCGGGGGAGCCTGGTGGGCTGCCATCTATGGGGGTCGCACAGAGTTGGACACGACTGAAGCGACTTAGCAGAAGCAGCAGCAGTGACACAGTGAAGGTTCTTTCCAAATTAAAATAAAAGAAAAATCCAACATTTATTGCTGTGTTTATTTTCAGACAACTTTGGAAAGATTCCACTGACAAGAGAATGCTCTGGTTAGAATTCACGTAGTTTCCACAAATACTCTTTCCAAATAGCTGTATGTGTGGTAGTCACTCAATCGTGTCCACCTCTTTGCAACCCCATGGACTGTAGCCCCCAGGCTCCGTCTGTGAGATTTCCCAGGCATGAATACTGGAGTGGGTTGCCATTTCCTCCTCCAGGGGATCTTCCCAGCCCAAGGATCGAACCTGAGTCTCCTGCATCTTCTGCATTGGCAGGCAGATTCTTTGCCACTGAGCCACCTGGGAAGCCCCCAGATGGTAGAGCACATTATAATATAAAAGTTTACATATTAGGATTAAAAAACATTACATTCTGACAGTAATTTTTACTCCCATAATGATTCTTTAATTTTTTTCTACACTTGTTTTTTATATTTATCCTTTTCTTTATCTACTGACAGGAGATCCAAATATTTGGTGATCCAAACATCAATTCAGTTTAGTCCCTCAGATACACACACACACACACACACACACACACACACACACACACACACACCTTTTCTTCCTTCATGGTTTCTACTAATGATTCTTTCCTTGCTTTTGAATATTTACGATGCAGACTACTAGTCTAGCAGATTTATTTCCCTTTTATCCAAGAAGAACTGATTCCAAAAGAGCCCCAGTGGAGCACCTCAGAACAGCCTCAATATTCTCCTTCACTGAGACAGAAAATTAGCAATGAATCATATCTGAAAAATCTGGAACCCCCCAAATGCATAAATATCATTTCCTCAAATATTCTGTATTCCAGATTTCTAGTTCCTTTGTAACTTTCCACAGAATCTTCTGCATAATTTTCATTCATTTCTCAAGCTACGGAGTTCACAATTGAAAACATTTTCTATTGAGTCTTCCTGTGTGCTGAGTCAAATGGTTTCAAACGACGCAATTACTTCATGAAAAAACAAACAGGCATTTAACAAACACTCTTCCGTACCCAGTCTGTACTAGAATCTGCGGGCTCCAGAGGCACAGTTGTTCTCAAGCATACAAAAAAAGATAGTCTACTACATTATGAATTGCTTGTGAAGAAAACATAATAATTTCACAATGTATCCATTATATTTGCTTTCTTAAAACCACCATAGATTGGTACATTCCTGATTAATGTAAGTAGCAAGGAGAAGGAATGGCAACCCACTCCAGTATTCTTGCCTATGAAATACTATGGACAGAGGCGCCTCGGGGGCTACAGTCCAACGGGTTGCAGAAGAGTGGACATGATTTAGCTAATGCACAACAGCAAAAAGCAACAAGGACCTACTATTTAGCATAAGAAACTCTATTCAATACTCTGTAATGACACATTGGGGAAAAGAATCTAAGAAATAGATTGAATATATGAATAGGTGAGTATATGTATACGTAAAACTGATTCACTTTTTTGTACACCTAAAACTAACACCAATATAAATTAGTTTAAAAAGAAACAATATTCACACCTGAAAAAAAAAGTCAAATCAAACAATGATTCTCCTCCCGCCCAATGGCAACATCCCTCAAAGGAAAAAGTCTTTTATGTGTCTGCTTTTGGAAAAATCAAATAATAACCTTATTTGAAAAGAAAACATGAAATTTAAAGAATAATGTACATTATATTTGTCTTTTTATCTCTTTGTGCACGTGAGCCTCGACTGTGTAAAATGAGGTTTTAGTTCCTTTACGGTAGTTCTTTCCTCAACATCTCTACAACTTTGATAATTTCATTATTGCTTTAAGTTTTTCTCCTTGTAATTTAGAAATATCTACTGACATTTGTGTTTCTCATCTGGTAAATGTTGCTCAGTTTCTTGACACCCTTCTGGGTGGAGTGAGGCTGTTAGCACCTCTATCCATCTCCCCACTTTTGGTCTTATCTCTCATCTTCTACCTCCTATCAGCTAGGATTCATTTCTTTTTTCATGGTAGTAAAGTGGACTGCAAATTATACAAGCTGATAAAAAATATTTTTATAATTTAAGTCAGGTCGAGTTGTTTTTTCTTCACTGAGCATCTCCTACATTCCAACTTGCTGGCCAGGAAAAGGGGTGCAACCATCAATTTTGTGTAAACACTGTATTTCAAAGGGATATATGGTTTCCTTAATCTGTGAGTTAGAGTTAATTATATATCTCATAAAACAAAACAAAATGATAAGATGAAGTTCTGCAGTGGTTCTAAATAAAGATCTTAGTAGGATAACCTTTGAAAATAAAATCATGATGGAATATTATCCAAAAACAAGGAGATGCCTTGTTTATTTTCTAAAAGAGACTACTAAAATTGAAGGAAATGGGTGTATACTAATTCTAGTGGAAAGGTTTATTGCATTTGAAACATATTCTAAGGGATTATTGTATTAAGCATAACAACTACTGATGGATAATGTGGTAACTGACCATGATTTTAGTATAATTTATACTATGCATTTCAGTTTGTATCTAAGTCAAATATCCTATTTTTGAGTTAAACACCTGGTTTTGCAGAAAACCCATAAATACGTGTTTCCCATAACTTTAATTTTAAAAAATAAGTGTAATAAACTTTCCCCATCGTGTATCACTATGTTTTTCTGCCTCTCTGAAAACAGTTTTGAGATGTTGTGCCTGGTGAATCAGATTCTGCTTTCTCTGGGAAGGAACAACAGAATCCTCTTCCTGTTGGCCTTACTACACGTTCTGTGTAAGTGTTGTGAGCTCAGGAGCCCCAGAGTTTACCTATGGCTCAAAGCATGTCATTATGCATAGGGCTTCCCTGGTGGCTCAGATGGTGAAGAAGCCGCCTGCAATGAGGGACACCTTGGTTCAGTCCCTGCCTTGGGGAAGACCCCCTGGAGGAGGGCATGGCATCCCATTCCACTATTCTTGCCTCGGGAATCCCATGGATGGAGGAGCCTAACGGGCTTCAGTCCACAAGGTGGCCAAGAGGTGGACACCACTGGGAACCAAGCACAGCAGACACATGCATCTAATAACGTGGTATTAGCATTTCAGAAAGCATTTTAGACAACTTATGCAAAAATATACATAAAAATGTAAGATAGAAATGTATCAGGTCAGCTCAGTTCAGTCACTCCGTCATGTCCGGCTCTTTGCGCCCCCATGAATCGTAGCACGCCAGGCCTCCCTGTCCTTCACCAGCTCCTGGAGTTTCCCCAAACTCATGTCCATTGAGTCGGTGATGCCATCCAGCCATCTCATCCTTTGTCGTCCCCTTCTTATCCTGCCTTCAATCTTTCCCAGCATCAGGGTCTTTTCAAATGAGTCATCTCTAATATAGGTGAAAAATAAATAAATGAAGACAAGATAAACATTATGTTTATATATATTTAAAAAACACAGTGCAGGGGCCATAATACTTTCCTAAATCAAGATGTAAATTTAGTTCAGAGCATCTTGATAGCTCAAAGATTTAATTCAGAAGAAACAAAATTTCTCCTAATATTAAACTCTAAAACAATTTTCTTTAAGGACTGTGGCCCAAGATAAAATAGGGACAGAAGTTTAGAGTACCTATCACCTGTGATTTCTGGAATTTTCTCTCTGTTCCTTCACATATTTATAAATAACTCTTATTATAAACGTATCCTACAACAAGGAAACACTCCAGGGTTAGGTTCAAGAAATAAGAAAAATATGTTTTGTAAAAGCAGTATTAAAAACATCTAATATTGTGGTTCCTAAAATGAATTTTCCCCCATTTGAGTCCAAAATAGAAAGGAAAACAAGCAGATTTTTCATCTATGCTCTCTCTATATAGATATTATTTCATTGTTCCTAATAACAATATCTTCAAACCAGTGAATTGGATCCAGTGAATTGAAGAAAAGTCAAATGGTAATCTAGTTTGTCTAAAACACACAAAAATCCAGAGGCAAATCAATGATCAAAATGCAGAAGATGGGAATCCATTTATATGTTATGCTCACTGATGAAACAATATTAAGATGACAGTATCTTAAATGTAAAAATACAGAGAAAATAATATTAATAATTGGTCATATTACCACTGATCATGTGATACAATTTATAAAAGATCTTATATCTGTGCATTAAAAAAATTATCTTTACAAATGCTAAATTACCCCAAAGTCACAGTTTCCCTAGTTACATTTAAATATGTGTTAAAACTGAGAGATCTCTAAATCAGCAACAGCTCTCCTGTCCCATATTGGACAACTGATGAAAAAATCATTAAGAAAAATCTTTGAAATTATCACTTAATGAATGAAGCATCACCATGATAGAGTCATGAATGCCATCCAGAGAATTAATAAAATATTCATTGCCTGTAATAGATTGCTAACACCCAATACTGTTTTTGTCTTACACTTAATAAGTCATGCCTATCTGATTCATATTCATTAATTCTTCCACAATTTTCAATCAGAAAGTGAAATCTGTGCAGCTAATTAGTTGAAAATAACAACTGCTGGTTCAATTAAATTTAGCAAATTTCACATTGTAGTGTTACCATATGTACATTTGTTAGAAGTAATATTTAAACTTCTGTGCTAGATTGCATATTTTTGAACAAAGTAAACAAATTACATTATGACACATGGAAATATTTCTAAAAACATGTCTTTGGTTTTCTCTTTGAAAATTAAGCACAATTGCCTTAAGTGAATCCTTAATGCGTGAGTGCTAAGCCACTTCAGTCATGTCTGACTCTTTGTAGACTGACTCTTTGTGATGCTATGGACTGTAGGTCACCAGGCTCCTCTGTCCATGGAGTTGTCCAGGTAAGAGTACTGGAATGGATTGCCATGCCCTCCTCCAGGGCATCTTTCTGACACAGGAATCAAACCAGTATCACTTGTGTCTCCTGCATTGGCAGGCGGGTTCTTTAACTCTACCATCACCTGGGAAGCCCTAATAAATGCTTGAAAAGTTACTTGATTATATGGGTATAAATCTGACCCAGACAATGACAACTTCCATGTAAAGCTGTGCATATTGTCAGTCATAGGATACATTCAAATTTTTTCATAGCATCTTCTCCATTAAAAAAGAGAGAAAAAGGAAACAAAGAAAGAAAGAAAGAGGCGACAGAAGGAAGACGCTCTGAAGTACAGCTTTGCTCTAAAATTAAGAGGCAGAAATTTCATTCACATCTAGTTTGAAGGAAAACTGATGGGCTCAAAAAATATTTCAGATGGGAAAATGTGCAGTCAGAGGAAATATTAATAGGCTGCTATCGGGCTAATATATTGACACATGCTTACAGAAAAGACTTGGCACAACATCCTAGAGAAAACACACTGTTGACAAAATGCTCCTGTGGTTGAACCTCAACGTCCCTCCATGAGGCAGACAGAGTTTGGGATATTGACCTTTCATGTTAGTCATTAAGAGCTTTGGACCAGAACCTGAATCATCTGATAAACTTTAGTCTTGGCTCCATACTATCTCTTAAAGTTAATAAGGTGTGGTAAGTTACAATCATGAAAGCAAGATGATAACAAAAGCCATTCATCGCTTCTTTGACCTCTCTCTCTTTCTCTCCTTTTCATTCTTTTGGTTCATTGTACAGATCATCATTAAAAAATGAAATCTGGTCAGCAAAATACTTTCAGCCGGGCTTCTCTGGTGGCTCCATGGTAAAGAATTCACCTGCCAATGCAGGGACAGGGGTTCCAGCCCTGATCTGGGACGATCTCACTTGCCATGGAGCAAGTAGCCCAGGTGCCCCAACTATTTAACCTGTGCTCTAGCGTAAGGGGAACAGCAACTGCTGAGACCATGTGCCACAACGAGAAGTCCACACACCCTAAAGCCTGTACTCTGCAACAAGAGAAGCCACTGCAAAGACTGGCTGCACGCAGCTACAAGGCAGTCCCCATTCACCACAACTAGAGAAAGCCTCTGCAACAAGGAAGACCCAGGACAGCCAAAAATAAATAAATGCAATTATTTTTAAAGTGCATGCAGAAGAGGTCATGTCTGCACAAAACTGTTTTAATTGCAAAGTCTGTTACCAGAAGAAATAAACTGAAGGTGTCAGCTATTTGAAGTACAAATAAATGTGGTTTGATTTTTAACATTTGCAAATATGTGTTATCAAAACTGTTTTCATCATACTTAATTCGCTTTCAGTAAAGAGCTCTCTATAAAGCTTAGGAGCACTGTATGACCATCAACAAGTGGGTAACCCTATTCATAGCAAAGAAACAATAGAGAACTTATGATTTGCAAGCTTTTGTGTTAACAGCTTCAGTCTTGTATAACTAGTGGTCTATTTAACTCTCTCCTCTCTCTGTATGTTAATGTTATATACATACTATATACCTGGAGAAGGAAATGGCAACTCACTCCAATATACTTGCCTGTAAAATCCCATGGACAGAGGAGCCTGGCGGGACTGCAAAACAGTCGGACACGACTTAGCGACTAAACAGGAGCATGTAATATTCTACTTGGCTATATAATTTAACATCTTTTTAAGATAGAATGCGAGTTTCTTAAAGAAATAAAGCTCACAGTAAAGATGACTTGCATACAGAAATTAGTTTTTTGTATTATTTTTCTTTGCAATTTTCTTTTAGAAAGAAAAAAAAGACCTGGCAAGTGCCATGAGCACCTGCGTTTTGCAGCAGAATGGAAACTGACACCCCCCCACCCCCCATCACTTGCAGATCCCTGGCATTCCGACGATTTTATTAAAGGCAGAAACAAGAGCTACGGACTGCGGCGCAGCATCTTGAGCGCTGCCTGACGGAACCCTTGGCGCAGAGCCCCAAAGGGAAGGCCAGGCCTGAACTGGAACAGTCACCGGCCGCAGCGAGTTTGTGCGGCTTGCTTTCCTGCGTGAACTTCGGCCAGAAAAGGAGTGTAAGTTCGGGGTGGGGAGCAGGACAACTACAAGGAGGAGCGTCCAGCGTCCCCACTTTCGTCTGCATCTCATACTCTAGTACCGCCCTGCAGCCCGGCGCTCCCCCGGACTAAACCTACGCTGGGCGACTCCTCCCGGCCCAGCCCACTCGCTCCGGCGGCGGTCCGGTTCCCCCAAGGCCCTCGAAGCAGAGGGCTCCCAGGGCTCGGGGCGGGTGTGTTGCCGGAGTCGCCTTCTATTGGCTCGCCTCCCGGGGCCGGGCCGCGCTACCCGGATTCTGATTGGATGGAGCTGGCCCCAGCGGGCCTCACTCATTGGAGGGAACCGGTGGGGGCGTGGCCGGGGCGGGGCGTGGCCGGGTCCTGACGGAGCGCGCCGGCGGCGGAGAACCGAGCGGGGCTGAGCGGCCACCGGGCCGGGGCTGCGGGCGGCGCGGAGCCTGCGGAAGGCCGGGTGGCGCGGAGCCTGCGGAAGGCCGGGTGGCGCGGGGCGGCCGCCGGCGGGCGGCGCCGAGTCTCGCGGGGCGGCCGCTCCGGGGGCGCGCCTGTCAGCGCCCCTCGCCTCCCCGGCGGCGCCGCGGCCCGTCAGCTGTCAGGGGGCGGCGGGCGGCGCGGGACACAAAGGGCGCGCGGGCGGCCGGTGCGGGACAACGGCGCCGCCCGGCCCGACCCGACGGCCCCGCCGAGCCGCGCGGCCCGGGAAAAGTTTGCGGCTGGTCCGCGGGGCGACCCGGCCCCCGGGGGCTCCGGGGCGCGTCGTCGCGGGGCCGCGGTGAGTTGGCTTCGGGCCGCCGGGGTGGGGAGGGGGCGGCGGGGAGAGACCGGGGGAGGGCCGGGGGCCGCGGCCGTGGGGGCGCGGGGAGGGGGCCGGGGCGCGGGGCGCAGGCGGGGCGGGCGAGGCGCGAGGGCGCTCCCAGACACGGGGCCCGCCGGCCCGACCCGCGGCCGGCCGCCTTCGCCCCCATGTCCTCCCCGGGGCTGCAGCTGCGCGACCATCGCGGCACCCTCTCCCCACCCCCTGCCCCACCCCCCAGATTCCGAGGCGAACTCGGGTCGCGGTTCTGCCTGGGCCTCAGTGCGAGCCGGACAGCGAAGTGCCGGGCCGAGACCTTGACGTGCGCCCGGAACCCCCCCACCCCCACCCCCTTTAGCCCCGGAGAAGGAACTTGTCAGCCTCGTGTTTTCAAACATCTATTTGTGAAGGTCGCTCTCAGGGTGCGGGGGCAAAATTCATTCCCCATCGCTTCCTTTTTAAAGCGCCTCAGGACTGGCCAGCTTTGCGGCAGCCCTCGAAGTTGTATAGGGCCAGGCTGGGGACGGAGCCAAGCTCAAGGTGAAGTGGCAGGTGCCCCAGCAGACCCTCCACGCCCTCCGGACTCTGTTTAGGAGGAAAACAGAGCTTTGGTTACCCATGGGAGACAGTAAACAGGACGGCTGTTTGGTGGTGGTTCTCTGATTTGCTGCTGCTTTCTACGGAAAACTTTCGTGTGAAGGCTGTGGGGGGAGGGAATTCTAGTTTCCGACAAAGAAGTGAAAGAAATTGTCTCTTCCAATCAAAGTAAATCTTAAGCTAATGTAAATCTTCCCTGCAGGAGTGGTAGCACACAATGCAAGTGTATCTTGATCTAATTTTAATGAAGGGTTGAAAATAGCTGCTGTGTTCAGTTATCACCGAGGCCAAAACGGCTCACTTACATAATCTTCTTTGTTGGGATATCTTAGTGGCATGTATAATTTTGATAAATGATTAATGTTAGAGGTTTGGCCTTTATGGTATTGAAATAATGTCTTGACAGGTTGTGTCGCGATACCGTGCAGTGTGAACTTTTGGTTATCTGGATAACCTGCATTATTTTCCATACAAAGTGAAATGAAACATTTTCCCTAACCAGAATTGTCTCCACTATGAAATGTGGACTCAATACTGAATCAGGAGAAATTCTCTTGTTCTCTCAATGATAAATTCCCCAGGTTTTCTCACTATTCATACAGTGCCTTCTAGAGGCCAGGTGCTCCACTCAGCATTTTTTCCTGCTCAAGAAGTTTATAATAACAAAAGTTGATTTTTTTGAAAACGTGAATGCATAAATACCAATACTCAACAAATATTTGCTGAATAAAATACAAGATACTCAGATAAAAATAATAACTTGCCCATCCTTAAGAAGAATTGTTACTGTGCTTTAGGGGAAAGAAAGAAGGTATCATAAAGATCTGACAGAAAAGCTGAGCTTAATTCTAGTGTGTAGCCTGAAAGTGTATAGCTTAAAATAAAGATACAGATTTGGAAAGAGACAAAGAACAATGATAGGGCTTCTAGGAGAAAGATAGTAATATTGATTTAACATAATACGTTTTATGACCTCACTTTCTTTGAAGAACACAACCTATGAAGAGGTGTGTTTTTAATCAGTAGCTGTTTGCATTGTGATTGAATGTCTAGTTAAATGTCCTAATCATATCCTTAATATTTTACTTGAGTGCTGTCTGGTTTTTAAACTCATTTTTTTTAATAGCTTGAAGTAAACTTTCCAGGGCAGTTCAGTTGAATGAGAAAAAGTATACCTTTTGAAATCACTTAAATATTCAGTGAGAATGTCACTCCAGTCTTACACCAGATCAAAAGTAAGTACTGTCAGGAGCATCTTGCTGAAAAGGTCTTCACTCTAGACAGATGGGGGTGTGTGTGTGTGTGTGTGTGTGTGTGTGTGTGTACTTAGTTACATCAGAAAAATAAGTCCCTAACATTTGTGAGTGTGGAAACTTCTGGAAAGCCTGGTGGCCTTATTTAAAAGTAACCACTCCACGTAGAACCTGGCATTGCTATGTGAATAAGCTGTCTTTATAGAATGTATGGTCACCTGAGAGCAGGTTTGCTGGCTGGGCAGCCCTGTAGGGGGTCAGGGCTGTGGATCAGAAATTGAGATCCTTAGACCCCTGTATCAGAATCTCCTGTAGTTCTTGCGAAACTCCAGACTCCTGGGCGCCTTCCAACCCTGGAAGAGTCAGACTATCTATGAGCAGACTCTGGAACCTGTATTCTTCCCAGAAAGAGTTTATCACACTAAATCTTGAGAATTAACGTTAGTGTTTTCTTGCCAGTGTTTAGTGACAACTGTTGCTTTCCAGGAACACCGGAAAAGCCTCCCCATATGCCCACTGTCCTCATCACTTCTCCTCCAGCACCAGATAGATTGGCTTCGCCTCTTAGTGGGGCTGTGTGGCCACGGAGCCCTCCACGAACCACTCCTGCAAGCGGAATTAAGGTTGTCTCAAGGCACAAGGCCCAAGAGACCCCTCCTACTATGGGACCACCCCCACCCCCAGCCTGTGTGTAATCTGCCAGAGTGCCAGCTGCCTCCTCTTCAACTGTCCAGATAAGGTTTCGGGCAAATAATTGGAAAAGGACCCCAAGGGACAGGAGACCTGGGGAAGATCAGAGCAGGAATGCTGGGTGGAAAGCTGTGCCCTCGACACAGTGCCGCACTCACTTTGGAAGAGTTTAGTCAGGAGGCTGACAGTCAGCAGGCAGGTGTGTGTGGTGAGCCCAGCGCTTGGCCCTCTCCTTCAAAACCTTCATCTACAAACCGTATGTTAGTCACTCAGTCATGTCTGAGCCTTTATGACCCACCAGGCTCTTCGGTTCATGGAATTCCCCAGGCAAGAATACTGGAGTGGGTAGCCCACCCCTTCTCCAGGGGATCGTCCCAACCCAGGCACTGAACCTTGGTCTCCTGCATTGCAGGCAGATTCTTTACCATCAGAGCCCCCAGGGAAGCCCACACACTGTATAATGACTCTTATAACTTCTGTATCCATAAAATCCCTAACCCATAGTAAGGGTTCTCATGGTTATTGAAGAAAAAAGGGAAAAGTTTAGGAGGAAGATTCAAAGCCTCGGCTGAAGAGTCAGCCACCTGATTGAAGTCCTGACTTTGCCATTTAACTACGTAGGTGACCCCGTAAGCTTTGGTTTCCATACTTAAAAATGAGGATAGTGGTTCCTGCCACCTGGGAGTTGTTTGGGGAATTACGCAAGGTACCAATTACTGGCGGCTAATAACTGGCGCTCAGTATATTCTCCATATATGTAGCTTTTACTGTGGTAACTTTTCATAATTCCTTTTTAAGCCTGGGGGAGTTGCTGTGGAAGAGGGACAGAAGAGGAAGGCAGGGCCTAGAAGTGGACACAGAGAGGTCACCTGCCCAGTGGTCACAGCGGCCTGGGGGCCAAGGGCCAGGGTGGGTGCTGGCCACGGCTCCCGCTTACAGCCCGCTGTTTGTGGCCACGCCTCCGCTCCCTGTTTTTGCCACCTTATTGGCACTTTATGTACTTCTTAGATTCAATGAGAAAACCATGGATGATGTGGTCTGCCTCAGAACTGTAGCCCTGGACTTGGATTTTAACATCAGTGATCCTCAACCTACAGAGACTTGTGATGGTGGCCATCTCTTCCCTCCTTGGGCTGTAGCTTTGGAATCATTGAAGGAAGATATTTCTGTCTCTGACCTCATACAAATAGACCCAGAATTTGACAGCAAGTTTGCATTTGCAGAGAAGTGTATGCTGTCAACACATGGGGCCATGATTAGAGAGGCCCTTGCCCCTGACGTCTAAAACATCTTTACCTTCTAGAGCTTTTAGACTTTTCAGAGTGCTCTTTTCTCGCATCAGCTCACTCGTGGCTTACCACAGCCCTGTAATATTATGAATATTACTAGGCCCCTACGAGGCACTTTGAATCTTTCTCTCGTCCCATCTCCATTCTTTCTGGCAAACCTGTTGTGAGGTCAGCCTTTCTGTCTTTGTCTCAGTTTTCTGAAGTGGAAATCCTCTTCTCCCTCTCTCTGTCCCACCTCCTCTGTTCTAGAGCCAGAGTCCCGATCCGTGCATGGAGGGATGCTTAGCTCACCCACCAGGAGCCTTAGCTCACCCTGCTTCCCTCTTCAGTGAGGATCTCCACCAACCATCCACAGTCGACTCAGCTGTGTTTCCAGCTCATCCTGGAACCTTCCCAGATCATTAACATCTTAAAGGTTCCATCTTCCTCTGAATTCCGACGGTAGCCACTGCTATCTGGTTATTTATAACCTGCTGTTAAAGTCCTAATGGAGAATGAGTCTATGACAGATTTGATTCAGACGAGAAAATGCTGACCTGAGTAACACTGGCTTGCTGTCTGGTAGGGGGCTGTGGGGGCCGGGCCAAGTGGCTCTGCCTTTTTGCTTCTATTTGCTGTGGATGTGGAGAGGTTTGGGCCGGGTGATGTTGATGATGATTCCTGCTCCTCCTGAGGTTCTGGGGCAATTTGGCCTTCCTTAATGGATGGGGTGGGAGCTCTTACTGAGGTGCTGGGTGACAGGGTCCTGAGTGGGCACTGGTTGTGTTCTGTCCCACAGATGCTCAAGTGGGCAGTTTTCGAATGCCAGGTGCCTTTGGGGATAAGTTTTTTAACCGCAAGTATTCAGGGAAGGCTCATGGGGGGATGAAATTGCAGAATGGTGTATTAGGGCAGTAAAGGATCAGCTCTGTGAATGACTTCCTCTGATGGAATAAATAGGATCAGCTATGGATATACTTTAGTCTTAACATTTATGACTTACTTTGTGTTTCATCATTATTGGTTAGTGACATGTAAATATGCGTGCAAGTACATACATCACATACACCCTTAAGAAGGGTACCCCTAAGTCGTGAGGTACTATTATACACTGACCAGCCTTAAGAAGAATATCTCTTTAAAGTGTGTTGACATTTAATTGACCTTTGAAAGTTCATTCTGTTAATCATACTCAAAGTACTAAAGCTATGGTTGACTGCTCTGGTGTTTTTACATTCAGCCGTGCTTAGCATATAAATTCTTCAGCATAATTGTTACTTATTTAGCAGGGTTTCCTTTCTTCCCTGAAAATGTGAGTTGTGTTTTATTTTTGTATTTTTTTTTTTTTAATTTTGCCTCAGGCTTGAGGGTGTCAGAGGTTTGAATTGAAATGTTTTCCTGCCATTAGTTGTATGGGGTGTGACTTCTTAAGATAGGAGTAATGGAAATTTCTTGTTTAATGGAGGCATACTTTCCTTCTGGCAGAAGTTAGAACTCTTCAAGGTATAATGCTAAAATTTAGAGAAGCTTAAAACTTCAACACTACATATTTTTAACATAATAAACTTGGAAAATCCTTCAAGTCCATTTCTGTAGATTAAAACTATCAGTGCTAATACTTTTTATTAAACAAGGATTCAAAGGATTTATTTTTAAAGCAAATTATATTCCTTGAATTACTCTAAGTAGTACTTTATTTTATTATAAATGATGTATTTTTTAAAAACATCAATCAAATATCTTTCTTTCTTAAAGCTGAATGTTTTATTACTGTCATCCAGAGAACATCAAATGAAATATCTAATCATTTCTGAGTGTTAAATTTATTAACTCAATCTATGGAAATTTTTTAATAATTAGTTGCCTTACAGGTCTCTAAATTAGTATTTCAGATGTCTGTGAAAAAGTAGCAGTACTTTTTTGCTAAATATTGATAGAAAAATTAAAACATGGAATTGCCAATTTGGGGGTACCTTTAAGACTCCAGACATTTTAAAAAATGTTTTTGTCTTAAAAGCAATTTTTAAATAGTGAAGATCAAGTTAAACCAGAGCTTTTATATTCATGTGGTAATTTTATACTTCTGAGGTATGTGTAGCTCCATATTTGGAATGCATTTGTTCCCTGTTTATACTAGGTTTTGGAGGCATTATAATATTTATTTAGTCACACATCACGAGCACAAGAGAGAGTCTCACTCCATGAAGCTGAGCTTTTTTTTTTTTTTTTTTTTTGAGCTTTTTTTTCTCATCGTTGTCTCCCTTTTGTCTGTATCGCCCTGTGTTTTTTCTCTGCCCTTTCTGTCCTCAGTTTTACAGCCCACAGCTGTCCTTTTCATCTCATTATAGCCTCACCCCAAAAGAAAAATGCCTTTCCTTTACATGTTTAACTTCAAACTCTTACCGTCTTTTAGAAGATACAGTAAAGCTTCTTAAATAATAGTAATAATAGTATCTATGTAGTATTAATACAAAGCTTCCCTGGCGACTCAGAAGGTAAAGAATCTGCCTGCAATGCCGAAGACCTGGGTTCAATCCCTGGGTCAGGAAGATCCCCTGGAGGAGGGCATGGCAACCCACTCCAGTATTCTTGCCTGGAAAACCCCATGGACATAGAAGCCTAATGGGCTGCCCTCCATGGGGCTGCAAAGAGTCAGACATGAAAGAGTGCAAATGACGGTAGCCCTGAGTGGTCAGATTCAGTATACCCCGAACTATGTGTGAACTCTCACACTTCCATTCTGGAATCTGTGGTTTCAACACATGTATCCCTTCCTCACTATAGAAGTGTATCAGGACCAGGCCAGAAGCGGTTTAACATAGACCACGAAGGTACAACCTGGTTGCTTAGGCCGTCCCCTTGGCAATCCTTCTGGACTGATGACCCAGAGTGACAGAATCAATATATTTGCTCTCCTTTTCTGTTTGAAGTCCATTTTGTCATCATGAAGCACTTTCTGTACTTTGAATCTGGATATATGTGTTCACAGATTGTTTCTTTTCATTTTATTTAGCACATTCTTACCTTGTACTTTCACATGCCAAACACTTTTCTAAGCACTTTATAAGTTTGAGTTTATTTAGTCCTCTTACCCCGGTAGCTGTTATATACAATTACAGTTATTATCCTTTTACAACTGAATAAGGCACAGAGTTTTATTTTAGGGTAGGGCATTGGATTGCGGGCAGCTAGTAAGTGTAAACGGAGTGGATAACTCAACAGCAGTGCTGAGAATCAGCAAAAAGATGGAGAAGAGTTTGGGGAAGACAGCTTCACATGGACAGGATCGGGGACTCAGCTGGGCCCGGTTGCAAAGCCCAACGTGGCTTCCTTCCTTGATTGTCAGCCATGGGAGTAGGAGCAAAGGCCAGCCCCGAGAGAGAAGCCGCTCCAGGCCTGGAAACGGTGGTCCTGTCTGAAGACCCCAGCTGCAGGCCTCAGCCACTGGTCGGCCTGAGAGAGGGCAGGGCCCCTTGGGAGCCCGCTGTGCCTCAGCCCTTCCCTTTCTGGGACTCTAGCTTCTTTTCCCAAAGAGGGCTCAGCCTCTTTCTCAGCTGGAAGTTCTGGTGGTACAAAAATGAGTGGACACATTCTGCCCTGTCTTGACCCCAGCCCCCATTCTTGCTCTTTGCCCTACTGTGTGTATTACTTTGACAATATTTTCAGCGATGGCTGTGTGTGTCGTGTGACGTTCAGAGACTGATGCCGAGCAGGTAGACTGAAGGACAAAGCTGTCTCTTCTGTCGGAACTGGGGAACAGCTGATACTGGGGGATTCAGAGAAAGGAGAGAAACAGAGATGAGAGGAGAAGCACTGAAGGAAAAAAGAGGGGAAAAAGGAAGAAAAAGTATTACTGATTTGTTTCACATCCACATTCGCTCCCTACCTTTGCCGAAACAGAGGCAATTTCAGTCCCTTCTGTCTGATCTGAAGTTTGCCAGGGAGTTGAGCATGGTGGGAGTGGAAAATTTCTCCCTTTTGCATTTTGAGACTTGGGTGTGCTGCTTTGAGATGCCACTGGTATCTAAGTAGTATTTGTTTATACTGGATATTTTTCTCTGTAGCCTTTGTGGACAGGGCTTAGAATACAAACAGTCCTGTTAGCAGAACTGCAGGTACTCAACTGCTGTGTTTATTTTACTAGTTAAAAAACTGCTGGAGCCTTAAGAGTTCTGAGCATATTTTCAAAAATACCAGAGGCAGGTTTAAGAAGTGCTTTAGAAAGAAAAAGGTAAGAAAAGTTTGAACTTTTAGGCTCTGGAATGCCAACCAATGCAGTAGGTTTTTTAAAAGTTCATGTTTTCAAAGACTGAATCAGACTCATTAATTATTTTTTCAAAGTGGCTTTAAAGTGCTCTTCTTGTATATAAGTCCTCTCAATAGTTTGGGTATTTGTTCCATAGGATGTAAAACTAAGGTTACTTCTTTGGAGAATATAGGATCTTTTTGGATGCTGCTTAAATCATCTCTAATGACTTTACTCGGTCAGATCACAGGTCTGAAAGTATTTCCTTAAGGATTTCTGATTATATTGGGATAGAATCATTGAAATTGTGACACTTCCAAAAAATCCAAAGTATGTGGTTAATTTTACCCTTAAACTTTCTGATAATTCATTTTATGTCCCACTGAAGTGTCTCTTTCTCCTGCTCCTTGTAGAAAGGTACACTATTCAGTAGCATTTATGAAAAACACCCAGTTTAAATAAAAAATGTTGAGCTAATCTAAAGGATATAACTATCGATTTGAAGACATTATTTTTAAATAGTTATTCAGTTTTCAGGTAGAGGGTACTGGTCTTAACAGATTTATTAATAATTAGATCCCTCTCAGTAAAGCAAAGGAAAAAAAATTTTTTTTTGATCATTGCATGGCAGTAACAAATTCTTGAAGTAGCATTTCAAGAATTACAGACTACCCTTAGGAAGTAGAAAGAGGGGAAGGGAAGTTTTTTCTCATTTGTTCTGTTTTCATTTATCCATTTTCTCTCCATTTGTCCACCCTTTCCTGTAATCATGGAAATTTTTATTTTTCTCCACTGTCCATCAAATGTTCTCCGTTTGTGTGTCCTAGATCACTGCCACACCAAGTTCCCTTAGGATTAGAAACTCGAGTCTCTCAAAGGTGACGGTAACCATCCCATACTTTCTTAGACCCTCTCCCTGGAAGCAAGAGGAGCAAAGCAGTAGCTGGTGATTCGTCGCTGTTGCTTCTGCAGCTGTTTGGTTGACCTCAGCATTTTTACCTCTATTCTTAATACTTATATCCACAAATGGAATCAGGGCCAGTCACAGTGTATTTCATCATCTGCTGTCCCTTGCGGTTCAAATTTAGCACAAACCTGCTGTGAGCACATGTTAATTAGGTGAATAGAATAGGGTGAAATTTTAACAGCTTTTTAATAACTATTCTTCTTTGAGTTCAAGTATTTTTTTTAAATAATTTTATTTATTTATTCATTCTTATTTTGGACTGTGCTGAGTCTTCACTGCTGGGCCTTTCTTTAGTTGCGGGGGTGGGGGGGGGTGCTCCCGCTGCAGCGGCTTCTCTTTTGCAGAGCATGGGCTCTAGAGTGCCTGGGCCTCAGTAGTTGCAGCTCCAGAGCACAGATCCAACAGTTGTGGCACATGGGCGCACTTGCTGTGCATCACGTGGGATCTTCCCCGACCAGGGATTGAACCCATGTCTCCTGCATTGGCAGGCAATTCTTTACCCCCAAGCCACCAGGGAAGCCCCTCAAGTATGGTTTTTATCTTACAAGTTTACAGTTATTTTGCTGAAAATCTGGAAAATCTTTCCATGAGCAACTAAGCCCCTGTTAGATCAGAACAGTGTAAGTCAAACATTAACTTGTGGTAAAAGTCTGATGAAAGTGTCTTTGATTTTGAGACGCAGTGAGCTATGGCAGGTGAAGTTGCCCATCCTCCGTATGAAATGCTCTGGTGTTGAGCCCTGAATAGACCATTTTTGTCACGTGTGCCACCGGTATAAAGTATATGAGCCTCTCTTTTTCTGTGACTTATAGCCCAGTTACCATACCAGACTGTATTGGAGATAATTAGACAATAGACAGTTTGATAAGTCATCGGAGATAATTGAGACAGTAGAGCGTTTCCTAAGTCACTGCTAACTGCGGTGCTCATCAGTGTCCTCTCAGCCATTCCGTAGTCGGCTATTTTAAACTGTGTGAGTGTGGGAAGTGATGGTGAATGCAGGCAGGGTTAATGGTGATCCTTTGTACTGAGAAAAATCACACCGTTTAAGGGAAATCTGCCTCCATGATTGGTGTATGTTTATTTTTTTAAAAATCCTTCTGACCCTGTCCCACTCCAGTTCCCATCCCACCTCATAAATTCAAGCAATGAAGGAATTAGAGCCATAGGATTTTATGGCTAGATGAATTTTAGGATCTGATTTACCCTCTCATTACATTTGAGAAAAAGGGTATCCAGTGAGGTCAAATGAGATCATGTAATGAGTTTAAAGGCCCAAATGACACTAGTCGTTTATTTCCATTAGTAACCACTCTTCTGGTGAATCTGCCCTAACACGTCCAATGAGAAGGTGAAAAGGAAGATAACTAGCATGTGGATGGTCCTGTTTCACACAGCTGTTAGTCACAAGCTCTGTGAGGTGGAGATCAACTGTGATCAGTTTCTATCCACAGAGAAAACAGGCTCAACGAAGGGCAGAGGCCTGTGCAGGGCGGTCATCCCCCAAAGGGGCCTGGGACCCCATCTCCCCACCTCAGCAGAAGCACCAGCTGGTCTCGAGACGGCTCCCCGAGACCCCGGGTGGAGAGTCACGTCTTCATGTGGAGGCTCTGGCTGCAAACTCGGACCAGTTACTAGCTGTTGTCTTATTTCATCATTTTTAAAGGGGGGAGAAGCACTTTTTAAAGAACTGGGAGCTCATAAACTTTTCTAAACAAAGATGCTGAATAACTCTGAATGAGATGTGTTCTGAGATTCTGCTAACCAGCATTTCAGACGTTCAGCCAGAGTATATGGATCCCCTCCCGTGTGTCAGGCACCTGTGGACTGATCCAGCAGCCACAGCCATCACTGAGATAGAACCGCCGCCTTCAGGAAGGAGGCTTGCACAATCTCCTCTCCCTTCAAAGCTTTCTCCAGATTGAAAACTGGTTTTGAGAAATTTCTAGTTTTGTCTGCATTATTCTTGAGATGAAAGAGATACTAATTCCTATGTCTGAAACGAGTCAGCATTTTCAAAATTATTGTATTAGAGATTCTCCCATTAAAAAAAACTTGTAAGATTCAGAAAAGTAGAAGGGAAAAAAATAATATGTGTGTATTCTGAATTTTTAACATGATAATGTGTATACCATACATGCAGTTTTATCTTGGCTCTTCCTTAACTTGCAGGCATAGTGGATGCTCTCCATCCTTGTAGAGCTTTGTAAATATGTTTTAATGATTGCTTAATCTAATAGATTTGAAATTACAAAGACAAAACCAGGATTGGTTGGAATTCTGAATTCTGCCATGTGATTATAACAGTGAAATGCATCTGAAACTCACCTGATAGCCCTTTAGAAATAGACCTTTTATTTCAACAGGAATGGGGCATAGTCTTCCTCGGAAATCCGAGGGACGGGAGTCCCTGAAAGGGAGGCGCTGGGCCAGCCAGTGGCCTGAGGGCTGCGGCCTGGAAACCTCTGACTGGCGGGGCCGGCGACTGGAGGGGTGGGATGGAAAACCCCTGATTCGTCTGGATTTAGGATGCCCTGGCTCTCTGGAATCCCCCTCCCTAGTGAGGACACAGCCCACACAGAAGAGCGGGGGTCAGGGCAGGTTGCAGGACAGAGGAAGAACCACCCAGACTGCCCTGATAAGCCTGGAGAGCCCCTGTCTGGGGAACCCTGGCCTGAACTAGAAATCAGTATCATTTTAAAGGAGTGTTTGGCCACACCACATTTTTTTTTATTTATTTATTTTTAGTTGGAGGGTAATTGCTTTATAACGTTGTGTTGGTTTCTGCCATACACCAGCATGAATCAGCCATAGGTAAACACATGCGCCTCCCTCCTGAACCTCCCTCCCACCCTATCCCACCCCTCTAGGTTGTCACCGAGCACCAGGCTGAGCCGCCTGTGCTATACGGGGACTCCCCATTGGCCATCTGTTTTACACATGGTAATGTGTATATTTCAGTGCTACTCTCTCAGTTCGTCCCACCCTCTCCTTGCCCCACTGTATCTATAAGTTTGTTCTGTATTTTGAGTCTCCATTCCTGCCCTGCAGAGAGGCTCATCAGTACCATTTTTCTAGATTCTGTATATATGCATTAATATACAATATTTGTTTTTCTCTTTCTGACTTTCTTCACTCTAGTGAAAGTGAAAGTTGCTCAGTCATGTCCAACTCTTTGCGACCCCATGGACTACACAGTCCATGGAATTCTCCAGGCCAGAATACTGGAGTGGGTAGCCTTTCCCTTCTCCAGGGGATCTTTCCAACCCAGGGATTGAACCCAGGTCTCCCACATTGCAAAAGGATTCTTTCCCAACTGAGCCACCAGGAAAGCCCGAGAATACTGGAGTGGGTAGTCTATCCTTTCTCCAGCAGATCTTTCCAACCCAGGAATAGAACCAGGGTCTGCTGCATCCTGGTGGATTCTTTACCAACTGAGCTATCAAGGAAGCCCACACTCTGTATGAAGCTCTCGGTTCACCCACCTCACTAGAACTGACTCAAATGTATCCCTTTTTGTGGCTGAGTCGTAGTCCATTGTATGTATGAACCACAACTACTTTATCCATTTATCTGTCAGTGAACATCCAGTTTGCTTCCATGTCCTGACTATTGTAAGTAGTGCTGCAATGAACGTTGGGGTACGTGTGTCTTTTTCAGTTATGATTTTCTCAAGGTATATGCCCTGCAGTGGGATTGCTGGGACATATGGTAGTTTTATTCCTAAGTTTTTAAGGTATCTCCATACTGTTCTCCATAGTGGCTATACCAATTTGCATTCCCACCAACAGTGTTTCTCCACACCTTCTCCAGCAGTTATTGTTTATCAATTTTTTTGATGATGGCCATTCTGACAAGTGGGAGTTGACACCTCTGTAGTTTTGATTTGCATTTCTCCAATAATAAGCAATAGTGAGCATTTTTTCATATTTATTAGCCATCTGGATGTCTTCTTTGGAGAAATGTCTGTTTAGGTCTTCTGACCATTTTTTTATTGGATTGTTTGTTTTCCTCATGGCAACATAACATTTTCAATCAACTGTCCTTCAATAAAAATAAAATTAGAAAGTAATCTTTTGAAAACAGCACAGCATTGTAAATCAACTATATGTCAATAAAAAATAAATTTTTTAGAAGGAAACCAAAATCTGGAAAATAGATGTCCTCATTATTATTGGAACCATAGATTCTAGGTCCTCTTAACTGACAGAAAAAAAAAATTAAATGTATATGTATGTGTGTGCATGCATATGTGTGTATACCAACCCATCCATGTACATATTATCTATCTACCTAATCATATGTGTATATCTCCACCTGTATTGATATTATACTAAACATGGATTCATAAAAATAATTAATAGTTTAGCAAATGAACATATATATATATGATGAATGAATTGGTGACTGAATGAATTGTTTCTCACAATGGATCTGGGTATTTGTTTCTGCTCTTAAAAGTTGACTTCACTTACCAATTTTTTACACCCACTTTACAATGAAAACACAACTTTTATTGAATAATTATTAACTAGCTCATATTTATTCAAACTCACACCCTCCTGAACTCCCCGAATGATTTCAGAAGAGCTCACAATAAGCAAGACTTCAGGATGGGAGAGTGAGCGATAGATGTGGCTCCAGCTGTCCAAGCTTGGTGTCACCACATGGGTAATGATGGCGAGAGCAAATGCTTCATCATACCAGGGCACACGTGAAACACGATTGTGCGCAGGCATTGCTCAGAACACAGCAACGGTTGTGTCACAGTTAAGGCTATAGACTTGAATACACACGGTTTACCTAACTTAATTCTTAGAGAATGTCAATTGAACAAAAATTTCACTGATTTCTGGAGTAGAAGAGATTTTACTCTTTATAACTCTGTAGGCTCTGTACTATCCTAGACAATGCTTTTCTTCCTATAATTTGAGTTTCTTGAGTTTCCATGTGTGCACAATCCATGGGAAAAGAGCCTTCAGTCATTTTCAAGATGTAAGAACCCAGTAGGTTTGTGTTTCTATTAGTTACAAACAGAAAATAGCAAAGGAAAATCCATCATCATTGTCATTTGCAAGGAATATAATGAGCATTAGAAGCCTCTGAATTAGCCTAAAAACAGTTTGGACTACTAAATATCAAGTATAAATAGAAGATGAAGATGAATTTTAAAGGGCAGAATTCTCTTTGCACATTTACTTTCATATCAGATTAGTTCTATGTATGCTTTCTCCAAAAGGAACTGGAGACCACTTGTGTTTCTTGTCTTTACTTAGATGGATTTTCCGAAGGAAGAGGTAGGCCAGTGCCAGGGCTGTACATACAGTTTTCTGAGCCCTTGGGCCCTGGAGAGGCAGATGAAAGGACGCAGCACAGAGCCTGGATGCTGGGCCCTGTGCCGCCGCGGAACGCTCCCTTTCTGAGAGTGCACTGTGGATGCTCAGACCAGAGCTGTGGAGGTGGATGGACGGGGAGAACGCAGGAGGTGGGGCAGAAGCATCCTTGTATGGCGGAGCAGGCCCGCCACATGCACCCCTGCATTCCCATGGCCAAAGGTGAGTCCTGATATCAATCACTCAACAGATGGAGCGATGGTAACTTCCGCCCCCTGCTGTTTAGTGCCTGAGCTCTCACCATCAAGGATGGGCCTTTAACTTCAATACTCTGATACATTAAAATCCAGAGAATTGGGTTTAGGAAGAAAGGGGGGTGGGGAAGCTTGAGTGGCTGTCATATTTTAAGCTGTCCTTAATTATGCATAACTTAGGAAAATTCATGATGATATAGAGTGAACAAGAGGGTTCAAGACTGAAAAACGTAGGGTAGCTAAGAAAAATTTGTAAACTTTATCCAGGAGCAGTGCTGTGCCGTCCACCATCAGAAGGAATTAATTCTTCAAGCAGTTAGAACTAAGGCACTTCCCTGGTGGTCCCGTGGTTAAGACTTTAACTTCCAGTGCAGGGGATATAGGTTGGATTCCTGGTCAGGGAGCTAGGATCCCATGTGCCATGTGGCAAAAAAACCAAAAACATAAAGGGAAGTACTGTAACAATTCAATAAAGATTTTTAAAAATGGTTCACATCAAAAAAATCTTTAAAAAAGCGAATAGATTATAAAACATGACCAGGGTATAAACATCCAAGCTGCACCTTCAGGTGAGGAGACTTTTAGGAGCCTTGTCTTAACAGGGCTAGGGCAGCCTGTTTCCTGTGGCTTTGAATTAATTTTGTTGGGCACATTTCTCAGTTAGTGACAAGATATTGTAGTCTTGAGCAAATTTACTTAGTTCCATCTTTCTAGATTAGTGGTTCTCTGCCAGGAAGTTACAGCAGAATTATTGTATAGCTTTTGCCAATTGTTTTCAGCGCTCTGCTCATCTGAAAAAGAATTATAGTGTGGATAGGGCAAGAGGCAGACAAGGTATGTAAAGTTAGAAGACTCTGTCCTGATAAGCCTATTGCCACCCTCTCATTTTAAGAACTGCTATTCCAAGTGGAACCGATACTGCTTAATAACCAGAAAACAGGGAAACAGTTTAAACTAAATAACTTTGAGTCTCACTAAAACTGGCAAAATTGTTCAGAAGCTCTGGGGGATAAATCTGCTGTACCTTTCCCATGGATTTCCTCTAGTTGGTCTCTTGCTAAAAACGAAGACTATACATTCAGGCAGCAAAGCACTCTTTTGATGCCTGTTAAATGCCCTTCCTCTTACGAATCCTTGTAACTAAGATCTTATGATCTTTCGTGCTTTATTTGGAGGGTTTTTTTTTTTTTTTTTTAATGTTTATTCATAGAGCTCTGAGCAAAGTCTGGATCTTCAAAGCTGTGCTAAGGTTTACTATCTCTTTCAACATTCACTGAATTGTTATGTGAGGTGGTTTGCCTAGTTTGTACTAGGCATTTTTAATTTAAAGCTATTATTGAAAAGCGGTAAGATTCCAAGGCAAGTAGGGGATCTGTCACTTGGAGAAAAAATTATGGGAGTAAAAATATTCTTTTTGTAAACAGTTACTGCTCTACAATGTCTTCCCAGGGTGAGGCTTGGTATTCATCTGCTTTAATTAAAGAGTATCCTGCCTGTCTGTTTGTGACCAGCTCATAAGAAGGGGGTATCTTGGTGAGAAGTTCACAAGGTTGGAAGCTGTAGCTGAGCTTGCTGAACCGACTCAAGCCCTAGTCAGCAGTGGTATATGAATGCCAAGCACTAAGAATTTCTGGAATGTAGAATCACACAGCACTGATAAAGTTTGCTTTGTTTCCCTATGTGACTTGACCCATTGAGAAGATGTGGTTCCCTAGGAAGTTTTAATAGTTCAAAGTCCTTGGTTAATAAAGAAAAAGGACACAACATAATTCAGCTTGTTTTCACCTGCTGCCTCAAAGATTAACTTTCTGAACATTAAGGGGATAGAGTTACCCTTTGCTTTGAAAAAGTAGTTTGTGGAGCACTTCGCGTTTGTTCGTTTCAGTAAACACGACGCTGTTTGTGTGGATTTGGTTTTTGTTTGGGGCTGGTGTCACAGACGAAGACTTCTGCAACTTAAGAACCTTCTGGTAACATCATCTAAAAACAAATCTTGGGGAAAGGCACACCCACTTCTTTGTATCAGCTTAATCTCTCACTAGGCGAGGAAGGGTTTTGAATTACTTCAGGAAAGCAGTGACTTAACAGAGCCTGCCCTCCAGTTTTCCTCATTTATTTTCATAAGAGAATGGGAGTGGAATTCAAAACATTCAGATCTGGAGTTAATGTACGTCACCCTGTCAGCAAGCGATAGGCTATGTGTTTTTCCAGTGGGAAAACTTTGACCCACAAGCTGATAGATGCCTATACAGGCCTTGCTATTCCTTCTGTTTCTCTCCTGATTATTGCTTAGTCATTCAAAAACCAGCCGACTGTACAGGTTGTCTCTAGGAGCAGATTTCAGAGCAAAAGTGATACATACAAGCAGTGCGTAAGTCTTTTTTTTTTTTTTTTTTTTTGGTCAGAATTTATAGAGTTTGAAATAACAATTTTATGTTTTCATTGAGACTCTATATGTATTTAATGTTAAATGTGCACTTTATCTTATTAGCATGATTTAACTTGTATGTTTGTTCACTTTCACTCAAAGAAAGATTTTAGTTACATCATACATGTTAAGGAAACCTACCATTGCCTGTGTGTTCCTTGTCGCTAACAGTAATGGATGAATGCCATCAGCATTCGTTGTGTTAAATTATCAGAGGACTTTATAGGAATCTCATAGATGAATAATAGACATGCAGGAGCTTTGGATTTGAGACATTCTCTAAGCGTTTCTGGTTTGGGATAAGACTTGCTGGTGTGCAGAACTGCGGCCTATCTGTCTTAGGGACCCTCAGGTAACCGGACAGCGAGGAGTGTCCCTGTGACAGTGAGCGGCTGTAAACATCCTCGACTGGAAGCTATGAGGCGCAGAAAGGCTTTCAGTCGGATGTTTGCAGCTGCTGACTGCCTCCCGCGTCAGGACCCCCCTTAGGAGCAGTGGCCTCCTTGACTCCACTGGACACCGTGCTCTCCTGGGAATACATGTTCACATCCTTGCGTGAGAATAGTACAGGTCCAATAACTTTTAAACCCGTCTCTGTGTTCATCAGAGCAGGAGGAGAGGTACTCTGTTTGTATAGGGATTTTGCTATATCGTAAGAAAAAAGTAAAATATTCTTGAGAAAATTGAGGGAATGTATTACGGTATTTTTGTTCTTAGAAAAAAGTGTCCTAGGACAGTATTTCCACAAATCATTCTCCAAAGGAATTTTGTTTGCCCTGCTGTTTATATTTACCTGTAATTTCAAAATAAGCCATTTGCAAATATTTCTATTAATAAATCTAAATTTCTTGAAAAAGAAAAAAGTAAAGGCCAGACAAAAGAGTTAATTCACTTTCACATTATTTGGATTAAACCTCTTTTCTTTTCATAGGCTTGGTCTCTAAGTAATAAAGTCATTTTCAGTTTAACCAAGTGCCTAAAATAAACTAAGATTGACTCAACTAACTCTTATTTGAGAAACCTATTTGTTCCTGTTTTAACTGATGAGAATAGTGTTTTAGGCATTTGTTGATACTGACTCCATTCAATTGAACTGTTATCTTTGCTTTATGTAATAGCATATATCTCTTTAAAATAATACATAAATCAAAAGCTATCCTCTATATATAGGAAGGCAGCCTAAGATGTTTAACCATCTCCTGTTGTGGATCTCTGTGAAGGACCTAATTTATAACTTGTCCTTTTTGTAAATCTGTATTTGCTTTATGGCAGATTTGTTTAATATGAGACATTTAAATATTAGGAAGAAGACAGATACTTTAAGAAGAGATGAAGGTGGCGTCCTTTGCCCTCTAAAGTGCAGTACCTTCTACATGTGCAATATTGTCAGTAATATAGACATTAGTTCCCTGTTCACTACCCACTGATCATGTCGATGTGTGTGTAGCTGCTCAGTTGCCAAGTTGTGTCCCACTCTGTGTCCCCATTGACTGCAGCTTGCCAGGCTCCCTTGTACACGGGATTTTCCAGGCAAGACTACTGGAGTGGAAATTCCCTCCTCCAGGGGATCTTCCCGACCCAGGAATCGAACCCACATCTCCTGTGTCTCCTGCATTGGCAGGTAGATTCTTTACCATTGCTGCACCTGGGAAGCTGACGATGCTGTAAGAGTGCTATTGAAACAGTGGGACATAGCACTATTTGAATATCATGATTAAGTGGGGTGGAGAGAGATCTGTTTAGAAATGCCTTCACATTCTCTGCATACATAAAGCTTCTAAGTGGAAAAAAAGGTCAGTCACATGGGCCACTGGCCACGAGAGATCAGTAGATTAGATGCCTCTGAGCCAGTGGCAAGAGGGGAGGGACTTCCATCTGCTGGGCCCTGGGATGTGTAGTTGAAAATGTGGGCTATTCTTTAATAGGTAAGCTTGAAACACTTTGGGGGAGTAACTCAGCTGTGTCGCAGGGAGATGGTTGCAAGAGGAATGCGTGAACCCTCCCCGGCTCTTTGACCGTCACTCCCTTCAGTTCAGATTCCCCTCCCTTGCCTCACCGCCCCCTAAATTTTCCATTTCTCATCTCTATTTGGTTATTTCCTTCATTTAAGTAATTACTTGTTGGAATGTCTTAATATGTAAAAAGTACAGCCTTCTTAAATATTCTTATGAACAAACTACAAACCTCTGGAAAACCTGGCTAGTTCTGAAATTAATGCCTATTATTCACTATGTTATGTGCCCCCTATTTCCATGGTGACAATATAAAATGCTGCATTAAGACAGTATCAAAAATGTGCTATTTATATTTGGGATAAGATCTGGATGCAACTTGTTTTAATTTCACAAAAATATCCAACTTTAAAAAAATGTACAGCATTACATTTCTACAACTACACAGACAAACTTGTGCATATAAGTTAGTGGTTAGCATAAATTAAAATTCTTTGTTGCTAATTGCTTTCATGTGGTTTTTCTTCTTTATAGATATGTATTTAAAATTCCATGTTCATATCAACATAATAAAATACCATATATGATCTAGAAAATAAAATTCTTGAAGTGGACCACAGTAGGTCAGTTACAGAGATTAAAACACTGTCAAAATATGTGCTAGGTAAATGGAAACTGTGTTGCTGTGAAGTTTGTGATGTTGAAAGAAAAATACATAAAGCAATCATCACAACCACTGTATGTTTGAAATGAGGTGAAGTGATAGTCACTCAGTCGTGTCTGACTCTTTGTGACACCATAGACTGTATAGTCCATGGAATTCTTCAAGCCAGAATACTGGAGTGGGTAGCCATGCCCTTCTCCAGGGGATTTTCCAGAATAAAAATTGATGCATCCTTGAAATGGAGATTTCTAATGAAAGTATATGAGGTTCTAAAAGTGACAGTGGTAACTCATTTAAATGATACTTTTTTTCCTGAGCTTAAAACTCAGATTTGAACCTGCACTCCATTTTGTAATGATGCTATCTATACATGCTATGCATATGGAACCTTTCCTCTATTAAAAAATAACTAAAACCAGGGGTGAATACTCTGGTGACAAGGGAGCCTGCTCAGAAGGGAGTCCTGAATGGGGAATCAGCGCTTTGCCTCTGAAACCCAACTGCACCCAAACAGATTTACTGACAGAAGTGCCTTGTTTCTTTCACTAAAGTTGTAGCTAAATGACCACTGGGAAAAGAAAATCTTTCTTGAGTGGTGTCCGTTTGAGGTGGCTTAAAAATAATAATGCAAAGATACCAGTTGTTTTTCTGTATCAGAAGAATAACCAGAGAGTTAGTTGTTCAGTCACTAAGTTGTGACCAACTCTTTGCAACTACATGGACTGCAGCACACCAGGCTTCCCTGTCCTTCACTATCTCCCTAGGTTTGCTCAGATTCATGTCCAGTGAGTTGGTGATGCTATCTAACCATCTCACCCTCTGTTGCCCCCTTCTTCTTTTGCCTTTAGTCGTCACAGCGTCAGAGTCTTTTCCAATGAGTCAATTCTTCACATCAGGTGGCGAAAGTATTGGAGCTTCAGCATCAGTCCTTCCAATGAATATTCAGGGTTGATTTCCTTTAGGATTGACAGGTTTGATCTCCTTGCTGTCTAAGAGACTCTCAAGAGTCTTCTGCAGAACCACAATTTGAAAGCATCAATTCTTCAGCACTTAGCCTTCTTTATGGACCTACTCTCAGATCTGTACATGATTACAGGAAAAACCATAGCTTTGACTATATGGGCCTTTGTCAGCAAAGTGGCATCTTTGCTTTTTAACACACTATCCAGGTTTGTCAGAGCTTTTCTTCCAAGGAGCAAACATCTTTTAATTTCATGGCTTCAGTCACCATCTACAGTGATTTTGGAGCCCAAGAAAATAAAGTCTGTCACTGCTTCCACTTTTTCCCCTTTTATTTGCCATGAAATGATGCAACCAGATGCCATGACCTTGGTTTTTTGAATGTTGAGTTTTAAGACAGCTTTTTCACTCTCCTCTTTCTATCTCATCAAGAAGCTCTTTAGTTCCTCTTCACTTTCTGCCATTAGAGTGGTGTCATATGCATATCTGTGGTTGTTAATATTTCTCCTGGCAATCTTGATTCCAACTTGTGATTCATCCAGCTGGCATTTTGCATGAGGTTCTCTGCATATAAGTTAAATAAGCAGGGTGATAATATACAGCCTTGATGCACTTGTTTCCCGATTTGGAACCAGTCTGTTGTTCCATGTCCGGTTCTAACTGTTGCTTCTTGACCCATATAGAAATTTCTCAGGGGACAGGTAAGGTGATCTGATATTATTCTCTCTTTAAGAATATCCCACAGTTTGTTGTGATCCACACAAAGAGTATTCATTTATAATTCCTCTTAATTTTTACAATGACTTATTGAAATCTTGGTGGCACAGTGAACTGTCTTAGAGTCTCACTCCACTAATGTGGAAAACTTTCTTCATCTGGTTCTGTATCAAAATGAGGTCTCTAAACACATATGGAAGGCGTATTTGGTTGTGTGTACTGTGGTTGTCTGTATGCATGAACTAAACTGTTAAATCATTGA
Organism: Muntiacus reevesi; assembly: GCF_963930625.1. NCBI lineage: Eukaryota > Metazoa > Chordata > Mammalia > Artiodactyla > Cervidae > Muntiacus > Muntiacus reevesi. Next base: position 9,852,093 of record NC_089267.1, on the reverse strand, counting down.
AGAAATTGGGGATTTTATGATTGTTTTCCTGTTTTGTTACTACTCTCCTTAATGGTAAGAAGCCAGTAAATAAAATGGGGGAAAAATATCTCATCCTCTGGATGTGCTTATTATTAAAATATTAGTCAGTGAATTAAATACTCTTGAATAGGCTTCTTCAGTTATACACAAATACTTGTCACTAATGTGCACTTTTAAATCTTCAGCATGAATGTAGTGGGGAAGTTAATGTTACCAAGTGATAGTCTGCCTTTCCTAATTGGTATGTTTAATTATTATATAAATGTAATGATGTAGTACTTTGAGAGTAGAGGCTTGTTAATGTTAAATTAAAACAAGTAGATTGTGGATTCAGCAGCACGAGCACTAAATGTGAGCTTACTGTCCCCGGTTCAGGGCCCTGCATGGTTGGAGAAATTAATGAACTCTTTCAGTTACCCTAACAACTCTGAGTAAAATAAGAATGTCTCCCAGCTCCCATTTCAAAAATGGCAGTGTGAGCTCTCAGGATATGCGATCTCCTATTGAAAAGTGTCTTGGAAAACATCGGACATTACACTGTGATAATATGTCATAAGCTTGTTAGTAGCATACGCTCCCTTGCAGGGACTGAACTACTATTTCTGGATTTTGGATTCAGTATTTTTAGCTAAAGAGTTAAACTCTTGAAAAGAGCAAATGCTTATACCAGCGAAGGAAAGCATGTGTAAAAGCTAAAGAAATTCCTGCAGTTCAGTATGTAAATAAATGTCACAATGCCATGTAATATTGGCACTTGCAGCCATGATTCCCACAGTAGAAATAAATTGACTTGCAGGATGTGTGATGTTAATAAATAGAAACATTATTTCTCTGTTTCTTTAAATGAAGATTTGTGCTGAGCATAAGTATGCTAAAGTGTGTCAGAGAATTACTTGCAGGATTCAGATATTCAACGTTGAGTATTCATGTTTTGTACAAAATATATCTAAGTGCATATTAAGGAAGTGGTTTTGTTAAATTCCTTATTGATTAATGATCATGTTAGATTAAAATTATCTTTGAGGTGATAATCTTTAAACTATGGAATGCCCATATGGAAAATTTAATTTTGAAACTTACTCTTTTCATGTATTCTCAGGGGTCTTCTTGGCTGTATCAGATATATAGTTTGTCTTTTTTCCAATTCTGTCTCTACTCTTTTACCCTAGGAAGTATTTTACTTAAAAGAAATTCTGACCATCAGATATTGAATAACAAATTAGGAAATTTGCACACTTTTCAGAATAATGTTCAGCTATACCTTGAGTTAATCCTCTGATCTTTCTACTCTTCAGTCTCTGTGCTGATGTTATTGATTTCTTGTAACTTGCTCCTAAATCTGAGTAATTAAAAATAAATCATCATGAGTTATTAGAAATTCTAAAAATCTAAGGTTGTTTTAATACCATAATTCAATTTGTCAAAACACAATTTCAGCTCAGTTCAGTCATTCAGTCATGTCCAACTCTTTGTGACCCCATGAACTGCAGCACGCCAGGCTTCCCTGTCCATCACGAACTCCCAGAGCTTACTCAAACTCATGTCCATCAAGTCAGTGATGCCATCCAACCATCTCATTCTCTGTCGTCCCCTTCTCCTGCCTTCAACCTTTCCCAGCATTAGGGTCTTTTCCAATGAGTCAGTTCTTCACATCCAGTGACCAGAGTATTGGAGTTTCAGCTTCAGCATCAGTCCTTCCAATGAATATTCAGGACTGATTTCCTTTAGGATGGACTGGTTGGATCTCCTTGCTGTCCAAGGGAGTCTTAAGAGTCTCTTCCAACACCACAGTTCAAAAGCATCAATTCTTTGGCACTCAGCTTTTTTTATAGTCCAACTCTCACATCCATACATGACTACTGGAAAAATCATGGCTTTGACTAGACTTTGCTGGTAAAGTAATGACTCTGCTTTTTAATATGCTGTCTAGGTTGACCATAGCTTTTCTTCCAAGGATCAAGTGTCTTTTAATTTCATGGCTGCAGTCACCATCTGTAGTGATTTTAGAGCCCCCAAAAATAAAGTCTGTTACTGTTTCCCTTGTTTCCCCATCTATTTGCCATGAAGTGATGGGACGAGATCCCATGGTCTTAATTTTCTGAATGTTGAGCTTTGAGCCAACTGTTTCACTCTCCTCTTTCACTTTCATCAAGAGGCTCCTTAGTTCTTCTTCACTTTCTGCCATAAGGCTGGTGTCATCTGCTTATCTGAGGTTACTGATATTTCTCCCGGAAATCTTGATTCCAGCTTGTGCTTCATTCAGTCCGGCATTCTGCATGATGTATTCCACATTTAAGTTAAATAAGCAGGGTGACAATATACAGCCTTGATGTACTCCTTTTCCAATTTGGAACCAGTCTGTTTTTCCATGTCCAGTCCTAACTGTTGCTTCTCTGAAATATAATTGATCCTTTTGGTATAAAACTAACTATTGATATTTTGGTACAAGTTTAATTCCTATTGAATGAGTGAGATGTACTGAAGCTAATTAAAGCCGACTTGGAGAGTTCACTAGTCTCCCAGCTGGGGTAGCACCAGGAGCAGTGCTGGGAGAAGTTAGGCCATGCTTAGGGTTGGAGAACCAGTTCCAGGGGCTGGCGAGCCGTCCTGTTCCTTGAATCTGGGGACGTGGTAGCTCACTCTTGCTGAAGAAAATGTAACAGTTCTCGAGGTGACTCACACCTAGCACTGCTGATTCTGTTGAGGTTCAGGGGCCTCGAGGAATACCAGTCAGGGCAGAAGGATTGTCTTCTCGTGAAGAAGGATCTATGTCTGAGGTTAAACTATTACTGAAGGGCTATAGCGCACCAGTGCCGCGCACACCCTCCTTTTGGAGACTTTTCTAAAGGGAGCCTCATAGCTTGGCTTGTGCCCTCTCTTCTGCTGTCCCCCAGCTCTCTAAGCTTCAGCCCCACTGACTTTTGGTTCTTGAGACAACCTTGCTTCATCCCTTTCCCCACAGAGCCTTCAAAAGCCTTAGGGCTTCTGTCTACATAGATAGGATGTTCCTAGTTTAGCCACATCTGCCCCCAAATACACAAGGCCCATGCACGTATACACACTCACACTCAACGTTAGGTATCATGCTTAGTGGCGTTTCTTCTGGGGACGTCTTACTACTCCCTTTTCTTCATGCTATGGGCTTCTCCGTCCTGAGATGGAAATCCAGAGGAGCAGCCCATCGTGTAAAATTCTGGGTGGGAAAGCTTTCCAGGCAGAATGTATAGCAAGTGCAAGTGAGCAGAAGTTGGACCAGGCATAAATGATGAAATGTTGTGGTTCAGGACAGAAGCAGAGGGGTAAGCAAGGGGCAGGCTGTGCAGGGCCATCATTAGGTCAGAGTGACAAGTTTGGGTTTCACGGGTAAACACTGGATTAGTTCTTGTTATCATTAAATGTTCTTTGAATTTTTAGTTTAATTAGGTGATAGGATTTAAATTACAGTGGTGGATTCTATCAGAATGTGAGTAACGTTTTTTTTTAAGAGGAACAACTCATTTCAGTAAATATTGAATGCCTGCTAGTGTAAAGAATAGTGAATGTTAGGGGCTGAAGGATAAAACTTGAAAAATATTTGCTCCCTGTGATTGCTTGTAAGGGTGGGATGGAATGTCATGTGGAGTAGAATGCAGGATTATCCAAATCCTGAGACCAGCCACCCGTCCCTGCGAAGTCTCAGGAAATACAGTTGGTCCTTGAACAACAGGGGTTTGAGCTGCATAGGTTTACTTACATGCTTATTTTCCCCAAATGTACTAGAAAAAATTTTAGAGGTATGCAAAAATCTGAAAAAGCTCACAGATGAACAAAATAGCCTGAAAATATCAATAAAAATTAAGACACATCATGTATGCATAAAATATATATAGATACTTGTCTATTTTATCATTTACTATGATAAAATGTGAACACATTTATTATAAAGAGTTAAAATTTATCGAAGCGAATGTAACCAGACCTTGCAGATGAACATGGTGCATATGTGCACATGTAGATGTAAATGTACAGAGGCAGTATTAAATCATAATGGCATAAAATTAATTTGGGGGCCATGTCCCATTGCTACTATGATAAACTCAAGTGTGGGAAGTTTCTGCTTAAAGTGCCATGAGACACTAATCATGGAACAGTTCATCTCTTCCATAAACTGTATTGAAATAAAAAGTGATCTCTCACATTTCTCTTGTATTTTGCATCATGTTCGTGCAACAGAGTAAATCTTGAATAAGACTGTGGGACCCACATGAAGTGCCCTAGTGATGCTGGAAGTGCCCCCAATACACAGAGGAAACTATGACATTACAAGAAAATAGTTGAAATGCTTTATATGTACCACAGATTGAGGTCTACAGCTGCGGTTGCCACCATTTCAAGAGAAATGAATCCAGAGAGGGATGAGTGTAAGAAAAGAAAAGGAAATCATGAAACTGTCACTGCAGCTATACCAGGAGGTGCAAAAACCTTGCATATTTTTTGAGGGGGGTGAAAATTATCATGTGTTGAAAATGCAGCTTTTATGTGATGTAAGATTGCTTTATAAGAAAGGCATACCTGTAGACTAATATGATTCAAAAAGTGCAAAGTCATTATATGACAACTTAGAGCTGAAGGAAGGCGAAGGAGCTAAAGCTGGAGAGTTTAATGCCAGCAAAAGATGGTTTGATAACTTCAGAAAGAAGTTTGGCTTTAAAAATGTCCCGGAAACAGGAAAAGCAGCTTCTGCTGACCAAGAGGCAGAAGATAAGCTCCCAGACACATAAAGTCATTGAGGGGAAAGGATATCTACCTGAAGAGGTTTTTGATGCAGACAGAAGTGCCCTGTTCTGGAAAAAAGAAGTGTCATAAAGAACATGGGTTGGTAAGGAAGAAAAGTGAGCACCAGGATTTAAGGCAGGACGAGATAGCCTGCTCTAATGTTCTGTGCAAATCCACTCAGGTTCATGGTCAGAACTGCCCTCATCTATAAAGCTGCTAGCCTCTAAGTCTTAAAAGGAAAAGATAAACACCAGTTGCTAGTCTTTTGGTTGGACAAAAGTCCTGGAATAGAACACTTTTTCTGCACTGGTTCCATTGATGCTTTGTCTGTGAAGTCAGGAAGCACCTTGCCAGTAAGAGGCTGCCTTTTAAGTTCTTTTGATATTGGGCAATGCCTCTGGCCGCCCAGAACCCCATGAGTTCAACACTGAAGGTGCCAAAATAATCTACTTACTCCCAAAATACAACTCTAATTCAGTCTCTAGATCAAGAGGTCATAAAGGCCTTTAAAGCTCATTGCACATGGTACTCAATGAAAAGAATTGTCAACACTGTGCAGTCGAATCCCAATGGAATATCGAAGAGTCTGGAAGGATCACACCACTGAAGATGCCATCCTTATTATAGAAAAATCCATGAAAGTCATTAAGCCCAATATATTACATTCCTACTGGAGAAAACTGTCCAGATGTTGCGCATGACTTCACAGGATTTACGACAGAGCCAGTCAAGGAAATCATAAAGGGGATTGTGGATATGGAGGGAAAGATCGGGGTGGGGGCGGTATGTGTGAAGGGTATCAAGATATGCACCTTGGAGGAATTCAAGAGCTAACAGACACCACACCAGAGGAATTAACAGAACATAATCTGATGGAGACAAGTGCTTCCAACCAGTGCCAGATGATGAGCAAGAAGCAACACCAGAAAACAAACTGACATCAGAAGACCTGGTAGAAGGGTTCTGATTATTTAAGATTGTCTTTCACTTCTCTTGGGGCTTCCCCGATGACTCAGGGGATAAAAAATCTTACCTGCCATGCAGAGACACGGGAGATATGGGTTTGATCCCTGGGTCAGAAAGATCCCCTGGAGGAGGAAATGGCAACCCACTCCAGGATTCTTGCCTGGAGAATCCCATGAACAGAGGAGACTGGAGGGCTATAGTCCATGGGGTCTCAAAGAGTCAGACACGACTGAGTATGAACGTGATGTGTTTCACTTATTTTACAACAGGGGCCCTTCTGTGATGTGGGCACTGAAACCTAAGCAAACAATGGAAAAAAGATTGGTACTGCTTAAAAAGATTTTTGGAGAAATGTGGGAAGCAAAACAGACAGAAATTATGATGTATTTATGTAAAGTTGTGCCGAGTGTGCCTGCCTTTCTACCTCCACCTCCATCCCTGAGACAGCAAGAACCTCCTCTTCATCCTCAGCCCACTACTTGTGAGGACAGTGAGGATGAAGACCTCTATGATGATCCACTTCCACTTAATGACTAGTCAGTCATCATCATATTGAGCAGCTAATAGACTCACCTGTTGAATATGTGTGAGTGTCTTCATGTGAAAGTCTGACTGTACAGCGAAGATTGTATAGACTCCTTTGTGTCATCATCACCATCTCTGATTGTGTAGCACATCGTGTACTGAAGTGGGTAACCCATCCTTACATAGGCATCAGGTAAGTGACACTTAATGTAAAATTAATAATGTGTTAGTTTTCTTACTGCCTTATAATTCTCTTTTCAAAGAATTACATTACTATACATGCATACTATAGCATACATACTATACATGTCTCTCTCATAATTGGAAAAACTGTATATCGGCCTATCACCACAGGTAAGTTTTTTTTTAAGTTTCTGATATTGTATTATGGATATGACTGTAATACAATTTTAATGAAATTTCATTTATTAGTGTATAAGCTAAGCTACTGTGAAGCAGTCATATTGATTACACGAGGCTACCATAAAACATATTGCTGCTTCATTGTTATCAATGCATGAATCTTTATACCTGTAAATAATAATACTTCAGTATTCTTGCCTGGAGAATACCATGGACAGAGAAGCTTGGGGGGTCTATAGTCCATAGAGTCACAAAGAGTTGGACACAACTGAAGCGATTGAGCACATATTTTTCATATTAGCATTTCATTTTTGATGTCTGGATTTAGTAATACATGTAACATCTGCAATGTTTCATATCATATAAGATAATATTGATGTTGGTATTGATAAATAATTCATCTTATACTCTTTCTGATCCCATGGACTATATAGCCCATGGAATTCTCCAGGCCAGAATACTGGAGTGGGTAGCGTTTCCCTTCTCCAGCGGATCTGCCCAACCCAGGAATTGAACCCAGGCCGCCTGCATTGCAGGTGATTCTTTACCAGCTGAGTTATCAGGGAAGCCCTACCTTATAAACAGATAATGTAAATTTACAGTATCAATAAATACAGTACAGTAAATATATTTTCTTTTATGATTTTTAATAGCATTTTCTTTTCTCTAAGCTTACTTTATTGTAAGAATACAATAATACATTTAATATACAAAATATGTGTTAATTGTTTGTTATCAGTAAGGCTATTAGTAGTTAAGTTTTTTGTTGTTGTTTAGTCTCTGAGTCATGTCTGACTCTTTGTGACCCCATGGACTGTAGCCTGCCAGGCTCCTCTGTCCATGGGATTTTCCAGGCAAGAATACTGGAGTGGGGTGCCATTTCCTTCTCCAGGGGATCTTCCCGACCCAGGGACTGAACCTGGGTCTCCTGCCATGCGGACAGAGTCTCTACTGCTGATCCACTGGGGAAGTTTCAGGGGAAGTCAAAACTGACATGTGGATTTTTTATTGTGTGGAGCCCCTAACCACTGCCGTGTTCAGGGGTCAACTATACTTGCTAATTAAAAGGAAAGTAAACAGAATAATGTCACAAGGTAGAACATTCCCTCCAAGCCCAATACAGAATGGTAATGAACCAGGCTGTATTAAGGAGTCATTTATTTCATACACCTTCAGTCTAAGCCCTGCCTGGGGCCATTCTGTGTGTGAGGGGTCCTCTTGAAGAAGAGAACATCTGAGAAAGTGGAAGAGAAATAAAAATAGGAACCCCTCCCAGAGCACTCCTTCGCACTTACTCTTGGGAGGAAGAATATCCACAAGAAAGTCTGTCCAATGGGGCAAAGACTATAGCTCTGTCTTCCTACATCCTCAGCTGAACCCAGCGCCTAGCGCAGCAGCAACCAGCCTCTGCTTGTGTTTGCCGGTGGGGCCACAACAGCGTCTCATCTCCACCTGCGTGCCCGGGCGGGGCCCCACACGTGGTAGAGGAGCAGGGGCACCGGCCTGTAACCTGCTTCCCCTGCCGGATGCTGATACGTGCCCTCCAGCAATGTTTACTCAGGTGGAGGTGGTAACATACAAGTGAAATAAACAGTCATGGTGTGTGTTGCCTTAAGTAGCCTCAGTAATGATGACCTGCTGGCTGGCATTTGTTTATTGTGTGCCCTGCGCCAGGCGCTGTTCTAGGTGCTTTTACCGACTCACACTTTAACCCTGGCAGCAGCCCATGAGGTCTGTGCTGTCATAAACTTACAGGTGAAGGCACCGCAGGGTTCGGTGACTTGTTGAAGGTCACTCGGGAAGCCGCAGGCCCCTAACGTCAGATTAAAAAGTGCTGGCCATCACCTAAGAGAGAACAGCTAGTTGAAGCTGGAAGGATTGCGAAAGTCACCTGAGCTCTACTTTCCTGAAGCCGAGGACAAGGAGTGTGGCGTGTGTCTGGGGAAGTGATCTGGGTCAGGAGGGTGCGGGGCTCTGCCTCGCCTCCCCAGCCTCCGTGGGTTCCAGGCGCCTGGGGGCCCTGCCGTCAGTAGCGCCGCAACGGGGCTGAAAACGGGAGAGCAAGGATCTCTCTGCAGTTCCTGGCAAGCTCCGCTTTTAAATAGCATTGAATTATAGGATGAAGTTATTATGCAGAAATGTTTTGTTTCCCTTGAAAGCCAGAAAACAAGGCCGGCTCCCGCTGCATCTGTAAATAGGCCGCCGTTTCTCTTTCTGTGGTTGGGAAGAATCATTCCTGCCGGCGTAGTTAATGAGCTTCCGCAGCTGTGAAGTGGAATTACACATTCTGCTCCACGAAGCCCTCGGCCGCATTGTCCGCGGGACTTGGTGTCCACTACACCCGGGACGCTCGGATGGCCCTGTGGCCTGAGCTGCTCTTCGTCCTGGAGGGAGACGCTGAGGTCTGGGTCAGGCCGGCTGCAGAAGGTAGAGGCTGTTTGGGCAGAAGAAGCCACAGAAGATGGTATTTTTCTGTATCACAGCTGCCTTCTTCAGCAAGGACTGTGAGGATCCTAGATGGAAATAGTCATCTTTTCTTTAAAAGGGGGGTGGTTTTTATTAAAAATTATCTATCAGGGCTTCCCTTGTAGCTCAGTCTGTAAAGAATCTGCCTGCAATGCAGGAGACCTGCATTCAATTCCTGAGTCGGGAAAATCCCCTGAAGAAGGGAAAGGCTATCCACTCTAGTATTCTGGCCTGGAGAATCCCCATGGACAGAGGAGTCTGGCAGGCTACAGTCCAAGGGGTCACAAGAGTCAGACATGATTTAGCGACTAAACCACCACCACCGTTATCCATCAAGTTATGAAAGTGAAAGTCGCTCAGTCCTGTCCTACTCTTTGCGACCCTGTGGGCTATACAGTCCATGGAATTGTCTGTTGTCTGGGCTCTCACTGCCAAGGGCCCAGGTTCAATCCCTGGCCTAGGAACTAAAATCCCATAAGCAATAAGGTTGGCGGGAAAATTAATAATAATACCTAAATGACGTTTAAGAGTCAAACATAAGAGAGCCCTTGATCAAACCCACCTTGCATGCAGATTCTTTACCCCTGAGCCAGCAGGGAAGCCCCCATTATACTATTCTGGTCATCAGCTATACCTATCTATTTTAATACAATAGCAATATATGCATACTCTGTATCCTCTCAACTTCTGCACCTCTTCAGCTTTGAAAAAGAAATTTAATCTCAATGAACGGTGCTGAGGAGAGTATTCGTTAAGTGTCCAAACATTATGTCATAAAAAGAGAGTTTTCCTTGTCCTAGTCTCTGTTTATATTACTAAGGAGATGTTAAAAATATAGCCTGGAGACTATCTTAGTATATAACTGGAGCATAGCTGTCTGCTGACATAGAAGCCACTTCTGAAATAGTGCTTCATAACCCACTTTCAAATAAACTGATACCATCTCAGCCAAATTAATCTCCGACTAACCAGAGTCCTTTCTGGATTTACATACATGCTCAGAGATATGTAATAATTTGTATATATCCAGAAGAGCTGCCCTGAGTGTATTTATGCAGCTTGGCTAGAAACAGTTGCTCTCTTAGCATGCTGGGTGTTTTACATGAAGACCGTCCCTGGCATTGTGCAGCCCAGCAAGAACTCTGGCCTGCTGACTAAACAAATATGATTGCCAGAGTGAATTATTAAATTCCAGTGGGCCTCACTTGCTAGAGAATTTCACTCCTCTTTCTCCCACACAGCATTCCCACTTTTTATTAGATGAACTGTTTTCAACTCTTGCAAATAATTGCTGTCTTTTGCTAGTCATTACTACAGCAGTTTCCCACTGTTTATATTTTAAAACCAGCACTTGGATGGGTCCCACTGAAGCAGAACAAATAAATACGTGTGTGCATCTGTGCAAATATTTATCTAAAATTGCATTATGAAAAGTCCCAGTGAACTCTGGGTCTCACTGCTGAGCCTTGGGTCCCTTCTGAAACAGGCCCATCACCAGGCTACTGTTACTTGGCTAAACACGGGTGATTTCATCCCAGCATTTCCTTTTGAGGACTGTTCGGGAGACTCCCTTCCAATAGAGGAAGTGGGTTGCTGAGGGCCAGTGTTCTCATTCCAGAGCCTTCCCATCTCTGAAAAGCTGCATCCTTTGTAGAAAATAGATCTGTACATGTGCCAGAGTGAAGCCCTGATGTCCATCAGGGTAGGAGGAGGAGGTCACAGGTTCCTTGTCTGCTGCGGCCGTAATCCTCCCATTGGCAGGAGCCTGAGAGGAAGTAGTTAACAATGGGATTTTATAAAATTCAACGTAGTAAAGAATGTTTTTAGATTTGAATGGATCTAAGGAAGTTTTGTGTTGTTTTTTTTTTCTCTCCCCCCGATAAGTGGAGGGTATTTAAGGGTAACGCTATCTCTGAATTTGCTGGGAGGATTTGTCTCTTTTATTGGACTTTGTGGAGTAATTCTTTTTCCATTTGATCATTTCCATGAAAGGTAATCCTCAGAAGAAAAAGCTGTAGTCTCTTAACTTCATACTAATCTTAAACATTTTGCTTAAGGGGAATTAGTGAGGAAATAACTGTCTCTAAGGAAGGTTTAAAACTGTGATTTCATTCAACATCCAGAGCTCTTTGAATGTCTCCAGTTGTGCCAGAAACCATGAAGTGATTTTCTTTCACACACTTGCCATGAGACCTGGTACTTTTTAAAGCCTTAACACAAAGAGCTTTATGTTTAAAATAAAAATTGCACAAAGTAGAGGAAAAGATGTTCTTGTCATCATTCCCTGTTTGCTTCTAACTACGTGAGGGCTCCAGGGGAGCTGCTGATGACCCAAGTTTCCTAGATTTAGCACACATGTCAGATGGGCTCCCAGGGTTGATTAGCAGTCACAGTAGAAAGCTAGAGATCATTTGTTGAGGAACAAGACCTACTAGGTATACAAGTCTAGGATACAAGGATGGTCTAAGTCTTCATCAGCCAATGACCCTTGCCACTGTAACACAGAGCAACAGTTACCCAGAAGTGTTTATGTCTGCTGAGGAAAATAAGGGCAAAATAACACCACTGATGTACTTTTTAATTTGTTGTACAGTCCAAACTTTGTTAATTTCTAGTCGTCAAAAAAAAAAAAAAGTAATTTGAAGATTTGCTTGGTGCATAATCATTGTAACATGACAGACTCTTCCTCATCCCTACAGTGGCAGCCCCCAAAATTGGTCATCCAGATAACACTTGACTCAGTAACTTCTGAGTCAAGGACCTCATTATTGGCATCATATTTTGCACACATAAAGTTTATCCACTCAGTAGGTGATTCCTGAGCCCTTCCCAAGCAGAGATACGGAAAAGAACAATGCAGTCTCTTATTTCAAAGATTTGGCTATTTAAAAGATAAGACACAAAAAGCAGTGATTGCAGGATAGAACCTATGGTAAAAGGCCCACTGAGAGTTTTAGGACAAGGTGCACATTGATCCTGGGCAGCCGCAAGGCCAGCGGATGGCAGAGGCCTTATGCCTGGAGAAGTGGGTATCTACCTGTTGGCATGACTTTCTCCAGCCTTAAATGAGAAGTTCACACGTAGGCACCAAGGAGGGAGAATACTGTGTGCCGGGACCTCCTGAGTGTGTGGTGCGCCATCGCTGTAAAAAGTCATGTGCCACTATGTGCTGCTTGGGGCATTTTGGTAAATTACATGCTTGGCTTATCTAAAGGCAGCTGTTTCCCCCCTCCTCCTATGAGTACTGCCCAGTCTTTGGTTAGGCCTTGACCTCAGAGTCCTCAGAGCAGGCCTGGCTCATAGAGAGTTTGGGGCGCGATTCTCTGTTTCCCCTGATTTCTCATGTGTGTTCCCCTCTTCTCTTGAGCATCATGGATTGACAGCTCTACTTCACCTACTAACTATATATAGTGGTATCTGATTTATTTGACCCCCTTCAGGAGTGGCCTGATCCTCATAACTGAGTTTTCCAGATAAGTGAATTGCATCCCATGAAAACTAACCTAAACAAAAAAGACGATTTCTAAGGTGTGTGGCTATGATCTGGTCTCCACAGAGGCAGGCTCTGCTGATTTGGGGCAATGGTTCTAAGCCTCAGTGGATTATGCCTGCTGAGTCCCCTTAAGCCCCCAGTTGTTCTGTTTTCAGTTTTGTTTCTGGGTGTTTGGAAGGTTTGAGGGATCATTTCCTTGATGGGCTGTCAAATCCCGTATCTTACATTGTCTTCTGATTGCTAGACTTCCTCTGACGAGAATGTGCCATAAAAGCAGGTATTTTATGCCTCATACTTCTCTGTCCCACACAGCACTAAGAACAATGTGGATAGGAGCTCCGTGAATACTTTGTTGGTTTCTAAAGATAGCACAGGTCTCTTAACACTGACTAAAATCACATTTGCTTTTCTTGGGAGTCATCCGTTTTATTCAGGTTGGGCTTAAGGTCAATTAAAACTCACTCCTTTTTCATTTGAATTGCTCTTTTGCCCTCATTGGTACTTGTTTAGCCTATTATCTGAATTTAAATATATAGATACATGTATCCCTAGGACTACACAAGAGCTGCAGTATGCCACGTTTCCCCCAGAGGAAATGTCTTAGAAATACTACCTAACTGTTAAGTTAGATTTGGCCCATTGCATTCATCGAAGTCCTTTTGAATCCTGATTCGGTTATCCAGCATAGCTACTAGCTTCTAGAATTTTATGTCAAATTGAGAAAGTCTTTATTCTCAAGGTTAGTTGAAGTTATTGATAAAGATTTTTAAAAATCATTGCCTAGAAAATGAATAAATAAAGCAGAGTCATGAGGCCTGGCTCTCAACCCTCGACTCTAGGTTGAAAACTGGCTGATCACTGAACCCTCTGGGGCACAGCTGTTCAGCCGTCATGAACCTTGTTGACTGCGTAGGATCCAGACGCGGTTTCTCCGCAAGGACATCTTGAGAGACTTGGCCAAATACACTTTGCCTATCGACAATCCAGTAAGCCTATCAGAAAGGGAGGAAGTAAAAATCAACACCCGTATCACATCAATACATGCCTGTCTTCTCCCTTAGATCCTTCTCAGAGCAGATGAAAGATAGACTGTACCTAAGACACAGGATTTCAGGCATCATTTTACTCATTTAAGCAATATTTATTAAGTAGTTGCTCTGAATGGAAGCCTGTGCTAAGAGTTACATCTGTGAACAAGCCAGACATCGTCCTGTCTCCCCAGAAATGGCCATTCCTTTCCAGGTGCCCTCAGAGGCGCTGAAGGGTGTGCAGAGGAGCTGTGGTCACTGGTCGACAGACCAGAGCCAGACACACCAGCACGTGCAGATGTGGAAGCTTTTCAAATTAATAATATTGTAAAAAAAAAAAAAAAACAAAAACTAGAGAGATTGGGAAACTAGTTGAACCATGTAACACATAACCCTTAAGAGGCTGAAATGTGGAGCAGAATGCTTTCTAAAACATTTGGGATTAGTAGATTTTTCATGCTGGTAATTCAAGTGCATGCAAGCGGTAGCTTTCACACGCACTGGTTAAGACACTGTACAAATGGCACCGGCATCTAAAGTCAGTGTCTTTGAATTTAGAACTGCCACATAAGGATTTTGACTCTTTTGCCACAGGGGGAAAAACACCTAGCAGAACAATGAATCGATTTTTTTCCTACATTGACTAAGTCTAATGTTCTTCCGAGAGCTTTCAGAGAATTACTTAGGCAATACCCTTCTCTCCCACTGTTTGTCCTGAGGGCTTGGAATCACCGTTTTCTGAAAATCCTCCTTTGTTTAGGTGTGTGCTACACCTGGGCTGACTCTTATACAGACTTGAAAGTTAATCATACGCCAGGCACGATCCCAGAAGGACTGCAGGTGGAGAAACAAAAGATAATCAGCCTGATTAGCAGTAATTCAGTTACTTTTCCTCTGTTCCAGGGTAGCTTGACCCTGGGTGTAAAGTTTAGTAGCCTCACTAAAAAAGACTGCAAATGAAAGTAATATCCATCCCTCTTCTGGGCTTCCCCGATGGTTCAGATGGCAAGGAGTCCGTCTGCAATGCACAATACTTGGGTTCGATCCCTGGGTCAGGAAGATCCCCTGGAGAAGGGCATGGCTACCCATTCCATTATTCTTGCCTGGAGAATCTCATGGACAGAGGAGGCTGGCGGGATACAGTCAGAGGGTCGCAATGAGTTGGATACATCTCAGCAACTTACACTTTTCATCCGTCCTCTGGAATTCAGTCCCTACAGGATCCCTAAGGGATGCCCAGCATCCCTTCCACCTGGGGTCCAATTGTTTGTAATCAAACTCAGAAGCTACATGAGACCTTCCCAGTTGACCAAAGGAAAATAAATATTTCCTTTTCTCACTATCGCTATTTTCTTTCCTCTTTATACGTTTTCCTGCTCGTCTCCTGACTTCTCAGGCTTCTTTTAATCCCCTGATTGTCTGTACAACAGCTTCCTGTATAGATGTGTGTCACACATAGGTGTGGAAACTTGCCTACATGAACATGTGGCACCAGGGTTACAGGGGACTCATTCTCTTGCTTTACTCATTTTCCTGGTCAAATGTCACTTTCTAAAGAAAGGCCATACTGGAGCCCCACCTCTGCCTAAAATAGTTATCCCGCCCACCTGATCACCTAAGCTGCTATGCATTCCCTGGAAGCATTTATCAGACCTGTCTAATTATATGCTAATTTCTTGACTGTTTTTCTTTGTCTCTTTGTGCACACCCTGAGATCAGGGATTCATTGATTTACCCCTATGGTTTAGAACAGTGCCTGACGCATAGTAAATCCTTCAGGGTTTTTTGTTGTTGTTTTTTAATTAAGTGCCTGTTTTGACAATTTAGAACCTTAAGGTTTATCTCAGTGAGGGGTCTGCTGTGATCATCATCTCTGCTTTAAAGCTTAGTCTGTTGAAGTTCAGAGCTTGCCCAGGGTCACACAAGTAGCACACAGAGCCAAGATCCACACCCAGATCTCCTGACCCCGTTTCTTTAGGCAACTCCTTAAAATGCCTCCAAATAGAGAAAAATTAATCTTATAAATATTTATTGGTATATCTTTATAGAGAAAGCATAATGAACATAAAGGGCAGTGCATTAAACTTTATAACAAGCACCTGCTTATCAGAGTGTATAAGGCCAGAATATCAACCATGATTCATCTGAAGGTTGCATTTCAATCAAGGGCTCCAGTTTTTCTTCACCGAGTTTTAATGTGCAGGGCAAAGACGTGGCCGACTCAGTTTTCCTTTTCATTTCTTTTGCCTAATTCTGCAGTGACCACTCATTCCTCAAGATTAACCTTGTATTGCTTTATTTTCCTGAGGACAGATGGGGGAGGGATTCGTCTTTCAAGTTTATAAATCAGGCTCCTTTCATCCCCACACATGGCTCTTGGAGACACTCAGGCATTGGTGGTTAAGCAAGTAGACATGGAGCCAAGTCAGATTTCTCTTGGGCCATCTGAAATTTTTCTTGCTTCCCTTGAAAACTCCTCAGCCTTTAGCAGAGTTGGAAAGGAAATGTACAGTTCTCAGATAAATTTCCAGGTAATAGGATTTCATCTTTGTTCAAAGATTTTCTTGGTGGGGAAGAAAGAGAGTGGATGAGACTTGAGTTTGCAAAGGTTAACACGACAACATTCTTGTGTCATGAGACTTTTTATACTAAGTTTATTGTTTTTTATCTGGAACATACTTTCAATTTTTTTTATTGTTTTTTAATTGGAGGAAAATTGCTCCACAATGCTGGGTTGGTTTCCACTGCATAACAACTGGAATCAGCCACAACCAGACACATTTCCCTCCTTCCTGAGTTCCCTACCCCTCTGGGTCCTCACAGAGCAAGAGGCTGGGCTCCCCCTCTTATGCAGCAACTTCTCACCAGCTGTCGGCCTTACACATGAGAGTGTACACATGCTACTTTCTCCACTGGTCATACTCTCTCCCTCCCCACCTGTGTCCACAAGGCCCTTCTCTATATCTGCACCTCCACTCCTTCCCTGCAAACAGCTTCACCAGTACCGTTTTCTAGATTCCACATGTATGCATTAATATTCAGTATTTGCTTTTCTCTTTCTGACTTACTCCACTCCGTATAACAGGCTCTAGATTAAGCCACGTCATAGAACTCACACAAATTTGTTCTTTTAATAGCTGAGTAATATTCCATTGTATGTTTGTACTACATCTTCTTTATTCATTCATCTGTCGATGGACATCTGTGTTGCTTCCATGTCCTGGCTATGGTAAATAATGCTGCAATTAACAATGGGATACATGTGTCTTTTACAATTGTGCTTTTTCTCAAGGTATATATTTTAATATAATGGAAAAAAGAGCTGTGATAAATTTAGTCCATGTGCATAAATACAATTAGAAAGACATAAAGATTAAGTATTAAGTAGAACAAAGCCCCAAAATATCTTAACTAATTTGCTGTAAAATTTTCTATACATTTTCCTTTTTGTTCAATTCTACTGGGTTCTGTTTTTTATCAGAAAAAAGCATTCTGTCATGTTAATGTACAGTAGCAGCAAAAAGCTGCACAAGGATACCACCCTCAGTGCTGCTAAAAAGAAATAATTTTCAAAAGTTTTCTTAAAATATAAGGTGCCCCCTCTTCATATTTTACTGAATATAATCAACGACCTAAAAAGAGCATTACATTATTTGTCCAAGTTTGACCATTGCAAGGCAAAGGTACTTTTTCTCTTTTTGACTTCTTTATAACATACGCAGCTTATTTTACACTTTGGTTATTTAAAAATAAAACATCAGTTCAGTTCAGTCGCTCAGTCGTGTTCTACTCTTTGTGACCCCATGACTGCAGCACACCAGGCTTCCCTGTCCATCACCAACTCCTGGAGTTTACTCAAACTCATGTCCGTTGAGTCAGTGATGCCATCCAGTCATCTCATCCTCTGTCGTCCCCTTCTCCTCCTGCCTTCAATTTTTCCCAGGACCAGGGTCTTTTTCAGTGAGTCACTTCTTAGCATCAGGTGGCCAAAGTATTTGAGCTTCAGCTTCAGCATCAGTCCTTCCAATGAATATTCAGGACTGATTTCCTTAGGATGGACTGGTTGGATCTCCTTGCAGTCCAAGGGACTCTCAAGAATCTTCTCCAACACCACAGTTCAAAAGCATCAATTCTTTGGTGCTCAGTTTTCTTTGTAGTACAACTCTCACATCCATACATGACCACTGGAAAAACCATAGCCTTGACTGGATGGACCTTTGTTAGCAAAGTAATGTCTCTGCTTTTTCATATGCTGTCTAGGTTGGTCATAGCTTCTCTTCCAACAAGCAAGCGTCTTTTAATTTGATGGTTGCAGTCACCATCTGCAGTGATTCTGGAGCCCAAGAAAATAAAATCCATCACTGTTTCCACTGTTTCTCCATCTATTTGCCATGAAGTGATGGGACGGGATGACATGATCTTAAGTTTTTGAATGTTGAGTTTTAAGCCAGATTTTTCACTCTACTCTTTCACTTTCATCAAGAAGCTCTTTAGTCCTTCTTTACTTTCTGCCATAAGGGTGGTGTCATCTGCATATCTGAGGTTATTGATATTTCTCCCGGCAATCTTGATTCCAGCTTGTGCTTCATCCAGCCCAGCATTTCTCATGATGTACTCTGCATATAAGTTAAATCAGCAGGGTGACAGTATACAGCCTTGACTTACTCCTTTCCCAGTTGGGAACCAGTCTGTTGTTCTACGTCCAGTTCTAATTGTTGCTTCTTGACCTGCATACAGATTTCTCAGGAGGCAGGTGAGGTGGTCTGGTATTCCCATTTCTTGAAGGATTTTCCACATTTTGTTGTGATCTACACAGTCAAATACTTTGATGAAGTCAATAAAGCAGAAGTGGATGTTCCAGAATTCTCTTGCTTTTTCTATGATCCAGCAGATGTTGGCAATTTGATCTGTGGTTCCTCTGCCTTTTCTAAACCCAGCTTGAACATCTGAAGGTTCACATACTGTTGAAGCCTGCTTGGGGAATTTTGAGCATTACTTTGCTAGCGTGTGAGATGAGTGCAATTGTGTGGTAGTTTGAACATTCTTTGGAATTGCCCTTCTCTGGGATTGGAATGAAAACTGACCTTTTCCAGGCCTGTGGCCACTGCTGAGTTTTCCAAATTTGCTTGTATATTGAGTGCAGCACTTTAACAGCATCATCTTTTAGGTTTTGCAATGGCTCAACTGGAATTCCATCACCTCCACTAGCTATGTTGGTATTGATGCTTAGAAGAGGAACTAAAAAGCCTCTTGATGAAAGTGAATGAGGAGAGTGAAAAAGCTGGGTTAAAGCTTAACATTCAGAAAACTAAGATCATGGTATCTGGTCCTATTACCTCATGGGAAATCAATGGCGAGACAGTGGAAACAATGTCAGACTTTATTTTTGGGGGCTCCAAAATCACTGCAGATGGTGACTGCAGCCATGAAATTAAAAGACACTTACTCCTTGGAAGGAAAGTTATGACCAACCTAGATAGCATATTAAAAAGCAGAGACATTACTTTGCCAACAAAGGTCCATCTGGTCAAGGCTATGGTTTTTCCAGTGGTCATGTATGGATGTGAGAGTTGGACTGTGAAGAAAGCTGAGCACTGAAAAACTGATGCTTTTGAACTATGGTGTTGAAGAAGACTCTTGAGAGTCCCTTGGACTGCAAAGAGGTCCAACCAGTCCATCCTGAAGGAGATCAGTCGTGGGTGTTCACTGGAAGGACTGATGCTGAAGCTGAAACTCCAGTACTTTGGCCACCTCATGTGAAGAGTTGACTCTTTGGAAAAGACCTTGATGCTGGGAGGGATTGGGGGCAGGAGGAGACGGGGACAACAGAGGATGAGATGGCTGGATGGCATCACTGACTCGATGGGCATGAGTTTGAGTACACTCCGGGGGCTGGTGATGCATAGGGAGGGCTGGTGTGCTGTGATTCATGGGGTCGCAAAGAGTTGGACACGACTGAGCGACTGAACTGAACTGAAGGCCCACCTGACTTCACAGTCCAGGATGTCTGACTCTAAGCAAGTAATCACACCATTGTGGTTATCTGGGTCATGAAGACCTTTTTTGTATAGTTCTGTGTATTCTTGCCACCTCTTCTTAATATCTTCTGTTTCTGTTAGGTCCATACCATTTCTGTCCTTTATTTTGCCCATCTTTGCATGAAATGTTCCCTTGGTATATCTAGTTTTCTTGAAGTAATCTCTAGTTGAAGAATATATAGCTAAAATTTAGCTATATTTTTATTTTAATTAATCCTTTTAATTGAAAAATAATTGCTTTACAGAATCGTGTTAGTTTCTGCCAAGCATCAGCATGAATCAGCCATAGGTACCATATGTCCCCTCTCTCTTGAACCTCCCTCCTACCTCCCTTGCCATCCCACCGCTCTAGGTTGTTGCAAAGCCCTGGTTTGGTTGGATGTATGGAAAAAGTAACATGGAAATTTACCATATGTAAAATAGATCGCCAGTAGGAATTTGCCATGTGACTCAGGGAATGCAAAGGTACTCTTGTATCCTTCTTTGTCTTCTTTAATATTGTTAAAGCAGCAAGCATACAGGAACCAAAATGTCCTCAAAGAAAGATGATTCCTAATCCTACTATTCACACCCAAACATTTTAGGTTTTGCCTTTAGTTATTATCTCGTAGTGCCTGTTCATTGTTATGCAGATGAAAATCACGTGACTATTTAAACAATATTATATTATACTTAGATGTTTTACTCAATCACTTAAATGACTACATTATGTTGATATGGTAATGTACCAAATTGCTATTTGAATTGTGTTCATTTTGACAACTAATATTCTCATACAGCTTTTGGTTCTACCACATTCTCATAATAAATTCCCTTAAGCAATAGCAACTGAGGCAAAAGCAGATTTTTTAGCTACATATAACATAATATATATACATGTAACATACATATAGCATAACATATACATATAACATACATATAGCATAATAGATCTGCTGCAGCTGTGCCCGTACTGTATGTATGTTTGCATGCGTGCATGCATGCTCAGTGTCCGACTCCTCGTGACCCCATGGACTGTGGCCCACCAGGCTCCTGTGTAGATGGGATTCTCTAGACAATAAGACTGGAGTGGGTTGCTATTTCCTTCTCCAGGGGAATCTTTCTGACCCAGGGATTGGACCTGGGTCTCCTGCATTGTCAGGCAGATTCTTTACCACTGAGTCACCAGGGAAGCCCTGTGTATATGTTTGAATGTTGCTAATTTAGTAGCTTGCAAAATGCTAACTCAGAAAATTAATTTACTTGAATTTCTTGATTATAAAGTGTAGTGATCTCTATATTTTATTATTTGAATTTATTCTTTGGGGAGTCATATGCTCATCAATAATTTCATTATTGAACATTGAAATACCAATAGGCAAGGAATGATAAAGACATTGCATAAGCCTCAGCTAGTTAACTTTAAATGTCATCTAGCACTGCATGCACTTGTAAGAGACTATAAAGTCTCCAGATACATCTGAGTCTCTGGTACTTTTCTAATATCAATGGATATTCATATAAAGCTTTAAGGACAAGAGTGTACTTCCATTCTTTCATACTTTCTCTGTTTAGGATGTGAATGTTTATAAAGATGCTGAGAGAAGTAAATCTGAGGGTAGATCTAAACTCCTGCGTAACTTTGAGCAAGTTTAAGCCTTGATTTCCTCATCTATCTGTGTTAATTACAGCAGTAAGGTAGTTAACACTTAGCACAGGGCTTGGAACATGGAAAACATCCAAACATGTTACCTATCATTATTAAAGTCTGATCAGTCACATTAACTCAGAACCATTTGAAGACTTGGCTTATTCAGGTAAGTTAGTGGAATTAATTTTTAATAAATGCGTTTTCTTTTTTCAACTGTTTGGGGATTTATAGCAGTCACTGTTAACAGTAACTGATAGTGTTATACCTGGAAACATGTTGTACCAGATATGTTTCCTAAAGCAAATCTAAGTGATGGAAGCATGTTGTTATGATCATGCAGTTCATACCTGGAGGGGTGTAATGAAGTAAACGTGAGTGCTGCCCACGTGACCTTATAACCTAAAAGGCAACACAGTGACAAAGATAGGCAGTTGATCTATCTTCCATAAATTGGCAATGAATAAATTGTAGGAAACTCTACTTAATAGCAAACAATGTATCATAATGGAAGATAACCTGAGCCGATTAAAGCTTAAGCAAGAGGAAACATAGGATCCACAGTGGACCACGGGTTGGACAGCCATCAAGAACTCAAGCATCGCGCTGTCTAGTGGGAGTGGGAGCTGTGAAGTCAGGCAGACTCAAGTCTGAACTTCACCCAAGTCACATCACTCACTAGCTCTGTGACTCTGGAAAACCTCACTGAATCTGAAAAGAAAAAAAGGTGTTTCATTTAAATGCACCATTTGTTACCCAATAGGCAC
This sequence comes from Muntiacus reevesi, assembly GCF_963930625.1. Lineage (NCBI taxonomy): Eukaryota > Metazoa > Chordata > Mammalia > Artiodactyla > Cervidae > Muntiacus > Muntiacus reevesi. Next base: position 9,830,044 of record NC_089267.1, on the reverse strand, counting down.
TTAGTACATACTTCTTTACTAGGCGTCTCCCTCTGTTATTCACAAAAGCAAATGAAATACATACCCGACCATAATACATTGAAAACCAAATACATTTGAAGTAACTTCTTCAACATCATCTTCTAGCAGAATATAAAAGAACTGGACTTAGGAGGTTTGGAAGCTTATTTAAGAGAAATGACTTTTCTTTTTTTTTAAATATGAGCACTTAAAGCTATAATTTCCTTCTAAGCATGTCTTCACTGCACCCCACAAATTTTGATGTTGTGTTTTCATTTTAATTTAGTTCAAAGTAATTTCTTGTTTTCCTTATCACTTCTTTCATGACTTGTGGGTTGTTTACATATATATTGTTTAATGTACAATTTTTGAGAATTTTATAGTTATCTTGGTTACTGTCTTTAATATATTGGTGGTCAGAGAATATGTTCTATATAAAGTCGGTTCTTTTAGCTATATTGCAACATGTTCTATGGTTTAACATATAGTGTATTTTGACTGATATTCTGTCTGTACTTGAATGTGAGCGCTGCTGCTGTTTGGTGGAGTGTTTGGTGGAGTGTAAAGTATATAAACACGAATTAAACCCATTTGGTTAATACTGTTATACAACTCTGCCATTCCTGATTTTTCTGCCTACTGGTTCTGTTACTGAAGGAAGCATATTTAAGTCATCAACTTGACTGTATTTGTAATTGTTTTTTCTCCTTTGAAGTCTGATTTGCTTCATGTATTTTTCAGTTCTATTTGAGATACATATATGTTTATAATGTTACAAGTCCCTGCTGTATTGATTCTTTTATCATTATGAAATGTCTTTAACTTTAGTAACACTTCTTGTCTTAAATTCTAAATATTTTGTCTGACCCTAATATAGCCAATCAAGTTTACTTATGCATGCATGCATGCTCAGTCGCTAAGTCATGTCTGACTTTGCAAGCCCACAGACAGCAGTCTGCCAGGCTCCTCTCTGTCCATGGGATTTTCCTGGCAAAGGTACTGGAAAGGGCTGCCATTTCCTCCTCCAGGGGTTCTTCCTGACCCAGTGATTGAACCTGCATCTCCTGCAATGGCAGGCAGATTCTTTACCATTATGCCACCTGGGAAGCCCTTACTTATTCATATTGCATATCTTTTCCAAGTTGTTACTTTCAAGATACTTGTATTTTTATGTCTAAAGTGTATCTCTTGCAGATAGCATATAGTTGAGTCTAACTGTTTGAGTTGTTGCTGCGTCACTCAGTCATGTCCAATGCTTTGTGACCCCATGGACCGCAGCACACCAGGCTTCCCTGTCCTGCACCATCTCCCAGCACTTACTCAAACTCATGTCCACCAAGTTGGTGATGCCATCCAGCCATCTCATCCTCTGTCGTCCCCTTTACCTAATGCCTTAAATCTTCTCCAGCATCAGAGTCTTTTCTAATGAAGCTTTTTTATATAGATTGGCCCCCAAACATCAGCCTTTTGATTATAGTATTTAGTACATTTACATTTAATGTAATTAGTGTTATAGCTTAGGTCTGCCCTTTGTTGTTTGCTTTCTATTTGTCTCATGCATTTCATGTTCCTTTACTGCCTTCTTTGTGTTAGATATTTCATAGTATAGTATATTTTAATTGTGTTGGTTTGTTATAGCTATATTCCTTTGCATTATCCTTCTAATGATTACTATAGGGATTATAAAACACTTCTTTAATTTATCACAATCAACTTAAAATTATTATCAAATTAACTTTGGAGACATATATCTTTATCTATGGAGATTAGGTATAGAGATAAAGGTATAGATATCTTGCAACTCCATAGTTCCATTTACCTCCCCTCCATCTTGGGTGCTATTATTACAACCTACATATTAACATCTATAAACAGACATACCTTGGAGATACTGCAGCTTTTTTTCCAGAGCGTTGAAATAAAGTAAATATCACAATAAAGCAAGTTATATGAATATTTTAGTTTCCCAGTGCTTATATAAAAGTTATGTTTACACTGTACTGTAGTATATTAAGTATGCAATAGCATTATGTCTAAAAATGATGTACATACCTTAATTTAAAAATATTGTACTGCTAAAAAATGATAAGCATCTTCTGAGTCTTCAATGAATTGTAATCTTTTGCATTTGTAACATCAAAGATCACTAACCACAAATCACCATAACAAATATAATAATAGCAAAAAAGTTCGGAACATTGAGAAATGGCTAAAATGTGACAGGGAGACAATAATGTACTTAGTTGCTTGGTTGTGTCTGACTCTTTGTGACCCCATGGACTGCAGCCCACCAGGCTCCTCTGTCCATGGGGATTCTCCAGGCAAGAGTACTGGAGTGGGCAGCCATACCCTTCTCCAGGGGATCTTCCTGACCCAGAGATTGAGCCCAGGTCTCCCGCGTTGCTGGCGGGTTCTTTACTGTCTGAGCCACCCGGGAAGTGCAAGAATACTAAAATATTAGCCTATCCCTTCTCCAGGGGACCAGGGAAACCCAACAGGGAGACAGGAAGTGAGGAAATACTGTTTAAAAATGGCATTAAGAGATATGCTCCACAGAAGACTCCACAAACCTTCAATTTGTTTAAAAAAAAAAAGGCAATATCTGCTAAGTGCAATATAGTAAGTACAATGAAATGAAATGCGTATACTTTAAAACTCAAAATACAGGGTAATAAGTTTTGTTTTAAGTGGTCATATGTCTTAAGAAGTGATGAAAAGTATAAAAAAATTATGTTTAAAACCATGAGTAGTCATTAAAATAAATTATGTCTCAAAACTGAAATAATAATTCATCATCTTAATTTTATTAGCTCTGAGAATTTCCAACTGTTATTCTTTACTGCTTTGAGAGTCATATCCCATATCAAGTTGAGTGCTGGGCAGTAGGCTGGACTCACTTGCTCCCTGAATAAATCTGCTCAGTTAAATGACAGATCAGCATAGTCATGACTTCGGCTTGCCTCTCAGAAGGCAAAACTGAAAATGTTAAATCCCTGACCTCCAAAGGTCCACTTACTTACTGCACTTTAAATCATTTAGCATTCATTGTCGCTATTTATAATTTTTTAAAAGTTGAAGCTTGCAGTGATACATGTAGAGTTCAGCAACTGTAGTTTAGTAACTGTGATAGTATATAGACATGGAAAGCCTTGTAAGATGTTGTTTGTTGGCTCCTCACGTCCTTTAGTTCCCAAATGAAGAGAAACTACCCGCAGCACTTTAGGTTATAGTGACACCTGGTGGTGCTGAGTTGTTTTGGGTTTTGTTTTGTTTTGTTTGTTTCCAGAACATTTTCTGACATGATTTATTTTGTTTAGAACTTTTTTTAAGTAATTGTTTTATCAACTAGGCTGTGCCTTAAGAGGCCCCTCCCTTCTTGGCCGGATTCCCTTCCCTGATGAGGTCCCGAGTCTGGAGCCCCCCTGATAGGAAGAGCCGGTGACCTTCACAATCTCCACCTTGAGCTTAGGAAAGAGATCTCATTATGGTGGGAAGAATTAAGATCCTGTTAATACTAAACTGGAAAGAATATGACTAATAGCATGTTAAGAATTGCTTCTGATGATGGGTATTTATTGACAACATGCCTCACATACCCATGCACCTCCTAACATATTATTTTATGGTTTTATAGAGGAAATTCTGGAGAGTAGCCAAGGTCACAGCTTAAGTCTCTGGAGAAGCCATAACTTCAGTTTTGACTGAATGCTAGTTCTAATCTTGAGAATTTTAATTCAACAATTAACTATATTCATAAGTAACTTTTCTTTATAAAAAACTGAATTATTTCCAATAAGGTTGCTACCCAGCCCTAGACCCTACCTTTCTCCATTTCCCCAGAGATAACTACTGCTATCAGATTGGTATGTAGCTTTCTTTTCACACACATACACACACACACACACAGAAACACACACACACACATACATACACATACACACATGCACACACACTGCATATAGAGATGGGTGATTACTTTCTCGTGTGTTCAGTACATAAAAGAGTATTTGGCTGAAGTGAAGGGGCTAGCTTCATCAAAATACGCACTTGTGCCCCTGAGTATTACACCAAGTTGAAACTCTATAGTAGTGACAGTTATTCTAAAGTAATTTCAGATGTCTGCAGTAAATATTCAGGATTTAACCAAAATGTTGGCTGGAGCACCACTAGGCCGTCTACCAACAGTCTCGGCGTGAGAACCAGCCCGAACACCTTCTCTCCCATTGGTGTGACACTCCCACCACCATGGCTGCAGCCAAAATTAGGAAACTTTTACTTTTGTGTTATTTAATTAAACCTATAATTGCCTATTGTAAGTTGCCAGAATGATCCGTAGTTTGTAACTCTGCTCACAGAATATATGGAAAGAAGACTCCAATAATTATCATTAATTGTTTTTTGTTGTTTGAATGTAACTTTTCTACCACTTTCATTGAAAATTCACATATTTACTTTAAAAACGTTTTTTTAAAAAATCTATTAATGTTTAAAAAAAACCTTGAAAGTTGCATAATTAAGAAGAAACTAGTTAGATAGGCCACATTCTCTTTTTTCCCCTTCCAAGTGCAATAACTTAAATGAAATAGCAAGTGTAAATGAAAAAAAAAATTAAATTAATGAAGAGCCCATAGAATATGTAAGGAAGGCATGACTGAGTAGGTTATATCACAATGACTGATCTTCTAGCCCTCTCAATCTACTCACAGCATTCTACGCAAGATGACATGAACTTTTAGCTATTCCCTCATGCTGTAGAATTTATTAGGTTCTAGGCAATGGCACCCCACTCCAGTACTCTTGCCTGGAAAATCTCATGGACGGAGGAGCCTGGTAGGCTACAGTCGATGGGGTTGCGAAGAGTCGGACACGACTGAGCGACTTCACTTTCACTTTTCACTTTCATGCATTGGAGAAGGAAATGGCAACCCACTCCAGTGTTCTTACGTGGAGAATCCCAGGGACGGGGGAGCCTAGTGGACTGCTGTCTCTGGGGTCACATAGAGTTGGACATGACTGAAGTGACTTAGCAGCAGCAGCAGATTTAAACAGGTGGTTTGAGCTACAGTGAGAACTTGAGACAGTCATTGCAGGCATGGGTTTAGAGTATAGCACTTTGGGGTCAAGGAGGAGAGCTTTTTCCTTGGGATAGACATAAGAAAGTTAATTAAACAATGAATGAGCTTCTTAGAACAAATGGTTTAAACTGGGTGGAATTTTTCAGTTGGACAAGTGTCCGTGAATCTTATGAATATACTCTGTACTTACATCTATTTCAGAGTCACATGGTTGTTGATTGTCCATATCCTGCAACCTTGTAGTGAAGCACTCTGTGCTTCCAGTTTTCCTTTATGGTATCAGATGAGTACAAACTAGAGTGTGAACCTGTAAAGTTATTCCTGAAAATAAAGGAGTATGTATTGTCACATCTGCATTGTGATTTTTCTAAGTCACTCTCTGAAAATTTCCACATAGTTCATTATGTGTTGAGAGTATGTGAGACTGTGGGAGGTTTGGATTTTGTTTTCAGCTGGGGGATGTGACAGTTCCCTGTTAAATACTCATGTCACAGGACAGGCGAAATGAAAGCGAACGAATGGCAGGTGATATGGCAACTGTGTGGCCCAGGCGAGGGAAGGCAGCGGGTGGCACATAGCTTACAGAGACACACCTAAGAGGCAAGCTGGCACCCTCACCAGGGAATCTGTAGCAGCCCTACCATGCAGTGGCAGGAGACCTGGAGCCTGACTATAAAGTAGCAACACCCGAGATGGACCAGAAAATTCTGCTTCCAGGAAACAGTGATGCTTCAAAAGCCGCAAGTGTTTGTTTTTTTTTTCAAGTCAGTCACTCATGGCTACTATGAAGCTGCTACAGTTTAACTTAAATATGAGATTTGGAGACAGTTACTGTATATCCTGAAAGATATACTACTGCAGAATTTATTTTTTTAATCAGATAATAGATTAAAAGATTTTTTTGAATACAAAATGTGCCAACTGTGATCAGATGTAATATACACTTGAAATAAATATATTCTTTTATATATATATATATAAATATATAAATATTTACTTTTGGTCACTTTGAGTAAGCAAATTACTACTTTATCATAGTTTGGTTTTATGTAACTAACATACATGTTAAATCAGAAATGGGATTTGAACAAAATGAGTAGATTTCATGTTACAACAGAAACTTCTCAGACTGGTCTCGGAATGGTTAAAATCATCATTTTATGTACCAAAAATTACTTTAATCACTGTATTTAGTCTGGGTGTGGTTCTTCCCAGTTAGAACATCTTAAACTCTTAAATGATTATTCAACAGTCAGGGCCAACTATTAGGGCCATTTCCTTTCTTTCTTGTCCATTTATAAACTGTTTACATGCGTTTCTCCTCTGCACTGATTCTGGACCCTGATTTCCCTTCATTTGGGAATCCATCACAAAAAATAAATAAATCACACATTCATCATGAGAACTTAGCTTCCCAAAAGGTTTCGCTGTCATTTAAGGAATGACTTGTCATGAAGTGATTTCTCTTCTTAGCCACGAGTTCCTTGGGAAAAACAAAACACCTGACCTTGAATTACAGTCTGCCCTCGGTCTCCGGTGTCTGCAGGTGCCCAGGCACGGATCCCAGTCCGCGGGGCAACCTGTACTTCCCAGGGCAGACTGGACTTCACCGTTTCCCATAAGAGACTCGAGCATGCGCAGACTTCAGTGCTTGAGGGAGTCCTGGAACAAATTCCTCGTGGATACCTGGGAACCATAGTATTTGGAAGTTTCAAAACAAAGTTTCAGGGACTGATAAATCTGCCACCTGGCGATCTAAAACCTGAATAATTATCTCTGAAGTGTTAACAGATTGCCAGGTGGCAGATGGCATCAGGCATTCACGCACTGCTTCACTCACCAAACACTGGGAACTTCCCTCCTGTCAAACAAACTGGCTATATGGTTTTGATTTTTTTTTTTTTTTAATGAAGTGAAATGGCATGAAACAGTTGACTCAAGAGACAGACAAATCAATATCAACCATCAATATTTGCAATACAGTGTAAGCGCTGTGGTAGAAGTACATGCAGAATGCCCTGATGGTCAGAGAGGAATGGACCTTCGCCTCAGGTTGGGGCAGCCGCACGCCTTAGGGGTGGTGGTGACCCGCGGGGGCCACAGAGCGCGTGGGCCTATGCCAGCTGGAGGGTCGGTCTAGTGCAGAACCAGCAGAATAAAGCAAGGCCTACATGGGTTAGTCCTTCACAAGATCGCCATCCCTTCAGTTTTGACAGTTAAACCCACCTTCCACGTGGCTTCATGGCCTTCCAGCGCAGATCCATGAATCCGCGAGCTGGAATTCTCCCAGCTCCTTCCTGCACACTTCGTTTCATATTCCCTCTCGCCCCCAGGAAAGGCCTTGCACCCCCTACCCCCAGCCGGGACGCCCCCATTCCCTCAACCAGCCTCTCATTGAGCACTGCTGTTTCCGTCTTTCCTGGTTCTCAGGGTCGTTTGCTAGATGCCCAGAGTTAGGGCCCCACACACCCCTCCACCCGCTTGCAGAAATCTTTTACCTAACCTCCCTTCCCTGCAGCCTGCCAGCTGCAGTCAACTCGCAAGCACAGGCCTGGCCGCCTCCTCCTTTGGAGAGGATGCCCCAATGTCTTGGCCCGGTGTGTAGGGACCCAGGTCATCCCCCTCTGTCCTGCCCTCCCCTCAGCCGCCTTCACCCACATTCTTCAACTCTGTGGGATTCTCAAAGGTCCCTGTGATGACTGTTCTTCAGACACTCGCAGCTGCATCGTCTCCTCCCCTGCCCACCTCTCCCGACCCCCGCGGGCACCATCACCCCTCGATTACTTTCATTCCCCCTGTAAGATGCAGCCCAGGCGTCTGCTGACTGAGAAGCATGTCCTGACCCAGCACGGCGCCTGTCACACTGGGACAACGGTCCATGTGTCTACGCTGAAGACTAGGCTGTGTCTTCCCTGAGGGCAGGGATGATCCCCTTCATTTCTCATCACTCAGAGTTTAGAACGTCGGTGATCTATGGTAGGCACCCACACGTGTTTGTCGAATGAATGAATCCACGAGCACTGTCTGGTGAGTCTGAAATCTGCTGCCGCTTTGGTTTACCTGTGTGGGGTTCTTCTATCACAGAGGGTTGTCCTATGAAACACAGTACTGACTTTGTCACACAGCATCCTGTGCACCATGGATCAATTTAGCAAATTAAGTCCAAGAACCTTTGGAACAAATGTGTCTTAGAAAAGAACTTCAAGTGTCAACTAACTCCACTCATGGATATGCCTCTAATTGCAGGCTTGCTTGCTTCCAAATATTGCATTTTTTTAAAAAAATGTCAGCATTATGTTAGCAGTTTGCAGTATGCCATTTCTATACACATAACTTATGTCTTATCATAATTACTTTTGCTTGTTTGATTGAATTTATGGCTACAAAGCCCATAATTAAAGTGACTAACTTTCAGTAATTAAACTGACAGGTGGCCTTCTGTCTGCAGGCCCATTGCTCAGTTACAGGCTAGAGTGAGTTGAGGCAAAGTTGTAGCGCTCAGAGTGTGAGCAGCTCGGTTCCACACCCAGAAAGGAAAGGTACGCTGTTTCAGGGGTGAGTGAGTCTTTTGAGACCATTTTGGAAAATCGTAGAATATTGAAAACCCCACATTAACGAGAATCCATGAGTGTACAAAGAACAAAGCTGTAGACCCCAGGAGAGTCCTAATGTATACAAGGTAGGAAGAAAACACCAGTCCTAAGAGAACCGTAATTTAGTCCCATGAGTGGCTTCTGGTCTTCTCCCGTGACACTTTATGGTCTCTTGAAACAATGCTGAGCTGCTGCCCGCCAGCCCCACCCCAGAGAGCACTGAGGGACAGATACTGTAAACACCCTACACTCTCAGCTGTGCACAGTGAGAAAGCTGGGAGAAGGCTGTTTACTCTCTCTGCCTTGGAAATCAACTAGAGAAGCAGGCTGGGAGTGTTTTTCCATGTGTCTCGTAAGTGGGCCTAGCCAGTATTTATTTATGAAGTCAATGCTAAAAGGAAAGAAGTAAACTGAGTCATGCTAACAAAGATAAAATAATTTGTGAGATTTATCTTTGACTTGTCTAACATCATATGGAGGAAAGGAAAAAAATTTTTTTTACCATAAACCCAGGAGATGAAGATTTTGGTAACTTACTTATGCAGCTGAGTCTACATTTTGTAGGTGACTGTAGTCTGCTCTGTAAAACCATCAAAGGGTAAAGCACCTTAAGGCCGATGATCTCCATTAACCTGCATAGTATTTCTACACTGAGTTTAGCTTTTATTGAAGCAAAAGTTCTGGAATCCTGAGACTTGCTATTTTGTCAAGGAGGTTGCAGGTTGGAGCTCCAGTTTGGCTTGAAGTGTGTTACTAATGAAGACTATTAATAGGACCTGCTATTTAAAACCAGAATATTTTATAGTTACACATTGGAGGGGGCAGGTGGAATGCAAAAGGAAAATTTTAAGAAAACTCCAGAACTCCTGGACTGAGCCTTCCTAGAAAACCCATAACTTTTACATTTCTTGTTCTCTGCAAACAGTTTAAATCAAAGATTTGTTTAGTAGCTTAGTCTAGAATTAGACTTAACCCAACATTTACATCCTTCTCTTGCTATTTTTTCTAATCAATATAGATAAGTTTTATTTGCAAGGAGCATATTTAAATTGTAAGGTATATTATAATATAGCAAGCACTTAAAAGTGTAAAATAATTAGTGCCTGCTTTGCTGTGAAACAAATGTAGACACGGTTGCTTGCATATGTTGTCTTGATACATCGACAATGCCGGCCGTTTAAGCTATTAATAAAAGACACTCTACTGCTTTAAAAGTTTTAGAGGAATTTTTAATTCCATCTTCTTGCTGAGTGCAAAATATAAGACAATAGGAACAATTGTCTCATGTAAGTGTAACCAAAAAAAAAAAAAAAAACTGGTATATGAATATAACTGCTTCAGCATGTGATTTCAAGGAAGTGTTTGAAAAGCTGGGTTTGTGCAGTGATCTGAGTGCACAGCCGAAGTGCTGGCTGAGCAGCTCTGGCTCGGGCAAGTCACCAGCCTTTTCAGGCCTTGCCTCCAGGCCCCAGGAAGCCCTCTGAGACAAGGCTCTCCAGTCTCCTCAAATAAATAGTTATTGTGAACGTTTGAAACTGCACTTTCTGCCAGGAGACACAGATTATATGAGTAAATACGAAAACAGCTCCAAGTAGGAAGAGAATGACCCATGTGCTTTTCCATAGCTTTTTAGTTATTCTGCATAAATATCCAGATGTCGTTTGATTTTGACTTTTAGTCATGAGTGCAGCTGTTCCAAAGCTTATTGAAATATATACTGACCTTCCTTCCATCAGCCAGGAAATACTTATTGAGCACCTATCATTTTTCAGCTCCAGACACTGCGGATACATCAGTGAACAGAAACAAAATCCTTACTCATGTGAACCCACAAGTGGATACTTACACTGTGTCAGAATATAAACATCTTGTTTATTCTGTATGTCTAAAGTATCTAATTTTATTCAGTGGTATCATTGCCTTTTCTGGTCTTGCAAAACTAAATGAATGAAATGAAATGAATGGAAAATTTATCTCACTATTAAAATATTCAGACAGATCTATATGATATTGTTCTCTTTTGCATTATTCTTTCAAGTATATTCTCATTGTTCCTGGCCTGTTATGTGAAATGTGTAAGTAATACTAATAAACATGTTTGAGAGGTCATGTTATATATATATATATATATATATATATATATATTTACTGAAAAGATATTGTTAAGCAGTTGTATAGCTAAAAGGCTAAATAAATGTGTTTACATGCATGTATATATCTGTATTTATTAAGTACACTATATATTCCAATTATCATTGTATACAGTACAAGCAAATTATTAACATGCACCTTACTCTTCAAGCTTATAGTTCTTCAGATACTGATGAAGATGATTTATCTTTATACTGTACTACATTTGGGTACTTGTCATTTGATAAGCAAATGCTGGAAATACTTTTTTTTTAATTTTTTAAACATAAACATCCATTTATATTTTGAAAAGTTGACCATTCTTTGCAAGCTAATTGTGTCATAAAAACTCAACAGAAATAAAAGTCTAACATATTCATTATTTGTTTATGAATTCATGGTCTCCTTGTCCCTATTTGTTTAATTTAGTAAGTTTTTATAATATAAATGTGTTTATGCCTAGAGGTAATTTCTCTCTGTAAAACCAGGGCTTAGATTTCTCTGGATTTAAATATAGTTCTCCTTTCCTCTTCATTTTAAAAGTGCAGAGGACAGATTATCAACCCATGACAATCATTCTTGGATATTATTCTGGTTAACTCTATCACTGAAAAACTATGTGAGTAATATACAAAAATTAGTTGTATTGCTGTGTATCAGCAGCAAACTAAAATGAAATTTAAAATACTATTTAAATTAGCAACAAAACATTCAAATATCCAAAAGATAAATCTGATAAAAAGTTCTATAAGCCCTATTCCCTGCAAATTAAATATTGCTGAGAGAAATTAAAGATTTGAATAAGATGGATAGATAGTCCATGTCCATGGAGGACAGGACTCAGGATGGTTACGTGGCTTATTCTCCCCAAATGGACCAAGTAGGTGCAATGCAGGCCCCAGCAGAATCTGAGCAGGAGAGAGGGAGTAAGCTGACAAGCAAATTCTAGAATTTATTATTCAAATGACAAAGGCAGCCTTGATGAAAAGACGGATAAAGTACCCTCCCAAAGGTCAAGATCTATCATTTGTGCAGCAATAAACAGACAATAGATATATGTCTGTTTGGAATAAAGACTGGAATAAAGACATCTTTGTGACAAAGGTGATAGTGAGTGCATTGGAGAAAGGATGGTCTTTTCAGAAAGCAGTGCTGGATTAACTTAATACCCTTATTAAAAACAATGACTTAGTGGTCTCCACCTCATACCATATAAAGGCAAATTCCAGATGGATTGTAGATCTCAGTATGAAAGATAAAACTATAAAATTTTATAGAAAAACTATAAAACTTTTTTATTTAAAAAAAAAATAGAACATCTTTATGACCTTTGAGTGGGTAAAATTTCCTTAGTAAGGTTACAAGACAACACTAACCAGAAAGGGAAAACATGACAATTTGGAAAATAATAATATCAAGAATGTCTGTTCATCAAAAGACATCATTAAGAAAATGAAAAGACAACATATAGAGTAAAAGACATTTGCAACAAATATAGCAAACAACTTGTACCCAGAGTGTATAAAGAATTCCTACAAATTAATAAGTTAGACAAGCCAGCAGAACAGTGGGCTAAGACTTGAATAACAAATAAAACGCTTATGCAAATGATCCATTAACATAAAGAGTTGCTTTGCCTCATTAGTTATCAAGTAAATGCAAGGTGAAATCACAGCTCAATGCCAAGGCACACCTATTAGGGTCAGTAAATTTAAAAGGAAAAAGATATCTAATGTTGGAAAGGATGTGGAAAAACTACAAATGGAAGCGTTAGTTGGGACACCCACTTTAGAAAGCTGTCTGGAGCATCTACATGAACATCAGGCATCCATCCTAGGTTCCAGCTCCCGTCTCCCACACAGAAATGTATAGACTGTCCTTCAGAAGAAATGAGCAAGAATGTGCATAGCAACACAATCCATAGCAGCTCCAAAGTCGGGAGCTACCCACAGTTTCCATTAATGGTGGGACTTATGAACTGTGTATACTCACAGGGCTTCCCTGGTAGCTCAGCTGGTAAAGAAGCCACCTGTAATGCGGGAGACCCCGGTTCAATTCCTGGGTCAGGAAGATCCGCTGGAGAAGGGATATGCTACCCACTCCAATATTCTTGGGCTTCCCTTGTGGCTCAGCTGGTAAAGAATCTGCCTGCCATGCGGGAGACCTGGGTTTGATCCCTGGATTGGGAAGATCCCCTGGAGGAGGGAAAGGCTACCCACTCCAGTATTCTGGCCTGGAGAATCCCATGGGCTACAGTCCATGCGGTCACAAAGAGTTGGAGCAGAATACAGCATGGAAGTAAGAATAAATGATTTAGTGTCACCTGAGGTTATCAGTAAATCTCCCAGACATAATGAAACAAGCAGGACACAGAAGATAGCTTGCTATCTGGGTCTCTGTTTATGCCAATATTTAGCACAAGCAACTCTCTTATTTATGGTGATAGGAGTCAGCATGTGGTAGCCTGGGGGACCAGTCCCTACAAGTGGGCGTGAGGGACTATACTTCTGAGGTGTTGGTGACATGTTCATTCTTGTCTAAGGACTGATGACACAGGTATGACGCTTCATGGAAAATCTTCAAGACAAAATTTATTTTTTCACTTTTCTGATTGTGTGACACACTTTAGTAAAAAGTTTTAAAGAATTAAACATTAAAAAATTAAAGACACATCACCTGAGGATCGTAAACTAGGCAGGCAGAAGTCTCTGTTCAAGCAGTCATAGGAGAAATTCTTTCCTGTGTCCTGAAAGATCAGGGTGAGACAGCAGATGGTGAAAGGCTTTTATCTATGGCCAGGTTGCCACGCGTTTTAGTTACGCATGTTTCGGGGAAGCAGGTGAAGGCATTTACTGACTCACCGAGGGTCACACAGGCATCAGTGGCCACACAAGACCCTGATGCCTCAAAGTATCCCCATGGCCAGGGAACAGGGGACTGGGCAACAAAAGCAAGGACCCTCTGCCACTCACAATCAAAAATACAAACAGACTGTGAATTTGGCAATTTTTTTCATCTTTAGAATGGTTATTGTGATTGGATTTTTGTCTTTTCTTTGAATGAAGGAATGTTTTGTGGTTTTTAAAACTATCTTTTAAGATTTATTTTTTAGGAAAAAAAATAAATGGTTGCAATTTCAAACACCAGCTTGAGGGAGTTTTCTGTTCTGTCCAAACTAGAAAATCTTGACTCCTTTATGTACCAAGTCACATGTGCTAAGATGCTCCGTGTGGTGTTCTCATCTGGTAACAGTACAGCCTACCAGGGGGCTGGAAGTGTGTGCCTGCGTTTCTGGTTGCCACAACAGCTGGGAAATGCTGTTTTTATGGGACTTAGGAGAGCCCCCCACACACACAAAGGATGAGGGAGGGGATGGGATTGACATGTGCACACTGCTATATATGAAACAGATAACTAAGCCCTACTCAACACTCTTAATGACCTATATGGAGAAAGAATCTAAGAAAGAGTAGATATGTGTATGTCTGTGAATGACTTGCTGTACTTGGCTATACAATGAAACTAACTCAACATGATAAATCAGCTCTACCCCAATAAAGATTTTAAGAAACATCACATGGTCAAAAGTAACATACATTTAGAATTCTAGGGATAAAATATTTTCCCATTGGAAAGTAGAAGGATAATTGGACCAGAATAATTGTAGTTTTCCCCCTACTCAAGGTAAATTGACACAGTTTTAATGACAATTTACTTTTAGGAAAATTTGAGTCTAAGACACCTTAGAGTCTTCAGGTTAACACACCTCTGCAGTGCACACCCTGGGAGCCTGCCCGGCTAAAACAGACCAATATGATGATCTGGATGATCATTAAAGTTATCATAACTAAAGGAGAAAAATTGCCTCCAGACTGACTAGAAAAATACCCTGTGACACTAGAGTGAATGCTAAACATTTTGTAATGTTGAGTTCATCACATGTTTTGTCATCAAAAACCAAGTAGTGACCATGAAATGCTTCCTTTTGGGCTCAGAGATAAAAAAAAAATATGTCCTATTTTAACCTCCATGTTTCATAGGGTAAAAGTTATTTCTGCAGTTTGGTGACAACTGTCACTCGAGGATCAGAAAACACCCAGGACTTCACGGTGTAGTTCAGTCACTGGAAAGCTGTGAATTTATAAATGTATGGGAAAACTTTCGACACCCAGGCAAAGACAGTCCTAAGACAATGTATTTAAAGCCATCTTTGCCTTTGAAGATAGTCTGCTTTTGAGCTGTCGCTGGCCCAGTCATGTGAGGATGCTGGAGGGGCCTGGGCCTTCTTCCTGGGAGCACCGATTAGACAGTGCTGGTTACAGGCAGTCCCGCGGTGACACTAGGCCCCCCACCTTCTCCCACCCCCTCCCACTCCACAATCCCCCCGCCCCACATCTGCAGGACACACCAGCACAGTGATGACCCTGGCCAACAGGGCAAACACAGAGATGTCACCCCCTTCGGGGAGCTTCTGGTCTCAGGGGCACTGTTCCTGCTGCGCCTTCTGCTAAGTGGGTGCTTCTGTGTGTGCATGCTATCTCTTCAGTCGTGTCCAACTCTGCAGCACTGTGGACTGTAGCCTGCCAGGTTCCTCTGTCCTTGGAATTCTCCAAGCAAGAATACTGGAGTGGGTTGCCATTCCCTTCTCCAGGGCATCCTCCAGGGATTGAACTTGTGTCTCTTATATCTCCAGCATTGGTAGGCCGGTTCTTTTACAATTATCACCATGAACCTTTTAAAATTCCACATAATCCACTCAATTACCAGGTGGAATCTGATCAGATTTTACTGACTTTTTCTCCACAAGCATTCATGATGTCAGCACTGGACACCAGTCAACATGGTTCCATTCTAGTATCATCATCACCATGAGAACCACGAACCATCACTAACATTCTCAGTTCCAGAAGCCACGATAGGGGCCGAAAGCAAATAGTCAGTATCCTTGCTGTGTACCAGGGACTAGTCTAAGCATTTTGCTTAGCTAACTGATTGAATCCTCACACTTACAGACATTGGGAATCTCCTGGCAGTCCAGTGGTTAGGACTCTTATGTTTTCACTGCCAAGGGCCCAGATTCAATCCCTGGCTGGGGAACTAAGACCCTGCAAGCTGTGCAGCACAGCCAAATAATAGTAATAATAGGCACTAGTATTATTCTTCGGATAAGGAATCTGCGGCAAGAGACTGATGAAGAGAATCACCCAGGTGACACTAGCAAGCCTGAAGCAGGGATTGCAGCCCAGGCAGTGTGGTGCCAGAGATTGCTCTGAACCGCTCATTCATGCTCACAAGACCCTCTCAGTTGGGAATTACTATCCCAAATTCTCGAGGAGAGGAAGCTGAAATGGAAAGAGTTAAGGCGATTGCCACTGAGTGGTTTCCAGGTAGTCCTGACCCCCCTTCCCTTCTGTGAGCAAGAAAGTAGCATTTCTCCACATCCTCGCAGGCAAGGTGTGGCCCCGGGACCCACATCAGCCCGTGAAATGTGGGCAGATATGCCATCGAGGGCCACCACATTTCTGTGCCCTCTGATGGCGAAACACCTGTCAGAGTGGAGCCTTTGTCACACCAGATCCTTGAGCAGCTCTATTGGACAGCATCACTCTGCAAAACCAGCATGGACACACAGACAATGGAAAATTTTATTCTAGTAAACTTCTGAGATTTTGGTTGATGATGGAGAAAGAGTATTTGCAACCATAATAAGGCAATGAGTCCCTTATCAACAGAGATATTCAAGCAGAAGTGTCAGTACCCAGTGTGGGTCTGTATGAGAGCAGTGATCCATGAAATGGAAATGTTCCCATCACTTCAGTCTTCAGGCTTTGCTACACGTGTTTCAGCAATTCCTGGTGTCTGCTTACAAACTTCTTTGTATCTCTTAACTTCTCTGGGCCTTAGTTTCCTCCTATTCAAAGGACTGAGGGTTGGTGGTAATTTATAAAGCTGTTAGAGACATTAAATGAGGTTGAAGAACAATAGCAGCAGCCTGATTCCAAATCTCCCCATCACATTCCCAGAATAGTCACAAGACCAACAAGGGAAACAATTAAACTATGCAGGACCCATGCTTTAAGCATTGTTAGAAGATAGAAACCACTGCAACCTTCAAGTCACTTGTGGGGGGAAAAAGAAACAAATTCTAACAAAGCTTCCAATATCTGCAACTATCCCAGAAAACCTGTGGGTAGGGGGAAACAGGACCAGGGGGCCAGTAGGGAGGAAGTGAAACACAAAATTACCAACTACAGGTTGGGATTTGTCAGGTCACAGTCCTGGCTGTAAGGAAGGGGCTTAAAAGTGTGGGGAGCCTGAAGTGGCTGCCTCAGAGGTGGTGCTTCTTGGAGAGGATTAAAGAGAAGAAGAGGCTGTACTCCTTAGGCATGAGGTAGAGGGATGAAAGAAAGAAGAGAAAAATTAAAGATCTTGCTGAATAACACTGGCTGATTTTATCAAGGTTAACATTATGACTGTGATATTTATATTATGGGTTTGCAAGATCAACCTGTAAGAGAAACTGCAAAAAGAGTACAGGGGATCTCTCTGTATTGTTCAGTTGCCCCAAAAGTTCATTTGGATTCTTCAGTAACATCCAACAGAAAAAAAAAGTTTTTTTTTTTGGCCAACACAATATTTCTTATGACTTCATGTGAATTTCCAATTACCTCAAAATAAAATGTTTTATTTTAAAAACCTAAAAACAGTTTAAAGCAAGAAAACAATTCCATTTATACTTGCATCAAAAAGAATAAAATACCTAGAAATATCTTTAACCAAGGAGGTGAAAGACCTGTACACTAAAAACTATATGACATTGAAGAAAGAGAAGACACACATTAAGTGTAAAGATATTATATGTTCATGGATTAGGATTAACATTGTTGAAAAGACCATGTTACCCAAAACATATACAGTTAAATATAATCCCTGTCAAATGGCATCTTTCATAGAATTAGAACAAATAATTCTAAGATTTGTATGGAAACATAAAGACCCAAAACAACCCAGCCATCTTAAGAAATAAGAACAAAGCTGTAAGTATTATGCACTCTGATTTCTAACTATACTACAAAGCTATAGTAATCAAAACAGTATGGAACTAGCACTAAAAAAGACACATAGACCAATGGAACAGAAGAGAGGGTCCAGAAACAAATCCATCCTCATATAGGAAATTAGTCTATACGGCAAAGGAGGACAAAATATACAAAGGGGAAAGACAACCTTTCCAGTAAATGGTATTGGGAAAACTGGACAGCTACAGGCAAAAGAATCATACTGGACTACTTTCTCAAACACTGTATATAAAAACAAGCTCAAAATCTATTAATGGCTTAAATGACTCCATATAATACCTAGAAAAAAACATAGGCGGTATACACTTTGACATCAGTCTTAGCATAAATATTTTGGATATGTCTCTTCAGGCAAGGAAAACAAAAGCAAAAACAAACAACTATGTCAAAAAGTTTTTTCAAAGCAAGCTATCATCCAAATAAAAAGTCTGCCTACTGAGTGGGAGAAAATATTTGGAAATGATACACCTGACAAAATATTAATATACAAAATATTCAGAAAACATATACCACTCAATAGAAAATAGCAAAAAACTCAATTTAAAAAATGAGCAAAGGACTTGAATAAACATTTTTCCAAATAAGACATAAATGACCAATAAGCACATGAAAAATGCTCAACATCACTAATCATTAATCATCATGGAAATGCAAGTCAAAACCACAATACATATCATATCACATCTGTCAGAATGGCTATTATCCAAAAGAGAACAGATAACAAGTGTTGATAAGGATGTGGAGAAAAAGAAACACTCATGCATCATTGGTGGGAGTGTAAATTGGTGCAACTGTTGTGGAAAATGGTATGGAGATTCCACAAAAAATTAAAAATAAACTATTAATATATAATCCAGCAATTCCACTCTTAGGTATTTATCTGAAAGAAGCAAAAACACTAATTCAAATAGGTATATGTACTCCTATTTCATTGTAGCATTATTTACAGCCAAGTTATAGAAATTATACTATAAAAGCAAATAAACTCAGAAAAAGAGATCAGATGAATGGTTATAAGGGATAGGGAGTAGGTACAGGGGGAATTGAATGAAGGTGGTTAAAAAAATCCAAGATTAATAAGTACTATTATGTAATATACAGCATCATTAATATATGATTGACAGCATGATAGCTATATGTTACATATGAAAATTATTGAGATTAAATTCTAAGAGTTCTCATAACAAGGAAAAGTTTTTTTCTTCTTTCTATGTGAGATGATGGATGTTCACTAAAGTTACTGTGGTCATTACTTCATGGTTATGTAAGTCAGATCATTATGCTGTATGCTTTACACTTATACAATGTTGTATGTCAGTTATATCTCAAAAAAAACTGGAAGAAAAAACTGTAAATAATAAAAAGAGAAAAGAAATTAATCAAGTAAAGAATGGAAAAAGTACATTATATTAAAGTGTTTGTCCCTTAGAGAAATAAACAAGACACTGGAAATGAGGTGAAATCACAAATATACAAAATAAGAAATTACAAGTTAGGAATAATTATGACACACACAAAAAATTTTTAGGATACTGACATCTACCTTTGCATATTCTTATGCAAACAAGTTTGAAAACCTAGAGGGAATGTATAATTTCTTAAGCAAATATAGCATACTGAAACTGACCTTAATAGAGATAGAAAATGTGGACCAAACTTTATGGAAATGTTCTAGCTGCTGCACATGATAGCACAAGGCCCAGATGAGCACACAAGAGAATTCTACTAAACTGTAAGCGATCAGACATTCCCAGTGCTACATAAATTATCTCAGATTACAAGAAATCAAGAATAATTTTTAAAATTTTCATGAAATAATTATGACTTTGGTATCTAAACCTAACAAAGATAGCACAAAAATTACAGAGCAATAGCACATGTGGAGATTGGTATCAAACATTTAATTAAAAATAATAATGAACTGACTTAGATGGTACAATGAAAATTAGGACACCATAACCAAATAAGGCTTATAATAGGAATACAAAGATGGTTAATATTAGAAAACAAATTAGCATAATTTACTACTTTAGTCATTCTATGGAGAAAATTATATGAATTTCTTTATAAGTGTTAAAAATTGACTTTAGCAAAATTCAATTGTCATTCCTAGTTAAAAATTTTAAGAAAATAATAATGGCTGGCTATTTCCTTAATGGAGAAACACTAGAGGCATTCCAACTAATGTCAGTAACAAGTTTAAAAAGTCTACTATCTCCAATGGTAGCCAACATTTTTAGTGGTAAAAGTCAGTGAAATTAGAAAAGAACCAGAAGCACTGGGGTAATGAGAAATAAATTTCACTAACAACTAATGATCAGAAAGAGAAATTAAGGAAATAATCACGTTTACTATATGGCATCCAAAAGAGTAAAATCAGAATAATAAACCTACCTAAGGAGCCAAAAGATCTGTACTCTGAAAACTATAAGATACTGATGAAGGAAATTGAAGTTAACACATGCAATATGGAAAGATATACCATGTTCTTGGACTGGAAGAGTCAATATTGTTGAAATGACCATTTTACCCAAGGCGTTCTATAGATTCAGTGAAATCTCTATCAAATTGTAAATGGCAATTTTCACAGAACTAGAATAAAATTTTTTTAATTTGTTTGGGAAAACAAAATAACCCAAATGGCCGAAGTAAACTTAAGAAAGAAAAATGGAAGAATCAAGCTCCCTAACTTCAGACTATACCACAAAGCTACAGTCATCAAGGCAATGTGGTAATGGCCCAAAAAATAGAAATATAAATCAACGGAACAGGATAGAAAGCTCAGAGATAAACCCACATATATATATACGGCTAATTAATCTATGACAAAGGAGGCAAGAATATACAGTGAAGACAGTCTTTTCAATAAATGGTACTGTGAAAACTGGACAGCTACATTTAGAAGAATGAAATTAGAACATTCCCTAATACCATACACAAAAATAAGCATAAAATGAGTCAAAGACTTAAATGTAAGACCAGATACTATAAAAACTCCTAGAGGAAAACATTAGCAGAGCATTACTTGACGTAAATCACAGTAATGTTTTTTTGGATTCATCTCCTAGAGTAATGGAAATAAAAATAAACAAATGGGACCTAATTAAACTGAAAAGCTTTTGCATAGCAAAGGAAACCATAAACAAAACAAAAAGACAAACTACAGAATAGGAATATTTGCAAATTATGCAGCCAACAAGAGATTAATTTCCAATATACAAATAGTTCATACAGCTCAATAGCTATAAAAACAACTCAATCAAAATTTGGGCAGAAGATCTAAATAGACATTTCTCTGAAGAAGACACACAGATGGCCAATAGGTAAATGAAAAGATGCTCAATATCACTAATTATTACAGAAATGGAAACCAAAGCAATAATGAGGTATGACCTCACACTGGTCAAAATGGCCATCATCAAAAAATCTACAAATTACAAATGCTGGAGAGGATGTGGAGAAAAGGGAACCCTACTACACTGCTGGTGGGAATGTAGACTGATCCAGCCATCATGGAGAATAGTAGGGAGGTTCCTTTAAAAACTAAAAATAAAACTACTATATGACCTAGCAATCCTACGCCTGGGCATATACCCAGAGAAAACCATACTTCAAAAAGATATGAACCCCAATATTCATAGCAGCACTATTTATAATAGCCAAGACATGGAAGCAACCTCAGTGTCAACCTCATTGACAGATGAATGGATAAAGAATATATGGTACCTACATACAATGGAAAATTATTCAGCCATAAAAAAGAATGAAAAATGCTATCCTCAGCAACATGGATGGACCTAGAGATTATCATACCAAGCGAAGTAAGTCAGACAGAGAAATACAAATATCATATGCTATCACTTATGTGTGGAGTCTAAAAAGATAGTACAGATGAACTTGTTGACAAAACAGAAATAGACTCACAGACATAGAAAACAAGCTTATGGTCACCAAAGGGGAAAGGTGGGGATGAATAAATTGGAAGTTTGAGATTAAAATATACACACCAGTATAGATAAAATAGATAACCAAAAGAACCTATTATTATATAGCATAGGGGATGATACTCAATATCTTGTAATAACCTATAATGAAAAGAATCTAAAAAAGAACATATATATATATGTATATATATAATATAACTGAATTACTTTGCTTTATACCTGAAACTTATATAATATATTGTGTGAAATGCAGGCCTGGATGAATCACAAGCTGAACTCAAGTTTGCCAGAAGAAATATCAACAAGCTCAGATATGCAGATGATACCACCCTAACGGCAGAAATTGAAGAAGCACTAAAGAAGCTCTTGGTGAAAGTGAAAGAGGAGAATGAAAAGCCTGGATTAAAACACAACATTCAAATAACAAAGATCATGGCATCCAGTCCCATCATCTCAAGGCAAATAGATGTGGAAAAGATGGAAACAGTGACAGACTTCATTTTCTTGGGCTCCAAAATCACTGTGGATGGTGACTGCAGCCATGAAATTAAAAGATCCTTGATCCTTGGAAGGAAAGCTATGACAAACCTGACAGTGTATTAAAAAGTAGAGACATCACTTTGTTAACAAAGGTCCATATGGTCAAAGCTTCGGTTTTTCCATGGTCTTGTATGGATCTGAGAGTTGGACCTTAAAGAATGCTGAGCACCAAAGAATTAATGCTTTTGTTTTGTAGTACTGGAGAAGACTCTTGAGAGTCCCTTGAACTGCAAGGAGATCAAACCAGTCAATCTTAAAGTATATCAACACTGAGTATTCATCGGAAGGGCTGATGCTGAAGCTGAAGCTCCAATATTTTGCACCTGGTGCAAATAGTTGATTCATTGAACAAGACCCTGAAGCCAGGAAAGACTAAGGACAAGAGAGGGTAAGATGATTGCATCACTGACTCATGCACATGAGTTTGAGCAAACTCCAGGAAACGGTAGAAGACAGGGAAGTCTAGCATGCTGCAGTCCACGGGGTCGCAAAGAGTCAGACATGACTGAGCGACTAAACAACAGAAACAAAATACCTGAAACTAATACAACATGGTAAATTAACTATATTGCAATAAATAAATTTTTTAATAAAATAAAATTTTACTGGGAAAAAAATGAAATCTGTCTCTATTTGCAGATGACATGATAGTATGCATGGAAAATCCTATAGAATCAATGATAAAATGAACTCAAACAATAAAAGAATTAGTAAGGTAGTAGGATATAAAATTAATATATAAAATCAGCAGCATTGACATACACAAATAATAGCCAGCTAGAAGATAAAATGAATGCACAAAAGCATTCACAAGGTAATAAGAAAGACAAAATTTTAGGATCAAATTTCATAAGAAATGCTCAGATCTTATATAAAGAAAACTATAAAACACTTTAAAAGACTTCCGTAAGACACAAAAATGAGTTTAAAAAGATGGAAAGACATTTCTTATTTTTATTAGCACATCTCAGCATCATCAAGATGTCAGTTCTCCCTAATTTAATTTACAAATATAATCTAATTCCAATAAAAATTCCAACAAGCACTTTTTATAAAGCTAGATCCATTTGTCTTAAATTTCTTATGTAAAGTAAACACAGTGGAGTCAGAGAGATGCCGAGGAAGAGGGAGCCGAGGAGAGGAGAGGTGAAAGGGAAGGGCTGAGAGAGTCAAAGCACGACCCTGGCAGAGTTGCCACTGCTGTCTTGAGGATGGATAAAGGGGGTTGCTGGCGAAGGAGTGGAGACAACCTTGGCGGCTGAGAACAGCCACCAGCCTACAGCCAACAAGGAGGTGAGGAGCACGGTCCTACGACCACCTGCAACTCAGTTCTATAAACAGGATGAGTGATCTTGGAAGGCAGTCCATCCCCGGAACCCCAACAAAGACGTACACTTGATATCATCTTCAAGTCAGCCTTGAGAAACCAGAGTGGAGAATAAGCCAAGTCAAACAGACACCTGACCTACAGAACCATGCAAGTACTGTATACTGACCAGCATGAAGGAAATGATTGAGTCTGCTGAGGATCATGGAATGCAATGAGCAAATGTGGTTAGTTCGGGACAAAAAAATTATCAAATTACACTAAAGTTCATCTATTTTAAAACATAGGTGAAAACAATCAAATAGATTTTGAAAGAAGTTTATTGAGAGAGATTTGCCTTACCCAGATATTGAAAAATTTTAAGCCACAATAATTAAAATGCAAAAAAGTGAAAGTGAAAGTTAAGTCACTCAGTTGTATCCAACTCTTTGCAACCCCGTGGACTGTAGCCCACCAGGCTCCTACGTCCATGGGGTTTTCCAAGAAAGAATACTGGAGTGGGTTGCCATTTCCTTCTCCAGGGGATCTTCCCTACCAAGGGACTGAACCCAAGTCTCCCGCATTGCAGGCAGACGCTTTAAACTCTGAGCCACCAGGGAAGCCCTTAAAAATGCAATAGTACAATATTAAAAGTAGAGAAATGAAAGATAAAAGAAAGCCTGCATACAAAATTGTGTATATGATAAAGGTCATTATAAAACAATAGAGAAAGAATAAATTGCCTAATTAATTTTAGAAAAGACCCTGATGCTGGCAGTGAAGCAGGAGACAGGGACAACAGAGGACGAGATGATTGGATGGCATCACCGACTTAATGGACACTAGTTTGAGTAAGCTCCAAGAGAGAGTGATGGACAGGGAAGCCTGGTGTGCTGCAATCCATGGGGTCACAAAGAGTTGGACACAACTGAGCGACTAAACAACAATTAAATTGCCTAATAAATAGTAATAGTACAATTGGTTAACAGAAAAAAAAAAGGTAGTCTTTACCTCATATTGTATAGCCAAATAAACTGTAGCTGGATTAAAAAATTAAATGTTTCTTTAAAGCCAAATAGGTAAATATTTATATGATATGAAGATGAAAGAAAACTTTTTAAGAATTAAAGTAATATTTTAAAATCCATGAGATAAAGGGCCAATATAAATAAAGATAATTAGGATCTTACATATAAAATAAACAAAATATTTTGCTAAACAAAATATGAAAAATAATTATTAGGGGAAACAGCTGCAAAATTTATAATGGTGAGAGTATAAATAGTCATAATATGTGAGACACTTTAATAGAAAAATGGGAAAGCATATCAAATAATAATTCACAAAAGAAGACATATATTGACTGGTAATATGCTCAAAAGTTTCAACAGTGATAATAATCATGATGGTGTCTAAAATGAAAATTCTTTAGCACTGAGAACAATCTCGACTGATTGAAAAGTTAAGCCTTGATGAGACGGTACACTGGCTTATCATTGCCACATAAAATTGAGTGAAGTGATGTGATATATCTCTGAAGATGCATTTTTTAAAGCTTTGAACTCTGTCAGTGGAGTATAAAATTCTACTGATTAACTATTATATGTGACTGGCCTTGAAATTACAAAACTTTTTCAAGAATTAATGGAAAGAATGGCTATCTTTAGGAAATCCTCCTGGATATATAATTTGTAATATTAATTTATGCCAGAAAGAAAAGAAAATGTACTATGATGATAAACAGAAGATTTATAGGATGCAGAATTTTAAGACATAAGGTACCGTCAAGGATCACTGGATCAGCAGATATCTTTTGAATCACAGTTTTGAAGCAGGTGAGGTTAACCTTATTTTAGTTTATTGTAATTTAACACGGATTACCATGATGAAATTAAAGCTGGCCAATCTCTGGCCTCTGTAGAGGCTCTTCAGTATAGACCCAATCCCAAGGCAGAAACAGTGGACTACAATTGTCTCAAGTTCACTTTAGGACCATAGGTACACAATTGTGAGTCCTATTAATCCAAACACTGTTGAGCTAAAATCTTGTTTTCCATGCAAATTCTATGTCTGTGAAGCAGAAACTACCAGAGCACGGTGATGGCATGGCTTTTCTTCTCCTGGATAGGATGAGGGATTGGAGAGAGATGAAGAGTAGGAAGAATGAGGAAATATTAGGAATAAGGCAAAAAAATAAACTTTTCAAGGAGGAATTATACTGAAATAATTTTCTTCTATACTAACCTCTATGGAGATTAAATAGGTGAAGTATTTTTCACCATAAAGAATCAAATGATGACTCTCCTTTGTTTAAAAAGCAGTTCCTGTAATCCAAGGTTAGTGTGATTTATTAATGATGATACAGTAAAAGTTACTTTCACATTGATGAAACTTTTAGTTTTATTGAAAGCTAAAAATACAAAATGTAAGAATAGCTAGGAAACTACCAAGTATGAAGACCTGTAAGCGGGGGTGGAGAGGAAGAACTAGTATCAGGTATAAATATATACTGCAAGTCTCTTTCATTAAATCATACAGTACAGGCAAAAGAATATGCCATCAGATGACTGGATAGACTAAAACCTCAAGAAATAGATCCAACTACATCTAAATATCTAATTTATGATAAAGGAGGTATCTTCAATCACTAAGGGACAGATATCTCAATCTCACACATAATGTAGGGACAACTAAACAGCCATCTGGAAAACTATCAAGGCAGATAGATCCATTCTTTCTATCACACCTAAGAATAAACTCCAATGAATCAGAGTTCCAACTATTAAAAAAAAAAAAAAAAAACACACTATAAAAACATCAGAAGAAAACATGAGTGACTTCCTCTAAAACACACATTCCAGGAAAGAATGCTATTGTCTTTAATGCTACTGTTGTGCAGGTACGTGCCAAACCCTGGGCTTCTCCCTCTCTCTCTGTCTCTCTCTCTCCATTTATTTATTTCTGACTGTGTCAGGTCTTAGTCGTGGCCTGAGGAATCTTCTCTGTGTCATGTACGATCTTTCACTGTGGCCCACACTTCCCTCTCGTTCTGGCTCGCGGGCTCCAGAGCGCACAGACTCAGCAGTTACGGTGCGCAGATTCAGCAGTTACGGTGCGCAGACTCAGCAGTTACGGTGCGCAGACTCAGCAGTTAGGGCGCGCAGACTCAGCAGTTAGGGCGCGCAGATAGCAGTTACGGTGCGCAGACTCAGTTGCTGGGCACGCAGGCTCAGTTCCCCGGGGACATGTGAGGTCTTAGTTCTCCAACCAGGAGTTGAACCTGCGTTTCTTGCATTGGAAGGCAGACAGACCCTTAACCCCTGGACCACCAGGGAAGTCCCAGGAAAGACTTTTTTTGGCTAAAATCCCAGATGTCATTAAGAGAAGTTTAAAAATTTTGACTAAGTATTAACAAAGCATTTTTGCTAGGGGAAAAAAAATTCACTAGAGTCAAACGGATAGGCTGGGAGAACACAGTCAGGGCTTACGTCCCAGACAAAGAGTTAAGTTCCCAATTTATTGAGGATTGTTTTTTAATTGATGAAAGAGGCCTGTAGAAGAAGAGACAGAGACTTGAACAAAAAATTCAGGAACAAATATAAAATTGGCCCTTAGTAATATAAAAAGATGTGCAACTTCATTCCCACATAAAAAAGAAATGTAACTGAAAGCTACAGTGAAATTCCATTTTTTCCCCATTAAATCATCAAATTCAAAAGCCTAACAGTACGCTCGGATAACGAGGTGGTACAGGCACAGGCATACACGGCTGACGGATATGAAAAATGGTACCATTCCTCCGTCATGAGCCTGGGCCTAACACGGAGGGGTAGGGCAGTCATATGTTAGAAACAAACAGACATGCTAACTCTTAGGAAATGACATTAAATTTGTGGTTACAGGAGGCAGGGTGTGGGGAGATGAGGAATGGAATGAAAGTGGTCAAAACATAAAAACTTCCAGTTAGAAGATAAATAAGTACTAAGGTTGTAATGGACAACATGAGAAATATATTAACACTGCTGTATATTATATATGAAAGTTGTTAAAAGAGTAAATCCTAAGAGTTCTCATTATAAGGAAAAAATTTCTTCTTTTTATTTAGCTTTGTATCTATGTGAGATGATGGATGTTCACTTATTCTGGTCATCATTTCATGATGTATGTAAGTCAGATCATTATGCTGAACACCTTAAATTTACACAGTGTTGTATGTCAATGATATCTCAAAAAAGTTAGAAGGAGAAGTAAATAATCTTCCTCAGTTTACAAAAAAAAAAAAGAAGAGCAGTACAAACTCAATGGAGGAGAATTTTAGAATATCAGATCAAGTATACGTAATCAAATCTCAACACAGAATTCCCTTTATGAATTTATCCTGAACTCATTGTCTCCAACAACATGAAAACACGTGCTTCACAAAGTTATTCACAGAATATGATTTGTCACTGTCTAAGCGTAGGAGGTTGATTGAATAAACCATGGTACCTGCACACAGTGGGGTGCCTTGCAGGGAGGGAATGGGGAAGAACAGCCAATCTCAGCCTCGGCAAACACAGTATTTGACTGTATACCTTCAGTATCAGGATGGAGGGGGAGCAAGAACTTCAAAAAAATCCCAAATTCTTCTTAGTATGGTATTTATGGTAATAGCATGTGCAAAGCGATTCGGAAAGTATCTACTGTGCTAAAGCATTGAACAAATAAGGAAATGTGTTGATGTTGTTGGCAGCCAGAGTTTTCACTATGGAAAGAAGACACACAGATATGGGATGCTGGGAGGCAGGAGGGAGCCCTTTGGGAGAGGACTGAAACTGGAGGTATTGGTGTGAACTCAAAGACTTCATGGGATTCCCTGATAGCTCAGTTTGTAAAGAATCCGCCTGCAATGCAGGAGACCCTGGTTTGATTCCTAGGTCTGGAAGATCTGCTGGAGAAGGGATAGGCTACCCACTCCAGTATTCTTGGGCTTGCCTCGTGGCTCAGCTGGTAAAGAATCTGCCCGCAATGCGGGAGACCTGGGTTTGATCCCTGGGTTGGGAGGATCCCCTGGAGAAGGAAAAGGCTACCCACTCCAGTATTCTGGCCTAGAGAATTCCATGGACTGTATAGTCCATGTATGGCAAAGATTTGGACATGACTGAGCAACTTTCAGTTTCAAGACTTCATAGATACATGTGTATACTTATACATATACATGTACTTACATATGTATGTATGTGAGTATATTGGTATGCAGGTATATGTAGATAGATGTCCTACCTCTTTTTACGGAAAGAACCAGAAAACAAAGACCAGAGTAGCAAACCTAGCGCCAGATCTTTGTCCCTACTCAGATGAACTAAGGCTTCCAGGAGAAATGGATGGTTCCATCAGGGCTGGCTCCTAAGGAGACAGGCTACCTGCGGCACCCACACTTAAGCTCCTTGGTTCTCCAAATCTGACAAAGCCACAGTTTCTTTCACCTATCATTGATAGGATTTTCTGTCCATCTTCCTGTACTGCCATGAAGTTTATAACAATCCTCGGGATCTCAAAGAACTTCTGCCAATTCCAAATAGTCACTGATTTTTTATTCTACATTCCTGCAAACATTTCTTTAAAGGTCATATCAAATTGGATTTTAATTTGCATCGGGGTAAGCTTCCCTTGTTTGTCACTGATCCCATTTTTACCCCTACATGCTTTGTCTGATGTGATAGGTCTAAAAGTTTTGGCAGAATGCAAGAGTCAGAAAGATCAACCACAGCGATTAAGCACATTACATGACAGAAGGCATTCAGTAGTACATAAGGGAGAAAAAAAGAAACACCTCATTGGCTGAGAGGATTTGCAGCACTCAAAGCAGGTGGACGAAAGCTGTACCCCTAGGCCCACCCCCTGACAACACAGCCGTGCTCAGAGCCTGGGGGAGACACATCGGAGACAAATCTCGTCATTATAAACCGGCTCTTAATCATTTCTCAGCTATCCACCACACCTGTATTACCAGTAGATGGGACTGGTGGCTGCAGCTTGCCTGCAGCCGTGCTCCGTGTCCTAGGACACAGGGTGGCCCATCTGAGGGAGACCCAGGGGAACAGGGTGACCTCTTAACCACACTGGGACCCCGCCTATCTGGGGATGATCTAAGCTTGGATCTGGATCCTCTGACTTGGGGAAGCAGGTAAGACCATCACCAACAAGACAGGCCCTGCTTCCTTCTTTGGTGAGAGTGGGGAAGGGTAGCTGACAACAGTTCTTCCAGGGCTTTCCAAAAGGCCACAGGGCCTGATGGTCCCAGAAGGACCTGAGTCTTTCTGCAAACTCAGGGTGCTGCCATTTGGTTAAGTGTGAGCTCACCACTCCTGGGCAAGCCCCTCTTGATTCTGCTCCACTTTTTTGTATGTGCTTTTGTGGCTTATTTTGCTGATTGATTCTGGCACACAGGGGAGCTCAAATGGCTGTTCTAAGCTTGAGGCTCATCCAATGCTGATCTCAGTTAAAGGCACCCTGTTGTCCCCAGTTTTGATGTTTGCTTAATTTGATTTTCTCTGGATGAAAAGAAAAGGAACACTCAAAACGCTGTGAAGGAAATGTAGATTTTCTTCTTTTCCCTTTTTATCCCTGAACTGCCTTGTACAGTCCTTTCAAGTGTGTTATGGAAAGGATTAAAAGTGAAGGGTGAAAAAGACAAATAGAAGCTGGTTCTTTCTCAGCCTCTGAAGTTTCATGAACAAACTGAAAGTTCAAATGAGGTCTATGAAAATATTAGCAGATGCCAAAAGGCCAGCAGCCAGGATTTGTGTCTTTGTGCAGGAATTGAATAGCTACCAACAGCTAGAAAAATGTTAAAACCTTGCCAATGATGAAAGACTCCTATGAAAAAGAGAATGAGAAAGAGAAAAATGTTCCTAAATGATTAGATTTATGAAATTGTAAAGGAGTGTTCTCTAAACCTCTCAGCATGCAGATAAACAAAATTCTAAGACTTGGAGATGACATAATTTTTTAACCATATGATTAGGAATAGTGGTTGAAATGAATTTGACTTGAGTTGAAAATTTCTGTAGGTGATATGCATAATTATTAGTCCAAATTTAAGTCTACAACAAGCAAAAATGTAAACTTGTAAGATAATTCTATTTTTAAGTTATTCAGAATATTAATCACATGACATCTCAACAAGATGGAGATTTTCTTCCTCAGTAGCAAGTTTAATTAATTACATTAATATAATCATGACTAGCCCTTCTTAATTATCTTTATGCTTCTGCATATTTAAATTGGAAATGTCTACTGGGTTCCTCTTTTTAAAAGATCTTAGTCAACCAAGCAAAACATTTAGGTTACACAAAATGAATTGAAACCAGTATGGAAAGTTGAAAGTGCTCTTTATAAATGGCATTTGCATTTCTCTAAGACAAAATTTAAGTGGCAAAAATATGATGAAGTCAAGTAACTGGGATTTTATTTACTAATCAAGTTATAAAACACATAAATGCTTCAGAAATGCTAAGTCAGGGATAGTTTCTTTTTTATAAGTATAACTCAATTTCAATTTAGCTTTATCAGAAATCAATTTTTTGTTTTTATTTCTTAAATTTTTCCACTAAATCAAGGATCTTAACAGACTGTAATGACCAAAAAGGAACAGTAGAGGGTACTTTAGTTCTCTAACAAAATAAAACTATTCCTAAAACCTTATATAAATCAGTAAAGCAGACAGTGGAGAGATTTGAACTATCTGGTAAAGGTTAAGCAAAACTTGAAGCAAGCTCCTGCTTCACATAGCCTGTGAGAGATAATTCAGATAAATGGCCATCTCTCCCTTTAATTTACCTGTAAATAAACTGCATAACATGAAAAGTAGATCTGCAAATTAATGATTCTATCATTTTACATTTATTTGGAAATTGCATGATCTAGTAAATGCACTTGACTGAAATTAGTAAATTCTGGTTATCCAGGAATTTTAAGAGGCCTACTGAGTGTTTTCAATACGTGAGAAGCAGCACTCTGTTAACTGTTTCCTGTATCTTGGTCCTGTAGCCACTAACAATTAGTTTTAGCTGTGTCACTTCATCAGTTTCCTCCAAAAGTATCTTCATCATCATCACTGCCATGTCATTTCAAGGAAAGATCCCTGATTTCAAGTTGCTTCCACTCTATTTTAATTTTAAAAAGGTAAAATTAACATAGGAAACAGCAAACAACAGAGAAGAAAGGCGCAGTTAAATCTAAAATGTGTTGTTTAGTGTGTAAGTGACCCCAGGCAGGTCATCATCACCCCCAGAGCCATCATCACCACCAGATCTGTTTTATGATCCGACTAAAACACTGTCATCCATTCTTATTTTGTTGGGTACTTTACATCCATTGTTGGGTACTAAACACCTATTCTTATTTCTTATCTTATTGTTACATCAAGTTTAATTAACTAATGCCCAAGTTCTCATGGGCATGGTTTTTACCATGGATTTACCATGGTTCTGAAACTCTTGGGGTGTCAGGAGCCATTTGACAATCTTACATGAGGTGTGGAACTTTACAGGTGTGCCTGTTTCAGGAGGTTCAAGGACCTTCAGAAATCAATCTACAGGCTTTCTCACGGATTGTTGGGCATAACGTTCATGACTATGTGGTGAAGCTCTGAATGAGACACAAATCACATAGCTCCCACATATTGGAAAGTTATTTCCGGAAATGTTATCTGTTGGTTGAAGATGAGGACTAGGCTGCAGGTAGGGGTCAGCCACACAGGCCAGGTCTGACTCTACTCCATAGGCAACAAGACGTACACTGGAGTGTTTGCCACACAGAGGTGGGAGATAGCTTTTCTAACAGCAAAATCAGAATGAAGGATGCAGCATAAACAGCAGACAGACAGGAAGCATGGAGATCATCAGTGAATCCGTCAGCACAATCTTCTGGGAGGCATAGTGAAAACCTGTTTTAGATTTTGAGATTATCATACTAAGTGAAGTAAACCAGGCTGAGAAATACAAATATCACATGATATCATTTATACAAGGAATCTAAAATATGATAAACATTTGTCCTTACAATACAGATTCACAGACAGACAGAACAAATTTACCATTACCAAGGAGAAAAGGGAAGGAAGGATAAATTAAGACTTTGGGATTAGCATATATGACTATGTATACATATACTATGTATAAAATAGATAAACAGCAACTATATATAGTACAAGGAACCATATTTGATATCTATAGCTGAAAAGAACTGAAAAAGAATATATATGTATAACTTAATCACTGTGCTATACACCTGAAAGTTTCACATTGTAAATCAACTACACTTCAATTAAAAACCTGGAGAAGGAAATGGCAACCCACCCCAGTACTCTTGCTTGGAGAATTCCAAGGCTAGAGGAGCCTGGCAGGCTACAGTCCATGGGACCACAAAGAGTTGGACACAACTGTGCAACTCACTTTCACTTTCACTTTTCAACTAAAAAATCAAGTGATAAAATAAAATTTTCCCCAAACTAAAGATGTTCCTTATTCTAAGATAGGCTTAATTTGGTTCTGTATCATAATGACAGAAGTTTTCAAACACGAAGTGACACTTTGAAGCCAAAGAAAGAGAGAGGAATTCTAGTCAAAGGCCTTTATGACAGGGATCCAGTGAAAATCTCAAGTGAGCCTGACTATGGAAGTGGCATTGGTAATGGAAATTGAAAATTATAAATAGATGAAATGAAATGACAAGATGGGTGATTGAATGTAGAGAATGACAGATAAGGACCTAAAGGTGAATTGACCAAGTTTTCTGGTCCAAGAGACTGATAGAACACAAACAAGATATTGCTTGAAAACGGGAAGAGTAAGAATGGGGTAGAGGTGAATTCTCTTTCAGACACTTGATACCTTAGGGGGCATCCACTGGTCAATGCTTTGAAGACAATTGTGCATTCAAAGCTGACACCTTTGAAAAGTTCAGGGCTTAAAGTGTAGCAGTGAAAATGATGGATGGATTGTATAAAGAGAAAAGGACCAGTGACTGGATTTGGAGGTTTGTCTCTAAGAAAGAGAAAAAGAAGAGAAGGAAATAAAGGAATCTGATGAGAGCCAGATGAAGCCATGCCAGAAAACACAGTATCACAGGAACCAAGGAAGGAGAGAAATTCTAAGAGAGTAGGAGGCCAAGGGTACAGGGTGTGAAGGAAGAGCTGGAGCCACTCTGGAGCTGGAGCCACTCATGGTAACCCCAGGGACAGCATCCTCACCAGACAGGATGTCGATGGAGCCATAGTCATGGTAACCCCAGAGACAGCATCCTCACCAGACAGGATGTCTATGGAGCCAGAGACAGCATCCTCACCAGACAGGATGTCAATGGAGCCATAGTCATGGTAACCCCAGAGGCAGCATCCTCACCAGACAGGATGTCTATGGAGCCAGAGACAGCATCCTCACCAAACAGGATGTCAATGCAGCCATAGTCAAGGTAACCCCAGAGACAGCATCCTCACCAGACAGGATGTCTATGGAGCCAGAGACAGCATCCTCACCAAACAGGATGTCTATGGAGCCAGAGACAGCATCCTCACCAGACAGGATGTCAATGCAGCCATAGTCATGGTAACCCGAGGGACAGCATCCTCACCAGACAGGATGTCAATGGAGCCATAGTCATGGTAACCCCAGACACAGCATCCTCACCAGACAGGATGTCTATGGAGCAAGAGACAGCATCCTCACCAGACAGGATGTCAATGCAGCCATAGTCATGGTAACCCGAGGGACAGCATCCTCACCAGACGGGATGTCGATGGAGCCAGTGGAGGGAGGGAGTGACAACACAGAGTGTGACCTGCTGGGTGTTTCGAGAGAACAGCATCGAAACATGTATATTATCTATAGTGAAACAGATCACCAGCCCAGGTTGGATGCATGAGACAAGTGCTCGGGCCTGGTGCACTGGGAAGACTCAGAGGGATTGGGTAGAGAGGGAGGTGGGAGGGGGGATCGGGATGGGGAATACATGTAAATCCGTGGCTGATTCATGTCAGTGTATGACAAAACCCACTACAATATTGTAAAGTAATTAGCCTCCAACTAATAAAAATAAATGAAAAAAAAATGTTAGTCATAACAGGGATGAGGGATGTTTCCATTCATTCTGTAAATATTTCTAATTGTGACCTCCTTTTTCCTTTAACTGAATATTGACTTAATCAAGTTTCATTAAAGTTTCAACTGCCCACAGCTGCTAAGATATTTTTTGCTTTTTTAATTGAAGAAAGTAAAAATAGAGTCTACGTATAGGCCTTAAGTTAAGGTGAAGAGTAGTGTGATGCTTTATTTATACTCTCTTTTAAACTATATCATGTAGGGACTGCCCTGACATTCCAGAGATTAAGACTGCCTTCCAGGGCTAGGGATGCAGGTTCAATTCCTGTCCAGGGAGTTAAGATCCCATAGGCCTCATGGCCAAAAAGCCAAAACCTAGAACAGAAGCAATATTGAAACAAATTCAATGAATACTTGAAAAATAAAAATAAGGTATATCATATACACACTGCTATATTTAAAATAGATAACCAGTGAAGACCTACTATAAAATAAAATATGTCATTTAATTCTAAAAGAAGATTTTAAGGGTTTTTTGCTATTAATAAAAAGATGAACCCAGAAGAATATAAAGAAGCAAAGAGATAAAGAAAGGAAAGAAGGGGAATGAAGGAAGGAGAGAGACAGAAAGAAAAGGAGGGAGGGCAGGAGGAAGAAAGGAAGGAAGAGAGAAAAAGAAGGAAAAGAGGCTCCCATTCAATCCAGCCGGTGTGTGTCCACTCAGCTGCTCTGGAGCTGGAGCCTGAAGTGGGGTCAGGGTTGAGCTCTGAGTCCGGCACACTTGAAACCATCATTTCTTGCTTGGCTGTCTCCTCCTGTTGCTCTGTATTGCTGTCTGTATTATTTAATGTACCACAGGGAGAATCGAAATATCTGCCTTCCTCACAGCTCCAACTTTTTATTGTCTGGACTCCTGGTTATTATAGAGATCACAGGTTTAGATGGATTTTAGGTCATCGTCAGCAAGACTGGTGGTTGTCTGTATCCAGGGCCATGCACATCCCCATAGATATATCCCCGTCAATTTGGAACAAAGACCTGGATGTTTTCATTTGAGTGTGTGTGCACGCGCTCAGTCATGTCCGACTCTTTGCTACTCCATGAACTGTTGCCCTCCAGGCTCCTCTGTCCATGGAATTTTCCAGCCAAGAATACTGGAGTGGATTCCCATTTCCTCCTCCTGGGAATTTGGGTTTAGCCAGTTACATTGTCAGTACATTTTTTTTAATGATTTTGGGAAACTTACTGAGACCTAGTTAAAAAAATTTAACTTTGAAAAGATTTAGTCTTTGAAAAAATCAAAGATATAAACTAAATAACATATTGAGGGTCATCTCAGTCTGTCAGTAACTTCCTGGGAATTTCACTAGATGGGTGTTTACAAAAGAAGTGTTTCCTTCCCAGGGAAATTAACAGGCAACCAAGAGGAAAGACCCTATAAAGGACAGGGAAACAGAGGGAAGAAACTTTGCTTCTGTTTGGAACAGATGGGGCAATTCCTGCTAAAAGTCAATTTTAAGAAAGCTACATTTTATATGTAACATATTTGTTTAGATATATGATTTACTGATGGGTTCATTGGTCCAGCAATTTACTGATGGGTTTGTGTGTCTGACTCTTTGCAACTTCATGGACTGTAGCCCACCAGGCTCTTCTGTCCAAGGAATTTTCCATGAACATTGATAATGTACACATTAGTGTCATCCCAGTAGAATATAAGCTACCAAAGGGCAGGAATAGTCGTTCTGTTCACTGAT
Source organism: Muntiacus reevesi (assembly GCF_963930625.1). Classification (NCBI taxonomy): domain Eukaryota; kingdom Metazoa; phylum Chordata; class Mammalia; order Artiodactyla; family Cervidae; genus Muntiacus; species Muntiacus reevesi. Next base: position 9,793,539 of record NC_089267.1, on the reverse strand, counting down.
GGGTCTCCTGCACCAAGAACAGGGTCTGGCATATACATACTGCCCGTGACTGTTGCATGTATAGATGAATAATCTAAAACTCCCAAATTCTGGGAGTATTTAATTTTCCTATCACAGAGCTGTCCTCTTTATCATCCCTCACCACAACCCACCACTTTCCCTTCTGAGAATCCTCTGTCTTCCCAGGCAGAACACATCTGAAGCATCTCACTCCCCAGAGAACAGAGTCCTGGATGGGGAGTGGTCCTTCTTTTGCTCTGTGGTTTAGGAAAGAGAGTCCTCCCTCCGTCTTTTGTTGAAGTAAGAGAAAGAAGCCAAGAGCCCACATGGTCTCGTCTGAGGTGGGGAAGGAGATTTAAAAGATAAACAAAGCTGGGCTCCAGTCTTAGGAATAATTTTACTAAGATGGCAAGCTGAGAGAGACACTGGGTATATTAATTAGCCTGACTTCTGTTGCTGAGTTTTCTGGGCTCTACACTTAAACAGCAAGCTGTCATTTGACTGATGATGTTGTCAATTGCTCTAAGATAAAAGGTAAAGGTGTGGGGGGAAATCCATGTATTTAACCTCTGTGGATAATATTCACTCTGCTCAGTCCCCTTATGGAACAATTAAAGTGACTAAGGTGTCATAGGGAGACAGGAAACTAAGCCACAAATTCCCAAGGTCTTATTACCTGTCCCTGCATGATGCCCTGGCAGGCAAAGTCACACTGGCCAAAGAGTAACTGCTCTCAGGATGTGAGGAAGTGGGAGAGAAAAGGAGGGCATCCACTTTTGCGCCTACAAAGACCCTCTTATCCCAGGGTGGGGCCATGGAGAAACCCCACCAGGGGAACACGTTTGACCAACAGCCTCCAGTGCAGAGGACTCTGTCCCAGCTCTCGTGGCTGTTTGTATCCAGGAGAAGTGGGGGCAGGCGGGGGGGGAGGGGGGGAGAGAGGTCAGCCAGCCTGCTCAGCGAGGACCTCCTCTAACACACGGTCTTGGCACCAGGACTCCGGTTGTCTGGCTAAGGCTCTCTATAAAGCACTTCAGTCTAGTCCCCTCCTGCCCAAGCCTTCCTTCCCTCTTTGATCTCACAGCATCAGATCTGCTCCCAGTTCTGAAGGCTCACCTGCCCCCTCCTCCTTTCTGCTTCACAGATACTCCTTCCAGTGAATTTGAGCTTCTAACCTTGTCTTGGCATTAGCTTCTTGGAAGACTTGAACTAATATACCTCCAGTAGCCAGTAGATCCTGAGAAGTCACAGGATCCTTGATTATCAATGATAAAGAACGTTACTGTTGATGAGGATTGCATATTCTAAAAGCTTCATCTGGTATAATGCACCCCAAATGTAGGTGGCAAGTGCCATCTCTGATCATGTAATGGAACCAATGAAGGAAGAGGGAGGCCTTGACCTGGGCTGTACAGGTGACTTCAGGAGGTCACAGACCCCTTAAGTACGTGTGTATTATTTTGAGTGTGTTTCTACTTCTCCCTGAAGACCTATAGGCTTCATCACATTCATGTACAGAATTATCTATAGTGGGAACTAATTGTCAGTGAACTCAATAGTTAACATGAAATTTATATTATATTATTTTATACAATGACAATTGTGCCTCCACTTTCCACCCCAAGCTAAAGGAACTTTAGTCATTTTTAGATCCCTGAAAATTAAGCCTTACATACAAAGAACATCAATACTGCATTCTTCATCTGATGCTGAACTTTCAAAAGGCATGCTCTAATTTAGGGGGCTATTCCATAAGAGAATCAAGTCATTGAACAATTGAGAGGTTATTTTTTTTCATATCAGGGGACCAAATTTTATAGTGGGTGCTTCAACTCTCATTTCAGACTATGTTTCAAGTCAATCTGCTGGAAGACTGTGGAAAAGTACCTCCAGCAGCTATTCTCAAGGAGAAGGTTTATGTCAGCACCGTTTACATCAACTGTGCTCAGAACTTTTGCATCAGCAGCATAAATGTTGGCATGTCAGCATCTCTATTTTATACCCCCCCAAAATGTGTGCAGTTTAATTAGACCAAAGACAGGGAATGGTTTGTTGATAGCTCAACCTGGACATAATGTCTTCCTAAGGGAGACATTCCTTTCCCACCTGGAGGACCATAAAATATGACAGTGAAAAGCCAACGTCTCAAGGCTTGCCCTTTATAGGAAACTATTCTCAGAAAGTAATAACCACCCCCTGAATCCAGTGAAATATTTATGAGCTTCCCAAGTTGCACAGGAGGAAAGAATCCCCCTGCCAATGTAGGAGAAACAAGAGATGTGGGTTCAACCCCTGGGTCAGGAAGAAGGGGTCTTCCTTCCCTGGAGGAGGAAATGGCAACCCACCCCAGTATTCTTGCCTAGAGAATTACAAGGACAGAGGAGCCTGGTGGGCTACAGTCCATGGCGTCACAAAGAGTCAGATACAACTGAGTACCTGAGCATGCACACACCAGTGGAATATTTATGGTGAGTTGGGATAATTTATCTGGACACCGCCAGACATCTGTGCTCCGCCATCGCCAGCTCCAGCCTTGCACTCTAAATTCTCCCCTTGGCAGGTGGATCTTGTTTCCAGGGTCAATTTAAACGTGAAAAAGATTTCTATGGCACGAACTAGCCAACAGATCCACAGAGCAGCCCTTCAAGTTCGCTTTCAGGCTGGACCACGCAGGCCCTTCCAGGGAAAAGCAAGTTCCTCTGGAGGAAAGGTAGACCCTGGAACAGGAAAAGGCTTAAGGACACACATGGAACTCTCTCTCTTTTTCTGCCCAAAAGGTCCTGTGAGTGTATCTGGCTCCACTTGTTGTTTAATTGCTAAGTCGAATCTGACTCTTGTGACCACATGAACTGTAGCCTGCCAGGGCTCCTCTTGTCCATGGAATTTTCCAGGCAGAAATACTGGAGTGGGTTGCCCTTTCCTTCTCCAGGAGATCTTCCTGACCCAAGGATTGAGCCCACATTTGCAGCATTGCAGGCGGATTCTTTCCTGCTGAGTCAGCGGGGGAGCCCTATCTGGCTTCTACATCGGTGGAAAAATTCATGCTCAGCACTCCTAGCGTCTCAGTCCCTGGTAGTATTAAATGATTGCTTTAGGAAGCATCTCAAATTCATCTTTGGAAAACTAGGAGAAGAGATTTTGTTGGGGGTTGGGGAAGGTAACAGATGTGTAGGCTGCTGTCTTTTCAGTCACCAAGGGCAGAATTAAATCCGGTAAGTTTTAGAAAATATTAAATCATTTGAAACCCTTTCTTTGGAGAGACGGGTAGTGAGAATAAACAGCAGAGGAGAGTGAAAAACTGTGCTCAGAGTTTTGAAGCAGAGACCAGATTTCTCTGTGCTGACGACAACCAGAAACGAACTTCTGACTAAACAGCTGTCACCTCCAGCAAAGTTCCTTCCTGACCACTGACTGAGTTCCTGACTCACAGATCTTTCTGCAGCAGAACTTCTTTACCTAAAAAGAGCAGTTACCTGCATTCTGAATGAAGTGTGTTCTGAAATACACACACACACACACACACACACACACATTTAAAGCAATACTCTTCACTGTAAAGATCTAATGGGGTAGACAGTAAGTGTAAGACAGCCATCATAATGACTTGGACCAAGTGAGGGCTCTTGTCTTGATTTTTATCTATTTACTAAGATCTCTATTCACTAAGAAATAAGGACTCGGACAGTAACCCAGAAAGGGTTATAGCATTTGCAGCTTGGAGCTGACAGTGTTCTCAACCAATAGCAGTTAATGCTCCCCAAATGCCCAGGGACATAGCCCCACTGACTAATTTTTTTAAAGTCTTTTATTTCAGTTTGACCAATGTCTATTGCACATGTTAAAAATATACTTTTATAAACATAATTCTGGGAAATCCAAAGTGATGGATATGAGGATCAGAGTAAAATCTGTTAGTTGTCATATGTGACTTTCTTAACACAGAGTCATACTTTTTACTTGCAACTGTATCTTTTTAAAGTATCACAATTTGCTATACTATGATCACTACAGAGCAACCGTGCTGTTTTTCTTAAGAATTATAAAGGGCATGCACACACACACACACACACACACACACACACAAAATCTCTGAAGATGAAAGAAGGGAAGTAGTGTCTCTATCACAGGAAATTAGGGGCTACTGGATATATATGCATACCAGAGCAAATGATCAAAGAAGCCATTATAATACTGTATGTGTAACAGTGAACATAACTTTTTGGAGAACATCACGCTAACTATGATTATGTAGGCATTTTTTTTTAAATGATATAAATAAAGCACTTTTAACACCAGTAAGGTTTCTGGATCCATCATGTTGAACAGGCAACATGGAATCACGGTTCTATTATTGTCCCTTGCACAGATTCTCCATGATACTTTGAGAAAGTCACTCACCCTTTTTTTCTCAGTTTCTCCTCCATTAAAATCAGAGAATACTTCCTACTTGTCAATAACCCCGGCAGAGCCCTTGAGAAGCTTAGGATCAGACTCTAAAACCCCAAAGATATTAGTATTGCTTAAGGATGCTGCCTGGAATATCTGTCAGGCTCACGGGATGCCCTGACTAGCCCCTGAGATGCAGGCAGTTTGTGATGGAAAATGGTCATGTCTGGCCCACAGGAGGCTAGTGCTTATCCACAGCTGATTGGTACAGGCATAGGCACTTCATTCAAGTTCTTCTCCCAGGACATCAGATGGACAGACAGAAAGTCACACAAAAGTTAGAAACTGTCCATCTAGAGACATTCTTTAATACTGTGAAAGAATAGAATAGATCTTAGGGCAACACTCTCAGCCCTTCCCCACACACATTGGAGGGGCTTCCTCACAGAGCCTATAGTCATCACAGCTCGGGCTGCTCTACACATCAGGGGCCCAGCCCCCCATCCCTTTGGCATGCTCCATCCTACAGGGCTCTACCCCACCTAAGGTCGACCAGACGCCCCCAAGAGTCCCACCTGCAGATACCCCAGGAGCCCTGTGGCTGGACCCTGTTATGGTAGGTGGCCTGCTATGGGAATCATTCTTGTCTGCTGGCACAGCATTTCTTTTGAGGAATTGTAGGTGCCTGGACTGTCAGGGAGGGGCCGACATACTGATGTGGGAGCCCTACACACACTATCAGTTCCTGTCGGAGTGCATCTCTAGTGGCAAGAAAGAAGTTCATTTTATGAGACTTCTGTTTCATATGTATGTTTATATAATTTATATATAATATATAATTTACATAATATAAATGTTTACATAATATGCAGAGATGTCATATATATATATATATATATATATATATATATATATTGGGCTTCCCTTGTGGCTCAGCTGGTAAAGAATCTGCCTGCAATGCAGGAGACCTGCGTTTGATCCCTGGGTTGGGAAGATCCCCTGGAGAAGGGAACAGCTATCCACTCCAGTATTCTGGCCTGGAGAATTCCATGGACTATATAGTCCATGGGGTCGCAAAGAGTCAGACACAACTGAGCGACTTTCACTTTCACTTTTCTCATAATACATTGAGCTTTCCAAGTGGCACAATGGTACAAAATCTGCCTGCCAAAGCAGGAGACACGGGTTAAACCCCTGGGTCAGGAAGTTCCCCTGGAGGAGGAAATGGCAACCCGCTCCAGGATTCTTGCCTGGAAAATCCCATGGACAGAGGAGCCTGGCGGTCCATGGGGTTGCAAACAGTCAGACACAACTGAGCACGCACACACATATAATACATTTTTTATGTGGGTCAGAGTAAAAGCTAAGGCCCTTGCCTTCATCTAAAAATAGATTAATATTATAAGACCAGTATTGGTAAGTGACTATAGCAACCCATGATACAATGTAAACTTTATCTCCATCAAAACAATTTAGAAAAGGGAGAAACAAAGGAAAAACATGTATAACAAGATGTTTATTTATAATTCCACTGACGTCATTTCATTCACAATCCATTCATCGAGAGTCTAATGAAACAGACATATCCTCTCTTTTGAAACTGGGCAGAAGTGGACACTCTAAGTTCAAAAGTAGTAGTAAATGCAGGCAGGTCACACAGGTTTCAGCTCACAACTGCATCTCTTACCCAAATCCAGCGTCACCTCGGGGCCCGTTCAGACATCCAGGTCCATCACTGATGCAAAGACCTCAAAGTTTGACCTTCACATGTCACTGCCTCTATCGCATCTACCATTTTGCCTGAGTTTTAAAAATTTCTATCATTTTATTATCAATCATTGACATGAAAAACTGAATCATTTCTATTAGATCTTTTCATTCCTATGGGGGAAAAAATCATCAAGATAAGTAAAAAAAAGTCAAAATTCCAACTAATTTTACATTTGCGTGACTCCTAGAAATGTCAGGTCTATTTTTAAGTCTTCCTTAATCTACTCAGTCAGTCGTGTTGAGAGTCAACATGTTAGAGCTGTCAGTGCCCGGTCAGGCCTGAAAGAAGCAAACCTTGTAACTCGGGGCTAAAAGGAAAGTTTTAATGCATGAAAAGCCGTCAAGTACCTCAAGATTCCTTCCAGTGTGCGGCGGCTCATTATAAGAGCGTCCGTCCCTCTTAAAAATCCATCCACGACTTACTGTCAGCTACTCTGCCTTCAATTAAAGGTTATTCTCCCTGATGATGTTTCCAAATGGGTGCTGCTCTTTTTCAGACGGGCGGGCTTATCAACAAGAACAAGGAAAGACTTGATCGTCACATTCTTGGACAGGTCGCATCACTCAGCCCTTTATTTTTCTCTTTTGAGACACCACAACCTTTTTACACCGGTGCTGTGTGTTTGTGTTTATGACATCTATCACCACGTGCCTGTGAGGGTAAAGACATGGCCCTGCAGGGGAAGCATCACCAGCCAGATCCCTGGTAGGTTATGTCAGAGTGAGGAATGTTTGGGGAGGCCTGGAGAACATTAAAAACTGGGAGACTCTAGGATGCTTTATCAAGGTCAGAATTTGTGCAAAGCTCCAGTGCTGAGTGTTTTCTTGAACGTTTTTTGTATTCAACCTAAGCCAGAATTTTATCTTTAAGGCCAGATCATTTCGCAAACGAAGTGACTCAGTGAAGGGTATTTTTCAGTGCTTTGCTATTGAATCTGGTGCATCCACAGCGATTCAGTATTTAATTCTGAACTCACTTGGTATGTTTAGGAGAGGGTCACAGTCTTATAAAGAAAATGATATAAAGAATGGAAAGATGCAAGGATTGGCTTGTGACTGCCAAGAGCTTTTTTTAGAGAGGGCAACTATTGGATTTTCTGCTGACTTTATTTGTTTCAAATTTTTGAGCACAGCCACAAGGTCTTTTCATGATTTGTCTCTTATCTCCCATTACTGCTTAGTTAAAACATACCCTGGGACTTCCCTTGTACTCCATGGCTAAGAAGCCTCCTGCCAAAGCAGGGGACGCGGGCTTGACTCCTGGTCTGGGAAGATTCCACATGCTGTGGGGCGACTAAACCCATGACCACAACTACTGAGCCTGCTCCCAAGAGCCTGTTCTCTGGCACAAGAGTTGTCGTTGTCAGTCACTCAGTCGTGTCCATCTCTTTGCGACCCCATGGACTGCAGCACGCCAGGCCTCCCAGTCCTTCACCACCTCCCAGAGCTTGCTCAAACTCATATCCATTGAGTCGGCGATGCCATCCAATCATCTTGTCCTCTGTCATCCCCTTCTCCTCCTGCCTTGTATCTTTCCCAGCATCAGAGGAGCCACCGCAGTAAGAAGTCATGCTCCTCAACTTAGCACAATTAGTCCCCACTCAGCACAATTAGAAAAAGACAGTGCGCAGCAAAAAGACCCAGCTCAGCCTTCAAGTGCCACGCTCCGGGTGTGAGTGAGTAAGGAGGCATGCCTGGGGAAGCCCCATGAACTGTGGTGGAACATCCATAACCGCATCAAAACTGGGCTTTGGGAATTATCTCCAAACAACACTACACGTAGAGTCACATAAATACACCAACAGGATGCGCATGATTCAGCTCGGTCATGCAATTTTAAACCCGCCTCACTGCTGGCCCATTGCGCCTGCGTGGCTTTTAAAAATCAATCCTGTGATCTCTTGTGAATAGCACTTTCTGTCTAAGTTATTGGTCTTCATGTGTTAAATGTCAACATTCAAAATAGATCAAAATTTTCACAACTTTGTTTTGGTGTTTCTTCAGTTTTCAATAATCCAGGATCTTCAGTAGCTGGAAGCAGCCACAGACTCTCCACTCTCCTTTCATTACACCCCTAACCCTAACCCTGCTATGATTCTCGACATTCCCTTCTTCCTTTGCTGTTCTTAAAAAAGTAGGTCCGCTGGCCTCCGGCCGCCGGGCAGAAATAGCGACCCCCTCCTCTTTAGATGCTGTCACACACAGCCTGTGTTCCATGTTCCATATGATCACATCTGTCCCTCCGTTCACTGTGAGGACCCAGAGGCAGTGTGATGTGACCTTTGTTAAGCTCAATGGTCTTTAATCCTGATCCTCAGACCTGCTGGTACCCAGGGCTCGCCGAGCAAGGCGGTTGGTTGCTGTCAGAGTGTTTACGCACTTCTAGCCCCTTTTAAGGTGTGTAGAGCCAGGTTCATTTATTCCCACCAGTTTACAGTTCTGGTAAGTATGTAATTTCATTAAATACTGAGCAAATATAAAATGAGTGCCACAGAAATGAAAATTTTATTCTTGTGAAATATATCCTGAAAGTTTCGGGAAAAAACAGATGAAGGCGAATCTCTCTCTCACACACACACAGATCAGTCAAATAAATAATGAGAAATAGCACTGTCCACAGTTGAGGGGGACTCAAACATCTGGAGGGATTCTGTAGTCAGACTGACTGCAAGTATCTCTAAGTCTTTGTTCCATCTTAAAGAAATCACAGTTGGAAAGGATAATGCCTGAAGGTCTGATTGCTTTCAAGAACAGGATAGATATCCAAACAATATTTCCAGACTGGGAAAAATAAAGTCTTGGCTTTACATTGAAAGATTGGCAACTTAATTCAAGTTAGTATGAAATGTTTAAGGAATATACTCTAGAGTTTTCTGTTCTTTAACCTGTTTTTAAACATGGACTAACAAATTCTTGATAAAAGGTCTTCCACTGAACTTTTCCCTGCTGCTATGAGTTTGGGTAAAATCTGAGGCAGGGTTAAAACTAAGGAGATGGTCCCTCCCTGACAGTAAACCTGAAACGTGATTCGAGGTGTTGCCTGCGGCCCTGAGTCACTCGTGGAACAAGTCGAACAAACCAGGGATGAGAGATGAACACAGAAAGCCCGTTGATTTGGGTCCTTGCGGATCTATCCTAAGGCCGGGCCCCACCCTCCACCCAGGACAGCATGTTTTCTTTCTGAGTAAGTTCATTTAAGGCAGTGAACTTAATTTCATTTTGTTTGTTTTTCCACATATAAACAAAGAGTTCGCTAATATAAAAAATGAAAGACACCATCACTTTATATATTATCATTACTGTAGAAGTTGCTAGCTGACTCAACACATACTACTGGGCTTCCCCTCTGAGCCAGGCCATGAGGGTGTGAACAAAGGCCAGGCTCTCATGGAACTCTTAGACTAGTACCCAGACAGCTGGCATGCACTGCAACTGTACCTTTTTATTTAACCCATGCTAATGTTTACCTCATAATACAGTCGTGTTCATTACGTTTTAACAACTGGTAGAATCAACATGGACACTACGGAAAGTTAGAACATTTTCAAGGAAACAGCCGTAACCGAAGAGTTGAATACCAGCCAGAATAACTACAGGTTCTACATCATATTTCAGGGCCACTGTCAAATTCAGAGTTTGGTGTGGAAGGAACCTCAGAGACTTAATAAGCGTGGTGACTCCTTATGTTGGCCTGATATAAATACACAGAGGCTTCATTTGGCTTACTAAACCACCATCACTGACTCAATGGACATGAGTCTGAGCAAACTCTGGGAGACAGTGAAGGACAGAGAAGCCTGGAGTGCCACAGTCCTCGGGTCCAAAAAGTCGGACACCGCTTAGCAACTGAACAGCAACAGGCCACCAGGGGAGCAGATCCCTGCCAGGTGAAGATACCTGGTGGATTCCCATCAGTTGGAGCTGTGTCACCGTCGTGGGGGAGAAGGGTGTCAGCCTGTTTCTGGCAGGTGAACCAGGAATGGTCCCGTCCCGGGCATGCCCTGGGGCAGGAGTGTGCACGGCCAGGTCATGTACCGAGTGTTTCTGTTGCTGGGGATGCAAAGGTGGAAAACCAGGATTAACACCTGTGTCCTGAGTCTTTTCAGAGAGTTTCATCTTTTAATCAACTATTAAAAAATGATAAGACAGACTCTTCATCTTTGAACACCAATAAAAGAAAACTGAATTCCTAGTTATGAATGGCCCAAGGGCAATACGTCCATATCAAACCTAGCTCAGTCTGCGGTATCAGTAGACCTCATTCTGCCTCTGTTCCTCCAAGAGTAATCACTCTGGTCTGGAGGGAATTTTATTTTTCTTCTTCCTAACTTAATTTCTGCTATTGCTAAAGAGGTTAATTTTTGTTCAGTCACTCAGTCATGTCCAACTCTTTGCAACCCCATGAACTACAGCACGTCAGACTTTCCTGTCCTTCACTGTCTCCCACAGTTTGCTCAAACTCATGTCCATTGAGTCGATGATGCCATCCAACCATCTCATCCTCTGTTGCCCCCTTCTCCTCCTGCCTTCAATCTTTCCCAGCATCAAGCTCCTTTCCAATGAGTCAGCTCTTCGCATCAAAGAGGCAGCCAAAGTATTGGAGCTTCAGCTTCAGCATCAGTCCTTCCAATGAATATTTAGGGTCGATTCCCTTTTGGATTAACTGGTTTGATCTTGTAGTCCAAGGGATTCTCAAGAGTCTTCTCCAGCACCACAGTTTGAAAGCATCAGTTCTTCAGTGCTCAGCCTTCTTTCAGGTTCAACTCTCACATCTGTACATGACTACTGGAAAAACCATAGCTTTGACCAGATGGACCTTTGCTGGCAAAGTAATGTCTCAGCTTTTTAATACACTGTCTAGGTATGTTATAGCTTTTCTTCCAAGGAACGAATGCCTTTTAATTTCATGGCTGCAGTCACTGTCCACAGTGATTTTGGAGCCCATGAAAATAAAATCTGTCACTGTTTCCACTGTTTCCCCACCTATTGCCATGAAGTGATGGGACTGGTTACCATGATCTTAGTTTTTTGAATTTTGTGTTTAGTATCTTAGCTAAACCTGTGCTTTATAATGTGATACTAGAGCATGTCTTATTCAAAAACCTCGGATGAAACAAACATCACCAACTTAGGTCTGCTCCTGTAAACTTCAATTTTCAAAAGCTTTCAGCATCAATTGCCTCTCCCACCAAAGCCTCCACTGGCCTCCTGATAATGCTCAGAGCGTTGGATCATCAGTCATGGGCCTGTTTATGCTTCACAGCAAAATCTAATTTCTTGTAGTTACCGCTGAGAGTTAGGCTGCTGTAATCAATTGAATTCCAAAAGAAAATGAGCATCTCAGAAGTAAACATGGACTTATTAAAACAAACTTCCAATCAAAATTCCAGCAGCAAAGGGACTCCCTAATTCAGCTCATGCAAGACATGCTAGTCAGCAGTTTTAAAGAATATAGTTTTCCAGAATATAGTGAGATCTCTCCATTAGAGGGAAAAAATGGAATAGAATACAAAACATACAATATTAATAACTTGCTCTACTTTACAGCTTAGTAATAAAGTTATTTATCCTGCCAGAGGCATTTGGTGACATTAGCAGTGGAAGGAGAGCAGGAGACAGGCCAGTTAGGCATGTGCGGTTTACAAATGGCCAATCTGTGGCCGCCCCTGCAAGGTTCAGAAGAGGCTATGGCCCAGGTAGAGACCTGGGGTGATGCCTGCACCCGGCACATAGGAGAAGAGGCAATCATACGCCAATCTCTGTCCTAGCTTCTGGAAAAAAATCCATGGCAAAAATTATGCTTTAGTTAATTCATCTGGACGTAGATCCAGATTAGTATGTAGTTGCCACACTACAAATTTATCTCTCTCCCAGATCAAATATACTCTTTCAAGATTAGTTTATTTTTTATTAAATTATAGTTAATTTTCCATGTTGTGTTAGCTTCAAGCATACAGCAAAGTGATTTAATTTATACATATACATATAAAAGCCCAACCAGGGCTTCCATAGTGGCTCAGTGGTAAAGAATACTCAGGTTTGATCCCTGGGTTGGGAAGATCCCTGGAGAAGGAAATGGCAACCCACTCTAGTATTCTTGCCTGGAGAATCCCACGGACAGAGGAGCCTGGCAACCTACAGTCCATGGGGTCGCAAAAGAGTTGAACACAACTTAGCAACTAAACAACAACAAATTATAAATCAGGTTATTTTCCATTATAGGGTATTACAAGATAAAAAGTATAGTTCCCTGTAATGTACAGTTGGACCTTGTTGCCCATCCATTTTAACTATACTTTATATACAGGTGTGTTAAATATATTCTTCAAGACTTACATTACACATTACATCTAGCTCCTCTTACATTAATAGAAATTATGCTCTCAATACTGCTACCCCCATACACATATACTTTCATCTTTCATTGTGCACTGTTTTATATATTTATTTTGCATTATGTTTCACATACCCAGTTCTAAGCTCCTAGAAAGCACTAATCACATCTTACCTTCATATCCCACCACTGGAGTAAATCAAAGATCAACACTGATGAGGTGTTTGTAAATAAAGAAATCCAGTGCCAAAGAGTCATCTGATATAAATGGTCATAAGAGAGTCATTTTCCATGACCAGATCTAGGATGTGCAAACAGAAGGAAGTGGTGGCATAAATAATTCAAAATGGCAGATAACTGAAGAGTCATTTACATTTTACCCTGAAACATATTGAGGCCGGCCACCATTTTACCCCACCACCCTCTGCAGACCACCCAGCAGAGGAGGCGCGTGTGCTGCAGTGAGAGAAAGGGTGAGCCGGGCATGGGAAACCCTTGTCATGCGTTGTCTACCTGACTTTCATCCCCTGCTTCCTTTATAGCATCCTAGCACACCCTCATCACCTGCACCCCTGCGGGGAGCGCGAATCCAGGAATCACCGGAAGCCCCTTCAGGTAACTTCCTGGTAAAACTTCCGGGCACAGCTGAGGGCTGTTACATCACGGACCCTCGGCCAATCAGATCCTCTTCATGAGAACTTCGAATTTCAGGCCATGCCACACAAAGGCGGAAAAGAATAAGAACATTCCAAAGCGGGCACATACAAGGAGTGTCCTTCAGAACCGCCTTCTGAGACCCTCTAGAGATTCGTAGGTCCCGTAAGTTCAGCACTGTTTCCATAAACAGCACTGTTGTGATCTACCTGTGAAGTGAAGTCCAAGTGTTAGTAGCTCAGTCACGTCCAACTCTTTGCTACCCAAGGAGTGTAGCCTGCCAGGCTCCTCTGGACATGGGGTTCTCTAGCCAAGAGACACGGAGTGGGTAGCCATTCTCTTCTCCAGGGTATCTTTCCGACCCAGGGGTAGAACCCAGGTCTCCTATATTGCGGGCAGATTCTTTACCATCTGAGCCACCAGGGAAGTTTCTAAAGAATTCATTTTAAATAGAACTTAATAATCTGTTGCTTACAGCCAACACACTCTAACAACTATGTCAGGCCAGTGCTTCCCCAAGAAATACAGAAATGGAAAACCAAGACGCAGACACAGTAAACCCCAGTGGGGCAGTCTGAGAGGAGGCCGGGACTTGGGGTTTGGAGAAGGCTCTGAAGTGAGGGAAGGGTGGCTGTGATGCAGAACTGGAGACAAGGAGGGGCAGAGGAAGATGTCAAAGGACAGGAATCACAGACAGGAGCAGGTGTGCCGGGAAGGTCCCTGACTCTGAAACCTCTGAGGTGGCCTGGCTCCCCGGGCGTCCAATTCCCAAGAGCAGTTCTTCCCAAGAGTGCCCACTGTCCATTCCCCTGGAATGTCACTGCTTTTAACAAGCCCCTCTGTGCTGTTCCAGAGCTTTCAGAAGGGCAGCACAGTGGTTAAGGCGTGAACTCTCAGGTCCACCTTCCTACGTGAAAATTCCAGTTCCACCACGTACCCTTCACATTTTCCCAACTATAAGTCAAGTGCAAATTAGATACCTCCGAGGGCTTCGATGAGGTTTCCATAGGACCATCCGGGCATAGTGCTCAGCCCAGGGCTGTTTAGATATGTCAGTCACGAGTCTTAGGCACCACGTCAGATCCTCCCAACGCCCACCTCCCGACAGCCCACATTGCCGGGTGGGCAGTGCCCGCTCCCCAACTCATCATCCCAGGAGCTGCCCCAAACCTTCCCAGCCAGTCACTGCAGGTGCCTCCTGACAGCCTACACATGAGAGGGCGTGGAAGCTCCCAGAACAAACTCTTACCAGGAGGATAGGATGAGCGGGGGCCAGGCACGCAAACCCCTCCACCCTGTATCCTGGACCCTCCAAGGTCCAATTTATCCTTTGGACCTGTCTGTGGGTGGGGGAGGTTCCCTAGAAGACCTGCTGTGTCCGTCAGGTTCCCACAGAGCAGACGCCACGGTGCAGTGTATCACAACCCATCATACATCATTCTCTGCAGAGCTTCCTTCTTCCCAAGACTCTAACACCCAAGAACTTGCTCCTCCCCAGTCAACTTCCAGTGTTAAAATTCCTGCTTGCTTCAGTATCTGAGCCACCAGGGAAGCCCAAGAATACTGGAGTTGGTAGCTTATCCCTTCTCCAGTGGATCTTCCTGACCCAGGAATCAAACTGGGTTATCCTGCATTGCAGGCAGATTCTTTTCCAGGCAAGCTAATCTGCCTGTAATGCAGAAGAACCCGGTTTGATTCATGGCTTGGGAAGATCACCTGGAGAAGGGAATGGCTACCCACTCCAGTATTCTGGCCTGGAGAATTCCAAGGACAGAGGAGCCTGGCAGGCTACAATCCATAGCATCACAGAGTCGAACAAGACTGAGTGATTTTCACTTTCAGTCTCTGTAGCTAACTCAATCTAAGATAACCACTATCTACTGTTACTTGAACTAGCTTGATTGGGTCTCCACTACTTGGAACCACAGGAGCCAGAATCAAACAATGAGGCAGAGTACGTGCTGTAATTTCAAATTAGAAACCAAGAAATAGGCAAATAACTCTGGCTCAGAGTTCAGACCTAAAGATTTATTTTGAAGTTTGAAGGTAATTTTGAAGAATAAAGGTAAATAATTCTTAAATCAGTTTACTAATACATAATGTACAGTTAGATGCTTTATATAATGCAATGATTTTTCAAATGTATGTTTATATACTGGGTTTCCCAAGTGGTTGAGTGGTAAAAAAAAAAATCCGCCTGCCAATACAGGAGATGCAGGTTCGATCCCTGAGTTGGGAAGATCCCCTGGAGAAGAAAATGGCAACCCAGTCCAATATTCTTGCCTGGGAAATCTCATGGGCAGGGGGGCCTGGTGGGATATAGTCCATGAGGTGGCGAAAGAAGCAGACGCAACTTAACAACTAAAACAACATTTCACATCCAGGTGAGAATCTTAGAGAAACATACCTTTAATAAGGAAAACAACATTTATTTGTTCTTTACTCCCCATCTCCCACCCTTGAGGAAACTTTCTTAGGCCATTTACCTGTTTCCCCCCCAAAACTGTTGCTCAAAGTCTTATTCTCTTGAAAAGAAACATTTGAAAGATGATCGCTTGCATGGAAGATGTTATAAAGTGTTTTAATAATGCTCTAATATTATAATGGTTTATGAGATAGTTCATAAGGTTATATGTCACAGGTCTGTTTTAAAAGACAGAAATACATGTTAAGGCCAAAAGGAAATAAAGATGCTAACAATGGTGGTTGGTGGTTGGTAAGTGAAGAGTAATCTTAGAGTGGAGAAGGGTGTGGACACTGGATCCAGTCAGAACAGGCTCAAACCCTGGCTTACTGCTTCCTAATCGCAGGTCCCGAGTCAAGTTACCTTCCAGCCATTGGGTTTAGTCTTCCTGTGTGCTATAATAGCTATAGGAATAATTTAGGAGGGATACAGTTTCAGTGTAAAGGTACACAGAGGTTTAGGGTGGGATAAGTATACTGGAGTGGGTTGCCATGCCAGTATTATTGCCTGGAGAATCCCATGGACAGAGGAGCCTGGCTGACTCCATCCATGGGGTCACAAAGAGTCTGACACAGCTCAATGATGAACACAAGGATAGGATTAGGAAGCATAATAGAACCCACCTCAGAGGACCGCCATGAGGAACACATGCGGCTTTTCTTGTCTCCGGAAACCTTAATGTTATTCACCTAACTGCTCACCCTTAGTTTCCCTCTGTCCACACCTTTCCCTCACCCCACATCCAGTCCATCACAGTTCCCACGAGCGTGTCCCCTACCACATACCCTGCACGCCTCTCTCCTCTGCCTCCAACACTAACACTGCTCCCGACACCAGTCTCCCTGCAGACACCCCATCAGGCACCACACCAAGGGACCGTCCACAGAAACAACACGCCGCATCATCCTCTGCTCAGAGCCACTAACCTCCATTGTCTCAAGCTCTCATGACCTGGCCTTCCCACCTTTCCCGTCTTCTCTGCTCATCCTGACCCCCATCTCAGGTCCTGACACAAGCCTTCCATCTGTCCTTCAAAGCTCTTCCTTGCCTATAATGCTCTGCGCTGGTGTCTTTGCATGGCTCTTGCCTTCTTATTCAGGTCTCTTTAAATGTTGCCACCTTAGGCTTACCACCTCTTCTTACTAGACCCCACACCATCACTCTTTATTCCATGTGTGCTGAGTCTCCTCAGTCATGTCCAACTCTTTGGGATCCCGTGGACTCTAGTCCACCAGGCTCCTCTGTCCATGGGACTCTGTAGGCAACAACACTGGACTGGGTTGCCATTTTCTCCTCCAGGGATCTTCCGGACAAATGGATCAAACCCGTGGCCCCTGTGTCTCCTGCATTGACAGGCGGGTTCTTTACCACTAACGCCAGCTGGGAAGCCCTTTATTAATTTCTTAATGATGTATAGTTTCGTGAGCTGACTGAACTGTCTACAACCCTCTGTTTCCTTGTTGGTCATTTACTGCATTGGAACACAGGACCCAGGGGAGCAGAGCTATTGTCCGTTTGTTCTCCACGCTCCTCCCAGTGCTGAATGAAAGAATGAGGCAGTGAGGCAGTGACCATGTGCAGTGCTTAGCACGATTATCTTTCTCCCCCAGCATTTCCTGGAGTCTTCTTCAGAGACCCTGAATCGCTTTTATAATGGGAACAAAGGAAGCTGCTTTTTCTCTGATGAAGCCGTGTTGCGCCTTTAAAAATATTCATCTGTCCTAAAACTAAGTCTTTGGAAAATTCCTTTGTCTATTGTTCTCCTTTGCAATGTTTGGATTTCAAAATGAGACCTAGTTTCTACAATACAGTAATAAGAGCAGGACACAGTTAAATGTTCCCAGAGTCTAAGCAGAGTGCGCAGAATGTCAGCGGGCTGGGGTGGACAGTATCAGGGCGGGTGGCCAGACAGGCAAAGTCACAGAGACCAGATGTCCACAGACAAGGAGCTGGCTGCCAGACTGAGAACCGTGGACAAGGGGAAGAGCCTTATGCTGACGATGCAGACACAGGATTTTGTAAATGAGGGCAGCGCTCTTCAAACTCAGAAAGAAGCAGGAAGGCACCTGAGTCAGCAGGGTGGGCGGGAGGCCAGCTCTGGGCAGGCAAGTCTTCCCCCATGGGAGCCAAGCAAGTCAGCTCCTCCATAAGCAAGAGGGAGTGACCAAGCCCTTCTTCAGAAGGTAGTCTGGCCTTGTCTGGGCTGCAACATCCCATGTTGAAATTGTTCCTATCAATTCTCTGAGTGACACTCAACTGAGGATATTAGGCGATGCTACGGCAGGTGAATCCAGACTTTCTCAGGGTTATTACTCAGATCCTGGTGGGCTCACTGGGGGAGCCCAGACAGGCTTCTGGTTTCCCTTCATTAGTGTTGCCTTTGCCAGTCACCAGGGTCCCTTGACCTGGATTCAGGGTCAGGATTTGGAGAAAAGACTAAACTGGAGATTTTCATGAGGCCCAACTTCACACTCATGGTCAAAGAACCATGCCTCTTGGATAGAACTCCACCAGAAAATGAGGCCAGTGGGGACCTGCAGCCATTCTCTCAGTCACTGAAATAACTCCACCCAAGCCAGAGTGATCTATAAAAGCCACAGGAGCCCCAGAAGCAGAGAGAGAGCTGGTTGTCTGCCAGGGAACACTAAGCTTCATTGCCAGGCACCATGTATACCATCTACTACCAGCCCCCTGGTGAAGTGAGTGCTGGTCCCAGTCATGCAAACCCCAGCAGGACCCAAATCCTGCCAAAGCAATTAACTTACATCAAAGAAGCAGACTTGAAATGAAAACAAAAGGATTTAAAAAGTTCAACTGTGAGTTAAAAAGTGCACAGCTGCTGGCACAAGTGGCTAAGCTGCTCTGAAACTGGTGTTGGGTTCATAATGGGACTTGATTACTTCCATGTGGTACTTAACAGGCTCATGAAATTCCACTAATAGGGAAGAAATGCATTTTAAATGTTGCTTGACAGAAAAAATAATACTTTGCTAAGAAATGCAAAAGGAAATTTTTTGGCAACTTAAATGTATTATCTCAGAATATTGATTTAAATCTGTTCTAATAACGTGGAAGAGCTTAAATGATCATTTGTTATTAATGTGTATCCAGTTGATTATGTTGGAACCTTTTCTTGTTTGTAAGAAACTATTTTAAATAAACTTCAATTATGTTTGAAACTTCCATGTGTGCATGTGTGTGCAGCCGGTCATGTCTGACTCTTTTGCGACCCTGTGGACTGTAGCCCGCCAGGCTCCTCTATCCATGGAATTTCCCCAGCTAGAATACTAGAGTAGGTTGCCATTTCCTTCTCCAGGGGAGGAAACTCTTGACCTGAAACAAATAGACTGCCAGGTATTTCTCCAGTGAACATGGGTTTAATCATGATCTGCAGAGAATTGCAATTCAAGGTCTGAAACTATGATGAGCAGCAAGAAGGTCCCTCTTCTAATTCCCAGTAAGGGAAGATGAGACCTTTAATAGAGAGGAAAGGAAGGTATGAGAGCTTAAGCAATGAGTCTCCTCTAGGAAAGAGGAGTCTTTCTCCTACCTGTTGGGCTATGTGATCATCACAGGGTGTGAGAGCTCCCCCTGCTGGTCTCCCCACTCTACTTAATTGAGATTCCTCTTTATTAATTTGTTACAAAACCTTCCAGCAAAATATTTAAGAGATTTCCAAGACTCCTCGAGCTAGACGTCATCTACTGTCTGGATTAATCTCTTAACATCTGGACCCTTCTGTATTTGAATTGTGGCTGAGCAATTCTGTTCTGTCTGGACTCGGTGACATAAACATGAACCATTACTCAACAGCATGGTTTCATTGCTAACATCTTAGATCCTGGCTAAGCCCCCGATTAGCCTTGTGACAATGAGCAAATTACTTAACCTTTCTCTGAGTTTTCCTCCTCTGTGAAATACAATACTAGCTAAGGTTGGGAACCCAAACAAACAAAGACCCCATCAACAGGGTCATCCACCTTAAAATATGTATCTAAGACTTGCATTGATAACATCCACACTCCCTAGGCCACCTTTCCAGACTGCTAGCTTCTAGAGATTTGTCCCAGCTTCCCCTCCTTCCAATCAGCTCTGCTCTGACCAACAGCTGGCACAAAACAGTCCAGAAGTGCAGACCAACACTGGGTGCTCATCTAGAGCCCTTAAGAGCAAACTCTGCAACAGACCACACTGGGCCCCCAGACACGCTGAAACGAGAGCCAGGTCCACAGTGGGCAGCATCGATCAGCCTACCCGGGAGATGTCACTTGATCAATGTGTGCCTCTCTGCTTGGGCCACGCAGTTAAAGCCCTCAGAAAGAGAGACAGCTCTACATTCTCAGTGCTGCTGTATGCAACCCTGGAGGAGGAAGTGGCAGCCCACTGCAGTATTCTTGCCTGGAGAATCCCGTAGACAGAGGAGCCTGGTGGGCTGCAGTCCACGGGGTCACAGAGAGTCAGACAGGACTGAAGCCACTCAGCATGCACACTGCATGGAAGGCCCTGTTTGTCATCTACAACGTGATCTCGTTTAATTTTCGTCTTTATCTTTGCATGGTTGTGGGAGAAACAAAAATGTCAGCCAATTTCTGATGCTGACTCTCTTTGAGAATAGATAATTCCATTCCCCAAGTTCCTCCACTAATGATATTTTTCAATTCTTTGTATCTCCACTGATGCTATTTTTCAGTTCTTTGTATGAGGGGCTGATGATGATTTCATATTCAATTCTATTCCTATTCAATATTTTTATCAGAACTACAGTCTTGATAAAAAAAAAAGTCAGTATCTAAAATGTAGCAAATTTTAAATTCATTTTTTTGGATTTACCTTTTTATTGAAGTATAAGAAACATAAGGAAAAATGCACACATAATAACTATATGGATTGCTGTATTTTCACAAACTGCAAACAGCACCCAGATGAAGAAATAGAACATGGGCAACATTTTGCACTTCCTTCCTGTCACCATCCTCTCCACAATGACAACAGTCACCCCAGCTTGCAACCCCACGAACATGGTTTTGCCTGTATTTGTCTCTATAGGATAGAGTCACAGAGGATATAATCTTTCATATCTGATTTATTTCACTTAATATTCTGCTTGTGAGAATCAACTCTATTGCTATGTGTAGTTATAAATGGTTTCTGATCATTACTATATAGAATCCCATTTTATAAACACACTACCACTTACTCATGACAGTGGCAGTTTGATGGGCAGTCTGCGGCTGTTATGAATAGTCTGTGTCCTTCACTGCACAAATGTGCACTTCTATTGGGCATCCACCTAAGAATTCAAGTGCTGGGCCACCGGGTATACATGTGTTCTCTCTAACAGCTGCTGGCAACTGGCTTTCCAAAGTGGTTCCTCCAACTTCCATCTTATTGTTAGGGAAGAGGCATTCCAGTTTCTCCACAACTCAACCAACACTTGGTACTTTCCATTTTTTAATTGCAGCCATTCTCATAAGGGGATTTTAGCTCACCTCTGATTTACTCTCTAACCTAGCCTTTCCTGTGGCTGTGAGGTATAGCACACTGCTTGGCAATAGTACAGAATCACTCTGGAGGACAATCTCAGCACAGTAATATGACCTACAAATAACAATCCTAACCCCCAAAGCCTGGAAAAACAATGAGGCCTCTGTTTAGTCTCTTGAGGAGGAGACAGAGAATCAGGACATGCATTGCACAGCAGGACGTCCTGCAGGACACTCAGGGCAGCCCCCACCCCCACCCCCATCATCAGGCCAGCCTCCCCTTCTTCCTCAGGACTCCCCCTCTGGTCTCCTCGTCACTGGACTCTTCCTGTCTTTCTTCTAGCCTTTATGACTTTGGGGCTCTCTTCCCATCCTTCTTACCCTGAACCTCAGGTTCAGGACAAATGGTCTGACAAAAACTTGGTTCCTTCTCCTTTAAAGTGAGAGGAAAGGCAGATCATGAAATTATCCCTGGGCATTGCCCCATGATACCTGTGTGGTGGGAATTTGACATGACACCATCTTAATTTACCCCTGTCCCCTATCCCACACTGGCAGTCAGGCCTGGCAACCCCTTTCTATGAAGGCTTCCATGCTTAGATGGGCAGAGAGCCAAAGTCAGTACCCAAAGGCCTTCTCACTCTTTTGCAAAGTCTTAGATCCTCAAAAAGAGATTATGCTGGGGTTCCCTGAAGAGAATGAGAGGAACAGTGCTTGTGAAAAGTGGCCACTTAGAGAAGAGACTGCCTTCCTGGGTGGGGGAAGAGGACCTGGCAGAGGGCTACGCAGGGCAGCCCCTGGGTCTGGGCTCCCTGGCCATGTGGAAAGGAGGAAGGGCAGGGAGCAGGAAGTGCATAGGAGGAAGCACTGGAGAGGAAGTGTGGGGAGCAGGAAGGGCCAAAGGAGGAAGTGTGGGGAGGAGGAAATGCATAGGAGGAAGTGCTGGAGAGGAAGCATGGGGTGGGGGAAGGGGTGAAGGAAGAAGTGCTGGGGGAGGAATTGTGGGGATGAGGAAGGGTCAAAGGAGGAAGTGTGGGAGAGGAAGTGCTGAAGGAGGAGATGCTGGAGAGGAAGTGTGGGAGAGGAAGTGCTGAAGGAGGAGATGCTAGAGAGGAATCATGGGAGAGGAAGTGTAGGGAAGAGGAAGTGCTGGAGAGGAAGTGGGGGGTAGAGGAAGGGGTGAAGGAAGAAGTGTTGGGGGAGGAATTGTGGGGATGAGGAAGGGCCAAAGGAGGAAGTGTGGGAGAGGAAGTGCTGGAGAGGAATCGTGAGAGAGGAAGTGTGGGGAAGAGGAAGTGCTGAAGGAGGAAGTGCTGGAGAGGAAGAGGAAAGGCCAAAATGAAGAAATGCAGGAGAGGCAGTGCAAGAGAAAGAAGTGTGGGAAGAAGGAAGCACCAGAGGAGGAAGTTCAGAAGGAGGACAAGCAGGAAGGAAGAAGTGCAAGGAGGAGGAAGTGCTGGAGAAAGAAGGGCTGCTAGTCCACAGGAGAAGCTTTTGTTCAAGCGGGAAGAGGCATGTCCCCCTCCACCAGATGCAGGCCAAAAGCAACAGGCTTCCGTGTAGATGGGGCCTCTGCCCAGCCTGTGCCAGTCAGAGCCATGAGCATGCAGGCCTTCAACCCCTAGCGGCCCATACAGCCCTCTGTGCAGATGGACATGGGGCACACCATGACCCCGCGACCCTGGAAGACATGGTGAGACTCGGGACGATCTGCAGTCACTGGTCACCAGGAGGTGTCCCGGGTGCTGGCTGCCACCCCCACTTGCTATGGAGTAGGGCCCAGAAAGTTCTCTTTGGGAGAAGAACCCAAAGGGAATCTGGGGACTCCACAGTGTTCCTGGAAGTCTGAAAACATTGGAGTCAGTCTTTTCAATTTGATTTAAATGCCATAAGAACTGGGATGTTTCCTGTATGCTTGAGTTTATTTCCACACCTATCACACCTGAATTATACTTCCTTTTCAAAATAAACCTATTTTTGATTAATGAAACTATAAATTTGAAACTGCAAAATAAAACTGAGATTACTCCCATGTTGGTCTAAACAAGTAAATTTTTATTTAACCCATGTGAACATTAGAATACAATATAAAGTTTGGATATAATCCTGTATAATTTTATATGACATTTTATGTAGGCTATAATGCTCCTCACATAAAACACGGGGAATTCAAGATTATAATGAGTAAATATCTGACATTTCCAAGTATTCATGTGAGCATTTAAGATTACTTGTCATTTTTTCTCTTTGTTACCCTGTTTTTTAGATGCTATTTTTTTCACAAGGTAAGCAGAAATACCTGAAATATTACTACTGTCTTAACACATACCCTGAACTATTTGCAAGTGTCTGCAACTGAAATGTTTATTTTTGAACACACGGCAGTGATGTGTTTTCATGACAATGAAAAGTGGTACTTGAATAATACACAGCCTGATTTTGAGAGAGCCAAATTAATCATGATTAAAATTGAAAATTAACTTTAAATGTTATTGTGAGACACTACAATCACAGTCAGAAACATCCAGAAACAAAATGAAAAATTGTAATATTATTCTCATTTAACCTAGAATAGGTATGGCTAATAGATTTTCCTTATGAATAAAAGCCTGGATAATAAAACAAGCATTTATTAAAAACTTGCAATACCCTTATATTGCAAATTTTTCATAACAATGACCAGGAGGATTATGTTATATTATTATAGTGAATAAAATCATGATACTAAGAATCATAAAAATCTGATACCTCAATTATGCTGTAGATTTTTAGATGCCTTTCCTTTGAAGTGTTTGAAATACTTGAAAGTGGATTATCTTAACACATTCCATTTTCTAGGATGATAAAAAGGCAAATATGACTATCCCCAATGCATAAACAAACTGGAGCACAAAATTTAATAAATTCCTCAAGACCACAGTTGGCCATTAAATTATTCATATGCGTGTATACTATAATGCTTCTATGCTTTTTTCTTTTATCATAGGATTTTTTCCTTATTGTCTCTTCTTCAAAATAGTTTCTAAAATCTAAGGCCAAACTGAAATGTTACCCCTTCCATCAAACCCCAGGTAGAAATATCTGACGTGGCTGTGTGTTATTCACCAGTTCCATTTTCTTTAATAATTGACTCTCATCCCTTTTGATTTTGAATAATTTTCTTAAATTATGCTTAAAAACAAACCCAAAGGGCTTCTCTGGTGGCTCAGCGGTAAAGAATCCACCTGCAGTGTAGGAGATGCAGTTTCAATCTCTGGGTCAGGAAGATCCCCTTGAGAAGGAATGGCAACCCACTCCAGTATTCCTGCCTGGGAAATTCCATGGACAGAGGAGCCTGGCAGGCTATAGTCCATGGGGTTGCCAAAGAGTCAGACTCGACTTAGCCACTGAAAACACAGAATGAAACAAACTAAAAGCAAATAGAAAATATACCAGAATTGTTAACCATGATTATGTGTGGGAGTTGCACCATGCATAACTTTTCAACTTTCTATTTTCCAGATTTTCCCTAAAGTTCATAGAGTTTATAATTGGAAAAAGAAAAACAAAAACAAATCAAATGGTGAAAATGTTTTATGAGATATCCCTTTAACTTAAAGCTGGGAAAAAGCACTGATCCAAGGCTAGAATATAGAAGAGACATCATAGGAGGGGACAGAGGCCTTTGGATAGAGGAGGGACCAAAAAATTCCACCCCATTCCCAAGATTTTACCTCCTTCATGTATTACATATAGACACGACTCTGCTCTCCAGGAAGCCAGAGAAATGTCAGAGTAGCCACCGGAACCCGTGTCTTAGTTTCAAGAAAGTATAAGACAAAACTCCAGATGGACAGGTGGCATTTGAGAATGCTAGTCTCTCTTCCTTAAATGAAATAGAGAGGAAGGAGTCACTTAGAACCTCCTTGGGCGAAGGAAGAATCTCCTTGGGAGAACTTCCTTGGGCTTCTCTTGTGGCTCAGCTGGTTCTGCCTGCAATGCGGGAGACCTGGGTTCGATCCCTGGGCAGGGAAGATCCCCTGGGTTTGATCACCCGGTTGGGAGAAGGGAAAGGCTACCCACTCCAGTATTCTGGCCTGGAGAACTCCATGGACTGTATTGTCCATGGGGTCACAAAGAATCGGACACGACTGAGTGACTTTCACTTTTATTTTGGGAGAAGTAAGAGGTGGTGATGAGTCCATCTCCGGAGGCTAGAGCCCAGCTGAAGTGAGTCTGGGAAGAGGCAGCAAGTCTGCTCACATGCTGGGTGGGGAAACGGGCCCCAGAGGAGAGGGCTCTGGTCTGTGGGCAGCCCCAGGCCCTCATCCGGGCACCTCTTTCTACCCACAGAGTCTCCACTGTAGGGCAGGAGTGGGAAAGCTTCAGGCCTGTGAGCCTGATCCAGCTTGCCACCTGCTTTTGTAAAGAATGTTTTATTTGAACCAGCCATGCCTATCTGCTTACCTATCTTCTTTGGGTGCTTTCACAACATGAGCCAAAGACTGTCTGGTAGCAAAGCTGGAAATATCTACCATTTGGCCCTTTCTAGCAAAAGTTTGCACCTCTGCTCAGAGGTGTGGACCTCACTGTGTGCTGGAAGCAGGGTGGTGGGCCCTTTGAAGTTCCAGCTCAGGAAAGGCAGAGAGCGCAGACCCAAGTGCACAAGGTCGTGTCCCTCGCCTCTCGCCCAGAGGGACCCAGGCCCTGCTAGACTCTTGGGGTGGTAAGGCGTCTGGGACATGAGACTGACTGAACCATGGGTCCAGCTACAGCTCCCTACCGGGGAACAAGGGGGAGTGCATTCCGGAGGACAGGCAACAGCTTCATCACCCGCAGAGCTTGTCTGGTCCCCTTGTCTTAACCTTGAGCTTTTAAAAGTAGCATCAGTGCTCATGTGTATCACATCATAGGCAAATGATCACATTTTTATCCACCCAAGAAATGTAGTTTTGCTGCCTCCAAGCCAATACACTTTCTAGTAAAATTTTTCAGATAGAACATTGACAAGGTACAATCTGGTGCGAGGTTGAGGAGCTGCAGAGAAAGTCGTGCCAAAGCTGAGACAGACCGAATTCATATAGGAACACGCAAGGGCATGAGCAGGCTGATCAAGATGAACACAGTTCTTCCCAAACAGCATCATGGTGTCAGAGGGCAACATCAGGAGTGTGCCAGTGAGTCCACAGGTGGGAAAAGTGCCATCCAAAATTCTGTTTTGTGAAAGCATTCCTTAAACACGAAAGAGGCCGAGACCCATTTAAAAAATACTGATCATATGCAAAATATTCTGTAAGGTTCCAGATGAGCTCCATTTAGAAAGGAAAAATAATTGTATATAAAAAGATCTAACGAAGAGTCACAGGATCCATAGTGAACTTTATGGTCCATTTGCTCTACCACCTTATGAGGTTAGAAGTAGAAAACGCATCTAAGCTCATCTTTTGCCAGGATGGCGCCCCTAGCAAGTTCCACTACCTTCTTGAACTCAATTCTGAGTGTCTGGGGCCGTGTGCTCTCCTTGTCCTTCTCGGAGGCAGTAAAATGTCCTAGGGGAGAATTGCCCAGCACCCTGATGGAAAAGGTAATGCAGCAAGGAATGGGGAAGAGAAGATTGGCCCTCACTCTGCTATTTCTCAACCATCAGAACCCACATGATTCCACAGATTCATTCAATTGGTGTATTCTTCCTACTAGATGCAAAGCCAGTGCTGTGGGAGAGACAGATTCTGGAGACAGAGCCTGAGCCTCTAGGAGTTTATGGGCAAACAGAGGAGCCACTGCAGGAGGAAGGAACATGCTCTGGGAGGTGGAGTCACAACCCACATGTGCAATGGTGGAGGAGGGACCTCCAAGCTGGTGTGGAAGGCCAGGTCAGAGGGGAAGTGTCCCAAGTGTGAAGGACAGAGGCAGAGAAGGAGATGAAAAGGAATGACTCAGGGTCAGATTCAGCTAGAATATGCCATCACAGGGGGGCAGTCCATGGTCAGTTAGGCAAGATAGACAGGACCCAGATTGGAAAACAAATGAGGCTGGTGTTACTCTGAGCAAAGTGAAGGCTTCTGAGAAGTGAGGCAGTGGTGATCTGATCAAGGAAAGACTTCAGAAGGATTATTCACATGGTAGTTTATAGATTGGAGTTGGGAAAGGTTTCAGTTCAGTTCGGGGCTTCCCCAAGAGCTCAGCTGGTAAAGAATCCACCTGCTATGCAGGAGACCCCGGTTGGATTCCTGGGCCTGGAAGATCTGCTGGAGAAGGGAAAGGCTGCCCACTCCAGTATTCTTGGGCTTACTTCATGGCTCAGCTGGTAAAGAATCCGCCTGCAATGCGGGAGACCTGGGTTCGACCCCTGGATTGGGAAGATCCCCTGGAAAAGGGAAAGGCTACCCACGCCAGTATTCTGGCCTGGAGAATTCCATGGACTATAGAGTCTATGGGGTTGCAGAGTCAGACACAACTGAGTGACTTTCACTTCAGTTCAGTTCAGTTCAGTTCAGTCACTCAGTCATGTCTGAGTCTTTGTGACCCCGTGGACTGCAGCATGATAGGCTTCCCTGTCCATCATCAACTCCCAGAGTTTACACAAATTCATGTCCATCACGTTGGCGATGCCAACCAACCATCTCATTCTCTGTCGTCCCCTTCTCCTCCCATCTTCAATCTTTCCCAGCATCAAGGTCTTCTCTAATGAGTCAGTTCTTTGCATCAGGTGGCCAAAGTACTAGAGCTTCAGCTTCACCACCAGTCCATCCAATGACTATTCAGAACTGATTTCCTTTAGGATTGACTGCTTTGATCTTGCAGTCCAAGGGGCTCTCAAGAGTCTTCTCCAACACCACAGTTCAAAAGCATCAATTCTTCAGCACTCAGCTTCTCAGTTTTCTTTATGGTCCAACTCTCACATCCATGCATATATACTGAAAAAAACAATAGCTTTGAATAGATAGACCTTTATCAGCAAAGTAATGTCTCTGCTTTTTAATATACTGTCTAGGTTGGTCATAGCTTTCCTTCCAAGGATCAAACGTCTTTTAATTTCATGGCTGCAGTCACCATCTGCAGTGATTTTGGGGCCCAAGAAAATAAAGTCTGTCACTGTTTCCATTGTTTCCCCATCTGTTTGCCATGAAGTGATGGGACAAGATGCCATGATTTTAGCTTTGAATGCTGAGTTTTAAGCCAGTTTTTTCAACTCTCCTGTTTCACTTTCATCAAGAGGTTCTTTTGTTCCTCTTCACTTTCTGCCATTAGGATTATGTCATCTGCATATCTGAGCAATCTTGTGCTTCATTCAGTCCAGGATTTCCCATGATGTACTCTGCATATAAGTTAAATAAACAGGGTTACAATATATAGCCTTGACATACTCCTTTCCCAATTTGGAACCAGTCTTTTGTTGCTTGGCTGGTTCTAATTGTTGCTTCTTGATCTGCATACAGATTTCTCAGGAGGCAGGTAAGGTGATCTGTTATTCCTACCTCTTGAAGAATTTTCCAAAGTTTGTTGTAATCCACACAGCCAAAGGATTTAGCATAGTCAATGAAGTAGAAGTATATGTTTTTATGGAATTCTCTTTCATTTTCTATGATCCAACAGCTATTGGCAATTTGATCTCTGGTTCCTCTACCTTTTCTAAATCTAGCTTGAATATCTGGAAGTTCTCGGTTCACATACTATTGAAGCCTGGCTTGAAGAATTTTGAGCATTACTTAGCTAGCCTGTGAGATGTGTGCTATTTTTCAGTAGTTTGAACATTCTTTGGCATTGCCTTTCTTTGGGACTGAAGTGAAAACTGACCTTTTCCAGTCCTGTGGCCACTGCTGAGTTTTCTAAATTTGCTGTCATATTGAGTGCAGCACTTTCACAACATCATCTTTTAAGATTTGAAATAGCTCAATTGGAATTCCATTACTTCCACTAGCTTTGTTCATAGTGATGCTTACTAAGACCCACTTGACTTTGCACTCCAAGATGTCTGGTTCTAGGTGATTGATCACACGATCATGATTATCTGGGTCATTAAGATTTTTTTGTATAGTTCTCCTGTGTATTCTTGCCACCTCTTCTTAATATCTTCTGCTTCTGTTAGGTCCATACCATTTCTGTCCTTTAGTGTGCCTATCTTTGCATGAAATATTCCCTTTGTATCTTTAATTTCCTTGAAGAGATCTCTAGTCTTTCCCATTCTATTGTTTTCCTCCATTTCTTTGCATTGATCACTGAGGAAGGTGTTTTTATCTCTCCTTGCTATTCTTTGGAACTCTGCATTCAGATGGAAATATCTGTCCTTTTCTCCTTTGCCTTTCACTTCTCTTCTTTTCTCAGCTATTTGTAAGGCCTCCTCAAACAACCATTTTGCCTTTTGCATTTCTTTTTCTTGGGGATGGTTTTAATCACTGCCTACTGTACAATATTTTGAACCTCCATTCACAGTTCATCAGGCACTCTGTCTATCAGATCTAATCCCTTGAATCTATTTCTCACTTTCACTGTATAATCATAAGGGATTTGATTCAGGTCATACCTGAATGGTCTAGTGGTTTTCCCTACTTTCTTCCATTGAAGTCTGAATTTTTCAATAAGGAGTTCACGATCTGAGCCACAGCCCACTCTGGGTCTTGTTTTTGCTGATTGTATAGAGCGTCTCCATCTTTGGCTGCAAATAACATAATCAATCTGATTTCAGTGTTGACCATCTGGTGATGTCCATGTGTTGAGTATTCTCTTGTCTTGTTGGAAGAGGGTGTTTGCTATGACTAGTGCATTCTCTTGGCAAAACTCCGTTAAATTTTGCCCTGCTTCATTCTGTACTCCAAAGCCAAACTTGCCTGTTACTCCAGGTATCTCTTGACTTCCTTCCTACTTTTGCATTCCAGTCTCCTATGATGGAAAGGGAATCTTTTTTTGGTGTTAGTTCTAGAAGGTCTTATAGGTCTTCATAGAACCATTCAACTTCAGCTTCTTCAGCGTTACTGGTTGGGGCATAGACTTGGATTACTGTGATATTTAATGGTTTGCCTTGGAAATGAACAGAGGTCATTCTGTCATTTTTGAGATTGCACCCAAGTACTGCATTTCAGACTCTTCTGCATTTCAGACTTGACTGCAAATGGGTTACTCAATTTCTTTTAAGGGATTCTTGCCCACAGTAGTAGATATAATGGTCATCTGAATTAAATTCACCCATTCCAGTTCATTTTATTTCACTGATTCCTAAAATGTTGATGTTTACTCTTGCCATCTCCTGTTTGACCACTTTCAACTTGCCTTGATTCATGAAGCTAACATTCCAGGTTCCTATGTAATATTGCTCTTTACAGCATTGGCCTTTACTTCCATCACCAGTCACATGCACAACTGGGTATTGTTTTCCCTTTTGCTCCATCTCTTCTTTCTGGAGTTATTTCTCCACTGATCTCCACTAGCATATTGGGCACCTACTGATTTGGACAGTTCATCTTTCAGTGTCATATCTTTTTGCCTTTTCATACTGTTCATGGGGTTCTCTAGGCAAGAATAATGAAGTGGTTTGCCATTCCCTTCTCCAGTGGACCAAGTTTTGCCAGAACTCTCCACCATGACCTGTCCATCTTGGGTGGCCCTACAGAGCATGGCTCAAGTTTCATTGAGTTAGACAAGGCTGTGATCCATGTGATCAGTTTGATTAGTTTTCTGTGATTGTGGTTTTAATTCTGTTAGCCCTTTGATTGCTAAAGATAAGAGGCTTATGGAAGCTTCCTGATGTGAGACTGACTGTCTTGTTCTGATGGGCGGGGCCATGCTCAGTTCAGTTCAGTCGCTCAGTCGTGTGCGACTCTTGGCGACCCCATGAACCACAGCACACCAGGCCTCCCTGTCCATCACCAACTCCTGGAGTTTACTCAAACTCATGTCCATCGAGTCAGTGATGCTATCCAGCCATCTCATCCTCTGTTGTCCCCTTCTCCTCCTGCCCCCAATCCCTCCCAGCATTAGGGTCTTTTCCAGTGAGTCAACTCTTCGCATGAGGTGGCCAAAGTATTGGAGTTTCAGCTTCAGCATCAGTCATTCCAATGAACATCCAGGACTGATCTCCTTTAGGATGAACTGGTTGGATCTCCTTGCAGTCCAAGGGACTCTCAAGAGCCTTCTCCAACACCATAGTTCAAAAGCATCAATTCTTCGGTGCTCAGCTTTCTTCACAGTCTAACTCTCACATCCATATATGACCACTGGAAAAACCATAGCCTTGACTAGATGGACCTTTGTTGGCAAAGTAATGTCTCTGCTTTTTAATATGCTATCTAGGTTGGTCATAACTTTCCTTCCAAGGAGTAAGTGTCTTTTAATTCCATGGCTGCAATCAGCATCTGCAGTGATTTTGGAGCCCCCAAAAATAAAGTCTGACGCTGTTTCCGCTGTTTCCCCATCTATTTGCCATGAAGTGATGGGACCAGATGCCATGATCTTAGTTTTCTGAATGTTGAGCTTTAAGCCAACTTTTTCACTCTCCTCTTTCACTTTCATCAAGAAGCTTTTTAGTTCCTCTTCACTTTCTGCCATAAGGGTGGTGTCATCTACATATCTGAGGTTATTGATGCTTCTCCTGGCAGTGCTCAGTAAGTCTTTAATCCAATTTTTCTGTTGATGGGTGGGGCTGTGTTTCCTCCCTGTTATTTGACCTGAGACCAAACTATGGTGGAGATAATGAAGATAATAGGGACCTCCTTCCAAAGGTCCTCTGAAGGCTCTGCAGCACTCAGTGCCCCTGCCTGCACCAGGCCCCTGCAGACCCATGCCTTCACCAGAGACTCCTGGACACTCATGGGCAAGCCTGACTCAGTCTCTTGTGGGGTCACTGCTCTTTTCTCCTGGGTCCTGGTGTGCACAAGGTTTTGTTTGTGCCCCTCAAGAGTCTGTTTCCCCAGTCCTGTGTAAGTTAGCTCTGTAATTAAATCCCACTGGCCCCCAAAGTCAAATTCCCTGGGGGTTCTCAGTCCCTTTGCCAGATCCCCCGGTTGGGAAATCTGTTGTGGGTCCTAGAACTTTCTTAACAGTGTGAGAATTTCTTTGGTGTAATTGTTCTGCAGTTTGTGGGTCGTCTGCTCAGCAGCTCTATGGTGGGCTTAATGGCAACCTCCTCCAAGAGGGCTTATGCCACAGGCTGTGTGACCCAGGTAATTGCACCCAGAGCCCCTGTCCCTGCTGCAGGCCACTGCTGACCCGTGCCTCCACAGGAGACTCAACTAGGTCTGGCTCATTCTAGTGGGGTCTCTGGGTCCTGGTGCGCACAAGCTTTTGTTTGAGCCCTCCAAACATCTCTGTCTGGTATGGTGTTTAATTCTAAATGTGATTTTGCCCCTCCTACCACCTTGTTGGGGCTTCTACTTTGCCCTTGGATGTGGGGTATCTTTTTTTGGTGGGCTCCAACATTCTCCTGTTGATAGTTGTTCAGTAGCATGTTGTAATTTTGGAGTTCTCGCAGGAGAAGATTAAATCCCACTA
Source organism: Muntiacus reevesi (assembly GCF_963930625.1). Lineage (NCBI taxonomy): Eukaryota > Metazoa > Chordata > Mammalia > Artiodactyla > Cervidae > Muntiacus > Muntiacus reevesi. The sequence goes on along the minus strand of NC_089267.1, from coordinate 9,760,985 downwards.
TCCTTCAAAGTCAAATTCCCTGGCGGCTCAGTCCCTTTGCCAGATTCCCAGGTTGGGAAATCTGTTGTGGGCCCTAGAACTTTCAAAAAAGTGCAAGAACTTCTTTGGTATAATTGTTCTCCAGTTTGTGGGGTTAGGAATACTATTTAGAAACTTGTTGGGAAGGTAGGACAAGACAGACATGAAAGAAATGATCAAAGAGCAAATTCAAGAAATTCTTTGCCTTATGTTGAACATGATCCAATCATTTATATTTGAAATGCCATTAATCAAAAAATGACAAGCCAAAAATATAACACTTCCAAAGTCAGAACAAAAAACATTTGAAACTGAAAATAGCAAGAAATACATTTGAATTTTAGCCATTTGATTTGATGTTTGTAAAGATGTTTAACTATTTTGTAAGCTATGGCAGGCAGTAAATCTGAAACCCTGGGAAGGGTAGAGGAGTGTCCCGCATATGAAGAGTATACTGGTGGAGAGAAAATTACTATCCCTTCACTTCCCTGATGGATCAGATGGTAAAGAATATGTCTTCAATGCAGGAGCCATAGGAGACTCGATTCGATCCTTTAGTTGGAAGATCCCCTGGAGGAAGCTATGGCAACTCACTTCAGTATTCTTGCCTGGAGAATAATGTGAAAGAGGAGTCTGGAGGACTGTCCATGGGACAGCAAAGAGTTGGACTTGACTGAAGTGACTTAGCATGCACTCACTCACTCCAGTATTCTCTTTTTTTTAATTGAAGGATAATTGCTTTACAATATTGTTTTGGTTTCTGCCACACATCAGCAAGAACCAGCCATAGATATTCATATGACCCCTCTCTCGCAAACCTCCCTCCCACCTCCCACCCTTTCCCACCCCTCTAGATTGTGACAGAGCACCAGGTTTGACTCCCTGCATCAGATAGCAAATTTCCACTGGCTATCTATTTTACATATGGTAGTGTATGTATTTCCATGCTCCTCTATCCATTCATCCTACCCTCTCCTTCCCCCATCGTGTTCACAAGTCTGTTTTCTCTGTCAGTGTCTCCACTGCTACCCTGCAGATAGGTTCATCAGTACCATCTTTCTAGATTCCATATTTGTACATTAATATATGATATTTGTTTTTCTCTTTCTGACTTACTTCAATCTCTATAATAGGCTCCGGGTTCATCCACCCCACTAGAACTGATTCAAATAGATTCCTTCTTATGGCTGAGTAATATTCCATTGTATATATGTACCACAGCTTCTTTATGGATTCATCTGTCAGTGGACATCTAGGTTGCATCCATATCTTGCATGTGTGCATGCTAAGTGGTTCCAGTCATGTCTGACTCTTTGCAGCCCTATGAACTGTAGCCCACCATGCTTTTCTGTCCATGAAATTCTCCAGGAAATAATACTGGAGTGAGTTGCCATGTCCTCCTCCAGGGGATCCTCCTGACCCAAGGATCAAACTTGTGTCTTCTGTAACTCTTGCATTGCAGGCAGATTCTTAAACACACTGAGACACCAGGGGAGCACCTTCCATGTCCTAGCTATTGTAAACAGTGTTGCAATGAACACTGGGGTACATATGTCTCTTTCAATTATGGTTTTCTCAGGCATGGTATGTGATTGTTGGGTCATATGGTGGTCTTATTCCTAGTTTATTAAGGAATCTCCATACAATCTTCCATAGTGGCTGTATCAGTTTACATTCCCACCAACAGTGCAAGAGAGTCCCTTTTCTCCACACCCTCTCCATCATGTATTATTTGTAGATATTTTGATGATGGCCCTTCTGACCACTGTGAGGTGATACTTCCTTGTAGTTTTGATTTTCATTTCTCTAACAATGAGTGATGTTGAGCATCTTTTCATGTGTTAGCCATCTGTATGTCTTCTTTGGAGAAATTTCTATTTGGGTCTTCAGCCAACTTTTTGATGGGTTGTTTGTTTTTCTGGTATTGAGTGCATGAGCTGCTTGTATATTTTGGAGACTAACCCTAGGATTCTTGCCTGGAGAATTCCAAAGGAGCCTGACAGGCTAAAGTCCATGGGGTCACAAAGAATTGGACACTACTGAGTGACTAACACTTCCACTTTTGACTTTTTTTTTCATTCCTTCAAACTTGAAATAGGTTAGAGGGGCTTCTAGGCTCACTTTTCCTGATTTTAACTGGGAAGGTAGTCTATTTCATTTATTTATTTTACCTTATCAAACTACATTCTCCATATAATAAGATGCACCAGTTTTAAGTTTGGTATTTGTCAAATTATACATCTGTACAGTCATCACCAAAATTAAGATAGACTATTCCTGTCACCATCCTGCCCCCAAAGTCCCTCCTAACCCTGCAGTCAACTCCAATCCCTTCTCAAGCAGCTGCTGACTGGACCCATGACACTATGGATTTAGTTTCACCTGTTGTAAAACTTCATGGAAATGCAATCATACACATATATCCTTTTCTGCCTCACTTGTTTTGCTCAGAATGTTTTTGAGATTCATCAACGTTGTTGCATATACAGTTTCTTCTTTTTAAATTACTGAATATGATCTCTGAATATTCCACATGTTGTTTATCCATTCATCTTTATGTAAGTGGATGCTTGGTTTTTTCCATCTTGGTGCTATTACAAATAAAGTTGTTATGAACATAGTTTACAGACTCTTTGTGGGCATAAATTTTCACTTCTCTTGAGTAAATACCTAAGCCTGACTTATATGGAAATTTATGTTTAAGTTGACAGGAAACTGAAAAACTGTTTTCCAAAGTTGTTATAGTGTTTAACGTTCCAACAGCAGTGTGGGAGGGTTCTAGTTGCTCTGCACCCTTTCCAACACTTGATATTGTCAATCTTTTCCAATCTTAACATTCTGGTAGACCTGGGTTCACTTCCTGGGTCAGGAAGATCCCCTGGAGAAAGGAATGGCAACCCATTCCAATATTCTTTCCTGGTGAATTCCATGGACAGAGAAGCTTAGCAGCCTCCAATCTATAGGGTCTCAAAGAGTCAGACATGACTGACTAACACACACACAGGTGTGTAGTAGTGTTTCATTGCAGCTTTAATTTCCATTTTACTGATAATTAATGATGTGCTCATGTCTTTATCTTCCTGTCCTCACTACATATGTGTGTGTATGTCTGTGTGTGTGTGTATACATATATAGTGTATATTTAAAAAGTTATATATAGTGTACATTCAAAAAACTAAGATCATGGCATCTGGTCCCATCACTCCATGGCAAATAGATGGGGAAAAAATGGCCATAGTCATAGACTATTTGCTTGGGCTCCATAATCACTGTGGACAGTGACTGCATCCATGAAATTAAAAGAGACTTGCTCCTTGGAAGAAAAATTATGACAAACCTAGGTAGCATATTAAAAAGCAGAAACATTACTTTGCCATCAAAGATCCATATAGTCAAAGTCAAAAACCAAAAGACTATGGTTTTTCCAGTAGTCATGTATGGATCTGAGAGTTGGACCATAAAGAAGGCTGAGCGCTGAAGAACTGGTGCTTTCAAACTACGATTCTGGAGACTCTTGAGAGTCCCTTGGACAGCAAGGAGATGAAACCAGCCAGTCCTAAAGGAAATCAACTCTGAATATTCATTGGAAGGAATGATGCTGAAGCTGAAGCTCCAATACTTTGGCCACCTGATCTGAAGAATCAGTTCATTGGAAAAGACCCTCATGCTGGGAAAGACTGAGGGTCGGAGGAGAAGGGGACAACAGAGGATGAGATGCTTGGATGGCATCATTGACTCAATGAACATGAGTTTGAACAAACTCCAGAGGATAGTGAAGAACAGGGAAGCCTGGCATGCTGAGGTCCATAGACTCGCAAAAATTTGGACACAACTGAGTGACTGAACAACAAGAATATCATGTGTGTGTGTGAAGTGTATATTCAAATCTTGCCCACTTTTTGTTGCCATTTGTCTTATTTTTAAGTTGTGAGAGTTCTTCAGCTCTCTGCGAATTCTGGATACATCCTTTTTTAGGTGTATGTATTGGAGATATTTTCTCCTGATCTGTGTCTTGTGTTTTCATTTTCTTAGTGGTTCCTTTGTAAGTTCAGAAAGTTTTGATTTTAACAAATTCCAAATTATAGGTTTTTATGGATGGGGTTATGGTCTCTCTACAAAATTTTGGCCTGCCCTCAAATCTCAGAAAATCCCTATGTTTTCTTCTAGAAGTTTTATAAGTTTAGATTTTACTCTAGGCCTCTGACCCACTTTGAGTTTATTTTTGTGTACACTCTGAGTAGTGTCCAAGATTCTTTTTTTTTTTTCTTCTCTATTTCAATATCCATGTGCCCCAGCACTACCTAATGACAGTTCTGCTATTCCCTCATCAAATTACCTTGACACTTTTGTCAAAGATCAATGGATTCTGTAAATCTTGGCCTATTTCCTAACTCCCTTTTTCATTCCACCAACCTATTTGTTTATCCTTATACCAAGGTCACAATCTTGATTATTTAGCTCTGATGTAAGGCTTTAAAATCAGGAAATGGAAGTCCTCCAAATTTATTTTTCTTTTTAAGCATTATTTTGTCAATTCTAGGTCAAATGTATTTCCATATATCCATTAGAATCAGTTTCTACAAAGAAGTCCTGGGGCTCCCATTGTATCTAGAGATCTGTTTGGGGAGAAATGGCATCTTAACAATATGAGTTTTCCAGTCCCAGAATATCCTTTATTTTTATTGTCTTTTTTTTTTAATTCTCTAAATCTTTTACAGTTTTCAATGTATGTATTTTACACATATTTTGTTAAATTTATCCCTCAGTATTTCAAACAGCCTGCCTTAGAAGTTGTCTACTGGAGAAGGCAATCTTCCATTACTTATTAATTTTATTAGTGTAATTCCCAGAATAACAATTTCTTCAAATTGATGGTAGTGGAGGAAGGGTGGTACTGGGAGAAAGGTCATTCCCAGTGGGAAGCATTTTTCTGTTACAAGATAATTCCCTGCCATATGAGAAAAAGAGATCTCTGGATGAAAGCTCATTCCACCCCGCTTATCAGGTCAATACACACACATCAAGGGAGACTGCAGATGTGAGCAAGTGTCAATGCCAATAACGAAGCTACTTACTAAGGTAATTAGGTCTTTAAAGCTGAAAGCAGCTCTCCTATAGATTACCCAGTCTACAGATCTAGTGGGAGTTACCACTAAAACATTATCTGATTTGGACACTTTGAACTCTTTTTCCTAGGGCTAGATATTTCTTTTTGCAAAATTTCCACATTTCAGTTTGAATTGGTGATAGCATTTGTGCAATTAAAGAGCACTTGTAGAAGACCAAAGATTAAGAAAAATGTTTATCAGCAGAACTTTACCTAAATGCACAAGATTCTCTTGAAAACACTTTCAGGAAATGTAACCACCTCACTCATCATTTTGCTTTCCACAGAAAAATATTGATGATAAAGAGGAAACCATGATAAAGAGGAACCATCAGATATTATATTATTCCTCTCACCAAATTCCCTGATGGGCAATTTATAGATTTTCCTTCATTTAAAAAGTAGATTATTCAAGATTCTTGAAAGAATTATATTACAAATATAATAATACCACATTAACTTCCACAGTGCTTATTCTGTAATATCAATGTTTTCCTCTTAACCATCAAATTAGATAAAGAAGGATTAGGTGTTATTATCAAATCATGAGACCAACCCTAGAGACAATGCAGAGAGCAATGTTATATGGAGACCTGGTTATGTGTTTGTTTTTTTTCTTCCCTTTCTTCTTTCCTTCCCTCTTTCTCTCTTTTAAATTTTGGGCTTTCAAAGAAAAACCCAGAAGCCACAAATATTTAAGCAGTACCAACAACAATTATATTAACTGATCTGTTTCAGGAATAAGCATTGCAATTCTATAACCTCAGACTCCTTCAAGGTCAATATTACTGTCCCCATCTAACAAAGAAACTGGAGCTCATGGAGTCTAGTGGCGTGCCCAAGGTCACATGGCCAACTGTGGAAACAGGACTCAAATCACAGAACCAGCTCTCTCACACATAGCTGCCTCTAAAAGCAAAATATTTAATTAATTCAACCAAGTGAAAAAGTTGGTTTGAAATTCAACATTCAAAAAACAAAGATCAGAATAGAAAGCCCAGAGATAAATCCACGAACCTATGGACACCTTATCTTTGACAAAGGAGGCAAGGATATACAATGGAAAAAACACAACCTCTTTAACAAGTGGTGCTGGGAAAACTGGTCAACCACTTGTAAAAGAATGAAACTAGAACACTTTCTAACACCATGCACAAAAATAAACTCAAAATGGATTAAAGATCTAAATGTAAGACCAGAAACTATAAAACTCCTAGAGGAGAACATAGGCAAAACACTCTCCGACATGAATCACAGCAGGATCCTCTATGACCCACCTCCTAGAATATTGGAAATAAAAGCAAAAATAAACAAATGGGACCTAATGAAACTTAAAAGCTTTTGCACAACAAAGGAAACTATAAGCAAGGTGAAAAGACAGCCCTCAGATTGGGAGAAAATAATAGCAAATGAAGCAACAGACAAAGGATTAATCTCAAAAATATACAAGCAACTCCTGAAGCTCAATTCCAGAAAAATAAATGACCCGATAAAAAAATGGGCCAAAGAACTAAACAGACATTTCTCCAAAGAAGACATACAGATGGCTAACAAACACATGAAAAGATGCTCAACATCACTCATTATCAGAAAAATGCAAATCAAAACCACAATGAGGTACCATTACACGCCAGTCAGGATGGCTGCTATCCAAAAGTCTACAAGCAATAAATGCTGGAGAGGGTGTGGAGAAAAGGGAACCCTCTTACACTGTTGGTGGGAATGCAAACTAGTACAGCCACTAAGGAAAACAGTGTGGAGATTTCTTAAAAAACTGGAAATAGAACTGCCATATGACCCAGCAATCCCACTTCTGGGCATACACACCAAGGAAACCAGATCTGAAAGAGACACATGCACTCCAATGTTCATTGCAGCACTGTTTATAATAGCCAGGACATGGAAGCAACCTAGATGTCCATCAGCAGACGAATGGATAAGGAAGCTGTGGTACAAATACACCATGGAATATTACTCAGCCGTTAAAAAGAATTCATTTGAATCAGTTCTAATGAGATGGATGAAACTGGAGCCCATTATACAGAGTGAAGTAAGCCAGAAAGATAAAGATCATTACAGTATACTAACACATATATATGGAATTTAGAAAGATGGTAATGGTAACCCTATATGCAAAACAGAAAAAGAGACACAGATGTACAGAACAGACTTTTGGACTCTGGGGGAGAACATGAGGGTGGGATGTTTTGAAAGAACAGCATGTATATTATCTATGGTGAAACAGACCACCAGCCCAGGTGGGATGCATGAGTCAAGTGCTCGGGCCTGGTGCACTGGGAGGACCCTGAGGAGTCGGGTGGAGAGGGAGGTGGGAGGGGGGATCCGGATGGGGAATACGTGTAACTCCATGGCTGATTCATGTCAATGTATGACAAAACCCACTACAGTACTGTAAAGTAATTAGCCTCCAACTAATAAAAATAAATGGAAAAAAAAAGAAACAAGAAAAAAGTCAAATAAATAACCTAACTCTACACCTAAAGCAACTAGAGAAGGAAGAAATGAAGAACCTCAGGGTTATTAGAAGGAAAGAAATCTTAAAAATTAGGGCAGAAATAAATGCAAAAGAAACTGAAAAAAAAAGAAGAAGAAGAAGAAAGCTGAGCACTGAAGAATTGATGCTTTTGAACTGTGGTGTTGGAGAAGACTCTTGAGAGTCCCTTGGGCTGTAAAAGGCTTGAACCAGTCTATTATGAAGGAAATCAGTCCTGAATATTCATTGGAAGGACTGATGCTGAAGCTGAAGCTCAAATACTTTGGCCACCTGATGGGAGCAACTGACTCATTGGAAAAAGACCCTGATGCTGGGAAAGATTGAAGGCAGGAGGAGAAGGGGATGACAGAGGATGAGATGGTTGGATGGCATCACCGACTTGATGGGCATGAGTTTGAGCAAGCTTTGAGAGTTGGTGATGGACAGGGAGGTCTGGCGTGCTGCAGTTCTTGGGGTAGCAGAGTCGGACATGACTGAGCGACTGAACTGAATTCAACCATAGGGTGAATAAAAAGGGAGACTCTAGCATGTAGTTTCGCAAGTCTTCCAACCTGCATCTATTTAGGAAGCCACACATACAGAAAAGACTGCCCTGCTTCACGAATGTGCACAGAGCTGGGGCAGGGAGTTACCAGATCATACTGTTACAAAATGAAAGGAAAATCTTTAAACCTGTTCCTTTCTTTCTTTCTTTTTTTTAAAATAAATCTGTTTCTTTATAAGGAAATGCAGATGTTGGGCTTCATGCTTCTAAAATCTATTCCGACTCTAGATTTTACCCCCCAAAAAATGTGCCTATTATTACAGGGGTAATGTTCTTTCTTCTTTTGAGTCTTACCTGAGTAATCTTTTCAACTCAGATCAGAGTCTTTGGAAACATCAGAGACGTATAAAGAAGCTGGAGTCCAGGCAGTTTCCCCTCTTTCCTGGGTGACCTTTGTGGGCTGAGCCTCCAGGAGACACTCCCAGCAGCTGCTTCCACCAAGGCTGAGATGACCACAGAAGGTGGGCAGCAAAGTGGTCCCCTATCAGTAATTCTGGTTTCCTGTTGACCAGGAGAGCCCAGGGGAGACAACATGGCCACAGTCCAAGGAGGTTTGGAACCTAAATGGTGTGGCTGCTGCTCCACACTGAAGTCTGTTACCTCCATCAGCAGCACCCCTGGCCTATGTTCAAATCCCCAGCTGAGACCACGAGCGTCAGCGGTTACCAACTCAGTGGCAGCCTAGCCCCGCCACTCCACAGGGGCACCCAGAGGATACCCCAGGCATCTTTCCACCTGTTCTCTGCTGTCAAAAGTGTCCAGTGAGACCACCTCAACACCACCCAAAGTCTTCTTGAGCAAGAAAAGAGAGTGGGGTATAAAAAGTGAATGACTAGTACTTTATCAAAACAAATAAGGTCATTCCAAAGAAGCTATCACTCCATCCACGATCTAGATTTTGAAGAGTTGGAATATTTAAACCAAAAGTACAATCCATAGGGTTGCAAAGTGAAGTGACTTGGCAGCACACACAGAATGTGAACAAGAGTGGCAAAGACAGCTTCAGTTGGCAAGCCTACAACATCCCCATCAATCAGTGAGGTGGGACTCATGAAGAAGTTCAGATAAGCTAGGAAGAAATAGATGCTCCATCTTCTCTACACATCTGATTGTACTGCAAATGCTTTTGTGACTTCATAACAATTTCAGAATTCAAGTTTCATTATAAAAAGCTAAAAAAGGACAAACAAAACAAGGAACCACCCTCTTTGCAAAGTCAAGTTCAGCTCAGATGCTTTCCTGAATATATAACATACTCAAGCCTTCTCAGGCTTGTAAACACATGTTCTGAAGGTTAAAGGAATTTGGGTGACAACTTATTCCAGCCCTGAAGAGTTCCATAGCATTTCCATTTAATGAAATCTTTAGATAAGTGAGTTCTTAGTTTCAATTTGGCTGTTAACATGGAGGAAAAAGAAAAACTCACATCACAGAAGTAATAGAATCAGAAAATTACACATTAAGAGGGAAAGCCATTTCTTAAAGCGTAGCCTTTACTGTTAATCAGAATTTTGGTCTGAGATGTAAACCAGAGAGAAAAAGTGAGCTCTGCTGTGAACTGCCAAGAAATTGCCTTTATTCTGCCAAATGCTCCAGATGCTTTTCTTACAGGAATACTTCATGTCTCACTTGCACTTATTTCCTCACATCCAGCCCAGCCAGGCACAGAAACAGGTAGTCTGCTAATCCACCAAATGTGATTTTTTAATGGCTCCATCTTATCTCAAAGTTCAAACCAAACAGGACAAGTAGGACCAGGTACTTCCCTTTCTTTTTTTAAAACCTCAGATTTGAAACTTCTGTTAACTCAGTTTAAAACCAGGTAATCACATTTGTTACTAAGTGACCCAAGAAACCAGGAAGAAAAAATTATGATCTAGGCTTGTCAAGCAAAGCATTAAATATTTAGGAAACATTTCAAAATTAATCTTTGTACTGTCATACAGGTGATTTATTTTGAAAGCTGTTTGTCTTGTGGAAGACATCTTATTTCAGAAATGGATCCAGTAATAGCTATACCATAGTTTATGCATCTTGTTCCAAGATGTCACTGCTAAACATCTTTTTATTCAGTGGCCATTCATTGAGTGTTTATACACTGTGGCATCTTGTGAAGGCTGCATTCTCTCAGGATAAAAGCCTATAGAAGCAACAAGGGTTCAAACAGAGGGGTGGGTGGGAGAGGAATTCCAGAAGGAGACTCAACAGAATTTTCTGTCAAGCCGGTGTGTGTGTGCTGGCACTCAGCTGAGTCCGACTATTTGCGGCCCATATAGACGGTAGCCCACCAAGCTCCTCTGTCTATGGGATTTCCCAGCAAGAATACTGGAGAGAGTTGCCATTTCCTCCTCCAGGGGATCTTTCTGACCCAGGGATCGAACCCACATCTCCTGTGTCTCCTGTAATGCAGACAGATTCTGCACCGCTGAGCTGCCAGGGAAGCCTCTGTCACACCAGATAATGTGATGAGAGAATATTCTGACACAGCTCCTGGTTTCATCTGTTGAGGGGATCAGGTGATGCCATTCAATGGGATTAGGAAGATCAGGGTGCATAAAGGCTACCCAGCTCCGCGTCACCCCAGCCTGAGTTCGAGGAGCAGCTTGTGTAGAAAGGCATATGTGGGAGGCAACCACAGAACCACAGTGGTTCTTCCCAAACAGAAACCTCTGACCCAGCTCAGAGCCCCTCCGTGGGAACGCTGGCTGGCAGCAAGTGCCCGGGTGGTGAGAAAGCCTCCTTCTGGACAGGACCCTAGCCTTGGATCACAGCACTGCACACTGGCCGTGTTGTCCAGGCTGACGCTTTTGCAGCCCTCTGACTCTCAAAGGGCACTCACAGGTTCAAGGGCAAACACGCTGCACTGGGAGTCTGGGGCTGGGATATCCCCTGAGCTCCTGCACCTGCAGCGTCTGAAGGAAGACAGTCTTGTCCCTTCTGCATTGTCTGCGACATTAGCAGCCACCCTCACTGTCGATTACAAGAGTCTGAAATACCCCTTCTCATTTCTGGACCTGGAAACATAACATGAGGGGGAATCAGTTGAAATGAATGCTAGAGGATAAAAGGAAATGTCCAACTTCTACTGATGTCAGTGAGAACTCATTTCCTATCTTATTTATAGTGTGTGTCTGTGGGGTGCATTCTGAAAGGATTAATGGTTGAACAAGACTGTAGCCCTGTAACTCCAGTGACCCCATTTTAACTTCACAGTGTAAAGGTACCTACAGGTTAGGTTTTGAAAGATGAGTATTTATTTAGCAGAAGATTCATCCTCCTGCTTCTGGTTGTCAGAAAACAATGGCAAGAAGGCCACCAAGTTCATAGAATTGATTACAGACACATTTTTAAATAGTGTTAACTGTTAAATGGCCTTCTACTGAGATATGAAGCAAATGTCTATTTGGAGGATTTTAAGTTAAAATTTCCTGCCTTCAGTAACAATCAATGCTGATAATGTCCTAAAATAAGCTCAGATCATCTCCTAATCCTGACCAAAAGGCTTTAGCTTTGCCCCAAATGCCAGCTCTTTCTTGGCAAAGAAGGGAAACCAGTTGAAAGTTATTCAGTAAGTAATAAAGGGCTATTTTGTACATTTCTTATATTCACAATAAGGGAATTTTTCTATCCTGTCAATATCAGTGTGTCTAATATAAAATCATTCATTTCATACTTAGTAGCTTTTATAGTAAGAGTTACATTAAAATAATAAGCAAAGCTTACGATGTTTATTTTGATCTATGAACTTGGGAAACGTAGATTAGGTCAGATGCTCTCCATTGAGATAAATGCTGCACAATGTCTGCAGTGACCACGCATTTAGATTTTTTTCTAGAATGCTAGCAGTTGCTATACAGAGGTGTCTTGAATACGTCCCTGGCATTTCAGCTACACGCTAATCCTCCCAAGAAACTCACAAAGTAGACATTGTCACCAACGGAGGCCAGAGACCCCGAGGATTCATGTGACCCACGCAAAGCCACACGGCCAGCTTTGACAATGTCGCCATAGGACGACCATAGTTGCCAGAGGACCCAAGTCCCTCTGGTCTCCCAGCCAGCTCTCCCCAGTAAGCAAAATGCCTCTTGCCTTTACATTTTCCTCCTTTGGGGCTTTTCCTTGAACTTCCCTTCCCGACAAGAATGAAATCATCCACTCAGGGATCTCAGACACCCTCAGGGTCCTAAGGTGAGCTGTCAGGCCTTATTTGGCTCACATCATCCACCACTTCGCTGTTTATTCCTTCTCCCTCTAACCTCTTCCTTTTCTCAAACTGAGAGCAGAACAAGCAAGCTATTTGAATCCCAATAAAATACGTTTTACACCATTTGAGAAGAACATATGTGTATATTCCTTGGTCTTGATGAATATACACTGCTGCTGCTGCTAAGTCGCTTCAGTCGTGTCCGACTCTGTGCGACCCCATAGACGGCAGCCCACCAGGCTCCCCTGTCCCTGGGATTCTCCAGGCAAGAACACTGGAGTGTTCCTTTTCCAAAGTATGAAAGTGAAAAGTGAAAGTGAAGTCGCTCAATCGTGTCCGACTCTTCGAGACCCCATGGACTTCAGCCTAATAAAAATAGTGGGACACTAACTATTAGAGCAAAATTAATAAATGCAGCCTTCCTGGGTGAAGTCAGGTCCACACTGGCTCTCTAATCTCTCCCGTGGGTAACCTATTTTAAAAATGCTCTTCCGATTAATCCCGCATATTCATGGGGATAATCCCAAGGAGAGGATCATCCTTCTGTGCTCCGTGTAATCAGCCTGACTCTTCAGTGAGTCATAATTCGGGGCCCTAAACTCAACCATAAGAGGCCACCCTGCCTGTCATCACTTTTCCCCTGGCTGAGATTTCCCTCTGTCCCTGGACACCAAGTTCGCCTGCGCTGTGTGCATGCGCGGCTTAGAATAAGGCATGTGTTTTATTATAAATCTCTTCTGCGAACTCTCTCCCATACTAGATCTTACACCTTGAGGAAATGCAGACTCCATCCTGACGATTTCACTCTACAAAGAATCTCTGTCCTCGGAAGCCTGCCTTCTGACTTTGACCTTTGGGGAAAAGCAAACCTCTCTCTTTTCTGTCACCAGAACACAGCCTTCCTCCCTTAGGATGGTAATTGCTTGTGCGCCTTGCCCTCTCCCTAAACAATTCATCCCAAGGTCAGGCAGTTACAACCCTGCTCGTTCACACCACGGCTGTGATCGGTTCCTTTTCTCTCACTGAGCTTCACATTTATGCACAATGTAATTTCATCCCAATTTCATTCTTGAAAGTGAAAGTGTCAGTCGCTCAGTCGTGTCTGACTCTGAGACCCCGTGGACTACAGCTCACCAGTCTCCTCTGTCCACCGAGTCCTCCAGGCAAGAACACTGGAGTGGGCTGCCATGCCCTTCTCCAGGGGATCTTCCCGACCCAGGGATCGAATCTGGGTCTCCTGCATTGCAGGCAGATTCTTTACCGTCTAAGCCACCCTGGAAGCCCTAATTTCATTCTTAACCACAGTTTATTCTTTGTTCTGTCACCCACTCTTTGCCTGCCTCTGCAGGTCCGCACAGCCACACTCCAAGGTAACGCTTTCCCTCCCTCACCTTCAACCCCACTGTCCTGTGGCATCTTGAGCAGCCTCCTCACTTGTACCTCACAGCTGCATTTTTCTTAATCCAAAAAAAAAAAAAAAAAAAATTGTTGTTAAAAGATTGCCCTACTAAAGTGAAAAACATATCTTCCATCCGTTATTCATGTTGCACTCATTTATATTAATACTTTTAAACCTTTACATTAGAGAAAAGTGAAAGAGAGCCATAAACAGCCAGCTCACAACACATGTGAGCTGCCCTCCAATCATCCCTGACAAAAATCACTGCCTGTGTAAATAAGATTTCACCCTGCAAAACACAACATTTATTTTAGAGGATAAAAAGGGAATAATGTTGATATTATACAATAACCATAAGAAAGTCTAATCATAGAAAAACAGCAAAGTCATTTGTTCCGGCTCTTTAAAAATAGTTTAATCATGCAAAGTCAACATAATGTACTCTAACATAAGGCTAGAATGTTAACCAAGACGAAGTGGCTTTTAGTCATTTTACAGGATGTATATTTGGCACTAGTTATTAAAAATAATTGAAGGGACTCTAAACATACAGTTTCAGAAACGATCTTTTTAAACACAGCAGTAAACAAGAGAAACTATTGCTCTTTATACATTTTTGGCATAACACTGCCATACAGTTACAGGATTATAAAATAAGTGTTTCATAGTACCAGACATATCCAGAAACTGGTTACAGCTCCTACCACATATACGTGGTATTGGTGCGCAGACATGCGCCAGCATTCTCTAATTCATCCTGCAGAGGACGGCGCGGGGCGGAAGGCCCCCAGCTGCGGAAGAGACAGCTCTCACGGCGGCAGGAAGCACCCATCTTTCTGAGAATCACACCCATCCTCCTGAAATACTCGAAATACAAAGGGCACTAAAGTTTCCCGACTGAAATGGTGACTGGACCCGGTTGGCCATCTGTCTGATCAGTTTGCACAAAAGAGGAGTGGACAGCTCACTGAGGAACAAGCAAACCAACTTTTTACCAGGAGGAAAACAAAAGGCTTGTAAATGGACCTAACGCTTGGTCCAGTTTGTTGCTCTTCATTGTGATGGTTCGGGAGACACGGTTACTTTGCCATAAGCCACCCATCGCTGCCTCTCCTTCTTGGGTCTACAGCCAGCCCCTCCACTTAACTCAGTAAAAGCACCGGCAGAGGAATTCAACCTGGTTCCGGATCCCGTGATTATTTCTCTCAGGCTGTACAAGGTCTGTCTGCTGTGGAATAAGCGGAATTCAGGCTTCAAAGGGGAGCGAGAACCGGACTGTTTCCAGACAGGTACAGATCCCCCCGGCACCTGTAACCCAGGGCACGTCCCCGCTGGAAAGCTCTGCAGACCCTTCCTCATCCAGTCCTCACTGCACTCACTCCCCACTACACAAACCTACAATCGGTTACATCTTCGTTTCAGTGGGGAGTCTCTAGCTTCTAGTTTTGTGTTTCGATCGTGGTTTCCTCTCCTCCACATGATACTGAACCCAGCAGCAGTGACAAAAAGTGTTCATCTGACCAGTGAGTGCAGAACTTGGATGTTTCTTAGGACCAGAGCTAGGACACAACTAATCTCTCTAGTTAATGCAACTGTTCCACAAACTCCATTATAATTTAAAAATGAAAATAGGATAAACTGTATAACTTCCATATATTTTACATATTAAAATATATAAGGTTTCTGATTTTTTTAATATATATAAAAAGGTCTTTCAGCATAACAACACAGCACTGGTGCCTTTTTCCTTTCATCTTTACATTGAACCATTTTATGAAGACTTTTATACAGAGGCCTCTGAAAGAACAACCCAAGCAATTTTTGATTAGCGATCAGGAGTTTTGAACTGGGGGGGGGAGGGGTAGGCAGAACTGGTATGTCAGTTTCCTGAGATACATTTAGCTGTAACCTACACAGCAGGTGTCCAATTGCTCACAATTTTCTAAACAACTACAAAATGGTGGCGAATGAACCTACAACAGGTATTTTTATGAAAACTGATACCCACTGAACCAGTGTATGGAGTCCAAGGTGGCCCCCACTCCTCAGAATTCAGCAATCACAGACCGAGACCCTGGTCACTCAGAGGATATTCCAGGGACCCTTCCTCCACTGGAGGAGCTGCACCCAGGGTCAGTTCCCCTTCACAGATGCCTTCTCTGGTTCTCAGCTACCTCCCCTCCTCTGAACTCAACCCCCAGGCAGAGTTTGGACCATAAAACAAAGCAGTTAATTGTATCCTCCACACAAGCATGTTAATTCAAGGAAACAAACATATTAAGAAGCCATTTCCCACAAATAATTAAAACAATAAACTTCTCAACAACAAAAGAAAAAAAGCAGATGACAAAATATTTTCTCCAACCGAAGGTAAAAAGCAAGAACAGTACTGTTTAAGTGTTTCGAATAAAACTACAGTATCAAAGTCCAAATGAATTTCAGATTCCTCCAAACATCTATTGGAATTAAACTTTTAAATCATTTCTCTAATCCCATTTTCTACATCCATCTGCATCTAAAAACAAAAGACAGATAAATATTACTTGTAGAAACTGACAGATGTTTATAGTGAAAATTACAGCATGTAGCAAAATTAGGGAGAAGCATAAATAAATGTAACAATGTAGCTAATCTTTCTTACTGTAAACGCCTTTTGTCAAATATAACACGTTTGAACACTGTGGCTAGTACACTCACTTTTGAACTGATGTTACTGATACAAATGGAAATGTCTCCAAAATGAAAAAGCACCAACCAAAGTAAATTTCACTAAAATAACTGATCTTCATGGTTTGGAATGTCCCCTATGGCAAGATTTTATAATGGAGTAAAAATTTAAACTTCTGAATGAAAGCCTGATCACATTAGTTAAGGCACATCTGGACACCCCCAGGCATTCATTTATTTATAACTATATTATTATCAACCTCAGTAATTAGGAATTTCTAAAATACAGTCTGTCCCCCAGCATAGTCTGCTGGGTGGGCTGGAACATGGGAGGAGGCAGGGTGTACTCACTGTTACCCTAGAGATACCCACACAGATCTGCTCGTGGAACAAACAGAATCAGATGTAAAAGACATCAACACGTGTACACCCCTAACTTTCTGTGTTCTACTAACCCATGCCATCTGTCTATACAACTACACCTACAATTGAAATGATTTCCAATGTGTCTAACTCCAGCTTACCTTACATTTAACAGAAATACCCCAAAAGAAAACAAAATGGGTATTTTTAAAAGTGGAAACAAAATAGAAATCTACAAAACTATTGCTATAACAAAGAATCCCTGCTCACCCCAAATAAACTTGAGAGCCCACAGATGCAATTAGAACCAATCAAGATCAAGACTGTCCTTTCCTCAGGTTAGAAAATAAAGCTTTTATAAGAGTCTCAATTATAGAAAGACAAAATAAAAGGGTTGATTTAGTTGCTCAGTAGATTATAAATCAAACATAACTCTACTATAAACTAGGGAAATTTAACTTTAAACAATTAACCGAATAGTCTCTATTGGGTCAATCAGTTTTTGACCACTTTGATATGGATGTTTACTTACTAAAATGATTTTTTAAAGAGTGACTCAGAGGTAACACTGTATTGTTTTCCTGTTTCACCAGATAATTCCTTCTGTCAGATTAAAGTATAAAAATTAGAAACAAAGTAGATAATTATGTAAACATAACATTTATATTTTTAAGACTTGGCAAAAAAAAATCTTGGAACTTCTCTGCTAACTCCTGAGTTATAAGTTCTGTTCTCTCCTTGATGCTGAAAAAAAGCTTTTTATCACAACTAAAATTCAAAATAAAGCTATATCATATAATTTTGAACTTAGAACTGGACCTGACTTAGAGAAAGCAGACATATTTTCAGTTGTCATTATTCTTTTCCATTTCTTATAAGATTGAGCATGAGAATGTATAATGGTATCATATTCCTAATGTTATAAACTTTTTCTCTACTATACAGAAATATATCTTATCATTATATATCACTTTATAGTATTTCAAAATATTTTCACATATATTATCTCCTTTGGGATATGAATGCACAAAATATTAGAAATATACTAGACTAACCAAGCAGTATAACATCTATTTGCCATGAAACGCAAATTAGTATTTTATCAATAGCCAATACTGAATATCCTCACAGTCCATGGTACAATGATAAAGTCTATAGAATTGCAAAAGTTCAATAGTTCCTAGCTATTTGGTCATGCTCCACTGCATTTTTATAATAGCTTCTCAGTAAATTTCTGCAAGCACATAGTAGTTTTTTAAAATACAACACATCAGAGTCAAACCCAGAGGGCTGTTTCATGTCTAACACACACATAAAGACACATCTATAATCTTATTTTAAAACTACTGAATGTACAAAATATTCTTAATAGAAAAAAAATTTAGGTGTTTGTAATTTTTATATGCAAAAGGAATGGCACTCTCTCACTTCTTTCCACTGAAGAATTCTCTCATAAGTTATTTACAGATTAAATGTAGAACTGATACTGTTACATGTGAATATACCTTTCAAAACCAGCATGGTAGAAAAAGGCCACTGTTTTAAACGGAAGCCAGGCAGTTTTTCCCTTGAGACTAAATAGTCTCAAATTAAATGGTACAACTAATCAAATCCCTAATTAGGAATATTCTAAAAGTTAAATTATTGAATGAAACATTTTTACTTCTAAGGGCTCTGATATACTACTAGCTTCTAAGTAATTCAGATTATACCCATTTTAGTATCAGTCTGCTGCTTATTAATATTTTAATATCTGGTCACAAAATTTTAACATTATGTACTTAGAAAGTGGTGTGAACACTTTATCATGTATGCAAAATTGGTAAGATATTTCCAATGTATTATATTTCTACAATTCAGCCCGATGTGACAAGCTACTTTCATGCCCTAACCCTGCAAAATTGCTTACTGAGCTCAATGAGGCCATTGAAGAAAGAATGGGGCCATGAAAGAAATCCTTTTTTACATTAAAGTAAAAAAAGGAACTGAAATCCAAAAGCAGAATTGTTTCCCAAATCCTATCGCTCACTTCAAACAACAGAAGAAACATAAAACTGGTGAATTATGAGAAATTAATAATGAGAAAATATTCTATATTTATTGGAATACATATATAACACATGTTGCTAACATTCATAAAAAATTAGTCAGATTTGAGAAACAGTGATATTTCATGTAAAATTTCAATAAAATCCTTCTAAAAGCATACTATTGGTGTGTTTATTTTCTAGAAATCCTCTGCTAAAAATCCTCTGATCAATAAAGGTAACAGAAGATGGTATGATGTGATTAAAAAACAGGAAGGACAGAGTAAACATAGTAAAAATTCTTTGGGGGTTAAAGTGAACAGATTTTCCCTTAAAGGCCTAAGAAACACACAAAGGCAATTTCTTTCTAAATGAAATGAAGTTTAAAAAAAAGGTCTATTAATTACTTT
This sequence comes from Muntiacus reevesi, assembly GCF_963930625.1. Taxonomy (NCBI): domain Eukaryota; kingdom Metazoa; phylum Chordata; class Mammalia; order Artiodactyla; family Cervidae; genus Muntiacus; species Muntiacus reevesi. The sequence goes on along the minus strand of NC_089267.1, from coordinate 9,741,731 downwards.
CACTGTATTTGTAGGTATGCTGAAGTTTTCGCCAGTGTTTGTTTCCTAATGTTATAATAATTAGTAACAATATTATAGGAAATAAAGCTATTTGCTCTTACCCAATTTTGACACATTCTGTGCTTACTAAAACTGAATACATGGGATGTCAAATCTACTCTCAATTTCAAGGCCTGACAACTGAGATGCAGCAAATTGTATTTTTTTTTTACAGATACCCTGTGGCTAAGCAATATGAACTTCATAGTCCACATAACACTGAGATATTCATAGTTTCAGGGACCACTGCCTTGTTGCCAGTACAAAATGCGTGCATTTTAAAAATGAATAATTTCCTCTCTTATTTTTTAATTCTTTAGTCATTTGCATTCAGACACAAGCACCAAATTTATGTGGAACAGCCATAAAAGGCATGATTTTCTTCTTGGACTTTTGCATCAAAATTTGTTTTTAAGTACGTTAATACAGAAACACATGTTTATTATTTGAAACAAAGCAAATTCTTGAAATTGTACAGTTGACAGTCCCTTCCGGCCCGTGCAAATGTCACTGTAGGAGACCATTTGAATGTCTAGATGTCAACAGTAGAAATGCACGTGCTGGCCGACACGGGTGGCTGATGAGAATGAGGCCAAGGGTGGAGACAGAGGACAGGAAAGACGGCGGGACTGACACGCAGGGGAAGGTGATTCCAAGTCCCCAAGGACATCCACCTCCTTACCAGAACCAGAAGCAAACACGCTGCAGTGATGGAAAAAAAAAAAAAAAAATCCAAATTCCTTCCTGATTATCTCAAAGAAGACCAAATTCTTTCTTGCAGCTTAAACATAGGAGCTTTTAAATACGGCAAAGGTGTGGCCACATAATGAAATTATCCTCTCAGTTTCCTCCAGGTATAGTACGATCCACTCCAAGAACTGATTCCTATCTCAGTTATATCAAAGACTCCATGATTATTTCCAGATACACTGAAAATAATTTAAAAGGAATTGTGTACGGGATGCGAAAACTCACATCCCCAAAGTGTTACAGGACACACTCATTCATTGGGTCTCGTCTTCAGACTTCCTTTTAAATATTAAATTCACAGCCATCCAGACTAAAATCCAGCTGACAGCTCCACGCTGACCACAGAAATCAGGAAAGGCGCCCTTGCTTCTCAGACCCGCCGCAGCCTCGCCTCCCGCGGGCGCACAGGCGCGGGGGCCTGCGGACAATTCACGGCAGCGCGGCGGCGTCATGGGCACCCGCATGGCCCGGACTCCCACCGTCCTGGCTCCGGCTGTCGGCCGCCTCAGCCTTCTCAGAGGGAGACGCGTTTTCCTTTTGCTCCTCGGGGTGAGTCTGTTCTGCCCGAGGACTGGGATCGTCCGCAGCCCCGTCCCGCTCTGGCTCTCCGGGCTGGGCGGCCTCGCTGCCTGGCTCCGCCCTGGGCTTGTCCGCCTCTTCGGCTGCCTCCTTAGAGGCCACTTTTTTGTCTTCGGCTGCTTTGCTGACTCCGTGCGCGGCTGAGGAGGCGTTTTTGGACTCTTTGGGTTTTTTGTGCATAGACGTCTGGCCTTGCTGCCCAGCGGTGGGCGGGCCGGGGGGCTTCTGGGCTTTGCTGCCCTCGGGCTGTGTCTTCCTCGGGGGTCCCCAGATAAAATTCTCCGAGGGCGTGTAATGTTTCTGGGCAAACCGTAGGAGCTTTCTCCTCTCCCTTCTGTCTCTAATTGTGTACACGAAATACTCCAGCGCGCTCTGTTTAATATTGGGGATAGTATTTTCCACCAGAGCCTCGTGAAGGATAAATTTCACAAGAGGAGATTTAAAACTTTCATATCCCAGCTCGCCAAGGCTTTTCAGAATACGAGTGATCCTCAAATAGTTGTGCTGAGACCTGGAAGCAGGTTGAATAAAATGAAGGAAGAAAATTAGGTGGGGAAAGAAGCCTGGGAATGAAAACCACTGGGAAAATATTTTTGATGCAACTGTAAACCATGAAAACATGCCTCATAATGACTTTGCTAAAAGGAGCATTAGACTCCACGAAGAAGCATAAAACAGAAGGTATTAAACCTCTGTACCTCAGTGTAATGCCAATCGATATAAAACTCAAATATATAAAATAAATTCTCCCTGGTTTGTTAGTTCTTCACATTTGAAAAACATTTATATTTAAAATGTATCCCCACAGATGTTGAATTATTATTTATAAAACACAGTGCGGTTGAATATCGACTACACAAAGGTATCATTCCTGTCACAGGTAACCAGTGCTGGGCATTAGCTACCAGCCGAATGTATGACTTCCAGGGTCAGCTGGTCAGCAGAATCCACCATAAGAACCAACTCGGAAGGAAAGCAGCAAAAGCCATTCTACCTGGCTAGAACAATTCTGACAAAGGATGCAAAACGGACTTATTTAGCACAGCAGAGAGTGTGGGTTTTGGAGTCTGAACTGACCTCACATCCTGGCTCTGCACCTGCATCTGTGTAAAATGATGGCATCTCAAATGCTCAGCATCCCAGTTTGTAGAATGGGGAAAAGGGCCACACCTCCCTGAGCTTGTAAGAATCAAATGAGTTGACCCATAAGCTGACAATGTGAAACTTAAATAATAGACACTAATTAACCATATAAATATTGGTGCTGGTATACTAAGGACCACCACACTTATACCTATCATAACATAATCACCCCAACTCTTTTCCATCTGTGACCTCTCTCACCTCATCTTTCCCTATCATAGAATTGACAATTTTGCTTTTAATGCCACTGATTCCAAAGATGCTTCTTTCCCCAGATTGCACTAATATCTCCTTTGTCTGAAAACTAAGGCCATTATTAGATGAAAGCCTTCCAAGCCTATTCTGTCACAATTCATAATCTCACCTCCCCGACCTCACTCAGCCCAAGAGTTGCTTTATTACAAATACCTGGCTGTGTCCAAAAGGAATCCTCAGGTTCAGGTGTTAATCACATGTGTCATCAACAGCCCAGTGAGTTATTCACACAATACTGCCCCACAACCACCACTTATTCCTAACTTCCCTAAACCTCTTTACACCTCAGACACTGAACTTTCTACAAGCATCACATATACCTGCCTTGGCTTCCACAAATGCTTGGTATTCACTTAGGAATCACTGGCAACTTATTTGGGTAGAATAAAGAAGGATGCTGAATTATTTGAGGAGTGGAAGGGCATGGTTCCATGACCTTATAGTTTGACAGTTAGTTTGGACAAAACTAAACAAACCCTGAATGATTCGGGCTCACCAAATGTTGGAAAAGACAAGTACAACAGTTTTCAATGTTTCCATCTTTCTGTGTATTTACCAAAGTAGTGTTCCCCCAACAGTCAACTCTTTGAAGGCCAAAGGATAAAACATAGCACAGATAATGCTTGTTTTATGAATCAAGTACCAGTCTTTTGAGACAATACCAATTTGAGTGAAGTTAAGACAAGGCGCCATTATCAGCAGGACAACCTAGTAGTTAGGTTAGGATAGCATCTACATAGTCGGGCATCCCCAGTGGCTCAGACGGTGAAGAATCTGCCTGCAGTGAGGGAGACCCAGGTTCGATCCCTGGGTCTGGAAGATCCCCTGTAGACAGGCGTGGCTATACACTCCAGTATTCTTGCCTGGAGAATTCCATGGACAGAAGAGCCTGGCAGGCTACAGTCCATGGGGTCACAAAGAGTCAGACACAGACACAGACACTAACACTTTCACTTTCGCTACATAGTCTAATAACTTGGTAGTGAAATCCCAACATCTGCTTCCTAAGTTTATGACAAAGAGAGGCATGGTAAACTGCAACAATATTTTCCTTTAAAAATCCCAAAGAGGAGTTATATGACACAACAAAATTTACTATATTTGCAAGAAACTCAATTTCACACATCCAATCCAAGATGAATGACCATGATAAAATTTTCTCTATCAACACATTCTCCAATTTAAAAGTTTACATAACAGTAGAAAAGGACAAACACTTGGGTTAAAGTGAATAAAGATCAGGATTATGGAACAGAATTATACAAGAAAGAAACTGGGTGTTTCAGTATGATTTGAAACAAATGGCACCAAGAAATACAAAACACCTCCACTCTCCTAATGATGTGGGTAGACTCTGGGGTGGCATAGCAGATAAAAGAGACAAGTTGGGCTTGCAGACAGAGGTGAGAGCAGTGAGAAAGGCTGAAATATTTCACCTCTTTTAGTCATGGTAACTTGTTCACTAAACTTTATTTCACTTGACTTTCTTTTAATATTTTTCTCTGCTGGACTATAATCAGTTCAGTCGTTCAGTCGTGTCCAACTCTTTGCGACCCCATGAACCGCAGCATGCCAGGCCTCCCTATCCATCACAAACTCCCGGAGTTTACTCAAACTCATGTCCATCAAGTCAGTGATGCCATCAAGCCACCTCATCCTCTTCTGTCCCCTTTTCCTCCTGCCCCCAATCCCTCCCAGCATCAGGGTCTTCTCCAGTGAGTCAACTCTTTGCATGAGGTGGCCAAAGTACTGTAGTTTCAGCTTCAGCATCAGTCCTTCCAATGAACACCCAGGACTGAGCTCCTGTAGGATGGCCTGGGTGGATCTCCTTGCAGTCCAAGGGACTCTCAAGAGTCTTCTCCAACACCATAGTTCAAAAGCATCAATTCTTTGGCGCTCAGCTTTCTTCACAGTCCAACTCTCATATCCATACATGACCACTGGAAAAACCATAGCCTTGACTAGATGGACCTTTGTTGGCAAAGTAATGTCTCTGCTTTTTAATATGCTGTCTAGGTTGGTCATAACTTTCCTTCCAAGCAGTCAGCATCTTTTGTTTTCATGGCTGCAATCACCATCTGCAGTGATTTTGGAGCCCAAAACAACACTGTTTCCCCATCTATTTGCCATGAATTGATGGGACCAGATGCCATGATCTTAAGTTTTCTGAATGCTGAGCTTTAAGCCAACTTTTTCACTCTCCTCTTTCACTTTCATCAAGAGACTTTTTAGTTCCTCTTCACTTTCTGCCATAAGGGTGGTGTCATCTGCATATCTGAGGTTATTGATATTCCTCCCGGCAATCTTGATTCCAGTTTGTGCTTCTTCCAGTCCAGCGTTTCTCATGATGTACTCATTGAAAAAGACCCTGATGCTGGGAGGGACTGGGGGCAGGAGGAGAAGGGGACGACAGAGGATGAGATGGCTGGATGCTATCACCGACTCGATGGGCATGGGCTTGGGTAGACTCTGGGAGTTGGTGATAGACAGAGAGGCCTGGCATGCTGCAGTTCATGGGGTCGCAAAGAGCCAGACCCGACTGAGCGACTGAACTAACTAACTAACCCTGCATATAAGTTAAATAAACACGGTGACAATATACAGCCTTGATGTACTCCTTTTCCTATTCGGAACCAGTCTGTTGTTCCATGTCCAGTTCTAACTGTTGCTTCCTGACCTGCATATAGGTTTCTCAAGAGGCAGGTCAGGTAGTCTGGTATGCCCATCTCTTTCAGAATTTTCCACAGTTTATTGTGATCCACACAGTCAAAAAAGCAGAAATAGATGTTTTTCTGGAACTCTTGCTTTTTTGATGATCCAGCAGATGTTGGCAATTTGATCTCTGGTTCCTCTGCCTTTTCTAAAACCAGCTTGAACATCTGGAAATTCACGGTTCATGTATTGCTGAAGCCTGCTTTGGAGAACTTTGAGCATTACTTTACTAGCATGTGAGATGAGTGTAATTGTGTGGTAGTTTAGGCATTCATTGGGATTCCCTTTCTTTGAGATTGGAATGAAAACTGACCTTTTCCAGTCCTGTGGCCACTGCTGAGTTTTCCAAATTTGCTGGCATATTGCGTGCAGTACTTTCATGGCATCATCTTTTAGGATTTGAAATAGCTCAACTGGAATTCCATCACCTCCACTAGTTTTGTTCGTAGTGATGCTTTCTAAGGCCCACCTGACTTCACATTCCAGAATGTCTGGCTCTAGGTGAGTGATCACACCATCGTGATTATCTGGGTCATGAAGATCTTTTTTGCACAGTTCTTCTGTGTATTCTTGCCACCTCTTCTTAATATCTTCTGCTTCTGTTAGGTCCATACCATTTCTGTCCTTTATCGAACCCATCTTTGCATGAAATGTTCCCTTGGTATCTCTAATTTTCTTGAAGAGATCTCTAGTCTTTCCCATTCTGTTGTTTTCCTCTATTTCTTTGCATTGATCACTGAGGAAGGCTTTCTTATTTCTCTTGGCTATTCTTTGGAATTCTGTATTCAGATGGGTATATCTTTCCTTTTCTCCTTTGCTTTTCGCTTCTCTTCGTTTCACAGTTATTTGTAAGGCCTCCTCAGACAACCATTTTGCCTTTTTGCATTTCTTTTCCATGGGGAGGTCCTGATCCCTGTCTCCTGTACAATGTCATGAACCTCCGTCCATAGTTCAATAGGCACTCTATCAGATCTAGTCCCTTAAATCTATTCCTCACTTCCACTGTATAGTCATAAGGGATTTGATTTAGGTCATACCTGAATGGTCTAGTGGTTATCCCTACTTTCTTCAGTTTAAGTCTGAATTTGGCAATAAGGAGTTCATGATCTGAGCCACAGTCAGCTCCCGCTCTTGTTTTTGCTGACTGTATAGAGCTTTTCCATCTTTGGCTGCAAAGAATATAATCAATCTGATGTTGGTGTTGACCATCTGGTGATGTCCATGTGTAGAGTCTTCTCTTGTGTTGTTGGAAGAGGGTGTTTGCTATGACTAGTGCATTCTCTTGGCAAAACTCTATTAGCCTTTGCCCTGCTTTATTCCATACTCCAAGGCCAAATTTGTCTGTTACTCCAGGTGTTTCTTGACTTCCTACTTGCATTCTAGTCCCCTATAATGAAAAAGACATCTTTTTGGAGTGTTAGTTCTAAAAGGTCTTGTAGGTCTTCATAGAACTGTTCAACTTCAGCTTCTTCAGTGTTACTGGATGGGGCATAGGCTTGAATTATCGTGATATTGAATGGTTTGCCTTAGAAACGAACAGAGATCATTCTGTCATTTTTGAGATTGCATCCAAACACTGCATTTCAGACCCTTTTGTTGACCATGATGGCTACTCCACTTCTTCTAAGGGATTCCAGCCCACAGTAGTAGATATAATGGTCATCTGAGCTAAATTCACCCATTCTTGTCCATTTTAGTTCACTGATTGTTAGAATGTCAGCATTTACTCTTGCCATCTCCTGTTTGACCACTTCCAATTTGCCTTGATTCATGGACCTAACATTCCAGGTTCCTATGCAATATTGCTCTTTAAAGCATCGGACCTTGCTTCTATCACCAGTCACATCCACAACTGGGTATTGTTTTTGCTTTGGCTCCATCCCGTCATTCTTTCTGGAGTTATTTCTCCACTGATCTCCAGTAGCATACTGGGCACCTACCAACCTGGGGAGTTCCTCTTTCGGCATCCTATCATTTTGCCTTTTCATACTGTTCATGGGGTTCTCAAGGTAATACTGAAGTGGTTTCCCGTCCCTTCTCCAGTGGACCACATTCTGTCAGACGGCAGATGCGTGGGTGCAGGAGGGCCAAGGGGAGCTACTCCAGGTCCAAGGTCAGGAGGGGCGGCCGTGAGGAGATAGCCCTCGTCCAAGGTAAGGAGCAACGGCTGAGCTTTGCTGGAGCAGCCGTGAAGTAATACCCCAAGTCCAAGGTAAGAGAAACCCAAGTAAGACAGTAGGTGTTGCGAGAGGGCATCAGAGGGCAGCACACTGAAACCATAATCCCAGAAAACTAGCCAATCTGATCACAGGACCACAGTCTTGTCTAAGTCAGTGACACTAAGCCATGCCGTGTGGGGCCACCCAAGATGGTCGGGTCATGGTGTACTACTATAGACACAGAATTCCCTGCTTACTCTAAAAGACTCAAGATGCTATGCAGATTAAAACACACAAAAAAGCTGTCTGCAGTACCCATGGAAAGGAAAACTGGTGGTGGGAAGAAGGAAAGAGGACAGGGAGGGAAGGGTCAGGTAACAGTCAGGCTCCCCTCTGAGTCTCAAGTCAGAAACTCATTTAAGGAAAGCCTTCTGCTTCCAACCACCAGTTAAGAGTGGTGGAGACAATTAAACCCCAGGGAGGATTTAGGCAGACCAAAAAAAAAAATCAAGTTGGAAATGGAGGCTCTCCCAAATGACATTCATGCGCACACAGAAGGTGAGACATCATCAGATTCTCTTCTAAGGTCGGCTCTCGCCATCCTTCATGTCAGCAGACTCCCTGCACACAGCTGTCGTTGAGGGTACGACACCAGTGCTTAGAAACTGTCCGGGGAGCGCTCTCTGCATGGCTTCAGGGTAAGTACCCTGTCGTCACCTAGTCGTTAAACTGTGCCCGACTCTTTGCGACCCCATGGACTGCAGCCCACCAGGCTCCTGCATCCATGGAATTCTCCAGGCAAGAATACTGGAGTGGGTTGCCATGTCCTTCTCCAAAGTGCTCTGTATAAATCAAATTTAACTTGAGTTATGAGTTAACAGGTCTTTTAGTCAAGATCATAAAATTTTATGCCCACATCTTGAGTGTTTTACTACAAGTCACCATTTTAATAGTGTTGATTATAAATAATAAAGTAAATAGAAGGAGCAAACATTAATGCTTCTACTCATTTTACCAAAGCAAGATCCAAGTTGTAGAAAAGTACAAACAAAAAATTAGTTAATCCATGTACAAAATACTGTTTGGGGCAAAGACATATATTTGAGGTTAGTTTTAATTTTTTTCTCTTGGTATTTGCCCCATTCAGCTAATTATAATGTGCTAAAAATATTTTAAAGTTGTTGGTTTTATAGTCCAGTACTCATAAGACACCCTATAATTAAGAAGGGGAAAAAAGGCCAGTTTGCATGCAAAGAAAATAATATTTTTAATTGGGATATAAGTATTAATGAAAGTTATAAATATCCAAGGAAAAGAATACAGAAAATCAGTTCCGGATAAACTGCTAAAATTTTCTTCACAGGTGTTTGGATTTATTAACTAAAAATGGGCTTCTGATTTTGACCCATAAGGTGATGATCCTAATTTTCTCTCTTTCTAAAATGTATGAATACCTCTCAGTCTTATAAAGTGGTTTTTACAGTAAGTCCCCTACATACAAATGAGTTCACTCCAAGAGCATGTTCTAAGTCCATTTTGTTTGGAAGTCCAACAAAGTTAGCCTAGATATCCAACTAACATAATTGGATATATAGTACTGTACTGTAATAGGTTTATAAAACTTTTCACACAAGTAGGACATAAAAAAACATAAAAATTAAAGAAAACATTTGTAATCTTACAGTACAGTACCTTGAAGAATACCACCCACACCACTGCTGCTTTTACACTTCCTTCCAGATATCCTGGGCTTGAAATAAAGATACTGCACTCCTATGCTCTATACAGTACTGTTCACACAAAAGCACCGCTGCTTGTAGAGGATGCACACACGTGACAATGTACACCAGGCCCATGAACGAACTTACAACACGGGACATGTGAACGCACGTTTGCACCTTTGAAAGTTCACAGCTGGAAGGTTCCTATGTAGGGGACTTACAGCATATGTCATGGGCTCAATTATGGATTTGATCTAAGAAGGCACAGTGCCTGGGAAGCAGCCCGAGCTACCAGAAGCATACAACCTAGGAGCGGGGTCTAGAAAAGCCTATACAGACAACCACCACAAATGCAGAGAAACACGTATAAACACGGAGTGACGCTACTCTTGGTTGTGGGCAGCAGAGTGGCTGCAGGAGGAAACAGTTCCGAAACCAAGCAGCCATATTTCTACCTGGAATATCGTTCTTTTTTTTTTTTTTTTTGCTGTTGTTATTTCGTTTTGCTTTAGAATATAGAACAGGGAATAAAATGCATTTCAGATGAGCTTTTGAATTCAAATCCATGGGTCCATGCTTGTGGCTCTATGTGCCACAGAGAATTCCAACCCAGAGAAAAGCCCGAGCCTTGGGGACTCACTGCAGGGCCTCTACTTACTCATTCAGATGCTGAAACCTCTCCTGCCAGTTAACAGCCCGGGCAACATTTCCAGTTTTATCTATCAGCTTTATTCCAAAAAACTCTAACATCATTTTATAAGCCAGGAGGAATCTTCTAATTGCTTCCTTTGTTTTCTTGAATTCCTGATGAAAAGAGGAAAATTCGGCAGAGTGACTCAGAGTTACCAGGGCCATCAAACGGCAACATTAATTTGGCTAACTCGCATGAGATGAAATCAGCTTGCCTCACCTCAATTTCATAGGTAGTTAGTTCTTTAGCATAAAAGTTCAAGCCTTGTTCTCTCAGGGGGAAAAGCCTATGTTTTAGAGAGATAATATTTGTATATTAGTGATCTCTGGGAAGCACATGTGATTAAACAGGTCACGGTTCGAGAGAGAGCAGGCGACTGACCATTGAATATAGGTGTGGTTGTGTTCCAGCTTCTCGTAGTCCCCTTTCCACTTATTGAGAACTTCTTCAATGTAAACACCTGAAGAGGAAAGATTCAGAACACGAACCAGGTGTTAGAACATTGTCGAAGGCATTTAGAGACAGAATCACTTAAGCTTTGTGTTAAAACTTTTTAAAACGTAATAACAGCACACAAGAGCAATGCCTTTATAAGGTGAAAACCCTATGCCACAGACTCAGTGATGAAATAAGCCTAACTGAAAATGAAAAATCATGGCACCTCAAATCACAGAAAACTCTGTTGGACAGTTACTCCAAAGTAGAAGCTGGCAAACTATGGCCTGTCACCTGCTTTATAAATAAAGCTTTATTGGAACACAGCCATGCATATCCATTCAGGTATTATGTATTTAAACAGTGGAGTTGAGTAGTTGCAACAGATCTGGTATGGCCCACAGAGCAGAGGATATTTACTCTCTGGCCCTGGACAAAGAAAGTTGGCCAGCCCCTGCCCTTGAGGGCCACTGAGTTCTTTAAATACAAGACCAGATAAAAATGAAATGTACCCCGGGGCAAAAGGAAGGAAGGGGACCAAGGTGGGAGGGAGGGAATGCAAAGAGAAGTGGGAAAAGGAGAAGGAAAAGGAAAGAAAAAGCAAAGGCAGAGGTGGTGAGCGCTCCCTAGCGGCGGGACCCGGGTCTGCAGGGCAGCCAGCCCGCTGAATCGGCCCAGCACCGCCTCAACCCAGCATTTCTGGAGCATTGGTCCTCCTGCTTTACTACTGAGAAAACAGTGAGATCTGCTCAATCTCACACCAGCAAAACCAGGAGCGGAACACAGGGCTTCACGGTCCTGAGACGTAAGCCCTCTTCTTCACCACGTCCTGTCCTTCTCCTAGAAGAACTTATTCAGGCAAAATTCTGCTTCCCAGGTCTGTCTAGGTCCTCACAATTGACTGCAGCCCCTTAGTCAATTTTACAGACAAAGACACAACAACACGATACCATTCTAAACATAGCTCATCTCACTGCTCTTTACTCCAGAGGTCACCGGTTTGTATCAGAGACCCTCACGCTCAAGGATTTTAGTAAAACGTTGCTACTTAATCCTCAGCCTATTGAAAAGATTTACCCCTATAATTTCTCATTTGTTTCCCTTTCCATCTACCCTTCCTCCTACTTAATAAATAAAATATTGCGCTGGCCAAAAAGTTCGTTCAGTTAGTGAATATGTTTTTCAAGACGTTCTTTGTGAAAATGAAAAATAGTCCTTTTATTTGTACTTAAAACCTAACAAACTTTTGGTCAACCCAATACACGTCATTGCAGGCTTATGCTTTCTAACAAGTGTGGTGTGTGTGTGTGTTCACACATACTGGGGGGAAAAGTGTGAATTGATGTAATTTATATAATAAACCAGAATAACATTTTATGTGACCACACCTAAAACTTCTGACCCCCACTAGTCTTATAAGATTTCCAAATAAATTTTGTGATAAAGATTACCAAAAAAAAAAAAAAAATTCATTGTTTTAAGTTATTGCTCTAGATTACTACCTCAAAAATAAATTCACTGTTAGAAATACAAAAAAAAATTAAGTTAAACATTGTCATTATCTCTGTCTTCAATGTGTTCAGTATTAGAAGGCATCCCTTTGAGTAAATTTTGTCAAAGTCACATCAGTGTCAAATTAACAATCTACCACTGCATTTCTTCAAAAGTTTTTCTTACCCCAGGTCCTAAAAAACCAATTAATTAATCTTATTTCAATTAGTATATAAAGCAGTTTCTACCATTAGTAAATACAACAGAGCATTTTCACCTAGAGGGTCCCTTTGAAATCAGGGCAGACTTCTGGGACACCAGAAATTAACTAAAATCAAGTGGATCGGGCCATGTCAGCAACACACCTTACTTCCCAACTGGTTTCTCTACCAGTGCACAATGTAGGGAACTGCTTAGGCATTTCTTCAGGCAGTTAGTGCATCAAGAACTAACTTGGTTCTGCTCTGCAGCCCATGACCCTCATTCCCTGATTCACTCTGCTGTGAGTGTGGCTGTTTCCACTAAGAGCCAAGAGCTGCAGCCAGGGCCATCTGGTCACCTCACAGAGGCAAGGGCTCTGTGGAGAGCAGTCATCTTTCCGGCTCGACCTGGATAAAGTGAGGATGCCCACCTCGAACCACAGTCTGGTGCCGGGGGGAGTCAGGCATAGGTACCACGGGGACTGCGCCCTCTCACTGCAGGTTTGGAAAAGACCCTGGGAAGGGACCTGCAGAGCTGTGGAGGGCGGGCTTATCTGACAGAGTTGTGTGGAGACCTGCAGTGCGTGAAGTTCCCTCCCTAGGATAGAAGTGGGGCTCCTCTAGCTCCCTGGCCTTGAATCTGAAAACCAACAGGGAAGATGATCCCAATAGGAACATCACGTTCAATCATGTTCTACAGACTTTGGGGTGTGGCACAGTGAAAGGAACACTAAATTCTGGAACCGAGACCCAAGTCTATGATGGAGTGAACCAACCAACCAGTCATTCCAGCATCAAGATCCAGCAACTTCATCTTTAAACTGAGGAAACTGAATTTGTTCTCCCCTACTGTTTCTTAATAATCTGACACCCTAGGGTTCTAGAAATCTCCTTTTTTCCTCTCACAAAAATGGCCCCCACTACCTTCCAGACAGGAGTCACCACTGTAAACAGGTGGTGGGAAGGACTTGGTAATCCTCAGGTCACTCCCCCAGAATCTGCCGAGTGGATGCTCACAGCTCAAGGGTCTAGATTCTGGGGACATAACAGACTGCAGGGCAGAGTCAAGCCAGACAACGAACCAAGACGCTGAGAATGGACCGAGCGGGAATAAACAAAGATAGCTAGTGCTACACCACTATTTAAAGTTTGCTTTTTACCAAGGTAGTGGATTACTCACCATCGGGCTTAAATGGAATTTTATTCTTATAAAAACGAAGATTGCTCAAGTCATTTTGATATCGGATATCTTTGAAGTTCTGCTAAAGGAAAAAATAAATCAATCTCCAGCACATGGACACATAAAAAAGGCACAAGGACCTTCCTTGTACATTTGCTCATTGGCACCATAAAATAACAGAAACGGAAGGGAAGTATTTTACAGTTTAGAAAAAACTCATTCTATGGTCTTACTGGGTACTGGTGTCGGTATTTGTACAAATCCCTCGCAGCATAAAAACTTCTCTTTGGCTTGGCAGGTGCTTCAGTGGAATCAGTCCCCTAAAATAAAAGGGCAAATTCCGTTTACATTTTGAAGCAAGATATTTTCACCCGAAGAATTTTCAGAACAAACTTGAAATAACAAGCAGATGTAAAGAAAAGCTGAACAGTGTCCAGGTATCTACTGAGTGAAGATATTTTAAATGTCCTTTTAATAATGCTTACTAGCAACATTTGTTGGCTCTCTCATTTCCTGACTTGAAGCCAGTAACATTTGTTATGAGGTGTTTTACTAAATAAGAAACTTTATTATTTACCAAAAGCCTATAGAAGCCAAATATTGTGGATCAGTATCTATTAGAAATAGAACTTACAATGAATTCAAGACCAGAGGTTAGACAAGTGGTTTTACGAGAAAACTTATTTTAAAGTATTTTATATAACATGAAAAGTGTTGAGATAATAAATCAATCCTACAAAGAAGATTGTCATCAATCTTGCAATGTTTAGCTGTACTTGGAAGTCAAGTAATATTTGTGAAGGGAAAGCGGGCTTTTAAAACAAACTAAATAGCTTTCTAAACTCCATCCTTCATAGTATATAACAGGTACACAAAGGAATGAATAACCTTTGGTTAATTCAGTGATAATACAATGTGATATAAGGTGTGTGTCCGACTCTGATCCCTCGGACTGTAGCCCATTCGACTCCTCTGTCCATGGAATTTTCCAGGCAAGAATACTGGGGTGGGTAGCTATTCTCTTTTCGACGGTAGCAGAGATCAAACATATACACACAGAGTAGTATAATTCTCAGTTGGAATGAACTTCACATCGCAGTAACCTGTATGTGATAGTTTACTTACACTTTTAAAATTCTAAACAAAATTCCCAGCCCCACGGCAATTTTAAAAGGATAAGATAAAAGTCAATATAATCAGTTCTCATGCTCTTAACTCCGCGTGCTATCATAATGTACAAGAACGTGCTTTGGGTCCAGAGTCACGCAGAAGGGCAAAGAGACGGCTGAGGAAGATGAAACAGATGACAAAGCTGAAGTCTGAATATTCATTAAGAGGTTCGCCCACCTTTCCTCATCGGCCCCCGGCCCCGACGGTGCTGACAGACCGGCATCCTCCAAGCAGTTTCTGAAGCGGCATGATTCTCACTATTACTACAAGTACAGAGCGGCTCACTTCAACTCCAAACTAGTTGATATTTAACAATAGCTGCTCCTTACATAAGCAAGGAAAAGCTTATATTCTGGTCTTCACCACATGTTTTAAAATAACTCTGCCTAGCAGGTTTCTGGATCTCTTTAGCCTATGCTACAACCCCATGACTCATCATCCCAGAAGCATAGAGAAAGCACTTTTCCACTTACCAGGCACATATATTATTTCATTTGATTCTTATAACCCACCTGGCAGGCCGTCAGGAGTGCTTCCATCTTAGAGACAAGGGAACCCAGGCTTGGAGTAAAATTCAATAACTATCGCCCAGAGCCCAGCGATTGGGCCAGACCGAGAACCCCGGGCTGGAGGCTCCAAGTCTGACTAATTGGATCTGAATCAATTTCAGGTCCACCCAATGCGAAGGACTGTCATAGAAACCATGGTGGAATATCAACAGTTCAAAACTAGGAGTCAGGACACTCGGGCTGAGTCTTTAGCTCTGCTGCTGACGTGAGGCTTTTAACTGCATCTTCATTTGATCATCTGAGATATGAGGAGAATGACTCACGCCCTACCTATATTTCCCAGCGTTATGCTGAGAATGCCTGCCTCCTCCAGGCTGTAAATGCGCCAGCCTGCCAGCATCATCCGTGCTCCCTCCCCTTCCTGCTCCTCCAGGCTCTCCTCCCCACTCCCTTTTCACCTGCTCAGCCACAGATTTTGTTCCTTAATGTTTTATCACTAATTCCTGTGTCCCCAAAATTTCCCTGTCTTCTGGGTCATTGCCTTCAGCAAACATGCTGTAGCATCTCTAATCTTAAACATGCATCAACTGGGACTGACCCAAACTCCCCTCAATGACAGATCCATAGCTCTGCTCCCATTTATAGCAAAACATCCCTAGAGAGGTGCCCATGGTCCCTGCCTGTCTCCCTTCTCTCACAGCCCACCCCAATCAGGCTATCATCCTCTGCATGCCATCAAATAGCTTTTATGAGCATCACCTGACACTTTCCCGTCTCACTGAGTGTCTTTCCCAGTGCTCCCCGCAGGTGACTTTCCAGCAGCTCTGGGCCAGCTGACACCTCTCCTTCTGAAACACCACACACACCTGCCCCAGTTTCCTTCTGCTCCATCTTACTGGTCACCCCTGGGCAGCCTCATCTTTGACTTCTCTTCCTCACATGGTCTCCATGGAGCAGTGCACAGGGTCTGTCCACACTTCTCATGCTCCTTGATGACCCCAGATCTTCCCATGACTTTAAATACCTCCATTCTTACATTCCAGTAAGAATGGAATCATGACGATTCCAGTCCTGGACTGAGGCTCCACTCATAATGAACTACTCATCAACTCCCCTTGGATGTCTTACAGGATATTAAACTCAAGGGGATTCTTTTTTTTTTTTATTCAAGAGGATTCTTGATTCACCTTCTGATGCTGCTTGCTACCTTAGACTTCCCCATCTTGGTTAATGGCACCGTCATTTGTCAAATATTCACTTGGACTAGGAATACAGCAACAGAGCTGGTGAAAAGTAGTTTTTCTACTTTTTAGCAGTCTAAAAAGTAGACTGGGTTAGACTTTAAAGGTAGCTCCCTTAGTTCTTGCAAATGACCATGGGGTCAGGTAAGGTGGACATTCAAAAGCAGCATTAAAGAGTAGACATTACATGGTCATCCTGACAAGAAATATTAATCATTAAAGGGGAAAAGAAAAGATTGAAGGCATCTACCATTTACTGGGGTTGTGATTAACTGATTGAAACATGAATTATAAAACTGCTTCATATAGATGGACCAGGTTAGTTGGACTGAATCTAAACAGGTGTGTTTTTTTGTTTTTTTGTTTGTTTTTTTTTGACATCACAAACTTCTTCACTGAGATACAAGTGGAAGGGAAAAACAATGAATTCACAAGGCAAGACGACCAGCAGCAGGAGCAAAGAGAGTCAGGTCTCGGGTTCTGCCGCAGGTGAAAGGCAGACTTGGGTCTGCATCTCTCCCTGGATGATCCTGGGCAAACTTCTCTTTCTAGGCCTCAGTTTTCTCCAAAACGGGAGTTCAAAAGAGCAGCTGCTACCACACTCCACTCCCAAAATTGCAGTTGGGAAAGAACGTGTATAGCACAGAGCCTGCACAGTTTGCAGCTGACCCAAACAGATGACTGTCAAGACGGATGAGGCAGCCTTCCTGTAAAATATACCTGCTGATTCCTCTGCTAGAGCCGAGAGACCCTGGGCTCCATTTCCCATCCTCTTCCCCTCAGGGCTGATGGAGAGGAAGGTCTGACCCAGGACCCCGGCCTGTTAGAGCTGAACTGGGCGCCCTTCAGAGGCTTGGCCATGCAGGTCCTCCCTTCTAAAGTTTCCTGATTCAGTCCATCAGAGGTTAGAAGGGTGACTAACCTCTCCTCCGAACTGAAGTAGGCAGATGACTTCAGCACATCTGGATCAACAAGTCTTCTGGGTGAAAAAAAGATGTTTGGAGCATGCCCTGAACTCCTGGGTTAGAAGGCCTGACATGGACTAGGAACTCTGGTATTTTCCCGTCGGATGGGGGCCTTCCAGAGATTCCTAAAGGCTGGAGACCCCGCTGCAGAGAGAGGGCTCGCTGCCCCCACCTCATCCTGGGTGATTTTTTTTTTTTTTAATCAATAACACGCACTAGACGGGTTTTCACCATCCTCTAGTCTCAGGCAGGTTGCCCCCACCCCGCCTTCCATCACCCGGCAGCGCTGCGGAGGCTGGGAAGACACCCCGCCAAGTTGGGTTCTGCCCGGGGGCCCGCCAGCCGGTGCCAGCGCTCAGGCCCCAGGCCGTCCGGGGCGGCCCCAGCGCGCAGGCCTGGGTCCCGAAGCGGCCACAGGAGGACGAGTCGCCGCGCCCGCGCCCGGGCTCTGCGCTCAGGGGTCGCCCGCGGCCGCCCCCCGCCCCACCCCGGCCCGAGGCCCCGGCGGCCGCCTACCTGCTCTGCCCCCGCCGCCTCGGCGTCCGGCTCCGGCGCGGGGCCGGCGCGGGGCCGGCCGCCCGCTCGCTCTGGGGGCTCCTGGGGCTCCGCGGGCTCTGGGGGCTGCGCGGGCTCCCGCCCCGGGCCCTCGCCGCCGCCCGGCCCCGGCTCCTCGAGCTCGGGCTCCGAGTCCGTCTGCCAGGTGGAGTCGCAGTCCTCCACGGTGGTCGGCTCGCGCACGCTGACCCCGCCGAGCAGGTTGCCCATCGGAGAGGCGGGCGCGGGGCGCGGCGGGGCTGCGGGGCGCCGGCTCCAGGCTCCGGCTGGCGGCGGCGCTAGGGCCCGGGCAGGGCCGCGGCCGGGGCGCTGGGCGGCACCTCGGCGCCCGGCCCGCTCTGCCTGCGCGCGGAGAGCGGCGGGCGCAGGGCGGGGAGGAGCCCGCGGCCCCGGGGCCGCCGCCCGCGCCCGAGCCCGCCCATCGCTCCCGCCTCCCGTCCCGGAGCGCGCTGCTCCCGCCGCGCTGCCCCTCGGAAGGCCCTCGGCCTCCGACCCGCCCCGGGCCTGGACCGGGGTCGGGGGAGGTGTTGCCGTCTGCAGGCGATTCCTGTCCGCACCCCGCCTCCTCTCCCGGCGGGTCCAGGAGGGAAAGATGAATTGGCAAGAATTCGCAGCTGCTGGGGACCGGGCAGCACATCCACAGAAAACCCGAGCTACGGGGACTGCGTCTGGGCAGCCACTCGCAGCGTCGCGGACACAGAAAGTCAAAGCTATAGCCACCTCATCCAGGCGGCAAAAGCAGCGAGAACCACCAGCTGCTCACACGCATCCGTGCACGGTTTCGCTAATACCCACTCTGCATCGGTGCTCGGGATAGGAAAAAAAACTCAGGAACCTTGACCCCTTATCTGTTCTGAAATGGAAGGGACAGCCAGGGAAATGGTGTCATAGAAGTAATTAAAGCGGGCTTCCTGGGTTCAATCCCTGGCTTGGGAAGATCCCGTGGGTTCCATCCCTGGGTTGGGAGAAGGGAAAGGCTACCCACTCCAGTATTCTGGCCTAGAGAATCCCATGTATATAGTCCATGGGGTCACAAAGAGTTGGACACGACCGAGCCGCTTTCACTTTCACTTTCAAAGGTAAAACAGCACGGTCTGATAGAAAAAGTGGCTCCTGTTAACTTTGTATCATGACCTTCGGACTAGAGGCCGCTACGCCTGCACCTGCGGAACCTGTGTGCTGACTGCTGGCTTGTATACATTATACAAGTCCAATGTATGAGACCAAGTTGCGGTGCTTGAAACAAACAGTTTCTTTCTAAATGTTTCGTGATGTAACAGGAGACTTCATCAAGAATGATGGGAGGCTTCTAGGGCGAGAAGAGGCGAACAGGATGCCCATTCCACGGGTAAGTCAGGATGCCTTCTCTTCAAGCATTGCAACTGCGGCTCCGCCCATAATCAGTTTCTGACCTTGGCCAGGTCACAAGCTACTTTAAACCTAAATTTCCTCCTCTGTAAAACAGGACTCAATTCTCTCTTCTGCATCCCTTGTAGCCCTGACTTACTATGATCCACGAGTGACCTGAAATTAGTAAGTAACAGACACACAAACAGACGACACATAAAAAGTCTTGCTTGCCATAGGGCTTAGTGAAGGGAAATGAGCAGCACTGGGACACGGGAGTCCAGATGGTCAGATCTGGGAGTTTGGCGTTGTCTTCCATTGGCCAAGGACCAAAACATGGCGCAGAAGGAAATGGTGTCCGTCTAGCCTTGGGCATCCTAGAAAAGAAAGTTTAGTGCCAGTTGCTGTGCTCAGGTGCTCCAGCAAATGGTCTAGATGTGTGTAAGTTAGAATTGGCCTCATGTTCTTTGCTCTCCTCCCACTGAGAGGGACAGTCTAACTCTCCACCTTTTGAATCAAGGCTGACCCCAGTGACTTGCTTTGGAAAACAGAATATGGAGGGTTTTCCAGGATATCTGGAATTTACAAGGTTAAGGTATAAGGAACCTTGCATCTTCCCCTGAAGCCTTGGGAACCTACTCTTGTGTAGCCCTGAACTATCATTTAAGAAGTTATACTCCCTTAAGGCCACCACGCCGGAAAGGCCCCCTGTCTGTCTTTTGGTCACCAGTGCCAGCTGGGGGTCCTACCTTCCAGGGTCCCTTGCTGCATCCTTCTGGGTTTTATTGAATCTTTCAGACTCATCCATCTACCTGCTGACCTCTCAGTGACCTCCACTGATGCCATGAGGAACAAAGGAACCACCCAGCAGATTCTTGCTCAAATTGCTGACCTTCAAACTAGTAAAAACAGTAAAAGGGATACTATTTAAAGTCACTGAATTTTGCAGTAGCTTGTTACACAAATGATGGCCCAATGAAAAAACATCTGTGAGAGCCTGTATATATTTGTATATATAACTGCTGCAATTAAGTCTTTACCTTTTCCACCACCTTTTGGCAAATGTATCAGTTTTTACGGGGCTATAGATTTTGTGCCATTGTGCGGTATATTTTCTAAAGAATGTAATTTACATGACCTATTGCCAGAAACCTTAAGTAGTGATTTTTAAAAGTAAGTTTGGAAGCTATGATTGATCACACTGTGTCCAATATATGTGTTTAAGAAAGTTAATTCTGGAGGTCTTTCATCTTTTAGGTTGTGTACACAGGAATTACCTTACCTGAACACCTAAACTTTTTCATTATTCCTACCTTTGAAAGTATCTAACATTCCTTCATTGACACCAAAGAAGCATGTCTTTGTTTCATAGTGTTGAAAAAATTCAACACTCATTGCCATGCACATATTAATTTTTAATCAATACATATTAACTCTAATCAGTATTCACTCAGTGAATCTTCAAAGAATATTGAGTTCAGTAATTAAATAAATATACATGTAATGAGGAGAAACTACTATCCTAATGGCCTATAGCTTCTGACTCCCTGCACCCAGAAGCTATCCTAAGCTCTGGAGATACTATAGACATGTTCCAGTGTAGCTGTTTCCCACCTCGTCACGGTTTCAGCCATGTCCTTGAAGGGTGAGGCAATAGTCAGGGACTTCAGGATCTAAACTTTTTTGACTAGAATCCAAGACATATGTGCCATAATTTTTTTTTTTTAATAGTGAGTTGTGTCTTAGGGATTTTAATAGAGTTATACATTTCCTTTAAGAGCTTTTCAAATAAAAGGAAAAGGCAGACCAAAGGCCATTTTATCTAACCTCAGGAGTTAGAGGTCATGTCTAGAGGTAATGTCTCAGTAGCTCTTGGGAACTGAAGAAAAAATAAAATAAATATGTTATTAAAAAAATCACTCTCTTTTAACAAAAGCAACTCCATTGCCTTTATTTCCAAGGGGACACGTTTTGGTTTATTGTTTTAAGAGGAAAAATCTTCCCTGGGGGCTCAGATGGTAAAGAATCTGCCTGCAATGCAGGAGACCTGGGTTCAGTCCCTGGGCAGGGAACAGTGCAGGGAGAAGCAACTGACATCCTCGGCAGACCTGGGGAGTGACACAGTCAGCTACCCTGGCTGTGTCCATCACGCATCCTCTGCAGCCATTTGCAGGCCACAGGAGTGTTTGGCTAAAGTCCCAAAGTAGGAACACAACACATCCAAGGAGTCTAAGAAGCAACGGATTCTGTGTGCATCTTATTCCAGAGATATTTAGGTGTGAAGAACTGTACATTCTACAATTCATGCAATATGGTGGTTTGCTAAAAGAGAAGTTTAACATTTTTAAAGGACTCATTTATTTCTAAGAAACAGTTTACAATTCAAAGGCCGACTCTAGAGCCATATCCAGTACTGAGTATTTTCATAGCTTAAAGTCCTCTATTCAATCACATGAAAATTATTAACAAAGCAAAAGTAAATGTTCATAGAATTTATGAGTGTTTAATTAGTGTATAATAAGATAACAGTGGAGGCAGGTTGAAATTAACCTGATAAGAATTTGGTAGTAAATCATCATTTGCATGAATATGCAAATAAATTCAGCCTGTAGACTAAAAATAGAGTCATGTTTAAATTTAAAAAGTAATAACATTTGTTCAGTAACAGTGATTAGAGTCTTGAACAAGTCAACAGTTTTTAGACCTATACTTTGGGTTTTCATTTCAGACACTGTGCTGAAAATAGAAATGAAAAGATCTTTTCTAGCTACACTTTAAGAAAACAAAACATTCAAAATTTTTAAAGAAAATTGGCATAAAAGCTATTAAATATAGGAATTTTTTTACCTCAATCAAAAAAGGAAAAGAAACTTTGCCTATCACCTCCAAAGTTATTTTTTATTTTCTGTGAATAAAAATAGATATGTAGCCCCGCATTTCCTTTTTCCAATGATTACCATTAAGTATTTGTTATTATTTTATATAATTCTTGTTTATAGCCCTTTAAATTTATCTGATCACCTAAAAGCACTACAGTGACAGTAAGAAATAGGTATGTAAACACATTCTGGACTGTTGGCCAGCTCCAAAGGATGCCAGCTCCAAAGGATGCTTGTTATTAAATGCACAGCTGGGGAATGTGTGATTCTTGTGGGTTCTTCAGGGTTTCTGCCCTTCTCTTTTACAGTTACTATTTGTCTTATGGAAAGACTCCCCGAGGCATGCTGTAGGAGTGGGTCTCCCCCAGGCTTCTCAAAGCACAGATGCCCCTGGAGGACACAGCAGAACCAGCAGAGGTGCTGTCTCCGAGCCCAGGGACACGCCAGAGAGGCTGCAGGGAGACCCAGAGGCAAGCATCCAGTCTAGCAGGCTGCGATGGCAGCCTCAGCACAGCAGAGGAGCCAAGTCTCACTTCTGCCCAAAGACGAGTGTAGGCTGCTCAAGTCTTCACCGACCCCAGACTGCAGACTGGCGTCCCAGGAGATGGCTGTGCTGTCTGTGAGGTTAAAGAGTCACTTTTCCTGGACTGTCTACAACTCCATTGGAAGAGAACTTGGGCCTGGATGTTGCATGGCATCCATGCTGATGGCCGCCTCTTCACAGAGAGCCACAACAGTTTCTTCCAGGCTTCAGAGCTCACAACCGCCTTTAGATGAATGCCTAGGGAGTAGCTTTGCCTCAGTTTGAAACTTTGTTTTCCAATGGCTAATCCTGTACCCTGCCCAGTTTCCAAGATGGTTCTAATGATCCTCACTTGATATCCAGGCCTTTGCAAAGTCTCCTTCTACGATGGATGAGGACTGGCCGAGTGCAGTCAGTGAAATACGGGGACAGGATTGCATGGGACTCCTGAGGCTGGGTCACAAGAGGCACTGGGGTTTGCACCCTGACCTGCAGCACTTGCCTGGGGGGAGACCGCCTGTCATGTCCTAATGATGCTTAAGCAGCCCTATGGAGAGGCCTGCAAGGAGGGGAACACGGGACCCCAGCCAAGAGGCAGCACAGACTTGTCAGCCATGTGAGCGAGCCTTCCTGAATTCTTGGTAAAGCAGAAACCATGAGGAAAAATAATAAGTGATTATTGTTTTAAGTCACTACATTCTGTGGTGATTTATTACAAATCATTGGAGTAACTGGAGCACCATTGCTGAGTCACAGCAGTCCCCAGCTTCATTTATGCCGCAGACTTTTCCTGAGCATCTATTATATGCCAAGCCCTGTGCTAGGCCGGGAGCCAATGGATGCTCTACACCCCTTGGGAACACAAATGAGGAATAATAAATGACCACAGAAGATCTTAAGCAAGATGCTATGGGAGTCCAGAGAAGAGATGATGCTTATCTTTCCTTCATCAATAACAATTATTCATTCTTTCAATAAAATGTATTGCATGCTTTCTGGGAATCAGTCACTGTGCTCTGTGACAGACACTGGTGGAAGCATTCATTCCTGCTCTCAAGACCAACATCACAGGCAGAGGAAACATCACAAGAAAGTGGAAATGCGGTTGAATTTGGCGATTGTGACTTCAGTGAGAGCAGTTTCTGCAGAATGGTGAAAACAGACAATAGAATAAAAAAAGGAAGTTGAGGTTGCTGGCGTAGAATTTTTTTTCCCCAAAAACTATTAGTGGCAGAGGAACAGAATGAGGTCAACAGCTTGGTTCTCCTTCCTGCCTGTACCCTGGGTCCCACCTGCTCTGCGGGTTTCATCCCCAGGCTGGCGTCTGTCTCTTGTTCGCAGTCAGCAGGCTGAGATGATCAGAAAGGTCAACTGGCTCTTACTGTGAGAACTTCCCGGGAATGGGGGAGGGGAAGCAGGCAGAGTCTGCAAGTCTGAGATGCCACCCTCAGCCCAGGCCCAGAATCTCTTAACTTGTGAGCATCACCCAGTTGACCTAGCTTGAGGGCATTTGCTCATTACCAGGGCTCTCAAGAGATTAGTCCATAAACCCAGGAGGCCTGTTCTTCATTCTCACAACTGTACTCGGCAGTCCCTAGTACATACCGGTGTCTGCCCACCAGGCTTGGTGAGTGCTTCTCAGAATGCATGGGTTGGCATTCATCCCCTAATGTGATGATACTCGTGGGGGGAGGGTACTGGGGGTTGATTAGGGCATGAGGGTGGAGCTCTTAGGAAGGGGATTAGTGCCCTTCTAAAGGAGACCCCAGAGGGCTCTCTGGTACCTCCTGTCATGTGAAGATACAGTAAAAGATGGAAGTCTATGAATCAGAAAGTAGACCCTCACCAGGTTTCAAATCACACCTTGATCTCAGACTTATTAGCCTCTAGAACTGTAAGAAATAAATGTCTGTTGTTGAGGCCACTCCGTCTACGTAGTTTTGTCATAGCAGCCAGCACTTACGAAGGGAGTAAGCATGAATCAGGACAGGGACACTGTGTATTGAATTCAAAGTCTGAAGCCTCTTGTGCGTGATGGGGGCACGGCGGGGCACCTTCTAATTCAGGCACTGTTCTGTTAGGCCCCCTGTGCCTCTGGGACTCTGGTGCTATCTGAAGATCCATTAGCGATCAAATGATCCTCAGTTCATAGGTTGGATTATTCAGGGAGACTATTCCAAGTCTCTAATGTGCACGTCTGCTAAGTGGCTTCAGTTGTGTCTGACTCTGTGTGACCCTATGGACTGCGGCCCACCACGCTCCTCTGTCCATGGGTTTCTCCAGGCAAGAATACTGGAGTGCATTGCCATTTCCTCCTCCAGGGGATCTTCCCAAGCCAGGAATCCAACCCACATCTCTTGTTCTCCTCCCTTGGCAGGTGGGTTCTTTACCACTAGCACCACCATGGAAGGCCCATCTCTCAGGACCCATTCAAACAGGATCTAGCCAAGCTGAATGCCTGCAGGAGGGCTGGAGGCCCCTGCTCTGCCAGCTGCTGGGTTTGGGGAGCTCCAGGGTGGCTGGAAAAGGGCAGGACTCCTGGGGGTGGCGGTCATGACTGTCTCAGTTTTCAGCTCCTGACACGCTGAGGGTCAGCCTCTTGTGCATGAGAACACTTTGATTGGGACAGGCTCCCTCAGAAGTCTTTGTCTTCGCGGTAATTGCTCATTTCAACCCCAAACTATTTAATGCTAAATCAAAATGTATTTCTCAGAGGAAAGCTCAGTTTCTAAGTTCTTGAAGATACACCATTGTTGCCCCAGGTATTATTTCTAATAAAAGGCAGCAAATTGCAATGCGTTGATATTTCTCTTCCCCAGAGCCCTTCACAGTAGGTGACACATTATAGGCACTTTTAAATGCTCTCTGATGAATTATTAGATTAATGAACAAACAAGACTAACCCAGGAACAGCATGTTCCTTCAAACTGATATCTATGACTTTCATCAAAACTTGTTAACAAATAGAGTATTAATACAAAGATAGCTCACTGGTCTCCTTCTCACTGGGAACTCTTAGCAGTTCATGGATTTCAATAGTCATTCAATACCTTCACTACAATACATTCACACACTGTGATTGTAATGACATGATATCTTTGCCATTACAAAACACAGAAAGGGGTGATTTTTGTTTTGAATTTCAAAAGTATAACAAAAATTAAATGAGCCATAAACATTTAATGTGTCTTGCTATAGTTTTGATCATTCAGAAATTCTTGGAGGGATCACAGAGTCCAGTCTGACCCCAAGTACCAATGAACCACAACTGCCAGATATTTTTTAATGTATTTTTTAACTTTGAAATAATTATGCCATCTTGTCATTTTTCCTCCCAAAGTAATGGCACAAATCATCAGCTGTGACTAGCCTATTCATGTAGGACTTCATTTAGCAATCCATTTAAGTGGAAACTTTCTTCTCTAATTTCTTCTTTTATGTTTTGTAAGATAGAAGAAACAGAAAAACTGAGTGTAATAGATTTCTGGGCTTGCACTTGGGAGTCATGGAAATCTATATGGAATAATTCCCAAGATAGCATTTTCAAAGTTCTACCATAATAAGTAAAATGTCATTCCTAGGAATTTATAGTAGAAACCAGTCAGCCTGCACTGTCTTTAATTCCTGACATAGAAGGAGTTCCCCACAGAATATTAATTGATGGTGACAGAATATTACACGAACTCTTAAGGTGAGAAGAGGCAAACCTGAGTAAACTCAATAGAGGAAATCGATCTTGAAGTGTTAATTCCACTTATTGAATCAGTTATATCCTAGAGTATTTCGGTAGTGGTTCAGAAGAATGTAAATGCTCTAACAGTTTTACAGTTTGGTTACAAAAACAGAGGTGAAGACTGAGGTGGAAAATAGAGTGTTGCAATCTCCTTCCTGCCAGTCCTAGGGGAACTTGATTTAATTCCTCTCACTCTTCTGCCAACGTTGACGGTCTCTTCTTGTTTACTGGCATGCTCTCTCTCTCTCTCTCTCTCTCTCTCTCTCTCACACACACACACACACACACACACACACACACAGAGGTCTTCCTTAGCTTCAAAAAAAGTCGTAAACTTAAGCAGATGCTGCTGTGGATACTGTCCCTGTCTTCACCTTCCATTCACTACCAACCCCCTCCACAAATGCCAAGTGATCTACACGTTTCCACATCATCATGATTCACTCCCTCCAACGTGGTATTCCTTCCCCACCTCTCCACTGAAACTGGAAGAAGTCACTGCATAAGTTGAAATCTCTGTGACAAGTCATTCTGCTCACTGCAGTGACCATGGTGTGACCTGCTCCGTCGTTACCCGTGTTCAGGAGCCCCCCGTCCAGGCTCTCCTCACACCACCTCCCAGCCTTTCCTTGGCTGCTGACTCTTTTCTCCTTATACGGACTCCCTTGAGAAAGTCATCAGCTGTCACAACGTCAGCTCTGAGAATCTGACCTCTCTGCTGAGGTCCACCATTCTATACCTTCCCCTTTGTCTTCTCATGAGTTCTATTGTTGTTTCAAAAGTAGAGAAAGAAAGCTGGTTATTTAATTTTTTTTTAATTTTTTCATAAGTTGAACTCTACTGATCACTTCCTCCTGGTTACAGGTTTGTTTATGAAAACCAGAGACACAAATCTTCTAGGGAGAGGTATGACAGGTACACATGCATTGATGGAAAGGCTACATTTTGTGCCACATTCACTGCCATTTGCACTGAATGTGTCCTTCTCAAGAGGAGCAATGCAATGGGCATGTAATTGATGTCACTGTGTGTATCACAATACCCTAACTGATATATTCTTGCTATGTCTCCAGACCCCAAGGCCATCCTATACTTCTGTGCCTTTGAATGATGAACACATAATCCTATGGGATACTTCCCACCATCTTCAATTCTCAATGACATTTATCCAAAGAACAAGCATTGAGTATCAAATGCTGTACTAGGGGTTGGGACACAAAGATGAATGACCCACAAGCCCTGTTCAAGAGATCCTAATCTAAACTCATGACCTTTCTCTTCTGAAACCACAGGCTGTCTTAACTTCTCACCCAAATTAAAAATCTTGGCCTCATATTTGATTAGTTCTTCATGCTTATTTCTTATACAGATACATCTTCATATTGGGTTCATTTTTCTCTTTAAAATTGTTGTCCTGTCCTTCTATTCCTTTATGTTTCCATGACCTATTGTCACAATGCTAGTTAAGCTTCAGACACTGCAAGCCTATATTTAATAGTCTCTCAGTTGCTCTTTATCATTCTACCCCAGCCCCTTCTTCTAACGCATGGAGTATATCATTGCTGGGATGATCATCCCTGAGAATCCATTTAAAGATCCTTATTCCGTGCTCATCTGGCTAACATTGGCTCTTGCCTTTGTTGACCTGTCTTTATCTCTCATTTAAGCTGATGATTGCTTACTCTTGGTCCATTTGTCTTCTCATGGACACCTTGGGTTAGTCAATGAATTTTTAGATGTGAAACCAAAAGCACAATTCATAAAACTTTTTAAAAGCCATGAATTATTTTTGATCAAAATTTAAAACTTTACTTTGAATGATTCTGTTAGGAGAATTAAGAGACAAGCTACAGATTGGGGAAAAGATTAGCAAATCATACATCAAAAAATTACTTGTCTACAGGATATATAAAGAACCTTTAAAATTAAACAATAAGAAAAGAACCACAATTTTTTAAATGGGCAAAATACTTGAATAGGCACTTCACCAGAGAAAATATACAGATGGCCAAAAGACATTTGAGCACATGAAAAAAAAAATGTTCCATAATATTAGTCATTTATGGAAATGCAAATTAAAATTACAATATGATACCACTACATGCATGCGTACATGCTAAGTCACTTCAGTCAGGTCCAACTCTTTCTGACCCTATGGACTGTAGCCTGCCAGGCTCCTCTGTCCATGGGATTCTCCAGGCAAGAATACTGGAGTGGATTGCCATGCCCTCCTCCAGCGGATCTTCCTGACCCAGGGATCGAACCCATGTTTATGTCTCCTGCATTGGCAGGCAGGTTCTTTACCACTAGCACCACCTGGGAAGCCACCTACCTACTTGGGAAAGTAGCAAAAAAAGAGAAAACAGAACACTGACAACAGCAAGTGTTGAGAGGATGCAGAGCAGCTGGAACTCGCATGTTGCTGACGGAGATCAAAATAACACAGGCACTCTGAAACAAGCCGGCAGTTTCTTATAAAGTTAAAAACACACTTACCATATGATCCAGCAATCCCATTTAACCTAGAGAAATGAGCACTTATATTCACAGCGGGGAGAAAAGCTAGAAATGTTATTCATAGTCACCAATTTTTAAAAAATTTTATTGGAGTATAGTTGCTTTATAACATTGTGTTAGCTTCTACTGTGCAGCAAAGTGAATCAGCTACATGCACACATTTAACCCCTCTTTTCTGGATTTCCCCCGTTTAGGTCACCACAGAACACTGAGTAGACAGAGTTTCTTGTGCTATCAGTAGTTTCTCATTAGTTACCCATCTTACACATAGTATCAGTAGTGTAAACATGACAATCTCAATCTCCCAATTCATGCCACACCACCCTTTCCCTTTAGGTATCCATACCTTTGTTCTTTACATCTGTGTCTATTTATTTGTAAACAAGATTGTCTATACCAATTTTTTCAGAGCCCACTTACATGCAAAAATAAACAATATTTGTTTTTCTTTTTCTGACTTACTTCACTCTGCATGGTAGTCTCTAGGTCCATACATGTCTCTTCAAATGACCCAATTTCATTCATTTTTATGACTGAGTAATATCCCATTGTGGGTGGTAAAGAACCCATCTGCCATTGCAGGAGACATAATAGATGCAGATTCGATCCCTCGGTTGGACAGATCCCCTGGAGAAGGGAAAAGCAACCCACTCCAGTATTCTTGCCTGGAGAATTTTGTGAATAGCGGAGTCTGGCAGGCTATAGTCCATGGGGTTGCAAGGAGTCAGCCACAACTGAGCGAGCAATAATTTTTTCACTTTTTTTCACAGGGAGGAAGAACAGATGAGGGGATGCAGGGGTTAGGGGTGAGGGAAGTGGTGAGTAGAGATTGTATTAATATTAGAGAAAGTTTGGCGGTTATAGAACTGCTCTCTGTCTTGATTGGGTTAGTGATTATTTGAATCTATACATATATTAGGGCTTTCCTGGTAGCTCAGTGGTAAAGAATATGCCTGCAATGCAGAAGACACAGGAGACACCAATATGATCACTGGGTTGGCAAGATCTCCTGGAGGAAGAAGTGGAAACCCTCTCCAGTAATCTTTCTGAGAAAACCCCTTGGACAGAGAAACCTGGCTGGCTACAGTCCATGAGATCACAAAGAGTCAGATATGACTATGCACACACACACAAACATGAATTAAAATATATAGAGGTGTATAGCAAAAGACTTATTTTCATGGTATGTTAGTTTAACAGAAATTTAATAGTGATAAAAATAATAAAAACTTAAATTTTGTACCTACATATAATTCTAGTGCCATCTCAATTATTATTTAGGTTATTTAGAATGTTTTGCTATTTAAAAAATGAATGTGTTTAGTACCAGGTGATACAGATAGGAGAAAAATCTCTATGAATTTTCTTCTACAAGTCTTCCCAATACAGAGACTTGCACAGAGTTGAAAATCACAAAATATCACCCTTGATCCCCAAAAGGAAGATATCAAGATTTTCCATAAAAACTCAATATATACTTCATATCTCTAATACACCTTACTCTTTGTAAGACATTCAGTATGCATTTATTGAATACATTTGAATTAATCTACTGCAGTGACTAAAAAGCTAAATAAACAATGCAAATCGAATTTGTGGGGAAAAAGCAGGCCCTGACGTACTGAGGGAGAGGCCATCACCATGATGACTGGTTTTCTAGATGCCGAAGAACCTTCACAGTCTTCCTGGCCAGCATGTAAAAGAGACACGGATAGGACTCTTCTTCAGGATGGTTCAGTGAAACTACAGCCAAACCTGCCTGCTTCCAGATGGACATGCCTGATGGAGGCCAGTTACGAGTCCACTCGCCAACCCACGGCCATGATGAACTGAGTGAGTGGAGTCTGTGTGTGCATGCAGTGTGTGTGCAACTGAAATTTTTGGATTAGTACAACTGTTACAAATCAAAGATTTGGCTCAGGGATGTAGAGCACTTAAAAGAATGTCACTTCTTCAGCACTGATGACAAAAAATAAAACTGTCAAAACAACTGCAAGTCCATCACTTTTCTAGAACCCTTCTGAGAGCTGAGGTTGCAGGCCACCAATGAGCCCCAAACCCAGGGATTGACAGGCTTCTCCTGGAGGGGTGAGCCATGGCCACTGCTACCCCAGGGCAGACACAACCAGACCCTCAGCCAGACCAGCCAACAAGCTGGTACAGGCTGAGTGTGAGCTGGTGAGAGATGTGGAGCCTCTGAAACCTGCAAGTGGAGGAGGGTGTGCACCTTCACAGGCTCTTCTCCATGGACCTCAGAGGGGACTGAGAAAGCGCCCTGGTCATGGAGGTCTGACAGCCAGAACAGCAGTCTCTCCTGGAGGAGGAAATCCACCCTATCAGGACCTTTCTCCCTCATCTCGCCTAGGCAACAAAAGCCTTAAGGTCTAAGTATGAAGTGTTACTTAGTTGTGACCAACTCTTTGTGACCCCATGGACTGTATACCTCCAGACTCCTCTGTCCATGGAATTCTCCAGGCAAGAACACTGGAGTGGGTAGCCATTCCCTTCTCCAGGGGATCTTCCTGACCCAGGGATCAAACCCCAGCCTCCTGCACTGGCAGGCAGATTCTTTACCATCTGAGCCACCATGGAACCCCCAAGAGAGTCAGATAGCAAATGTTGTCACCCATAGGATGTGGGTGAAAAACTGTTGCAGCTGAGAAAAAGAACAGAAAATAATCCTTCAACCCCTAGTTTCAGTTCACCTTGGACAGACATGGGGTCTTCAGCACTAAGACTGGGGAAGTCCCTGCAGACTGGGAGGAGGTGGTTACCCTAAGCCTGGGCAAGGCCCGAGAATTCCTTTCTGGTGAAGGATCACCATGTGGCTGAGAACTACGGACACCACAGCCCCAGATACTGCGCCTGTCGAACACGGAGGCGTCACAGCAAAAAACTCCCTCCCCTACCAGGCTCACAACCTGAGGGACAGGCTGCTGCTAGAAGAGGGCCTGAGGCTGCAGACAGACCCTCCCCAAGGGGCAGTGCAATGGGGACCTAGGGCAGAGGGTGAGCAAACAAAACATAGAGCAAAAACTATCAGCAACTTGCCCTCAATGGAAATATGAGAAGTCGCTAAGGTGTCTGATGCCTGTGGGCACACCAAAGAGGGAATCTCAGACTCATCCAAGCCCACCTCAAAGCCACATGGCTGAAATTCTAGCAGGAGGACATGTGCACACATTCCCAGGCATTTTTGTTTCTGTTCAGTTGCTCAGTCATGTCCGACTCTGCAATCCCATGGATTGCAACACACCAGGCCTCCCTGTCCTTCACTATCTCCCAGAGATTGCTCAAAATCACGTCCATTGAGTCAGTGATGCCATTCAACCATCTCATCCTCTGTCATCCCCTTCTCCTCCCGCCTTCAATCCTTCCCAGCATCAGGATCTTTTCCAATGAGTCAGTTCTTCACATCAGGTGGCTTAAGTATTGAAGCTTCAGCTACAGCATCAGTCCTTCCAATGAATATTCAGGGTAGATTTCCTTTAGGATTGACTGGTCTGATCTCCTTGCTGTCCAAGGGACTCTCAAGGGTCCCAGGCATAAAAGCTCTTTTTCTCATCTCAAGAGTCCTAAACAAGGTATCTGGCTTTCAATAAAAAATTATGAGGCATACAAAAAGGTTAGAACAGATAACACCCTGTCAAAAATTAAAGCAATCAATATAACCAGATTCAGGTATGGAGAGATGTGAGAACTACCTGATGGAGATTTAAAATAACTCTGAGTAATGTGGAAAAAGCTCTAAGAGGAGAGGAGGACAGCATGCAAGATCTGAGGGGTCAGGTCAGCAGAGAGATGATAAGTATAAGAATCAACCCACTGAAACACAAACCACAGAAATGAAACCACAGTAGATGCCTTCAATGGACTTGTCAGTAAACTTAACAAGAAATCAGTGAACTTGATGAGTGATCAGCAGAAATTACATAAACTGAAACACAAAGAGGAAGAAAATATTATTGGGTTGGGCAAAGAGTTTGTTCGGGTTTTTCCACAACCAGAATGAATATTTTGGCCAACCCAAATAAATCCCCTAGGTATTTACCCAAGAGAGCTGGAAACTCGTGTCCACACAAACACCTCTCCGACCTCTATTCAGAAGCACCCCAAATGATTTCTCATCTGTGAATGGATGAACAAGGTGTGTCACCTGCTCAACAGTCAAAACAACTGAACTATTCACTATGGCAACAACACTGGCGACTCTCCCCTATATTTGCCAATGAAAGCAACCAGACTCTGAAGATCACAGAGTCTATGACTCTAATGGTGGAACTTTCTGGAAATGGCCCAGAGACAGAAAATAGCAGTGTGACCGCTTCAGACTGGAGGTGGGGTCATGCTTGTATACACAGAGGCAGCCAAGGGAACTTTGTGGGGACAGCATAAGTTACCCTGCCTCATGGTTGTGGTGGAGGTGATGGCACCCCACTCCAGTACCCTTGCCTGGAAAACCCCATGGATGGAGGAGCCTGGTGGGCTGCAGTCCATGGGCTCACTAAGAGTCAGACACAATGGAGCGACTTCACTTTCACTTTTCACTTTCACACATTGGAAATGGAAATGGCAACCCACGCCAGTGTTCTTGCCTGGAGAATCCCAGGGTTGGGAGAGCCTGATGGGCTGCCATTTATGGGGCTGCACACAGTTGGACATGACTGAAGCGACTTAGCAGTAGCAGTAGCTATGGTTGTGGTGGTGGATACCTGGATTGAAGCATCTGTCAAACCCAAAGAATTAGACACCACAACGAGTGAATTTTACTCTAAATGAAAGGATAGCAGGATGTGTGGGGCACCTCCAAATGGAATACAAATCTTAACAAATGTTACTCATCTAACCTATGAATATGTGACACCACTACCTAATACAGTTGGGATAGGAAGGACCCAATCCAATAGCTTTGGAAAGCAGTATTTTGACTGAATACTATTAAGGCTAAAAACAAAAAGTATTCTAGTTAGCCAATGTGCTCCTCACAGAGATATGAGTTAGCAATTCTGAACTATTTTGTGTGAGCTAGAGTGGGAGCTTGAATAAAAAGGCAAGTCATACTGTAAACCCTGAGCACCAGGTTTCTAAATGTCAGAGAAGGAATAAACTCTGTTGTATTGGTATAGGGTGGAAATTGGATTGAAAGATAGATATTATTGGATTGGAAGATAGCTACATAGACCAAAATATTACAGACAGACCAATAAAATATAGAATAAACATAAATGTGCTTATATACACATACATGTAAAATGTGTATCATCATCATAAGTGTGCATGCATGGAATTAATTACTGCAGATGGTGACTGCAGCCATGAAATTAAAAGATGCCTGCTCCTTAGAAGAAAAGCTATGACCAACCAAGACAGCATATTAAAAAGCAGAGACATTTCTTTGTCAATGAAGGTCCATCTGTGGTTTTTCCAGTAGTCATGTACGGATGTGAGAGTTGGACTATAAAGAAAGATGATGCTTTTGAACTGTGGTGTTAGAAAAGACTTTTGAGGGTGCCTTGGACAACAAGGAGATCCAACCAGTCTATCCTAAATGACTGATGCTGAAGCTGAAAGGCCAATACTTTGACCACCTGATGTAAAGAACTGACTCATTTGAAAAGACCCTGATGCTGGGAAAGACTGAAGGCAGGAGGAGAAGCGGACGACAGAGGATGAGATGGTTGGATGGCATCACCGACATGATGGACATGAGTTTGAGTAAACTCCAGGAGTTGGTGATGGACAGGGAGGCCTGGCGTGCTACAGTCCATGGGGTCGCAAAGAGTCAGACACAACTGAGCGACTGAACTGAGCTGAACTATGTTACACACACATCTGCCTTTGTTGATTCAAATTCATGTGCCTCCTTTAACACCGGCTCAATGCCACCTCCTTCATGAAGCTTCCCAGTTACAGCTCTGCAGATTTCCATGGCACTCTATAGCTCTCACAGCGCTGATCAGATCTGTCTTGTGCTTTTGTTCATATCTTGGATACCCTTCCATAGAGCAAATTCCAAAAGGTCTTGTTTGACTTTTTTCTTTTATGACGTGCCACCTCCCCATCCCCCACCTCCACCATGACCTCTTAAATGGTAGAGTTCCTCAGAAAATTTACTGAATAGAATTCATGTCAGAGGTGCCAAGATACAAATCCAAATGTCAAGGGATCAACTGTACCTTTGGGGCAGCAGTTCCCTTTAAGCTAGATTGTCCGGGGCCTTAGAAAGCCCCAAGAACCTCTCTAGGCTTCAGTCCTGCAGCCTCGAACCTCCGCGTTCTCCGTGGCGTCATCTAGTCCCAGTAGCCATGGAATGAAAAGGCAGCCCTGATGACCCCACGTGGACGCCTCCAGCCTTCACTTCCCCTCACCCCCTGTGCCCAGCCCAGCCCGCTCTCCCCCAGCTTCTGCTCCACCAAGAACGCTTGTGCCAGCCCTCATCCCATTCTCCCCAGCCACCCTCTCCTGTCCATTGCTGCCAGAGCCTCTCCTGGAAACTTCTGAAGGCTTGAGAGCTGATCATCCTGTTTTGTACACTTTACATCAGCTCCCTCTGTATATGGCAGTTAGAATGATTATTTAAAAATCTAAATCGTATCATGCATCTGTTGCCAATTCTTCAGTAACTTCCCATTGTGCTTAGAATAAAACCCAGCCACTTTTTGTTTATTTTTGTCTTCAAGGCTCTGCACACAACTAGACACCCAGTCATGAGCCTCCTCTCAGTTCCTGAAACTCAGTTGCCTGTTTCCTTCTTCAGGGCATCAGGGATCACAGCGTACTTCTGCTACAGCAGAGCATCTTAAACCATCCACTGTGAATTAGCACCCGAACAACAACAACAAGGATCAGATCACGCTGCCTCAGTCTATTGTGTAATTCTATTTTGTAAAATATAGCAAAAATTGAATACCAGAGAAAAAATTTAAAGACATTTTGTTTTTAGGTTGAACAGACATCAAGGAAGTCTATCAAATCATTACAAATGTTTTCAGATGGGCATTCTCAATTTCTGTACAGATGGCCTTAGGGTTCAAGAACAGCTTGCTGATGTGGGCTACAGAGTTACCCTGTGTATGACTGGTTCCATCTGCTCTTTAAGGTCACGGCTTAAATGTCATTTCCTCCAAGAGTCTGCCCTGATCATACTGTCTAGTTGGGCCCATTCCCCTCTATAATATTTTCTATCACCACATCCTATTTGTTTCATTCATAACACTTACCTAAATTACGTGTGCGTGTGCGTGCACGTGCACACACACACACATACACACACATTTCTCTGCTTACTGTGTTCCCTGCCTCTTACTTGCAAATTCCAGGTGGCAAGAACTGTGAACATTTCTTTCCCTAATGCATATCAATTGCAAAGTCAAAAAGGTCAAATTCTATTGGACACTAATGGATTTCTCAGAGGCTTTAATGTGCTAATATGAAGTGTGACATTCCAAAAACAGGTTATAAAGTGCAGAGTTTCCCAAACTCATTTGCCCAAGAGACCCTTTCTTAGGACGTATTCTGTGGAGTATATTGTAGAAAATACTGACCTAAAGAAACATCCAGAAATGTTGTTTATGCTGAAACTGCTTTCGCTAGTTTATAAACTTTAAGTTGCACTATATTTGAACTTAACCTGTCATCATTTCATGGGTGGAGAAAGCGGAGACCTAGCATCATACCAAAGACATGGGGGGACAGGACATGTGACCTTCATTTGTCCATTTTGCTCTCAGACTCCTTTCTACCTTTTCATATTCTGGGGTTAAAACACTTAAAATTAAATTTCCCAGATTTCTCAGCCAGATGACTACTCTGGACAGGTTCTTCCAAAAAGAGGTGATAGAAGGAGACTGGAAAGCTGAAGGAAAAGGAAGCTTTTTTAAAAATTCTGCTTCTGACAGCCGTAGGTGACCTTAGGCTTCCCTGGCCTTGCAGATGCCAGCTGGTGGTTGCTGTTCTCACGTCGTCCGTAGGCCCAGTAGCACAAACCGGCCACAGCCGTGCCTTCCACAGCCTTCCGGGGCTGCAGCAGCAGACAAGGGGTTTTGCAGTGGAGTGGCTCCCAGCCTGCAGCAGTGACTGCTGTGAGCATCCTCCCACGTCTGGCGACACTGCCTGTTCCCTGGGGTCCCCCAGCCAGGGCCGGGAGCGACTTGCTGTCATCACTGACCCTTTCTTAGCCCATCTTCTACTCCATCAGACCTTTCAACACTGTTGACACCAATTTCCTCCATCTGAAATACCTAGAATGAGTTCTGACACTGACTGATATGAGGTCAGGGTGGGAAACTGCTGGGCAGTTTTGGGCATAATATCCCCTTAACTGGGAGAAAGAACTTGGAGAAAATGAATCAGGCAACTCCATAAAGTACGGCCATGAAGGTTATTGTGGAGAACTTACCTACAGGCAGGATCGGGTGGATGACAAAGCAGGTCATCAGCAGCTGCAACTCTGCACCAACAGAAAGGATACAGGGGACTTGAAGGGGCCAAAGCTACAGTCCAAATCCACTAGAGAGACACATGTCTGCAGCGAAGGGAACTGGGGGCTTCTCTTCTTCCTGAGGGGGTCTCATAATCCTTGACCATCTGCGTCAGCCAAAGGCACCCATCCAGTTTTCATGTCATATGAGAGCAAATGTACAGGCTGGTGGGGACCCACCTGTCATGGGCTCATCCCACATGAGTTAGGCTAAAGCTAGCTCAGTGCTGCAGAGAGGACGGGTGTGACTGGGAGCCTAAGACGGAGATGACGAAGTACAGTCAGGGCGGTTCCTCACACAAACCAATTGCGTGAGGGAAAAGAAATGTCACCTGCTGTCTGATGTCAGTATGAGTCCAGAAGTAAGCATTCAGAGAAACTTCCAAAGCAAAGCAGAACAGTGAATCATGGAAAGAGAGCCACGAGTGAAAACAGGCACCTGGGGCACTGATCCCCATGTCATGGAGTGACTTCTGCAGTCCCTTCACCGTTCTGAGCCTGACTGTCCTCACTTCCTTCCTCCATGATTGTTCCAACACCGCAGGGTGCACGGAGGCCCATAGCCCCACCATCTCTGCCAAGCCACCCAAAGCCACTCCAGCTGGATGACCTAAGTCTATGACAGCTGTTCACTCTGCAAACACCGCTGTGGAACAGGGCCCCCAGTTCACAACTCTCTCTCCAACTGCAGTATCACCCAGAAACCTGAATAGACAAGCTGGAGTTGTCACTTTTCAGCATTTATTAGGTACTTCTTTTGTGAGGCATGGGGCAGTGATAAAACCAGCTCGCTTTATGGTGTCTGGGAGACAAAAACATATACAAACAATGGTAAAGCTTTGAGGGAAGCGAGAGCCATAGCAGAGATAAAAACAAAGGCGACAAGAGTGGCAAGAAGGAGCAATTAATCCTAAGGGGATCCTCTCTTCCAAGGACTCCACAGACAATTCGTTGCATATGGTAGAACACAAAGGTCACACTCCAGAAAGATGGAGGGGGGTCCGGCCAGGTAGGGCCATCAGAGGCAGATCTAGAGTATCACCCTTTACGTACCAGGAAGCTGTGCCTAGTCGTGTCCGACTCTTTGCGACCCCATGGACTGCAGTCCATTTGGCTCCTCTGTCCGTGGGATTATCCCGTCAAGGCTATGGGAGTCGGTTGCCATTTTCTCCTCCAGGGGATCTTCCCCACCCAGGGATCAAACCCATGTCTCTTGCATCTCCTGCATTGGCAGGCAGATTTTTTACCACTGAGCCACCTGGGAAGCTACGTGAGACTTTTAAACGAAAAAAGAATGTGAAAGAGTTTTAAAACTTTAAATATATAAATATAGTAATAATGTTACTTGAGGAAGAAAATATTGAGTGCTTCATACTATTTTTATGTCTCTGTTACCTTCAGAGTATATGTATGGTATTCCACCAGTATACCAGGACACCAAGTCATAGCCAGCAAGAGGGCTGCCCCATAAGAATGATACAACCAGGTCAATGGAAATATTGTTGGAAGGCAATCATTATGTTGAAGACTAAAAATGCAGTTGCAAGAAAGAATGTAATAGCTCTTTGAACAATCTAGAATGAAAATGACATTTCGGTTTCCATTTATTACTGATTTGGAAGGACAGTGAAACATAATAGCTTATGGATATAAAGAATTTAGAAATATGATTCAGCATTGCATAACAAGAAGTGAGGTCCAGAAATATATTCCAAACTGATTTAATTCCTGCATATTCCATGATCAGGTAAGAAATAGTAATGCCACATAGGTTTAGAATGCCATTACATGGGAAATTAGTTATGAGCATTCAAAGTGAAATGGCAGAAACTCTGATAAAGTCAGCACTATTCTGAGCTATATATAAATGAGGAACACTAATCCAGGTGAGGAAATTTTAAACCCTTTCAAACAATCTTAGGATAAATTGCTCCCAAAATATCTCATTTACCTTTGATTACCACTATATCAAAAAGATGAAGACAAGTTGCACGGAGAACTAAGAAAAGCAGCTGAGTATTGAGGAAACTGATTTATGAAAAATATTATAAGAAAAAAATAGGCACCACTTTGTAAAGAGATGACTAAGGAATGAAGACACTCTATAAATATTTGAAAGGTAAAAACATCCAGTAGGGGAGGAATTATTTAGCATGTTATAAAGAGCTATAATTACAGTTTATGGAATGAAATTAGACAACCAAGATTTAAAGCATTCAAAACCACTTACCTCAAGATAGTGGAGAACTGTACTTGAAAAGATAGTATGCTGTTTGGGGATAGTTGAATGCTTTTGTCTGATTTGTTTAAATGTCTACTTTAAAAAAAAATCAATGCAATGAAGAGAGACAGGCATAAATCTCTTCATAAGTGTATTTTACTTTATTTTGTTATTTTATTAATTTTGCACACTCTTGTTCTAAAAGAATATCAACTGTTTGACAATAAAAACAGAAGACAGGAACAGAATCCATAACTTCTTCCCCAATCAGATATTACTCTTTTC
This sequence comes from Muntiacus reevesi, assembly GCF_963930625.1. NCBI lineage: Eukaryota > Metazoa > Chordata > Mammalia > Artiodactyla > Cervidae > Muntiacus > Muntiacus reevesi. Next base: position 9,701,952 of record NC_089267.1, on the reverse strand, counting down.
TACTAGACCTACTTGCTAACACTGAGCAAAACTCACTAACTGGAATTTTGCCTAAATATTACTAAAGGAATGTAAAACCACGGATCTAGACTAATTGGACTTCTGTACCTAACTGAGGTAAAGACAAATGCGGCTGCTTTACATTGGAAAGACTGACGACTTCTTCGCACTTGACTCTGACTACCGCCTTTCCTGAACTGTCTCTCTCGCTGTGAGAAATCTAAATTTGCAGCCACAACTGCTTTGAGGCGCCTCGTTCTATGTCCTATCCTGGATATCCTGCTGTCTCCTCCGACTCATAGACCTCAGATCAAATTCATTCAGCAAACAAAATAAGCTGTGCTGCTCATTTTGTGTGTATCAGGCTCTGCGGAGTCCAGCTAGAGATAAAATCAGGCTGTGAAAGACTGACTCCCTGGGGATGAGCCCTGGGTCTTATCCCCCACCACGAGCCACTTCCCAGTTTTAACCTGCATCATTCTGTCTTAAACACTGTCTGAAACTGGGTTCCCAAGAAGTGCATAATTTACTGAGATTGTGGGTCATAACCTATTGAGAGAGCATCTTTGGATAAAAAGAGTACGGGAAGCAAGAGACAGTGGAGGAAGCAGCTACTGGATAAGGCTGTGGTCCCAGCCAGAAGCCCAGCTTCAACCTGATCTGTGGGAACTCTGAAACATAAGTTATACCGATGAGTTGATCCCACCTTGAGACCAGAGGGACTGCGTTGTGTATGTTCATGTCAATTAATCATGAACCGTCGGCAGCTGTCTCCCCAGGCGGTAAGCACCTTCTCAGCAGTTCTGCTCTCATTTTTTGAGCAGATGACAATTTTCTGGAGAAGTAAGGCCACTCTGAGTAATTACAGGCAGCTCTGTCACAACTGGGGATCAGCGTGCTCTCTGGCGCACGATGCCTCACTGGCTCCCAGCCCTGCCTGCTACAAACATATTCCCTGCCCAGCCGCTTAGGGCCACAGCTCCTATTCCTACCAAGGCAAACTGGAGCAGTCACTACGTCTTGAAAATTCTCTCTTTACGCTGTATTTCTTGTATTCTGCCCTTCTTATTTTTCCCCAGTTGCCATTTGAAACCGCCCAAGTTCTTACTGACTGGCACTTAAGCTACAAGCACATTTTCCTAATGAGACTCCAAATTTCCAAAGACAAACAGGCATCACTCCTGAGCAGGGCCATTAGGTAGGGATGAGGTTTTCTGGAAATCACATGCTCTGATGAAAGCCGCAGGAGACGCAAATTCAATCCTTGGGTCGGGAAGATCCCCGGTGGCAGCCCACTCCAGTATTATTGCCTGGAAAATTCCATGGACAGAGGAGCCTGGCAGGCAGACAGAGGAGCCTGGTGGGCTATAGTCCATGGGGAAGCAAAGAGTTGACATAACTGAGCACCCCCACATACATGTGCTCTGATGAAAGGTACAGCTATCAGCTTCAAACGCAGGTGCTGCAGATCGTCTGATATTTCAAGTCAGAAATCCAAAATGTGTTGTGAGGTCTTCTAAATTTCATAAGGGATACGTAATTTCCCAGGTGACTTGTTTTTAAGTTCTATGCGAGGTAAAAGGGAAAACGAGAACTACAAGTCAAATGGACCCATCACAGCCATTTTGCAAATTCTGGCCCAGCACTCATGAGAAGAGACAACATTTAAACTGATTACTGTATTTCAAACTGGAGGGCAGTAAAAGTTTCAGAGGAGCCCAGGGAAAGTCCTGAAGGAGTTCAGGAGAAAGGACTCCGACCCTGAGCCTTCACGAGCAAGGATCTTGTCTTCATTAGGGTTCCTAACTCTGGTTTCCAGTGCAGTGAATGTCCCATAAAAATCCTTAATAGATGTTGGAGTGAATAAATGAATGACGGAGCAAACAAAGGAGTGTGTGTCTCTACATATCCTCAAGAGAGAAAGAGGCCATGATCTAGTCCACAACTGAGCGACCACCCCAGCACCCACCAAGCATCACATTAACACCATCACACACTGTCCTCTGAGAGTTCTGTCAGCCCGGGTCACTCAGAACCTCCCCACTCTCCTCTCCTCTCAACTGCACCTCTAGTACAGAAAGCACGCATCAGTTTAGTATTGCTGAAGGCTACTCCCAAATCCAGCAGCAATAGCAGCGCAGAAGTGGCTAGAATTCATCTCTCACCATAGACGTGGGTCAGGTCCACCCCTGGTACACAGCAGCAGCTCCTACGGCTGCTGCTCCCCACACCCTCCACTGAGGGGAGCTGAGGCCGGGGAAGCACCATGCCCAGGGGTCTCCCTCCAGGAATTTTAAGCCCTTTTCCAGAACAATCCACGTTTTCATGCATCTTTTCCGTCACAATCGGTGGAGCACCTCCATGTGCATGCATGCATACTAAGTCATCTCAGTTGTGTCCAACTCCGTGCGACCCCATGGACTGTACACCCTGGCTCCTCTGTCCATGGGATTCTCCAGGCAAGAGTACTGGAGTGGGTTGCCAAGTCCTCCTCCAGAGGATCTGCCAGACCCAGGGATCGAACCCATGTCCCTATGTCTCCTGCATTGGCAGGTGGGTTCTTCACCACTAGCACCACCTGGGAAGCCCGGAGCAGCTCCATGGCAGCATGCAATCTTCCCCTGCCCTAACTGGCACCTACCCAGGAGGTTTCCTCACCCAGTGGGCCCACCTATTTGTTGTCTGCATCTGCTTCTCTAGAATGCTTCTGTACTGCCCACTAAGATTGAGTTTAAATCGGAGAGAATTCCTACATTCTGAGACCATCGACTGGCCTGGCTTTGGCGGGGGGGTGACTTCCCTGGTGGCTCAGACAGTAAATGTGTCCACCCACAATGTGGGAAACCCAGGTTTGATCCCTGGGTCGGGAAAATCCCCTAGAGAAGGAAACGGCAACCCACTCCCATACTCTTGCCTGGAAAATCCCATGGACAGACGGAGAAGCCTGGTAGGCCATAGTCCATGGGGTCGCAAAGAGTCGGACACGGCTTAGCGACTTCACTTTTCTTTCTTTAGAAGGTGGGCAGCCCCGAGTTAGGTTAGTAAATCCTGAATGGGTCTCCAGAATGCACCTTGCAACCTTCTTGTCTCCTGCTTTGCATTGAAAAAAAAAAAAAAAAAGTTTATTTCATTACATAATTGAAATTCTTTTCACTATTTGCTAAAGTAGCTGTTGGTGAATTAGTCAACTGCCTTCCTCCCCTTGTGCTCCCAGAAAATACCTACTCACCTTTTGCACTACCTGGCAAAACTCCAGCTTGGAGGAAGCCAGCCATCCACCGCCTGATCTCTGCCCTGGAGGGCTGAGCCTGAGAGCATCACACAGCAGACACAAACCTAGCCGGAGAATGCCAGCTTCTCCTTTTTCCACAGTTGGGGGCAGGCCTCTCCCTTCCGTCACAGGAATTAGAAGCGGTCACAAGGCACTTCCTCCAGTTCCTCCCCCGACATAGCCAGCCACAAGGACATGACCTGCCCCCTCTCCTTCCTCCTGCTGCAGAGAGGAATTCCTCCTTGCTTTCCGGAGTCTGCCTCCCACATCCTTCCTCTCCAACCGCTCCTTCACCGTGGCCACCTTCCCAACAGCCTGTGAACACGTCCTTCTCCATCTACACTACATAACGGACCTTTGATCTGGGGTCGCTGTTCGCCTGCTACACGCCTACTTTCCCTCCCTTCACCCCCAAATTCTGGCATCCCCCAAGCCTGCCGCCACCGTGCCTCACCTTCTAGTCCACACCCTGCTCTCTGGCCCCAGCCCCCATCAACCTCCGTGCCACCAAATCCAGCGCCCAGCCCCACTGGGCTTGCTTCATTGCAGCAGCCTCTGATTCAGCCACACTCAAGCCAGCTGGTCCTGCGGCTTTCTGGTGACAAATGCCTTTCTCTTTAGCCCTCTTGCCCCCATTTTTGCACTTTCCTTTTAACCTTTGATCTGCCCTGGGATCCCAGCCTGGTACCTCTCTTCACTTTTCACTGCACTCTGTCTCAAAGTAATTTAAGGAATTCTTGTGATCTGATTTGTCATCTGTATGCTGATAGCTTTTGAAAGACTTTTGTATTTATTTTTTCCTAAAAGTGAGATACACACAGGAAAACAAACAGTTCTGAAAGCTTACAAAGAAAACTCTCTGCTCCCTTCTGTGACTTTCACCCAGAGCCCCATGGATCAGAAGCACCCTTTTTATATATGAGGTTCATCTCCACCACTCAATAATATTATTTTATTTCCGATTCATGATTTATCACATTGAGACAATTTCCCAATGTAAAAGGTGAAATTAAGGTTCATTGAACATTGCCATCTCCTTTTCACTTTAGTATCCATATTTTTTCCCTTATCAGTTATCCTTGTAACTTTCAGTTCAGTTGCTCCCTTGTGTCTGACTCTTTGTGACCCTGTGGACTGCAGCACACCAGGCTTCCCTGTCCATCACCAACTCCCGGAACTTGCTCAAACTCATGTCCATCAAGTCGGTGATGCCATCCACCATCTCATCCTCTGTCGTCCCCTTCTCCTCCCGCCTTCAATCTTTCCCAGCATCAGGGTCTTTTCCAATGAGTCCTTCATGTCAGGTGGCCAAAGTATTGGAGCTTCAGCTTCAGCATCAGCCTTTCCTATGAATATTTCAGGATTGATTTCCTTTAGGATTGATTGGTTTGATCTCCTTGCAGTCCAAGGGACTCTCAAGAGTCTTCTCCAGCACCACAGTTCAAAAGCATCAATTCTTCAGTGTTCAGCTTTCTTTATGGTCCAACTCTCACATCCGTACGTGACTACTGGAAAAACCATAGCTCTGACTAGATGGACCATTGTCAGCAAAATAATGTCTCTGCTTTTTAATATGCTATCTATGTTGGTTATAGCTTTTCTTCTGATTCTAACTTTAAATAAGAATTAAATCTCTAATTTTTTTTCCCATCGACCTTCAACAAGTATTTCTTCACGGCTGCCTCAGGGCTGACTCCTGCATCCTCCAAAGTTTCCCATTTTGCACTGTGTCTCCCAGGACGCAGAACCTTGGTAAAAACTTGCCACTATGCAGCTTGTCCTGCCAGAGAGACAGGGAAACGAGACAGCATGTGGCGAGGAGGAGGGAAGCATGACCGAGAAGTTCTCAGCTGCTCACTCGGCTGGCCGCTGGGCCCCACCTGGATATCCCCACGGCCCCTCCAGAGGGGAAGTGTACCAGCCAGGCCCATCTCCGGTCAGGGACCGTCCCATGGGGTCACTCCACTGTTGCAGGGGTGTGTTTATTTGTGCTGAGAAGTTCCTCATAGCTACAAGAAACGCTGGGGTGGGAGGCAAAGTGCCCTCAGCTGTTCGCTGGGTGTCCTGAGGGATATGGGTGGCAGCACGTCTCTTTGTAACAGCAGCAGCAGCAGCCTGAGCCTGGCTCCATAACCATGTAGACAGTGCCAGTCGGGCTGGGGGTGGCGTCTAAACGGAATGCTCATGCAATAGCTGTTTTGTTCTGTGCATGCTAAGTCACTTCAGTCGTGTCTGACTCTTTGTGACCCGGTGGACTGCAGCCTGTCATGCTCCTCTGTCCATGGGATTCTCCAGACAAGAATACCAAAGTGAGTTGCCATGCCCTTCTCCAGGGGATTTTCTAACCCAGGGTTCAAACCCACCTCTCTTAAGTCTCCTACACTGGCAGGGGGATTCTTTACCACTAGCGTCACCTGGGAAGCACCTCTAGGATATTGTTTTATGCATCTTTTATTGTCTTATTTTTCTCATTCAGATTTTTAGCAGCTGAGAACTTTTTTCTAGCCTCTTTTTATACCTTTCCTGTTCTTGTTTTAAGGCTGTAATACTTCTCTTAAGATCCATTAGAATATGACTTAAACCTGTCAATCACAATTGGCACTTGCTATGGGTACTTCCCATCTATGTCTATAAGGATTAAATCATGTACTGCTTCAGCTGCTGACCTTCCACTCCCCCTGGAGGAGCTCAGGGGGAGAGCATAAATGAGGCATTCTGAGCTCCAGGAAAAGTGGCAGGACAGGTCCTTAGACAGATATTCTCAGGGGCTGATTCCATGAGCCCAATTCTTGTATCTCCTCACATCTTGAAAAGCACTAAAATCCTTCATGGGGATGATTGTTCCTCACTACTAGCGGAAGTTTCACAATACCAGCAGACATTTCCTACAAAAAAATGTGTACTTGATTGCATGTTGTTGTTCAGTCACTAAGTAGTGTCCGACTCTTTGTGACCTCAGAACTGCAGCACGCCAGGCTTCCCTGTCCTTCACCATCTCCCAGAGTTTGTGCAAACTTGTGTCCATTGAGTCAGGGATGCCATCCAACCTTCTCATCCTCTGTTACCCTCTTCTCTTCTTGCCCTCAATCTTTCCTAGCATCAGGGTCTTTTCCAATGAGTTGGCTCTTCACATCAGGTGGCCAAAGAATTAGAGCTTCAGCATCAGTGCTTCCAATGAATATTCAGGGTTGATTTCCTTTCTGATTGACTGGTTTGATCTCCTTGCAGTCCAAGGGACTCTCATGAGTATTCTTCAGCACCACAGTTCGAAAGTATCAGTTCTTTGGTGCTCAGCTTTATTCATGGTCCAACTCTCACATCCATACATGACCACTGGAAGAACCACAGCTTTGACTATATGGACCTTTGTCTGCAAAGTGATGTCTCTGCTTTTTAATACACTCTTTAGGTTTGTCATAGCCTTTCTTCCAAGGAGCAAGTGTCTTAATTTCGTGGCTGTAGTCACCATCTGAAGTGATTTTGGAGACCCACAAAATAATATCTGTCACTGTTGCGACTCTTTCCCCATCTATTTGCCGTGAAGTGATGGGACTAGAGGCCATGACTTTAGTTGTTGAATGTTGAGTTTTAAGTCAGTTTTTTCACCTTCATCAAGAGGTTTTATAGTTCCTTCTCACTTACTGCCATTAGAGTGGTATTATCTGCATATTTGAGGTGGTCGATATTTCTCCTGGCAATCTTGATTCCAGCTTGTGCTTCATCCAGCTCAGCATTCCGCATGATGTACTCTGCATATAAGTTAAATAAGTAGGGTGACAACAATCTGTTGTTCCATGTCCAGTTCTAACTGTTGCTTCATGACCTGTATACAGGTTTCTGTCTGATAACAGTAAGGTGGTCTGGTACTACCATCACTTGAAAAATTTCCTTCATTTGTTGTGATTCCATGTACTCCCCTTTTACCAAAATCACATATATACTGTCTGTCCCTCCCTCCCTCTTTGGAACAGTTTCTCAGAGCTATCTGAGGTGCTGTCTCCCAAGCTACAGTCCTCATATTGACCCAAACAAAACTTAACTCACAACTCTCATTTGTTCATTTATTTTGTCAGCAGGTCTTCAAAGTTGTCTTCCACAGGAGGCAATCTGTATAGTGATTAAGAGAATGGACTCTAGAACCAAGCAGTTTGGGTTTGAATCTCAGCTCTTTCATGATTTTGTGTCCTTGGGGAACATTCCTGTGTTTCAGGTTTGTCTTTTTTTGTTTGTCTGTTTTCATTTCTTTCTTTTTTTCCCTTCAAGGAAATAAAAAATGTTTATTATACAAAAATTCACTAAATCCCAAATTATCAATTTGTTAAATTTGTAAAAAGTGTTAACTTGTTTTATAATTCTAAAAAGAAAATTTTACATTTTGGGGACTCATACTAACTTACATCCGGGTTCTAAAAGTTGTAAAGTTGGGGTTTACAGAATGTCACTCTAACATTGTTCCAATGAATTTTGCCAAAAAAGTGCCATTAATATGCCATAAAATCTTCTAAATGATTTGTGCTTAAGTGAGTAATGTTTGTAACATAAACTTATTTAAATAGCTTTTACCTCTCTAATACACCAACCTGTAAACCAACTGCCCTGTTTGTATAAATAAGAAATACTAATGGCAGTGTCAGCAGGGAATGTAATATCTATCAATTCACATGCAATGTAATGAATAATCAATTGATTAGGCTAGTGATATTTACAGAATGTGATTGTCACTATGCTTCCCAGAATAACTGAATATTAGCATTCTCATCAACTGTATGCCAAGTTCATTATCTCATAATCTTTTCTATTCTCTTTGTCCACAGATTGGAATAGCCTTGTGTGGAATATGAACAAGTGGCCTAGAACTTGAATGTCCTGCATCTTTGGGCCATTGTTTCAAAACTTTGATAAGTTTTGTAAAGCTTAGAGGACCTCATTAACATGTTTTCACTGTTTTCTTGCTTTTCTTATAATTTTTACAGTCTTTTTTGTTCTTTTTATTTTCATTTGCCTGTCTATAAGAATTTTCAATTCAAGTTTATGTAGATCTCTTTCCTGAAACTTGAAAATTTCATCAGCAGCAGTTTTTCTTTTTTCTGCCTTGTCTGAATCTTCACTTAATTGTTTTTCAAGCATCAAAAATTCTTCTTTTCAATTCTTCTTGGTGTAACTCAATAATAGTAATCTTTGTCTAACTAGCATGGGTGGTCTTCTGTTACTTCTGCTCTTTCTCTTCCTCTTCCTCTTTACTTCTTTTAAATATAATGAACATATCTCATTGACAATTGGATACTTTTCTATTTTTCTTAAGCTTCAACTAACAATTTCTGATTCTTCTTTGTTTCTGTTTTTTCTTTCATCATTATCACCAGTGAGAAGAAGCATCATTATATTCTGTCTTTAACTTGAAAGTTTCCCCCTTTTCTGTTACTTTTAGTTTTCCAATTCTTAATAGATTGTTTTCTTTTTTTCTACAATAAGGAATTTTTATATAATTTCTCACTTTGTTGCATTTAATCCTGTGTTCTTCCAAGATATGGTTCTAGAAATTCCCCCATAAATGTTGTCTTTCCTTTATATTTGTTTCTCACTTTTACAAAGGTCTGATGAGCATAATAATTAAGGGCCCTCTTTGCCCTCCTGTTGGCTGAAAAAAAATTTCAGAATCTACTGTTTCTTCTGGAAGCATGCATGATGATACTTTATCTGCCTGAAGTTTGCTTGACATTGTTCTAAAAACTCTCTGCTTTTGAATGACCCAAAGTCCATGTGTTATTTATTTGGATATGGCACTCAACTCTATTTTAGTTGTTTTCTTCAATAAGCTCTTTGTATTTTAGTCTCTGCTCTTATCTAAAAGTGCTTGTTGCATTTTCCTTTTTTTTCCTATTATCTCTCTGAGCTTTCAACAAAATCGAGTCTAAGGGGTGCTTGTTTCAATAGCTGCTGAAGTCTCTTCACAAAATTATATATTTTGGCCAGGACTTTTGCTCTTTCTGTTTTTCCTGTTGATGATTTATTTTTAAATTCTTTCACCACATTTTGTTCAGTCTCTCTTTTTTGGTGGCAGAAATAACTTTATCTTTTTCTATTAATAATTTGATTTTTTAAAATTTTCTGCTGCATGTCTGGTTTTTGCTTTTCAATCCAAGTAGGTTTCTGCTTTCATATTTAAAGGTGAAAAGGTTGAATTCCATCCAGAGTACTAAAGCAGTCATCATTCTGTGTCATGACTGTCATGAACGCAGCCGTCTTTTCTGGTAGAGTAACTGGGGCCACATTGGACACATAGCTGAGGCTGTCACACAGGGGGCACAACAGAACCAGCAGACGGTCCCGTGCATGCACACCTGGTACGATGGGTGTGTCAGAGGGAGAGGGAGAGCTGTGCCTGAGTTTTGTCATTCACCAAGAGAAGCAGGAAGACGCTGAGCCCACTTTCTTCCATAGGTAAATGAAAACTACAGTGACATATGGAGAAACTGTTGATGAGAATGATCTGACACTTTCCAAACTCAAGATATAAAGAAGGCACCATTATGAGATGTCTAAGAGAGATGGAGACATTCTATATGGTCAAGACCCACATTCCCAGGTAAGTGACCTATGTGGGGATAACTATAGTTTCAGAGGTTCCCCCCAGGGAACAAGGAGTACAAACCCCACAACAGACTCCCTAGAATATCTGGCTTTGAAGACCAGAAAGAGTTGCATATGGAAAGCCAGAGGGCTGTGGGAAACAAACTCCACTCTTAAAGGGTACACACCAAATCTTTAATGCTCTCAGGAAAGAAATGGTAATTTGAAAGAACGCTGGGTCAGACTCATCTGCTGTTTTGGAGAGCCTGAGAGAGACATAGGGAATAACCCCCATCTCCCCAACCAGGAATATAAACATGGCCACAACCATATTCGGGGGCTTTTTCTCCCATGAGGAAGCAGGTACGGCCAAGTCCCATTCGGAGTCTTCCCTTTAGCCTGTGAGCACTAGGGGCTCACCGCCCACCCAGGACAGCAATAGGCCTGGCATTCCCCAGGCCACACAGCCCTCTGCACCAGAGAAGGCAACACCTCCCGGCAAGAGAGTCTCAAAAGAAGCAAAGAAAAGCAACTAGTTACTTGCAAGACAAGTTCCATAACACCATCAGTTAATATTTCAGTACAAATTCTGTAGGTCAGAAGGAGTGGTGCAATATTTGTAAGGTGATTAGTACAACCAAGAATATTCTACTTAGCAAGGCTGTTATTCAGATTTAAAGGAGAAATAAAGATTTCTATAGACAAGGAAAAGCTGAAAGAGTTCAGAATTACTAAACCAGCTTTAGAGAAATGTTAAAGGTACTTCTTTAAGTGGAAAAGAAAAGACCATAACTAGAAATATTAAAATTACAAGAGGAAAATCTCATTGGTAAAGGTGAACATACAAAAAGGTGTAGTACAAGAACTTAAATAGCCAGTAGGAAGGTTAAAAGACAAGAGTAGTAATATCATCTATATCCAAAATGAATAGTTAAGGATAATACAAAGCAAAAAGTTATGAAATATGACATCAAAAACATTAAAAATGGCCGGGATGAGTAAAACTTCAGGGTTTGTGGCAATGTGTTTGACCTTAAGAGCTCATCAACTGAAAATAATCTTTCATATATTTATACTAATGTTTATATATGAACCTCATGGTAATCACAGACCAAAAATCTGTAATCAATACACACAAGACAAAGAGAAAGGATTCCAAATATAGCACTAAAGATAGTCGTAAGGAAAAAGAGCAAAAGAAGGAACAATAAGTTACAGAAATAGTTACCATTTTGGCAACAAGTATATATCTACCAATTATTACTTTAAATAAAAATGAACTAAATACTTCAATCCAAAGACTTATAGTGACTAAATGGATACAAAAACAAGATCCATATATATGCTGGCTACAAGAGACTTACTTCAGATCTAATGACATACACAGACTGCAAGTGAGGTTTTCAAAAGACATTCCAAGCAAATGGAAATGAGGAGAAAGGTGGACTATCTACACTTACACTTGATAAGACAAATGGTAAAACAAAGACTATAATAAGAAACAAATAAGGACATTACATAATAACTAAGGGATCAATCTAAGAAGGCATAGCAAGTGCAAATATATGGGCATCCAACACAGGAACACCTATGTAGATAAAGTAAATTTAACAGGTATGAAGGGAGAAATGATCAGTAATACAATAGTATTAGGGGATTTTAATTTTGCTTATTTACTATCCAATATACCAATGACAGATCATCCAGAAAATCCAAAAGGAAACACACTGGTCTTAAATGACACATTAGACCAGATTGAATGAATAGATATTAGGCTGGCCACAAAGCTATAACATCCTGTAGAAAAACCCAAATGAACTTTTTGACCACCCCAATGTATACAGAATATTTCACCCCAAAACAGCATAGTGCCATGCTGTGCTTAGCTGCTCAGTCGTGTCCAACTCTTTACGACCCCATGGACTACAGATTTTCAGGCTTCTCTGTTCATGGAGATTCTCCAGGCAGGAATATTGGAGGGGGCTGCCATGCCCTCCTCCAGGGGATCTTCCCAACCCACAGATCAAACTCAGGCCTCCCACATTGCAGGCAGATTCTTTACCATCTGAGCCACCAGGGAAGCCCAAGAATGCTGGAGTGGGTAATCTATCCCTTCTTCAGGGGAACTTCTCTACCCAGGAATCAAACCAGGATCTCCTGCATTGCAGATGGATTCTTTACCAGCTGAGTTACCAGAGAAGCCTAAACAGTGGAGTACATTCTTTTAAAGTGTACATGGGTCATTCTCCAGGATAGATCATGTGCTAGGCCACAAAACGAGCCTCTGTGAATTTAAGAAAATTGAAATCATATCAAGCATCCTTTTCAGTAGTGACATTAAGAGACTCAAAATAAACCATAAGAAAAAAACTACAAAGAACACAAATATGTGGAGGCTAAACAATATGCTACTAAATAGGTCACTGAGGAAATTTTTAAAAATATTATATCTGGAGACAAATGAAAATGAAAACACAATGATTTCCAAGTCTATAGGATAGAGTAAAAGGAGCTTTATGAGAAAAGTTAATAGTGATAAAAATTTACCTCAGTGAAAGTGAAAGGAACCCAGTCATGTCTGACTCTTTGCAACCCCATGGACTATACAGTCCATGGAATTCTCCAGGCCAGAATACTGGAGTGGGTAGCCTTTCCCTTCTCCAGGGGATTTTCCCAACCCAGGGATCAAACCCAGGTCTCCCACATTGCAGGCAAATTCTTTACCAACTGAGCTATGAGGGAACCCCCAAATTTACCTCAGTAAGCAAGACAAATCTCAAATAAACAGCCTAACCTTATACCTAAAGGAACTGGAAAAACAAACAAAACCCAAAGTTAGTAGAAGGAAAGAAGTAATAAAGATTCAAACAGAATAAGTGAAATAGACCAAAAAGGCAATAGAAAAAAATCAATGAAATTGTGAACTGGCCCTTTGAAAAGACAAAAACTTTAGCAAGTTTCATGAAGAAAAGAAATGAGAGGGCCCAAATACACTCAGAAATGAAACAGAAGAAACCACACTGACACCACAGAAATACAAAAGATTAAGAGATTACCATGAAAAATAATATACTGGTAAAATGAACAATCTAGAAGAAATGGACAAATTTGTAGAAATTTACAATCTCATAAGACTGAATCAGGAACATTAGAAAATATGAGACTGATTTCCAATAATGAAATCAAATCAGAAAAGCAAAACAAGAAATTTCCACTCTCAACAAACAAAAGTCCAGAATTAGCTTCACAGGTGAATCTAGCAAGCATTTAAACTATTCCATAAAATTAAAGTGAAAGAAACACTTTCAAACTCATCCTACTCATCCTACCAAAACCAAAGACCACAAAAAAAAAAAGAAAAGAAAGAAATCTATAGGCCAATATCCCTGATAAACATAAATGCAACAAAATTCTCAACAAAATATTAGCAAACCAAATTCAACAGTATATTAAAAGGATCCTACTACACAATCAAGTGAGATTTATCCCAGAAATGAAAAGATTGTTCAATACCCACAAATCAATCAATGAGATACATCATGTTAACAAATTGAAGGATAAAAATCATATGACCATCTCAATAGATGCAGAAAAAGCTTCTCAAAAACTTGAATACCCATTTATGTTTAATAATAAACCTACAGCCAACATGATACTCAGTGGTGAAAAACTGAAGATCTCAAAGATCAGGAACAAGACAAGGATGCTTACTTTCACCACTCTTTTTCAACTTAGTACTGGAAGTCCTAGTCATACCAATTAGTCAAGAAAAGGAAAATAAATCAAAGTTGGAAAGGAAGAAATAAAACTGTCGCTGTTCACACAGTGGCAAGATACTATATTTAGAAAATCCTTAAAATGTCACCAAAAACTATTAGAAATAATGTATCAATTAAGTTTCTGGATACAAAATTAATAAATATAAATCTGTTGCATTTCTTTAGAGTAAAACTGAAGCAGAGAGAGAAATTTTTTTTTAATTCCTATTTGCTAGTGTATCAAAAATAATAAAATACCTGGGAATATACCTAACCAGGGCAGTAAAAGACTTGTACTTGGAAAAATATGAGATTCTGATGACAGAAATTGAGGACAACATAAATAAATGGAAAGATATACCATGTTCATGGACTAGAAGAATTAATATTATTAAAATGACCATACTACCCAAGGCAATCTACATATTCAATACAATCCTTATCAAAATATTAATAACGGTGGCATTTTTCATAAAAATAGAACAAATAACTCTAAAATTTGTATAGAAACATATGTGTGCATGCCTGTGTGGAAAGTTGCTTAAGTCATGTTTGATGCTTTGTGACCCTATGGACTGTAGCCTGGAAGGCTCCTCTGTCCATGGGATTCTCCAGGCAAGAACATTGGAGTGGGTTTCCATGCCTTTCTCCAGGGGATCTTCCTGACCCAGCAATTGAAACTGCATCTCCTGTGGCTCCTGAACTGCAGGCAGACTCTTTACCACTGAGCCACTGGAGAAGCTCCACATAGAAACACAAAAATCCCAAATAGCCAAAGTAAACTTAAGAAAGGACAAAGCTGGAGATACCATGCTCCCTAATTTCAAACTACACTAAAAAGCTACAATAATAAAAGCTCAGTGATACTGGTGCAAGAACAGACACATAAAACAATGGAAGGGAATAGAGATTCCAGAAGTAAATTCATGCTGATATGGACAATTAATCTCTGACAAAGGAGGCAAGAGTATACAACAGGGTAAAGACAATCTCTTCAAAAAATAATATTGGGAAAACCAGACAGCTATATGCAAAAGAATAAAATCAGACTACTTTCTCACATCATTTACAAATGTAAACTCAAAATGGATTAAAAACTTAAATGTAAGTCCTGAAACCACGAAGCTCATAGAAGAAAACATAAGCAGTGTTCTCTTTGACATCAGTCTTAGCAGTATGTTTTTGGGTATATCTCTTCAGGCAAGGGAAACAAAAGCAAAAATTAACAAATGGGACTACATTAAGTCTAAAAGATTTTGCACAAGGAAGGAAAACTATCAACAAAGCAAAAAAGCAGCCTATGAATGGAAGAAGATATTTGTAAATTATATACCCAGTAAGGGATTAATATGCAAAATATACAAAAAACTCATACAACTCAACACACACACAAAAAAAAACATCAAAAACAACAGCAAAAACAGTCAAAAAATGGGCAGATGACCTGAAGAGGCTATTTTCCAAAGGAGACACATAGGTGACCAACAGACATATAAAAAGATGCTCATCATCACTAACAATCAGGGAGATGCAAATCAAAACCACAAAGATATATCAACTCACACCTGCCACGATGGTTATCATCAAAAAGACCACAAATTACAAGTGTTGGCAAGAATATAAAGAACAGAGAAGCTTCGTGCACTGTTGAGATTGTTAACTGGTGCGACTGAAATGAAACACAGTATGGAGGCTCCAGGAAATGTTAAAAATACGACGGCCATTGTTGTTGTTGTTCAGTTGCTAAGCCGTGCCCAGCTCTTTGTGACCCCATGGACTGCAGCAAGCCAGGCTCCTTCGTCCTCCACTATCTCCTGGACTTTGTTCATATTCTTGTCCATTGAGTTGGTGATGCTATCTAATCCTCTCATCCTCTGCCACTCCCCTTCTCCTTTTGGTGTCAATCTTTCCCAGTATCAGTCCTTTCCAAAGAGTCAGCTCTTGGCATCAGGGGGCCAAACTATTGGAGCTTCAGCTTCAACATCAGTCCTTCCAATGAATATTTAGGGTTGATTTCTTTTAGGTTTGACTGGATTGATCAACTGCCACTTCTGGATATTTATAGGAAGAAAACAAAACTAATTTGAAAAGATATATATACTTCAATGTTCATTGCAGCACTATTTACAATAGCCAAGGTATGGAAGTAACCAAAGTGTGCATTAATAGACAAATGGACAAAAAAGATGCAGTTTGTGTGTGTGTGTGTGTGTGTGTGTGTGTGTGTATCCTCATCCTGAGATGTATAGTCATGCTTTAAAAAGGCTTGGTCACTAGAGTTCCATCTGCTGTTGTGTGGATGGGATGAGAAGCGCTTTGACTGAGAGTTCTGTACACATTGGTGACCAGGCACATTCACTGTGAGCCTTCACTTGTGGAGCTGGTGAGCTGGAGGGGAATGTCAGAATGTGGATCCCCAAATACGGTTGGCTTTCATACACATCAAATCCCTTTTCATAGATTTTCAGTTAATATGGCATTAAAGTCATGGTAATAATATCCTAAAGTGGTGGGTACTGTGAGCAGAACGTACAAAATACAAATAAAATCTTTACAGAAGTTCTGTAGTAGGTAAAAGAGAAAAATCAATGGCTTGACTACACGTAAAATGTTTTTTACCATTTTGAAATAATGTCCTAATATTTTTGGAAAGTGTCTTGCAGTTGAACTCTCTTCAATGGGGACTAATTATATCTCTGTGATTATTTTTTCCAAAATTCTAAAATCACTTGTGATTTACTATATATCCTTTAATCTTATTGATTCAAAAGCAGGACAATAGCCTTTAAACCCTTTTCCCTAAGCTAATGATGTACGTCTGGGCCATTTGCAAACTGTCAAAGCCAGGAGAGGAGAATGAGGAAACATAAAATAAATATTTGTCATTAAGCAAGCCTTATGACCCAAGAGTGAAGTAAGAACTTGCTGTTCCAGTCTTACGATGTGGTCAGTAGTTTTGTGTATTTCTGTACTGAGTTAGATTGCATAACTTCCTGGGATGTCATTTGTTCTTTCCTCCTTGCTTATATTAGAACTTCCCTTCTAAGGCTCTGCCAAGCCAGTTTCCTTTAGACCAATTTATAATCAAGTACTTCTATTAATACTAAAGGTTCATGAAAAAAGCACTGAATTTGAAACCAGGGTAAATTTCTAAGTCCAACTTCCCTTCTAATCTGACTTTAGAAACCAGTGTTCACACGAAGTCTTTATTTCCTGAGCAATTCATATTCATGGAAGAAAGAAAGATTTTCCTTACAAGTAATGAGTTTCCTTCCACTGAAAGTGTCCAGAAGATGCTTGAAAAACTACTTCTTAAGACACTTGCGAATATTTGTGTTTAAAGAAGATTGAACTAAATGGTCCTGAAAAATCCTCTGAACCCTTCTGAAACCTAATGATTTTCTGCTCCAGTTCTAGGGAAAGAAAGGAGACGGAAGTGAAAGGGGAACTGAAGTAGCATATTTATCCACGTCTCGTGGATTTCAGCCTTGGTCTCTGGGGTCACTCCAGGCTGCACAAGGTAGAACTCCACTCTGACCTGGGTGCACACTTACTTGATATCTGTCCATTCTTTTCCAGCGTGTCATTAGACTTGTCCATAAGTCAAAGGCAGGCAAATGTGTATCATCTGTCGGAGGAGTGGCCAGTCAGTGCAAGTACAAGATTTATTTGCATTCTTAGTCTTCATTTTTAAAAAATCTATGGAAATTCAAAACTGTACTTTATCATATATCTATTTCTATATTTTAAATTATCAATCAGTGGGGATGAGGGGAGAGTGAAGAACTTGACCCAGTCCATCTAGGAAGACATTCCTTGGTTTCTTTTGCATGCACGGGGCCGCTATCTGGCTAGAAAGCTCAGGTCAATACCCTGGAACTGCTGTCTGGATTTAGATGTATTATCCATGATCTTCCTGCAGTCCTGGCCACCTACTTCCTCCCTCCAACACCCCAGGAGAGCCCCTGTGTCATTTCAATAGCTCCCTCTCAGTTCATTCATGCTTCTCTTCTCACTTGACTCACTGTTTACAATGACCTATTTTAGCAGAATTATTTCAGAAACTGTCTCAACTCAATCTGAATGTGCCTCACTGAATAATAAAACCCTTGTCCCTAAAAAAGGGCATTACATTTTGCTGCAATTCATGATATGCCTTCAGAGAAGAACTGTGCCTCTTATACAGTTTGTCAAGGACAGTTTCAAAATGTGTAACATCATCCATCTCACTGACAGCATCTCTAATGGTTTCAGTCTGTAGTCAGAGTTTTGCCAAACACAAGCTAAGATGCAGACCATCACACACCTGCTCCCTACCTGTGGTTTCAGATGTGTCATCTGCTGGAAAGACAACCAAGCTCAGGGAAAGAATTCATCCTTGAAGCATTTCTTTCCTAATTAAGACAACAGATGTTGCTTGAAGTCTATACCTGGGGAATGTATGACTTTGGGTTTTAAAAGTAAGAGAAATTCACAGGTCTGAATTCATAATAATAGCTTTTTTTTTTTTTTTTTTTTTTTGATCAGTGTAACCAGCCCGGGAGTGACTTATAACAGTCAAGAATTTGTGATGGTTGTCCTTTTCAGCAATTTAAAGGCATGTTCTAAAAGTCAGTTATTGTTTAGATTTCACTGCTCCCCAGCTGGGTGTCTGGTCTCCCTCACGTGGCAGGAAGCTGCACGGAGCTGGTCTGGCTCAAACAGGCTCAAGGGACCAGGGCAGCTGGCAGGAAGTGGCTCTTAAGGCCTCCGGGGCTGCAGAAAGGCAAAGAATGAACAATAGGGTCAAAGGTCACAGTCAGAAATGCCCGCCTAAATTGATCAATAGGCAAGGAGAGCCTGAGGCAGGAACAGTTCTGTGGGGCAAGCCTGTGGGTCAGAGTCTGTGACTGAGGAGCAGGACCCACTGCAGGAAGGGTCAAGCAAGAACACAGTTCTGGCACACAGCCAAAAGATGAGCTGGCATCCCTTGGGATGAGCAAGGCCAGAGCAGCGGGACACCCCCGACCCACTGAAGCTTCAGCTTCTCTCTGGGCACCACTCCCCTCGCCTATAAGGATGTGGCAGAGATCAAATTCAGTCCTGTATGTGGAGTCCAACTGTCATTATTATAATTGTTAAAATTGCAATATGTGATATAATGGAGAAATACATGGACAGATAACTTAAAACACAGGATAAAACCGCTGCAAGATGAGCATATTTTCTTTTTTTTGTGGCAGAACAAAATAGAACAAAACATTTTGGGGTATTCTTTCTTTAAATGTAGTCTGCTCTTGTTACTTCCTAACCAAAGTGTTTAATTAGCCTCTGTAACTGCCAAACATTTGTGATAGTTGTAATCTGTGAACAAATTATTGACTGTTACTATAGCAAATTCTGGTAAATTCACATATCAAAGTTTATATACATAGAAAAATCCCACCAGGAAAGAATTAGATTTTTTTAAAACCTCAAGTCTCAAATTACCCAGCTATTTTGACAGTTTCAGTGTCTTTATTCAATATTTTATGATAATACTACTTAAGATAAAATGTAAAAGCTAATTTATAGCGGTGTCTCTGATTTATTACCAGGTTGAAGCATGTCAGTGAATACAACTATGCCTTAAAGTAAAGAGACTTCACAATTTTCTCCCAGACTCCTAGTCAAACAACTTCTACTAAACAATTTATATGAAAAATGGGGCCTTTAATTTTACAAGACTCAACTTTATTTTCCTATAATCCCTCCTTTAGTTTCATTCTTCAATTCAATTTAGTACCTGCTATGTTATGTACTAAGTAATAAATTTGGAACACTGTGCCCAATTATAATTCACTTTAACACCGTCACATTTGAGGAAACTTAATGCTGAAAATTCAGACTTTGTTCTCAGACTCAATTATTCACTTATCATCCTCTACTCAACAGAAAAGTAGTTAATCATCTGCCAAACTGATGCTCTGTTTTTCAGTTTTCTAATTGCCTCTCTCCAACCTGATTTTGTCCTCTTCTAAATTTATTACATTACATCATTCAGAAAGGACTCTGGGGAAGTACCTACATATATAATTACTTAATCTTATTTTTTGGTTTGGGGAGAGGGGGTTTAAGGGGCTGTTTCTAATGCTTTATTTACAATTACATTTAGCTATTTACCAATACAATTAGTAAAATAAAGCATAGGACTGTTATCCATAAATATCTATAGATTGTTATCTATAAATTCAGAGCCCTTGGGCAGTGATAAATGAATATGAAGGGCTTCCCAGGCGTTAGTGGTAAAGAAAGTGGCAAAGAACTCGCCTGCTGATGCAGGAAACATAAGAGACATGGGTTCGATCCCTGAGTGGGGAAGATCTCCTGAGGCGGGCATGGCAACCTACTCCAGTATTCTGGCCTGGAGAATCCCCCGGATAGACGAACCACAGGGTCTCAAAGAGTCAGACACGGCTGAAGTGACTTAGTAGGCATGCGCGCAGATAAGTATTATTTCCGAGGCTTAAGGGGATTCTTATAAGTAAGTGGATTTCAAGGATTATTAAAGGGCAAACAAATGACGTGGGATTTTACATTGGGAGCAGTTCTTGTTACAGGAGCATCGGAGATGTTTTCAGTAGCGAAGGTGAAGAGGATGCTATAACCAGGTCAAGGAAGAGACAGCAGAGCTGCGCGTGAACCGGAGGAGCACAGGCTCGTTCCGCATCCCGAGCTCCTGCGGGGCCCTGCGTGGGGCAGGAGGTTCAGCCGCAGCGGTACCGCGGAAAGAAAGACGTCTTTGGTGACAGCATTTTGGTGGGAGGGAAAAGGAGAAAACAGGGAAAAGATTAAGGACGGGGAGACCAGATGGTGATAGTATTGAGCCAAAACCCAAAATGTCACGGACTCAAATGTGAGCCATAAAGACCTAGTAGAATGGAAAAGTAATAGCACAGGGGAAGAAATAGAATTTATTTACACCCTTTTAATGTACTTACATTTCATTTCATCTAGAAAGTATTGGAGATGAATTATTCGAAAAAAAGAAGGAGAACGTATTACAATAAGATTCATGAAACCAAGAGAGAGGGGGAAAGACACACAGGGGTCAACAGAGCTGCCATGTTCGAGCATAAGACCTGGAGCTTCCTTCTAGCCATGACTGAACAGGGAAATTTATAAATCACAAAATAGTCACTAACTATTACCCTCTGAAATAATTGCCTTCAGGTATTTGGGGGATAAGATGACAAATGGTTGGAGACATAACTCCAGTGTGACAATAGAGAAAATAAAATATCATTAATAATAACCTCAGGCTTCCCTGGTGGCTCAGATGATTAAGAATCTGCTTGCAATGCAGGAGACCCGAGTTTGGTCTCTGGGTTGGGAAGACCCCATGGAGAAGGGAATGGCTATCTGCGCCAGTATTCTTGCCTGGAGAATCCCACGGACAGAGGAGCCTGATGGGCTACAATCCACAGGGTCACAAGGAGTTGGACATGACCAAGCGACGAACAGAATAATAACCTCGCTACTGGCTTCACACCAAATCGATAAATTTTCTTGACTAGCTTTGAGAGCAGCCTAAGATAAAAACCCATGGCCAACAATTAAAAGACAGTCCTACAGACGTGATGACAAAACTGTCGTGGTCCAGATGGGTAGCCTTCGTGTGATCTGATTGATCTGAGGATATTGGTACATATTTAATGCTGGTCCTGGGACATATCTGTGAACACAACAGTCATATGCCTTCACAAAACTTACATTTTGGCAGAGGAATCAGAAAGTAAAGTAAAAAAAGATAGAGAAATGAAGTGATTACAAACTGTGATGCTAAGAATAAAATGAGCACTGCTATTCAGAGTTGAGAGGTGGAGAGGTACCCTCTTCGCTTCACTCTAGTGTCAGAGAAGGGTTTTCTGAGGAAATAACACAGAAGGAGAATTTGTGGTATATAGAGTAGAAAATGATGTGTGATCAGGACATCCTGTCCTCACTCCTCTCCCAGATTTTCCATGTGCATCACTGAAGCAGGGTGTTTACGGCTGTGTGGTCTTGGCAGTTGACCTGCAGGGCAGGCGTTCCATGTGGCTAATTAAGGACATTTTGTAGATTTGAGAAACCAACAAGCTGGTGATCAGGTTAATATCCTATTATAAAAATTAATACCCTTAATCAACATGTTGGGTCAAGTGAAATTTACAGACATGCTCTGGGCTGAATTGTGTGCCCACCAATTCATATTTGAAGCCTGAGGCCACAATGTGGTGTTCGGAGATGTGGCTTTCGGTAGGTAATCAGGTTCAGATGAGGTCATGAGAGTGGGGCCCCGTGATGGCAAGGGTGCCCTCCTAAGAGAAGACCCCTCCCCCAGGACCCGTGTGAGGACACCGTGAGAAGGCAGCCACCCACAAGCCAGGAATCAGGGAACGGAATCCACAGCGCCTTGCACCTTGGTCCTTGACTTCCCAGCCTCCAGGACTGAGAGGAATAAACTTCTGCCAAGTCACTCAGTCTGTGGTGTTTTGTT
Organism: Muntiacus reevesi; assembly: GCF_963930625.1. Taxonomy (NCBI): domain Eukaryota; kingdom Metazoa; phylum Chordata; class Mammalia; order Artiodactyla; family Cervidae; genus Muntiacus; species Muntiacus reevesi. The sequence continues at coordinate 9,679,856 of NC_089267.1, read as the reverse complement.
ATGAGCCAGAGCTCGCTCATTCAAAGATGGGGCTGAAGAAATAGTAGAATTTAGAGAGCAGAGTCATAAGATAGGAAATAAACACAGACGTGCATTCCAAGTGCCTGCTCTAACTCCTAATTATGCTACAGAGAAAAGTGGAGTGAGTCCAAGTCTCTTCTTCACCCTCAGAGAGATCCTCTAGCTCTCAGAAGTGACTCCAAGCCTCCATGAATTGAGAAACCTGAGTCTCACAAGCCACCTAGGCTGCACAAAGAGTCCCGTTTACCTGTACACGGAGGGGTTAGCGCAAGCCCCCTGCATAAGAGCAGCTAACAGTTCTCCTTAGCTCAGTAATACAGAATGCAGCATTCTTCAATTGATTTCTTCTTATTGAAAAGAATTTGCATAAAAAATTAAGTGAAAACGAACACAAAGTAATTCTTATGATGATTTCAGTCCCAAACTCTCCAACCTCCTTCTCCCAAGGCTCCCAATGGTAAACAGTTTTTTTATGTATAACTCAAGATATACTTAAGGTACATACAGGTATTGATATCCATATTTAAATTTAAATGGCAGAGTTGCACTGATTGTATCCTATGACATCTTTTTTCCAATTCACATGCATCTTGGAGATCATATGAAACATTTTGTATACTTAATTTGTTATATTTAAACTATTCCCCCATCCATGCTTCTGTTTGTGTTCCCAGTCTTTGCTGTTACTAACAATGATGAAATCAACATCCTGTGTAAATGTGTTTGTGCACATGCATGCATATATCTGGAGAATACATTCCCAAATCAGAATGACTGTGTCAAAGTAGATGCGCATTTTAGACTTTAAAATTTTTAATTCTTCCATGTATCTCTCAATTCTATCACAAATTTTAACAATTATATTAATTTTGATATATCAGACTTCACATTTAAGCAGTTTCATATTGCCTTGCAAAGAGGAAACATCAATTTATACTCCCACCAAGGACACAAAATGCCTATGTGTCAAACTACACTGTAAATGTGTTACTGCAGTAATTCATAATAGCCTTAGGAGGAGGTAGGAGTACTGTTTCTTTCCAGTTTAAAACTGAGTTAACTGAGGCACAAGATGAAGCAGCTTAACAAAAGCGCCACAGAACTAAGAGATTAAAGTGAGAGCTGGGTTCAGCTGACCCGGCGCTTACCCATAATGCTCTGTGGACCCCAGAGTTTTCCTCCTGGCTCATACTGGAAGGTGATGACCTCGGCCAAGTTGTTTACCTCCCATTCATAATTTCTGCATAACTAACCCAGACAATGTAAGGAAAATTTCATGCATGAGGAGCTAAACACTAAGTTCTCTTCCTCCCTGTTGAGATAACCCATGAATCAAGGGGAAGAGTAAACAGAGGTTAGTAAACCTTAGCTATTCCTGTTGGAAATTAACGGAAATTAAAGAGGCAACAGTGACCCTTTTCAGTGTTAATGCTACAGCAACAAAGCCCACAGAAATGAGGGTGTGTGGCAGACCACCTCCCTTCTTACTCAGTATTCGATTCAGACTGCTTTCTCTTAGCCCAGCTTCTGCACAGTGCTGCATAAGATTCCCAGTCCCTAGAAACCAGTCATTTGAACCTGCCAGAATTGGTTTTCCCACCTATTCATGGAATTTCTCAAAGTTCTGTTTACTAGCAGCAGCCTTTGGCTGATGATAAACTGAGAGTAAGTGTAACCTATGAAGAGGAACAAAAGAAACACATTTCTCTTCAGCCACAGAGTACTACGATTCAGAATTCAGACGAAGCTTTTGTTAGAAAACGCCGCGGGAAGAAAGAGCCACCTCTAAGGACCAGTGGTGAAGGCCTTTATTGGGCGGTCGCTCTCGGGCAGAACTCCCGGGGAGGGGCGGGTGAGTGAGGAGACAAAGGGAGTCTGCGAGGAAGGAGAGGTGGGGAGAGGTTTTATATCAAGGCCAGGCGTCCAGGTCAGGTCCTTCTATATAAGGAAGAAAGCGCGGGCTACAGCGGCGGTGGGTGTCCAAGGGCTCTGTGCCCGTTCCTGGTAGTACCAGGCTGCAGGGGGGGGGGTCGGTCCCCGAAAGTTTAGCCAGCCTCCGGAACCTGTCTGCGGCACTTTTTCAGGGCAGGACTCAACACACCCGACCTTTCAGCTTTGTTCTCCTGAGTGAGCCTGCTCGTCAAAACATTGTCACTAACCCTATTTTTAAAACTGTGTTTATTTTTAACTGGAAGATAATTCCTTTACACTGTTGTGTTGGTTTCCGCCATACGTCAACACGAATCAGCAGCCATCGAGGCATACGTGTCCCTTCCTCCTGCACTTCCCTCCCACCTCCTGCCCTATCCCACTCCTCTGGGTTGTCACCGAGCACCGAGCTGGGCTCCCTGTGCTACACAGCCGCTTCCCATTAGCTAGCTATTTTACACGATATGTTACATGATAATGTATAACATCTCAATGATGTTCTTTCAGTTCGTCCCACCCTCTCCTTCCCCTGAAGTGTCCACTAGTCTGTTCTCTCTGTCTCAGTCTCTATTCCTGCCCTGTAAATAGGTTCATCAATAACATGTTTCTAGATTCCATATATATGCATTAACATACAATACTCATTTTTCACTTTCTTACTTACTGCACTCTGTATAACAGGCTCGAGGTTCCCCCACCTCACAGGAACTGATTCAAATTTGTTCCTTTTTATGGCTGAGTAATATTCCAGTGTGTGTGTGTGTGTGTGTGTGTGTGTGTGTGTGTGTGTGTACTGCAACTTCTTTATCCACTCATCTGTTGATGGACATCTAGGTTGCTCCCATGTCCTGGCTAGAGTCAGACATCCTGGAATGTGAAGTCAAGTGGGTCTTAGAAAACATCACTATGAACAAAGTTAGCAGAGGTGATGGAATTCCAGTTGAGCTATTTCAAATCCTAAAAGGTGATGCTGTAAAAGTGCTACACTCAATATGCCAGTGAATTTGGAAAACTCAGCAGTGGCCACTGGACTGGAAAAGGTCAGTTTTCATTCTAATCCCAAAGAAAGGCAATGCCAAAGAATATTCAAACTACCATACAACTGCCTTCATTTTACATGCTAGCAAGGTAATGATCAAAATCCTTCAAGCTAAGCTTCAACAATACATGAATTGAGAACTTCCAGATTTACAAACTCAATTTAGAAAAGGTAGAAGAATGATAGATCAGATTGCCAACATCCATTGGCTTCCCTGGTGGCTCAGAGGGTAAAGCGTCTGCCTGCAATGAGGGACACCCAGGTTTGACCCCTGGGTCAGGAAGATCCCCTGGAGAAGGAAATGGCAACCCACTCCAGTATTCTTGCCTGGAGAATCACATGGACAGAGGAGCCTGGTAGACTACAGTCTACAGGGTCGCAAAGAGTCAGACACAACTGAGCGACTTCACTCACTCACTCATTAGATCATAGAAAAAGCAAGAGAACACCAAAAAAAAAAAAAAAAATCTGCTTCATTGACTATGAGAAAATCTTTGTGTGGATCACAACAAACTGGAAAATTCTTAAAGAGATGGGCATACCAGGCCACCTTACCTGTCTCCTGAAAAACCTGTATGTGGGTTAGAAACTTACATGGACCAACAGATGGTTCAAAATTGGGAAAAGGAGTAAGACAAGGCTGTATTTTGTCACCCTATTTATTTGACTTATATGCAGAATACATCGTGTGAAATGCCAGACTAGATGAATCACAGACTGGAGTCAAAATTGCCAGGAGAAATGTCAACAAACTCAGTTATGTAGAAGATACCACTCTACTGGCAGAAAGTGAAGAAGAACTAAAGATCCTCTTGATGAGGGTGAAAGAGGAGAGTGAAATAGCTGGTTTAAAACTCAGCATCCAAAAGTCTAAGATCATGGCATCATCCCATCAATTCATGGCAAATAATTGGGGGAAAAGTGGAAACAATGACAGATTTAGTTTTCTTGGGCTCCAAAGTCACTGAGGACAATGAATGCAGTCATGAAATTAAAAGACGCTTGCTCCTGGAAAGGAAAGCTATGACAAACCTAGATAGCCCATTAAAAAGCAAAGCCATCACTTTGCTGACAAAGGTCTGTATAAGTCAAAATTATGGTATTTCCAGTAGTCATGTATGGATGTGAGAGTTGGACCATAAAGAAGGCTGAGCACTGCAGAACTGATGCTTTTGAACTGTGTTGCTAGAGAAGACTTGAGAGTCCCTTGGACAGCAAGAGAGGAAACCAGTCAATCCTAAAGGAAATCAACCCTGATTATTCATTTGAAGGACTGATGCCAAAGTTCAATATTTTAGCCACCTGAAGTGAAGAGCCAACCCATTGGAGAAGACCCTAATGCTGGGAAAGATTTAGGGCAAGAGGAGAAGGAGGGCAGCAGAAGATGAGATGGTTGGATGGCATCGCTAACTCAATGGACATGAGCTTGAGCAAACTCTGGGAGATAGTGAAGGACAGGGAATCCTGGCATCCTGCAGTACTTGGGGTTGCAAAGAGTCAGACGTGAAATAGCGATTGAACAACAACAAAGGCAGTTGAGTTAATATGGATTGAGCAACTCTTTTCTTGAGAGTGGGTCTCAGACTAAGTGATCCAAAGAGAGGTCCTCACTTCCCACAGGTCAATCTAGAAAGTGCAGCTCTAGATGCCCATCAGCAGAAGAATGGATAAGGAAGCTGTGGTACATACACACCATGGAATATTACTTAGCCATTAAAAAGAATTCATTTGAATCAGTTCTGATGAGATGGATGAAACTGGAGCCCATTATACAGAGTGAAGTAAGCCAGAAGGATAAAGACCATTACAGTATACTAACACATATATATGGAATTTAGAAAGATGGTAATGATAACCCTATATGCAAAACAGAAAAAGAGACACAGATGTACAGAACAGACTTTTGGACTCTATGGGAGAAGGTGAGGGTGGGATGTTTCGAGAGAACAGCATCAAAATATGTATATTATCTAGAATGAAACAGATCACCAGCCCAGGCTGGATGCATGAGACAAGTGCTCGGGCCTGGTGCACTGGGAAGACCCAGAGGGATCGGGTAGAGAGGGAGGTGGGAGGGGGGATCGGGATGGGGAATACATGTAAATCCATGGCTGATTCATGTCAACATATGACAAAAACCACTACAATATTGTAAAGTAATTAGCCTCCAACTAATAAAAATAAATGAAAAAGAAAAGAAAAGAAAGTGCAGCTCACCCACCCCCTGCTCTCTGCACAGAGGCTGCGATGGGAGCAGAGCAACACAGGCTGCAGTGACTCTGCCACCATCATTCTGGCTGGCCAATTCCTTGAGATCCACCCTATTCCCTTGTTTCTCCTCTAGGGACTGGAGTGGGACAAGGATTAGTAACCTGTGTTCCTCAAAACCACTAACCACCCATTCCAAGACAGCCCTGCATGACCTTCTCTTTAGGACCCACAGTCCAGAGACGGCACCCAGGGGCTGACCCATACACCCTTTCCTGCAAGCTAGTCCCCTGCCCACTGTGCAGGGTCCATATGCAGACTGATGCTGTGGCCTGTCCCTCCTCACCACTGAGTGATGAACAGAGCTTGATAAAGTAGGCTCAAATGGGTAGCAGGAGATTTAGACATGGCTGAGTTGACATAAAGGTATTGATATGACTCAGAAAGCTTACCACTACATAAAAATGTCAAATGTTTTTTAAAAAACTGTTTTTTAAAACCAGGTTTGTTGGTTTGTTGGTTTAGTCATTAAGTCATGTCCAATTCTAGCAACCCCATGGACTGTAGCCTGCCAGGCTCCTCTGCCCATGGGATTTTCCAGGCAAGAATACTGGAGTGGGTGGCCATTTCCTTCTCCAAAACCAGGTTATAAAACAACAAGCATTCTGACAGTTATACTCACTGTGCCCTTCACTGCTCTCTTCACTCACTGATTCACTACCCTGTGTCTGAGCCTTGAGACTGTCCTCACCCAGTTCCACTCCTAACACCCCCCCGACCCTTCCCCTCTGCTCCAGCACTGCCAGCCTGCAGGGAGTGAGGCTCGTACAAAATGCTCATCCAGTCATGTTAGTCCCAGATATTTGCTGTGAGCCAGGGCCTGTTCAGAACTCTGCAGAGAATGTGCCCTTTCTTCTTTCTTGCCTTTCTTCCCTTCCTTTTCTTTTTTCTTCCTTCCTTCCTTTTTTCTTTATCTCTTTCTTCTGGCTTTTGTTTTTACTTTTTGCCTATTACAAAGTTTTCATGTGTGGAAAGCTTAATCTTTTGTCTTTTTTAAGTGAAAGATATTTGTCCTATTTCAAAATCACCAAGTCACAATGTCATATAACACCAAAAAGTGCTTCAGCTCAAGAAAAGATTTTCACATGATGTAATTTAGGAAATATAAAGAATTGCAGGTAGGTTAAAAATACCTTAAATGATCCTATGGAGAAAAGGTTCTGCTCATCCCATTAGTACCACCATTATTGTACATTTATAAAAAATGTTTCAGACTTGAACAAAAAAATATGTCTCTGAATGTCCTACAAATTTGGACAAAAATGTTCTCGTAATTTTACAATAACCTGTTTTAACTTTTAAAAATACATTGCACTTACACATTTATAAATTTTAAGCAATCTGGTCAAAACAAGACTGCTTTAATGTGCATCTTCTGATCCAATACATAGTAAAAGAGTAAAAATATATAAAGGAAACACCCAAAACACATGTCTGGTTCAAAGCCTATTAAGCACACCTATGAGCCAGAAAGAAAAGAGGAACGCAGCTTGAGCAGAACTGCGGCGGCAGCCATGCTGGGGTCAAGTGCTGAAGAAGGCAGAGGCAGCTGGGGATAGGGGAAGGAAAACCGAGGGTGTTCCATGGAAACCAGAGGACTGCAGCCAGGCTACAGCCTGACAAGATGGGGCTCCTTCACGTGAAAGGAGGCTGAAAATCTGCAGCCCCCCACGCTGGGCCCTTGGCATTATAGACGTTTCACAAGCAAGGAGATGAAACACACCTTGCACCTGAGGAGCTGCCCTTGCCTGGAACCCGACGTCTTATCTCTGCTCAGACTGTGAGGAGGTGCTCGCAACACCGCACCATATCTGCATCCAGGAAGCTGAGAGAATGAAGCTGCAAAACCACTAGACAGAGAAGTGTGAAGTGTGAAGAAGTGTGAAGTGTGAAGAAAAAGAAAGAAGGGGAAATCATTCATTCAAAATGAGGCTGCAAAAAAAAAAAAAAATTCAAAAGGCACGGAGAATTCCAATGCTGTGAAAGTGACCCAGTCAAAAATGAACAACTGCACTATAATTTCATTCCAGGTGAAATTTTATGAAACTGCCTACCCAAAACCTTAGAGGAGGCTGCCTTGATTGCTTAAGGATAATTTTTTTTTTTTTTACAGGAATATTTTTAGAAAACAAAAAATATAAATGACAGAACAGAGACAAATCAGCTAAGTCAAAAGGAAAATGACTAGATTACTTAGAAATTAAATTTTGTTGATCAAAATAAAAAATTCAAAATGTGAAGTAAACTTTGGGACAGTGATAATAAAAGAGAAGATAACTTGGAAAATATTTTTAATGGATTCACCAGGTTCACAGCATATGGACTAAATTATGAGAGAATGTTAGGTAGAGAGATTACACACCCTAGCATGCCTGTGAAAATGAGAGTGTTAGTCACTCAGTCTTATGCAATGCGTTTCAATCCAATGGACTGTAGCCCACCAGGTTTCTCTGTCCATGGGATTCTCCAGGCAAGAATATTGAAGTGGATAGCCATTCCTTTCTCCAGGGCATCTTCTCCACCCAGGAACTGAACCAGGCCTCCTGCATTGGAGGCCAATTCTTTACCATCTGAGCCCAGGGAACCCTCGGAGAGTTCCAGTTTACATCTGTGTTCTGACATTATTAGCGGTACTCAACTCCCAAATATGTCCCAGTTTGGGCAATAAATTATAAGGTCACCCAAGCATTAAAAATATCTAGGACAGACAGAAAAACAAAACTGCCAGAATGAAAGAATAGAGAATCACAAAGAAGTAATACTTGAAGAAGAAAAGAGATGTGAATTTTCCAAAATTGAATAAAGACATGTGTCCTCAAATTGAAAGTGAACTATATGAACTAAAAAGGAGCTATTAATATATACTCAAACTTAGACTCATCACAGTGAAACTGGATGAAGACAGACAGATTACCAGCAAAAAATGGTAATTAAACCAAGTAGGTTTCTCCTCAGCAACAATAGATACCATAAAACAATAGGAAAATATATTCACCATAATTAATATCATTACTAGGCAACAAAAACAAGGTTCTGGAACACAGATATTCAACCTATAATTGATATTTGTTATACTTAGGTTCTTGGATTTGAGAGGAGGATAACAATTCTAGATAACTTCAGATATTTTTATTTACTTATAATTAATTTTACTCACTAATTTATAACTTGCGTGTTGAAAACTTTACTGTTTAATGGAAATTAAACAGGACATAATTTATGGAAATGTAAAGGACTAAGGCCAACAACGATAGTTTTGAAGAATAAAAAATTGAAGAACTTGCTCTAAGAGTTATCAAGACATATTGGCAAAGATACAATACCTAAGTCAATGTGGTATTGGCACAAGAATTGACTCATGGAACAGGATAGAAACATGTATGACTATTTGTTTTGTGATAAAGTATAAGATAAAATGGTTCTTCCCTGGTAGTTCAGCTGGAAGAGAATCCATCTGCAATGCAGGAGACCCTGGTTTGATTCCTGGGTCAGGAACTTCCCCTGGAGGAGGGATAGGCTGCCCACTCCAGTGTTCTTGGGCTTCCTGGTGGCTCAGACAATAAAGAATCTACCTGCAGTGCGGGAGACCTGGGTTTGATCCCTGGTTTGGGAAGATCTCCTGGAGGAGGGCACAGCTACCCACCCCGGTATTCTTTCCTGGAGAATCCCTGCAGACAGAGGAGCCTGGTGGGCTACAGTCCATGGGACTGCAAAGAGTTGGATGTGACTGAGTGTTCAAGCACACACATAGCACAAATAAGAAAAAAAATTGGATTTTTTTTTAATAAGGATACTGGGTCAATTGTTTATCCATATGGCAAAAATAATCTTGATATCCTACTTCATATAACATACAAAAATCAATTTCATATTAGAAGGCAGATATATGTCTCCTGAAAGGTAAAACAAAAAAAAAAAATCAAAAATATAACAGAGAATATCTTCATGACCTGAGGATAGGCGAACACTTTTTAATTAATAAATGAGACATAATTAAAATTAAGAGCCTCTGTTTATCAGAAGAACCTGGTACAAGAGTGAAAGAGAAAGTAAAAAACTGGAGAAGGTACTTTTAATATTTTATCTGACAAAAGAGTATTATCCTAAATATGCAAAGTGTTCTTGTGCAGTAATATAAAATAGCCCATAATAAGTGGGCAAAAAGTTGAACGCTGAACAGCGAACTCATGAAAGAGAATAGATAAGTGGATAATAAGCATATGAAGTACCCAACACCATTACTCATCAGGCGATTGAAGACAACACGAATTCGCACACTATGAATGGGAACACAAACACATATGGTGCAGCCACTTCAGAAAACCGTTTGGCTGGAACCACTAAATCTGAACAGACAACTAGCCTATAAACCCAGCAATTCCAGTATTTCACTCCTACAGGTTCACCCAACATAAATGTGAATGAAAGACAAACACGTCCGAAACAACATTATTTGTAATCACTTTACGCTGGATGTGATGTAAATGGCCAGCCCTTTTAGGATGGGTACCTAAACTGTGGCATATTTAGGATGTGACTGCTCACAGCAGTGAGGTGAGTGAGTCAGTGGTTCACTCAAGGGTACAGATGAGCTGAGCAGCATGGCCCTGAGCAGAGGCATCTCGCATACAGAGTTCATATTTTTATTATTCTATTTACATAGAGTTCAAAATGGGCAAAGCTGGTCTATGGTAAGAAAGACAGAGAGTGACTAACCTTTGGAAGGGGAGGGGGAGGCTGAGGGGAAACATGATGGGGCCTTCGGTGCTGGGGTTGTTCTACTTCATGATAGGCCCTCTTGTCACACAGGTGTGTTTACTTTGTGAGAACCCATTAAAAAACACTGTGCATATAAACATGCTCATTTCCTATATTTGCCATACATAAAAGAGGCAGAAAGGCAAACCGTAAGTAACTAATATAGATGTAGAATTAATCCTGATACCTTCCAAGTTCTATGTGAATCAAAAGGAGGATATAATAAGATTTGGAGGGGGAAGAAGAGGATGAAGAGGAGGAGAGAAAAAAGAAAAATAAAGAACCCTTTATCATCCAACAAAAGGTAGGATAGTAGAGGAAAAAAAGAAAATGGCTGGTAAGCAGAAAACACAAGGAGGTGGTAGAAATAAACCCAAAGGCATAAATCAGAATGAATGTAAATAAATAAAATTCCTCTGTTAAAATACAGAGCTTATCAGACAGAACAGCAATAATACAAGTTCAGCTACATGCTAATTTTAAGAGCTATGCCTAACACCAAAGAGAAACCTGAACATTAAGTTTTGAAAACCTAAGTAGATTTATAGTAAGATGAATTACTTAAAAAGAAAAAAGGCAATAAAACAATTATGCACCTAATATTACATTAGACAGAGCAAGCTGACAGGATTACAAACTACAACTGACAAATCCAGAACTATAGTTCAGTTCAGTTCAGTTCAGTCGCTCAGTCGTGTCTGACACTTTGCGACCCCATGAACCGCAGGACGCCAGGCCTCCCTGTCCATCACAAACTCCCAGAATCCACCCAAACCCATGTCCATTGAGTTGGTGATGCCATACAACCATCTCATCCTCTGTCATTCCCTTCTCCTCCTGCCCCCAATCTTTCCCAGCATCAGGGTCTTTTCAAATGAGTCAGCTCTTCGCATTAGGTGACCAAAGTATTGGAGTTTCAGCTTCAACATCAGTCCTTCCAATGAACACCCAGGACTGATCTCCTTTAGGATGGACTGATTGGATCTCCTTGCAGTCCAAGGGACTCTCAAGAGTCTGCTCCAACACCACAGTTCAAAAGCATCAATTCTTTGGCGCTCAGCTTTCTTTATAGTCCAACTCTCACATCCATACATGACCACTAGAAAAACCATAGCCTTGACTAGATGCACCTTTGTTGACAAAGTAATGTCTCTGCTTTTTAATATGCTGTCTATAAGAAATGTCAAACTCTTCAATAATAAACATATAGATCAAGTAGAAAATGCTAGTAAGAAAATGGAATATTTTAACAGCTAAGCTGTACCCAGGTCCAGCTAGTTCACTCCCTACACACACCAAAATCCTCAGGCCACTGAGAAGTGGGTAGAGTTCCATAACCAACTCTCAAACTATAACTTGTTGGGAAGTGTTCTCAAACTGAGAGAATGGGGCAGGGACTTAAGGAGAATTCTCCCAGACTAACAGATGCAAAGTCTAGATACAGGACTCAATGGAAATATGAACATGATGAAAAATAACAACATGAGGACTATGCAATCAGAGCAAAAAAAGTATGATAGAAACTCCACAGCAACCAGAGTCTAAAGGACACAGGAAAGCATCTCACCAGTGTTTCATACTATAGAAAAGCTTATTGATGACATATATTGAATAAAATAAGAGCCTAAATGTAAGATGATAACAGAGAATGAAATAAAAATGGAAATTGAAAATATAAGGATACAAATTGAAATTCAAATAACACCATTACAGAACTAATGAACAAATTAGATACAGAAGGGAATTGAATGGACATGGCTGAAAATACACAGAGAAAGTCTTGAGATAAGCACAGTAAAATCAAGGAAAAAGATTAAAAGGTTAATGGAAGTAGAGAGAAGATAATGGCTATGGAGAAATGGCAAAGATGACACTACCCAGGATGATTTGTCTGTGAACTGAAGAACTCAACACATGAATCAGAGCAAGTATTCCGATGGAAAATAGAAAAAAAAAAAAAAAAAGAAAGAAAAGAAAGAAAGAAAAAAATCCTTAAATACAAGAATAGGAGATTCTGCAACTCAAAATTTCATATCATATTCCAAAGCAAATACATTCAACACTCTCCATTAAAAATCATATGCTTCTTGTTATTCAGTTTTGAGGATGAGAAAAAAAATTCTTCAGGCATCCAGACACAAGTGTTATCTCTTATAATTAAGAACAAAAGCAGACTGGACTCAGTCTTCTCCAGAGTAGCATTCCAAAAAAGAGGCATTGGGAGCAACTCCTACCAAATTCTAAAGGAAAATAATGTGATAAAAAAATACTGTGTCCAATCGAGATTCCCTTCAAGTATAAAGACCGCATATATTCTAAATGTGAAAGAATACAATGGTTATAGCATGCACCAGCTTTCCAGAGCAGGGGGAAATGACTCAGTGGTAGACTGCAACCAACCAAGAGCTGACAAGAGACCTGTGGTCAGTGGTGTTCCACCACATTAAATTCCATAGCATCATGAAGCCACGAAGTGTGATCCATGTGTTCTATAACCTGCCAAATGGTTCTTCAGGTTCAAAGGCAAAAGACATTATGGCCTGCTCTAGCATTAAAGAATGAAAGGGATGCTGCACTTACAAACTCCTTGAAATAAAATCCTTCCATTAAGAGAAGAATCAAAATGTAGAACTTGGCAATGAAGATATGTGTGTGTCTGGTGGGGTGGGAGGGGAGGTGATGAATATTTAAATATACAACTAAGAACAACAGCGAGTTCTATGGTTACAAAGCATCATGTGTCATAAAACTAAAATGCTTAACTTCGGTGTCTTTCCTTAACATCAAGTAAAGTAAAGATAACTATTTTTTTTATTAAAAGCAGAATGTAGATTCTGGTGGTGACTCAGGATGACAGACTGAGCACAAGAGTTGGTCAACTCTCTCTCCCAAGACTGGATTAAAGTGAAAATAAAAACATTAAAAAAAATCAAGGGAATCCCACTCCTGAATATATACCTGGTCAGAACTAAAATCCGAAAAGATACATGTACCCCAATATTCATAGCATCACTATTTACAGCTGCCAAAACCTGTGTCCACTGACAGATGAATGGATAAAGAAAATATTATTCAGCCATAAAAAATAAAATAATGCCATTTCAGCAATACTGATGAACCTAGAAATTATCATATTGAGTGAAGTCAGGAAGAGAAAGACAAATGAAATCACTGATATGCGAGCTCTAAAATACGACACAAATGAACTTACCTACAAAACAGAAGCAGAATAACAGAACAGACTTGTCATTGCCAAAAAGGTGGGTGTTGACGAGGAGTCGATTAAGAGTTTGGAATTAGCAGATGCAAACTATTATACGGGCTTCCCTGGTGGTGCAGAGGTAAAGGGTCTGCCTGCAATACAGGAGATGCCGGTTCCATCCCTGGGTCAGGAAGATCCCCTTGAGAAGGAAATGGCAATACACTCCAGTTCTCTTGCCGGGGAATCCCAGAAGAGCCTTGTGGGCTATGTAGTCCATGCGGTCACAAAAGAGTCAGAAATGACTTAGCAACTAGACCACAACAATAGCAAAACTATTACATACAGGATGGATAAAAAAACAAGGCCCTGTTGTATAGCACAGGGAATTACACTAAATATCTGGTAAAAAACCATAATGGAAAAGAATATGAAAAACAAAAAATATATGTGTGTGTGTAACCGAATCACTTTGCCATACAGCAGAAATTAACACAACATTGTAGATCAACCATGTAAAGAGGGATTACCCACCCCATGTCCCTCCCTACTTTCAGCCCCTAAAACAAATCAAAACTAAACAAGACAATTCTTTTGCAAATAATGTAAATAACCTGGGAAGTCCAAAGTGAGATGTCCACACTTGAATAAAATCTACTCTATCCTCTCAATTAAGGAGTCTTCAGCTTAAGGGCCAAGTCACCATCCATTTCTCTCTAGAGACAACTTACACATAATTTCCACTCCAGTTTTCCATTATTCTAAAGCAATGAACAACTATGAGTTATCCTACATTTGTGAGAAAAATAAAGAATAAAACCAAAATAATTGTGATAGAACACCTCAGAAAAACAAACGTAATTTAAAAAACAGAACTTTTTAAATATTCTAGTCATTAAGGTAGAAATTTCAGGGAAGACTTTGTATGCATACAGCAAAAATAGGATCTAGGAAAAAGAAACACCAAAACAGCAAAAAGAACACTTAAAAATTAATACATGGCTATTGAAAGCAGCGAAAGCAGGGAGAAAAATAAATCAAAGCAGTAATGGACAGGAACACCCCACAGCTAAGTATAGACGTAGGTGTTCAGATTGACAGGATCCAGAAAACAGCCAGCACAAGTGAAATAACATCCATCCTTAAATATAATATTGAGAGATTTGAGAACAAGATTAAAGAGAAAATCCTAGGAGTTTTCAGAGAGAAAAGACAGCAACACTGACCGCTATCATGCGTGGAGCACAGTCTTCAAAATTCTGAAGACAATTGATGTTGAATTTAAAAGTCCTGACCTACCCAAATTATTGATTATGTTGAAAGAATAAAAATATTTTCAAATATCTAAGGACTCAAAAGATTTGTCTGCCATGCATCCCTTTCCACAGGATTCCTTAGAATGGCTCAGAAAATGAGAAAAGATGCAAGAAGCATGATTCTAACCCAGGATAGGAATGAGGAGACACCCTCAGATGGATGCTGGGCAGTAACCTCTGTTCCCAAGTGGGCCCTGGAAAAAGGGACGGAATCAAAAGGGAAGGAGGGCGCTATTACATGGACTTGATGGTATCCTTGAAACTGGAGAACAAACCTGAGGATTGAGTAAAGAAAAGGAAGAAAGGCAATTAGAAATTGGAAGGTGTAGGCACTTGACATAATTATGATCATGTAAAATAATGCTTGTCAACTTTTCAACTTTTAAGAGCCAAACAAAGGCAAAGCATGGAAAAGCTACTAGATCAGTCCTCCTAATCCACTTTTTAAATTTTTAAAAATTTTTAAAAATTCATTTTATTAAAGTATTGTCGATTTACAGTCTTTAATTCATTTTTAAAATCATTTTCAGTAGCCTAAATTCTATTTCATCCATTTCTATGAATGAAAGAATATTAAAATTTGCTGAGACACAGATAGACTCATAGAATGTTGTAACTTAAAGCAGTCATACATGTCTGTGCCAATCCTCATAATACAGATGAGAAAACTGAGGCTTGGTTTAAGCAGTTTCCCTAAAATGAAAGAACTAAGTAGAAATAAAGCATAAGTTTTTGGATTTTCAGTTTATTGGTATGAAAGCTGTCTGTCTGTCTCATCTCTTTCTATGCCTCTATCTCTCTCTCTCTCACACACACACACACACATACTCTCTGCATTTTAAAAAATTCAAAAAGGGTTCATTTATCAGACTGTACTGATTTCAAGTAAAATGCTGGTATTCATCAGTTTCTTTGTGCTATGCTTCAGGAGACTTGTATAGTCATTCATAAATACACAAGTAAAGAAGAAAACTATATTGAATGTATTGTGAAAGGCGAGAATCTTTTCATTGTCTATATTACCACACGATTCATCTCCTTTAATGTTGGCAATTATGATTTCTTAGCTACTTAATTTATTATCTCCCCCAATTTTAAGAGGAGGGGAATTTATTCCCCACTTGCAGTTTTGTCACTTAATTAATTTTTTCAGGTTGCATCCAAATGCTTCTACTTGTTTTTCATACTCCGGCAGACAGCCACCTGCCGCTTCCTTCATAAAGAAAAAATCTTATCCAATTTTTGACTCTACATAAACAACTTCTCTCCTAGGAGAAGGGAAATGCACAGAGTGTTATTTACCCTTATTTTTTAGAAATACTTCTCTTGAACTTGTAGTATTGTGCTAACAGTTTTGCCTTTGTGGGCATCATTTTTAATCCCTCCCATTTTCCTTTGAGATCGTAATGAATCTCTTCTGCTTACTTTTTAGCTGGATGGCAAATTTTATTACTTTTGAAAAAGTTCCTTGAAATATTTTTCTGTACAATTTTAAGGTACCTAACTGATTCTGTAATTAGAAGCTTCTGAACAATGTTCTGTTAGGCCACTTAACCACTATGTACCCCCCAAAGCTTGTTCATTTCACTCATCCCTGCCTCTGCAAATGTAAGGAAGGATGAAGTGACAGAATAGCGAAGTATATTTTCCTCTTACTTTTATTCATTCATGCATGGCATGGGGGTGGCTGGAGAGGGCCATGCAGTGTGGTCCCTGAATCCTTGGCTGCTCAGCAGATTTTGTGTGTGTGTGTGTGTGTGTGTGTAGACCATTTATAGAGTCTTTATTGAACTTATTACAATATTGTTTCTGTTTTATGTTTTGGTTTTACTGCCAAGAAGCATATAAGATCTTAGCTTCCTGACCAGGGTTCCAGCCTGCATTACAGGTTGCATTGGAAGGGAAAGGCTTCACCACTGGACCACCAGGGAAGTCCCTGCTCAACAGATTTCACTGAAAGACCACTTTGTATTGCAGAGATGGCCAGAGATGGATTTACCATGGAAATAATGAAGACTAATCCCTAGTAATATGGACATGTGGTGACGTGCTTTTTAAAAATCTACAAAAATAAGATATTTGTATTATAATCAGTTAAGACTACTGTTGTTTTCTACTGCAGTGTCCCTTGCATCATACCTGCCCTCCTGGCAGAATGTCTTGGAGCAGCCATGGAAGGTGTCAGGTTCAGGGGAGCAGACTTCCCTGGTGCATAGTCAGCTCCTAGCCCGGTCAGTCACCACCAGCTATGCTGTCTGGGATCACTTCCAGAAAAGCTCCCACCATTTCCTAAAACTGTTCACCAAGCATGTCCACAAGGGTGCCCACAACTCCCAGTCTGGAACCAAGTGGGTACTGAAAGACAAATGAAGTTTGAGAGATCTGGAAACAGATTAGTCCATGGACTAATGATCAGATGGGTAGAACTCTGAGTGAAGGGTTGGCTTTTATTAAGTCTCAGTCAAAACAGAAGTTCTCTCCTATGCAAACTGTACTCAGCAATGACCTAAAATCTTACAATTCATACATAAAATAAACTTGGTAGAGATTTTTCCAAGTTCAAGACATGACCAGAAACAAGTTGTGGAAGCAGAAAATTTCTGAGAAATTGAATTCTGTCAGTTTAGATCAACAGTGTTTGAGGAAACACTCAAAGAATTCAGCTTTCTATTATCTTTGTAGAAAATATTCCAGAGTTGATGTTTCATGGAAAAGGATTAAGAGATTACAGCCAAAGAATATGCATTAGGCAACTGATGAATAAAAATAGTGTTTTCAAAGATAAAAACATTATTTTTAGGATTTTTTTCTCATTGCCAGTACTAATTAGCTCTTAAAAGTTGTACTTAGACATCACTTATTTCCCACTACTGGCTCAGACAGCAAAGAATCTGCCTGCAATGCAGGAGATGTGGGTTTGATCCCTGGGCCGGGAAGATCCCCTGGAGAAGGGAATGGCAACCCACTCCAGTATTCTTACATGGAGAATTCCATAGACAGAGGACTGGGGTAGGGGCGATACAGTCCATGGGATCTCAAAGAGTCAGACACAACTGAACAACTAACACAATCCCTTTCATTTTTTTCTTTCCCATCCTACATAAATACGTATATTTGTACCTGATTTCCTATTCATAGCTTTATTATTTTTCTTAAAAGGCATCATAAAAACAAAGATCATAGGAACCTCAGACTCCAGAAAACTTTGATCACATTGGCGACCACACAGCTTCACTAGCTTGGATGGACATTCTAATTTGAGTTAGGCACTGTCCTGAACAAAATAACAAAAACTAAAAGAGAGACGAGTAGGGACTTTCTCCCCATACCCAACAGTACTTTGGGACTGTGTATTATCTACAAGAAAGGAAACTCTGAGATTTAGTAAAACAAAAACAATGTCCTAGAGTAAGGATGTTTTGCATTTTACCTGACGTTTCACGAGGAAGATGATCAGAACTGATTCTCGGAAGATGGTAAAAGGAAAAAAGTCTATCTGCTGACAGTTCATCTCACTGACCAGGCCAGTGGTCACTGATTACAAAAAGATGGACCACTTCTCCCCTACACATGAATTTGGCCTTGGTCATGAGTTATTCAGGCATACTTAGTTCAGTTCAGTTCAATTGCTCTGTTGTGTCCGACTCTGTGACCCCATGGACTGCAGCACACCAGGCCTCCCTGCCATCACCAACTCCCGGAGTTTACTCAAACCCACGTCCATTGAGTCGGTGATGCCATCCAGCCATCTCATCCTCTGTCGTCCCCTTCTCCTCCCACCTTCAATCTTTCCAAGCATCAGGACCTTTTAAAAAGAGTCAGTTCTTTGCTTAGTCCTGTGCTATGCTAAGTCACTTTAGTAATGATTATTCTTTGCAACCCTATGGACCATAGCCTGCCAGGCTCCTCTGTTCATGGGATTTTCCAGGCAAGAATACTGAAGCGTTTGCCATGCCCTTCTCCAGGGGATCTTCCTGACCCAGGGACTGGACCTGCGTCTCTTTCATCTCCTGTATAGGCAAGCAGGTTCTTTACCACTAGCGCTACGTGGGAAGCTGTATAGTCATACATTTTACCATTTGGAGAGGTGACAAGTGTATTCAAGGAAAAGCCCTAAAGAAATAAGGTTAGGGAAACAAGACACCCAGTGTCTATAAATTGTCAAGGAGCAACTCCTGATTTTCTGAAGTGCAAACTGCTAATCTAGTCACATTTAATTGCCCCTATAGGGTAAGAAATAATATGAATTAAAGAGACAAGTGTACTTAAATAAATGCAAAAGTTTCCTAATACGGGTGTTTTGTTGAAAGTCACACTGAAAAGAGCTGGATGCTCTCAGAAATATGTTTCCAATTTAAAGTCTTTTTTTTCATCTTTTCTATAGTCTCCTTGAAAATGTAAAACCTCTGCAGAGTTATGACAAGAAATGAAGGCTTTTCATTTTAGAGGAATTCTATCACATGGTTTCCCTCCTTAGCTGGAACTGGGCATTTAAGATTGAACAGGGTGTTGCTGTGTTTGAAAGCAGAGGTTAAGGATTGACGAAATGAAGCAGAAACATTAGAATATAAACTTTTCACTCCTGCAATTTAGGGTGGGACCAATCTGAATGCAGTCTCTAAGGGAAAGTTGCTACTTACTACTTGAATGTAAATGATATGAAATGGTCTTTTGATATTCTACAGAACTGGAACATGCTTAGAAAAAAAGCATTTTTCCATCTGATTTATTTTTCCTCGATTGTTTATTTTTTTAAAGTTAAACTAAAAAAAGTGTTCAAAGCATAGTACAATGACTATCATATACTCTTCACCCAGATTCACCAATTGTTAACATCTTGCTATATTTGCTGTTTCCTTTTATCTTCCCATTATTTCTTCCTTCCTTCCAGCTGTACTCCAGTCTGTGTTAGCACTTAGTACTCAGGACTTAGCATGTAGCACCTGAAAACAGGCATGTTATTTCATAAGCACAATATCTTCCCAACAGCAGTACCATGAGACTACCACTCACAAGGAAATTCACATGATACAGTAATATCATCAAACTTGAAATCTCTATTCAAATTTCCTTGATTATTCTAAAATGTCTCCTATATTGGTTTTACTTTCTAGGATCTAATTAAGGACCACTTACTGTAGTCGGGTTTATTTCTCCTTAGCCTCACTCATTGCGGAAAATTCCCCTCATCATTCTTCATTCGTTTACTGGCCTTTCATGTATTAGCTTTTCTTTTTTCAACAGTTCAGGCCAATTGTCTTGTATAGTGCCCCAAATTTTAATTTAATTGTTTCTTTAAAATGTGTTTCATGTTAAATATTTTTGGCAAGAATACCATGTGGGTATACTTCTCACTGCTTCACATCAGGAAATATAGAATGCCAATTTGTCCCATTATTGGAAATATTAACAATAATTACTTGGTTTTGGTGGTGATCTGTGGATCTCCACATTGTAAAGGAATCTTATCCCCTTTGAAATTAATATATAAGCTATGGGATAATACTTTGAGGAATTCCTGTGAATATTCTAAGAATCTACATTCAATGGTTTTACCATCCATTCAATGATTTTTGCCTGAATAAATGATTATATTGGTGCTTGAAAAATGAAAAAGTGTCAGGAATTCCCTGGCAGTCCAGTGCTTGGACTTCCACTACAAGCTTCCACTGTAGGGGGATAGGGTTTGAGCCCTAAGATCCTGCATGCCATACCACGAGGCCAAAAAAAAGGCTTAATTCTTTCATTATTTCTACATTTATTAGTTGGCTTTCTTTTGTGAAGAAGTACTTTTCATACTCCTGCATTTTTATGAGTATTACTATAGGTTCATGGGTTCTTCTTGTGTTCGTTAGAATATAATCTGTTACCTACATTATTCTTCTTAATTCTGGTTGTCCAAGATGTGGCAAATAGAATCCTATTACAACATCTCTCGAGTCTTTTTGACATGTCCGCATACTTCCAGAAAAGATGTCCCAGGTTCACCTTGAACTTCCCTGACCCTTCTCTGAACCAGGCATTTCTGTGAGGAGCAGCCCTGATTTAGAAACTAAAATCAGGATGCTGGGTGTGTGGATGGCTAGAGAGTGTCCTTCTTCTAAACCAATTCAGTGGACAGAGCTGAAACATAAATATACATAAATCAGAAGCTCACACTTAGAGCTACAAGTTCATCCATACACCTCCACTCATTTCTAACTAGAACTCATTTCTCACAATGAAAACATAGGTTCCCCCAACAACACTGATACATTCACTCATATTCTTTTTTCTACAGTACATACAAAATAGGACCCATAATGCATCCATATTATTATCGACAACAAAACAAACAATAAAGTTCAAGATTTCTTTGCAGTTTTTCTTGTACTTAGGGAAAAAAATTCAGTTATGATACAAAGTCAGGGTACTATGTTTAAAGTTCACTTGAATGAGTACTTTTTTCTGTGTGATTATATCATCAAAGTTGATATACAGTTAGATTCATTTGTTTCCATTGGTAGGCTTATCTTTTAAAATTCTTTTTCATTTTATTTCATCTCTGAGTAAGCAAAACACTTATGTTGTTCGAAAGTTAGAACTAAACAGTCCCAGAGGCTCACATTCAGTACTGTACCTTCCACTCCACTCCCATCTACCACCGATGGGTGAAAGTTTCTTATTAATTTTTTTTATGTGTTGTTCACTGTTGAGTCACTAAGTTATGTCTGACTCTTTGTGACCCGTGAACAGCAGCACGACAGGCTTCTCTGTGCTTCACTGTCTCTCAGTTTGCTCAGACTCACGTTCATCGAGTCGGTGATGACATCTAAGTATCTCATCCTCCGTTGCCCGTTTCTCCTCCTACCCTCAATCTTTCCCAGCATCAGGGTCTTTTCCAATGAGTTGGCTCTTCACATTAGGTGGCCTAAGTATTAGAGCTTCAGCTTCAGCATCAGTCTTTCCAGTAAATAATAAGGGTTAATTTCCTTTAGGATTGACTATAGTTTTTTTCTTCCAAAGAGCAAGTGTTTATCCTTATTGTAGTTCTATTTTGCAACACACACACATAGCCCTATCTTTATCTATACAAAAAAAAATACATGTATATATAGTCTCCTTTCTGTTTCTTACACAAAACATAATATACTAACTATATATACACTTGGGTTTTTTTTTCCCTAAATCACAGTGTGTCCTGGAATTCACATCAATTTGCAGAGCTCTTAATCTTTTTCTACAGTGAATAGTATTCTGCATGTGAATGCACCATGATTTATTCCATCAGGTTTCTGTAGTTGGGAATTTGTGTTGTTTCCAGTATTTTGCTTTTAAAAATAATGCTTCAGTAAATAATTTTGTGTACATCTTGGTTTTTTTTCCCCTCAAATTTATGGAAAAGTATCTTCAGGTTTAGTTGGAATTGCTGCCGTGTCAAGCATATAAGCATATGTGATTTTGCTACGTAATACTAAAGCCCTTCCATAGAGATTCCCATCAGTACCTAAGAAGCTTTTTAACATAGCCCAGTACACAAAATATATTATTGAGCTATTGGATTTCTTGTCCTTCTATACATGAGAAACTGTATCTTAATATAGTTTCAATTTGCACTTCTCTTACTATGAGAGAAGCTACTAAGCATTTATATATTTAAAGAACTTCTGTGTGTGTTTTTTCATTAACTGATTGTTCATGTCTTTTGCTCATTTTGCGTGAGGTTGTAGGTCTTTTTGAAAATCTATTTTAAAGATTATTAGAGATCTTAGCTCTTCATCTGTGATAATATGGCAAATATTTTCTTTTCATCTGCCACTTATCATTTGTTTTTGTTTATGGTGGTTTTGGTCATTCAAAATTCTTAAATGTACCTGAATCCATCTTTTATTGTAGCTGGGGTTCAAGTTGTAACTCACCCACAGGTTATTTAAACACTTTACCAATTCTCTCCTAGTCCTTGAGCAGTTTGATGTTCTCTCATACATTAGATCTCTGCTCTACTTTATTCTGGCATATCATGGGAAGAGAGGTGACTTTATGATTGTTCCAACACCATGTATTTAAAAGCCCACATTTTTCCCAGTGATTTGAGATGCCACTTTTATTATATATTAAATCTTTTATATATTTGTGTCTATTTCTGAAATTAGTATTTATTCCTTTTATTGTTCTGTCTCTTTATACAATGATACCCTCTATTTTAACTATAGAAGTGTATATATGTTTAATAATTGGTAAAACAAAGTACTCTTCTTTTTCAGAATTTTCCTAGCTTCTTGGCTCTTTATTTTTCAATACAAACTTTAAAATCAACTTGTCTAGCTCTACAAATGAAAATTGTTGGATTTTATTGGGGAGAATTAGCTCTTTTACGCTGTCATTCTAATCAAGGAGACGAAAGCTGTTCCATTTAATAAAATCTGCTTCTCTTTCTTTCACATGTAGCTGCAGTTTTCCCCCCACCATTTAAAAAAGAAACTGTCTTTCTCCATTGTATATTCTGGCCTCCTTTGTCAAAGATTAATTGACCGTAGGAACCTGTGTTTGTTTCTGGGCTTTCTACCCTGTTCCTTTGATCTAGATTTCCGTTTTTGCTGTAGTACATGCTATTTTAATTACTGTAGCTTTGCAGTATAGTCTGAAGTTAGGGAGCCTGATTCCTCCAGCTCCATTTTTCTTTCTCAAGATTGCTTTGAATATTCAGGGTGTTTTGTGCTTCCATAAAACTTTGAATTTTTTTCTTCTGGTTCTGTGAGAAATGCCATTGGTAACTGGACAGGGGTTGCGTTAAATCAGTACATTGCTTTTGGTTGCTGCTCAGCTGTGTCTGATTCCTTGAGACCCCATGAACTGAAGCATGCCAGACTTCCCTGTACTTCACCATCTTCCCAAAGCCTGCTCAAATTCATGTCCCTTGAGTCGGTGATGCCACCCAGCCATCTCATCCTCTATCATCCCCTTCTCCTCCTGCCTTCAATCTTTCCCAGCATCAGGGTCTTTTCCAATGAGTCAACTCTTTTCATCAGGTGGCCAAAGTACTGGACCTTCAGTTTCAGCATCAGTCTTTCCAAAGAATATTCAGGATTGATTTCCTTAGGATTGACTGCTTTGATCTCCTTGCTGTCCAAGGAACTCTCAAGAGTCTTCTCCAACACCACAGTTCAAAAGGATCAATTCTTTGGTGCTCAGCTTTCTTCACAGTCCAATTCTCACATCCATACATGACCACTGGAAAAACTAGTCTGCCTTGACTAGACAGACCTTTGTTGGCAAAGTAATGTCTCTGCTTTTTAATATGCTATCTAGGTTGGTCATAACTTTCCTTCCAATGAGTAAGTGTCTTAATTTCATAGCTGCAATCACCATCTGCAGTGGTTTTGGAGCCCAAAAATATAAAGTCAGCCACTGTTTCCACTGTTTCCCCATCTATTTCCCATGAAGTGATGGGACCAGATGCCATGATCTTAGTTTTCTGAATGTTGAGCTTTAAGCCAACTTTTTCACTCTCCTCTTTCATTTTCATCAAGAGGTTTTTTAGTTCCTCTTCACTTTCTGCCATAAGGATGGTGTCATCTGCATATGTGAGGTTATTGATATTTCTCCCGGCAATCTTGATTCCAGCTTGTGCTTCTTCCAGCCAAGCATTTCTCATGATGTACTCTGCCTATAATAATAATGCAGGGTGACAATATACAGCCTTGACATACTCCTTTCCCTATTTGGACACAGTCTGTTGTTCCATGTCCAGTTCTAACTGTTGCTTCCTGACCTGCATATAGGTTTCTCAAGAGGCAGGTCAGGTGGTCTGGTATTCCCATCTCCTTCAGAATTTTTCACAGTTTATTGTGATCCACACAGTCAAAGGTTTTGGCATCGTCAATAAAGCAGAAATAGATGTTTTTCTGGAACTCTCTTGCTTTTTCAATGATCCAGCGGATGTTGGCAATTTGATCTCTGGTTCCTCTGCCTTTTCTAAAACCGGCTTGAACATCTGGAAGTTCACAGTTCACGTATTGCTGAAGCCTGGCTTGGAGAATTTTGAGCATTATTTTTACTAGCATGTGAGATGAGTGAATTGTGCACTAGTTTGAGCATTGCCTTTTTTAGCATTTTTTTGAGCATTTGAGCATTTTTGGCATTGAGCATTTTTTTTTTTTTTTTTTTTTTTTTGGCATTTGAGCATTTTTTGGCATCGCCTTTCTTTGGGATTGGAGTGAAAACTGACATTTTCCAGTTCTGTGGTCACTGCTGAGTTTTCCAAATTTGCTGGCATATTGAGTGCAGCACTTTCACAGCATCATCTTTTAGGATTTGAAATAGTTCAACTGGCATTCCATCACCTCCACTAGCTTTATTTGTAGTGATGCTTCCTAAGGCCCACTTGACTTCACATTTCAGGATGTCTGGCTCTAGGTGAGTGATCACACTATCGTGATTATCTTGGGTTGTGAAGATCTTTTTTGTACAGTTCTTCTGTGTATTCTTGCCACCTATTCTTAATATCTTTTGCTTCTGTAGGGTCCATACCATTTCTGTCCTTTATTGAGCCAATCTTTGCATGAAATGTTCCCTTGGTATCTCTAATTTTCTTGAAGAGATCTCTAGTCTTTCCCATTCTATTGTTTTCCTCTATTTCTTTGCATTGATCACTGAGGAAGGCTTTCTTATCTCTCCATTTGATTCTTTGAAACTCTGTATTCAAATGAGTATATCTTATCTTTTCTCCTTTGCTTTTCACTTCTCTTTTCACAGCTACTTGTAAAGCCTCCTCAGACAACCATTTTGCCTTTTTGCATTTCTTTTCCATGGGGAGGTCTTGATCCCTGTCTCCTATACAATGTCATGAACCTCCTCCATCCATAGTTCATCAAGCTCTCTGTCTGTCAGATCTAGTCCCTTAAATCTATTTCTCACTTTCACTGTAGAGTCATAAGGGATTTGATTTAGGTCATACCTGAATGGTCTAGTGGTTTTCCCTACTTTCTTCAATTGAAGTCTGAATTTGGCAATAAGGAGTTTATGATCTGAGCCACAGTCAGCTCCCGGTCTTGTTTTTGCTGACTGTATAGAGCTTCTCCATCTTTGGCTGCAAAGAATATAATCAATCTGATTTTGGTGTTGGCCATCTGGTGATGTCCATGTGTAGAGTCTTCTCTTGTGTTGTTGGTAGAGGATATTTGTTATGACCAGTGCATTCTCTTGGCAAAACTCTATTAACTTTTGCCCTGCTTCATTCTGTACTGAAAAGCCAAATTTGCCTGTTACTCCAGGTGTTTCTTGACTTCCTACTTTTGCATTCCGGTCCCCTATAATGAAAAGGACATCTTTTTGGGGTGTTAGTTCTAAAAGGTCTTGTAGGTCTTCATAGAACCATTCACCTTCAGCTTCTTCAGCATTACTGGTCGGGCCATAGACTTGGATTACCGTGATACTGAATGGTTTGCCTTAGAAATTAACAGAGACATTTTGTCATTTTTGAGATTGCATCCAAGTACTGCTATCGCTAGGACTTGCAAAACTATATTGAATAAAGTGGTGACACTGGACATCTTTGCTTTATTCCTGATCTTAGAGAAAGTGGTTTCAGCTTTTCACCATTGAGAATAATGTTAGCAGGTTTGTCATACATGGCCTTTATTTTGTTAAGTTCTTTCTGAAGAGCTTTTATATTAAATGTATGTTGAATTTTATCAAAAGCTTTTCCTGCAACCATTAAAATGATTATATGATTTTTATCCTTCAGTTTGTTATTGTGGTATATCCCATTGATTGATTTGTAGCTATTGAATAATCCTTGCATCCGTGGGATAAATCTCACTTATTTGCAACAACATAGGTGGACCTAGAGATTATCATATTAAGTGAAGTAAGACAGAGAAAGACAAATATCATATGTTATCACTCACATGTGTACTTTACTTTTTTAAATAGTACAAGTGAACTTATTTACAAAACAGATTTACAAATATTAAAAGCAAACTTATGATTACCAAAGGGGAAATGTGGCAGGGAAGGGATAAAGCAGGAACTTGGGATTAACACACATACATTACTATATATAAGATAGATAACAGACAAAGACCTACTGTATAACATAGGGAACCATACTCAATATTCTGTGATAACCTATATGAGAAAAAAATCTGAAAAAGACTGAATATATGTGCTTACATAACTGAATCACTTTGCTGTACATCTGAAACTAACACAATATTGTAAATTAACTATACCCCAATAATTTTTCTTTAATTCAGCATTTTTAACTGTCCTAATCTTACACTACTTATATGCAGAGTACATCATGAGAAACGTTGGGCTGGAAGAAGCACAAGCTGGAATCACGATTGCCGGGAGAAATATCAATAACCTCACATATGCAGATGACACCACCCTTATGGCAGAAAGTGAAGAGGAACTAAAAAACCTCTTGATGAAAATGAAAGAGGAGAGTGAAAAAGTTGGCTTAAAGCTCAACATTCAGAAAACTAAGATCATGGCATCTGGTCCCATCACTTCATGGGAAATAGATGGGGAAACAGTGGAAACAGTGGCTGACTTTATATTTTTGGGCTCCAAAACCACTGCAGATGGTGATTGCAGCTATGAAATTAAGACACTTACTCATTGGAAGGAAAGTTATGACCAACCTAGATAGCATATTAAAAAGCAGAGACATTACTTTGCCAACAAAGGTCTGTCTAGTCAAGGCAGACTAGTTTTTCCAGTGGTCATGTATGGATGTGAGAATTGGACTGTGAAGAAAGCTGAGCACCAAAGAATTGATCCTTTTGAACTGTGGTGTTGGAGAAGACTCTTGAGAGTTCCTTGGACTGCAAGGAAATCCAACCAGTCCGTCCTAGAGGAGATCAGTTCTGGGTGTTCATTGGCAGGACTGATGCTGAAGCTGAAACTCCAATACTTTGGCCACCTCATGTGAAGAGTTGACTCATTGGAAAAGACCCTGATGCTGGGAAAGATTGAAGGCAGGAGGAGAAGGGGACAACAGAGGATGAGATGGCTGGATGGCATCACTGACTCAATGGACATGAGTTTGAGTAAGCTCCAGGAGTTGTTGATGGACAGGGAGGCCTGGCGTGCTGCGATTCATGGGGTCACAAAGAGTTGGACAGGAGTGAGCGACTGAGCTGAACTGAGTTGAACTGACTCTTATACTAATTACATTAATAACATGATTTACAGTAGCATAGAGAAGATGTAAAGGGGAGTGATCCAGACTGTTTCATTACATATAGAAGTCAGTGAAATAGTTTCATTGTTTTTTAAAAATGACCATAAGAGGGGAAAATAGCTCTTTTTTCTGATTAACCTTAAGTCTTTGGAGCAAGAGTCTATATCTGATTGCTCATATAGTAAAATATATGTATATGTGCATGTTTGAGTTTGTGTAGAATGTGCATATGACTTTCAACTTAAAGCTGGTTGAGGTTTGACAGAAAACAGCAAAATTCTGTAAAGCAATTATTCTTCAATAAAAAATAAATAAATTAGAAAAAAGAATAATAGTAAATAAAACAAATTTTCACCTGGAGGGAAATGAGAATCTACTTTTTTGCCTTTCAAGTGTATTTAAAATTTTTCTTATATAGGTTTCTCCCATTTCTTTTTAAGTGTATACCCAAATGTTTTCTACTTTTAATATTTGCAAATGAAATTTTTCATCTACTACACCTTTTAACCAGTTATCATTTATTTATATGAGGTTGTTGTTTCTGTGGGTTAGAATTATGCTCTGTTAAGTCACAGAATAAACCTTGTGTTAACTTTATTATTGGTCTCAGACTTTCCAAGAATGTCATCAATTGCAAATAAAGCTAGTTTTATTTCTTTATTTTTCCTAATTCTCATACCTCTGCTTCTTTTGTCATGTCTGAATGCAAAGTCCAACACTCCCCATTCAACATGAAATAATAGTGGGAATGGGAGCATCCATCTGGGGGCAGTTTTTGAGACAGATAATTGTAGTGATGCTCCATTCCGCATAGTATAGTAAGTGTAGCCTGCTAGAGCAACAGGCAAGTGTCCCTGCAGGAAACCTGCTTTAATTGTGGTACTACAGAAGATATGCTTCCATGGAGTTAAGCTTAAGATCCAGTACTCTTTTAAGGTAGAAATCCAGGGAACTTTCTGATATTACCTCAAACAAGTCTTGGAGAAATTCTTTTGTATTACATGCACCAAATTGCTGTCCTCCTCTCTGTGTTGATAAGGTGGTCAAGTCTATGGATATGCCTTTGTGAGAGCAAGTCTCAGGGCTGAAGGCAGATTCCCATTACAGTAGAATAATGGAAGACTAAATTTACCTGTGTGTTTATGATTTTAATATGTTTGATTCACTGTCTTCTTAGGTGTTTATGTGAATGGAGATTATTTGGTATCAGAAACCTTGAAAAAAATGTTTAGTCACAGGACATCAGAGAGTGTATCTTTTATAATATGTTCCAGCCAAATGCATGTAATACCAAGGCTATCACCACAATTTCAGGTCTCTATCGCATAAAAGTGAACATAAATAAGAACACATTGGGATATTTTTAACCACAGGGGCACCAGTATAAGCACTTAATGGATTTTCTGAAATTTTTGTTTCATAAGATTTAATCCTCGGGAGTAGTCTGGAAAAAGTTATGTCACACCAAGGTAGCACATTATGCAAAGTAGTAATGAAATTTATAGTTAAAAATATGCTATAATCATATAGTATGAGATATCAATACTTATACATACAAAGCAACTTAGATTAAAGGATACTTTTGTAGTTTCCAGTTTTAGGCTATTACAAATAAAGCTGATAGCAACAACCCAAAAAAAAGCAACTTGGAGAAGTTGTTATGGTGTATCAGCTGAGGAAAACTCTGGTATTTTTTCTTACTTCTACACTTATAAAGCAAAAGTATATTTCCAGGCAACTGGTCAGTAGTGAAAAAAAATTCAGCATGATCAAATATAAGAAAAATGTCCTTGAATTAAAACATTTTCATCAAAACTTTACTGAATTGTCCATTAAATTTATGTACTTACTTTGATGGCATATAAAAGAAGTTCCATGTACAGGGGAAACTCCATATTTTAACAAAGAAAACTTCAAAAATAGGATAAAATAAAGCAGGTGTTCTGTTACAACTTTAAAAACCTTGAGTGGTTTAGTGGTATCATTATATTTATATTTGTTATGTTAAAATAAAGTTTTGCCCAATAACATTTTAGTTTTGAGGCAAAGGACTTTGTATGTTGCTTTTACTTTAACCTTGTGGTATCTACAGAGCTGGCTCAGTAGTCCTCTTTTCTTTTCTTTATATTTATTATTTATTTGACTGCAGTGCACCTTAGTTACGACACGTGAATTCTCAGTTGTGTCTTGTAGGATCTAGTTCCCTAACTAGAGATCAATCCTGAGCCCCCTCCATTGGGCGCATGGAGTCTTAGCCACTGGACCACCAGGAAGTCCCAGTACTCCTCTTTTCAAGTATAACCACAGTTTTCCAACATTTATTATATACAATGATGTTGGATGGATAGATAGTCCCTATTTTTAAGAAGATCATAAACTACTGGCAGGGACAGAAAAGAAAACTAATAATTGCAATTCAGAGGTTAAAAAGAAAAGCCTAGGGACCTGAGAGGCAGAATAAAAGCTGCAGGGGAATGTTAGGGAAGTTTTTTCTGTCTTGGAAACCTGCGTGGTAGAAGATGGATCACTGGAGAGCAGGCAAGGACAAGAGAAAACAGGAATCTATTAGAAACCACATGTGTGCAGAATGACGAGTGGTCCAGAGTGATGGTAACTAGTTGTTCAAGGTCCATCTTTCCAGGTAGGTTGCAAGATCTGTAAGGATGAGAACAGTGTCTTTCTTCTTCAGCATGATGCTCCTTTCCATTGTCTAGCAACAGGTGACATTTTAAGAAACTCTATAAAAATTTATATTTTCTGTTTGCATTAATATTTTATATTAATAAGTTGTTGGTTTTAAATTTTTTAATTAATTTAATGCTTAAGAAAGTGAAAGTCCATGTCATGTCCAACTCTGCATGTCCAATCCCATGGACTGCAGCTTGTCCCGCTCTTCCGTTCATGGAATTCTCCAGGCAAGAGCATTGGAGTGGGTTGCTATTTCCTTCTCCAGGGGATCTTCCCGACCTGGGGATCAAGCCTGGGTCTCCTGCACTGCAGGCAGATTCTTTACCAACTGAACCACTTCTACAATATATTAAATACCCATCTATCCAGCAACAAGATTAAGAAAGAAAATATTGCCTATCCATTTACAGCCTATTCTTAACATGCCCCCTTGTCCCTAATCTGTAACTACTCATTCTGGATTTTATAGTTAGCATTCTAAGGGGCTTCTTTATAATTATGTCATATATTTTTTTAATTTATCTTATTGGAGTATAGTTGATTTACAATCTTGTGTTAGTTTCTACTGTACAGCAAAGTGATTCAGCTTTTATAGATAGATAGATAGATACTCTTTTTCATATTATTTTCTATTATGGCTTATCATAGGATATTGAATACTGTTCTCTGTGCTATTCAGTAGGACATTGCTGTGCATCCATTCTATATAAAATAGCTTATATCTGCTAAGCCCAAACTCCCATTCTGTTACATATATTTATGGGCGTGCTTAGACTTTACATAAATATTATCATGATGTTTATTTAATATGTTATTTGGTTTCTTTCCTCAACATTGTTTCTGAGAGTCACCCATGTTGATATTTGTGACTATAGTTAATTTTGGTTTCCTGGTTGTAGTCTATCATGTAGTTGTACACAGTTTTCTTTGTCAGTTTTGCTTATAGTAGACATTTGTTTCCAGTATTTTGTTCTTACAAACAATGATCCTGTAAAGGATTTCATATGTTCCCTTTTGTAATGGGAGGGACTTTCTGTACAAGGCTTATACCAAGAAATATATATGCCAGTGAGCATCTCTCAGCCTTCTCACTGACACTTGGGATTGTAGCCCTTTTAAATTTCTGTTGATCAGATATGTGTGAATAGCATCTCATTATGTTATTGGATTCACTGAATTATTCTTGAGGTTTTGTCTTTATTTATTGACACTTAGTTTTGTCTTCTGTGAGTTGCTGATTCACCTTGTACCAATTTCACTTACGTGTAATTGGTCTTTTTTAGTTGATCCAGTTATGTGTTTTATTGATTCAGTTATCAGTTGTATGTGTTGTGAATATAATTTCTTTTTACTTTTACAAAATATACAATTATCAAATATAATCAATATTTCTTTTGGTTTGTTCCTTTTAGGTCTTGTATATGAATTCTGCTTAGAATTCACAATGTATATATCATCTTATGTGATGTTATGTTATATTTATTTCAGGCCTTTAGTCCACTT
This sequence comes from Muntiacus reevesi, assembly GCF_963930625.1. NCBI lineage: Eukaryota > Metazoa > Chordata > Mammalia > Artiodactyla > Cervidae > Muntiacus > Muntiacus reevesi. The sequence continues at coordinate 9,647,964 of NC_089267.1, read as the reverse complement.
GAATTTTTTATGTAGTATGAAATAGGGATCTGAGATCTGCTGGCTGCCATTAATGATCATCTCCTACATCCATTCATTCAGCAGATTTTTTATGGTGATATTTGAATTGTTTTAACTTCTACATTTATTATCTGAAACAAATATATAGAAAGAAACTCCAGCAACAAATTTTCATAGTCTGAGGACCCAGAAAATCTTTTAGGAAATACAAGATTAATTCTTGATCTTTTTTCTTTTTTATTAATTTCCAAAATAATGAGAATGTTCTCTAGTACATGTCAAAAGTGATCAATGAATTTATTTCTTTCTATAAATCAAAACTAATTAGTATAATTTTTAACCTCTGGATTAAATAATTTGATGTGTTTCCAGTGGTCACAGTCGTTATCTTTGTTGACTCATAAGTTCTCCCATCTTTGGCCAGTGCAGACTCGTCATGATTCATTAATTCCTTTAGTCCTTGACGTTCCCTGCTTTCTGGTATGAAGATGTTCCCAGATTATCTTATACATTCCTGTCCCAACGTAGAATCAGCCATATTTCCAATGGGAATTCACTTTCTAACTTCCATTTATTCTCTTACTCTGAAAGATATATATTATATTTCCATTTTTAGCAATTTCCAAGAAAACTTTTCACCTATAGTTTGCTTTAAAATATATAATCCTGTCTTTGTAAATAATACAAAGAACTTAGAACTCTCATCACATTGGAAATTTGACTCTGAACACTTCTGTATTCATTTGCAAGGGCTGCTGTGACGTCTGTTGCAGTGAACTCCTATAATTTGTGTTTTTCTGAAAATGTCTTTATTCTGTCCTCGTTCTTGAAAGACAACTAACTTTCCAATTTTAGATTAACTTTTGTCTCAGCACATTGAAGATGTGTTGCTATTCTCTTCACCTGCCACTGCTGCTGCTCTGACATCAGTCTCATTCTTATTTGAATGTAGGTTGCCTGTTTTAACAAATTGCTTTTAATCCTCTCGTCATTAATGTTTTCACTTTGACTATAATGTGACAGACAGCATTAAAACTAGAGTGTATTTATTCTGCATGGGGTTTATTGTTTTTTCCAAATCTAAGAATTTGTGTCTTTCTCAATTGTGGAAAAGTCTTATTTTTCAAAATATGAATATTAAAAACATGTTCTCTTCCTCTTCTCACCACTCTTTTACACTGGACCTTCAAGTAGGCATGTGTTAGACCTTCTCATCCTGTCTTCCATGCCTTATAACACATCCTCCATATTTTCCTAATCTCTCTCTGCTAAATTCTGCAGAATTCTACACATATCTTCTCTGGTTTATTAATTCTTCTTCAGTTATAATGTGGCCTAAAATTTAGCCCATCCTCAGATTTTTAATTTAAATGAATGTGTTTTACTTCTATATATTCTTTTTAGTTCCCTTCCAAATATATATAATTGCACAAATATTCTCTCAGTCTTAGTCCTTGGTCATATTTACAATATTCTTTTTTAATTTGCAGAAGCATTTTAAGCCTACCTGTTTCATGTTCGATGTTAGGTAATCCCCACATCTCATGCGCTCTGTCAGGTCTGAAGTCAAGTCTCTGACACTGCTTGCTATTTTGTTGATTCTGCTCACTGTGGCTTGTGTCCTTGTGTGTGAGCTCCTCTTACGCTGACCTTAATTTGAAGAAAACAAGTTAAGAATGCCTTTCTCCAAGAAAATATATATTTGCTCTGGTGGCTACTCTCCTGCACTGGTGCACTGCCCACCTGGAAGTCCCTAGATTGTTAGCGTGGTGATTCTCAAACTGTGCCTGTGTTGTCAATTATCACGTACAGATAGGCTGCTAGTTAATTTTCAGGGAAGGCTTTTTCCCCTGAAGTCAAGGACTAAGAATTTTAAAGTATCCTTTTGAATCCCTTTACCGAGACAGATGTTTTTTTTCCCCAGCTCCGTCTTTCACTGAGGGCCTAGCCTTTTGAGCATGCTAGCTTTATGCATGATTCTTAGTTATTTGCCCATTTTCCCAGGCAAAGATTTTTGTCCCCTGTTCCCTTTATGAGGTTATCAAAATCCAGTCTACATTTCTGGTGTTGTAGATGCTGCCAGGGAAATCAGGGCCTCCATGCTAACTTACCACTCTAATTTCCATTTTTAATTTGAAGAAATCCATCTCATAATTTCCAGAGGCCATTAGTGGGAGAATTTTCACAATATCTAGTCCAACAGAAGTGGGAGTTTCTCTACATCTCTTTAAATTACAAAATTTCTCAACTCCATTTTAGCAAGGCTATCTCAGTAAATATTAAAAACTTAGAAGACTAAAACTAAATTCTACATTTAGAGATTTAAAATCTTTAATATAAGAATTGAATCATTGTAGAGATCATATCAAAAAAGTAAAATTAAGGAATGTCAGGGTTATTAAGACTAGTAGCAACATTTTATTGAATAAAGTGTCCTTCCTTCTAGCCAGCATTCTCATAATGTTAGACAAATTATGTAATTATGATGCAGATGCTGAACTGATCAGCCCAACATGTGATATTAATCATGTAGAATTCATACAGTGGAAGAAAAAAGAATAACCTATTTATACAACTTGATTTAACTTTCATTTCTTCATCTCAACTTCAATATACAAAATTTTCTGAAAGGTAAAGCATCTATTAAAACTGCTATAGTTAAAGCACAGATACATATTTAAGTAAAGAGCCTTTTAGAATTGAGCTGAAAAGATAAGCTAGATATAGCTTAACTGGTTAACCATTCTTCAACAAAATTTTCCCAAAACAAACCCATTCTATTATGAGAGATATCTACAGTTTCTCTCATAATCAGCTCTAATACAGAAAAAAAGTTTTCTGTATCAAAATCTTTTTATTTAAGCTAATTTAGTCATTTTCAAGTCCAGTGGAGGATGATCACAGTGCACCATAAATTTTATTATTATATGAATGCTATTCTAGATTCTTCATGTTTTGTTAATTTCACATACTTTAAGCTGGTAATAATTGCCAGGGGATAGCAATCTCTAATAGCCAAAAAGTCTCCTTCAGCTTTTTCCTATTGGCATTAGCACAGTGTTTACCTCGGCGATAAAAAAATAGCGAAACGAAGAGAAGCCAAAGGACATAAAGCACCAGGTAGCGTCTTTAATATCCTTGGCAGAAATTCCTAGCAGTAGCAGCATACCAGCTGGCATTCAAAAAAGTGCATTAGCTCTGGTTTTATACAGACTCCTACAAAGGCAACTGTGCATGTGGCAATTTAAGGACTGCTGAGCTATGGGTCAAATTTAGCCCCACTGAATAAACAATAAAACTTCATCAAACTCAGCATACTATTGCAAGGTCAGTAGTGACCTTGTTCTGAGTGGTTTCAATGGATTTGCACAGACAGATGAAGACTTTTCGTTAGAATATGAATCAGATCACCCAGCACTCTTGCTTATAATGCTTGAGGCAACGATATTGTTTTGAGAATAAAATCCAAATTTCTTATCAAGGCCCATAAGACCTTACAAGTTTCACCACTGCTTTTCTCTGCAACACCATTATACACTGCTCTCCTCCTCTCTATTCAGGCTACACTGACCTCCTTTCTATTTGTGGAATATGCCAAGTACTTCCTCAAGCCAAGGTAGATCCACAGGGGAAAATGGTCTTTGAATTATGCTGGAAAAATTAAATATTTTTATTTTTAAAATTAACTTCAATCCATACATTACATCTACAAAAATTAACTCAAAAATGGACAACAGACCAAAATATAAGAAGCAAAACTGTAACCATTTAGAAGAAAACAGAAGAAACTTCTGAGCTGGGTCAAAGATTTCTTAAATAAACATAACCTATAAAAGAAAAAACTGATTAAACACTCTCATCAAAATTTAAAACTTTATTCCTAAAAAGACATGATTGAGGGAAGCAAAAAGGCAAGTCCAGGCTTCCCTGGTGGTTCAGACTGTAAAGAACCTCCTGCAATGTGGGAGACCCAGGTTCAATCCCTGGCTTGTGAAGATCCCCTGGAGGAGGGCATGGCAACCCACTACAGTAGTCTTGCCTGGATAATTCTAGGGACAGAGGAGCCTGGAGGGCTCAGTCCATGGGGTTCCAAAGAGTCAGACACAACTGAACAACTGATACTTTCAATTTCAGACTAGGGGGGAAAATCCAAAATATATCTGATAAAGGTTTGTATCCAAAATATAAAAAGAACTCTTTCAACTCTTTCAATAAGAAGACAAACAACCCATTAACAGGAAGACAAAAAAGACTTGAACAGGCATTTCACAAAAGAAGGTAAGCAAATGACAAATAAGAGCATGAAGAGAGTCTCAATATCACAAGTCATCAGGAAAATGGAATGACAACTGTGATGAGATAACAATACATACTACCAGAATAGCTTTAATTAAAAACACTGACAGCTCCACATGCAGATGTTGTAATGACAGCCCTCACCCTTTGTTGTTGGGATGCAGAGTGGCACAGCCATTCAAGTCTGTATGATGTTTTTCTTTACAGTATACTAATGCATATATATGGAATTTAGAAAGATGGTAATGATAACCCTATATGCGAGACAGCAAAAGAGACACAGACGTATAGAACAGTCTTTAGGACTCTGTGGGAGAAGGTGAGGGTGGGATGGTTTGGGAGAATGGCATTGAAACATGTATATTATCATATGTGAAACGAATCACCAGTCCAGGTTCGATGCATGAGACGGGTGCTCAAGGCTGGTGCACTGGGATGACCCAGAGGGGTGGGATGGGGAGGGAGGTGGGAGGGAGGGTCAGGATGGGGAACACATGTACACCCATGGCTGATTCATGTCAATGTATGGCAAAACCAATACAATATTGTAAAGTAATTAGCCTCCAATTAAAATAAATAAATTTATATTTTTAAAAATAAATAAATAAAATGAAGTCTGTATGACAGTATCTTACAAAGTTAACCACAAGTTTCATCAATCCTACTTTTAAACAGTTACCTAAAAGAAATCAAAAGGTGATGATGTCTACATGGAGATTTGTACCATTCACAGCAGCATTATGCACAATTGTAAAAAACTGTAAATAACCCAAAAGTGAGTGGATGAAAAAAGTGTATGATATCCATATCATGGAATACTGCTCAGCAATAAATTTAAAAAAAGAATAAAATATTAATACACAAAACAAGATGGATGGATCTCAAAAACATGGTACATGAGAGAAAACACAGAAGACTACATACCATTAGTCTTAATTCCATTACATGAAATACTGAAAAAAAAGGTAAAAAGCATACTGAGAGAATTAAGATCACTGGCTGCTGGGGACTGGAAGTCAGAGCGGAGGCTCCAGTGCAAAGAGGCACAAAGAAACTGTTCGGGGTGATGAAGCCATTCTAGATCTTCAGACAGTTCCCAAATTCAAACATACATACCAAAATTCATCAACTGTGTATGATATCCAACATTCACTACGTGTGCACATGAAGTAGGTGACTGTTACAGTATGTCAGTTAAATATTCGTAAAGCTAAACAAAAATGAAAGCAACTACAAATATTGAGAACCAGGCCAATTTAATATTTGAGGGCAGAAGAGTGTTTTGTTACTGTTATTGCTTCAAACTGCTATCACATGGCAACAATACAAAGCAGATCAACTTTTGGTCACCCCCGAGGAGACTGGCTGGAAGGTAGGGATGGAAACAGGGTTCAGTGGAAGTCTGCACGAGGAATGGGTCCAGGACTTCTCCTCCCACACTGCTTCTAAAATATGAGCATTTCTCATGTCCCACAGACAACAGAGAGATTCTTTTCTATCAAAAGCAAATAACCCATCTTTGCATGTGTTTATTGGCCATCTGTATTTCTTCTTTGGAGAATGTCTATTTTGGTCTTCTGCCCACTTTTTGATTGGGTTGTTTTTCTGATATTGAGCTTCATGAGCTGCTTATATATTCAGAGATTAATCCTTTGTCAGTTGCTTCATTTGCAATTATGTTCTCTCATTCTGAGGGTTGTATTTTCACCTTGTTTATAGTTTTCTTTGTTGTGCAAAAGCTTTTAAGTTTTATTACATGCCATTTCTTTATTTTTGTTTTTATTTCCATCAATCTAGGAGGTGAATCAAAGAGAATCTTTCTGCAATTTATGACAGAGTATACTGCCTATATTTTTCTCTAAGAGTTTTTTTACTTTCTGGCCTTATATTTGTCTTTAAGTCATGTTAAGGTTATTTTTGTGTATGGTGTTAGAAAGTGTTCTAATTTCATTCTTTAACACAGAGCTGTCCAGTTTTACCAGCACCACTTATTGAAAGTGAAAGTGAAAGTCACTCAGTTGTGTCCAACTCTTTGCGACCCCATGGACTATACAGTCCATGGAATTCTCTAGGCCAGAATACTGGAGTGGTAGCTGTTTCCTTCTCCAGGAGATCTTCCCAACCCAGGGATCAAACCCAGGTCTCCTGCATTGCAGACAGATTCTTTACAAGCTGAGCCACAAGGGAAGCCCATTTATTGAAGAGGCTGTCTTCTCTCCATTGTATAATCTTGCCTCTTTTGTCAAAGATAAGGTGTCCATATGTGCTTTCTGGTTTTGTGCCAGTACCATACTGTCTTGATGACTGTAGCTTTATAATATAGTCTTAACTCAGGGAGTCTAGTTTCTCCAGTTCTGTTTCTCTCTCTCAAGATTACTTTGGCTATTTGTGCTCTTTTATGTTTCCAAACAAATTGTGAAATTTTTTGCTCTAGTTCTATGAAAAATGCCACTGGTAATTTGACAAGGATTGCATTGAATCTGTAGATTGCTTTGCGTAGTGTAGTCATTTTCACAATATTGATTCTTCCAATCCAAGAACATGATATATCTCTCCATATGTTTGTGTCATCTTTGATTCCTTTTATCGCTGTCTTATAGTTTTCTACATACAGCTCTTTCGTCTCTTTAGTTAGGTTTATTCCTAGGTACTTTACCCTTTTTGTTGCAATGGTGAATGGAATTATTTCCTTAATTTCTCTTTCTGATTTTCCATTGTTAGTGTATAGGAATTTAAGAGATTTCTGTGTATTAATTTTATATCTTGCAGCTTCACTAAAATAATTGATTACCTCTAGTAGTTTTTAGGGTTTTCTACATATAGTATCATGTCATCTGCAAACAGTAAGAGTTTTACTTCTTTTCCATTCTGAATTCCTTTTATTTCTTTTTCTCCTCTGATTGCCATGGCTAGGACTTCCAAAACGATATTGAACAATAGTGGTGAGAGTGGGCACCCTTGTCTTATTCCTGGTTTCAGAGGAAATGTTTTCAGTTTTTCACTATTGAGAATAATTTTTGCTGTGAGTTTGTCATATATGGCCTTTATTGTGTTGAGGTAGCAGCAATATTTACAATAGCCAGGACATGGAAACAACCTAGATGTCATCAATAGATGAATGGATAAAGAAGACGTATACATATATACAATGGAATATTACTCAGTCATAAAAAGGAATGGCTTTGAGTCAGTTGTAGGGAAATCAATGAACCTGGAGCCTCTTACACAGAGTGAAGTAAATCAGAAAGAGAAAAGCAAGTATATATTAAAGCATATATATGGGATCTAAAAAATGGTTCTGATGAATCTAGTAGAGAATGGACTTTTGGACATAGCAAGGGAAGGTGATAGTGGGATGAATTGAGACAGTAGCATTGACATATATCATGAGTAAAATAGGTGGTTAGTGGGAAGTTGCTATATAACACAGGAAACCCAACCCAGCACTTTGTGATGACCTAGAGAGGTAGGATGGGGGAGGGAAGGGAGGCTCAAGAGGGAGTGGACGTGTAAATAATTATGACAGATTTGTGTTGTTGCACAGCAGAACCAACACAACATTGTAAAGCACTTTTCCACCAATTAAAAAATAAAAATGTAAAAACAGGAAGGAGCCCAGAGAAAATCACTTCAGAAACAGACATGGAAGTTTGCCCAGAGAACTGGGTCACCTTCCACCCCATAGAGACAAGCCCTGTGAAGGCCAACAGCAGCGTTGCACACGGCTTCAGAATCCTCATGCGGGAACACATGAAGAGCCCAGAATCATCAAGGAGACATGATGAGACCTGCCATGTGAGGGCGGTGGAGGGTGGGGGAGGGGGGCAAGAAAAGCACACAGAACACGGATATATGAAGCAGGAGGACCCTCCAGAATGAGTTCGTTCATTAATTCATTCAACAGATACTGGGGAGATGCTTTCTGCAGTGTTACACTGCGCTGGGCTTTGTTTACTTAGTTAAACTAGATAGACATAAATTAGTGGGCAAGTACTGCAGCACAAGATCACTAATAGTGTGTTTTAGGACAAATCATTTACCCAGCGTAGACCTCAGGTTGCTCATTTCATAGCTGGGCACAGAGATGTGTGACTCTGGGGTGGGGCAGGCCATGACTTGAAGCGACCCAAGATGCTTCCTGGAGCTCTGGTGAGCTTTGTTTCTCTGCTGGGGTGAATGTGTTTCCTATATTCTTATGACTTGTGCACTTTTTAGTTTGTGTGTCTTTGTCAATGAAAAGGTTACCAAAAGGACGAATTTCAGTGCCTCTCCCAACCTGAGTGAAATTCTCTGATTCTATGAGTACTTTAGGCAAACTACTATGGTAGAGAAGAGAAATGCGAGCAAGACTTTTAGAATGAGGTCCTAGACCCTTTTAACCAACTAACTGTGGTCTTGAACCATATTCTCATCTACACAAAGAGAAGAGGAATTAATTAGGTTTTCTCTAACATCCCCCACACTCTAAAAGTCTATGATTCCTGCTATAAACATTCAACTCCAACTGATGACATTCTAAAGTGTGATCAAGTAGCATCGCTCCCAGGCCTTCTGTGTCAACATGGAAGCACCACATGAGACATTGTTGGTTTGTGAACTGTGCTGATAATGATAAACATGACTTCTTCTCATAATGAAATTTTAAGTCCTACCTGGAATCATCTGGAAGTTATTAATCCACTTAGGGAACCATTCTTAAGAAAACGGTTAACACAAAGTTGAGATTCAATGGTTTTATCATCCACGTAAATATGTTTGTGGGAGCTCTCTGAAAAATATATTTCTTCTCCCCATGTGGCTTTATCACCCCTTCCTGCTCCTCTCTGTTTTCTCGTCATAGAAAGAGCCTGATCCCTAGCTTTACTTCTCTGCTTGGAAAGCTCGTAAAATTTTTTAATTTAAAAATCATTACTCTCTGGATCTGCCTATGAATCTTTATTTGAAACAGAAATAGCAGGAGTTATTTGGGGGTTTTGACAAAGATTGTAAATTCTTTAATTCCTTTCTCTATAAACCATTTTATTTATAGGCCTAGTTAAGGGATTAATGGATCATCTAGCATGAGCTGTTTCTTGCCTCTGGATAAGTGGGTATTTTCCTCAAATTTTAAAAGTACTTCTTAAAGCCTTGAGGTTATTATCACTGTTAAGAAAGATGAATTTTTCCGAAAACGTGTTAGAGGCATCTCTCCCTAAGGAAGCCTCTTTGGAGACCCTCAAAGGCTATTATTTGGGTCAGTTATTTATATGCCTTCTTTGAACTCTATTTCTTTGAACTTTCTCTTTTATACTTTCTGTTGGAGAAAGGTAGACAGTCTGATGTTCGCAATTTCTTTCTGAGCCCCTGGGAATGTGGACAATGACCACTTCAATCTGGACATTATCTGTCTTCCAGAGATGTTTGGCTCCTGGTTCTTCATCACCCCATCTCTCTAGAGAGAACATTTGGGGGCAACATCTCTAGGGGCTCATGCTTAAGATACCAACCTCATGGGAAATCGCCTGAGACATTTAACAAACTAGTTACTAATGTGTTCTCATGATATCTTGCTTCTAAATTCCATTTCTCTTCCTCATTTCTTAGAATTCTTAGTACTAAAAAAAAAAGTCCTTAAATTCAAGAATTCACAGTAAAAGATAGCTTGTCATGTTGTTCTTGAAGTGGATCTACATTTCTACTTTCCCTCACAGAGTTTATAGACTCTGAAGAAAATTGAAGAGTCCTTGAAATGAAATGCCCTTAAGTCATCTCAGAAAGGTAATTCCCTCACAAAATCCAGAAGCCGGCCCAGCCTGTGTCAGCAATGGGCTGTGTATTACCGCCAAGCCTGGAGCGGACATAAAACTCTCTCTACTGTCCCGTTTTTCTTTTATTCCTTGAGAAAAATCTCCTTCTCCCCACTTGGCTGAACAGCATCCCTTTAGTAATTTTAGGTCCATCTTTCTTAGTTCTCTCCTTCCTAGAGAGGAGGGACCACAGAGAAACCAGCATCGGTTTCTTAGTGTGTCTAGAGACTTCTTCCCCCCAAGGACAGATACTCAGGTTGGAGACGGCTTATCCTGGGTTGTGTTTCTGCAGGACCCCCACCACCACCCCCCAGATCTGGAACAGCAGCTGCTAGGTCCCCAGAAAAGAATTTGCAAACTCCACTGTCTCGCTGTTCCTGTCTGTGACACCAACTGTCTTGCTGTTCGCACTGTCCACACTGATTGCTAAACTCATGGTCGGCAAGGTGTGAACTAAAAAGCTGGAAGAAAATGCGAGGAGCCGTGGGAACTGCAGACACGTTTGTTCCCTCCTGGCTGGCACACAGCCGTAGCCGCAGACATAGCATAACACAACATAACCGCACACAACCCTTCCGGGCTGTTCCCGGAGAAGCTTTCACAGGCGTACCGCACGTGGTTGCCCGCGACCCAGCGGGTAACTCGTGATGCACATGCGCAGTGCTCTAAGTGATGCAGCTGTTCCAGAATCGTTATCTACAAAACGCGGGGTGAGAGAGCCCGACCATGCCATCGTGGCTAATTTCCCCACATCCATCGAAGGGAAAAGCGAGGCTTACCTCAAAAGGAAGTCAGGGCTTTCTTCAAATGAGAAAGTCACATGAAGCACCGTGGTGGAGGCGCCCCCTGTCCCCCACCGCCCCCACCGCTCCATGCAGACCCCAGGGTGGGCCCGCGAACACCACCAGACCCGGGAAGGGTCTGTAGTCAGCAGAACCGCCTTGTTCGCCCTGTGCCCATCCGCGCTTTTGAGCTCAGCAGGATCTTTCCCAAACGTTACCAGGTATGACCTTTACAATGACCTTCTGTACAGGGCAGAATTTTTCCCCCCTTATTTTCTAGAAAACAGAGACTTTATAGTGTCAGAGCACAAGTGTCGGTCGCTTTTCAACGTAGACCCCAAGCAAGCTTTTCTTTAAACCATTCCCATGTGTCAGATTGTTGACTGGTAAATTCCTTTCTCTAAGAAAGTCCACGTGACGTTTCTGAATTTACTAATGACAGTCGTGGCCCCTTTATTCTCTTACTGGTCAACAAAGGGAAAAGCCAAAGCGTAGGGTTTCAAGAAGATGATCAATTAGCAGCCAAATCTGAAACATCCCGGTGAGGAAGGAGCCGCCGCTACAAGTGAGGCAGGATTTGGAAACCCTGGAAGCAAGTCCTTAGCTCCCAGCTGGCTGAATCCTCAAAGGCAGTTGCTTCTCCAGATCTGACCAGACGGCAGCTTTTTAATGTAATCACTGTGGCTCCTCACCCCTGCACCTAACAGCATTATTAACAGGGAACGCTGTCCTGGGATGCTGCCCCCCAGGGTGGCTGGTAAGCCTTCTGCCAGCCTTGGCGTGCGTCCCTGCCAGTGCACACAGAACATGCATGCCATGGTGAGAAAGCTCACCAGCCTTGTGCAAATGAGGCTACATGAGATTGTTACACGTCCTAGCAACAAAAATAAGCCTTTGTGTGGTATCTGGCACATTCAGGGCATGGGGCTGGGCTTGGAAGGTTCAAGGGGGCACCAGGCACAGACTTTTTACCTAAAGGAACTGATAACATGGCTGGAGGTGTAAGACATGGGTCTAAAAAATGGAAATTACAGTTGCCATATAGGACCTCTCAATCCAAAATGAGTGGTTTAGAAAATGAGTCTCAGGAACTCAAGGGCACAGCAGCTGGAGGGCTGAGAGGGGCAGGGAAGCCCAGAAACTTCGGGTAAGAAACTCACAGACTCGACTTTCTGCTAATTTCATCCTCATCACGACCACACGAGACAAAATTCTGCAACTGTCTGCATGCATGCATGCTCAGTGGCTCAGTTGTGTCCGACATTTTGCGACCCCATGGACTGTAGCCTGCCAAGCATCTCTGTCCATGGGATTCTCCAGGCAAGAATAATGGAGTGGGTTTTCATGCCCTCCTCCAGGGGATCTTTCCGACCCAGGGATCAAAACTGAATGTCTCCCTCCTGTTTCCCAGATGGGGAAATCGAGACTTGGAGTTAAGTAACTTGCCCAAGTCACACAGCTGTTGTCCAGGCTCTCTGACACCAGAACCTAGCTCTTAGCTGTGATCCCAGATGAGGATCTTGGGCATGAAGGTGACTGGGAAAAGGTTACCCTTCAGGGAGAAAGATCAGTTTAGCCAGTGGAGTTTGCAATGAAACACAGCGAGACAGTGGTTGGCTTTGGTAGCTCAAGGCCAGATGGCAAGGGTGACCCCGTGAGAGTCACAGCACCAAGAAGGGAACCCTGAGGTGTCCACACACTAAATCAAACCCTCCAGGACACACAGCAGAGAGCAGCCTGGAATTCTGGGAGAGAATCTGGGTGGGGCAAGGCAGCATCTCAGCAGACACTGGTGCACCCACCAGGGTACCAGGAGGGTGACCCCCACACAGACCGGGGAGGCAGGGTGGGGACCTGGAGTTCCCCACCCCCAGGGGAGGGTCGGCACCATGAAGACAGACCCAGAGTCAGTGACAGACGCCAGTAGCACTTGACATCCAGGGGTACCGCGTGCCCTTTTTAGCATAAAGTTAACAAAAGATACACCAAACTACCACCTGGTGGGGCAGGGCGCCAGATTCATCATCCGAATGACCGAGTAGGAAGGAAATCAGACTCCAGACATAAGACCCACGGACAGAGCTGAATCGCAGCAAAACAAACTTAATGGCAGGTTGCATCCTTTCCTGACAAGGGCTCTAATGAGTTCTATCTGGGAGAGAATCGAGCCGTGTCGAGGACGGAATTGAACCCACAGGTGAGCATCAGGAGCCACAGGTGTGGTTGGTTAAGGCTCCTAAAGATGGGAGCAGAGCAGCACTGATAATCATTTGGACCTGTTTTTAGCAAATATTTGACGAGCGCCTACTGTGCACCAAGCACTGCTCCTAGGGATGGGCAGACAGACCTTGCCCCCTTGGCGTTCACATTCCAAGGGGCGTCATCATATCATTAAGATGTGGCAGAAGAGGGTTCTGGGAAAAGGGGAGCCGGTTTCCAGATGGGCAGAGGCAGAAAGCATCATGGGTTGTTCAAAAGAGAAAAGATTCGTTTGGTATCGGCAGGACATTTTTGGAAGGAATCTAGGAGATTCCATCAAAGGCTGAACCAAAGTCACCAGCTGTTTGGGCCTGAAAAGCCTGTGGCCCACGTGCAGAGGAGACCACCCTGCACAGGGAGGTGGGGTGAGGGGAAGCAGAAAGCACACGAGTCCTAGCGTGGACGAGCCCCGTGGCGGTCACTGTGACAGAAACTCTCTGAATCGTGTCCACCAAGCCTCAAGGGGCTTAAAGAAATGCAAATGGCCTAGGATCCAGTCAGCAAAGCTCTCTCACCTGCCTCTCTGACCCTAAACATGCCCCAGAGCTTTCCAGGTTGAGGCTGAAGCTCTCAAAGTCCCCTTCCAATTCTGAAATCCTTTAATGCCTCGGAGGATCTTCACCTGGGTACCAGAAATGAGCCTTCAGTGACGTCAGATGGGTGGGGCATGGGGCCAGGGGGCAGTCAGGGAGCAGGCAGCAGGATCCAGGCTCTGTCCTGATTCTGGAGTCAGCTAGGGACTTGAACTCATCACGTCACTCTCCATGGTCCTCATCCCAGAGGTCGCCAAGCTGCCCCTCAGCTCTCACGTTCATTGAGCCTACAATCTCAGTTTGCTGGGACCATGAAAAACGTCAAACACAAAGACTGCTTACTTTAAGCTTAGTTTAAAAAAAAATACCAGCTCTCAGTGAAAACGTCTTCAAACAGTGTTAATTGCCTGCTCCTTTGCACCTCATCTTTGCACTGAGGCTCGTAATTTCGCAGAGTCCACGACAGGAAGTGTGGGTTTCACTGTTCCTGCAGCATTTAAGTACGTGTCTTTTCAAGTACAATGTGAAGGAGTTAATTCCAGGAAAAAGACGATAGTCAACAAATTATTAAATTTATTTTACACAGATTGAACTCATTGCACCTCGAACATGGAATTCTAATGCAACCAGGACTCCCAGGCGGTTTCCCACGTGGCTCAGCACGCTTTAGAGCCATAATGAATGTGCCTGTGCTAACAATGCCATCAACCATTCCTGAACCAAAGGCTGTCAAAGCTTTCCTTTTCCTTTATTCTAGGTAGAAAAAAAAAATTCTCGGGGAAAGTTGTAATCAGAGGAAAAAGTGACAGAAGGTTAGCTAATTTGCCTCCCTAAGGCCTCTTACAAGTCCTGTGGTCTGACTGCTTTATTATCCCAGTTTTTCTAATCACAGCTAAAACCATGGTGAGAATTCAAGCTAAATTTTGCAGCTATAAAGATATATTTTGCTTATTTCAGAAAAATAGGACCCAAGTGTACAAACAAGTTTAGAAAATCTGTGCATTGGTTGCCAGCATTTCTTAGCCTGGCGCTGAAACTGCTGCCCTGCACCCGCTGGAGGGCAGAGGTGATCGTGGCTGGCTGGTGCGGGCGCTGCCTCTCTGCTGATGGACTTAGACTTCTCATCTCGGCCTCTAGAAACCAAATCTGGGTGGCAGTAAAAGTGTTATCCTCTCCAAACCCACTTCTGCCTCCAGGTTTTGCTATTTCAGTGAATGACACCATCCCTCCAGGGGCTTTACTGGTGGCTCTGTGATAAAGAACATACCTGCCAAGCAGGAGAGGCAGGTTTGATCCCTGAGTCGGGAAAATCCCCTGGAGAAGGAAACGGTAACCCACTCCAGTATTCTCGCCTGGAGAATTCCATGGACAGAGAAGCCTGGCGGGCTACAGTCCACAGGGTCACAGAGAGTCGGACAAGACTGAATGACTCAACAACCATCCCTCCTCCTGCTATCTAGCCTGAGACCACAGGTTTTCTTCCCAGGTGACCAGATCCCAAAAGAGATCCGGGTCCTCTTGGATGACGCTAGTCATCACATGTGTTTTCTTTCTTTTTTTTCTTTCATTTTTATATCATTGTATATATTGGTTTTTTTTTCTTTTTTTCCATTTATTTTTATTAGTTGGAGGCTAATTACTTTATAATAGTGGTTGTTGCCATACATTGACATGAATCAGCCATGGATTTACATGTGTTCCCCATCCTGAACCCCCCTCCCACCTCCCTCCCCATCCCATCCCTCTGGGTCTTCCCAGTGCACCAGCCCCGAGCACTTGTCTCATGCATCCAACCTGGGCTGGTGATCTGTTTCACCCTTGATAGTATACTTGTTTCAATGCTGTTCTCTCTGAACATCCCACCCTCGCCTTCTCCCACAGAGTCTAAAAGTCTGTTCTGTTCATCTGTGTCTCTTTTTCTGTTTTGCATATAGGGTTATCATTACCATCTTTCTAAATTCCATATATATGCGTTAGTATACTGTATTGGTGTTTATCTTTCTGGCTTACTTCACTCTGTATAATGGGCTCCAGTTTTATCCATCTCATTAGAACTGATTCAAATGAATTCTTTTTAATGGCTAAGTAATAGTCCATGGTGTATATGTATCATAGCTTCCTTATCCATTCGTCTGCTGATGGGCATCTAGGTTGCTTCCATGTCCTGGCTACTATAAACAGTGCTGTGATAAACATTGGGGTGCATGTTGTCTCTTTCAGATCTGGTTTCCTCGGTGTGTATGCCCAGAAGTGGAATTGCTGGGTCATATGGCAGTTCTATTTCCAGTTTTTTAAGAAATCTCCACACTGTTCTCCATAGCGGCTGTACTAGTTTGCATTCCCACCAATAGTGTAAGAGGGTTCCCTTTTCTCCACACCCTCTCCAGCATTTATTGCGTGTAGACTTTTGGATAGCAGCCATCCTGACTGACATGTAATGGTACCTCGTTGTGGTTTTGATTTGCATTTCTCTGATAATGGGTGATGTTGAGCATCTTTTCATGTGTTTGTTAGCCATCTCTACGTCTTCTTTGGAGAAATGTCTGTTTAGATCTTTGGCCCATTTTTCGATTGGGTCATTTATTTTTCTGGAATTGAGCTACAGGAGTTGCTTATATATTTTTTAGATTAATCCTTTGTCTGTTTCTTCATTTGCTATTATTTTCTCCCATTCTGAAGGCTGTCTTTTCACCTTGCTTATAGTTTCCTTTGTTGTGCAAAAGCTTTTAAGTTTCATCACATATGTTTTCAAACCCCTTCCCTGCTAATGCTGTTCTGCCTTCTCCTCTGACCTCTCCTCCTTATAAGAATCCTGGTGCATGAAAGCTTAGCCCAAGGCCTCCTCTTCCCAGCTCCTGTTCTCTCTCTTCTCCACCCCTGCCCCTCCAGACACACACCTGTGTGTGCACCAGCCCTGGCCCCAAGGAGTCTCCACCAAAACCTCCCCACCTCCCACCTCCCAGCCAGCACTGACTCGCTTGTGCAGTTGGCAAGTTTACTCATGTTCACTGTGGGTTCTCTCTTCATTGGTGTAAATCTCTTTCCAAACAAAGTGAAATTCCTAGAGTACGACCATATCCCTGAATTGTATAGCTTAGCAGTCTAAATAGGCAACTCAGGAAAACCAAATAGATCACATACATGGGATATAATAGACCCTTCAGTATGAAAGCTTACATAGTGTTTATGAGAGGCCAGACACTCTTTCCTTCAGGGTTTTTAAAACCAGTTTTTAATTGAAGTATAATTAATTTACAGTGTTGTGTTAGTTTAGGTGTACAACACAGTGCTTCCATGACACACACACACACATATATATTCTTTTTCAGATTCTTTTCCCTTTGTAGATTATTACAAAACATTGAGTAGAGTCCCCTGTGCTATACAGCAGGTCCTTGTTTGTTGTCTATTTTATACACGGTAGTGTGAATCTGTTAATCCCAAATTCTCCATTTATCCTGCCCCTGCCTTTCCCCTTTGGTAACTGAAAGTTTGTTTTCTGTGCCTGTGGGTCTATTTCTATTGTGTAAATAACATTTGTACAATTTGTTAGATTCCACATATAATCAATATCATATGACATTTTGCTTTCTCTGTCTGACTTCACATAGTGTGATTATCCCTAGGTCAATTCATATTGATGCAAATGGCATGATTTCATTGTTTTTTATAGCTGAGTAGTATTGGGTTGGCCAAAACATTCATTTGGGGGTTTTTTTTGTAACATCTTATACCCTGTATAAACTTTTTTGGCCAACCCAGTATTTATTGTAAATATGTTCCACACCTTCTTTATCCATTCCTCTATCGAAGGACATTTAGGTTGATTCCATGTCTTGGCTATTATAAATAGTGTTGCAATGAATATTGGAGTGTATGTATCTTTCAAAATATGGTTTTCTCCAGATATATGCCCAGGAATGGGATTGCGAAGTCATATGGTAGCTCTCATTTTAGTTTAGACACTCCTCTAAGCACTGTAGATAAACAACAACCATAAGAAACAGTGAATATTATATACCCACATTCCACTGCTGAGGAAACTAAGGCACAGAGAGGTGAGGTGACCTTCCCAAGGTCACAAAGCTGGTGGGTAGTGGGCTCAGGACTTGAACCAGGGCATCTTATTCCAACATATGTGCTCTTAAGAAACCAAAGAAAGAGTATTGAAACTGTCTACCTCCAAATACATCAATATATTTTTTGTTCCCTTTCATTACAATTTCAACTTCTGATAAAATAAGAAAACAGTATATGTAAAACAGAAAAAGAGACACAGATGTACAGAACAGACTTTTGGACTCTGTGGGAGAAGGCGAGGGTGGGATGATCTGAGAGAACAGCATCGAAACATGTATATTATCAAGGGTGAAACAGATCACCAGCCCAGGCTGGATGCATGAGACAAGTGCTCGGGCCTGGTGCACTGGGAAGACCCAGAGGGATGGGATGGGGAGGGAGGTGAGAGGAGGGCTCAGGATGGGGAACACATGTAAATCCATGGCTGATTCATGTCAATGTATGGCAGAAACCACTACAATATTGTAAAGTAATTAGCCTCCAACTAATAAAAATAAATGGAAAAAAATAAAATAAAAAAAAATTTTGTATCAGATGCAAACTATTATATATATGATGGATAAACAAGATCCTACTATATAGCACAGGTAGCTATATTCAGTATCCTGTGATAAACCATAATGGAAAAGAATATGAAATATATATATATATATATGAGTCACTTTATAGTAGAAATTTACACAATATTGTAAATCAACTATACATCAATAAATTTAAGAAAGAATTTTGTATTAAAAAAAAAAGAAAACATTTAGTTGACCGATATTCTGGCCTGGAGAACTCCAGGGACTATATAGTCCATGGGATTGCCAAGAGTCGGACAGGATGGAGTGACTTTCACTTTCGCTCATTTTAGTTGACCAGATAATCAGAAACACACCAGGATTCTCTTATTTCCTTGTCAGCAAAATGCTAGCTTTTCATGAGTAAAAGGAGCATTAGTGTTGAATTTATCCTAATGTATTTGGGCACTTCTCCATTTTACTAATTTGCTTTTATGTGGTCTGGACCCTGGAGAGTCTGCACCCAGGGAACAGACTGAGGGTGCTGCAAACTTAGAGAAAGCAGACGCTTGCTTGGGGCCTGTCAGAACTTGCCTACTTTTTGAAATTTCACCACCGCAGCATCATCCTTTAGAGTAAGTTTCCAATGTCTTGTCAAAAGTAAAATTCCCCTGGAAAAAGCAGAGCCTCACCTGCTGCAGAAGTCGTTTCAATAAAGAGCTAACATTTCTTCTCAATTAGTGTGGATAGGTGAAGAGGGTATTAGTACCTAGTGTGTGCAGAGAGGCAGCCTGAGATGGGAAGGCATATGTATTTCAGAATGCCTGGATTCAATTTTGAACCTTGGTGCCACATCTGAGGAGCTGCAGGTGGCCAATAAGGTCCTCCGGAGTCAGTGTCTACTGCACAAGGAGATGCTCAAATGAACGTTACAGGACATCTCCAGGTTACAGGACACATCCCACTCAGATGTGTGTACGTGCTGAGTCTGCCCTGAATCCCAACACCCAGAACATCGCGGGAACGCCAAGGAGTAAATGAATCAACAATCTTCAGTTAGAGCTGTGAGGATCTCCTCTTCCAGAGCCCGGGACCTTTATACTCAACCACTTTTCTGGTACTATTACCCAGATAGCTCATTTTCATTTAAAACCCAAACCACCACAGTCCTCCCAACACCAGATTCTTCTTACATCCTTATCAATATCCTTGACTTCACCGTATCGACATCTCTGACATGTTCAAAGTCCGTGGTTTGAAATTATCAGCGTCTCCTTTCCTTCTCTCTCTGAGCAGTCCAAACCCTATTAATTCTTTTCCTGGATTTTCTCAGCTCTCTCCTCTCCTTTCCATCTTCTTTGCCAACGCCCAGAATCACTCTTTTTCCCTCTCAGCGGCACATACTGGTTTTCCCTCTCCCGGAGAAGTCAGCCACATTTAACTTAGCGACACAATGCCTGAAGACCATCATCGGCTTTCTCAAAAGCCCTTTGGCAGCTCACCAGTGCATGTAATGTTTGATTCTGTTCCATGGCCTCGGGTGCAGACACAGCCTGCGTCAGCCTGCATCCAATCAGCAGACAGAAAACACACCGATCAATTGAGCTGGTAAAATGTAATATAAAGAGCTGTTACTAAGGAAAAGACTGTTAACTACTGAAAGGTAAAAGCTTTAAAATGTGCAAACGGAGCAACTTCAGGAGGCAGCTAAAGCCCTTAGGACTGAAGGAAAGTGAACTTGGAAAGCTAGAGGCAAGGGCCTCTAATAATATCTAATAATGCACATCATTGCATCTACTATTTCATCCTATAGAACGTAAACCTCTTTCCCAGCTTAGTCCATTATGGAGAATATTGTACTTTTCTTGGTTAATAAGTTTTGTCTGATTTTCTTTTGCAGCCCCATGGACTGTAGTCTTCCAGGCTCCTCTGTCCATGGGATTCTCCAGGCAAGAATACTGGAGTGGGTTGCCATTTCCTTCTCCAGCGGATCTTCCTGACCCAGGGCTTGAACCCGGGTCTCCTGCACTGCAGGTGGGTTCTTTACCACTGAGCCGCTGGGGAAGCCCTATGGTGAATATAATTCTAAGTAATTCTGTGTACAATATAGTATGTAAAAATTAGTTAAAATATTATGACAACTATTTATGTCAATATTATGTTTATTTATTTACAGTTAAAATACCTGTGTGTTCACACTGATACTGCTTATTCAAGATTCATATTAATGGAAGCTCTTCTCCTCTTCATCTGAGTCTCCTTTTGTCCACAGCAAGGATCATGAGTTTTCTCTATGTCACACAAAACTTTCTCAGAATCACAATGCCAAAACTTCTATCAGGATAGTTACTAAAAAACTGTTTTAAATATTTTTTGTATGCTGTTCCCATTCTCTCCTCATTTTTCAGAATTACACCATGTCTCTAGTGTCAGAGCGTGGAGCCATCACATACTCCACTTCAGTCCTAATGCCCTTCCTCCATCCTGCGTGGAAACGTACCATCTCCAATCTCTTCAGCTACCACCCCATTTGGCTGAAGTTCACTTTCTATGTATTCCCAAGTAAAAGCTCCTGGGAACCTCCTCCTTCAGGGTCTCACATGTTCAGGCCAATTTGTTGCCATTCTAATTAAAACTTGATTTGAATAAATATATAAAGTCCTGGGCTCACTGTTTCTTTCCTTCCACATCCTGAGCATTGCTTTGTCTTCCTCTGGTCTGAGGCATTGTTCTTGAAGAGCCTGAGGATGACCTACTCTTCTGTCCCTTGTAAAGCTACTGCTTGCATATTTGTTCTGGGTCAGTTTCCCAGCTATGCAAAGGGCTCTTTCTATACACGATTTTAATATTTTATGCTATGAAAGTTTTCTTGAATTATGAAAGTATGATTAGGTACTTCTAACTTATTTTATTATTCATGGATTTCATATATATATGAAATATATATATATATGATATATATACACACACACACATGCATTGGATTTTCCCTGCCTATTTCTGAATTTATCACACTCTTCTTAACACATTCCATCTCTTCATTCATTTCCTTTTTTCCATCTCTTAATTCATTTCCTTTTTTCCTTTCAATTTTTTGCTGTGGTAAAACACGCATAACATGCAATTTCCCATCTTAACCATTTTGAAGAGTGTGGGCTCAGGGGCATTAAGCTCCTTCTCACTGCTGTGCAGCCATCGTCACCATCCATCCTAAGAACTCTTTTCATCCTCCACAACCAAAACTCTATACCCATCAAACAACATCCTCAAGGACCACTCTCCCCTCCCCACCTGCATCTTCATTGTTTTTAATCTTTAAATTTTCTCCTCGTTTGAAGTGTTCTACGACATCCCTTTGGAGAAGGCAATGGCAACCCACTCCAGTACTTTTGCCTGGAAAATCCTATAGACGGAGGAGCCTGGTAGACTACAGTCCATGGAGTTTCAAAGAGTCGGACACGACTGAGCGACTTCACTTTCACTTTTCATTTTCCTGCATTGGAGAAGGAAATGGCAACCCACTCCAGTGTTCTTGCCTGGAGAATCCCAGGGACGGGGGAGCCTGATGGGCTGCCATCTATGGGGTTGCACAGAGTCGGACACAACTGAAGCGACTTAGCAGCAGCAGCAGCAGCATGGCATCCCTTATAAGTGGAATCTAAAAAGAAATGATACAAATGAACTTACTTACAAAACAGAAAGAGACTCACAGACTTAGAAGACAAACTAGTGGTTGCTGGGTGGCGTGGTGTGGGGAGGGATAGGTAGGGAGTTTGGGAAGCTCATGTACACACTGCTCTATTTAAAACGCATAACCAACAAGGACCTGCTGTATAACACATGGAACTCTGCTCAGTGTTATGTGCCAGACTGGATACATGGAGAATGGATTCATGTCTGTGTATAGCTGGCTCCCTTCGCTGTTCTCCTGAAACTACCACAACAGTATTAATCAGCTACCCCCCAATACAAAATAATAAGCTTAAAGTCTGGAAATTTTCTTCCCTCCTTTTCATCATCTATTTATTGTAAAGTATTACCTACTGTGCCTATTTACTCTTTGCCCTGGTGGCTCAGTGGTAAAGACTCTGCCTCCTAATGCAGGAGACATGGGTTAGATCCCTGGGTTGGGAAGATCCTCTGGAGGAGGAAATGGCAACCCACTCCAGTATTCTTTCCTGGAAAAGCCCATGGACAGGGAAGCCTGGCAGGCTACAGACCATGGTATCGCTAAAGAGTCAGATATGACTTAGTGTCTAAACAACAACAAACTTACAGTTAGTTTCAGTATCTAAAATGATTTTTTTTCTCTTATGCCTAATTCTTTAAGTTCTACCACTTCATTACTGAGTTTTCTTCAATATTCATATCTTTTCCCTCATTTTGAAAGAATGTTATAGTTCTCATTTTTATAAGATTATCTCCTGTCATCTTCATTATCTATAGAGATTCTACTTATTCTTTTTATCCTGCAATACATTTGAATATGATTTGAGAGCTGTCCTTTTCTGTTGCTTTAGAATAAGATTCTAAGAATTAATTTATAGAATGAGATTTTCTAAACTTCTCAACAGGAGGCTTGGCTTAGAGTAGCTTTCCCAATTGGACGTCTCTAGACCACCCTCTTCTGGTTAGTTTGTTATCCATCCCGCAGTAAGAACTAGTGCCTCCTGAGATGACCTGGTTCTAGTCTCCATCACCACTTCTGCGTGGACTCATATTCCTTTGGTCTCTGGTGTCCCTGACAAGTTCAGCTGAGATTCTCCCCTTGGCGGTTTATCCTCAGTGTGGACTGTCACCCAGCTTTGTTCTGGGAGAGACTGTTTGGTCACGTTGAGGATGAAGACAGCTCAGGCCTTTAGTCTCACCACGGGCACTCCAGGACCATCAACATCCCCAGTCTGCTGTTGTTCTCAACCCAGTGCTTTCCAGGAAAATCCTTGCTTGTTATTTGGAAGCCGGCAGGTTGTCCGACACCCCACTGCTTCTCTTTGCTCCGCTTGGGCAGATGCCATTCCCCGGAGGTCCCGTCGCTGTTGGCGACTTGTCACGACTCACCCAGGATTTGGGATTTGTGTTATGAAGACTGTCTGTGCCCTGGTGTTTTTCTATCCTGGCTGTTCTGCATGTTTCCTAGGGAAGCCTGGGGAGCCACCTGTGTGTTCTTCACAGATCCTCAGGGAGTACCTTTCAAATTTCCAAATCATACACCTTATACATGCATGCATGCAGGCTAAGTCACTTCAGTAGTGTCTGATTCTTTGTGACCCCATGGATTGCAGCCCACCAGGCTCCAGTGTCCATGGGAGTCTCCAAACAAGAATACTGGAGTGGTTTGCCATGCCCTCCTCCAGGGGATCTTCCTGACCCAGGGATCGAACCCACATCTCTTATGTCTCCTGCATTGACAGGCGGGTTCTTTACTTCTAGTGCCACCTGGGAAGCCCACCTTACACATGGAAAGGATTTAATAAATATTTGCATAAATCAATTTAAAAGTCTGAGGTCTCATTTCCTTTACACTTTATAATGTTAGAGCAATAAGTGGCAAAATTATAGAGGAAGTGAGATTTCTCTTTGGTATCAACCCCCCAGCTTCCTGAGAACACCTCGAGCTATACTTCTGACAGCCTTCTTTCCCCTATGGTTTTTCTTCCTCTTCCTAAGGACCCTTCTGTTCACCTATTCACTGTAGGGTTCAAGTGGCTACCTTTGTTAAGACTTTTTCTCCCAAGTGTGCAAGTTAGATTTTTCTTTCTCAAACTGTCCTCCTCAAGTTTAATGTCAAGTTTGTAAAAATTAAACTCTTATGATGATTTGCCAAGTGTTCCTTTTTCCTCTATCTGCTGGAAGAGTGTGCATGAGTTTCAAATTACTCATTTTTTTAGTGTTTCCTGAATACATGTTGGAGAAGACTCTTGAGAGTCCCTTGGACTGCAAGGAGATCCGACCAGTCCATCCTAAAGGAAAACAGTCCTGAATATTCATTGGAAGGACCAATGCTGAAGCTGAAACTCCAATACTTTGGCCACCTGATGCAAAGAACTGACTCATTTGACAAGACCCTGATCCTGGGGAAGATTGAAGGCGGGAGGAGAAGGGGATGACAGAGGATGAAATGGTTGGATGACATCACCCACTCAATGGACATGAGTTTGAGTAAACTCCGCGAGTTAATGATGGACAGGGAGACCTGGTGTGCTGCAGTCCATGGGGTTGCAAAGAGTCAGACACGACTGAGCCACTGAACTGAACTGAACTGAATGCATTGATAAAGCAATATGTGTTTATTAACAGGAAGAGTTTTAACAACAGATTTATTAATTTATTGGATCTGAAAATACGGACTTTTTCTGTTTCTTCTTTGGTAAATTATACTTTTCTAAGAATTTGTCCATTGCTGTAATAAATAAGGTTGTTTATAATACTTCTTATCACTTTGTTCTGCTGGTTTTTGTCCCTGTCCCTGTTTTTTGTCTTCTGGAGGTTTATCAAATGTACTTTTTTCAGATAATCAGCTTTTCCCTTTGCTGGGCCTCTCTATGGCATGTTGGTTTTCTATTTTATTAAACACATTTTCTTTATTATTTCCTTTTTTCTACCTTTTAGGTATTAATTTTGTTGTTTTCTTACCTTTTGAATATAAATGATTACTTTATTGACTTCTATGCTTTCTTATCTAATACAAATACTCAAGGCTGAAAGCATTTTTCTGGCACTGCTTTAGTTGCATCCAAGTTTCAATAAAAGAATTTTCATTTTTAGTTCTAAATATTTTCTGATTTGCTATGTTATCTTTGGGCTTCCTTGGTAGCTCAGCTGGTAAAGAATCTGCCTGCAATGCAGGAGACCCCAGTTTGATTCCTTGGTCAGGAAGATCCCCTGGAGAAGGGATAGGCTACCCACTCCAATATTCTTGGACTTCCCTGGTGGTTTAGTTAATAAAGAATCTGTCTGCAATGCATAAGACCTGGGTTTGATCCCTGTGTTGGGAAGATCCCCTGGAGGAGGGCATGGCAATCCACTCTAGTATTCTCGCCTAGAGAATCCCCATGGACACAGGAGCCTGGTGGGCCACAGTCCATGGAGTTACAGAGTCGAATGCAACTAAGCACAGTACATAATATCTTCCGACCCATAAGTTATTTATTGAAAGACTCTCATCTTTCAATATTCTAACACAATTATAATGTGCTCAGAGAATATAGTCTCTATAATAACAATCCTTTAAAATTTGTTGAGACTTGCCTCATGCCCTAGGATGGATCAATTTGTGTAAATGTTCCACAGGTCCTTGAGAGGAGTAAACTGTGTTCCGCAGCTGTGGATATAATGTTCTCATGTCCACTAGATCAAGCTTGCTTAATTCTTCACACAATTAAATGAACTATTTTATGTACTCATTGACTTTTTTGTCTGCATAACCAATCCCTAACACACAACACTCCCAGTCTCACTATGATAGTCTGTTTACGATACCATTAATATTAAGGAGGCTGAACTTGGAGCTGGTGGTACATCTCCCTGTAAGAGAGCAGTGGGAGTAAACCCTCGACCCTCCCGCCTTTGCCTATCTCAGTCACCGTGAGCAGTTCAAGGTGCCAGGTCATCCTCATTGTGTCCACCGTCCTCAGAAGTCCTATACATCCCCTGGAAGAAAGAATGTGAAAATGAAAGTTGCTCATTCGTGTTTGACTTTCTGAGACCCGAAGGGCTGTAGAGTTGAGAGGGTAACAGGCAGGAAGGCCGAGGGTCTCCAAACGGAGGAAATAAGCTGCAAGTGTCAGACATTTTTCTCTCTTTAGTGGCAGGAGGAAAGAAACCAGGAAAGATATTTTTTTTCTTCTCTATACACATTTAAAAGGAGGTTTCTCTTAAAATGCTGTGTTGCCATGACACCTGATTTCACCTGAAGCTAACTATTCTCAAACCTTGAGTTAACCAATACATTTTTTTCTTATGGAAATGTTTGTCTTAAGATATGCTAATTTACCCCAGACTCTGCAAGTTCCGCCAAATGGCCCAACCTACTTACTCAGATATTGTTCCCCTAATCTATGTAAATGAAACTATTTGTTTGGTAATCTGCCCTTCTACAAGATTCAAGTCAATCATTTTATGGCTGGGGATGAATTATCTGGTGCCATTCTAAATTCTAAGACATTCCTTTCTTTTCATTAACAGACTGTGACTGACTATATAACATACACCTAAAGACTAGGAGGGGGGTACTCTTTCCACCCCCTTCTGATGCCTGTGTCAGAAACTTTCTCTATCTCCTTTATACTTTAATAAAACATTATTACACAAAAGCTCTGAGCGATCCAGCCTCATCTCTGGCCCCGGATTGAATTTGTCTCCTCCAGAGGCCAAGAATCCCGAGTCTTATTGTTCAGCAACAACCTTTCAGAGTCCATGGAATTCTCCAGGCCAGAATACTGGAGTGGGTAGCCTTTCCCTTCTCCAGGGGATCTTCCAACCCAGGGATTGAACCCAGGTCTCCCGCATTGCAGGCGGATTCTTTATCAGCTGAACTACCAGGGAAGCCCCTACGTCCCCTAATCTGACCTAATCCTGTTATAGCCACGCTTTCCAGGAAACAAACTCACTCAGAAGGACAATGCAGATAGTGGAGTGCAGTTTATTACACCGGCGGGCCCAAGGCAGAGTCTCCTCTTAGCCAAGGACTCCGACCAGCATTTGTGAAAATCTTTTATACCCCATGTGTACGTGTCCAAACCCATCACCCCAATTTCCTTGAGACTTACATAAACAAAGGAAGGGTAAATACAACTACAATAACCCCATCATTCATGTGTTATGTGTTCAAACAATTAATAATCAATAAGCCCGCAGTTACATTCCAAACAGTTAATAATCAATAAGCCCGTGGTCACGTTCCAACCAGTTAATAATCGATAAGCCTGTGATTACATCCCGATAGATACAAAAAAGAATTATGACCTGTCCAGAGGCAGGGGTGATTATGGTATGTTTCCTCTTAGGTGATGAGTAACCTGGATGTGATCTTCAAGGTTCCCCTGTCTGGAGGGGGTCTTATCCTTCCATTGTCGTTCCCACAGGCACTAAGCAGAGAGTTCAGAGTCCACTGGAGAGGTGGCCGAGCACGATCAGCACGGACAGGTCTCAGATGGAGTCCAGGCCCTATGAATTCCTTCAACCCCACACAGTAACTGCCCAAGAAAACCTCCAGTGTGCCCTCAGGAATCAGCCATAAACCAGCAAAATTGCTGACATCTTCTCAGAGGGTTCCTGAATGTTCCTGCTTGTCTGGAGCCTGCTTCTGCCCATGTGCTCATCCCTCTCAGCAAGCTGCTTGCTCTCGCATAGCCCCGGGTGCCCAGGGCCTGGAGTTGAGTGAGCACTCACACCATCGCTTCCAGACCATCACACTCCGAGCCCGGTCTCAGACCAGTCACAACCTCATCACATGTTGGAAACATCACCTCTCAAGTCCCAGCCCAGACCTTCCCAGTCAGAAGTGGCTCTGTGAAATGTCTCCAGGGTCTTACACTGACATCATAATCCCTGTTTCAAGCAAACCACTCAAGATAGAATAAAACCTGCAGGCTTCAAACCTGCACCAGACGTTGCCCTGGGTGACCTCTCTGACTGGGCCGCCTCTCTCCCACTTTTTCTCCAGTTCTGCCCAGGCTTCCTGCCTGTGGTCCGCAAACATAGCGCCCTGCCCCACTGCAGGCCTTCTGCTGCCCGGGACACTCCCCCGTGAGAATCAGAAAACATCCAAGTATACTCATGACACGGATGGACGTACGTGGGAAAATACCTGGTGAAATTTCATTGTAGTAGTTTTATTCCTGCAGGAGGATGAGGGGAGACTCTGCCTTCTTTATTTTTTTTTTTTAATTTATTTTTGACTTCACTGGGTCCCTGTTGCTGAGAGTGGGTTTTTCTCTAGCCGCAGAGAGCAGGGGTCGTGTGCCAGCTTCTCATTAGCTTCCCAGGTGCCTCAGTGGTAAAGAATCCACCTGCCCAGCAGGAAAGGTGGGTTTCTATTGTCTGGGTTCTATCTCTGGGTCAGGAAGATGCCCTGAAGGAGGAAGTGGCAGCCCACTCTAGTCTTCTTGTCTGGGATATTCCATGGACAGAGGAGCCTGGTGGGCTACAGTCTGTGGGGTCGCAAAAAGTCAACACAACTCAGCGACTAAAACACCACCAGCAGCTTCTTAATGTGGT
The DNA here is from genome assembly GCF_963930625.1 of Muntiacus reevesi. Lineage (NCBI taxonomy): Eukaryota > Metazoa > Chordata > Mammalia > Artiodactyla > Cervidae > Muntiacus > Muntiacus reevesi. The sequence goes on along the minus strand of NC_089267.1, from coordinate 9,619,507 downwards.
GACTTTTATTGCAGAAAATGGGCTCTAGGGGGCATCATGGTTCAGGAGCTGTGGACTTCAGTAGTTGTGGCCAAGAAGCTTGTTTGCCCCACAGCATGTAGAGTCTTCCTGGATCAGGGATCAAACCCATGTCCCCTAAAGTGGCAGGTGTATTCTTAACCACTGGACCACTGGGCAAGTCTGAAACCAGGCTTTCTTATACTCATTTTTATGAGTCTATAGACTTAGTGCCATTATAGCTCAGTTCCACAGCCATTTCTCAGAGCACCCTCCCAGATCGCCCTGTAAATGTACAGAACTTGCCTGCTTCCCTCTAACTATTGCTGACATTTTCCTCAAAGAAATATGATGTATTATATCATTCTATATTATTATATTATTAAATTATATTATCAACCATTTATTTCATTTCTTTACTGTCAATCCCCTGTCTCCTTCTGTCTCTCTCTCTCTCTCTCTCTCACACACACACACACACACACACACACGCACACACACACACACACGCACACACGCACATGCACACACGGCAACTTCTTCTATTGTGTTTACTGTTGTGTTTCCAGCACAAGAGACACTATTTGTAAACATCAATGAAGTGTTTTTTAAGAAGGTAAAAAATGAATGAGAAGCAGAGAGACAGAGAACATTTTTCACAGTATAACATTTACACCTTTCCCATTTTTACTCAAAATATAAATTCCTTACATGTTTTATAAAGCTACTTTAATATCTCTCACTTCCTTCTGTCCGGGACTCCTAGTGGCTCAGACAGTAAAGCGTCTGCCTGCAATGCGGGAGACCCAGGTTCAATCCCTGGGTCAGGAAGGTCCCCCGGAGAAGGAAATGGCAACCCACTCCAGTATTCTTGCCTAGAAAATTCCATGAACAGAGGAGCCTGGTGGGCTACAGTCCATGGGATCACAAAGAGTCAGACACGACAGCAACTTCACTTCCTTCTGTCCAGTCTGAGGAAGACAGGTCCCCTTCTGGCTGAAGACAGCTCACCATGTAGAATATTTATCCCACTCCTTCCTAAATTCTCTCCAGCACCACGCCTTCCTCCCTTCACCCGCACAAACCCACCCCCAACCGTGAAACTCATCAGGGTTTCTGTTCAGAGAAAATGAACTTCTTCATCCACACTCAGCAGAGTGTCTCACCTGCCATTCACTTCTTAACTTCCTGACCCTCTCCCCCGCCAACCCACTAACCACTGAAGCTAAACTGCAGTTACCTCTTCTTGGCCAAATACACTTGCTGGCTTTGGTCCTGCTGGACTTTCCGAGGCCCTGCGCAGGCTCCGTGGGGGTGCTGCCCAGGGATCATCCTGTTCCCCAGCCTCTTCCTGACCCTTCCTCAAACTCGCTGATGTCCAGATTCTCCCGTGCTCTCCTGCTCTGTACAGACCCTCCCTGCCTGGTCCCATCCATTCCACAGTTCCTACAACACATCGATGACCTCCAGGCCTCTGATTCTGTCTCTGAGCCTCCCATGAATCTCTTTCCCGTAAACAGATGAGACGTGGAATAAAGTCCACTCCTCGAGACCGTGTCGTGGGAGGTCCTCCTTCGACTGGGATGTGGACCCTGCTGGTCCCTCCAGCCACAGGGCCGCTTCTTGCTCCAGGGACACCCAAAGCCCCTGGGCTGCTTCTAGCCCCAGGCTCCTGCCCACGAGGGTCTTTTGTACTTGGGACGTTCTCATGCCCTTACTGCATCCTTTTCTTTGAAAGAAAAGTATTCCTGCCTCCAGGGTTGCCCTGTGTACTTTCTCACATTTAGTAAGCTCTGTACATATATCTCTCAGAGAATTGTGTGCGTTGTATTAAGTGAAGTGAAGTGAAGGTCACTCAGTTTTGTCCGACTGTTTGCGACCCCATGGACTGTAACCTACCAGGTTCCTCCATCCATGGGATTCTCCAGGCAAGAATACTGGAGTGGATTGCCATTCCCTTCTTCCCTTCTCCAGGGGATCTTCCTGACCCAGGGATCGAACTGAGGTCTCCCACATTGCAGGTGGGTCCTTTATCATCTGAGCCACCAGGGAAGCATTGTATTAAATTCATACTCTAATGAAGTTCCTGCCCTTCCTCTGTGAGGTTCCTCCGGGCAGACGTTGGGTCCCGTTCATCCTGGGATCCCCAGCACCAAGTGCAGAGGCTGCCATATAAAAAGTGCTCAACAAACAGGTGCCGAACTGGGCTCCCCTTGCACTGGCTGTATCAGACTCTTAGAAACACTAGTGCCCCAAGACGTGGTCTCCTCCACTTCTCCTGTAGGAATGAAACCACTGCAGTGAAAGCCTTTCCAGAGATTTTCACTCGTGGTCAGTCTGTTTTCTGAGTGTCCTTTGGAAGTTGTTTGCTTAGATCAAATCAGACTGTAAAAAGAGAGTTGAGCGGCAATCGGGGGTAGCCAGAGTATGGCATCTTTAGAAACGATGGACAGCTCCGGTTACAGACTTGGTTTCTAGGGAGGGGAACTGGCCCTGCGTCATCCTGCTGCAGGAATGGACCTGTGTGAGAACAGACCCGAGTGTTCAGTCTCTCCCGCTCTGCCTGAAAGAGTGTGTCCTGCAAGAAGAGATAACCCGAGTTTATTAATGGAATGAAATTCTTCATAAGACCCTGCGGGTACTTTTAAAATAAATTGAAAGCACTTCCAATGATAGATGAGATAAATTTTGTCCAAGATGCCCTGGAGCTATTTCTTATATATTTTGCAGGATATAAGATCGATAAGTAATGGCTTATTGTATTTTCTTAAAAGGTATTAAAGGCACATAGTTCTTTACCATGGTTTCATTCCTCATTTATACAATTTAAAATTACTCTTCTGAGAAGTGGTTTCACTTTCCCATTGAGAAGTAAAAATGAGGACTTAAACCAGTAATAAAACCTTCATAATGTCCTTTAAATTTTAATTCCATCCCCACCAGGTTGCTGGTTGCTGTAGTTAGTAGATTTCACATTTGATATTAATATCCACGTTTAAAGAGCTCTCTGGTTACTTACCACAATTCCTTTATTCCTTTTAGCAACTTATTTAAATTCTGAAAATGCCAGCATTATTAAAAGTATCTAAAATATTTTTTTGCTCTTTTCCTAGTACAATTTTACTGACTTGAAAGCACCATATAGTTAGTACATCTTCCACTTTTACTCCTTGGAATTGGAATATTTTACTTCCTAGGAAGTAAATGCCTTTGAAATATATACACTTTGGTAATGATTAGTAACATAAACTAACTTCAGGCTTCCCAAGTGGTGCTGGTGGTAAAGAACCCACCTGCCAATGCAGGAGATATAAGATATGCAGGTTCAATCCCTGGGTCAGGAAGATCCCCTGGAGAAGGGAATGGCAACCCACTCCAGTATTCCTGCCTGAAGAAATCCACAGAAAGAGGAGCCTGGCGGGCTACAGTCCATGGGGTCGCAAATCAGACATGAGTGAAGTGACTCACCTTGCAGAACTAACTTCAAAGATTGTTGGTAAGAAGGAATATATAATAATGTTTTCTTATTAAAGAAAAAAAGGTATTACAGTATAACTTCACAGTTTGTCATCATAACTACATCAAATATGAAAGTCAGAGAAACTGCACAATCTACACCTAGTTTTTTCAATCATTGAGAATAATAAAACCTGTTCAGAATCCATCCTTCTCCCCAAAGAACATGCCCTTTTCTAGCAGATGTTTCAGAGCATATCAACATGCAGAGATCTGTAGCCATTATTTATAATTTCTTAAAATGAAACCAGACTCTTTCCATACTAAGCATGTTTAAATAAGAGCCTATCAGTGAAATTCAGGGACTGTTATCATCCAAAATTGTCAGCCAAAAAAAATTTGTTTGCATTCTCCTGAAGAGAGGCCCAGGAACTTATATCAGATTTTCACTGTGATAAATAAAATGCCAAATCCCACTGAAATAAAGCCTGCACATGGGTATTGCTCTTTCCATCCTTTCTGTCTTTCCTTCCAGTATCTTCTAAACTCATTGAAAATTCATTGAACTAGAAATTGCAAAACCTAGACTCTAGTTTCAAACTCTGTTATTTACTATGAATCATGTGGCTTTGGGCAAGTAGCATGTCTCTGAGATTTAGTTTTCTTATCCTAAAGCATGAGTAGGAAAGCTCTAAGTTTCCTCCAAAATGGGGAGGGCACGGCCTGAGTTGCCCAAAGCCAAGATTCTCCTTCGCTGAATGGAGACAGACATCAATAAACCAAAATAACAACCTGAATATGAAGAAAGAAATCATTTTCAGAGTTAAGACATTTTTTTAATTCACTCAGCAACTCTGTACTGAAGAAGATGTCAAACAAGGAAAGAAGAATGGGATTGTAATTACTCACCGAGGAAAGAGCAATACACATGTGCAGGCTTTATTACGCAGGCTGGGTGCCAGGCAGCGCTGGCTCAGACTGACCGCAGTGGAAGACTGTTCCTGGGTGGGGTCCTTCTGCCAGCATCCTTACTGATTTCTTTATAAGGGGCATTTGGCTACAGTTGATTAGATTTAATTTCCATTATAAACAATAGTAAGGCAGCTGTCACCAACCCAAAGTGTCACTGTCTGTGTTCTGAATTACTCCGTTTTATAGCCTTTGTTTAGTGTGCGTCTCAGTCATGGGCTCTAGTCCATCTCATACGGTACACATCACAGCTGCGAACTTTTTGATGGTTAAGAATCAGTCTCAAATAAAATAAGGTAGGCATGAAGACCTCCCCGCCAAGGGTTTAGTTCATATGATCTTGCACAGAACGCAGTAATTTCTATCAAAGTAGTGTTTTTCTTTCATTTGTATCTTTCTCTATCTCTCATTCCTTCTCTCAGTAAAAGACAACACTACAAAATGAATTTAATGATGGTCAGCATATAGTAGACTTTATTATCTGCCAACCCTTACACTCAACTCTAATGAATGCATTTACTACATTAATGAATGAGTAAAATATAAATTTACTTAATGCTCATTATAAGCCTATGAAGTAGAAACAACTGATAACTCACTTTAAAAACGAGGAGACTGAGGCACAGAGAGTGTCACCCTTGACCTAAATGTTAACTGATAGAGCCAAAACTTAAGCTCCAACATCGGCATCTGAGTCTCAGCTATCAAACAAAATGTGACACTACAGTAAGGATAGAACACTGACATTCATACAATGGTTAACAAGTATTTCTTGAAGTCATAGAAATGGCTAGATTCTGTTCTCTGGCATTGGAAATTCACAGGTAAGTAAGATGAAATCCTTGCTGTCAAGAAGCTTACAGTCTAATGCAATGCTGTCCAGTATGGTAGCCAAAAACTACCCTGTGGCTATTTAAATTTAAATCTACATAATTTTAATAAGCAATTTAAAGTATTTATTTAAAGTTAGTTTGTGGCATTTGTATATATTTATCATCTAAATTTAAATAGCTTAAATTAAATAAATCTAAAATCCATTTCTCAGTCATACTTGCTGCATTTTGAGAACTTACCAGCCACATGTGACTAGTGGCTACCAGGTTGGACAGCACAGATTAGAACATTCTGCCACCCCAAAAAGTTCTACTGGAAAGTGCTGACCATGCTTGGGTGGAAGTCAAGGGCACGGTAAGGATATTTTAAGGAAAATTGAAGAGCCTTGTATAAGTGCTCTGCATGGTGGCAGGTGTCTCAAGAGCAAAGTAAAGGGCCCTGACTCAGGCCACAAGGTCCAGAAATGCCTTCCACCATAGGTGACATCCAAGCCAAGATCCAGAAGGTTAAGAGAGAATTAGGCAGGCAAAGAGGCTTCCCTGGTGGCTCAGATGGCAAAGAATCTGCCTGTAATATGGAAGACCCATGTTCGATCCCCGATTCAGGAAGATCCCCTGGAGAAGGGAATGGCTACCCATTCCAGTGCTCTTGCCTGGAGAATGCCATAGACAGAGGAGCCTGATGGGCTACAGTCTTGGGGTCGCAAAGAGTCAGGCATGACTGAGCAACTAACACACAGGAGGGCAAGGAGAGAAAATGGGATGTTTGAGGCAGAAGAAAGATGCTTCTCAGCTATATTCTATCCTGGGTCTTCCAGATCAAACACTTGGCACTGAGGTTCCATCCTCAAAGAACCTGGAGCCAAAATACAAAGCCAAAACACATGGGAGCTCAGGTACAGATGGGCTGATGCTTTATGCTCTGTACTGCCGAGATGCTGGCCATGCTACACAGCACAAGGCCTCCTGGGGCTTTGATCCTGTAACCCCATTAATTAGAGATCTTCAGCTCTAATTTTAAATAGCATCAATGTGAAATAGTCCAGGCTGTGACTCAGTCCTTTTAGGGTAGGTTCTCTTCATTTCGCTGTAGTCTATTTCTTAAAATGGAGAAATGTCAGAAAAGAACGACCGTCATTAGACTTTGGAAGGTTTCTTTGTCTGCCAAGCTGAATTCCTAACAGCCTGGTGGAGTATCATCACTGCATCACTCATTTGTATCACTCATTATTTTCACAAGAAAGAATAGTTCAGCACTACACTTTGGCAAGAAAGACTACTGAATACTGAAATGATAATCTTGTAACTTTTCCTCCACATTTCAAGGGCATAACTTTGACACATTCATTTATATGGCAAAATCATAGATATTAACAAGGATTTGACTATATACACAAAAATCTATTCTCCAAGGAACTGACTGAGAAGAATATTATCCATTAATTCACCGGTGAAGGATTATATGAATTCACAAAGGAATTAGAGTTGAATGACTTATGAGATTAAGTTGAAGAATATACAAATTTTCACATCTAGGTCATCAGCTTTCATTTTTTTTTTTTTGAGTTGAATAAGACTAAGAGGATTTTTGACTGAAAATGAACTTTGGCATATGAGTATGTCTTAGTTTAAATTTGCCCCATTTTTTCTTTAACTTTTCTCTACCTGGAAAACTGCATGGCAGGGGTTTTGCTTTGTTCTATTTTTTAATTAGGTCCCTATGATTTTCCTTCTTGTATAAAGAGACAACGGCAGAGGGAAGGCAGGGAACAGGTCTGGGATCAAACATTTAAACTTTATAATAATCGCCTGAATTTTTTTCATAAATAGCCTCAGTGTGTGCATCTCTAGCTTTTTCAACCTACTGTTCTGTGAACCTCAGTCAGAAAGCTCACTGACCACCTTTAACAACACCTTCCTTTGCAAAGCTCTTACAGGACACAGCACAGCTGCCTTTTATTATTACCCTGGATCCACAGAGGAGGCTTATATGTAGATGTAACAGCATCACCGCCATCGTAGGGAGGGGATATCAAGTCTCAGATGGGCTAACAAGGAAAGCAACTCACTCGCAGTGGCAAAGAGAAGCCTCATTTGGTGTCAAGGGAAGCCACGTGGGGGATCCAGACTTCCCCTTCCACCTGTCATTCACAAGGAAACACCCTCCCTTTCTCTGCTTAAACAGAAGATTTAATTAAGATCCAGATTCTTATGATAATAAAATGTCCAAATTTCAATTAAACATGACTCAACATACCAAGAACCGGGAAGATCTTAAATTGAAAATGAAAATAAAATGATAGGAAAATGAAAATGAAAAATACAACTGAGACATAGACCTACAAATTGCAAATAAACCAAAAGAAATCTATGCCAGTGTACATCATAATTAAACCTCTAAAAGCTAAAGACAGAGAAAACATTTTGAAAGTCACCAGAGGAAAGTCACACCCCACATGTAGGGGAAAGCAATTAGAACAAGCACAAATTTTTCATCAGAAATCACAGAGACCAAAAGAAAATACTACAGCATTCTTCGAGTGCTGAAAGGGAGGAGCTGCAACCCAGAATCCTACACACAGAAAAAACATCATGCAGTATCAAGGCATTTTTAAATAAAAGAAATGGAAGAAAACTAAGAGAATTTTTCACGAGCAGACCTATCCTATAAGAAAAGCTAGAGGGGATTCTCTAGACAGATAGGAATTGATAAAAGAAGGAACCTTGAAATATCCAGAAGGAAGAAGACGGTAAACAAACAAAAATAGATAAAGCAATAAGCTTTCCTTTTCCTCTTAAATTTTTAAAATTATGTTTGGCAGTTGAAGCAAAACTTATAATACTACTTAATTTGGGTCTAAATGTATGTACAGAAAATATGTAAGACAATTTTATTATAAATAGGGAAGGGCCAAGGGAGGTAAAGGGAAGTTAGATTTCTATATTTCACTTGAACTAGCAAAATAATGACACCAATAGATTATGACAATTCCATATATAAATTGTGATACCTAAAGCATCCATAAAGTGACTATACAAGCATATATATACTAAAAAACACTGTAGCTAAATCAAAATGGAACCCTAAATTGTGTTCAAGTACTACTCCACAGAAAGCAGGGGAAAATAAAGCAGAGAAATTAAAGAGAGAGAAAGCAGAATAATAAAATGACAAATCCTAACATTTCAAAATTACATTAAATATAAATTGTCTAATTATGTCTATGAAAATAGCAAAACTGGCAGTGTGGATTTGAAAACTTGGCTCAGCAATGTGCTATCTACATGAAGCTTCCTTCAAATATAATTAGGCAGGTTGGAACTTTAAAAATGAGAAGATATACAGCATACAAGCATTAATCAAGGAAAGCGTAAGTCACTGTATTACTATCAGGCAAAACAGACATCAAAGAAATTTATGAAAGACTGAGGGGGCATGATACAAAAGACATAAAAGAGCTAAATTCACCAAGAAGATATAAAAATTTCAAATATGTATGTACCAAATTAAAAAATTAGAAATTATATGAAGAAAAAAGATAGAACTAAAAGAGAAATATATCACCTATAATTATATTAGGAGACTTTAATAGTCCCTCTCAACAACTGATAGAACAATTAGAAAATCAGCAAGGATATAGAACTCACCAACCTCATCACAGTCTAATCAACATTTATAAAACACTCCACCCAACAACAGCAGAAAATACACTATTTTCAAGTGCCCACAGAACACACATCATTATAGACCATATCCTAAGCCATAAAAATATTCCAACAAATTTAAAATAATTGAAATCATACAGAGTTTGTTCTCTACCCCCACTTTGATTTCACTCTAGAAATCAAAAATAGAGATAGTAAGAAAATTTTCAAACACTTGGAAACTAACCAGCATATTTCTAAATAACTCATGAGTAAAAGAGGAAGTCTCAAAAGAATATTTTTAATCTACTGAATGAAAATGAAAATACAATATATCAAAATTTGTGGGACATAACTAAAACAGTGCTGAAAGGGAAATTTATAGCACTAAGTGAAAATGTTATAAAGAACAAAAGTCTCAAATCAATCCTATTTCAAGAACCCAGAAACAAAAAGGAAAGCAAAATAAACCCAAAGCAAGCAGAAAGAAGGAAATAATAAAGATAAAATCAGAAATCACTAAACTGAAAACAGAAAATCAATGGATAAAGCAAACTTACAACAGAGCTTGAAAAGATTGATAAAACTATGGCCAAACTGATACAAAAAAGAGAGAAAGAAGACATAACATATGTTCATACCAAACCTTGTCTACAAATGTTTCTACATGGATTTATTCATGATAGTCAAAACCTGGAGTCAGTCCAAGTGTCTTTCCACGGGTGGATCGTGGTGCATCCATATCACGTAGTAGTATGCAGCAATGGAAAGGAATGAACTCCTGATACACACGATGTGTGTTCCCAGGCTCAGTCACGTGCAGCTCTTTGGGACCCCATGGACTGTAGCCCACTGTGGTCCTCTGTCCATGGAATTTTCCAGGCAAGATTACTGAAGTAGGTTGCCATTCCCTTCTCCAGGGGATCTTCCCGACCCAGGGGTTGAATCTGAATCTCTTGCATCTCCTGCATTGGCAGGTGTATTCTTTACCACTACACCACTTGGAAAGCCCAATACACACAACAAACTGAGTGAATTCCCAGAGGGTTACAGAGCGGAAAAAGCTGGCCCCAAAGTTTTCATAGTGTATGATTCCATTACATAACATTCCGTCTGAAACATAAAATTGCAGAAGCGGAGAACCGAGTCAAGGAGGAGATGAGGTGGGGAGAGAGGAGATGAAGTGGGGAGGAAGCAGCTGAGAAGCAAGCCTCGTGGTGGTGATGTTCCATGTCTCTATGCTGTTATGATTTTCTGCCTGAGTTTTTCAAGATGTTACCAGTGGAGTAAGCTGAGATCTCTCTACTGTTTCTTATAATGGCTTGTGAATCTTCCATTTTTTAAAAAAACAATTTAAATAAATAAATAGAATATAGAAGACACTATAAAAATGATCAAGAATATTCAAAAAAGGAAAAGGAACATTTAGAAATTATGTAAAATTTCCAGGTGAAAACAAAGAATTTAACACAAGCATCCACTTTGGCTTCTTTAATTACCAGAATTCCTCCCTGAAAGAGTGAGAGGTGGAAATTGCTGCTTGGGCTTTGCGGGGGGCAGGGTTTGGGGCACGGAGGAGCTAAGCAGCCCTCCTCCCTCCGCACAAAGGCACAACACTCAGCCTCCTCCTTACAGCTCTGCTGCACACACTTGGTGAAACAAGAGCAAGAGCCCCAGCAACGATCCCGGAAATTCAGTTCTCCATGAAGAGTGTCCTCCGGACTCTTCCAAAAGTAGCTTACTGGGTTCACTGGCAACATGAGACGTTTACTAAACCTCTCACAGACTTAAGCCCCAAAGAGCAGTTTCTGGAAATTCCCCCATGCTGGGGAGGGTTGGAAGGGAGCCACAGGGTCCCACACCTGCGAAGCCGTCAGTAGCACTGGTTTACCAGGAAAACAGGCTCAAAGGGCAGCAGCAAAGCCTTGATTTCCAAGTGGGTCTCCACGTCACCTTCCCTCTGTCTGTGGCCCAAGGGGCCAGGCAGCCAGGCAGGGACAGGGACAGTGGGTCCAGGGCAGAAAACAGCATCCCCCCAAAGGCTCAGTTCAGTCGCTCAGTCACGTCTGACTCTTTGCAACCCCATGACCCACATCACGCCAGGCCTCTCCGTCCATCACCAACTCCCAGAGTCCACCCAAACCCATGTCCATTGAGTCGGTGATGCCATCCAACCATCTCATCCTCTGTCATCCCCTTCTCCTCCTGCCCTCAATCCCTCCCATCATCAGGAACTTTTCCAATGAGTCAGTTCTTCACATCAGGTGGCCAAAGTATTGGAGTTTCAGCTCCAACATCAGTCCTTCCAATGAACACCCAGGATTAATCTCCTTGAGGATGGACTGGTTGGATCTCCTTGCAGTCCAAGGGATTCTCAAGAGTCTTCTCCAACACCACAGTTCAAAAGCATCAATTCTTCCATGCTCAGCTTTCTTCACAGTCCAACTCTCACATCCATACATGACCACTGGAAAAACCATAGCCTTGACCAGACAGACCTTTGTTGGCAAAGTAATGTCTCTGCTTTTTAATATGCTATCTAGGTTGGTCATAACTTTCCTTCCAAGGAGTAAGCGTCTTTTAATTTCATGACTGCAATCACCATCTGCAGTGATTTTGGAGCCCAAAAAAATAAATTCAGCCACTGTTCCCACTGTTTCCCCATCTATTTCCTATGAAGTGATGCGACCAGATGCCATGATCTTAGTTTTCTGAATGTTGAGCTTTAAGCCAACTTTTTCACTCTCCTCTTTCACTTTCGCCTGGCCACTCTCATCCTGTGAGGGCTCTCCCTCCACAGAGAGAGCACTCACTCACTCTCACAGTGAAACGCCTTCATCTCAATCCACACCTTCTCAAATCAAGTCTGTAGGGCTTCCTAGATCAGAGTTCACCAAATCTCCTGTCATTAGTGTAGTCCCAGAGACACTGTGGACAACGTCTGTCAGATCTTGGAGCCCACATCCACTCTTTTCTCTGGTGCCAGAGTACAGGAGGGAGTTTCAGCTCAAATGCAACAGGATGAAATAGAAAACAAGACATCCCTGACAGTGAAATGGTTAAGATTCTGCCCTTTCACTGTAGAGGACACAGTTTTTATCCCTGGTTGGGGGACTAGGATCCCGCATGCTGTGCTGCACAGCCAAAAAAATTTTTTAAAAAATAGAAACTAAATGAAAGTAAAAGAAGTGTAAACAGTATTGCCGAGTTGACCCCACAATGTAAAATGGTACAGATTGGGTTGCTTGAACACCTCGGTTACACTCACTCACATTTTCTCCTGATGGCACTTGAGATTAACTTCAGTATCTTTTGTGGAGGGATTTGTAATGTAAAACCATGAGGTAAAATCTTATGATTCAGAATGTTTTGCTTTCATAATAGAAGTGTCTATCTATAAAGCAAAACCCCATGAAAGGGAAAGGAATCTTCTATTTTGTCTAGCAATACATTGATAAGTAAAGCAGGGGTGAGTACATTTTATTAAAGTTTTATTATGTAAATAATAAAACTCACTCACTGTTGAACTTATAACCTCTTGAAAACGCTGTCATTAGAAACTTCTCATCATGCATATTCTCCTGTGGAAAGTTTAATATTTATTCAAGAAGTCATCAAAGAGCAGCAACAAGCCCAGGACTCATTAGCCATATGATAGTATATTAGCTGTGTGATCAGTTATTAGCTCCATGATCTTGAGCAAATGACTTTTTCTTCCTCATTGGAATTTCCAGGTGAGTAATATCTGCCTGTCCTTCTTCTTGAGGCTTGCTGGTAGTTTAGTCGCTAAGTTGTGTCCGACTCTTGCGACCCCATGGACTGTAGCCTGCCAGGCTCCTCTCTCCGTGGGATTCTCCAGGCAAGAATATTGGAGTGGGTTGCCATCCCCTTCTCCAGGGGATCTTCCCAACCCAGGAATTGAACCCGGGTCTCCTGCACTGCAGGCAGATTCTTTACCACTGAGCTATGAGGGAAGTCTTACGATCTTGAGGCTTATGATCAGGCAAATCTCCATTTCACATTGATAATACCAAATTACACATATCCTGTTCTATTCCATTCTGCAATATGAGTTAATTGATTTAGGAACCAATTCAAAATACAATGAGGAAAAAAAAAGCATATTCCCTAAACTTTTTTGATGAATTATGTATATTTGAAATAAAATCATGGTAGTTAAGGTTTTGATTAGAAATACTTTCCTTAATTCTAAACAGATTGCAAGGAAATCTGGTATGTGGGTAGAATTAGAAGAGATAAATGACTAACAGAGAGGAAAGTCGTTTAGCAGTAGATTCCTAGGAAGCTGCATTTGGAAAAGACCTGAAAGAACATTTGGTCCAATCTGAGAATTTTGTATCCCCACGGCTAGGATGGATGGTTTTCTGGTGGGTTCATGAGTACTTCTCCATGTGACCAAGTCAAGACCATGCCGGGCAGTTCTCTTGCTCCCGAACAGCTTGCTTAGAAATGTTTTTCTTAGGATGAACCTGCTTCCCTTCTCCTCACTGCCAAACATCAGTCTTACTTCTGCCTCATGTTGTAAAACAGAAGCATGGTCCCCTTTCATGCATGGCAGCCCTTCCAAGGTCTGCAGATGGTCAGTCAGTGTTCCCTCATCTTCTTGGTTGCATCTTAAATAACCTCTGTATAAAAATTCTGGCGCATGCTGCTCATAACAAAATCAGTGTAGCCACCACATGCCTCTTTGAGAATACCCCATAGAGAAGCAGGATAAGATCTCAGAGAAAAAAATATTGTTGGGTGTCAGACATTTGGACTTGGGTCTTGGCTCCGGGCATCTCTAAATGTGTGAACTTGGGAACATCCTCTAACTTCTAACTCCTTATATTGCCCTTGGAATGTCTTGCTATCAATGTGAATTTTATCAAATGACTTGGGTAGAGTTCTCTTTTTTCCTATAATCTGTCTCAAGTGAAAAAGAAAATGAAGTTCCATAAAGTGACAAATAACATTTCGACAAATTCCCATCAGATAAGAGATCTCCTTTCAAACCTACCTTCATACCAATATTAACCAAGAATTATTAATTAAACCTCTATTCTAGTTGGAGTATTACAAGTTCTCATTAAGGGAAAATGTAAGGTAATTATATGGGGGTTTTAACGGAAAAAGTTAAGCTATAGAGATAGAGTTTCTAGCATTTTTAACCATCACTCAATTTTATAGAAATATATCTATTTTAACCATCACTGATTTATACATATAATATTAACAATCAACCAATTATATATGTGTATCCATTCAGTTCAGTTCAGTCACTCAGTCTTGTCAGACTCTTTGCGACCCCATGGACTGCAGCATGTCAGGCCTACCTGTCCATCACCAACTCCCAGAGTTTACTCAAACTCATGTCCATTGAGTCGGTGATGCCATCCAGCCATCTCACCCTCTGCCTAAACACATGCATATTATATATATATATATATATATATATATATACATATATATATATGTAGATATATACACACACACATAGACATATTGCATATATATACATATGTGTGTATACTTTTACATATAAAGTGGCTCCGTAGCTCAGAGGTTAAAGCACTGGTCTCCTAAAAATGCACAAAGACTGCATAATATGTACTTTTATTATGTGTGATGCACTATGGTATTTTGTATTCTAGTCTAGTCTCTTTCTTTATAAAAACTTTCGGGTTGTGACAATCTTTGTTGATTTCATACACCATTAATATGTTGTCAGGTACGGCTTAAAAAATTCTACATTAGGGTTCTTGGGATTTCCTTCAAACCATAACATTAATTCCCTGTATAATCAAGTTACTTGACGTTTCTGTGTTTCAGTTTTCCTTTAAAATGCCATTGCGCTTATAGATTTGCTTTAAGTATAAAATGAGATCTAAGTTTGAAGACTATTTTGCAAGAGGCAAAAAGACTAAGAAGAAAAGAAAGTTTTATTCAGGGATTCTTATCAGAGCCACAACTGCTCCAGCAGCTGGACTTTGAATTGTAATACAAAATAGAGAGTAGGAAAACAATATTAAATAGCGAGTTTAAGCTAAACATGCAGCTACCTCATGACCCAGCAGTTGTACTCTTTGGCACTTATTCCAGAGAAATAAAAGATTATTTTCACACAAAACTCGTACACTTATATGACTTCTTATTTCCAGTATTCTTGGGCTTCCCTGGTTGCTCAGACAGTAAAGAATCTGTCTGCAGTGCAGGAGAGCTGGATTTGATCCCTGGGTTGGAAAGATCCCCTGGAGAAGGGAACCCACTGCAGTATTCTTGCCTGGAGAATTCCAAGGACAGAGGAGCATAGCGGGCTATAGTCCATAGGGTGGCAAAGAGTCGGACCTGACTGAGCAAATTTCACTTTAACTTTTATTTTATCATTATTATTTTAATTATTTATTTATTTATTTTACTTTACAACATTGTATTGGTTTTGCCATACATTGACTTGAATCCGCCATGGGTGTACATGTGTTCCCCATCCTGAACTCCCTCCCTATTCCCTCCTCATCCCATCTTTCTGGGTCATCCCAGTGCACCAGCCCCAGGCATCCTGTCTCATGCATCGAACCTAGACTGGCGATTCGTTTCACATATGATAATTTACATGTCTCAGTGTCATTCTCCCATCTCAGCCTCGCCCTCTCCCAGAGAGGCAAAGGACTGTTCAATACATCTGTGTGTCTCTTGCTGTCTCGAATATAGGGTTACCATTACCATCTTTCTAAATTCCATATATATGTGTTAATATACTGTATTGGTGTTTTTCTTTCTGGGTTAGTTCACTCTGTATAATAGGCTCCAGTTTCATCCACCTCATTAGAACTGATTCAAATGTGTTCTTTTTAATAGCTGAGTAATATTCCATTGTTTATATGTACCACGGCTTTCTTACCCATTCGTCTGCTGATAGGCATCTAGGTTGCTTCCTTGTCCTGACTATTATAAACAGTGCTGTGATGAACACTGGGGAACACGTGTCTCTTTCAATTCTGGTTTCCTCGGTGTGTATGCCAAGGAGTGGGATTGCTGGGTCATTTGGCAGTTCTATTTCCAGTTTTTTAAGGAATCTCCACACTGTTCTCCATAGTGGCTGTGCTAGTTTGCATTCCCACCAACAGTGTAAGAGGGCTTCCTTTTCTCCACACCCTCTCCAGCATTTATTGCTTGTAGACTTTTGGATAACAGCCATTCTGACTGGTGTGTAAAGTGAAATTCACTTTTTTTTAAAAATTCTGCTTCATTTTTATTTTTTTTCCATTTATTTTTATTAGTTGGAGGCTAATTACTTTACAATATTGTAGGGGTTTTTGTCATACATTGACATGAATCATCCATGGATTTACATGTATTCCCCATCCCAATCCCCCCTCCCACCTCCCTCTCCACCCGATTCCTCTGGGTCTTCCCAGTGGAATCAGGAGGAATCAACCTGCCTGACTTCAGACTATACTACAAAGCCACAGTCATCAAGACAGTATGGTACTGGCACAAAGACAGAAATATAGATCAATGGATCAGAATAGAAAGCCCAGAGATAAATCCACAAACCTATGGACACTTTATCTTTGACAAAGGAGGCAAGGATATACAATGGAAAAAAGACAACCTCTTTAACAAGTGGTGCTGGGAAAACTGGTCAACCACTTGTAAAAGAATGAAACTAGAACACTTTCTAACACCATACACAAAAATAAACTCAAAATGGATTAAAGCTCTAAATGTAAGACCAGAAACTATAAAACTCCTAGAGGAGAACATAGGCAAAACATTCTCTGACATAAATCACAGCAGGATCCTCTATGACCCACCTCCTAGAATATTGGAAATAAAAGCAAAAATAAACAAATGGGACCTAATGAAACTTAAAAAGCTTTTGCACAACAAAGGAAACTATAAGTAAGGTGAAAAGACAGCCCTCAGATTGGGAGAAAATAATAGCAAACGAAGCAACAGACAAAGGATTAATCTCAAAAATATACAAGCAACTCCTGTAGCTCAATTCCAGAAAAATGAAATTCACTTTTAAAGTGAATCAGTCCAGACGCCCTTTGGCAGGTGAATGGTTAAACAAATTCTCATGCATCCATACCCAGGACCTCTGTTTAGCAATAAAAAGAAATTATCAATATAGATTACAATCAATATAGATAACAAAATATCAATATAGATAACAATTAGAATAACAATATAGATAACAATTAGAATATAACAATACAGCTATCAATATAGATAACAATTAGACTTCCGCTGAGGGAAAGAAAGTCAGTCCTGGAAGGTTGCATACTGTGTGCATCCATCTATGTAACATTTTTGAAATGACCGAATTTGGAAATGGAGGACACATACCCAGGGCCAGGCCTGAGGAGTAGGAAGGCTGGAGGAACAGAGTGAGGGTGGCTTGAAAGGCCGACAGGACTGGTCCATGTGGCGATGAAATTGTGCCATGTCTTGACTGTGATCGTGGCCACACGAACCTTCAAGTGATGAGCTTGCATAGAACTAAATACACACACACAGAAATGAGTGCACGCAAACTGGGGGAAACCTGAGTCCACTTGGTGGGTTGAATTCACGCCGGTGTCCTGGGGATGATACTGGAGTGGAGCTGTGCAGCATGTGCCAGAGGGGGCGATGCACGCGGGGTGGGGCATCCCTGATCTCTGCTCTCCGCTAGATGGGAATCTAGTTTTCTCAACAAAAATTCAGCTAGGAAAAGGTGATACGTTGGCATGCTCATACTCATAAATGCCCCCCTCTGCATACACACACACACACTTTTTCAAACCAAGGGTGGAAGCTCCCTAGAATCTTGGTGGTGGTGGTGGTTTAGTCACTATGTCGTGTCCGACTCTTGCAACTCCATGGACGGTAGTCCGCCAGGCTCCTCTGTCCATGGGATTCTCCAGGCAAGAATACTGGAGTGGGTTGCCATTTCCTTCTCCACGGGATCATCTCTACCCAGGAATCGAATCCAGGTCCCCTGCATTGCATGCAGATTCTTTACCGACTGAGCTACAGGGGAGCCCAGACTCTTACTCGGTCCTGAAGACCCCAGGAGAAGCATCCCGGCCCCTCTCCACACCACCAGCCCTGCCCTTTGTACAGACGGCGGTCTGCTTCCTCCCTCCTCCTCCCAGACTGGAAACATTCCCTGCTTCTTCCACCTCAAATTCATTAGTCATTCATTTACTAAAATAAGCAATCCATTTGAAAACATGAGGCAATTCGAGAGCAGCATTTGTGGTTCAGAGGACACAGGTCTCTGCCGGACTGGACGCTGAAGATGTGGCTTCCTGGGGAGGGGATGAGTCACAGAGGGTGAGCAGCCAGAACACAGGCCAAATGTTGTCGGATGCTACCGGCAGGGTCTATGAGACAATGAGCAAGGACTTCATTTCAGAAAGTAGTCCTCTGAGCAGGCAGAGACAGGGGGCCCCAGAGAGGGACCCCAGAATACCCCAAGGGCAGGCGGACACCAGTGCCAGCTGCTGTATCTATGAGATTACTACAGGAATAGAAAGTTCAGGTTTAGAAACTTGATCCTTCACCATGGATTGTCTGAGAAGCACCATGGACATCAAGAAGGGATGCGATTTGGGCCTCAAAGTGACAAATGAACCCTGATGGAAGCTGGTGCATCAGATTTGAAGCTGTGATAAAGATCTGAAGGATGATGTAGCACCATAAGTTATATCAGAACACTGAAATAAAAAAGAATGACGGGGAAAGCATTTCCCCCAAAATGACTATAGCAATTTCTGAGAAGAAAAACCACAAGAATTCCATTCTTCTCCCCTTCTTCCAGACAGAGCCTCTATTATTTTTCAAGAGAACATTAACTAAACTAGGAATTTTTCAAATAAACATTCAGTGAAGGAGAGAACAGGCAAAACTGATTTTTTTCAGTCTTTTATTATTTCAAAAAAGCCATTAAAAGATTTGGATGCTTGAAGTATTACATAAATTATCCTGTTATTATAGTAGTGAAAGGATTTCACACCCATTCATTTACTTCTGATTTGAATTCCCTCCATGAAAATTCTTTGTTTTTGAAAAATATTTGTAATGCTGCACATATAATTCACATTAATCAAGGAGTGTATTTAAAAGGTAAGACTTTAAGTGCCTTATTAAGAGGGAAAAAAACTTGGCCTAACATAGGTACTTAACAATCCACTTCTTTTCACGGTGTATTCATCAGCCATCTTAAAATTAATTGTCCTTAGAAACTTATAATAAAATGGTAATTTCACTGCACAGCTAACAATTTGGATCTCTTCTACCAAATAGGCTATTCAGTACGTGACAAAGGATGTGTGAACACTTGTTGATTTCTTGTTGCTGGCAGACCCTGCAACTTAAAGGAAAAACCATTAGCATGGTGATCTGGAATAACTCTCGCAGAATGAAACACACACATCTAGACCCCAGGACGGCACAGAGTTGATCTTTGAGGTATTTTTCTGCTTTCCCACCAACTCCCTCCCCATCCTGTTCACATCCATGTCCAATGCCTCGGGAGGGTGCAGATGGACCGTCCAGCTGAAACCCCAGCCTCAGTCCCCAGGAGCCAAGAGGAGAGGATTGAGGGGGCATAACATGAATAAAGATGAGTTACAGACCAAGCTTGGAGGGAGGAACAACAGAAAGCGGGAGTCCCAGCAGCAAAGAGAAATGGTCAGTTTCAAGGTGGTGGCTGCGTTGTGGTTCTAGGAAACAGGACCATGGACAGCGCAGAGAAGACTCCCTAAGGATAGTGCCAGGCAGCAGAAGGTCAGACATGAGGAGACCAGAGGCTCCAAGACTGAGACTCCAGTGGGAACACAGGGATCAGGGACCATTCCTCTCTGCCACTCAGCACTCTGAGGCCGGAAGGACCTTGGATGATGGAGTAGCATCAGGGAGGGAGGCAAGGAGAACTCCAGGAAGGGGTGATGGCAACACTGCACCCAGCAGAACATTGCACCCAGCGGAACACTGTTCCCAGCAGACCAGAGACCAGGAGCAAAACATGAAGTTGAGTAGTAAAACAGAAAGTTACGTTTCTTGCCCACCTAAGACCACAGATTGAGACTCAGCCCACAGATTGAGACTCAGCCCACCGCAAATAAACACATGCACATAGTCTGTGTGTGTGCTGTACAATAGTATGCCAAGTGACGTTTCCCACTTTTTATGTTTTGTTGTACAAGTGCAATGTACTACATCATTAAAGTAATTCCCATAGATTTCCAAATTCAAATTGCTTATAAAATGGTGTGTACTAAAGGCAGAGGGATATATGTATATGTTTTGTACTAAAGGCAGAGGGATATATGTATATGTCTATGTATACAGGAGAAAAGAGCTGATGGGGGCTGGAGAGGGAGACATGTCAGAGAAAGAAACTCTAAGCACCTTAATTCAGAATTTGAATGCACTCCAAATGGTTCTCTCCATTTCTTCATTATGATGGCCTAGTCAATCCATGGACACAAGATATTACTGGAATGAGAATAGTTTGATATGAACCAGTAGATTTGCCGAAGTCTCTTACACTCACCAAGGGCAGATTTTTTTTCCTACTATTACATTTTAGACCTAAATAAAAGACTTTCCAAGTCAATCTAGGACAGGGATAGCAAGCTGGTTTTCATACCTCTTACCTGTCCAAATACACCTACAAAATGATCTCTTCCTCCACATGTTATCGTCAACATCAAGACATGTTTCTTCTTGTTGTCGTTCAGTCACTAAGTCCTATCTGATCCTATGACCCCATGGACGGTAGCACACCAGGCCCCCCTGTCCTTCACCATTTCCCAGAGTTTGCTCAAACTCGTGTCCATTGAGTCGGTGATGCCATCCATCCATCTCATCCTCTGTCACCCCCTTATGCTCCCATCCTCAATCTTTCTCAGCATCAAGGTCTTTTCCAACGAGTTGACTGTTCACATCAGGTGGCTAAATTATTGGTGCTTCAGCATCAATCCTTCCAATGAATATTTAGGGTTGATCTCCTTTAGGATTGACTAGCTTGACCTCCTGGCTATCCAAGGGACCCTCAAGAGTCTTCTTCACACCATAATTTGAAAGCATCAATTCTTCGGCACTCAGCCTTCTTTATGGCCCACCTCTCACATCTGTACGTGACTGCTGGAGAAACCATAGCTTTGACTACAGGAAACACATGGATCACAGCCTTGTGTGACTCAATGAAACTATGAGCCATGCTGGACAGAACCACCCAAGATGGACGGGCCATGGTGCAGAGTTCTGACAAAATGTGGTCCCCTGGAGAAGGGAATGGCAAACCACTCAGTGTTCTTGCTTTGAGAACCTCGTAAACAGTATGAAAAGGCAAAAGACATGCTTGGGAACTCTTAAGTAGGCACATCAAAATAAAAATTACAACAATGGCAAAGCAGATTGAAAGCCTTGAAGACCTAAGCTGTCTTCCTCTGGACTCTGAATTCATTATCTGAGAAGTAGTCTTGATCCAAGAGGCAAAACTATAGGATAAACAAAAACTTTGAGTAAAACCCCCCGTTTTAAATGAAGCTCAACTCAAAACAGGCCTAAGGAGAATCAGCAAGCCAATTTGATTCCTATTAGCAAAAACGCAAAACGAAACAAAATCAATCAGTGCCCATGAGGTGAGAAACACAAGCAAATTGAAAAGGACCTCAAGTTTAGCTAAAAGGCAATTAAGATCAAGAGATGTGGCTAAATGGAACACAGTGCACATACAGCCTATTATCCTATTTCTGAAATCTCGAAAGCAAAATTGGAAACAAAAATTGCATTTAAAATTGAAAATGGCATAATCAGGGTGGGACAGGGGTCTTCAGGACAACTGTTCCCCACAGTGCTGGTCCCCAAACCATGTCTTTCATGCCTTGGATATTGCTGGTCAGACCCCAGAGCCAGTCTTCTCTGCCCTTCATCCCCCACATCCATTTCTGCTCTGACTTTGCCTGAAGAAACATCTTCTCCCCAAGTGTCTGGACTCCCAAAGCCAGACTCACAAAAGACAGAGCAGGTTCCACCATGAGCCGAGATGTGGAGATCCAAGAGCCATCTCCACAGCTGCCGCCATGCATGTGCACATATACACACTCCATGCACATGGTACACATACACACTACACACACACACTATACACACACACTACACACACATACTACACATATACTACACTCCATATATACTATACACATATACTACACATATATACACTCCATGTAATCCACATGCATATACTCCACACACACACTCCACACACATAATACACACTTCACACACACATTACACACACACTACACACATACACACTCCACACACACTATACACACACACTCCACACACACACTATACACACACACTACACATATATACACTCCATATACACACATAATCCACATATGTATACTCCACACACACACTCCACACACATAATACACACTTCACACGTTACATACATACTCCACACATACACACTACACACACACTACACTCACACACTACACACACATAGTACACATACATATATTCCACACACACTCCACACACATAATACATACTTCACACACGTTACACACACACTACACACATACACACTCCACACACACTATACACACACTTCACACACACACTCCATATACACACATACTTCACATACATATACTCCACACACACACTCCACACACATAATACACACTTCACACACACATTACACACATACTCCACACATACATACTCCACACACACACACTCCACACACATAATACACACTTCACATACATGATACACACACACTAAACACATACACACTCCACACACACTATACACACACACTCCACACACACACTACACATATATACACTCCATATAATCCACATACATATACTCCATACACACAGTCCACACACATAATACACACTTCACACACACGTTACACACACACACTACACACGTACACACTCCACACACACTATACACACACACTCCACACACACACTACACATATATACACTCCATATACACACATAATCTACATATGTATACTCCACACACACACACTCCACACACATAATACACACTTCACACACATGTTGCATACATACTCCACACATACACACTACACACACACACTATACACACACACTACACACACATAGTACATATACATATATTCCACACACACTCCACACACATAATACACACTTCACACACACGTTACACACACACTATACACATACACTCCACACATACACTATATACACACACTACACATATGCACTCCATATACACACATACTTCACATACATATACTCCACACACACACTCCACACACATAATACACACTTTACACACATGTTACACACATACTCCACACATACACACTCCACACACACACACACACTCCACACACATAATACAGACTTCACACACATGTTACACACATACTCCATGCATACACACTACACTCACACACTACACACACATACTACACATATACACTCCATATACACACATGCTCCACATACATATACTCCACACACATTCCACACACATAATACACACTTCACACACATGTTACACACACACTACACACATACACACTCCACACACACACTACACATATGCACTCCATATACACACATAATCCACATACGTATACTCCACACATACACTCCACACACATAATACACACTTCACACACATTACATACATACTCCACACATACACACTCCACACACACACTATACGCACACACTACACACACACACTACACATATACACTCCATATACACACATACTCCACATACATAATACACACTTCACACACACGTTACACACACACTACACACATACACACTCCACACACACACTACACATATGCACTCCATATACACACATAATCCACATACGTATACTCCACACATACACTCCACACACATAATACACACTTCACACACATTACATACATACTCCACACATACACACTCCACACACACACTATACGCACACACTACACACACACACTACACATATACACTCCATATACACACATACTCCACATACATAATACACACTTCACACACACGTTACACACACACTACACACATACACACTCCACACACACACACTATACACACACTTCACACACACACTATACACACACTACACACATACACTCCATATATACACATACTCCACATACATATACTCCACACACACACAACACACATAACACACATATACACACTTCACATACACGTTACACACATACTCCACACATACACACTCCGCATACACATACTACACAATCACTCAGACACACATACTGCACACACTGCATACTTACTACACAGGTCTACTACACACACACCACACCACACACACACACTCCACATACTCCACACACATAGTACACACACGCACTACACACACACACTACACATATACACTCCATATAAACTCCACAGACACACACTCCACACACATAATACACAAATACACACTCCACACACACACATCATACACACTATACACATACTGCACACACCTAATATCTGCACACACCTAATACACACACACATGCTCCACACACACTCCACATACTTCACACCCATAGTACACACACACATATATACACACACCTTATGTCCTAAAGCACATGCTTACCAATCCTACAAGGTCTAGAATTTCCCCCACAGGAGTGCTTCTTTTGAGCAAAAAGTTTATGTTCAAAAATCCCTGCGTGAAACGTATACCTCTGAGGTCAACCAAGGACCTAGTCAGTGTTCAACAAGCCTACTGGAACACTGAGTGTGGGACAAAGCACGAGGTTCCACCCAGGGAAAGGAGGATGGGGTCTGAGAGTGACCCCAGTGCAGCCACTGGACTTGGACCAGTCAGGGGCCTGAGCACCAGGGGCCAGAGCGGGCTGCAAGGAGGGGGAGACTCCCAGGCCTTTGCTGCTTGGGAAGCTCACTTCTCTTTAGGTCCCAGGCTTCAGAATCAAAAGGTCTGGGCGGGAACCCTACTTCTGCGATTGTGGAAGAGTCTTCTCACCTGTGAACAGAAAATGAAGGAACTTAGAAGGTTTTAAGATTCGGAGGATAGTGGCTCATTTCCCATGCACCGGTTACTCCATCTGCACTGTGTCCATGCTTCCCAAACACCCCCCGGCATCTTACTGAAGCACAGCTGACTCCATCCACCCAGGCAGCCTCGTGTCTGAGTTTCTGTAGGGATCCCGGAGTCTCTGCCGTCTTGACCCACAGGGCACGCAGGGCAGAGCAGGGGCTGATGTCACTTTATCCTCCCAGGAACCTGGGGAGGGGGCCTGTTACCATCTATGCAGAGCCCACCATAGGTAGGCTAAAAAAAAAAGCACTAAGGCTGCCATATTATGAAACCTTTTCTAAAGTAAAGAGTTACATTGGCTTGTGTGTGGTTTCTTACTACTCAAGTGGAGCATCACCCAGAGCTCGTTAGGAAAGCAGAATCATGGGCTCTATGCTGGCTCCACTGACTCCAAACTGCTTTTTAACAAGATCTCAAGTGCGTCAAAGGAGTTAGTGATGGACAGGGAAGCCTGGCATGCTGCAGTCCATGGGGTTGCAAAGAGTCGAACACAACTGAGAGACTGAACTGAACTGAACTGAACTGAACTGACAAGTGGGTCACATCAGCAGAAAGGTTTGAGAAGGTCTGGATTATACAGAAATTTGCCTTTTTTGTAATAGGTATGCCTGTTGCTTCCAAGAAATTTTCTCTGTATCCGGTTAAAATTTATATAGAATAAAGATGCTGTTGCTGCTGCTGCTGAGTTGCTTCAGTCATCTCTGACTCATTGAGACCACATGGACTGTAGCCCGCCAGGCTCCTCTGTTCATGGAATTAATCCAGGAAAGAATACTGGAGTGGGTTGCCATGCACTCCTCCAGGGGATCTTCTCCACCAAAGGATTGAACTCATGTCTCCTGCAGCTCCTGCATTGCAGGTGGATTCTTTATCACTGTGTCACCAGCAAGCCCATAGAATAAAGATAAAGGATAATTTTAAATTTTAATTAATGTTAATTAATTTTAACATAATTTTATAATGAATAAAATTTTAAATTAATGGGAAATGATGAAATAAATTCCCAACTTCACTCCCCACCTGCGACATACATATACATACCCAGTAACAAGTGGGAAACGTCTTTTTGTCAGAATGGCTGAGTTCCTTCCTGAAGTCAGCAATCTTGACCAAAAAAAAGAAAATCATTCTTACAAAAAAAAAAAAAATTTTAAGGCCTTTCAGAATCATTGCATTTCCTACAGACTCAGCAGGTAAAGAATTCGTCTGCAATGCAGGAGACACAGGAAATGCAGGTTCGATCCCTGGATCAAGAAGATCCCCTCGAGGAGGACTGTCAACCCACTCCAGTATTCTTGCTGGGAAAACCCCATGGACTGGGGAGCCTGGCGGGCTACAATCCAATGGGTCACAAAGAGTCAGACACCATTGAGCGACTAAGCACAGCACATCAAATATGCAGAAAGTTAATAAAATTCTCTTCCCCTATTGATGCTACTTGAAATTCACACATGGGGATGGCACATGTCCCCTCACACACGTCTGCCAGGCTATTCTCAAGAGAGACAGCCCGTCCCATGAAGGGAGGGGAAACCAGGAAGTTCATATCTTGCACTCAAGGAGTTTATTCTACCTAGGAGGTGACACAAGTTGACAGGAGCTACTACAGAGGCAGAGGAAAAGAGACATGATCAAACATTGTGGAGGAAAGGCGTATTCACCATGCATTTGTGAGTACCAGGGCGAGAGTCATTTCTTGGCAAACTGGTAGTTGACTGCAGCAGCTACACCTGGGCCCCAGGGGATGGGTGGGCCCGACCAAGGTGACCTGAGCATCCCAGCTTCAGGGTCTCCAGTGAAGGAGGAAGAGAACGGGGCTCAGAGACCAGGCCTGGAGCATATGCCATGGTCCTCATCCCACCACCCACTGCCTGTGCAAGGGAGTTGCTGTTGTTCAGTTGCTGAGTCGTGTCCGACTCTTTGCAACCCCATGGACTGCAGCATGCCAGGCTTCCCTCTCCTTCACCATCTTCCAGAGTTTGCTCAAACTCATGTCCATTGAGTCGGTGATGCCTTCCAACCATCTCATCCTCTGTCCCTTCCTTCTCCTCCCGCCTTCAATCTTTCCCAGAATCAGGGTATTTTCCAAAGAGTCAGCTCTTCGCATCAGGTGACCAAAGTATTGAAGCTTCAGCTTCAGCATCAGTCCTTCCAATGAACATTCAGGGTTGATTTCCTTTAGGATGGATTTGGGAGTCGATGGTCATTAATGCCTCTGTTACTCTCATCAGATGTGGCATAATAAATACTTTTAGCCAGGAAAGGCTGAGATGCAGACAGTGACCAACACTTTGTGAGAAAAGCATTGTCCCAAGTTCACTGCCACCTCCCAAGCATGCCTTCCCCATCCTCAAACCCAGGAAATGCTGATGCAAAGAATAAAGGAAGCAAACTGGACCCACCGACACACCAGGCATATACATTTCTGGCTTTTGGACCAGAAGTGACAGGCAGGAAATGGGCAAGAGATGCTGTCTTTGTGTATTTCAACTCTCTCCATTTTCACTGCAGAAAACCCACTGGAAATCTGTATGTCCGCAGGCATGTATGTTTTTCATTTATATTCAAGCCTGCAAAATTATAATTAATATTGTTATGGTGGCCACTGGCCACTGCTGTAAAAGTACAATTTCTCCATGGGAAAGGAGTGTAGGGAAGTATTTCCAGACCCCACTGATGCTCTTGTCGTTTCTAAAATTACCTGTCATTTCTGGTATTCACATTGTCAATCTGCACTTATTTTGAATCTGGAATGCATACTAAACTTTCATTTGAATAAATAGTAGAAATGGAGCCACGGCAGCCAGAATCATCCCAGCTCCAAACACACTTCACGTCCACGAATTCTGAACACAACGCAGAGGGGGCAGTGGGCACCCAATAGGTGACCCAGACAAAGACCCATCCTCTGGAGTCCTGGTCTCCTCGTCCTCAATTCTGCCAAAAGTAAAAGCTCCTTGTTTTAGAATAAGGTGCTGGCCTCCCTTCAACTGGAGCAGGCCTAGGTTCGGGGAGAAACACACACGTGTAGACATGCTGCTCTATGAGAGCATGAGTGACTGCGCCCAGGTGACCCAGGCCTACTGTACATTTCTGCAACCCAAGGAAGAATGGAAGGCTGGGAGCCAGTTGACCTCGGAGGCTTGCTGAAGGACTTGGAACCTGGTTTCAGCTGTCAAGGATCAGGGGGCTTCCAAAGGCAGAAAGGAGGGAGGACCACCATCCACGCAAGGCAAGCACAGCTACAGAGATGTGACCAGGAAGAGCCCAGACTCCAGGGTCAGGCTGGGTCCCAGTTCTGGCTCCTCCACTGCCCAGTTGATGCTCCAGGGAGGGTCACTCAGCCGTGAGCCCCTCAGTGCCTCCTAGACACTTACACATGTTCAGTGAGCTAGATTCGCAAAATGCTCGGATCCGGTGGGTTGGAGAGCATCACCCTGCTAATGAGCCCTGGAATCAGAATAGGGTCTGAAAAGGCAAACGGTGCTCAGCCGGCTGAGGCCCTAGAATGGCAGGCCCTAGGCTTCTCCTAAAAACCTACAGGAAGCCGTTGAGGGTGCTGAATGGCATAAAAGTCAAAGTAACAGAGACCATCCCCACTGAGGTCCAATCACAAGGATTTCTTCCTGGGTCCTTCCCTCGCAATCCACTGTTTTGTTGTTTTTGTTTTTGTTTGGTTTGTTCGTTTTGTTTTTCATTTATTTTGATTGGAAGCTAATTGTTTTACAATATTGTAGTGGTTTTGCCATACACTGACATGAATCAGCCATGGGTGTACATGTGTCCCCCATCCTGAACCCCCCTCCCACCTCCCTCCCCATCCCATCCTTCTGGGTCATCCCAGTGCACCAGCCCTGAGCACCCTGTCTCATGCATCGAACCTGAACTGGCAATCTATTTCACATATGATAATATACATGTTCCAGTGCTATTCTCTCAAATCATCCCATCCTCGCCTTCTCCCACAGAGTCTAAAAGTCTGTTCTATACATCTGTGTCTCTTTTGCTGTCTCGCATGTAAGGTTATCATTATCACCTTTCTAAATTCCATATATATGCATTAATATACTGTATTGGTGTTTTTCCTTTCCCTTTTACATGGATCTTGGGAAACACTCAGTTTTCTCACTCACCATATCTTTCCATTCCAGTTTCCTCTCCTCTTCATTTTCATAATTGTTTTGTTCAAATTTGTGAGGGTTTTGCATTCACACTGCTTTAACAATCCTCTAATTACTAAGCTAAATTACAAGTAAGACTGAAAATAAGCTAGACCACAACAAGAGACATTACCTGTCTTATCTGTTATGAAGAATATCGGTTTAAGCAAGCACGCTTTAATGTAGTATATACCCATTATCAGCAAAGTATTAGGTTCATTAAGTTCATAATTTAGAAAAGTGAGAACAAAGGGCCCCAGGGGTGTGTTCCAAATGAGGCTAGACATAGGAATACAGGATTAATCACCCTACCTAGTGTTCAAGCAGCAGATTTATTATATTTAATTAAGTAAGTCAATGATCTCTCAAACTCTGGTGAGGTGTCTTTGTACCAAGTATGGAAACACAGATTTCAGCAGTGAAGGAAAGTGGCTAATCTTCAAACAGGATCATTTTCCTTATGAATCATTTCTGTCCTGTTTGATCTTTTGTTTTGCAGCTAAACACTGGCAGCCCTTGCACACTCTGGACCCCGGCCTCAACAGCCTTCCGGGAACGCAGCCACGTCACAGGCAGCTCCCACGGGCCCCGCCCCTCCCCACACCCACCTCACCGCCTCTCTCCTGCAGCCAGCTCCCCGTGTCCAGTGTGGGTGCTGGCTCTACCACACGCAGGCCCCAGAGGCACCTGCAGGGGACTCAACACCTGGGGGGCGACCCTCAGCCAGGGAGAGTGGAGATGAGCAGACGCCCCTCCGCTGGCCTCCCCACGTGGCAGTTCTGACCAGCATCATCCCAGTGCAGCAGCCTCAGCCATAGCTGCGCTGGTGCCAGGATGCAGCCTCACCTGGATTCTCCTTCCTCCTGTTTCACTTCCAGGCTCACTTCTGACATAAACTACATAAACCTGGGCCCAAGCCTTTCTCTCAGGCTCTGCTTGAAAGCACAGATCCAAATACAAGGAAACAGAGTCGATTTTGGCAAATTAAAGTGATGTCAAATATCCATAAGAATCTATAACTATGGACTATAAAATTCTAATATTATAGAAGGTACACTTATTTTAATTTAGAAAATAAGCAGTGTTGTATAAATATTCCCAGCATCAGTGTAACTTTATTTCCTTCTTTTATTATTTTAGATACTATTTGGGGAAGCTGTGAACATACAGCTATCATTGTGTCACTGTCCCTGACCTTTCCCCAAGTCCTCAGCAACTTCATATTAAATCAAAGATTGTGTGAAATTGGGTTGTCAGGCAGCAGGTTGCGTTTACACAAGGTACAATGACTGTTTTCATTTCAGTTCAGTCACTCACTTGTGTCTGACTCTATGTGACCCCATGGACTGCAGCACGCTAGGCTTCCCTGTCCATCACCAACTCCTGGAGCTTACTCAAACGCATGTCCATCGAGTTGGTAATGCCATCCAACCATCTCATCCTCTGTCATCCCCTACTCCCCCCACCTTCAATCTTTCCCAACATCAGGGTCTTTTCCAAAGGGTCAATTCTTCTCATCAGGTGGCCAAAGGACTGGAGTTTCAGCTTCAACATCAGTCCTTCCAATGAATATTCAGGACTGATTTCCTATAGGATGGACTGGCTGGGTCTCCTTGCAGTTCAAGGGACTCTCAAGAGTCTTCTCCAATACCACAGTTCAAAAGTATCAATTATTCAGTGCTCAGCTTTCTTTATAGTACAACTCTCACATCCATACATGACTACTGGAAAAACCAAAGCTTTGACTAGACAGACCTTTGTTGCAAAGTAATGTCTTTGCTTTTTAATAGGCTGTCTAGGTTGGTCATAGCTTTTCTTCCAAGGAGCAAGCATCTTTTAATTCCGTGGCTGCAGTCACCATCTGCAGTGATTTTGGAGCCAAAAAATGTAAAGACTGTCACTGTTTCTGTAGTTTCCCCATCTATTTGCCATGAAGTGATGGGACCGGATGCCATGGAGTTAGTTTTCTGAATGTTGAGCTTTAAACCAACCTTTTCATTCTCCTCTTTCACTTTCATCAAGAGGCTCTTTAGTTCTCCTTTCTTTTCTGCCATAAGGGTGTTGTCATTTGCATATCTGAGGTTATTGTTATTTCTCTGGGCAATCTTGATTCCAGCTTGTGCTTCAGCCAACCCAGCATTTTTCATGATGTGCTCTGCATATAAGTTAAATATGCAGGATGGCAATATACAGCCTTTCCCAATTTGGAACCAGTGTGTTGTTCCAAGTCCTGTTCTAATTGTTGCTTCGTGACCTGCATACAGATTCCTCAGGAGGCAGGTCAGGTGGTCTGGAATTCCCATCTCTTGAAGAATTTTCCACAGTTTGTTGTGATCCACACAGTCAAAGGCTTTGGCTTAGTCAATAAAACACAAGTAGATGCTTTTCTGGAACTCTCTTACTTTTTTGATGATCCAACAGATGTTGGCAATTCCATCTCTGGTTCCTCTGCTTTTTCTAAATCCAGCTTGACCATATGGAAGTTCATGGTTCACATACTGTTGAAGCCTGACTTGGAGAATTTTAAGCACTACTTTACTAGCATGTGAGATGAGTGCAATTGTGTGGTAGTTTGAGCATTCTTTGGCATTGCCTTTCTTTGGGATTGGAATGAAAACTGAATTTTCCCAGTCCTGTGGCCACTGCTGACTTTTCCAAATTTGCTGGCATATTGAGTGCAGCACTTTCACAACATCATCTTTTAGGATTTGAAATAGCTCAACAGGAATTCCATCACCTCCACTGACTTTGTAGTGATGCTTCCAAAGGCCCACTTGACTTCACATTCCAAGATGTCTGACTCTAGGTGAGTGATCACACCATCATGATTATGTGGGTCATGAAGATCTTTTTTGTACAGTTCTTCTGTGTATTCTTGCCACCTCTTCTTAATATCTTCTGCTTCTGTTAGGTCCATACCATTTCTGTCCTTTATTGAGCCCATCTTTGCATGAAATGTTCCTTTGGTATCCCTAATTTTCTTGTAGAGATCTCTAGTCTTTATTTGTTTGCATTGACTCTTGAGGAAGGCTTTCTTATCTCTCCTTTCTATTCTTTGGAATTCTGCATTCAAATGGGTATATCTTTCCTTTTCTTCTTTGCCTTTCACTTCTCATCTTTTCTCAGCTATTTGTAAGGCCTCCTTGGACAACCATTTTGCCTTTTTGCGTTTCTTTTTCTTGGAGATGGCCTTGATCACTGCCTCCCATACAATGTCATGAACCTCCATCCGTAGTTTTTCAGGCACTCTGTCTATCAGATATAGCTCCTTGAATCTATTTGTCACTTCCACTGTATAATCATTAGGGCTTTGATTTAGGTCATACCTGAATGGTCTAGTGGTTTTCCCTACTTTCTTCAATTGAAGTCTGAATTTGGCAATAAGGAGTTCATGATCTGAGCCACAGTCAGCTTCCAGTCTTGTTTTTGCTGACTGTATAGAACTTCTCCATCTTTGGTTGCAAAGAATATAATCAATCTGATTTCAGTGTTGACCATCTGGTGATGTCCATGTGGAGACTTCTCTTGTGTTGTTGGAAGAGGGTGTTTGCTATGACCAGTGCGTTCTCTTAGTAAAACTCTGTTAACCTTTGCCCTGCTTCATTCTTTACTCCAAGGCCAAATTTTCCTGTTACTCCAGGTGTTTCTTGACTTCCTACTTTTGCATTTCAGTCCCCTATTGTGAAAAGGATATCATTTTTTGGGTGTTAGTTCTAGAAGGTCTTGTAGGTCTTCATAGAACCATTCAACTTCAGCTTCTTCAGCATTACTGGTCAGGGCATAGACTTGGATTACTATGTTATTGGATGGTTTGTCTTGGAAAAGAACAGAGATCATTCTGTCATTTTTGAGATTGCACCCAAGTAGTGCATTTCAGACTCTTGTTGACTATGATGGTTATTCCACTTCTTCTAAGGGATTCTTGCCCATAGTAGTAGATATAACGGTCATCAGAGTTAAATTCACCCATTCCAGACCATTTTGGCTCACTGATTCTTAAAATGTTGATGTTCCCTCTTGCCATGTCCTGTTTGACCACTTCCTATTTGCCTTGATTCATGGACCTAACATTCCAGGTTCCTATGCAATATTGCTCTTTGGAGCCTCAGACTTTACTTTCATCACCAGTCACATCCACAACTGGGTGTTGTTTTTGCTTTGGCTCCATCTCTTCATTCTTTCTGGAGTTATTTCTCCACTGATCTCCAGTAGCATATTGGGCACTTACTGACCTGGGGAGTTCATCTTTCAGTGTCCTATCTTTTTGCCTTTTCATACTATTCATGGGGTTCTCAAGGCAAGAATTCTGAAGTAGTTTGCCGTTCCCTTCTCCAGTGGACCATGTTTTGTCAGAACTCTCCACCATGACCTGTCTTGGGTGGCCCTACATAGCATGGCTCATAGTTTCACTGACTTAGACAAAGCTGTGGTTCATGTGATCAGATTGGTTAGTTTTCTGTGATTGTGGTTTTCATTCTGTCTGTCTTCTGATGGAGAAGGATAAGAGGTTTATGGAGGCTTTCTGATGTTTTAGTCTTTGTCTTAAATAAAGACACATCAATGATGACTCATGAATATTCTCTGATTACTAAGTAGTGACTTATTATCTTGGTGAACTGATTTTCCTACAGGAATATCTTTATTAACCAAAAGAGCATGTAGAATACAACTTTGTGAGAAGCTTCACTATCACAGGTAGAAATAATGCAGGAGCCTAAGCAATAAAATCTCAATTATGAAGACAAGGGTCTTTGTGTTAGAAATGTATTAAATAGGGCTGAATATAATCTTGAATATTCAAAATAAAAAGTGCCTGGCACAATGCCTGCTTACGTGATGAGTGGTAATTTTATTTCTCACAAGTGAATGAATGAATCAGAAAGGGGCTCCATCACCATATTCCCAGCCTTCCAGGAGTATCAGCCCCCCCCATCCCCCACAAAAACAGTCACTGCTGTTGTGACCCCTCAAGGTGAGCCTCAGAGCTGGCTCGGCCAGTACTGTGAGCCACAGCATCCCTGGGAGTGCACCGATGCAAAACCTCTGCCTGGTGCCTAAAATGCCTTCAATGGGAAAAGGTTTTAGTTTCAAATTGGAGATTAAATGCTTAGGAAGAAAATGCCTACCAGAGGGAGATGACAATGCCCTGAAAATCATTGCAGTATTAACCAATCATATCAAGAGTGTAGATGACAGATACTATGTTTTCTGCTGTCTCACTGTTTTGTTGGGTGCAAGCAGGTGGTAAACCTAAGATCTCACCCTGACTGGCTTCTGTGAGGGACAGGGTGGTCACCCCACGAGGGAGGGAGGGTAGAGAACAGAGCAGGGAGAAAGCAGCCCCCGGAAGCTGTATAGCTGCCTCTACAAGGTGCGGCTACCTTGGACTGAGCCATGGGGAAAGAATCAGCTCTTGGAGGAATTGCTACCATGTGTGCTAAGTGGCTTCAGCTGTGTCCTGCTCTTTGCACCCCTATGGACTATAGCCCACAAGTCTCCCCTGTCCATGGGATTCTCCTGGGAAGAACACTGGAGTGGGTTGCCATGCCCTCCTCCAGGGCATCTTCCCAGCCCAGGGATTGAACCTGCATCTCTTAAGTCTCCAGCATTGGCAGGCAGACTCTTTACCACTAGCACCACTTGGGAAGCCCAACTGCTACCATGCAGAGCTCAAAAGACTCGCTGTTCTGTTTGATGAGCATATGAAGATTTTTCTGTTTTTTCCTAACTTACAGTCAAGCTCACTATGTGTGTTTATATATGTATATAAACTCTTTCCTGTAAGTCTCATTACCTGAATACATCAGTCAGTTTCAAGCCAGGGAAAGAGAAAGGTTTCTGGTTATTTTGAATGGAGTGATTAGTAATGAAAATGTGAAAGCAGAATTGTGACAGTGACTTGGCCATAAACGTGTTGGAAGGACTGAGGGGGCAAAGCAGGGTGGAGGTGGTGCTGGAGACTTGCACTGTCACCGAGTATACTCAGGGGCCAGAACCACGGTCCACTGGTCCTGGTGGAACCACCACTGCTCCTCCTCACCGACCCCCAGCAGCGCAGAGGTCATCCAACACTGACCTCTCATCCACTGTCACTGTCAGTTGGCAGGAGCTCCAGAAGCAAGGAAGGAATCACAGTCAGGCAGATGACTGTGAAAGTTGGTCATTAATTAGGATACATTAAAGAGGTCCTTATGGAGTAACAGCTGAAGGGTGACATCTTGTATTTGAAGTGGAGGCATGGTGACCTGGTAAACTATACAATCATTGGCCACCGCATTTACCTTGAATACTAACAATGTATCTACTCCTTGCACTAGCTACAGTGAATGAAGCTAGTTATTTGAAAACATGGCTGTAGACAGGCTCTAATTTCATTCTTGGTAAGGTAACAGTTGGGCTTCCCTGGTGACACAGTGATAAAGAATCTGCCCATGAATGCAAGAGATGTGGGTTCAATCCCTGGGTCAGGAAGATTTCCTGGAGAAGGAAATGGCTACCCACTCCAGTATTCTTGCCTGGAGAAGCCCATGGACAGAGAAGCCTGGTGGCCTACAGTCCGTGGGGTTTCAAAGAGTTGGACACGACTGAGCACCTAAACAACAACAATGACAAAGTCACAGGTGGGAGGTTAGGGTGTAAGCCTCCTGAAGAAGGGGTTGGTGAGTCTC
Organism: Muntiacus reevesi; assembly: GCF_963930625.1. Classification (NCBI taxonomy): domain Eukaryota; kingdom Metazoa; phylum Chordata; class Mammalia; order Artiodactyla; family Cervidae; genus Muntiacus; species Muntiacus reevesi. The sequence goes on along the minus strand of NC_089267.1, from coordinate 9,583,636 downwards.
CAGTTGTACTTGGTGGAGTTGTATCCTGCAAGGCAGAGTTACTACCTTGCTGTTGTCTTTATCTGGAGATTGAGTGTGGGCTCAGGAGCAGTGTGTGGGTGCAACCACACATGGTGGACTTGCCAACTCTATGTGTCAATCTGACTGGACCACTGCGTGCCCAGATACTTGGTTAAATGTATTCCTGTGTGTGTCCACACCAGTGCTTCTGATTAGATTAACATTTGAATTAAGTGTACGTTAACTATGTTGCCCCCTGCCCCCATATGGGTGAGAAGACCTGAATGGAGTAAAACGCTGAGTAAGAGAGAATCTTTCTCTCTGAGCCAGGACAACGGTCTTCTCCTGTCTTCAGACTCAGATGATAATTTACACATGGTTTGGTCATCAGACTTTCAAAGCACACTGGAGCCACACCATCAGTATTTCTGGGCCTCCAACCTGTCAGTTGCTGATCTTGTATTAATCTCTCAGCCTCCATAATCACATGAGTCAACTCCTTAGAGAAAATATAAGCATGTACTTAAGAGCTGAGCATCTAAGGACTAGAACATTCAGCAGGTGAATTGAAGTGGAAGAAGGTCCCACTGGAGAACCCGGTTAGGGAATCACAGAATCAGGTGGAAGAAATAATTCAAAGCTCAAAGCAAACGGATGAAGATGTGGAAATAATAAGCGGAAAGGCAAATCAGTTGGAGATGAATATAGGAGACCTAAACAACCCTAAACTTAAAGGCAGGAGAGGACAAAATGTGGTAAGACAAGGTAAAACCCAGCCCCACCATGAATAACAGTCTTAGCGGAAAACGAGTGGAAACAATGAACAGCCTTCAAGGTCTTAAGAGGAGGCTGAGTTAGACAGCCAAAGATGGAGCTCAGTGAACTCTGTCAAGGAGATGATTAAAATGTCGAGGGATAGAATTGGATAACAGCATGTCAAAGGTGGTCGGAAAGCCAAAGAAAGATCTGGAGCATGTATGTGTGTGTGTGCACGTGTTTATGTACACTTCTTTTATTCACAAATGGGTAGAAATTTTGTGATTTCTAGTGATGCTGGCCATAGGAGTGGTATGAAAAGAAAATTGGAATCTAGGAAATATGGGTTCTGGTCCTAGTTCTACTACTAACCAACCCTTGGACAAGTCATTTAATTCTATTAAACCTAAATTTCTCCATGATACACAATCCCATCTCTCCAGACCTTTGTTACCTAAAGATGTAAGACCAGATCACTGACCCCAAGCCAGAATCACCAGGGGAAACTGCCAGACCCACTCCTGAGAACTCAGTTCCACCTGATCTGGCATAAGCTCAATAGCATGAATTCTTTAAAAGCTGGTCCAGTGACTCTGAAACAGAGCCAGTTCGGAAGCCAATGGTCTGTGTGATCTGCATGATCACCTCCAACTCTAAAACCCAGGAGCAGGGCCTGAGCACCGAGAAGAGAGGCTCTAGATGCCCATTGTCAAATTGGGCTCTTGAGTCCCACGAGCCACAGTCACAGAAGGGCTGTTTGGTTTTCAGATAGACCCACACACCGGGCACTGTCAAGTTTGTTTTATTATTTGGCTGGAAGAGAGAAAGGACACATGGCATAAACCATCTGTCTTTGCCTTTGAGTCCACAGTGTATCTCCAAACCAAACGATTACAAGAACTGAAAGGGACCAAGCAAACATTGGGAGAAAAGTCTATCACGAGATCTAGAAAAAACTGGTACTTTTTCAAGAGGCTGAATGAAAGTCCTAAGAGTAGAGAGAGCAGATGTTTTCATTTGATATTAACTTTCCTTTTCTGAGACGCCATGGGAGCTGTGCAATGGGCACAAGCATCAACACACATGTTTGGGGACCTGATGATATGGTATCGGAGGGGAAATATCACACTTAGAACCCTCCTCATCCTATTAGTTACACTCACTAAGGATACAATTTGCTGGGCTCACAGCTCTATTGGGGCTTCTTACAATCATAGACACGAAGATTTAATTTTGTTCAAAACATATGTATTCCGACTTTAGATTCAAAAATCCACTTTGTGGCTAAAAAACATTTTATTATTTGTGACTCCTTTAAAATATTTTGAAACCTCTATTCCACTTTTAAAAAATTCATATTATGTTTCCTTACATAATGTCAATTATGCTATAATAATTCATTTTCTCAAACCTCCCCAGGATATCCTGAGACTTTAAGGGCTCACCACTATGATAATTTGATTTTCATCTATAGGAGAATATTACTACCTAGTGATTCTTTTTTGCTAAGAAACCCACTCTCTGCTCTTAAATTAGAAACCATGTATGAGTTTTAACCTTTTTGGTCTGCAGTGAGAGTGTTTGAAAGGCTTCCTTTTCATAAGCAATATCATTATTCCATGATTTTTATTTATCTAATTCTGCAAAGTACCCCAGGGTAACAAAGCATCTATGAAAAGCAAATTAACACTGTGTACTGCTGTATATATATTTGACACTAATTAGCTTCTTCCAAACTCATCCACTCCTCAGTTGCTCTTCAGCCTTGTGACACATGTTCATCCTCATCCAAAAATCTGGAACAACAAACTATTGAGTTCTGAGAGCTCACCAACGTTACTTCTTCCTTATTTAGAAGCCTATCTATATTTCTACCCTGAAATATGGGTACCCAGCTTCTGCTTGAACTCCTGGGATCAAGAGAGAGCCAGCACCAGTGTTGGAAACCCTAACAGTCATTTGGAAGAAGCATCCTCATATAGAGCTATTTACACCTGGCTTCACAGTTCTGACATCTGAACAACATAAAAAGACTACTCTCTTTCCCCCAAGAGTTTTCCAAATATTTGAAGACTGTTAGGCCTACCAAGGTACCTTGAAGTTGCATGTGTCTACTGCTATCCCTCCCATAACATGGTTTCTCTGGATCCCTATCACCCAAGACTTCTTCTAGAACTACTGTAATTCCAGGAATGTTTGTCCAGAGAGGGAAAAAAATTGTTCATTATAGAAGAACCAAAAATTGTATTTTATGCTGTATAAGGACTTACCATGCACTGCATGTCCTTTTTATGAGCTTCTTAGTGGAATACTGTTGTCAAGCAAAGAAAATGCAATAGACATCTTTGTATTCTCAGAAGCTAACAAATTACCAGCACATGATGAGTATTCAATAAATGTTTGCCTTAATTAATGAAGTTGAAGATGCCACAGTTGAATTTTTAGAAACCCTGTCATCCTTAATTAATTGCATAATACACACCTCTCCAGTCCAAGATCTCTAAATGAATGAAGGTCCTGTTGTTGGCATAAAACAAAAGGGTCTTGTGGATACAATATGGAAGTTCTGTATGACTTTTATTTCCCCCAGTAATTTTTCCTCTGTACAAAATCCATTATTTTTCAGGATATTATTTACCCAACTTTTCAAAAATACCTCCAAAATATATGACATTATCACCAACCAATCCTTGTGAGATACATGTCATTCTCTAGTCTTCCTTCCTTTTATAAAGAAAGGTTATAAAATTCCCTTAAAAAAGAAAAAATCCTTGACCTAAGAAACATCCCTTTAATCCTTAGTTGTCCCACTCCAAAATCCTCTGTTAAGTATCTCTGAGACCAAGACTATTTTGCACCCAAAGATTGAGAGTGCCTTAGCCAGCCCCACAGGCACCCAAATAGCAATCCCTCATTTCTGTAACCAGTTTATCCAGGCCCCAGAGATCACCCTCCATCCTGTCCAACTTCAATGGTGAAATTAAGGTAAACTTTGAAAGTGAAAGTGTTTGTCGATCAGTCATGTCCAACTCTTTGTGACCCCCATGGACTATAGACTATCAGTCATCTGTCCGTGGAATTCTCCAGGTAAGAATACTGGAGTCGGCTGCCATTTCTTTCTCCAAAGGACCTTCCTGACCCAAGGATCAGAGGAGAGCCTCCTGCACTGCAGGCAGATTCTTTACCATCTGAGCCACCAGGAAGCCCCAAAGCAAACTTTGGGCTTATGTAAATTTCAGATCTCTACAGAGCAGATTATGCAAATTCTCAAGGTGATAAGCCTCAGACAAAGCCTCCAGGAAGTGTTAAGAAAGAAAGAAAGAAACTGAAGTCACTCAGTCCAGTCCACGGACTTTAGGCTACCAGGCTCCTCTGTCCATTTTGGATTTTCCAGGCAAGAATACTGGAGACCCACTGGAGTGGGTTGCCATTTCCTTCTCCAGGGGATCTTCCCAACCCAGGGATCGAACCCAGGTCTCCCACATTGTAGGCAGACGCTTTACCATCTGAGCCACCAGGAAGCCCAATTCACCCTGCTCCTACACAACAGGCCAATCACTCAGGAGACAAGGTGCTGTGGCAAGGAAGGGCGACTTTATTCAGAAAGCCAAATGGCCAAGAAGACAGTGAACTAGGGGAGATGAAAGAACCATCTCCCCAGGTTAGAATTCAGGCTTCTTTTATGCTGAAAGGGTCGGGGAGGCTGTTGCTGTAAACTTCTCAGTGCAGGAATCCTTTGTCCTTGCCGCTGTCCACGTAGGTCTGGCCACGGTGTCCCTATAAACCTCCAACAAGACAAATGTTATTTCCTGTTGTGCAACTTTTTCTCTCTGTAAGAATGGAAAAGTATTATACCTTTAAAGGTCCAAGCCTTGAGAATGGGCTTTCCTGCTTATTTCAGGCTATTGGTAACATTCTTAAGCAGAGGCAAAAACAATGGAATATAAAAGTAAAAGAAACACATCCAATAGAGTCAGATTTGGTCTTCCGTTTTATAGAAGGGCAGCTTGCTCCAAGTCCCACCAATGATCTAATGAAAGACCTCACTACTACAAAGGCCTCCAGAGCAAATAGGCTCAACTCCACCTCACGGAAATGATTCAACCACTGTTGCTAGAAACGGAAAAAATAGCAACCAGGAGTAACTGCACTCCCTAAACAAAATCATTTTATTCAAGAAATACATATTGTACTCCTTCCATGTAACAAATAATTTCTAAAAATTTAATTTTGAGCAAATTAAATTTCCCTGCATCTTTCCTCATATTGATATACTTCTGAGAACCAGAGGAGAATGTCATTTACTTGTCTCAGAGAAGAATTAAGCCTAAGGTTGAAGTATCAATTTCAAAATATCTTTTGTTGACTCTATTTTATTTCTTCTTCCTCATATTATATGATCATCTTGGCTAAATCCTTGGTCCTAAAATCGTCCTATTATGTTTCTGATCAGTTGCAGCGGATGTGGCTTTCATCTGCCTGGCAGGTTATATCTTAACAGCTTCATTTCATATTTCTGTTTAAATATAACCAGATTTTGAAACTCATTAGAAAACATTATAAAATAAAATTGTGCAAGTTCTTAGTGATAAGGGGACCAAAATGCCACCATAAATTCAAAATTCAAACCTAAATACCCTCAAGGGAAGGTACTCAATCAAGCCTTGCTTCTTCAGACAGACTTCTGTCTACTGTCAAAATTTTATTGACAGGAAGAAATTGTAAATGTCTCTTAAAATTGTTTTGCAGAAGTGAAATTATTAATATAATTTCTATAATATTTTAGATGCTGGGAGAATGAAAGCTTTCATATGCAAATCAAAGGGCATTCCAGCTGACACTAGTGGTAAAGAAAACGTAAAAAACGCGGGTTCGATCCCTGGGACAGAATGATCCTCTGGAGGAGGACATGGCCAGTACTCTTGCCTGGAGAGTCCTCATGGACAGAGGAGCCTGGCAGAATACAGTCCAAAGTGTCACAAAGGGCTGTGCATGACTGAAGTGATTTAACACTCACACGTGCAAATCAAGAAAAGAATGTACAATAGACTTTTTTCCCCTGAGATTCTTTTGCCATTTTGTTCATCAGAAATTTTGTGTCAGTAACTTGAGGGAGCTCCCTGGCAGTCTAGTGGTTGGGACTCCGTCTTTTCACTGTGATTCTCAGGGAGCTGATACTGAGTGGTCAAAAGAAAGGAAAACTCAAACCAGACCAAACCAAGCCAACAAAAATGAGATTAAGATTAATCACCCACTGCTCTGGTAAAAAAAAAAAAAAAAATAGTAATTTCAAAAATATATTTGCATGAACTTATTACATAGTTACATTTGGAGAAAATCAAAATAGAAAACTTTGGAGGAGAAAATAAAATAAAGACATACATAGAAAGAATCAAATTAATACACAAAAAGAAAGAAATAGTTGACAATCACTGCCCTTGCCAAATTGGTTCCCAAAAGGGATCTCAAATCAACTGTGAAGTTTGTGTGATAATCAACAGTTTTTTATCAGGAAATTTATTGCTCTTCCTACATTTGTGCCAGTTCTAAAGACTGTCATAAGTTTTCCCCATTACAGTAATTATTGCCCGGTATAGGGCTTCCTAGGTGGCACAGTGGTAAAGAATCTGCCTGCAGATATAGGAGACACCAGAGAGATGAGCGTTCGACCCCTGCTTCAAAAAGATACTCTGGAGAAGGAAATGGAAACCCCCTCCAAATATTCATGCCTGGAAAACTCCATGAACAGAGGAGCCTGGCAGGCTACAGTCCATGGGGTCACAGAGAGTCAGTCATGACTGAAGGACTGAGCACACACACGCACACACACACACACACAGAACAGCCAGACCATAATTGTACAATATATGCATTGCTGTGGTTGTTCAGTTGCTGAGTCGTGTCTCATTATTTGCAGCCCCATGAATTACAGCACTTCAGGCTCCACTATCCTCCACCATCTCACGGAATTTGCTCAAATTCATGTCCATTCAGTAGGTGAGGCTATCTGACCATCTCATCCTCTGCCACCCACTTCTCTGTTTGCATTCAATCTTTCAAAGCATCAAGGTCTTTTCCAGTGAGTCAGCTCTTGGTAGCAAGTGGCCAAAGTATTAGAACTTCAGCTTCAGCATCAGTCCTTCCAATGAATATTCAAGGTTGATTGCCTTTAGGATTGACTCGTTTGATCTCCTTGCAGTCCAAGGGACTCTCGAGAGTCTTCTCCAGCACCACAATTCAAAAGTATCAATTCTTCGACACTCAGCTTTCTTTATAGTCCAACTCTTACATCCGTACATGACTACTAGGAAAACCATAGCTTTGACCTTGTGGGCCTTTCTCAGCAAAGTGATGTTTCCGCTTCTTAATACACTGTCTAGGTTTGTTATAGTTTTCCTTCCACGGAGCTAGTGTCTTTTAATTTCATGGCTGCAGTCACGATTCACAGTGATTTTGGAGCTGTGGATGGATAAGAAAATAAAATCTTACTTTTATTTCACTGCTTATTTAAGTCACTGCTTATTTCTGTCACTTAAGTGAAGTGGAAGTCATTCAGTTGTTTCTGACTCTTTGCAATCCCATGGACTATACAGCCCATGGAATTCTCTAGGCCAGAATACTGGAATGGGTAGCCTTTCCCTTCTCCAGGAGTTCTTCCCAACCCAGGGATCAAACCCAGGTCTCCCACATTGCAGGCAGATTCTTTACCAGCTGAGCCACAAGGGAAACCCAAGAATACTGGAGTGGGTAGCCTGTCCCTTCTCCAGCGGATCTTCCCAACCCTTAAGTCACTGCTTATTTAAGTCACTGCTTATTTCACTTATTTAAGTCACTGCTTCCACTTTTTCCCCTTCTATTTGCCATGAAGTGATGGGACTGGATGCCATGATCTTAATTTTTAATGATAAAATATGCATACATTCATTTCAAAAAATATTCACTGTGCACCTACTAAGAGCCTGGCACTGGGCTGGATGCTAGAGATACAACTGAAGGCAGAACAGACCTCCCCCTGCCCTCAGGGTTCTTTTTGTCTAGAGGTGCAGTTAGACATTCATCTCACAAGTGCATCACTGCAGCTGTGCCCAGTGCCAAAAGGCAAAGGTCCGGGTGTGATGAAAATAGCCACCTGCGGGACTTGGCCTAATGTGAGAGAGTGAACAAGAGTGCCTTGCCTTCCGAGTTTCCAGGGAGATAATGAAGATGAATGCAGACAAAGACCTAGGAGCTTGTTTTGTTTCCTTTTTTAAAATTTGCTTATTTTTTTTAATTGAAGGATAATTGCTTCACAGAATTGTGTTGGTTTCTGCCAAATATCAACATGCATCAGTCATAAGTATACAGATATCCCCTCCCTCTTGAACCTTCCTCCCACCTTAATCCTCATCCCACCAGGGCTCTGCTTTTTGTTTTATTTGTTTTTTTCAATTTGTATTTTATTTTGGACTTTAGGGCTTTCCAAGTGGCACAGCGGTAAAGAATGTGCCTGCTAAGCAGAAGACATGGGTTCATTCGTTCCTTGGGTTGGGGAGATACCATGGAAAAGGAAATGGAAATTCACTCCAGTATTCTTGCCTTGATAATCTCAAGGACAGAGGAGCCTGGCGAGCTACAGTCCATGGGGCTGCAAAAGAGTTGGACACAATTTAGCAACTAAATAGTCAACAATAGTTGATTTACAGTGTTGTCTTAGTTTCAGGTGTAGAGCAAAGTGATTCAGTTATACATACACATGCATTTATTCTTTTTCCAATGATTTTCGCATTTAAGATTTTATGAAATATTGAGTATGGCTCACTGTGCTTTACAGATATCCATTTCAAATATATTAGTGTGTTTACAAAACAGAAGCAGACTCACAGACACAGAAAACAAACTTCGGTTTCCTTTGCCACTTAAACGTCTGATACTCTAGTGGACTTAATTTGCACAATTTAATGTTATACCAGACTGTGCCATGACCCCTCCCCCACTCAGGGAAAGAAAGTTATTTTAAAAATCAAGGTGCTTTCTGTGCAAAGAATCATGAAATAGATCTCTTTTCTGAGGCTCTTCTCTAAAACTGTGCCAAGTTTGTATTTTTTTAAATGCTTACCACCTTATTTAAAAAAAAAAAAACATTTAAAGCATTCTTTTTTAAATGCTTGCCACCTTTTGGGGCTTCTCTTGTGGCTCAGATGGTAAAGAGTCTGCCTGCAGTGCAGGAGACCCCGGTTTGATCCCTGGGTCAGGAAGACCCCCTGGAGAAGGAAATGGCAACCCACTCCAGTATTCTTCCCTGGGAAATCCCATGTATGGAGGAGCCTGGCGGGCTCATGGGGTCGCAGAGTCAGACACGACTGAGCGACTTCACTTACCATCTATGAGACAGAGTTAAACAGAATAACGAAAGAGGATGTTGTAAGATAGTCTCTTGCTTTGTATAATAAGCTATTTATTATGATAAAAATCTTGATTTTGACAAAGCACATCAAAAAGAGATATGATTAACATAGAGCATAGGTACATATAGCAGAAGCAGTGTTGTTAATGTTAACCATCAAAAGAATGACATCATTTGGTCATGGTTGTATCACCAAAGTAAAAGTATTTAAATATCCAAAAGCTTTCTTAGCTACTACTTAGAAGTAGTAGCTACTACTTAGAAGTTTAAATATGAAATAAAATGTGAAAATACAAGGCTAATTCATCCTGAAACTTTCTGCATTTGTGAACTAAGTTCTGTGGATTTGAAAGTTTGAATATGTTAGAAATCTCAGCTGGATAAGATGTATTCAACCTCCTTACCTTGTCAGATACCTTTTGGTGATTACTAAGCAAGATGGGGAGTCAGTGTATACCTACATGTTCATTCAGAGAAATATTATTACTACCTGGATGCTCTGGAAGTCTTAGCCTTGAGGAAATGTCCATAGCCTCCTGGTCCCTGCTTCCCTAGCCCAGTTTCCCTCCCCCTTTTTTGTTTCAGAATCTTTACCAGCTTCCACATTTCCTCACCTTTCTGCTAATGAGCTCTGAGAGGATGAACTCAGCTTCTGGCTTACCCAGATATTATCTGTCTCCACCTAAATATCAAGGGACGGACTAGAGCTTATTTCTCTTGTCCAACTTCAGAAAGCAAGAAATATGGAAAAATTGGAGAACCTCTAGCAGCATGACAAACTGTGCTAAGGCAAACCACAAGAATCCGGATGAAAAAATAAGATTGATGATTGTAATCAAAGAACTAAAAAAACGGAAAGATATTCCATGGTTGTGGATGAGACCTAATATTGTCAAGGTGTCCATTTCCTAACTTGCTCTAAGAGTTAAGGTAATCCCAAGAAAAATCCCAGAGACTAGTGTTATGGATGTCAATAAATCAATCCTAAAGTTAACATGGGAAGGCCCAAGATAGCCAGCACAATACTGAAGATGAAGAACAAAGCAGAGTGATGCTACCTGACTTCAGAACTTACTCTAAAGCTACGGTAATCAAAGCAGTGTGGTACCAGTGACAGACTAGACAATAAGCAATGGGCAGAACAGACAGGCCAGAAGGAGACCTCTACAAATAGAGTCAACTGTCCCTTTGACAAAGGGACCAGGGCAATGTAATGGAGCAGAAGTAAGACACCAAAGGGTGCCCAAACAACTGGACATCCACATGCAAGAAAAATAAATCTAGACACAGACTTTACACCCTTCACAGACATTAACTCAAGGTGGACCCTAGACCTAAATGTAAAATACAAAAGTGTAATAACTCCTGGAAGATAACAGGAGAAAGCCTAGATGACCTTGGATATGGTGATAGCTTTCTGTATAAAACACCAAAGACATGATTTGTGAAAGAAATAATTGATAATCTGAACTACATTAAAATTAGACCTTCTGCTCTGCAAAAGATCCTGTCAAAGAGTAAAAACACAAACCACAGAGTGGGAGAAAACATTTGCAAAAGACACATCTGAGAAGGGACTGTCATCCAAAACATTAAAAGAAAAACTTTTAAAACTCAACAATAAGAAAACAAATAGTTCAATTCAAACATGAGCCAAAGACCCTAACAGAGACACCTGACTAAAGAAGTCATGCAAAAACACATAAAATGGTGCTTCATATCACATGTCATTGGAGAAATGCAAATTAAAACAAAAATGAGACACTAGTACAGACTAAAAATGACCAAAATCCAGAGCATTCACAACACTAAGTGCTAGAGAGGATCTGGAGTGACAGGAATCCTCATCGTTGCTGGTGGGAATCCAAAATGGTACAGCCACTTTGGAAGACAGTTTGGCAGTTTCTTATAATGGTAAACTTCTGTCCTCACAAAAACCTGCATGAGTACATTTACAGCAGCTTTATTCATAATTGCCAAAAGTTGGAAGAAGCCAAAAGATGTCCTTCGGTAGGTGAATAATTGGAATAAATACACTGTGGTGATACAGTGACAGACCATTTTCTTGGGCTCCCAAATCACTGCAGATGGTGATGCAGCCATGAAATTAAAAGACGCTTGCTCCTTGGAAGGAAAGCTGTGATAAACCTAGACAGAGTATTAAAAAGCAGAGACATTATTTTGCCGACAAAGGTTCATATAGTCAAAGCTTTGGTTTTTCCAGGAGTCGCGCATGGATGTGAGAATTGGACCATAAAGATAGGCTGAACGCTGAAGAATCAATGCTTTGGAACTGCTGTGTTAGAGGAGACTCTCGAGAGTTCCTTGGACAGCAAGGAGATCAAACCTGTCAATCGTAAAGGAAATCAGTTCTGAATACTCATTGGAAGGACTGATGCTGAAACAGAAACTCCAATACTTTGGCCCCCTGATGCAAAGAGCCAACTCATTAGAAAATACCCTGATGCTGGGTAAGATTGAAGGCAGGAAGAGAAGGGGATGACAGGATGAGATGGTAGGATGACATCACTGACTCAATGAACATGAGTCTGAGCAAGCTCTGGGAGGTGATGAAGGACAGAGAAGCCTGGCATGCTGCAGTCCATGGGGTCGCAAAAAGTCAGACACAACTGAGCAACTAAACAACAATAACACTGTGGTACATCCAGACAATGGAATATTATTCAGTGCTAAAAAGAGAGAGGCAGAATTCAAGCCACTGCAGGACACAGAGGAACCTTAAGTGCGTATGACTGAGTGAAAAAAGCCCAACTGAAAAGGCCACATACTGTATAATTCCAACTATGCAGCAGTCTAGAAAAAGCAAAACTATGGAGATGGGGAAAAGATCAGTGGTTACCAGATGTAGGTGGGCAGAGATAGCGGAGTGGGGAGAGATGACTATGCAGAACGTGGAGGATTTTCAGGGCAGTGAAACTATTCTGCATGATACTGTAATAATGGATATATGTCATTATACATTTGTCGAAATTCATAAAATGTACACCACCAAGAGTGAGCTCTAAGGTAAGCTGTGGATTTGGGGTGATTATGACATGTCAGGGTAGCTTCACACCTGGTTGAAAACGCACTATCTGGTGAGTGATGTTGATAATGGGGAGGATGGGGACATATGTCCCAGAGGAAGGGGACATATGAGGAATCTCTGTACCTCCCTCTCAGTTTTGTTATAAACTTAAAACTGCTCTCAAAGATAAAGTCCTTGAAAAATACAAAACCCTGTAAGGCAGAAAGACAGAAAGGGATCACCAAGTGGTCAGAAACCATAAAAACATCACATTTAAATCTAAGGTGCAAAGTTTACAATGGGCAGGGACCCAGTGGGATCAGAGGGAATGGGGCATTGTTTCCCCTGAAGCTTGTCTTAAATTTCACTCATCCATATACCATATACCAGCCAGTGTTCTCTATACTTATCACAAAAGCTACTTTTATTTCATATATACCCGAGTGATTTTTGAAATATTTTATTACTTTGAATGAGAACTGTATTAATTTCTGCTCTTCTTAATATTTTATAAAAGTCAGAAGAAACCTGACTTTCAACTGATGTCATTAACTGATCTGTTTAGGAGAATACATACTTAAATAATCATTAGAAGAATACAGATATAAATTAAAATCCACAGGTTCCAATTTCCACTAACCCTGGGAAATTCACTTGGTATTTCTCTGTCTCAACTTAGCCATTTGTAAAACCAATGTAATAATATTCTTAATTTACTTCTAATGTCAGTAGAAACATAATTAAGTGTTGGCAAACTAATTTTCTTTGCTTAAAAGGGCTAGATAATTATGTACTACTTTTTAATTTTGAAAGTATTTTAAGATGTTTAAGTGATTAAATCTTCAAACTTTTTACATGATCTTTATTTTATTCAATTAATCACAGCATATTTTTATTTTAAAAACATATCTATAGCTTTTCAGAGTGATAAAACCTCTTCCACTCAGTTTAACACAAAGTATACCCAAATATCCTTTCATAAATTTAAAAATGTATGCACCTCATTTCTAATATGTATCCATTGTTTTGTTTTTAATTTTGTTCAAAGCCAGTATAATTAAGATAAAAGGATTCATTTGTCAGTTAAGAATATATATCAATAGATTTTAAATGAGCTTTAAAAGCCAGTCTTGCTCATCTTATTCCTTCAAATATAGTGTGAATATGTGTGCCTGTGTATGTGTGTGTGATGGGATCTGGGGACAGGTGTGTAAGTTCCACATTTGTGTGTTAGAAGCAAAGTTCATGGACTCCCCTACACTATTGGTAGGACTATAAATTGGTGCAGCTGCTATGGAGAACAGTATGGAGGTTCCTTTAAAAAGTAAGAATATAACTACCATATGACCCTCCAATCCCACTCATGGGCATATATCTGGAGGAAAAAGTGATCTGAAAGGCTACATACACCCCAGTGTTCATTGCAGCACTGTTTACAATAGCCAAGACATGGAAACAAGAAATTTCATTGACAGAGGTGTGAATAAAGAAGACATGGTACATATATGCAATGGAATATTGCTCAATCATTAAAAAGAACGAAATAATGCCATTTGCAGCAACATGGATGGACCTACAGATTGTCATACTGGGTGAAATAAGTCAGATAGAGAATGAGAAATATCATATAACATCCTTTATATGTGGAATACAGAAAGAAGCACAGATTTAGAGAATGAATTTATTAGCTGCTATGGTGAAGGATGGGCAGAGAGGGTAGTTATGAAGCTTGGGGTGGAGATGTATACACCGCTGTATTTAAAATGGATAACAAAGACCTACTGTATAGTACGTGGAACTCTGAGACTGGATGAGAGGGGAATTTGTGGGACAACGGACATGTGTACATGTATGGCTGAGTCCATTTGCTGTTCACCTAAAGCTATCAAAATGTGGGTATAAATGTTAATATAAATACATCAGATAAAGGAAAACAGGACTTGGGTATTTAAGAATATATATTGTCTTATTGGACCTCTTCTTCCAATGAATTAACAGAAAAATAAACAACTTAACGGAAGTGACTTGTGCCTGTATTTTATCATAGCACCACTTTTTCCTAATATGCTAGCCTTGGTTTTGCCTAATGCATTTTCCTCACTCCCTTTCAGGGCCTCAAATGATGAAATCTCCTTCTGAGAAAAAGTAATGTGGAGAAAACTGCCTTAAAATTAGCTTTCCACAAAAGATGACATAAAATATCAGTGCAAAGAAAGAGATAATAGAAGAGCCAAGGAAAGCATGTCAGATTAGGCAGTCTGCAGCATTTCCAAAGGCAGGATGTGTCAGTCCACTGATAATAATTTCAATGAGATTTGGGTGTTCCAGGAATGATGCTGAGGGACATTGGCAAAGTCTGCCTGCACCAACTGAGCTCCTTTCTGTATTTCCTGGGTAAGGACAGCCTCTGTATCCAGTTTGTCCCATTTAAGAACATCCGTGTTTGTTATGGGCCCAGTGCTTTTGTTCATTCCTGTCATTAACCCAGCTACCTGTTCTGTCTCATTAAATCTCTCAGCAAAATGTTTGTTGCTGCTTTGGAGGAAATACAAAATGCGATCAGGTCTCAGCTACCCACATGGAGATTAGGTGCTGCACATGACCTTTTACTTCCTCTCCACTAAATGAAAGGGTGAGTGACGAAGGGTTACATGACCTCATGCTCAAAAGATGATCTGAGATCATATTATAGCAGCCCCAAATGTCATATTGTCCTTAATGAAGACCAGCAGTTGGGAGCCACAGAAGGTGCTTGAGCAGCAGTGGATGATCTTCTAATTGTACATAGAGGAGATGTTCAGAAGATTAAGTTAATTTGATGTTATTTTATATGAAAATAAATAGACTGAAAAGATGGAGGTTGAAGCAGGGAGAGTAGTTAGGGGGTCTGTTCATTAGTGGAGCAATGATGAGGGCACAAACTAAAATGACACAATTGGAGACGGAGGAATAAACGGCAGAGGGGAGAAGAGCTCAGAGGTGGAGGTCCAAGGAGTCAGAGGTGACCCCAAGGCCTTCTGAAAAGGGTGACTAGGAGGACTGGGGTGGTGATAACAGAAGGAAGACCTGGGCGTGCTGAGGCTTTAGAAGTCAGTGGGTCAACCAGGTGAGATGGGATGAGGATGCAGATGGGGGCTACTGAGAGCATCCTCTTCGAGCACCCCTGAGGTGGACAGAGGGTGCCAGAGCCCCAGGGGCAGGAAGACCACCCTGTGGGGAGGTATAGGGGGCTGGGAGAAGGCAGAGACCACCAAAGAACGCTCAAGAAGCAGATGAGGGCCCCAGTCTCAAAGGTGGTAAGAGGTACAGAGGAGGGGATGAAGTGGGGCTGCAGCCTGGCCAGCTGGGAGGACTGTCGACTTCTCAGGCATCCGGGTCACGAGAACTGAAATGGACTCTAAAGACAGTTCACACTGCTGCGTGTCATTGCTGCCACTTCCCTCGTGTTACAGGCTGTGGTCCTGCTTGTAACCTGAACCTGGATTGTAAAACCCACGTTTGAGAAGCTCAGCTGTTCCTCAGCCCCATAGGAGGCCAGGTCCCTGGTGTCTGAGTGATGCAGAGCCAGCACCACCCAATTAGGTCTTCTCCAAGGAGCAGCCCTCATTTAGTACAAATCCAGTCCTTTAGAGGAGTGGTTGAGATACTTCTTTTCAGAACAGAGAGTTGGTTTTCTAGGAAGTGCTTTTATCACAGCTGTGCAAGAACTTTTCTAGGAGCAGAAAGGTGATCTGTTCAAAAGTGGCCACTGATGTTAAATAAGTGGATGACCTCTTTCCATCCATCTTATTCACAACAAGCATGGTCCTTCTGTCTTTTTCGTTACTTAAGTGAACACAAGCACTTAAACCCACAACAGGCAAAGCAGCCCTGGCCACATGTGATTTCAAAGTGGTCTGCCCCCGAACAAAGATAACAGCCACCGCTATCCCCTGTGGCACAGCCAGCTCTGTGGTTCTGCTGTGTGACTGGCATGATCCTGGGCTCCGACTGGGGGGACTGTCAGATGCCAATGCAGTGAGGTTTATCCTCAGAGGTAGATTTACTCAGAAGCTAATGAGGGTGAAGCTTGCGTGGGTTCACTCCACATCTGCTGTTGTTTCTGCTTAGTCACTGCTCTTCTACTGTAGCCCACCAGGCTACTCTTTCCATGGGATTTTCCAGGCAAGAACACTGGAGTGGATTGCCATTTCCTTCTCCAGGGTTCCATGTCACATGTTCTTATTAATTTTACAAAAGTGAAGAGATTTTTAACACTGATCCACTTTGTGTACTGTCCCTTTCCACTACGGCTTCCCCGACCCCAAACTCAATCTCTTTGTCCCCCTGCCTATTGGTTTTGTAGCCATGGGTATCTTTGGAATCCAGCCCAGAGGAGCTTGAGTTTGGGAATCTTTCGTCTGAGATGTCACTTTCACTTTACTTCCAGCTGTTCTGATGAAGGACAGAAGCTCCCTTTTCTTCACATCCTCTCCAGCATTTATTTATAGACTTTTGATGATGGTCATTCTGACTGGTGTGAGGTGATATCTCATGGTAGTTCTGGTTTGTATTTCTCTAATAAGGAGTGATGCTGAGCATCTTTTCATCATTTGTTAATGGCTTTATGGTTACCTGTATGCTTTCTTTGGAGAAATGTCTATTTAAATTTTTGGCCCATGTTTTTATTGGGATTTTTATTTTTAGCTGCATGAGCTGTTTATATATTTTGGAGATTAATCCCTTGTCAGTCACATAGTTTGCAAATGATTTCTCCCATTCTGTAGGTTGTCTTTTCATTTTGTTTATCATTTCCTTTGTTGTGCAAAAGCTTTTAAGTTAAATTAGGTCCCATTTTTATTTTTATTTTCATTACTTTAGAAGATAAATCCAAAAGGACCTTGATGCAATTTATATAAAAGAATGTTGTGCTTGTGCTTCCTTTAGGATTTTGATAGTATCCAGTCTTACTTTTAGGTCTTTAGTTTATCTTGAGTTAATTTTTCTGTATGATGTAAGAGAATGATGCAGTTTTCCCAGCATCACTTATTGAAGAGGCTGTCTTTTCTCCATTGAATATTCTTACTTCCTTTGTTGCAGATTAATTGACCATAGGAGTGTGGATTTATCTCTGGGCTTTCTAATCTGTTCCATTGATCTATATTTCTGTTTTCATACCAGTACCATACTTTTTTGATTACTGTAACTTTGTAGTATAGTCTGAAGTCAAGGGTTCTGATTTCTCCAACTTCGTTTTTCTTTCTCAAGATTGCTTTGGTTATTTGGGATCTTTTGTGTCTCCATACTAATTTAACATTTTTCATTCCAGTTCTGTGAAAAATGCCATTGGTAAATTTGATAAGGATTGTATTGAAATCTATAAATTGCTTTGAGTAGTAATGAACTTTATTTATGAAACAGAAATATACCCACAGACATTGAAAACAAATGTACAGTTACCAAAGGGGAAAGTGAGGGGAGGGATAAGTTATGGGTTGGGATTAACATATACATACTGCTATATATAGAACAGATAACCAACAAGAACATACTGTATAGCACAGGGAACTATACTACATAAGAGCCTATAAAGGGGAAATATCTGATATATATCGCTTTGCTGTACATCTGAAACCAAACAACATTGTAAATCATTTCAATTTTCAAAAATTTTAAAGAACAAATGAAAAAATGATATTGCAGAACAGTTATGACATGAAGTGGCAGTGAAAGAGTTTGGCACCAAAATATGTAGGGAAATCATATCATAGACATGGGTCTGTTATTAATTTTAAAAGTTGCATTATTTTTCTGTATCCTATGATGTTGTGAGAATGGGCTTAAAGGGCACACAGCTTGTGTGATCACGCGGAGTCCTACAGGCAGTAGCACCCCATGCTGGGTTTAATGCCTTGCTGTTACCATCTTGAAATCCTTAATTTTTAACCAAGGAGTCAGGACTTTTCATTTTACCCCGGGCCCTCCTAATCATGTAGCTGGTCCTGACAGCATCTCTCTGGTGGCGGTGAAAACAGAAAAGGATTAATGCAGTATCTGAAATGAGAAATTTCAGGTCTTAGGAAGGGAAATAGTTCCCAACTTTTAAAAATGTATAATTCCTTGTGATTTCTCATTCTGAATAAAATGGTACACTTTCACACCTACTATTGATTTCATAAACTCGTCTTCTTCCTTAAAAACCTACCCTGCCCCCAAAATGATATCAGCACTCCACACACACACCTCAGCCAGGGCGGGTCCTTCAGGCTTTAGTAACTCAGAGCTAAACAGCAGCTGGTACATCGTTCAGTCCAATTGTGATTATTTCTCAGCTTTTTAGCTTTTATTCTCAGCAGAAGCTACAAAGAAGCAATAAAAGGTAAAACACAACTTGGTCAATCCTTATCATTTATGAAGAGCTCCAGAAATCAAAGAGAGGTTTCCAATATTGTTTGCCATTTTCCTTTAAGAGGTGGCCGCATACCTTGGTTTCCAAGCTACACCCTGGAAGGAGAGGTATCTGTCTGTCTAGTAATCTCCCTGTCTCCACTGGCCCACGGAGAGCCTTCCAAGTCTTGGAGCACAAGTCTCAGTTGTGGATTTCCCTGGTCTGTTTCCTTCTTCTCCATGCGCTGGTCATGGTGGGGAAGCTGGGGACCGCAGCCTCTTCCTTACTTGTCCGAAGAAGGGCTTGGTGCAGTCAAGCAGAGTCAAAGTCTGGATCTGTGTGGCCTTCACTGCATCCTCGCTCTGTCCATCCCTGGGAAAGACAGCCCTACATTCAGTCTCCTGCTGGTACAGGGCTCACCTTCCAGTCTATTTTAAGGCTGAATTCACACAAATTATTCACTTTTATTAAAAGGCAAAATTGTTTTCTTCGGCTGATAAAATGTGAAAGGCACTCATGCCTTTGGATAATGTGACGAATTGTTTCCCAATATGTACAATGGCAGTGCACAGCCTATTTACCACGGTCAGTATATGCAAAAATAGAAGGAAGCGACAATTTAGCTCCAACTAACTTTCTTCAAGAAATCCATTACCTAAGAATTCTAAAGAGTTGAGGAGAAAGCTAGATAGTGAGGCAGGGAGTTTCTTCAATATATTAATCTCTATTTTTTTAGATGAGATTTGAAATGAGATTCAGATTGCAAATTACAGCTTTGGACAGGCTCCCCACTGCTGGCTAGTGAAATCCTCTGGCTTCTGGGGATGAAGCAATTTAGTTTTCTATAATAGGACCACGAGAACCTTATTTCCCACTGCTAGAATTATATGTCCACAGCCTGAAATGCAGGAATCCAACATGGGTCACCAGTAGGGATACATTAAATGCAAAGAAAACAGGCATGGAAAAACCGTGATCCACCTGCGTGTTTCAAATTTATCCTCAAGCCTGCCCTCCAGCTCACTTCTCTCGGTTCCTCAGATGTGACTTGCAAAATTGCATTTTCCCGTCTGAGAAAACAGTTAACCTCCTGGTGGCTTCTGGCCATGTGACGTGTGTACAGAGTGATGGATGCCCCCGTGGTTCTTTGTCCAGACACAAGTGAAGTTTCTCCCTGTTAGCAGATGGCTGGATGAGAAAACGTGTGGTGACTAATTGCTGTGCAGGCACCTTATGGGGCCTTTAGGGCTCACTTAGGAGATGGCTAACATCATACACCTTTCACATTTACAAATTAAATATATACAAGACATCACAAATTGCTTTCTCTCTAAGGGATATTTCCCTGATGGAGATCATTGATTCAGTCAGAGCATCTTATTAAATATACATCCTTTCTCATTTTTGTGGAAATTCTTGCACGGTTTCAATTAACCTTCCTGCTTCTTTTGGTTAATTGGTGGGGGTGGGAGGGGGACAGAGGGATGCAGAAAAAGAGAACAGATTTTACAACCATTGCTCAAAATTCTTTGGCCTCGTGTGGCTTCTGTTGCCCTTTCTACTGCATCTCTGAGTGTTTGGAAACCATTTGTGTTGCTCTAAGACTGTTTTTCTTTAAGAAGTTCCTGCATTTGAAATTCAAATCTCAACAGTCAGCAAGCTGTTTGCTCCAACCTTGCCTTTTCAGCAGGCCCTTAGAGGTGGTCCCTGATGGTGTATTCCTCAAACTAGTTTTCTTACTCTAAAAGCCCAGAAGGCTCCTACTCCAGCTGGTGGAAAGAGAGAGGCTTACAACAGTGAGCTAATCCTCCTTGTTTCCAGGAGGCAGCTCCTCCTGAGAGTTCTTTGCCTCAAACTCAGGCCATACCATCCTCCCGGCTATCACCCACCTCTGATGGCTTTGCACCTGGTCTGTCTTGTCCTTCCCTGGGCCTGTGGACACAGGGTCCACCTAGAATAGGACTCAGGCCCAGGAACTACCCAGGACATATTTCTCTGTGTCTTTCTCTTTCTTTTGGCCTCACTCTCCCTTTTAACATAAGCTTGGTGGTGCTTTCTAAGAATAGAAAGTATGAGATTTCTAAATCTTAAATAATCCTAACTTCAATCTTATCAAACGATATTCTTCTATTTGAAATAGTCTCTTGAGCTACCTTATTTAGAATTGCTTTTAACATCTGCTCATCCAAAAGGGCCATATTTACTACCTTCCTGAGGAAGGGGACCTGAGGGATAGCAATAGGCCAGTGGGCACAAGGTCGGGAGAACCCTGTGTCACCTGCAATGCTCACCAGAGATCAGCCACCACAGAAGAGGCAGTAAGTGAGAAGATAGAGAAGGACTGGGCCAGTTTTCCCCACCGGCTACCCTGTAACCAGCTCTGAGGCTCACAGATGCTGTCACAGACCCCAGTCAGTCCTTCTTCCACCTCGACCACCCATCCTGCCGGCAACAGAAACCCATCCTAGCCCCAATACGGTTTATCCCTAAAAGAGGACAGCTGGCCGCTTGGCGGCAAGCTGACAGCTTTGCACGCACTCCATCCCGAAAGGGTCATTGGTTCCCCTTACAGGGCTAGGCACGTATTACACACGTGGTTTTGCCTGTCCTGCCCTCAGACCCTCAGCCAACACCCTCTCCAGGGGCTGACACACCTCACCCACTTGGGCTTGGGACCCACACAAGAGAGCATACACCAGGGGGCAAGCTTACAGGAGACACCAAGAGGGGCTGCTGCCCCCAGGAAATGGTGAGCTGGGTCTGACGATGCAGCAGTTGCGAATCGTGCAGAGGAAACACACAGGCCTGGATAACTATTGTCCCAAAGCAGGAAGCCCAGCATAAAATCAGGTCCTGCACATCCTCTCCACTTTCTCTCCAACACTGTGCTCCTGCTCCCCATCCTGCCCTTCCCCAGCGCCTGAATCCAACCCGGTGATGCCATCCCAAAGGGTCAGCGTCCTGGGGCACAGAGCGAGGCCTGAAAGGGCAGAAAGCAGAGCCGAGAGGGAGGGTGATAGAGACTCCAGTCTCCCCTCCTCCTGCACCGTCCCTCAGGGCACACGCCCTTGGCCCTGGTGACCATACACAGCCTCAAAAAGAGCCCAGAAATAGCTTTCCAAGGGAAAGGCTGAAGGGCCAGCTCTGGGGTCACCCTTTGAGAGATGGGCTGCCTTCAGCCGTGGCGTGGCATCGGCCTTAGGTCAGAGTCCTCAGTACGATGCTCTGTCCACAAAGGAAGAACTCACAGGGCCAGGAGCTGATAGAGACGGCTCTCTCTTTGGTAACCCTAAGATTTTCTATGTCTCTGAGTCAGTTTCTGTTTTGTAAGTAAGTTTATTGGGCAATGGCACCCCACTCCAGTACCCTTGCCTGGAAAATCCCATGGACGGAGGAGCCTGGTAGGCTGCAGTCCATGGGGTTGCAAAGAGTCGGACACGACTTCACTTCCACTTTTCACTTTCATGCCCTGGAGAAGAAAATGGCAACCCACTCCAGTGTTCTTGCCTGGAGAATCCCAGGGATGGGGGAGCCTGGTGGGCTGCCGTCTATGGGGTCACACAGAGTCAGACACGACTGAAGCGACTTAGCAGCAGCAGCAATCATTGATATAATTTTTTTAGATTCCACATGTAAGTGATATCATATGATACTTTTTTCTCTTTCCCTGTTTCTCTGTCTGACTTACCTCACTTAATATAACAATCTCTAGGCCTATCCATGTTGCTGCAAATGGCACTATTTCATTCTTTTTATGGCTGAGTAATATTCCATTGCATATATATACCACATCTTTCTTATCCATTCACCTGTTGATGACATTTAGGCTGCTTCCATGTTCTGGCTATTAAAAATAGTGCTCCCATGAACATTGGGGTGCAAGTATATTTTCAAATTATGGTTTTCTCTGGGATTATGCCGAGGAGTGGGATCGCTAGACCACATGGTAACTCTATTTTTAGCTTTTAAAGGAACCTCTGTACTGTTCTCCATAGTCAGTATACCAATTTACATTTTCACCCACAATGTACTTTTCTCCACGCCCTCTCCAGCATTTGTTTTTTCTAGACTTTTTTTTGATAATGACCTTCTGACTGGTGTGAAGTGATAGCTCATTGTAGTTTTGATTTTCATTTCTCTAATAATTAGCAATGTTGAGCATTTTTCATGTGCCTGTGGCCCTCTGTATGCCTTCTTTGGAGAAATATCTATTCAGGTCTTCTACCCATTTTTTTAAATCTTTCTTTATTCATTTGCCTGGCTGTGTCGGGCCTCGGCTGCGGCACGTGGGCTCTCACTGAGTCACGTGGGACCTGCCGGTGTGATGCATGGGCTCTCTAGTTGTGGCTCACGGGCGCCCGAGCACACGGGCTCAGTAGTTGCTCCGTGGTAAGTGCAATTTTAGTTCCTGGATCAGGAATCAAATCTGTGTCTCCTGAATTGGCAGGTGGATTCTTAACTGGACCACCAGGGAAGCCCCTTCTGTCCTCTTTTGACTGAGTTGTTTGGGATTTTTGATATTGAGTTATATGAGCTGCTTGTATATTTCGGAAATTAATCCCTTGTCAGTTTCATCATTTACAAATGTTTTCACCCAGTCCCTAGGTTGTCTTTTCATTTTGTTCATGGTTTCCTTTGCTGTGCAAAAGCTTTTTAAGTTTAACTGGGTCTCATTTGTTTATTTTTATACTATTTATACACAAAATTGCATAATTATAATTAAGATAATCAGAAAATGCATCTGTTTATAAGTACATGTATTATATGAGAATAAATAAATTATTCTACAACTACATGATAGAATACTATTTAATAATGCCAAATTATGATGTACAAACAGACATATTTATTCACAAGGAAAGATGACAACGGTAGGTTAAGAGAAAAAAGACAACAATATGCTTTACATATTACACAGTTTTCAGTTCAGTTCAGCTCAGTCGTGTCCGACTCTTTGTGACCCCATAGACAGCAGCACACCAGGCCTCCCTTCCATCACTAACTCCTGGTTTTACATATTAAAACTGTTCTATGCAATTTTACACATTATCTGAAAGCAATATGTAAAGTAAGATAATGTTTTTATAAAAATACATGTGTGTATATACAGATACTCATATATAACACTGAAAAAGTCTGAAAGAACAGAAAATAAGCATAGTTTTCTTATGGTGAGATTTCAGTGATTTTTAATACTTTTCAATATATTATCAAACTTACAAACAGGATACTTATAAAAATGAAAAAAGTAAGTAAAATATTGGAAACATTCTGATATGTCTGGACCTGGTCTCATACGAGCCAATGTAAGTCCTCCATTGGATTTAGGATTCCACTTACTGGAGGAACAGTGGCCGTGCTACCATGCCTTATTTTTAGACAAACATTATTTCTCTTTTCCTGTAAGTTCTCAATGTACCTACCTATCACTTTGAAACACTGGAGAGGAGCTTAAGTAATCTTCATCTTTACAGTTATCCTAAGAAAGACAATTAAAAACTTTTAGAAACTAAAAATTCTGGCAGGAAGGGTGCACATCAACGTTCAACAACTGAGCATTTCTCGTCCAGCAAGAGAGAGGGATGAATCAATATGACAGCCCAGCAGTGTACACTGGGCATACCGGAGGGCTCCTCAGGAGGCCTGACCTAGCCCTGCAGCCCCACCCCCGACTCCTCAGGGATGCCTGGGGACACTCCAGGAGCAGAGGCTCCTCGAGGAGGAGCTCGGCTTGAAGCTCTCCTGATCCGCGTCTGCAGACGGCAGCCGAGAGGACTCCACCCCATAAGCCTCAGTCCTCTGGTGCTTCATCTGCAGCAAAAGAGCCATCCTCCTCTGAGTGATTTCCTCCGCCTCACCGTTGGAAATGACATCCCTGGATGCAGAGCCGAGGCTGGAGGATTTCACCTCACCCGGGCCCCTGATGAGAAGCTGTTTGGCGTCCCCTGATGCTTTCAGCCTACTGACCAGGGAGCGAGTCCGGCAGAAGGAGCAGCTCTTGATTTAGAACGTCATTTATCTTTCTTCCTGTCGCATACACACACTGGATTCTGTAAAATGGATGTACTGTAGCCCATGCTTATTCATGAGGGTTTCTCCAATTACTGCAAAATCCCGGATGTAAATCAATGCTGCCTGGGTGATTATATTCAAAAGCGTCCGCGCTCTTTGTGCAGCTTCTCACACTGACATTAGTGGCTCATTAATATTAAAGAGACCTGCGACATCGTGAGTATTAGCTAATCACACCGAAGACTGTCTCTGGAATGTGTCAGTCTTAGAGCTGGCTTCTATTTTTACAGCTTGACAGGCAGGATAGGCTGATCTGACTATTTTTAAAACTATCTATCAATCCCGACTTTGATGAGGAGAAATTTGTCCGCTTTACGATGCATGCCTTAACCAAGGTAAACATCACCTGAGATTAATATAATTTGAGTTGCTATTTTTGAGAAATGAAACAGGGCAAGTACACGTTCTGTTCAGTTCTCCCGGCTCGCAGACCAACTTTTGTAAAGCTAAAGGGGGCATCCCTGAAGAGTTTGTGTAACGTGAAAGCAGACATAAGGCCCACCATCCATCAGGTACCATGTGCCTGCACCTTTCTGGGAGGTGCAGGCACATTTAACACACGCCTCAATATTCCTCGGCACGTGGAGTTATACCCCTGATTCCTCATTTGCTGACGTCCAGGGACCTTCAAAACTGAACAGAAGAACATCAAAGTCAGGGTACAGAGAATATGTTTTTATTGACTTCACCCTCTGGTCCCTGTGCACACAGAGAAAAGACTTGAAAGCGTCCTCGGCTCAATGCAGTGTTAATAACATGAGTGATTGTTGTCATTGTGTCCAGGAAGAAATCAACCATCGCCACATGCTTGCTTCATAAGGCACCCTGCCGGACTTGGTGAGAAAAGGTCACAGAGAACCTGCTCGTAGTCCCTACAAACACCTGAGGGCCCAGAGTGATACTGGGACGCCATCAGCCAAAGGAGGCCTGGGTGGATGTGTCTGCAGACAGCAGGGCAGAGTTTGGAAGGGAACACTTATAAGAGCTGCTTATTTGATGCCAGCCAAAAAGTCCAAGGGCTTCCCAGGTGGCTCAGTGGCAAAGAATCCGCCAACCAATGCAGAATATTCAAGAGACGCGGGTTTGATCCCTGGGTCGGGAAGATACCCTGGGGAAGGAAATGACAACCCACTCCAGTATTCTTGCCTGGAGAATCCCATGGACAGAGGAGCCTGGCAGGCTACAGTTCATGGGGTTGCAGAAGAGTCGGACAGGACTTAGCAACTCAACAACAACAACAAAAAAGTCCAAATGTTGGTGTTACCTTATACTCGTTAATTCTCCCTGAGCCTAACTGCCTTACTCTCCAGAAGGCAGCTCATCCCTGTTATCCAGCCAGTAAGTCAAAGAGCCAAGACCCAAATCCTCACTCCGAATTTAGAATTATTTCATTGTTTGCAAAAATAAGGACCTCAAGAGAAGCATGCTGCCTGCAGAAGTGAGTGCAATTTTTAATCTTTTTTTTGTATAACTGGAGGGATTATGAAAGGATTTCATCCTCCATAAAAAGCCAAGGTTAAGTAGCGATTGGTAACAGATGAATTGCTCTGGTGTAGCAAAGTCTGTGGAAAAGAGGCAGGTTAATAGTGTTTCTTTCAAAACTTCCCCCCTCAAAGCTCTGTTTAACTCCTATGTTACGTTAGCTGCTCAGTCACGTCTGACTCTTTGTGACCCCATGGACTGTAGCCCACCAGGCTCCTCTGTCCCTGGAATTCTCCAGGCAAGAATACTGGAGTGGGTTACCACTTCCTTCTCCAGGGGAACTTCCCAACCAATGAATTGAAGCCAGGTCTCCTGCACTGCAGTCAGATTTTTATCATCTGAGCCACCAGGGAGTGAAGTGAAAGTTTGTGTCGTGTCCGACTCTTTGCAACCCTATCGACTATACAGTCCATGGAATTTTGCAGGCCAGAATAGTGGAGTGGATAGCCTTTCCCTTCTCCAGGGGATCTTCCAAACCCAGGGATCAAACCCAGGTCTCCCGCATTGCAGGCAGATTCTTTACCAGCTGAGATACAAGGGAAGCCCAAGAATACTGGAGTAGATAGCCTGTCTCTTCTCCAGCAGATCTTTCTGACCCAGAAAGCAAACTGGGGTCTCCTGCATTGCAGGCAGATTCTTTACCAACTGAGCTATCAGGGAAACCCTCCAGGGAAGTTTATGATTCAGTTCAGTTCAGTTGCTCAGTCGTATCTGACTCTTTGCAACCCCATGGACTGCAGAACGCCGGGCCTCCCTGTCCATCACCAACTCCCTGAGTTTGCTCAAACTCATGTCCATCGCATCGGTGATGCCATGCAACCATCTCATCCTCTGTTATCCCCTTCTCCTCCCGCCTTCAATCTTTCCCAGAATCAGGGTCTTTTCCAATGAGTCAGTTCTTCACATCAGGTGGCCAAAGTATTGGAGTTTCAGCTTCAGTATCAGTCCTTCCAATGAATATTTAGGATTGATTTCCTTTAGGATGGACTGGTTGGAGATTAATCCTTACCCTTATTTTAAGGTCTTTATTTATTAAAAAAAAAAAAAAGAATTCAAGAATTTAGAAATGTTTGTATCTCTAATTTCTGATATTTTGAGAAGGCTGAATTAGCCAGTGTCACAGTTCAGGTCTTCTAGAAGGCAGAGCCCGAGGTGAGGATTGTGTTGCTAACAATTTATTTGAGTAGCCCCCGCCCAGATCTGTGAGTGGAGAGCAAGGAGAACGTGATGAAAGTGGCCCTCACAGACTGGACCGCCACGGCTTCACACCTGACTCTGCAAAAACGCAGGAGACCCTGGACAGACGTGGTCACTCAGCACGTGGGTCTTCTCCAGGACGGCCGAGCGGAAGAAGTGCCCCAGGAGGTGTCCATAGGCGGGACAGAGGAGCAGGGATTCTTCATCCACCCCTCCCATCTCCCTTTTCTCTTTCTCACTCCCCTCCTGAGCTCTCAGTGGGCGCTCGGATCCTGTGCAGCCCCAGGGAGACAGCCAGCCCCACTGCCTGCAGTGATGTCCCTCCCAAGTCCAGACGTGGGACCCAGCCCATGCAGGAGACAAGGGAGAGGCATTATTAAGAAAACTGGAGAAGGTATGCAGGATTTGTGTCCACCAGGGATGGTTTACACAGCACAACTTCAGTTTCTCATAGCATCTCTCATATTATTTAACGTGGTATCTTTTAAACAGTAAGTACTCTGATAGCTGTCTACTCAGTGAATTATAAAGAGGTACAAGGCAC
Source organism: Muntiacus reevesi (assembly GCF_963930625.1). NCBI lineage: Eukaryota > Metazoa > Chordata > Mammalia > Artiodactyla > Cervidae > Muntiacus > Muntiacus reevesi. Next base: position 9,555,807 of record NC_089267.1, on the reverse strand, counting down.
CGCTGGATGTCCCTGCTGGTAATCGCCTCCACGTTTCAGGCTCAGAGTCTGTAGCAAGCAGAATAGTGGCCCCCAAAGATGTCCTTGCTCTAATCTTCAGAACCTGTGACTATGTTACCTTACATGGCGAAAAGGACTTGGTCAAAGCAATTCAGTTTGAGATGGGGCTGTCGGCCTGGATCATCCAGGTGAAGTCAAGCTAATCACGTGCGTGTGTGTATGTTAAGTCACTTCAGTCGTGTCTGACTCTGCGACCCCATGGACTGTATATCCTTCCAGGCTCCTCTGTTCATTGGATTCTCCAGGCAAGTATACTGGAGTGCGTTGGCATGCCCTCCTCCAGGGGATCCTACCCACCCAGGGATCAAACCCCTGCCTCTTTTATTTCTCCTGGATCGATGGGCAGGTTCTTTAGCCACCTGGGAAGCCCCAAGCTAATCCTATGGGTCCTTAAAATAGAAGAGGGAGGCAGGAGGCAGGTCAGAGTGATACGATGTGAAGATTCGACCTGAAGTCACTGCTGCGAAAGTGAAGGGAGGGGCCGCCAGCCAAGGAGTGGAGACCGCCAGGAAAGGCTAGACGGAGACCCCACCCAGAGCCTCCAGAAAGGACGTCTTGCCTTTATTCCAAAGAGACCCATGACAGATTACTGACCTACAGAACTCTAAGAACAAAAGCATCCTGTTGAAGCTGCTAAGTCTGTGCTAACTTGTAAAGGGCACCAAAACACATGAATGCAGCGTCTGGGGGAAAATATTAGGCTCTTTTTCCAAAGCTGTACTGTCCTTCCATCACAAGCCTGAGTTCATTCTCACCATAGGATCACTTCTTTCAGGAAATACGACTTAAAGAGCTCTGTTTTTATCTGATTTAAGTTTTATAACCTTTATTAGAAAAGTAACGTTATAATGTTTAATGATGCAAATGAAAAGCCATGTTCATTAGGAGAAGAAACAATAGGAGAACTTCTGAGATGGTAAAAGAGCCCTTTACAAGAGCTAGAAGAAAAAGGAAATGTGCAAATAACATCATTGTTGGCCAGATATTTATATCAAAGAAAGCATAATTAAGAGCAAAGAGGTAATTTGGTGCAATATAGGTTTGACCCAATATAAGGAAGAAATTTCTAAAAATTCAGATACCTATAAAAGCACACTTGGGACATAGCAATCATTCAAACACAGCTGATAAACATTTGAGAGGAAATCTAAGCTTCCAGTGGGTTATTGGACTGGATGACATTTATCATTCTCTGACCTTGAAATTCTATGATTAATCTAGGAAATAACTTTATTGACTTTATTTATATTCATGACACACACACAAAAAGAAAAACAGAACTTACATGTTATGAATAAGTCTACAGGCAAATGTAAGATGGAAGAATAAAGTGAAAAGTCAAGCTGAGATAAGAGGAAAATCCAAAATGAAATGTCTATTATACAAGCCATAGCTGGAACAATATATTAAGATTGATTCCTGTGAGGTATCTCTTTAAAAGAAAAAAAAATGTACTATATTCTTGAGATTACAGAGGCATAGTTAAAATAAGAAAGTGGTAGCAAGGAGGATTCAAAATATCAAAGAACTGTGTATACAAGAAAGACATAAACATGATAAAGAGGAGATGGGTGACATTAATGATGATGGATGACACAATATTTTATAAGAGAAAAGATTATATTAGTGCTCTGGTTGACAAAAGGAAATGGCTTTGGCAGAATCTGCAATATGGGAAAAAAATAATAGAAATCTAATCCTTAGACAAGATGGCATGGTGAGAAATGCACTTTAGAGTAGGTTTTCTGAAAATTATGAAGGATGGGAATGACAAAACCATTGACCACAGGAGGTTTTAATTGATCAGAAATTGTTTAGAGGATATTCTATAGGAGAAAATGAAGGGAAATCTGTTTCCTAAATGTACGGAAATGTGCCTACAGCCTCACATAAATTATTGAGCAGTCAACATCCTGAAAGGGCATTCACACTGTCATCCTTGGAAATGAATCAGAAGTGTAACGAGGAGCAGGCTTGCAGCAGAGACGCTATAAAAGCATTCCAGCCTGTTGACACAGTCTACTGCGCTTCCTGGGATTAAGACATGGCTCAGAGGTTGGCTTCCCTCACCTCTTTCTGTCTCATCTTTCTCTCTGTGCAGTAAAAGGTCTGATTCAGTGGGCTCTGTGTTCTCACAGCCCGGAGTTGGAGAGGATGCTTCTTAGTCGTAGCCACGTAATACTCTGTTGATCCAAATCTAGTTTTTTTAACTTAAGCCTCACTGTGATAATTTATGCTCGTGTCTTTAAACTTCCACTTAAAATAATTTGAAACTTCCCTCTTCCTTACACATTCACACTTACTCATTTCTTGGCCTAATCTCATAGTCCACAGATTACTATTAGGGTCCTAGCTGGTAAGGATACTCTAAAACAACCTGGAGTTGTTTTCCACCTCACTCCATCACTCGCCATTGGTTACATTGGTTCCTGGACCACAAGGAAACCTCTGACCCTGTGCAGGGTCTCCATTGGGGCATAACAGGAGTCAGAGACAGGGGGACAGTCTGCTGAGACTGAAAAATGCAAAAACAACTCGGACTCCATAACATCTGTTACTTTAACTTTTGTATTCTGTTGTTTTTGCTACAAGATAATCACTAAAGAAAGGTTGCCTGTAGCTTACAGTGAACATAATGGCCCACTTCCAGGAACTCTGCCTCCTGTGCAATGAGTATTAACCTAAATATCTTTATTTAGCCTGCAAGAAACATCCTGACCAGGCCCACCTGGGAACGGCTGCAGGCAGTAAGAAATTGGCACACCTCATCTAGAGTTTCAACAGTGGCCACAGGACTGGACAAGGTCAGTTTTCATTCCAATATCAAAGAATAGCAATGCCAAAGAATGTTTAAACTACCATACAGTTGTACTCATTTCACATGCTAGTAAGGTTATGTTCAAAATCCTTCAAGTTAGGCGTCAGCAGTATATGAACTGAGAACTTCCAGATATACAAGTTGGGTTTAGAAAAGGCAGAGGAACCAGAGATCAAGCTGCCAACATTCATTGGATTATGCAGAAAGCAAAGGAATTCCGGGAAAACATCTACTTCTGCTTCATTGATTATGCTAAAGCCTTTGACTGTATGAATCACAACAAATTTGTGGAGTATTCTTTAAAAGATGGGAATACCAAACCACTTTACCTGTCTCCTGAGAAACCTGTATGCGGGTCAAGAAGCAACAGTTACAACCTTATATGGAACAACTGGCTGGTTCTAAGTTGGGAAAGGAGTATGACAAGGCTGTAAATTGTTACCCTGCTTTTTAACTTCTATGGAAAGTACATCATGGGAAATGTTGGGCTGGAAGACTCACAAGCTGGAACCAAGATTGCCAGGAGAAATATCAACAACCTCAGATATGCAGCCCAGATATGCAGATGCTACCATTTCTGTTATTAAACAGAAAATGAACAGGAACTAAAGAGTCTCTTGATAAAGGTGAAAGAGAAGAGTGAAAAAAACTGGCTTAAAACTCAACGTTCAAAAAACTAAAATCATGGCATCTGGTCCCATCATTTCATGGCAAATAAAAGGGGAAAAAAGTGGAAACAGTGACAAATTTTATTTTCTTGGGTTCCAAAATCACAGCAGACAGTGACTGTAGCCATGAAATTAAAAGACTCCTTGGAAGGAAAGCTATGGCAAACAGTGTATTGAAAGCTATGAAAAAGTGTATTGAAAGCTATGGCAGACAAAGACATCACTTTGCTGACAAAGGTCTGTATAGTCAAAGCTATGGGTTTTTTTTCCCAGTATCTTGTACAAATGTGAGAATTGGACCATAAAAAATTGCTGAGCGGTGAAGAATTGATGCTTTTGATGCTGGAGAAGACTCTTGAGAGTCCCTTGGACAGAAAGGAGATCCAACCAGTCCATCCTAAAGTTCATTGGAAGGACTGATGCTGAAGCTGAAACTCCGATAGTTTGGCCACCTCATGTGAACAGCCATCTCATTGGAAAAGACCTTAATGCTGGGAAAGATTGAGGGTAGGAGGAGAAGAGGGGGGCAGATGATGAGACGGTTAGATAACATCACTGACTCAATGGACATGAATTTGAGCAAACTCCAGGCGACAGTGGAGGACAGGGAAGCCTGGCGTGCTATAGCCCATGGAGTCACAAAGAGTTGGACATTCCTTAGTGATTGAATAGCGACAAAAATAACTCTAGAATCTGGCTGGAATTAGGAAATATTTGCAACAACTTATCACCTTTTTTTACTTTGCCTCTTCACCTCACCCCTCTTTCTTCTGCCAAAGGGCATCCTAGCATCTAGGCCTGGGTAAGATGGCTCCTTAGGATGCTAGTCCACCGTCTTCTCATCAGTTGCCTTTCTGAATAAAGTCACTATTCCTTTACCCAACAGCTGTCTCTCGATTTATTGGCCTGCTGTGTGGCAAGCAGCACAAGGTTGGACTCAGTAACAAAAGGAAGCAGGAAGGGGAGGTTCCTTGAGAGTCTGTACAAAAGAAGTCCCTGTAGAGTTTAGATTCCCATCTGGAGCCCCACCCACCACCCCCACCCCCAGCACCCCAGCGCTGAGAGCACAGTGGGGGTGTTTCACTAAAGCCTAGGCAGATGGAAGGCTCCTTTCTAAAGAAACTCAATTAACCATCTGGGGACACTTAAGGCTTTGGTGTGCACGACAGGCCTGAAATCCTGCACACATGAATGCCCTGAGATGAATCCCCTAATGATGCCTCTATTGCCTGGGGAGACTGGGGACGCAGTGTCTGCTGAGTCACTCAGCCATGATCACGTGGTGAGTTGGGAGCAGAGCCAGGAGGTGAAGACCTGCAGGGAAGACAGGTGCTGCTCACTTGGGGGTGTGGGAGACCGTGAACAAGTGCAGGTGGTGCGGGCTCCCGGGCTGGGGACCACCCTCTGCGAGGAGTCAGGAGGGGCTCACCGGCTCTCATGTTTCCTTGTCGACCATCCCTTTCCCTCCCTGAGTGCTCCCCCCTTTGCTCTGGCGGATCCCTTCAGCTGTAACCAGGGAAGTTCTTCACCCCTTAATGTGTCTCACTCTGGAATTCAATTTTCATCTCCCTGGTCACTACTTTAAGGGGGGCAGGGGGGTGTCTCAAAGAGTCAGATATGACTGAGCGACTACCACACACACACACACTCTCCGTATTAAACTACCATCTTTTTCACTTGCTTTCAGTTGCTTTATGTCTATTTATTTAACTTATCCCTATAAAATTAGTAATGGCTGATGATACCTCTTTGCATGATGTGTTACCTGCTAATACTCAGGAGGAAGTGACTCCAAGGCATGCTGCAGTTGGCCAGAGGAGGGGGTATGCACACAATATACAGAGGTTGGCGACAGTGGTGGGGGGTGGGGGGGACGGGAAAGGCTGCGGAGGGGGTGGCGGGTAGCTATTGCATCCTTAGAACGTGAGTTTCCTTTCCCTTCAATCATTTAATCATTTTTTTTCCTACCCCTAAACTAATCCTATGCATCGTTAAGAGGTTTTGATTACAGGTTTATAGATCGAGTTGCTTGTGGTCAGTTCAGCAGATTTTATGGCAAATGTAATTCGTTTTCTTTTTCTCCTGCTAATTAGGAAGTAACACATGAACTAAAAGATATACAGTAAACAGACTCTTTGAAAGAACTGTTTGACATAAAATGGCATTTCACATGCAATGCAAATGAATAATCAAATTTTTCTGAGAGCAGTTCCTACTGTTAAAATTGAGACAAAGAAAAGTCAGAGATGTTGGTAATATCTTTTGAAGAAAAAACAACTGCCCACACTGAAAAAGAGATGCTTGCAAAGAAACTTATGGGAGGCAAACAAGTAAAAATCACAAGTATCCCTTACTTACATGCCCTGATTTTAAATTCAGAAGCAAGAAAAGAATAATAAAAAATATATACTGTAAAAGCACCTCCAGCATAAGCATTTCAGCATAAGGAATGTCATTTCCCCACCAAGTCTTTTCTCTTCCTAACAGCCTTGCAGAGAGAGAAAGCTGCGTTCTACAGGGGGAACATGCGTGGGTTGGATTATGGGACCCGCGAGCCCTCTTCCAAGGTTTGTCGCATGTGATCTGGAAAGCTCCGAGTTAAGAGTTAGGGAGACATGGGTTCTGGTTGTCTGTCAGTCAGTAACACTGAGCAACTTCAATGGTTTAACACTTGGGGCCTCAGCCTCTTCATCTGTTAAAGTGAAGTGAACGTTGCTCAGACGTGTCTTGACTCTTTGCGACCCCGTGGACTGTCCATGGAATTCTCCAGGCCAGAATACTGGAGTGGGTAGCCTTTCCCTTCTCCAGACGATCTTCCCAGCCCAGGGATCGAACCCAGGTCTCCTGCATTGCAGGTGGACTCTTTACCAGCTGAGCCACAAGGGAAGCCCAAGAACACTGACTGGGTAGCCTCTTCCTTCTCCAGGGGATCTTCCCGACCCAGGGATCAAACTGGGGTCTCCTGAATCGCAGGCAGGTTCTTTACCAACTGAGCTATGAGGGAAGGCCACTCATCTCTTAAAGGAGACCACTTATGTTTTAATTTTAGTATTATTGAATAATAGTTGATTTACAATGTCAGTTCCAGGTGTAACACAAAGTGGTTCTATATATATTCTTTAGATTCTTTTCCCTCATAGGTTATTACAAAATACTGTGTATAGTTCCATGTGATATACAGTAGGTCCTTATTGTTCATCTATATTACATATAATAGCCTGTGCATTTTAGCCCAAACTCCTGATTTATCCCTCCCCCCATTTCCTCTTTGGTAACCTAAGTTTGTTTTCTATGTCTGTGGGTGTGTTTTGTAGATAACTTTATTTCTATAATTTTATTTTTAGATGATCTATGAGGCCCATTCTAGCTCCAAATCTGATAGTCTCATCAGATCAGGGTTCCACCCTTATCACTTCATTTGACCTAATTATCTCCTTAGAGGCCCTATCTGCAAATCCAACCACACTGTGAGGTTAGGGTTTCAATATATGAATGGGGGGAGGGGGAGAAGGGGGAGACACATTAAGTCCATGCCAGATGGATGAGTGGTCGGTAAATAGATGACAGGCAGATCCATCCTCCTCTCTCCCTTCCCACATCGTGGTGGTGCTTTAGTCACTAACTTGTGTCCAGCTCTTGCACCCATGGAGCCTGCCACCCCCCTCTGTCCGTGGGATTTCCCAGGCAAGAATAATGGAGTGGATTATCATTTCCTTCTCCAGGGGATCTTCCCAACCAACAGACCAAGCTTATGTCTCCTGCATTGCAGGTGGATTCTTTTTTTTTTTTTTTTTTTTTTCATTTATTTTTATTAGTTGGAGGCTAATTACCTTACAATATTGTAGTGGTTTTTGCCATACATTGACATGAGTCAGTCATGGATTTACATGTGTTCCCCATCCCGATCCCCCCTCCCACCTCCCTCCCCATCCCATCTGCAGGTAGATTCCTTACCACTGAGCCACCAGGGAAGCCCCCTGGCCAACCCCTAGTCTGTTCCCATCTCAGCGTAGCCTTTACTCACTAGTGAGACCCTCCTTGACAGCCTTCTCTGGGCCCCCACTAACCCCACTGTACCCGCATGGATCACCCACACTGGATTGTGTGTGATGTGTTGGTGGTTGGGTCCATGTCCCCTATCAGTCAGGGAGCTCTTTGAGGGAAGAAATGCTGACTTGTCATTCAGGCTACTCTCAGGCCCAGGCTAAGTACTCACTGCACGTCTGCGATCAAATGAATGAAAAGACTTGGGTCTTAGAATAGGCCAACCTGTGTGTCGCCACTTTGCCACTATTTCTTAGCTGGGTGACCTTGAGCTAATTTTGGTTTTTGGATAATCTGAATGTCAGATCACCGTCTACAAAGTGAAGATGATGCTGTGTAATTTTTAGGGCTGCTAAGAGGGTTGAGAAAAGCATAGATAACAGTGGTCAGCACTGGGCCTGGTGCATTTCCCTTCTCCCATACATCTAAGATTGAATTAATCAGAAGACAGGTATTGAATACCAAAAAAAAAAAGTACAAAGATTCATTCTTATTCAGATTTATGAAAAATAAACAGGATGTATTCTCACCAGCTGGGGCTAATCTGGAGGGAGACACAATTTCACATTTTATACTTTTAAGAACTCAGTTTTTTTGCCTGAAGAAACAGCTGCTTTACAGGCAGCAAGGATAAGCTTTCTGGTAGTTCAAAGCACACTAAAGAATCACTGTATGTTGCCACCAGTTAGCCCAGCCAACTGAGGCACAGCCCAAAGGAACTTTTTAATGGAGTGACTCCAAAGTCCCAAGCAGCAGGTTTAAATGCTTGTAAAAATGAACATCCCACAGGGATGGATTTTTAAACACTTAAGGGTATATGAATCCTTAAGAGCACAAAGGAAGTAGGGATTTGGCAACCTTCCCTCACAGGCAGCTCTCTGCTGCAGATGCAACCCGGGACCCAGGAGTAGACCTTTCTGACGGCCCTGGGGCTTCACCATTGACCCCACTGTTTGGGAAGAATCCACAGGAGCCCAGAGAACCAGGAGCAAGCAAGGAACAAAGTAGGAAGAGGTGTAGCCCGGACCCCACCCCTACAGCTCCCCAGACAGCCACCCTGACTCTGCTCACGGACCCCACTGGACTCAGGCTCTGCCTCAACCCCTTTCTGCACTTCTCAGGACTCTCCCTCAAGACTCATCTGTGCTCTTACAAGGCAACTGGTGATTCTTTTCAGCAAAATCTACCTCCTGCCAGGAGTTCCGGCTCCCACAGGTAAGGGGAAGGGCCCACATCTCCCATCTATTTCAGGAATCCTTCAGAATTTAAAGGGTATTTGGCCACTGTGTAGCCAAATGGCAACTGCCCTTTGCAGGATCTATTAACTCTACCTGTTTTACAGTGAAGGAGATTTTCCAGGAGGCCACGGCAAGTGATGGGGGGACTTCTTATGTCTCCACTGGGCACTTTCCACTGTGCTCACTGACCATTCAAGCTTGATTTTCTTAATTGATCAAATTTATCAGTTTCCTGCCACACTGTTTTCATTGTTCTATAAGGACATTGCCTGGCATTTATGATTGTTCCAGTTCCTCTAGCCACTTAACTGCTTTTCTCTTCCCTTTTAAAACCATTTCCAGACATGTCAAAATCTGAGAGTCCATATCTTCCTTTTCATCCAAGAATTAATCCCAGGGGTGATACCTCCAAGTTGTCACTGAACCAAACTTAAGTCAATAGATGTGGTAAAGTCAACCTACTGACCGCGGGTTGTGGTGAAGGAAAGTGCAGTGTTCATTACAGGCACCAAGCAAGGAGTCCAGGGCAGCTAGTGCTCAAAATCCCGAACTCCCAGTGGGTTTCTGGGAAGCATTTTTAAAGGCCAGGTGGGCAAGTGTGATTGCAAAGTGTGTGATCAGCTAGCGCACAGTTCTCTGGTTGGTTGAGGTGAGGTAAGAAGATGGTGTCACAGGGGTTAACTGCATCATCTCAGGCTCCAGTAGGTGTGGGGACTAGGTTCTCATGGTCATGAAGCAGTTAACATCTTCCATTTGGTGAGTCTCAGCATCCCTGAAACAACTCAGGAAGACATGCATCCAATACTTTTATCTGGGTACCTCAGGGGGGAGCTAGGACAGGGAGTAGGGGGAGTGGTGTGGCTGGGGGGCCCCGAAGGGTCCTGCTCTGCTACAAAGTTACAGCAAAATGCACAGCTGAGGGTCAGCCTGAGTCACGCAGAAGCCACTGGGCTTTGGGTCAGGATGCTTAATTACAGAGCTGAGTGAAGCCAAGCATCTCACCCTCTCAGATTCAAAGATCATTTAAATGGATGACTGTATGTGTGACTCTAATCACAGGAATCCGGGATCAATTACGGAAGTTAGTCAATCCTGAAATTTATTTGCTATCCGATACAGCTGTTTACTTTCACTTTCAGATTTCATAGTCAACTGGAAAATGCGTGTAACTCACTCCCCAGATAACCATCTCCAGGTGTAATCTTTCCCACCAATAGCCTGCAATAGTTTGGTATCTGCTGTAGATCTTGGCACTGGAGGGGTAACTAAAGTTCTGCAACAACCCTGCTGTGAAAAGTAACATAGGCTGGCTCAGTCAGATTCATTTCCACCTTAGCTCCTTTTCTTCCTTGAGTATTGGTGCTGCCGAGTTCAAATTCACCTTTCTGACTACCAAGCCACTAAAAGTCTCACCCTGGGCACAGTTCAAGTCAAAGCGGTAAAAGCAGACTTCCAGGAGTGTCTGAGCAAGTCTCTGATTCCCTGATGCAGGCACCACCCCAGCCTCCTTCCCCTGTTTTTTCTTACCTGGGTTAGGGACGTGTTGACAGGAGCCGCAGCAACCATTGAGGGACCACAAAGCAGGAGATGAAGAGAACTTCTAAGTGGACTCAGATATAACTGGTCTCAGAACCACCACCTGCGCTGGCCTTGCTGCCTGAAGCAAAAAATGATAATAATCATAAATAAATGAATAAACCCATGTGTGTTTAAGGCTCTATTAGTCTGGCTATATGTTATGAACAGCTGGAAACAAGCCCTCCCTTTACAGTATGATAAATGAGAAGTTGTTCATCTCCTCTGGAGGACACACAGTCACCTTGAGGGGCAGAGGCTGAGAGCTGCCCTATCGTGCCCAGGAGGCTCAGTAGTAGAGAGTCCGCCTGCCAGGCAGGAGACACGGGTTCAGTCCCCCGGAGCAGAAAGTGGCAACCTAATCCAGTACTCCTGCCTGGGAGATCCCGTGGACAGAGGAGCCTGGCGGGCTATAGTCCATGGGGTCGCAAAGAGTCAGACACGACTGAGCAACTAAACAACAAGAACAGCATCATGGCATAACAGTATGGTGGTTTCTGCCTAAAATAATAGTATGGATTTAAAGGGTATTTATCCTCAAAAGCAAAACATCACCTAAACCCAGCATACTAAGGAATCTTTTAGATGCAATATTGTCACTACATGCTTATATGGTGATATCACCCCAGATATAGTCATTTTCATAATGAACATGAAAGAAGCTGGAAACTGTAAGACATTTTACAATCACGAGTATATTGGAAGCTACTGATTTGGCAACAGTAATTACTCTGATGAGTAACTGTCCTCATCCCCATTTACGAGTTCTTTAGGAGGAAGAATTGTGTAAAATACTTGCTTTTGCTAAGAGATCAAGACATGTTCATTGGTGCTTTTTGGAAGGCAGAGGAGGTGATTTCTGCTTGACTAAATTTGTTCTCTTATGAATCAGAGTCAACAGCCCTAAAGGTTTTGACTTCTCATAGAGTAATTAATCCTGTCCAACAACAAATAGCTTCCAGGTGCCACTGCAGTCCAGGCCAATGCTCAGCACCACGGAGCCCAGAGCAGTGAACACCAGGTTTCAACCGGGAAGCTAGCTGACCTTCGAGTTGTGGAGACAAAATTAATGCGCCTGAAGCAATCAGAGAGCAAGACTGGGCAGCATAGAATTTACACTGAACACTGTGCTATAGGCAAGGCAAGAACTTAGAAAAGGAGAAGCAGAGGAACATGTAACACACAGGCTACTTTCTGCACATGGGCCTACAAGACATGCATAAATTGGCGCTTTCATGCTTTAAAAATATGTAGCATTGAGTCAGTGACTCAAATGGGGTGGACAGTAAGAATAACTATACCTAAGGGATTATATGTATTTGAACACAGTGTGTGGGCAGGAGGCTAGGGGAAGTGTCTGAGCCTTTGACTAGACTCTAGAGAGCACCATGCTGAGGAGTTAGTACACCGTGAGTAATACCCTGTGTACAAAGCTCCCAAAGCTCCATTGCTAAAGTCTGAATACCTCCCAAGTATCTTCTCATTTGTTTTATTGTTTTACAACTTTCATAGTTAGACACATATTTGAGCTCAACTATTTTTAAAATACCAAGTTGCTTGTGTATTTAAAACTAGAATCTTTTAAAATTGTTCTAGGCAGAAGCAAATCTAAATTTTCTCTAGGAAAATGTAACATCACCCTAAGTGTCAAATTCTTCTGAAGTTTTGCTAATACAGTGCCTAGCACCCCATCAAAAATAACTAGGCAGTACATATGTTCACCAAGGATATTCTTAGCAACACTGCTAGTTCAAACCTCAAAGTGAAATCTGTAAATAGTAGAATGCTAAATTAACTATGATATAAACACAGCCGAATACTAAATAACAGTGGGAATGAAAAAGCCACAACTACTACATGAAATAGTATGGATGAAGCTCACAAACATAATGTTAAGTAAAAAATCAAAACACAAAAACTTGTATACAATTGATATAAAGTACAAAAATCAGGCAAAAGCTCACACCTTCCATGACATGACAGGGTAATGGCTCTGCTTGGGTGGGTGGAGTAGAAGAGAAAGAAGAGAGAGTTTCTGGAAAGGTTCAAACAGGGCTTCTGGAGTTTTGGTGATGATTTTTTTTTTAGGTGAAAGTTACATAAATGTGCTTAGTTTGTGGAAATTTATCATGCTATATGCTTATACATGCACTTTACTGCTTGAATAGCATATGACAATATTTGTTTTAAATAACAAGGTATACAAGGGTGTAAGTGATTAAAATCCTACCCCCCACTCCCGGCCCCTGCAAAAGAACGATATATCCACCCATGATGCTCCAGCCAAATATTTTTGTTATCAGACATAGACTTTAAAATAACTAGGGCTTTACATTAAGGGAGGGATCAAAGACAATTTCTTGGAGTTCTCAAAACTGTACAAAAAAGAACAAATTGAGAGTTCTGGCCTGAAAAATACAAAAACCAAAACAAAGCATTCAATTAAAGTATTTAGTGAAGATCAGACACAGATGTAGGAAGAATATTAATTCCCCCTATATCTGTGTAACTGGTGAATAAGTAAGAAGAAATTGCTCAGCATCAACTATGGAAACTCAAATAAGATGAAAAATATAGAAGAGAGAGAAGAGACATAAGAGATCCGGTGAGAAGTCCTAACATAGGTATAAATCAAATCCCATTAACAGAGAAGAGAGAGAGTATGTTAAAAACAGTATTTGAGGAGATGATGGCTAAGAGATTGTTCTAAAACAGATAAAAAACATCAAGCCAAAAACTCAAGAAGTCTGAAAAATTTCAAAAATGATAAAAAAAAAAAATGTTCAGCACACCATAATAAAACTGCCAAAGACAAAGGGAAGATTCCTAAGAGCAGCCAGAGAGAAAAGACTGCTTAGCTTAAGAAAAAAATCAGAGAGAGAGCGAAAGATAAAACAATTACACTGACAGTCCGTTCTTAACATAAGAATTGGCAGTAGAAGCTGGAAGCAAATGAAAAAATGCATTTAAGTGCTGACAGGAAAGGACTGGTAACCAATAATTCTATACACCATAAAAAGAGCTTTCACGAATGAATGTAAAATTATATTCTTTGTATATTTATACAAAGGAGACCAGAAAATCTGTCATCAGCAGACCTGCACTAGATAAAATGCTAAAAGACGTTCGTCAGCCCCAGTGAAGATGTTCCCATAGAAAGGTCAGGGGTATAAAAAGCAGTGAAAAGCAGCTCGTGGCCTCAGAGGGCTCTGTTGAGATTAGCCTCATCTGCTCTTCCTTGCTGTCAACCACGCCTCTGTTCTAACGATAGAGAGGGTGGACGGCGACCCCCTTTCTCACCCTCTGGGTTGTGCTGCTTTGGACAATCAAGCCCACACCACACGGTCAAATGTGAGTCCAAGAAACATCTCTAGGATGGTTCAAGGCGGTTCCAGGTCAAAGACTCCAAGTAAAGGTGATTCCAACAGAGAACAAATCAATACCTCTGAAATCAACAACATCCTCTGCCTCCAAACGGGTTTCATCTCATTCCAGCCACTGGGTAACTGGAGAGGAGACACGGCTGAAGGTCCTACTGATGCTTGAGAGGCCATTATGCCAGACACCAAAACCTCCCTGAAGATGCTGGCTTTCTTGGGCACGTGAAGCTGGGCCTGTGCCTTCACTCCACAACCCAGCATCCTGTCTCGGCATGGTGTACTTTAAAATCCCCTTATTCCTTCCATGTTCCTCTTCCTCCTGGTTCAGCATTTCAGCTTTATCTGAATTTCTCAAAACTGCCTGTCACCTTTTAATAGCCTATTTCCACTGCCTCCAGTTCATTCCTCAGCCTCACTCTCTTCACTCCTCCACAGATGCTACTTTTTCCTGCTCACTTCTGAGTGCCTTCATTTCCAAAAGGAATTTGTAACTCTTCGGTGACAAGAAACCGGGTGTCTTGTCCTCTGAAAAGGTTAGCACTCCTCACATCTCTTTGACTGCACAAGAAGTCATGTCCCCAGGAACCTTCGGAGTGGAGCTGAATGAAGCCGCTGTGAATTGCCCAGACATCATCCCCCATCCTCATCCCAGAGGGGCCATCTGAGGCCCCGCCATGTGGACATCTGGTTTCTCCCTGGAGTTAGGGTCAACCTCCAGGGTCTTCTCTGGCTCCCCTGTACCTCACTGGGCCACGGAGCCAGGGGACCCTGGCAGGTCCTCAGGCACTTGACACCAGCATCCTCTTCCCGTGGCCAGCACGTATGCTGTGTGCTTACTTGCTCCATCATGTCCAACTCTTTGCAACCCCATGGACTGTAGCCCGCCAGGCTCCTCTCTCCGTGGGGATTCTCCAGGCAAGAATACTGGAGTGCGTTGCCAGGCCCTCCACCAGGGGATCTTCCCAACCCAGAGACAGAACTCAGGTCTCCCGCATTGCAGGTAGATTCTTTACCAGCTGAGCCACCAGGGAAACCTAAGAATACTGGGGTGGGTAGCCTATCCCTTCTCCAAGGGATCTTCCTGACCCAGGGATCAAACCAGGTCTCTTGCATTGAGGCGGATTCTTTACCAGCTGAGCTAGCGCTGGAAAATGCCCTGCTCTCAGGACGTGGAGATACTACTTGATTTCCACTCTCCCACTTTGACCCAGGCCCCCTCTGGCTCCTCTATTCTGGACCTTTAATCTCCCGTTCTGAAACAGGGATCATCTAGAACCACAATACAAAATAACACCTTAGCACTTACAAACATCACCTTCACACTCCTTTAAAATAGTAATTTCTTCCTAATTCCACAATTTTATACTCTCCTATGCTCTGGGATTTTTCTAAAAGGGTAATCTAATCATTCACCGGCCCTAAAACTTTCCATGATGCTCCTTCTTGAAGCAAAATGATCTTAGTTACACGATGTACCTCTGTGCCAGTACTCCCAGCATCTGTCTGCTCAGTGTCCTTGGGTTCCAGTCCAGTTTTTGAGGTTCAGGGCCCTTCTTGCCTGTCCAGCCCCATCTCTTACCACCCTTGGCTCCTTCATTCCTCTACTCCACGCCTCACCCAGGCAGAACTGCCTTTGGAGACTCCACATTGTTTCATCAATCTGGAGCATTCTCATTTATCTTCAGTCTGGCTAACTCCCACTCATCCTCAACTTAGATGTCACCTCCTCCAGAAAGTCTTCCTTGCCTTCCAAACCTACTTTCAGTGTAAACAAGCACAGTGCACCTCCCTCAACACACAGAATTTTTTAAAGAATGTGAGGGAAAAAAAAAGAATGAATGGGAGGTAGGAAAGCAGAAGAAGCCTAAATATTTCTAAAAGAGGACCAACTAAAGGATGGGGGTAGGGCAGCATGAAAACCAGATATAAGGAGTATGATTGCAGTCATGGCAACTGAAGTCACAGGGAAAGGGCTACTGTTGATGGCATCGAGTCCCTGAGGAACGGTGAGAGTTTTAGTCTGTTATTTTAACAGGTACCATCTACTGAGTACTCACCACACACTGGGTGCTGATTTAAGTCCTTTATAAATGAAGCAACAAGGGGTCAACCAGCCTACAAAACTGCATTTAAGGAGGCACATTTTCTTCTTTAACCCGAGGGGAGGTATTTAACCAGAAGCTAGTTTATCTAGACATGAGGTTGGCAGCGTGAAGAGGCAGTAGGCCCCTGCTTGCTGGCTCTTGCATTTTCAAGGAGAAATGAATGTTGTCTGAATATAGGTGGGGGGAACTTGGAAGAGTAGAGAATTCTTGAGCTCTGCTTGCGTTATTTCAGGATATCTCGTTCATAGATGCTTCTCTTAGACCTGAGTACTTAGAGTGTGGTCCATGCATCGGGGATGGTCTGCACTTATCAAGGACAGAAGTTGAAGGTAAGTATTCAGAGACTTTTCCAGCAAGGCGGCATTGCTGGATAGCCAAGTGCATGAGACAAGCTCCTTGCCACAATAAAGAGGGCCTAAATGAGTTCAAAGGTCAGAGAACTCACCAGTGTAGCAATAACATTGGCAATTTTAAAAACAGTAACTATTTTACAAGACAGAGATAGACTCACCAACATAGAAAAAAAAGGTATGGCTACCAAAAGGGAAAGGGAGGGGAGAGATAAATTAGAGTTTGGGATTAACATATACACATGATGATTACAAGATTGATAAACAATGAGGACCTGCTATATAGCACAGGGAACTATACTCAATATCTTGTAATAACCTAAAAGGGAAAAGAATCTGAAAAAGAGGATAAATATGTAAAACTGAACGCTTTGAAGTACATTTGAAGTTAACACAATATTGTAAATCAGCTATACTTTAATTTTAAAAAATTTTTAAATAATAACAAGCAGAGAGTTTGAGAAGCATGGGTTAGGGCGGAGAAAGGAGCAAAGCCCTGGAAGTCTGCACAGATCCCACGTGACTGCTGGCATCACACGCCGGAGACAAGGAAACCCAGCTCCCCTGGAAATGGCTTTGCACCTCCTGGGTGGGGCTGGAAACGAACAAGCGCGGTTCACACAGAACCTGGAGGAAGCAGAGGGCAAAACGGGGGCCTCCGAGTAAGGAGACCCTGCTTCCGCTTTCAGCTCTGCTTCTGACAACCTCTGCAGTCTTGAGCACCTTTAATTCCTTTGAGACTTGTGGGTTCATCTGGTAAAAAAATTATACGAGGAAGAAGAGGGGAGAGGGGGTTTGCCCTGGATAATCTTAAGGCTTTTTTACTGTATCATTATCCAAGCAATAATTCGGAGAAATTCCACCCATAAACACTAAAGCAGGTTTAACTTGTGGTGCTCAAGCAACCACAATAGAAACACAAATGATAACTTTCTTTTCCTCTTTTTTCAGATTTTTTTAAAATTTTTTTAATATTTCAAAAATTTTATCAAAGCATAGTTAATTTACAGTGCTGTGTTTCAGTTGTACACCAAAGTGATTCAGTTTTATATATATATATATGTGTGTGTATGTATATGTGTATGTATATATATATGTGTGTGTCTGTATATATGTGTGTGTGTGTATATATATTGTGTTTGTGTGTATATATATGTGTGTATGTATATATATACTCTTTTTCAGATACTTCTCCATTATAGGTTATTACAAAATATTGAGTATGGTTCCCTGTGCTACACAGTAGGTCCTTGGGTTTTTTAACTTTAAACTTTTTATTCTGTGTTGGGGAAGAGCTGATTAACAATATGCTGTGGTAGTTTCTGATGAACAGCAAAGAGACTCAGCCATACACACACAGGTATCCATTGTGTCCCACACACCTTCCCATCCAGGCCGGCACATACCATTGAGCAGAGTTCCGTGTGCTTATCTATTTTATATATAGTAGTGTTTGTCTATTTGGAGAAGGCAATGGCACCCCACTCCAGTACTCTTGCCTGGAGAATCTCACGGACGGAGAAGCCTGGTAGGCTGCAGTCCATGGGGTCGCAAAGAGTCGGACACAACTGAGCGACATCACTTTCACTTTTCACTTTCCTGCATTGGAGAAGGAAATGGCAACTCACTCCAGTGTTCTTGCCTGGAGAATCCCAGGGATGGGGGAGCCTGGTGGGCTGTTGTCTATGGGGTCACACGGAGTCGGACACGACTGAAGTGACTTAGCAGCAGCAGCAGCTGCAGTGTGTATCTGTTAATTCCAAACGCCTAATTTATCCCTCCCACCCCATTCTCCTTTGGTTACCATAGTTTTCCATCTCTTTGAGTCTGTTTCTGCTTTATAAATAAGTTTGCTTGTATCAATCTTTTAGACTCCACATACAAGCGATATTATATGATATGTCTTTCTCTGACTGACTTCACTTAAAATGATCATCTCTTTCGGTTGTGGTCCCAACTAAAAAGGGATCATGTGTTCCTTATAAGTGAGTTGAGGAAATAGCAAAGTAATTTCCCATTACTTCTTCAATTTATACTTCGGATACAATATTCTTTTCTCCCATAGGAGATGGTGTGTTCCTGGTGTATTTTGCTCATGAGAAATCTTGCTTATATTTATATATAGAAAATTCTCAGAAAAAATAATTGCCCATACATGTCCTAAGTTCCATGTCTAACTATAGCTATATTAAGCCTTCCTTGTCTCAGCTCTTTAAGAGCTGGAAGAAAAGCATAATATTCACTTAATAAGTACATGGTATATTCACTTAAATATATAGCATTTTTGGGTTTAATGATGGTGTTCGGGTTTTCCTACACCCTGATTCCTCTGCTACTCTGTCATTTGACAGCTTATCTTTTGTGTGGACTGTGGAGGAACCGAAGAGCCCTGAGGAGCATACATTACCCTCCTCGTAAAGAGTTAGATAATGAAGGACCCAGTTTGGGTCACAGCCCAAACGTTTCTATTTTGGTGAGAACATTTCATTATTTTCATAGAGAAGCTAATAAAATGCTACTGTGCAAATGCTTCTCAGCGGCTCTTAGACTGTCCTGCGCCCTTCCTTTACTCACTTTCTGTTCAGTTCAGTCGCTCAGTTGTGTCTGACTCTTTGAGATCCCAAGAAGTGCAGCACCCCAGGCCCCGCTGTCCATCACCAACTCCTGAAGCTTGCTCAAACTCATGTCCATCAAGTCAGTGATGCCATCCAACCATCTCATCCTCTGTCATCCCCTTCTCCTCCTGCCTTCAAATTTTCCAAGCATCAGGGTCTTTTTCAATGAATCAGTTCTTCCCATCAGGTCGCCAAAGTATTAGAGCTTCAACTACAGCATCAGTCCTTTCAATGAACATTCTGGACTGATTTCCTGTAAGATTAACTGGTTTGATCTCCTTGCAGTCCAAGGGACTCTCAAGAGTCTTCGCCAACACCATAGTTCAAAAGCATCAATTCTTCTGCACTCAACTTTCTTTATAGTCCAACTCTCACATCCATACATGACTACTGGAAAAACCATAGCTTTGACTAGATGGAACTTGGTTGGCAAAGTAATGTCTCTGCTTTTTAACATGTTGTCTAGGTTGGTCATAGCTTTTCTTCCAAGGAGCAAGCATCTTTTAATTTCATGGCTGCAGTCACCATCTGCAGTGATTTGGGAGCCCAAGAAGATAAAGTCTCTCGCTGTTTCCACTGTTTCCCCCATCTATTTGCCATGAAGTGATGGGACCAGATGTCATGGTCTTAGTTTTCTGAATGTTGAGTTTTAAGTCAGCTTTTTCACTCTCCTCTTTCACTTTCATCAAGAGGCTCTTTAGTTCTTCTTTGCTTTCTGCCATAAGGGTGTTGTCATTTGCATGTTTGAGGTAATTGATATTTCTCCCAGCAATCTTGATTCCAGCTTGTGCTTCATCCAGCCTGGCATGTCACATGATGTACTTTGCATATACATTAAATACAGTCTTGACATACTCCTTTCCCAATTTGGAACCAGTCTGCTGTTCCATGTCCAGTTCTACCTGTTGCTTTGTGACCTGCATACAGATTTCTCAGGAGGCAGGTCAAGTGGTCTGGTATTCCCATCTGTTTAAGAATTTTCCACAGTTTGTTGTGATCCACACAATAAAAGTCTTTAGTGTAGTCAATAAAGAAGAAGTAGATGTTTTTCTGGAACTCCCTTGCTTTCTTGATGATCCAACAGATGTTGGCAATTTGATCTCTGGTTCCTCTGCCTTTTCTAAATCCACCTTGAACACCTGGAAGTTCACAGTTCATGTACTGTTGAAGCCTGGCTTGGAGAATTTTGAGCATTACTTTGCTATCGTGTTGGATGAGTGCAGTGAGTTACTCACTTTAGTTTAAAGAATATCTCCAATTGAATTGTGATGAAAAGCAACTCAAGATTGCTTTCCACAGAACAAACTAATAAATCCTTAAGTGAAAGTGCCTCTCTTTGTAATCTTATGTTTTGGTAGGTATTACGGAAACTCTTTGGCTTCCATTTAAATAAGATGCTAATATGTTCTTTTATATAATTTTTATAAGAAGATAATAAAACTAGATTCAAGATCATTTTCTAATCTGTGGTTTAATATTTACATACTTGAAATGTTATTTTGCTGCCAGCATCTGGTCAGTATCATATTGTTTATTTCCAGATATGCTATCATATCCAGTTTGGAATAATAAAAAGTAGATTATGTCCATTCTTTTTCAACAGAAGCAAATTCCACAATTCTCACTCAGTAACCATCTTAGAAGACTTGAAATACAGTCAATGAAAATAAAATTAATCATTTTTGCCATTTACTTAATCTACACAGTAATGTTAATTATCAGTTCAGTTCAGTTCAATCGCTCAGTCATGTCCGACCCTTTGTGAACCCATGGACTGCGGCACGTCAGGCCTCCCTGTCCATCACCAATTTCTGGAGTTTACTCAAACTCACGTCCATTGAGTTGGTGATGCCATCCAACCATCTCATCCTCTGTCGTCCCCTTCCCCTCCTGCCTTCAATCTTTCCCAGCATCAGGGTTTTTTCCTATGAGTCACTTCTTCACATCAGGTGGTCAAAGTATTGGAGTTTCAGCTTCAGCAACAGTCCTTCCAATGAACACCCAGGACTGATCTCCTTTAGGATGGACTGGTTGGCTCTCCTTGCAGTCCAAGGGACTCAAGAGTCTTCGCCAACACCACAGTTTAAAAGCATCAATTCTTCAGCACTCAGCTTTCTTTATAGTTCAGCTCTCACATCCATACATGACTACTGGAAAAACCATAGCTTTGACTAGATGGACCTTTGCTGGTAAAGTAATGTCTCTACTTTTTGATATGCTGTCTAGGTTGGTCATAGTTTTTCTTCCAAGGAGCAAGCATCATGTTAATTATACCCAAGTGAAAATGTCTCTGTTCTGAACTTCTTCCCTGAAAACATTACATCTGAGATTTCTTTTTTAATTTTCTCGTTTTATTTGGATAATCAGAAGGTTATTTAAAAAAAAAAACAACCAGAATTTTAGTATGTTTATATTGATAACTCTGTATCAATATCAATATTGAATCTGAGATTTGGGTTTTACCAAGGCAAAAGGAAACCAATCTCAGTTCCCATTAACACTGAAGCTATAGCCCCAGTGTCAACTGTTCTCAGTTTCTTTAAAAAAAAAAAAAAAAAAAAAGGGTAAAAAGGACGCCTTGAGGGCCAGAAGCCTAGGAAAACTACATATGGAAATGCAGAAGTTGAGTAAAGTGATAATTGAGAAGTAAAGAAAAAAAGCTGTAACATTCACCAACAATCTGAAGATCTAGTTCCTCTTATTTCTAAAACTTTTCTGTTTGATCTCAAATCCATGACCGTAAAATTATTTGGACCTTTTATGACTAAAGCCCCAATATACTAACTTTAAGCAGTACAAGTTGACCTCTGCTTGAAGGAATTTATCATTTATATTACAGGTTTTCAGAATTTTTATTATCCGTATGGCCATAATTGAAGGGAAATCTTTGTAAATTAAAATCCCCAGGGAGCAATAAATTAGGAGTTTGGAATTAACATATACGCACTGTGCTATACTTAGTTGCTCAGTCATGTCCAACCCTTTGTGACTCCATGGACTGTAGCCCACCAGGCTCCTCTGTCCATGGGGATTCTCCAGGCAAGAATACTGGAGTGGGTTGCCATGCCCTCCTCTAGGGAATCTTCCCAACCCAGGGGCCAAACCCAGGTCTTCCACATTGCAGGCAGATTCATTGCCATCTGAGACACCAGGAAAGCCCAAGAATACTGGAGTATTCCTTCTCCAGGGGAACTTCCCAACCCAGGAATCAAACCAGAGTCTCCTGCTTTGCAGGCAGATTGTTTACCAGCTGAGCTACCAGGGAAACTCCACATACACGCACTGTGAAAAGAGAAGTGAAAGTGAAAGTTGCTCAGTCATGTCCAACTCCTTGCAACTCCATGGACTGTGCAGTCCATGGGATTCTCCAGGCCAGAATACTGGAGTGGGTGGCCTTTCCCTTCTCCAGGGGATCTCCCCACCCCAGGGATCGAACCCAGGTCTCCCTCATTGCAGGCAGATTCTTTATCAACGAAGTCACAAGGGAAGCCCATACACACACTATTGTATATAAAATAGATAGCAAACAAAGACCTATTGTATAACACCGGGAACTCTACTCAATGCTATGTGCAATGATCTATATGGGAAAAGAATCTAAAAAACCTGAATACACACACACACACACATATATATGTACATGTGTAACTGAATCACTTTGATGTACACCTGAGACTAACACAACATTGTAAATCAACTAAACTTCATTATTAAATTAAAATTAAATTTAAAAAATAAATTAAAGGTTCATAGGATTTGACCATCCCAACATCTCATTTGCCCTCTAAGATATGGAGGCGGTAATTCCATCAGCTTACAGATGAAAAGCCTGGAGCAACCAGAGGCTGGCTTACTCTTTTGCCGAAGCTCACACCATCTGTGGCAAAGTTGGTCTCCCCATTCACAAGTATTTTCTAGATTTCCAGGTTTGGGCTGATAATCTTCCATCAGGTTTCAACGTAACTGAGTGGGCATTTAATGATGAGGAAAACACAGGCCATCGTAACAAACAGAAGCATATGATGGCTGCGCTCAGACAATCAAGTGGTTTCAGTGTTTGTGAATCTTCATCTCCTCTGCTACCCACAGAAGTCGGAGGTATTTAATACTATCAGAGATGTATTAATACCTCTCACTGATGCTGGGCCATTTGTTACTGGTTTTGTTCAACTTGCAGTTCTTTAGTACTTGAATTAGTACCTGAATAAGTCTTCTTTAATACCTGAATTGTGCCCCACTTCAGAGTTCATATTCACTTACTCGCATCTTAGAAACATAAAAGTTTATCCATATTACAACATAGAAAATTATGTGGTATATCACATTTAGATTGTCATCTAGGCAAAATGACTCCAGTTTTCAAAAGGAAATGAAGGGAGAGGGTCAGAGACGGTTGAAAAGATGAGAAGGGAACCAAGTTAGTCTGCAGAATTAACTGAGAGTTGAAATGAGGAACAGAGCCCTTCTTTCCAGTATTTTTAATATCGCTCTGTCATTACTGACTATCTCATTTAGTAGTTTGATCACTGGTGCTGCCCTTCGTCACTTGCACATTTTTCTGTGACTTCTATATCCTGTTACATCCCATGATCCCTGTGTTGCTTCCTCATCCTTATTAAACATTTGTTTATCCTATCATCCAGTCTCAATTAGAGATGACGTAGTTGGAAAGAAATGTTTGATTAACCTCTGAAGGTTGAAGCTGAAGTCAGATCCCACCTCTAAGGTGAAACTACCCCAGTTCACAAGGAGACACACGGAGGAAAGACCATGCGTGACCACAGGAGAAAGTATCTTTCCCGTTGTACCGAAGAGGAAAGCGAAAGCGGGCCAGGAGGATGGTGAAAGGCTGAGGGTTCCTGGATTCGACTCCTCCTTGCAACCCCTGAATTCTCAGAGGAGCTAAAAACGTAACTGAAAATCTGAGACTTCTCTCAAAGATGATCAAAGGACGGGGCTTTGCACACAGACCAATGTAGCCAAGGCTGAGGCAGCATCTATGGCCCTGCAGGAGTGAGGGAGTGCAGAGAACATCACAGAAAATGAAGTCGAGGCCGGGCGGGCTCTGGGAGGCCCCTCCAGGTCTGCAGAAGTGGGGGGAGAGGGTTCAGGTGCCCCCGGTCTCCGGGAGAGCCGCCCTGGCCGGCTCGGCTGCCCTGGCAGCTCACAGCCACGGCCTCCCCGCGGTGCTCACATCCAGCCCGGTTCTCGTCTGTGAAGCCCCGAGCTCAAGGGCACTCTGGACGCACCGCGCCTTCTACCACCTTGGACGCGCAAACGGCCATGGGAGAGCACCCTGCCCGTCGTGGGCAAGGGTCGGGGAGGAGCAAGGAAGAGAAAAGGCAACGAACAGAAAAGCCAGCACACTTCGTGCAGGGCCGCCCTGCTGTCTCCGTGTGCCAGCGAGCCTGGAACACTGGTACTTAGTTAACACTATTTTTAGGAAATATTTTTAAGTACTTTAAAGATGCGTGTGTCTTCTAGAAAGAGATTTTTATATATATATATATACACACACATATATATATGTATATATATATATATATAGAGAGAGAGAGAGAGATAAAAACTAAGTTGCCTCAGTCGTGTCCGACTCTGTGTGATCGTATGGACTGCAGCCTGCCAAGTTCCTCAGTCCCTGGGATTCTCCAGGCAAGAATACTGGAGTGGGTTTTATACACACACACACACACACACACATGTGTATGTGTGTGTCATCATAACTAGAGGGGCAGGATGGGGGAGGTGAGGAAGGTTCAAGACGGTGTGATATATGTATAATTATGGCTGATTTGTGCTGTTGTATAGCATAAACCATCACAACATTGTAAAGCAATTTTCCTCCAATTAAAAAATAAATTTTTAAAATGCTATGATAATATATAATGTTTCCTTGGTGGCTCAGCAGTAAAAAATCTGCGTGTAATGCAGGAGACCTGGGATTGATCCCTGGGTCAGGAAGATCCCCTGGAGAAGGAAATGGCTACCCACTTCGGTATTCTTGCCTGGAGAATTTCATGGACAGAAGAGCCTGGGGGCTACAGTCCACGGGGTCACAGAGAGTCAGAAACAGCTTAGTGACTAAACAATAGCAACATGTATATACAAATAGCAGAGAAATATATTTGCCAAGAAGATGCCCTTTGAATTACACTTATGACTATAGAATAAGTTATCATTTATGACTAGCACAGGCAGACCTCTCACAGCAGCCAAGCCTCAGAATGCTTCTCACCTCCTTCACCTTCTGACTGTTTCCACCCACTGGCTCTTGCTGAGGACACCGGTCCTGCCACTTCACACAGAAACAGGACTATGCACTAAACCACACAGTCCAGCATCCTGGCCAAGGTGTTAGACCACAAAGACACTACACAAAGGGTAATTAGTCTGTAAGTGGCCCAGCCACCCAGAAAGGAGGGTGGTATGAAAATTCTTCCTAAATTACTAACAATAATTTGAATTTAATGACCAGAAAGAAGCTGGGCAGTGGGTAGGGGCAGGTAGAAGTGACTACACGCAGGATAGAAGGCAGTGTGCAGACTCCTACTGTACAGAAACAAAACCTAAAAGGGAAAACAAGGGGGGTGTACAAGGAAGGATGAGTAAAGCCCTACAGAGCAAAGGGAGTGATAGCATGTTCAGGGGTCATCTAACTCAGCTTGTCTTTGACTCTTCCCCATGGAGGATTAGGAGATCTTCTGGGTGCTAAATCGCTTCTCTTTTCATAAGCTACACGTTTAAGGACATAGAGGGGTGGGATATACACAAGCTGGTGAAGGAGAGCTCAGAAGTTTCCTTTAGAAAACAAACAGTTTCATTACTTCCCCTGCTGCCATTAGTCTTCCTCATGGGGAAGCAGACAACTTTATTTGAACATTTCTGAGTGGTTAAAATTGTAAATAAGATGCTTTGCACCCGCAAGGTTGTTCATGAGTGTGCCCATATGCTACACACTCAGAGGGATATGTTTGCCCCCAAATTTAATTTTTGTTTCCACATTCAGACTATCATCTTCCTTGAGGGTCTCATTAAACTTCTCCTACAATACTGTTGGGCATTCAACGTCAAGTATAAACCTGACAATGTTTTCTTGTCCATATGGTCCAGCCTGCCCCTACATCCAGCAGAGGATTCTTACCCAGGGAACCGACTATACTTTATGCATATGTATTGAGCGCTCATGTGTGTGAGATGTCTTGCTCAGCTCTCTAGAGAAGTTTGCCAAATTCATCTGGTGTTAAGAATCATCCAGGACACTTATTTTTTTAAGAAGTTCTGGAGGCCCGATCCAAACACTGAACCAGAATTTCCAGGTAACAAAAAGCCGTGTTATTCTGATCTCCAAGGGGGTTGGAGAACAGTTTATAGGAGATGGAAAAGTGAGCGAAAAGTCAAGCTCAAGGATGGGGAGAACGAGGTATGTCTGAAAGAGGAAGGTAAGACACAGGAAGAAGATCACCTGCTGAGGGATAGGTGGCTATGATGACGCATCACAGGTTGACAGATTTCACACGGCAGACACTCCAGGATTTCACTAGGAATGTGCAGGCAGTTCAATCCTAAAGAATATGCATTGGAAGGACTGATGCTGAAGCTGAAAGTCCAATACTTTGGCCACCTGTTACGAAGAACCAACTCTTCGGAAAAGTCCCTGATGCTGGGAAAGATTGAAGGCGGAAGGAGAAGGAGACGACAGAGGATGAGATGGTTGGGTGGCATCACCAACTCAATGGACATGAGTCTGAGTAAACTCCGGGAGTTAGTGATGGACAGGGAGGCCTGGGGTGCTGCAGTCCATGGGGTCGCAAAGAGTCAGACATGACTGAGCGACTGAACTGAACTGAACTGTGCAGGTCGCAGCAGACACACACAGAGGAATGTGCGGGCTTTGCCTGGGAAATAGGGAAGTGGTCCAGCCTAACCAGGCTACAGGGTGTGAGTTTGGCATAGAGTGGACACAGAAACAGAAGGTCTGGAGTACCAAGGGCAAGAGTCCCTTTTTGTGCAGGGGCATAACCTGATAAAATCTGTTCCTTAGAAAGACTAATCTGCCAGAGGTAATTAGAATAGTCTAAAGTCATTCAAGACAGTAAATCCAGAAGCCCCAGAAGGATGTCTTCTCAAAGGACCAAAGGACAGGTAGGTAATAAAGGGCAATGAGGAGGGACTGGAAAGACCATCATTTATGCGAAGTCCCTGGAGAAACGCTGGTACTTCATCCTCACTGATCTATTTCTTGTTTAGTGCAAATTTACTCAGTATTCATTACAGAAATATTTAGTGAGCCAGACATGTTGTGAGGCTCTGAGGGCCCCTCACTGGAAGCTTCCTGGGGCAGACGGAGGAAAACTCGGCATCGAGGTGCACAGAGGCGAGCGGGGGCAGTGGTCAGGAGGGTGTAAACAACGCCTGGAACATTCCTGAGGGGAGGCACCCATGCTGCACTCTGACCTGCAGTAAGGAAAAGGCGTCTCCTCTTTGCCACCAATCGTATTTATCTCAATTCACTGACGCTGAAAGTTAAAGAGAGGATTTCCCAGACCAAACCCTGGAGAAGGCCTCCATGACTCATGGAGTTCCCCACTTGGACTTCACCATCCTCGGACACGGATTTAAGGGCTGCCGCTTCCCTGGCCCCTCCATGCTGGGCTGGTGTCACCTACACTTGGGTTTCACTCCCACGATCCCAACACCTATCTGAACCACACACGGATAGGTTTTTCATCCCAGTCTTAAAAACAATAAACAAAAAAGGTGATGACTGGGAACTAATTGAACTCTACTTGTCACAGAAAAGGTTAAATGCCCTGAAACTCTGTATGTGTGGGTATAAATGCACACACAGGGTAACTGCATCCAGTGTTCGAACATACTTACCCAGGAGCAAGGTAGAACTTACCAGTCCTTCCATCAGAGTGCTGGCAAAGTCCCAAGCTTGCGGTACCTCTGAGCTTGCAAAAAGAAACTAGGGATGCCATCGGGTCAGTATGGTTTTTTCCACTCTTGTGCACAGCACACCAGGCATCCATCTCCACAACACTGCGTGTGACCTACATCCCTGTGTTCTTTCATTGGAGCTGACAGGCTAACTGCACACAACTGTTCAGATCTCTGTGTTTCTGGACTTGATTTCTGCCAGGGAGGATGGATACTTTGAAAGGACTCCCTCAAGATACCTGATGCATACTGCTTAGCGGTGTCTTCCATGTCCCCCTCCTGCCACAGTTTGTGTCAGAAAATAAGAGACTGGAAGCCCCTCCTTCTGTGTCACCATGAGAAATGCCTTCCACCACAGCAGCCACAGTGAAGAGCAAGTCCACTAAAACCTGGCCAGTCCTTCTGAATACCTGTATTAGACGTACAGAGTACTTAAAGGGGACCTAATAATTCCATCAAGTGGAAGAAAATATCCTCCAAGTTTTCTAAAGAATTGTTTAGATATTAGAAATTTTTTCTTTCTACTTTCCTATGTGGTTCAAATTTTTAATAAGCCTTACATCTTTATAATGAATATGCTGTTTTCAAGAACCAGGTTCTCTTAAAGGGATCTATATTGATTTTTGCTTGACTATGTGTTAAATTGATGGAAGAAGAGGCAAGAAACCAATAACGTGACTGCTGGTGGAGAGACGAGCTGGGTAGGTGGAACACAGCAGTGGGCAGTGTCGATGGGGGAGGGTGTCACTGCATGCTCTCTTGTGTCTTTTGGGGTTTGAACCATGTAAATGTACTAGTCAGTCAAAAAAATTAAATTAAAACCCAAATCATTAGATAAGTAGGAAGATAATGAGGGAAGAACTCATGCATTTGGACAATCATTCTGCACACACCATTCCCCGCCTCCCCCCACCCCTGGTGCTGGACATAAAGATAAATTCAATGGTGACTGTCCCCACAGATTGAGTCAGAAAGTAAGTGACAGCTTACCGTGACTCTGACTTGGATATGAAGCTTCCATAGCAAGATTTTTATCACTTTTTGAAGACCAGTAAAGAGAAAGCCTCAGGGGATTTTGATACCAGCGGTAGAAATAGAATCATCCATACTTTCCCTTCAAAGTTAAACTCCCTGGTTAAAGGCAACTTGACCTTCCAAAATTAGGGAAACCTCTTCACGACTGAAGAGGCAGCTAAGACTGTGCTTAAGAGCCTGGTTTTTGGAATCAGTTGAGATTTGATTTGGATACTCTGCTCTGTCCCTCTTTACTCCCTCTGTGAACTTGGGTAAGTTACTCAACGTTTCTAAGCCTCATATGTCTGCAGAATGACAACTATTATGGTAACCAGCTCATAAAGTTGTGGTGGTCATTAAACTTCCAATGTATGCAAAACATTTTTCATAGGTAGCATTACTATCATCCAGAGAGGAATCTTGGCATTTCAACAATAAAATGAGTCTACTGCAAACCTCTCACAAAGGTTTCTGTTAAAGAAAATAGGATTCCATTTCTACTGGCAGATTCCTCTCCAAGCTGTGTCTTATGCTCCCCAAAATGAACATTTGGCTGAGAGTTTAGCCAGAAGGCAGGATGGCTCCCAGGGAGGTGGGGGCACCTTCCAAAGATCCATGATAAATATCCTTTGGCTTTCTAACTCCAAGGGCTTAAATCCTACTTTGTAGCCAGGGCCTGAGGCATTAACCTTCTTGGCAACTTCAAAGCAAGTTGTGTAGAAATCAATTTCTTTGGGGAAAATATAATACACATTGGAGCACATTAAAATTCATGGTTTTTCTGCATCTTCTGCACAGGTGTTTTTTCACTTTTTAACTTTACATTAAAAGAAGTCTACAGTGCCATGAATTAAAAGACTGATACATTTTACTATACATACCCAAAAGGAGCCCATCTGCATAACAAAAGAAATAAGTGGAGAGAAATATTTGCACTGATATAACAAAGGTCCTTAAAGTCAGAGTTATGGTTTTTCCAGTAGTTATGTACGAATGTGAAAGTTGGACCTTAAAGAAGGCTGAGCACCAAAGAATTGATGCTTTTAAGTTGTGGTGATGGAAAAGACTCTTGAGAGTCCCTTGGACAGCAAGGAGATCAGACCAGTCCATCCTAAGGGAAATCAACCCTGTATATTCATTGGAAGGACTGATACTGAAGCTGAAGCTCCAATACTTTGGCCACCCAATGCGAAGAGCTTGTTCATTGGAAAAAAAAAAAAAAAACCCTGATGCTGGGAAAGATTGAAGGTAAAAGGAGAAGGGGGTGGCAGAGGATGAGATGGTTAGATAGCATCACCGAGTCAATAGACATGAATTTGAGCAAACTCCTGGAGATAGTAAAGGACAGGGAAGCCTGGCATGCTGCAGTCCATGGGATTACAAAGAGTTAGACATGACTTAGCGACTGAACAACAGCAACCATATAAAATACAAAGCTAATCTTGCTGAAGATTAGCTAGAGAGCTGCGATAAATTGAGAAGAAACTCTCTTTGGAGAGTAATCTGGCAATATCTACCCAAATAAAATTGCATTGCCTTTGACACAGCAACTCTGCTTTTGGGAACTTACCCTACAAATACATTTGAACAACACTAAAATTATGTGCATACAATGTTATTCATTCATTATTGTGTGTAATCAAAAGATTAGAAACAACCCAGATGGCCATTTGTAAAGGATCAATGAAGTAAAGAAACTATGGTATTTCTATACAATAGAAAGAATATTTGATACTGTATCAATAGATAGATCTAATTTTTAAAAGGAAAGTTCTCTATGTACCATTATGGGAAGAACTGCTACATATTTATTGGATGAAAACAGTGAAATTTAGTAGTTTGTCTTCTCTGACACACTTTGTGTAAAAAATGGACAACCAATAATAGCCAATGTTAGTGTTTGCTTGGAAGTTTCAAACAAATTTCAGAGATAAAAATCTCTGAAAGAATTGATATTGCAATTGATATTGCAACTACTAGCAGTGACTAGGCAGAAGAAGGTAGAACAAAGCAGATCAGGGCAAGGATGAGAGGAGGAAGAAATTAACATTTTTTCATACTTTTTGACTTTTTAACTCACAGAAGCTAACTTGAATTTTAAACAAATAAAAGAAAAATTTTTAAATAAAAGAAAAACTTAAAATGCCTTAGCCTTTTCCCTTGGAACATTCTTTCATTCTTTTCACATATTATATTCAAAGATGACCCCCACGTCCACTGTGAGTGGCTAGAAGGCAGAGAACCACTACAGTTACTCTCTCTGGGTCAAGGCTGGTCATCTTATCAGAGACACAAGTTTAGAAGAGGGGGCTGGATGCGGACATAGAGGGCAGACTTGCGGTTGCCAAGGAGCGAGGAAAAGAGGAGTGAACTGGGAGATTGGAACTGGCAGATGCAAACTATTATGTGAGGATAGATAAGCAACAAGATCCTCCTGTATAAACCATAATGGAAAAGAATATGAAAAAGAATGTACATATTAACATATGTATAACACAGTAACTTTGTTGTACAGCAGAAATGAACACAACATTGAAAATCAACTGTATCAATAAAATAAATTGAAAAAGAAGGAAGAGGGAGCCAGAGAGATCACTCTTTCCCCACCGCTGGCCCCTGCAACCCCACTGAAGCCCGTCTCCGTTTCCTTGTAATGAGAACTGTTTCAGGCCAGCGGTTGAGGCTGGAGCACCCTGAGCGTCAGGAAAGGTATCACGTGACCACAACTATGTCATCTGTAGACAATGTCACTGGAAACAAGGGGTGTGGCATTCTTTAAAAGAGTCTGCAATATTCTGAATGTCTCTTAATAACCCTCCAATTTTAGTGTCAGCGCGGAGTTGACATCAGTTCTTTCTCATGATTAAAGACTTTTTTTTTAACCTTAGCAGTTTATCAGGGAAACATGAGTGACAGCACGACATGGGAAGAAATTAAGAATCTGAACTCTAGGAGCCAGGCTGTGCTATGCCACGCTGTGTTAGTCACTCGGTCTGTATGATTCTTTGCAACCCCATGGACTGTAGCTTGCCAGGCTCCTCCGTCCATGGGGATTCTCCAGGCAAGAACACTGTAGTGGGTTGCCATGCCTTCCTCCAGGGAATCTTCCCAACTCAGGGACTAAATCCAGGTCTCCAACGTGGCAGGCAGATTCTTTACCAGTTGAGCCAGCAGGGAAACCCACAGCCTAGAGCCAAAACCTGGCTTGAAACCCCACTGTCCGTGTGACTTTCAGTAAGCTGCATTGCTTCTCTGGACCTGAATTTCCTCTTATGTATCACAGGAATCACAGTGGCATGTATCACATAAGATTACTGTGAGGATTTACCGAAAGGCTCAGAAAGGAATATGTACATTGGGAGCCACACTGAGCACTTTCTGTACAGGACAGGATTCAAATCCAGCCCTGAGTCCAGAGTTGACATGACTAGAGCAGAAGAAACTCAACCTTGAAGGGACACAGAGTCCTAATTAAATGTCCGTACACCCTCCTCTATTTCAGTGCAAAAAAATAGAGGGAAACAATAGAATGGGAAAGACTAGAGATCTCTTCAAGGAAATTAGAGACCCCAAAGCAACACTTCATGCAAAGATGGGCTCATAAAGGAAAGAAATGGCATAGACCTAACAGAAGCAGAAGATATTAAGAAGAGGTGGCAAGAATACACAGAAGAACTGTACAAAAAAGATCTTCATGACCCAGGTATCATGATGAATGGATGATCACTTACCTAGAGCCAGACATCCTGGTATGTGAAGTCAAGGGGACCTTAGGTGGAGATGATGGAATTGCAGTTGAGCTATTTCAAATCCTAAAAGATGATGCTGTGAAAGTGCTGCACTCAACATGTCAGCAAATTTGGAAAACTCAGCAGTGGCCACAGGACTGGAAAAGGTCAGTTTTCATTCCAATCCCATAGAAAGACAATGCCAAAGAATGCTCAAACTACTGCACAATTGCACTCGTCTTACACGCTAGTAAAGTAATGCTCAAAATTCTCCGAGCCAGGCTTCAACAGTATGGGAACCATGAACTTCCAGATGTTCAAGCTGGATTTAGAAAAGGAAGAGGAACCAGAGATCAAATTGCCAACATCTGTTGGATCATCGAGAAAGCAAAAGAATTCCAGGAAAATATCTACTTCTGCTTTATTGACTACACCAAAGCCTTTTACTGTGTGGATTGCAACAAACTGTGGAAAATTCTTAAACAGATGGGAATACCAGACCACCTGGCCTGCCTCCTGAGAAATCTGTATGCAGGTCAAGAAGCAACAGTTAGAGCAGGACATAGAGCAACAGACTGGTTCCAAATTGGGAAAGGAGTACAAGGTTGTATATTGTCACTCTGCTTATTTAACGTATATGCAGAGTACATCATGAGAAACGCTGGGTTGGATGAAGCACAAGCTGGAATCAAGATTGCCCAGGGAAATATCAATAACCTCAGATATGCAAATGACAACACCCTTATGGCAGAAAGCAAAGAAGAACCAAAGAGCCTCTTGATGAAAGTGAAAGAGGAGAGTGAAAAAGTTGGCTTAAAGCTTAACATTCAGAAAACTAAGATCATGGCATCTGGTCCCATCACTTCATGGCAAATAGAGGGGGAAAGAGTGACAGACCTTTTTTTTTGGCGGGTGGGGTGGGCTCCTAAATCACTGCAGATGGTGACTGCAGCCATGAAATTAAAAGACACTTGCTCCTT
Source organism: Muntiacus reevesi (assembly GCF_963930625.1). Lineage (NCBI taxonomy): Eukaryota > Metazoa > Chordata > Mammalia > Artiodactyla > Cervidae > Muntiacus > Muntiacus reevesi. The sequence goes on along the minus strand of NC_089267.1, from coordinate 9,522,292 downwards.
GGAAGAAAAGTTATGATCAACCTAGACACCATATTAAAAAGCAGAGACATTCTTTTGCCAACAAAGTCCATCTAGTCAAGGCTATGGTTTTTCCAGTAGTCATGTATAGATGTGAGAATTGGACTATAAAGAAAGCTGAGTGCCAGAGAATTGATGAAATTCTTCAAGAATTTTGAACTGTGGTGTTGGAGAAGACTCTTGAGAGTCCTTTAAACTTCAAGGAGATCCAACCAGTCCATCCTAAAGGAAATCAGTCCTGAATATTCATTGGAAGGACTGATGCTGAATCTGAAACTCCAATACTTCAGCCACCTAATGCGAAGAACTGACGCATTAGAAAAGACCCTGATGCTGGGAAAGTTTGAAGGCAGGAGAAGAGGAAGATGGAGGATGAGATGCTTGGATGGCATCAGCGACTCAATGGACATGAGTTTGGGTAAACTCCAGGAGTTGGTGATGGACATGGAGGCCTGGCCTGCTGCAGTCCATGGGGTTGCAAAGAGTAGGACACAACTGAGCAGCTGAACTGAACTGAACTGAATACCCTGCTTGTGTTCAATGACAAAAGCATCTGTTCACTTCCTAAAGAGGTGCTACGTGTTGCTAGATGAGCATTTATGATGTTCTGCCAGATTCGTTGCCTCCTAAGAAGAAGATTTAACTCCAGGACCAAAGACAGACTGTCACTCAGAGTTTTGTGCAGTAGAAATTGTATTAAAGTGATAGTGACAGAAAAAAGTTTCCGATGTACACTTCAGAAGGGGGTAAAAAGATTGCCTGCCTTGCTGGTTTTAAGCAGAGTGTTATATACTTTTCTTCTAACTGCTGAGAATAGGAAAAAAGACACCTCAGGGCTGTGAAAATTGCATCCAGATCCCTCCCTGTAGCATACATCCTGGGATGACATCAGCACGAAATTATCCAGAAGGAGTGGGTTAACCCAGAGCTCAAGGCTGTGGAAGTTTTACCCAGACCTTCTCCCATTACATACACTCTGAGCTCAAAAAAAGGCATGTCCTTGAATAAGAGATGCTGCTGCCTATGAGGCCTACTTGTCTAAGGCAAAAGAATGTGAAAAAGAAAGAACATTCACCTCCTCTTTAAAGGGGCTTTAGGCTGGACTCCTTGTCAACCTGCCTAAGTTAACTCTCTCAATGTGATCAGAATTTCCCACTCAAAGAAAAACCATTGACCCTTCCTAAAGCATTATGGATTTCTGCATTCTAGAAAGACCACCACTGCTTGTGGTTAAACTGGAGAGAACAAGAACAAATCTACTTTTCAACCATGTGCTTCAGTACCTGGAGCCTGAATGGGGGACCTAAGACAGCTTCCTACTTTGGACTTAGAGGAACAAAAAAGAGAATCTAGTTGCTCAAGTGGGGAAATGCTCAGGCTGCCTGCCTTCTCTGTGGTGAGCCCTATCAGCTTGGTTCTCAGCATGACCAGCATCCAGAGTTGTCAGCACTGCAGGCTGGAGACTGAGAAAGCTTGCCAGCTTTCCATGAGAATATACGCAAGGCTCTATTTTCTCAAGTCTTCAAAAATGCACAAAATCCTGAGTTCAGGTTTTTTGAGCATGAGCCACCCATTCTTCTTGCTTGACCCTACAATAAACTTTTCTCTGCTCAAAAAACAAACAAGCAAACAAAAACCATACAAAATCCTGCCTACTACATCCCACCAATTTTAATTATTCTGAAATGAAGTCTATAATTTTTACTGTTACCATGTTCTATAAGTTATATTATGAGATAGGAATCATAACAAAGATCTAGCCAAACCATTATACTAAAATTGCTATACTAACAATGAATAATGATGTATTCATACCAATATATAGAGTTAGAAACAGAAGCTGCAAACTGGTTAGGATATCACTTATAAGTGCATTCCAGCAGCTGTGGCTTCCAGATACGCCTCAGAGACTCACGTCTGGGGTGAACTCTGGCACTTTCCATTATGCTAATGGAAGTCATGTTCATGAGTCCATAACCTGTTATGTACTGAGGTCAATAATCAGAGACAACATCGAAAGCAAGTAAGTGGTTTTTAAATTATTGTGTAGGAAAATAGTATTTAGATTTACTCTACTTAGATTTTCTGATCAATTAACAGGTCACAACCAAGCAGAGCTTACATTATTCCAAGTGCTGCAGTGAATGGTTTCCCTCATTAATAAAATGCAACCGTCCTAAGTTCACTCAAGCAGCTGTTGCATTTATCATATTTATATTTACAAATGACTATAATGATTGCATAATGTTGTTTTTATCATTTTTTGGAAATGATCCAGGACTCGTTTTCTTAGAACTCCTGTGGGACCTTCCATTTCAGATGTAGAATACATAAAATATTTAGTGTGTTTCAACTGAGAAGTGGAAATACATTTCACCAATTATTTAGATGTAATAAACATGCAATAAACCAGACATAGAAACTCAGTCCTTTCAAGTCTCACTTATCACAATACAGTGTCATAGGAAAGATTAAGATACAAAGTTGGGGAAAATTGACTTGCTATTATACTTTCTAATAGCTGGAGTCAATATTTTCTGACAGTTGAGATAAATCCAAATCCCACAAGTGAATTTATATTCCATCATAATTCTCAAACCAAAGTGGGCTTCACTGTTCCCCTACACTTCCTCCCCCACCCCCAGCAGCCACCTTTGTTTTCATCTTGTTGACTAAGTTAGAGTCAGATGATTCTAAGTATCCTGAGAATTTCTACCCCATCATAGTCAGTTTTACTGGAAACTGAAAATTTATACCAACTAGAAACTGGAAATGTATGCCAACACATTATACCTCATCATCATCAACTCACCCCTGCACTGACATCTCTGCAGCATGAAATAGCAGTTCCCCTTTAAACTAACACAGAGAAACTGTGAAGCTAATGAGGGAATCAATATTCAAAGCATTCTTTCTATGTCTTGAATAACTACATCTTATGTAGCTTTAAACTATCTTGTGATATGCTTTTATACTTACAGTGTTAAAAAATAGCTTTATCATAGAAACATATCAATTCAGAAAGAGAGAAATAAGCATTAAAGTATTTTTTAATTTGGGCAAAACAGAGGGTGGTGATGAAAGAATCACAGAATTCCTACTGGAATTAACAAGATTTAAACTCCACCTGGAGAGAGCCTGTCTCTCTTCCATGCTCTTTCTCCTCCCTTTCAGCCCTCCACATGAGCAGGGTATTCTCTCATTTCTTCCATCTGTTCTGACAGCTGTTCAAGACAGACTATTTTGGATTTATTTATTTATTCATAAATTAATCACTTTGCAACAAGAATATAGCAGATTAAATTATCCTATCCATGTAGGCTACTGTGAAAGAAAATAAGTTATATATACACACATACATATACATACACACATATACACATAACATATAGAGATACACTTACATGTACATACATATATACAATACACACATATGCACTTGCATGAATGCATACACCCATACACACATGTATACAAGACACACATACATATATATATGCACATATCACATACATGCATACACATACATGCACACATACATACATACACACATACACACACACAGAGAAGCATTCTTCTCTCTCCCTAAGGCTTCCCTCCCATAGTATATGAATTATTTATGATTTTGTATCAGTTAAGAAATCTCAATAATGAAAATGCCTAAGCAAAGATATTTACCAAAGTATTTATAGTCATCATTTTCACTAAAATGATTTTATTAAGGAGGTTTTTGGCCTTTGTGTACATAGAGCCCTCCAAAAATCTCTATTTCAAGATTTTCTAACTTGAGACACCAAATATGTATGTAGCTTTAACTTAGCAAGACAATATCTTTGGGAAACAGTCAGAGTATTTAACAGCTTTTTCAGAAAACAACTCATTAAAGCTGATTTTTGAAAGCCAAGGTACAAATGCAAGCTGTTTATTCATCATTGATTCACAGTAGGGACATGATTTTAAGACTAATAATTAAGCAGTTACTTCTTCAGTCTGTGCACTGGACATTTTATTATTCAAATTTATTATTATTCTGTTTGTTAGAGTTACAAAAATAAAGACTCCAAAACAAGTAAGCTGGCACCAGTGCAGAGGAACCAGATGCCCTTGGGAAGCAGCAAGTGCCGGAAGCTGCAGCCCTTGTGAGAGAGCTGGGGTGAACAGGGGAAGGCTGCTGTTGTCACTACCGTACCTCTGCAGACACTAACACAGCTTTAAAGACTGCTCCCCCGGAAAAGGCTCCCCAGGTGATGCTGGTGGTAAAAAACCCAACCCAATCCAAAAAAGCAATGCAGGAGATGCAAAAGACGTGGGTTCAATCCCTGGGTCTGGAAGATCCCTTGAAGAAGGGAATGGCAACCCACTTCAGTATTCTTTCTTGGAAAATTCCATACACAGAGGAGCCTAGTGAGCTACAGTCCATGGGGCCATAAAGAGTCAGACACGACTGAGTGAATCAGCACCCTCCAGGAAAAGTCTATCAGTTATTATATTTTGTGATCATTTGGGGTATAAGGAGTTGGGGGTGGGGAGAATATATCCAGAAAAAGTAAATTCAGGTTTGTTTCATGTCGCTTCAGGACACAGCTCAAAATGTGAAAAAATGAAAAATCATGACATCATGATCATGGCATCATATGTGCATATGCATACTTTTTACTGACTTTATTCAATTATTATTATCATTACTTTAAATGGTGATCTGTTACCAATTCTATGTTCCTACTTATTGTGAATACGTTATCTCCTAAGACACTGATGAGCTGTAGAAATCCAAATAACATTTTGGATTTATTTCTATAACATCTCTATAATATTAACAATACTGGCAATGATACCTACACATGAGTGAAAGCTATGAACAGAAGTTGCAAAACAAGTTCTCAAAATCATTTGAAGAGTTATTTTGCTGGCTATCTATGCCTACGTGTTGTTCGTTAATCCTCAAGAAGTAATTAGTGCTCTTGGTGGGAAATTCGATAACCTATATGATGCTGATGATACCCATGAAAATTCCTAAGCATAGCCCCCCCCCATTGTACAGCCAACCTATCTCTACAAGCACACAAGAGAACACGGAGGCGTATACAGAGTGTTCACACACACAGAAACTGGGAGCTTCGGGCAGGTTGGTTGGTTGGTGGGTTGGGTTTTAAACAGAATCTTTTTTGTCCTTCACCGAAGCTTGTCAGTTAAGTATACTGATAGGAAATGTTAATCCCTATACGTTAAAAAAAAAAAAAAGACACCAACACTAGCCATCCTCTCTGTGGCCTTGAGCAGGCCCTTAACTTCTTAGAGCCTTAGGTGCTTTTGTTTAAAATGAGGACTTCATAATCTGTAAGCTTCCCTCCAGTCCTGTGGTTCTAACTCTAGATCTATTTCGCCCTTAGCACAGTCCTAAAAGGTCTGAATCCTCTCCTAACTCAGATTTCTCATTTGACCCTCAGCTGGGCTGCTGACCTGGGGGCTAGGTAGCACCTGCTCGTGAATGTCATAAGGAGCCATTTGGGTCCTGGAAGTTACAACTGAGCTCTGCTTTCTGGATGAGCACGGGGGCCAACAAAGGACTCCCTTTAATTATCTGAGGCTGTGATCACTTCCAAAACCTACATTCACCAGTGTATGTATTGGGAAGCAGGGCTTCCTACATTCCAGCTGGCACAGAGAGTGGCTGGGGGATAATTCCAGAGAATAATGCCAGTAATACTCAAACGAGGGCCTTCCAAAGGAGGGAGCAAAGTAATATTTTCCCCCAATTATAGCTCTCTCTGCCAGTCCCCTTATTTTACCCACCACAAGTATGCAAATTAGCCTTTGGGAGAAATGTTGTCAAGCATATTGGAAGGAAAGGATGACAAAGCTGGGATGTGGATTAGCTATTTTAATAATACAGGGAGCCAATCACTTATTCTTTGGAGAGTGATTACAGCAAGTAGTTAAATTTCTAAAGTGTCAATAAAGCAAATGTTGATTACATCCAATGTAAGAATCTGTAATAAAACAGAAACAACTTTTTTCCCAGTATCTATTTTCAAACTTGTGGCATAGGTATTTTTGCTGTTGCTGTTCAGTCACTAACTCGTGTCCAGCTCTTTGCAACCCCATGGACTGCAACATACCATGCTCCTTTGTCCTCCACGACCTCCTGAAATTTGCTCAAATTCACTTACATTGAGTCAGTGATACTGTCTAACCATCTCATCCTCTGCCACACCCTTTTGCTTTTGCCTTCAATCTTTCCCACATAAGAGTCATTTCCAATGAGTCAGCTCTTCCTCTAAGGTGGTCAAATTATAGGAGTTTCAACTTCAGCATCAGTCCTTCCAATGAATATTCAGGGTTGATTCTCTTTAGGATTGACTGGTTTGATCTCCTTGCTGTCCAAGGGACTCTCAAGGGTCTTCTTCAGCACCACAATTCAAAAGCATCAGTTCTTTGGCACTCAGCCTTCTTTATGGTCCAACTCTTACATCCATACATGACTACTGAGAAAACTAACTTTGACTATACAGACTTTGTTGATAAAGTGATGTCTCTGCTTTTTAATACGCTGTCTAGTTTGTCAGAGCTTTCTTTCCAAGGAGCAAGCATCTTTTAATTTCATGACTGCAGTCACTATCCACAGTGATTTTGGAGCCCAAGAAAATAAAATCTGTCAGTGTTTTCCTCCTCTATTTGCCATGAAGTGATGGGACTGGATGTCATGATCCTAGTTTTTTGAATGTTGAGTTTTAAGCCAGCATTTTCACTCTTCTCTTTCACTCTCATCAAAAGACTCTTTAGTTCCTCTTCATTTCCTATTATTAAAGTGGTATTATCTGCATATCTGAGGTTACTGATACTTCTCTGGGCAATCTTGATTCCAGCTTGTGATTCATCCAGCCCAGCATTTCCCATGATGTATTCTGCATATCAGTTAAATAAGGAGGGGACAATATACAGCCTTGTCATACTCCTTTCCCAATTTTGAATCAGTCCTTGTTTCATGTCCAGTTCTAACTGTTGCTTCTTGACCTGCATACAGGTTTCTCAGGAGGTGGGTAAGGTGGTCTGGTATTCTCATCTCCAAGAATTTTCCAGTTTGTTGTCATCCACACAGTGAAAGGCTTTAGCATAATCAATGAAGCAGAAGTAGATGTTTCTCCGGAACTCTCTTGCTTTCTCCATGATCCAACAAATGTTGAAATTTGATCTCTGGTTTCTCTGCCTCTTCAAAACCCAGCTTGTACATCTGGAAGTTCTCAGTTCATATACTGCTGAAACCTAGCTTGAAGGATTTTGAGCATAACCTCATTATCCTGTGAAATGACCACAATTGTATGGCAGTTTGAACATTCTTTGACATTGTCCTTCTTTGGGTTTGGAATGAAAACTGACCTTTTCCAGTCCTGTGATCACTACTGAGTTCTCCAAACTTGTTGGCATATTGAATGCAGCACTTTAACAGCATGATCTTTTAGGATTTTAAGTGACTCAGCTGGAATTCCATCACTTTCACTAGCTTTGTTTGTAGTAATGCTTCCTAAGGCCAACTTGGTTTCACATGCCAAGATATCTGGCTGTAGGTGAGTGACCACCTTTTTTGTATAGTTCTTCTATGTATTCTTGCCACCTCTTCTTAATCTCTTTTTTTTTCTATTAAGTCCTTTTAATTTCTATCCTTTATCATGCCCATCCTTGCATGAAATGTTCCCTTGATATTTCCAGTTTTCTTGAAGAGATCTCTAGTCTTTCCCACTCTTTATTTTTCTCTATTTCTTTGCATTGTTCACTTAAGAAGGCCTTCTTATCTCTCCCTGCTCTTCTCTGGAACTCTACATTCAGTTGTGTATATCTTTCCCTTTTTCCTTTGCCTTTTGCGTCTCTTCTTTTCTCAGCTGTTTTTAAAGCCTCCTTGGACAATCACTTCACCTTCTTGCATGTGTTTTTCTTGGGGATGGTTTTGGTCACCACTTTCTGTACAATGTTATGAACTTCCAATCCCTGGTTCAGACTCTATCAGATTTAATCCCGTGAATCTATTTGTCACCCACTGTATAACCATAAGGGCTTTGACTTAGGTCATAGCTGAATGGCCTAGTGGTTTTCCCCACTTTCTTCAATTTAAGCCTGAATTTTCAATAAGGAGTTCATGATCTGAGCTACAGTCAGTTTCAGGTCTTGTTTCTGCTGACTGTATAGAGTTTCTCTATCTTCATCTGCAAAGAATATAATCAATGTGATTTCAGTATTGACCATCTGCTGATGTTAATTGTAGAATCATCTCTCGGGTTGTTGTAAAATGGTGTTTGCTATGACCGGTGTGTCCTCTTGACAAAACTGTTAGCCTCTGCCCTGCTTCATTTTGTACTCCAAGACCAAACTTGCCTGTTAATCCAGTTATCTCTTGACTTCTTACTTTTGCATTCCATCCCCTGTGATGAAAAGGACATCTTTTTTGGCATTAGTTCTAAAAGGTGTTGTAGATCATCATAGAAGCGGTCAACTTCAGCTTCTCTGGTGTCGCAGTTGGGGCATAGACTTGGATTACTGTGATAGTGAGTGGTTTGCCTTGGAAACAAAGAGATCATTCTGTCATTCTTGAGATTGCACCCAATCTCAAAACCCAGATTCTTTTGCTGGCTATGAAAGCTACTCAATTTCTTCTAAGGGATTCTTGCCCACAGTAGTAGATGTAATGGTCTTCTGAATTAAATTCACCCTTTCACATCCATTTTAGTTCATTGATTCCTAAGATGTCGATATTCAATCTTGCCATCTCCTGCCTGACCACATCCAATTTACCTTGATTCGAGGACCTAGAGTCCAGGTCTCTATGTGGTATTGTTCTTTACAGTGTCAGACTACACTTTCACCACCAGACACATCCACCACTGGGCATTGTTTCTTCTTGGCCCAGCAGCTTCGTTCTCACTGGAGCTGTTAGTAACTGCCCTCCGCTCTTCCGCTGGAGCGTATTGGACACCACACCCTAGCTGTGGGTGTCCAAGCTGAGGGTGCTCATCTTCCATTTTCATATATTTCTTTCCTTTCATACTGTCCATGGGGTTCTTGTGGCAGGAATGCTGGGGTGGTTTGCCATTACCTCTTCCAGGGGACCATATTTTGTCAGAACTCTTCATTATGACTCATCCCCCTTGGGTGGCCCTGCATGGATGGCGCATGGCTTCATTGAGTTACACAAGCCCCTTTGCCACAGCTAGGCGGTGATCCATGAAGGAGGCATAGGTATGGTACGTGCTTATTTTCTATTCTTAAATAATAACACTTGCTTTCAATTATTAGCAAGAAAAAATAAAATTCTGGCTTCAAGAGAATTATCTTTAAAAGATGATAAATTCCCTTCCTCTGAAATGGTTGTGATTTTGTTTTCTATAATCCAAGTCTTAATCTTCTCAAAATATGACCAGGACTTTTATTTTATCCAATGTTCCAAGTCAGAATCTCCACACTAAGTTGCTAAAACAGGGGCATAGGAAATTTAACTTAGGTTGCGGAGATCTAAGTATGTTGCAAAGGTTCCTTGGCTCAAGAGTGCATTAAAATAAAATGCATCATATTTTATGCTGCTACTTCCAAAAATATATTTTTTGTGTAATGTTCCAAATTATACTTTGGAAATATGTAATTTGGAAAATGAAAACAAGATTTGTGAGATCAGATATTATAGATAAAGAATGATTATTAGAATCCTGAGAAATCCTAAGAAGCCAGCAACAGTTTTCTACTAACTTATCAACCAGGATTAAAGAGAACATTTGTCTGCTAAATCTCCAAACTCAGTGCCCAAAATGTGGACAGATGAAGGAGAAGCTTGAATGTGTCCTGAGTAGCACTGAATGTAGTGAATGCCCCACAAAGAGGCTCAGCCACCTGGAAGTTTGGAATAAGGCAAGGAAAAGTTTTGGTTCAATCTGAGCATTTATTAATGTCAACACAGTCTCTCTGAGTGCTGATTTCAGCATCTGGATATGATCTTTTAAGATTCTTTTGCTGAGCAGTACAAAAACGTGATCATGCACAAATGACTTTACAGTATTAATAGTATCACTATTTGTCTTGTTATCTTCAGAGTTGTAGGGAAGGGTGTTCAAAGACTTTTATATATATATTATCTTTTCCATTTTCAAAACTCTATGAGATGGATTAGAAGGGTCCTCTCACCTTTGTTTTACAGGTAAGGATGCTGAGATGCACAGAGGTTAAGAAACCAGTAAGAAACAGGGTTGGTGATGAGTTGAACAAAAGGCTCATCCACGTCTCCTGTTACCATTCCCCAAATGCTTTCACCCCTCTTATCCACTGCAGAGTTTCTCAAGAGGATCATTCTCATCTCCCTCCCTCAGCAAACAAAAAGCTCCAAAAGAATCCATGTATCCAGTGGGCAAAGATCTGAAACTGGAACGTTCAGAACTCTGAGCCCCTTTCACATTCAAACCATTTGCCTGAACAGTTACTTGGACTGTCTCTCCAGTGACATAATTCCACTTAACATGAGAACGACAGTCCTGTTCAACTGCATCATGGTTTATAATTTTTCACTTGGAAAGCTTTTTTCCACAGTCAGGTACAAGCCACGGTGGTTTAAAAAAAAGATTATGTATTTGTCAGTGTCTTAAAGGTGGACTGTTTCAATGCATTTCCCAGTAGCTCATCACCCAAGAGAAACTGGAGGGCTGGTGGCTCACATGACCTCATTTTCTGGATGCCCTGCAGTCTGGTTCACCCATTAGCTATCTAACCTCTTTGTGCGAGTAACTCAGAGTCTGAGGTTTGGGGAAAACTGTCTGTATTAGGAGCTACATCCTACCCAGACCTGTGTGGGTCAGAAAGCCAACAGGTCAGTGCTGGGTGTCTCTGAGCAGATGGCCTCTTCAGCAGAGTCAATGGCAGAAACCTGTCATATGCCTGGTAATTTGTTCCAGCAACATTTTCTGGGGTAGGTGGCTAAGGATTGAAATAGCCAAGGCTTTCATTTCTCTCTGCTGGTTCCAGCAAGAGCCAGCACTGTCGGAATCAAAGCTTGCTCTGTATCAAAAGGTGCTCTGTCTTTTAGGAACTTATTTTTATCACTTGACATTAGTTTTCAAAGAGTGATTCCTTTCACTGTCACCCTTCACATTCCTCCTTTGCTCTTGAAACTTGTTATGCTTGATACCTGAGGACAAAGCAGATATAAAACAGGGGGGAAATAGAGGTCGGGGGGAAGGCTCTGTGAGTGAATTGTTGCTGCAGGAATTTGATGGAGATGATTTGCTTGATCATAATTATAACAACACAAATGTGGATGTGATGGCAGGCAAGCATGCACAAACACATTCTCCTACAAATCCCTGTGACCTCCCAGGAATGTCCTCTGAAGTCATGAAATCAGTGACCAGTGGATCACAGGCCACTTTTTCAAGGAGAAGAAAAGAGCCTTTTTTTTAAAATAGAGCACTTTTCAAAGCTCTTAGGCACCTCTGAGGCAGATGTTGTCAAAAATACAAGAGTCAACCTGAAAGCCCCACACTACATGCACACACACTCCACAAGCCCTACTTCTTGTATGGCGTTTATTCTTTGGCATAATCAAGAAAAGCATGGTTGTCCTACTTTGGGGAATTTTCCTAGCTTCATTAATCCCCGAAAGTCAGAGCTGGAAGGGACCAGGTCTGCCATCTTGTTCTTTAAGACCTCTGTCCAGGAAACCAGAGCCTGGATGCTGTGACTTTGCCAAGACCCCATGACGTTGGCCACTGGACTTCGCTTCTCAGTCCACCCTTCTCCTTGGGGAACAAAGTCTGAAATATTTCATTCCTTCCACAGACCCTTAGTAGCCAGTACTGTGTGACCCTAGTGAAGGACATGGGCAAGAACACATGTACACCCATGGTGAATTCAAGTCAATGTATGGCAAAACCAATACAATGTTGTAAAGTAAAATAAATTGATTAATTTTAAAAAAAAGAATAAGATAAGAACTAGTCTTCGAGGGTTGCTCAATTCTTAACGGTTTTGTTTTTAAGGAGAGACACTAAGTAATAAAGATTTTGTGGAAGATGAAAATCTTTGACAAAAATGTTATATTTTTTCCTGTTTGGTGATGTTAGAGAAAGCTAATATTTAATATTCATATAGATATCATCCACCGTGTAGACACTCTTGAAACAAAATGAATATCTTTGAAAGCTAGAAAAGAATAAGTTGACAGCGTCCTGGAGAGTTTTCAGAAATTAGAAAAAAGATAACATTGTACCATTTTTTTGCAGCAATATGGACCCAGAGATGATCATACTAATGAAGTAGTCAGACAGACAAAGACAGATACCGTATGATGCCACTTAGATGTGGAATCTAAAATATGATGCAAAGGAACTTGTTTACAAAACAGAAACACACTCACAGACATAGAAAGCAAACTTATCATTACCAAAGGGGAAAAGAGGGAGGGATGAATTAGGAATTTGCGATTAACATATACATACTGTGCTGTGCCGTGCCTAGTTGCTCAGTCGTGTCCGACTCTTTGCGACCCCATGGACTGTAGACCACTAGGCTCCTCTCTCCATGAGGACTCTCCAGGCAAGAATACTGGAGAGGGTTGCCATGCCCTCCTCCAGGGGATCTTCCCAACCCAGGTATCGAAAACGGGTCTCCCACATGGCAGGCAAATTCTTTACCATCTGAGCCACCAGAAAAGCCCCGAATGCATACTACTATATATACAATAGATAAACAACAGGGACCCTTTGTGTCACATAGAGAACTATACTCAATATGTTGTAATAGCCTAGAATGGAAAAGGATCAGAAAAGGTACATATATATATATATATATATATATATATATATATGTATATAAAACTGGATCACTTTGCCATACACCTGAAAGTAGCACAACATTGTCAGTCAACTATACTTCAATTTAAAAAAAAATTGTACACATTCTGTTTGTACCCATTTTTACATGTTTATGAATTTCATGCTAAATTCATATATCATATATGCTTATGAATTTAGTGCTAAAATTAACACTAAATCCATAAACATTTAAGTATCTTCCATTTTATAACCAATTCTATCAGAAATACATGGCCAAAAAATATTAATGTGTTTGACTTCACCCTTTTGTTCCCTGTTTCAGTGTTTGGGAAGCAGAGTATACTGGGCTTATTAGATTTGGGGGGGGGAAAATCTCTAGGTACCAAACCTTTGCTTCCTCTTCTCCTCTTGCATTTCTGAACTCCTGTATGAATAGAGACAGGTTCTCACTGTTAGAGGTGATGCCCAGAGCCTCTGAAACGGACCGCTTCCTCCTCCTCCGCAGCGGGGTCAGGTTGGAAAAGTCACGTCTTGTGACTTGCATCCCTTCCTTCTGTGCCCTCCATTTCTTCATCAGCGGTAGTTTCAGCTTCACTTTTGAGTGGCCTGGGGTTCAGTCAGATAGTCAGAACATTAAATTCAAAACAGGAACGGAATCTGAATAGACCTCAGGGGGCTGACACATAACCCGGGGATGCAATCTATTTTCACTCACTCTATCTCCAGGCTCTTTGAAGGTTTTCCCATGAATAAAATCTGGTTGCTGAGTACCTGTGAGAGCTGGTGACCCGCAGCAAAGGCTGGCAGATAGATGCATGTTGCCCTAGATGCGGTTTGCTTTTTCTTACCCTTTTTGCAGTCACAGTCCTTTAACAATCCCCACCACATTTCCTTCTCAATTAGAACAATAATATTAGTGACCAGTATTAAATATTTACTCTGTGCTGGAGCTGTGCTAAACACCGCGTTGCAGTAAAACTACACAAGTGAACAAGGTAAATATTTGTATCCCAACTTAGACAAGGGCCTTAGTAACTTAACCAAAGTCCCACAGATAACCAGCAGGATGAGGGAGTCCAGACCCCAGTGTCCTTGCACATGATCACTATGCTTATTCTATGCTGTGTGTTTAGTCGCTCATTCACATCCGACTCTTTGTGACCTCATGACAGTAGCCCGCCAGGCCCCTCTGTCCCTGGGGATTCTCCAGGCAAGAATACTGGGGCGGGTGGCCATGCCCTCCTCCAGGGGATCTTCCCAACCCAAGGATGGAACCCAGGTGTCCCACACTGCAGGCAGATTCTTCACTCTCTGAGCCACCAGGGAAGATAGCTAAAGTTTTTCTAGGTTTTTCACACCAACTTTCAGTGGTACATTGGCGTCTCACTGTTGATGAGCCCTGTTTTAAGGCTGCCCCATCCATCTAGTGGTCTCAGAGTTCTGTTAAGTGGACTTAAGGAAGCCCAACTGATTTCAGAGAATGCCTGGAGCACAGTTGTATTCCTTTTCTTTTGCTCTGTAGTAAGTTACCACAAATTTAGCTGCTCGTGACAACACAGGCACGTTATCTCGCCATTCCCAGGGGTCAGTAGTCTGGAACCATTTAGTTGGGTCCCCTGCTTAGGATCTCCTAAGGCTGAAATCAAGATTTCAGCTAGGCATGTAATCTAGAACCTAGATGTGGAATAATTCCTGCCAAGTTCCCTCAGATGACTAGCAGAACTGAAGTCCTAGTGGTTGTGGGACTGAGGTGCCCTTGTCTTGCTGGCTGTCGACCCAGGAGTGCCTTCAGCTCCTGGAGGGTGCCCTCAGCTCCTTGCCACATGCCTCCTCCTTCCCCACAACAGAGCTCACCCCTCGCAGGAATTCCACCTGCCATGCAAATCACAGCTTATTTCTTAAAGAAAAAAAATTGCTTACTTATTTGGCGGCTCTGTGTCTTAGTTGAGGCACTCAAGATTTCTGAACTTAATTGCAGCATGAGGGATCTTTAGCTGCAGGATACAGGTTCTAGTTCCCCAACTGGGGATCAAACCAGGGACCCCTGCATTGGCAGAGTAGGGAGTCTTTGCCACTGGACTGCCAGGGAAGTTCCAACACAGCTTGTTTTGTAATCCAATCCACTGCTCTCTTCCTTTATTTGAAGAACAGATAAATATTAATGAATGAAATTTCACGATAATGGAAATTTTCACCCATAGATGGAAAAAAAACAGTGGATTTGAGCCTATGTGTGGGTGGGAAGAAGCTCTTCTCCTCCAACTCTGCAGTCACTGCCTAACCATTACAACATCTGGCGGGATCTGACCTTCCTGAACCTATCTCCAGACCCTCTGCAAGGAGCAGCCTCAGATGAACCTGAGGCTCCTCCTGTGAAAGTCAGCAAGGAAATATCTATGTTGGGATCTCTGTCAGCCCCTATCACTCATCACTGGTCCACGTTTTGTATCAATCCCAGGACACACCTGCTGACAAAGTCATTCTCACTCCCATTTGCTGGTGGACGTGTTTTGCAGATGACTATCTTGCCAAAAGTGCATGATTTCAGAATAAAATAACAAATTATTCTGTCTGTATTTACTTGGATTTTTTATTTCAAGCTGAATTTCAAAGAATGAGTTCTAAGGGGCTATCCTATTAAAGTTTTTTGTAAGTTCAAAGATTAGTACCATTGTCCCCATCTAGTCAAAATGCCAATGATGCCAAAATCTATGCCAACACATCATCTTTACTATTCTCCACAATCTCTGAATATCACCATTTGCTTTTTCTACATAGCACGAGATAAATTGGTAAGGTGTCCCTAAATAAATTCCTTTAAATAAGAAAGAATTGGAAAATGCTTTGAAGACCCAAATTTCCAAAGGCTTGTGGTATGTTTGATCAACATATACTCAGTTTAAGAACATGTTCGCAAAATTTAACTCAAAAATAGTAGGTGTATAGGCTAGAAGGGGGGAATCTGGATTCTAGTTCCAGTTCCTATTGCTTACTTCAACTGTAAACTAAAAGATTTAATTACCCAGGCTCCAGAGGGAAAGTGGAAATTACTGATTTGGGGTGATGGAGTGCTGCTACTAGACACTAAATGTCAGCTCCCAAAACTCTCTGCTCTTCTCTGTCAACAGGAGTTATCCTTTGCTAATAAGATAGGACGCTGTTAAGGGGGGTCGGGGGCTTGACGAAGGCATGGAGACTATCAGACAGCTTCTAGCTTCTCTCAGTGGGCTTAAGTCTTGGGTCTTGATGAACTATGTCCCAAACGTGGGAAGACCCACAGAGGTCCCTGACCCCCTGCTGAGCTCGATGCCTGAAGATGGGCAAAAACTGTTCTTATTTTTGTCAAAACTAGAAATTCAATAAACCGTAGACTTTCATCTGATAAACTGCAAGTGGATTCTCACATTAATAATTTTCAAAAGAATGGTCTGAGAAGGTTGAAGAAAAGACACCAGGATCCTGAAAACCAGTATAGATTCTCCGTAAGAACAAGTATTGATGGGCTAATCACATTTCCTGTGCAGACTGGATCACTAGTTGAAGAAGGAAAGAAGACAGAGGACAAATCTTGTGTCTGAGTAAGGAGTTCCCAGAGGGAGTTTGGATGAATCTAGAGGGTGGGCGAGGGGGAGGGCAATGGGCAGAAAGACAGAAAAGAAGAAACAGGCTTAGAGACCCAGGAAAGTGCCCTTTACACCTTTATGTCCAGTCCCCTGGAGGCTCCTTGAGCACAAGCTGCTCTCTTTCCAACACCCCACATACCCACGCTCGGAAGACGGGTGGCATTTTCTTTGCTCCAGCCTCTCCCCCACACCACGATTCTTCTCTCTTGAATACAGTTCTTCAGAGCTTCCTCTGAGGGGCCTGCCTTTCAGCTCTACCACCTGGAACCCTCTCCATCCTCCCGCCCTGACCTGCTGCCTCCCTTCACTGTCTCTTGGTTCCCTGAGGACTTTGGAGTCCGATACTGTCTCCCTCCTTCCTCACACCCTGCCATTACCCTGAGTTACTGAAGGGAGCAAGGGCACCCAGTCAGAGCCCTGGATTCACGTCCTCCACCTTCTCCCATGCATCTCGGAGCATCTCCCGCTAACAGGACCACATGGACTGCCACCACGAGGCTGCAGGGCTCCATCTCTGAAATGCAGACTCTTCTCGACGACAGCCATCTCTCTGCCCAGACTTCTCTCTCCCTCCTCACCCCGGGGCCCACTAAGACCTCCATCTTCTCCACTGGAGCATGTCTCCTTGTCTGTACCACGCCTTCTACCTCACCCAGGCTTCACACCCCCTACTTTAACCACCCTCTCTCGGTATCAGATTCCTGTTGCTGCTGCAACAGAATACTACGAGGACGGAGGCTCAGGGCAGGAACTTACTCTCTCATGGGTCCAGAAGCAACAGCCTGAATCAAGGCACCCCAGGGCCACACCCCCCTGAAGGACCTGGGAGAGAATGACTCAGAGGCCTTGCTGATGGTCAGGAGGCGCCAGGCCTCCTTGGCTTGTGGTCGCAGCACTGCAGTCTCAGCCTCCGTCTCCACACTGCCTTCTCCTCTCTGTGCCTTTCAGGCCCCCTCAACCCCTCTCTTAAAAGGATGTGTGAAGACACTCAGGGCCCTCCTGGGTAAGCCAGGATAAGCATCTCCTTTCAAAACTGTTAATGGAACCACATCTTTTAACATATACAGTAATATTCACGAGTTTCAGGGGTTGGGAAGTGAATAGGTCTTCACAGAGCTGGTTTTTTTCAGACCACTACCCTTGCTTCGGGCTTTCCAGGTAGCTCAGCTGGTAAAGAATCTGCCTGCAATGCAGGAGACCCCGGAATGATTCCTGGGTCAGAAAGTTCCCCTGGAGAAGGGATAGGCTGCCCACTCCAGTATTCCTGGCCTCCCCTGGTGACTCAGATGGTAAAGAATCTGCCTGCAATTTGGAAGACCTGGGTTCCATCCCTGGGTTGGGAAGATCCCCTGGAGGAAGGCATGGCAACCCACTCCAGTATTCTTGCCTGGAGAATCCTCATGGACAGAGGAGCCTGGTGGGCTAGAGTCCATGAGCTGCAGAGTCAGACATGACCGATTGACTGAGCACACACGTTCGCCAATATTCTCTACTGCTTTGCTTCCCTGATCCTTCCCTGCCATCCAGAAATCCTCAACATTCTTCCCACCCACACCTGGGCCACTGCTTGCTGCTGGACAATAACACACTCTCATGGAGAGACGCCACTGCTAATTCCCAGCGTCCAGCCCAGGAAATTCAGATGTCACCTCCCTTCTGAGTTAGGCTACACTAGAGATTCAAGTAAGAGCTATAAACAGGCTAGGATGAGGACTTGGATTCAGGTCGAAATTACTTACATCTCCTTTGATTTGTTAAGCAAGGCAAACAGTACAGTTGACGGACGTCCCTTGAACGTGGGTGGACACAGTCTCCACCACTTGCCTCTTATAGTCAGGGGATCATGTCTCAGCAGCTCTTGTGAGGAAGACCACAGGGCTCCAGGCCCACAGCGCTGTGGGCACATGCCCTTCATTTTTTTTATTGGAGTTTAGCTGCTTTACAATGTCGTGTTAGCTCCTGCTGTAGGCAAAGTGAATCAGCTACACATACACGCACACCCCCGTTTGTCACCACAGAGCATTGAGCAGAGTTTCCCGTGCGGTGTGGTATGTTCTCAATGGTTATGTGTTTTATACACAGTAGTGTATACGAGTCAGTCCCAACCTCCCAGGCCTTCCTGCCTCCACTTCCCCCCTTGGCATCCATGCATTTGTTCTTTACATCTATGTCTCTACTTCTGCCTTGCAAATAGGTTCATCAGTACCACTTTTCTAAACTCCACATAAATGCATTCCTGTACAATATTTGCTTTTCTCTTTCTGGCTTCACTCTGTATGACAGTCTGTAGGTCCAACCTCAGTGTCCATCAACAGATGAATGAATAGACAATGTGGTATGTATATACAATGGAATGTCATTGTCGTTGTTGAGTTGCAAAATCGTGTTCATCTCTCTGTGACCTCATGGACTGTAGCCCGCCAGGCTCCTCTGTCCATGGGATTTCCCAGGCAGGAATACTGGAGTGGGTTGCCATTTCCTTCTCCAGGGGATCTTCCTGACCCCAGGGATCCACCCAGGTATCGATCCAGCATCTCCTGCATTGGCAAGTGGGTTCTTCACTGCTGAGGCACCAGGGAAGCCCTGGAATACTACTCTGACAAAAAAAGGAATGAAATTGTGCCATTTGTAGACGGACGTAGAGACAATCACACCCTTTCACGTGCCCGGCGGACTCAGCTCCCAAAGCAACCTGTATTACCGTAGAGCTGTGTAGAGCTCCCCCTGAGACACGTCACTCGGGCCCAGGTCTGCCTTTGGCATCCTGTGATCCCCGCCGTGCAGGTCTGGCAGGTCTCCACTCCTGCTCCCCTGGAGGTTTCCCACACCTGTTCAGCAGAGCGCTCAGCGCTTTCCCTTTGTGTTCAGAATAAAAGCCAAAGCCTCTGGCAAGGATGACATCGGACTCCCCTCAGTCCCCTCCTTCCATCTCCATCGCCCAGACTCCCAACCCCCACGCCCAGATGCTCGGAGTACCAGGAGTATTTTTCTCTCCTGCGCCTGCTAGCCCCCTCCCCCCCACCTCCCACCGCCCACCAGGAGCCAAACTGGCTGTGTGTCTCCCCTGAGCCCGCCCCACCGTCCTCCTCCAGCCCAGCACCCCCATCACGACTGCCAGCGGCAGGGGAGGCGCTGCTCCTCTCTGACTCCAGCCCTGGATTCCCTCTGCCACACGCTTTCTCATGCCAGTTTCCAACCAGCCACATTAGTGTCATCTTCTCGCTCCTACCACAGAATTCTGCCAGGCAGATGAATGTGCAGCCAGCTCCCGGCGCCATGCCTGACACACGTCAGACCTCAGTAAACACTGAAAAACTCAGTGTCATTTCATCAATCACCTGTAGGCTTTGTTTTTTAATTCTTATTGAAATAGAGTTACTGTTTTTTTATTTGAAAAAAAAATTATCTTTTAAAGGGCAATTTTAAATTACCCTTTTCACTTTTAAAGGCTAGTTTTGCTGAATATGTAAATCTAGGTAAACAAGATTTTTTTTTTAACATTTAAAGATCCCACTCCAAGCTTTTCTTGCTTCCTTGTTTTTGATGAGAGTTCCATTGTAATTCTTTTTCTTAATTTTTTTCTTTATTGAAGTATAATTGATTTGCAATGCTGTGTTAATTTCTACTGTATAGAAAAGTGACTCAGTTATACACATATATACATTCTTTTTATATTTTTTCATTACAGTTTATCCCAGGATATTTAATATGGTTTCCTGTGCCGTACAGTAAGACCAAGATAGAGTTGATTTACAAAGATGTGTTAATTTCAGCTGTACAGCAAAGTGAGATATACATATATCTTCTTTTTCAGATTCTTTCCACTATAGGTTATTATAAGGTAGCTTTAGACCCTGAAGTTTTCATCATCTGCACAAAATGAAATACCAGGAATGAGAAAGGTGCTAATCCCACTGCAGTCGTACAAGTCAGGCTGACCATGGTATTCCACACGTGGATACCAGCCTTCCAGGAGGGAGTGGATCCTGAAGCCCACCCAGTGAAGCCCAAACAAACTGAAGGATTGAAAACCGTGAAAGCTTACGAACAGCTGGAGAAACTAAGGAAGCTCACCTCGAAGAAGGCGACCTTCAATCCTTGAGCCTCACCCACATGGTCGCAATGGGGCTGCACCGCAAGGCAGAAATTCCTAGCGGTCAGACAGGGAAGGGAGAGAGGCCTCGAGGGCCTGAGCGTGGGGGTGTCCCTGGGAGACCAGGAGGGCTGTGGACGCTCATCATGAGGACGCTCCGACCGGAGGCTCCCTACAGACTCTGCAACACTGCCACCCCAAGAGCCGAGTTAATTAGCACATCAGGCACTTGCTCTGCAGCAGCTCTGGCCCAGCCTGGACTCTGTCAAGCTGCCGGGGTGCCCTCGGCATTGAGTAAGGCTCCCCAGCCAGGCCCATCTCTGCTACCCGAGTGGAGACAATTCCAGCCAAACCTTTCAGCATGACTGGGTTTCTTCTCCCTTCCAACTGTCTGTCAGTGATTACAAAATTACATATTTTGCTTTGTAAGACTGTGACAAACAGCCTCAAAAGTAATGCAAAAAAAAAAAAAAAACAAGCAAACAAACAGCAACTACTTTATTAATATTTTCCTAAGAAACCTTAGAATGAGATTCTGGCCACTTCCTCAACTGATATTGTTCTTTCTCATTTGCACAGAATGCTATCATTATTTTCCAGCTGACATGTTTGATTTACGGTTCCTAATATCTTTGAAGTAATGTACTTGGTAATTGTAGTCACTCTATTGATTTTCACAAAACTGCTTTGTTCTCTGTGAAGCCACATCTGAAGCTGGTGATTAACATACCCTCCATCCCCAGCTGCTGTTGAGGGCGTGGGTAAAGTAAATATTCGAACAGGGCTTCCCACCAGCTCTGGACATCATTCGCCCTGGGACTGAATCTTTCAATTCCATAATGAATCTACACATTCACAACTGTGTGTTGCTAACCAATTCACACAGCCTTTGTGTGTTCAAACAAAGAGGTGCACCAATAAAAATAATCAAATGGAGCCAAGAAGGAATTAACTTACCTTCAGAGAAACACAGGTAGTTATTAACTGTTATTCTGGGAAAGGAAGGTCAAAACTGCTAAGGAAGAAAAAACTGGGGACACACCCTGATGCTTCATCTCTCTCTGCTAGAAGCCCTAATCCTTCTCGAGATGAGTTTTCTTGGTGGACTTCAAAGTTGTTCAGCTGCCAGGCTGGGTATCTTTTCATCCACGCGTGTGTTTCCCTGTAAGGCCCAAGCCATGGACTAATTTAAAGGTGCTCATTTCCTCGAGGCTTAATGGGTCTGGCAAACCTGCTGCTCTCACCTTACAATCCACTCAGCTTGCCACCATCCACATTCAGAACATAGCTCTGGGGACTGGGCAGAGTGGTCATCCACCAGCGCCACTGCAGAAAGGAGACGGAAGCCACACGCTGATGGTGCAGAGCCAGCTCAGGTCCAGCAGGTTCCAGTCTCTGCAACTTTGCTGGATGCTCCCTGGTCTGTTTTGCAACCGATGCCCCCGGAATAACCCTGCATCAGGAGTGAGAGGGAAAGAGCCCTGCTTCCCGCTCCTCCATGGACCAGCTGGGTAATAACAGTCAGTCTTTCCTCAACCTCTGCCTCCTCTGTAAACAAATGGCTAATTCTTCTCTCCATTTCACCAGATCGATTTGAGAATCCAGGAATACAGATAAGCAAAAGCGTTTGATAAGAAATAAGTCATGGACTGAACATAAGGTCAAGGCATTTGTCACCCAAGATGCTGCGGGGAGATATTCCCTGCTGTGCCGGGGAGGCAAGATGCTGTGCAGGGCAAGTGTAACAGGTGAGCACACTTGGGCCTGTTTTAAGTCCACAGGATTTTGATGTGATTTAAACATTAGGTCAGCTGAACATGGGGGCTTCCCTAGTGGCTCAGATGGTAAACAGTTTGCCTGCAATGCAGAAGACCCAGCTTCAATCCCTGAGTCAGGAAGATCCCCTGGAGAAGGGAACAGCAACCCACTCCAGTATTCTTGCCTGGAGAATCCCATGGACAGAGGAGCCTGGTGGGCTACAGTCTATGGGGTTGCAAAGAGTCGGACTTGACTGAGCAACTAACAGAGACACCCACAGTCGAACGTGGAATTTTCATAAACAGAGAATCAGATGTCTCTGCAGATTGTGTTGCTGATAAATAAGGGGATATGTACAAGCTGCATGCACACAAAACATGCCCCCCACAGAAGGGGCAGGATGGAGGCAGCACCCACCCTGCTCTGGATGAACATGCCAGCCTGGTGACGCTGCAGCAAGGGATTGACCCCCAAGGGAACTGACTGTGTCTGTCTTACTCACCCCCGTCCCTCATCAGGGCAGTTTCCTGGGCTACCTGTGAGCAGAACCACCTGACTTTGTCCAGCAAAACTAAGAGGTGAATATATGTCCAAACTATAATCTTAAAGGAATGGTTGCCAAATGTAGTTCAGTTCAGATAGGGCCTGGAAGATGCTGACGGACCCCTGAGTCAAAGAGGCTGGCAGGCTCTCAGGCCCCTTCCTGACCTCAAATCTCCAGCTATGGGTCTAGGAATCTACATGTTGAAGGTCCTCTTGGTCATTCTTACAGAACCTGAGATTTGAGGAGCTTGCTGGAAAGTCTGTTTGAGAGACTGTTGTGGTCAATCTCCAGATATCTCCACAGCCAAGACTTGTGTCTGAGTATGGCTTCTGTATCTCCGCAGGGGCCTAAACATGGGTGAGTCATTTAGCTGAGGTCTCATTCGTGAAGTGGGAATGACAGTCTATCCTCAAAGTGTTGTTAAACGGGCAAAGAGGACAGTGCACGTCAAAATGCTGCATAAGCTACGAGAGTCACACCAGTGATGGGGTAGCCACAATTTTTGTTGCTGGGGTGGCAGCTGCCTGAGCCCCCAGACACTGGCCAGCGTAGAGAGATGAACCCTGACCACAGCCAGGGGATATGATCTGCAGCTGTGGGACCTGCCTCTGAAAGTCCTCTCACCCACAGTCAGCTCTGGGGTCTCAGTATCAAGAATCAGACCCTTCTAGGGCCTTCCCTGGTAGTCCAGTGGCTAAGAATCTGCCATACAATGCAGGGGATGTGGGTTTGATCTCTGGTTGCGGAGCTGGGGCCCCACGTGCTATGAGGCAAATAATCCCACGTGCTGCAGCTACTGAACCCACACACCACAACTAGAGAGCCCCTGTGCCGCAAGCAAGACCTGACCCTTCTCATTGGGGTTTCATTAAAAAGCAAACATCCTGCTCTGTAATAAGATTAACACTGCGTATTTACTACATGTTACTTGGCAGACACTTTTTGTACATTACCTACTTTACTCCTCAGAACACCTGATGAGGTAGTATTGTTAGCATCTTTATTCCCTTTTTTGCAGAAGAAAGCAAGGTACAGAAGAGTTAAGAGTGTGTGCATGCCCAGCATTCAATCATGGTCCGACTCTTTGCAATCCCATGGACAGTAGCCCACCAGGCTCCTCCGCCCACGGAATTTTCCAGGCAAGAATATTGGAGTGGGTTGCCATTTCTACTCCACAGAAGAATTAAGAACTTGCTCCCAAATCACACTTTTATTGCTGGCTGTGTCAGGGCTAGAATCCAGGCATCCTGACCCCAGAGCCTAAGATCGCTGCATTGTGCCCTCCTCCACGTGCAAAGAGCACCGTGGGCCCTGCCTGTCCTGTCTCCTCTAAGACATGCAGACCAGCGAGGCACAAAGAAACAGGAAATACAGTCATGTCAGCCTGGCAACATCCCTCCCACAGCACTGAGCTGACAACACCCCTGGGCAACACTCCTTTTCTTTCTTTTTTCACTTAGACTTTGGTTATATACGGAAAGAGTAAAAATAGAGTCTTGATTGTATTAGTCTCAGTTTAGGAAGCCACTGCCACGCATTCACATAAGAAAATTACTCAAGAACCATTATGGGTCTTGCAGCCAAAATGTCACACCTGAGAGCAGGAAATGCCTGAAGAGCTTCTAGATGAAGTGAGCCCAGAATTGAACACTGATTTGCTGATTCTCAAGGAGAAAGTGGAAAACTCTTCTGTTGTTAATATAAACATACAGAGCTTTCAGATCCCATAGGACTAGTTCAAGATCTAATTAGGTTTCTCAAGAGTAACTAAAAGTACTGACACATTTTCCTTTCTTTGAAAGGGCAAAGTTCTGCCCGTCATTAGTAGTTAATACCCACAGGCATTCTTCAGAGCCTCGTCCAGCAGGCAGTGTCGGCTACCCAGGTGGCAAGGGACTGAGCATGCGTCTTTCCTGGACCACAACAATGGAGGTCAGCCTGGAAGGTGGGGTGGAGTGGGAGACAGGCCCAGGATGAGACCATCCACTAGCAAAACGAGAAGCCTGTAAAACAGTTTTAAATGGCCAAGTCAAGGTAGCAGTTCTTCTCTAAAATATCATGTAGAAGCAACAAGGAAGGATAAGAGACAGAAATGCAAATTCTTTTTTTTTAACTTTTTATTTTGTATTGGGGTGTAGCCGGTTAACAATGTTGTGATAATTTCAGATGGATAGCAGAGGGACTCAGCCATAGATGTACATGTACCTGTTCTTCCCCAAACTCCCCTCCCATCCAGGCTGCCACACAATATTGAGCAACATTCCCCAAGCTGCATAATAAGGCCTTGTTGGTTATCCATTTTAAATATAGGAGTGTGTGCATGCAGATCTCAAACTCCTTAACTCTCCCTTCTCTCCACCCTTCCCCCCCCCTCCCCCCCCCCCGGTAACCACAAGTTTGTTCTCTAAGTCAGAAATGTAAATTCTATCTTCACGGAAACTCCAGCATTGATGCATGTCCAACAGTCAGATGCATGAGAGTCAGGATGGGTTCTGGAGGATGCTGAGAGACAAGAACCATGACCACAGAGCTCAAAGTCAAGCAGAAAGCATGGTTCTGTCAAGCGGCAATGTCAGCAGGAAGGTGTGCGTGTGAGAGTGGCGGGAGCTTCCCTGGACCTGATTCGGCACAAAAGAAAATTAGAGAAGGTGGGAATGAGTAAACACTCATGTAAATGGTCTGCAAATGTTAGACATAGCAAGTCAGTGAGACAGGACAGGGATGTGACAACCCAGCAGAGGAGATTGCAGCTGCCAGGATAAAAGTGAAGCTCAGAGTAGAGGCAGGACTCAATGAAGCCTGGAAACACAACACCAGGAATAGCAGCATCTGGGAAAGAAGAGAAAAACAAAATCGTTACCAGAGTGAAGGCCACACTGAGAGCAGCCCCGAAGATAACAGACACCGGAAAAAACAGCAAAAGGGACCCAGAGGCCAGGACTGAGAAATACAAGCAAATAAAATGCTAATAAAGAGCTAAAATAATTATAGCTAAAATAATAAATATGAAGTGAAAGTCGCTCAGTCGTGTCTGACTCTTTGTGAACCCATGGACTATACAGTCCGTGGAATTCTCCAGGCCAGAATACTGGAGTGGGTAGCCTTTCCCTTCTCCAGTGGATCTTCCCAACCCAGGGATCAAACCCAGGTCCCCTGCATTGCAGGTGGATTCTTTACCAGCTGAGCCACCCGGGGAAGCCCAGGAATGCTGGAGTGGGTAGCCTATCCCTTCTCCAAGGGATCTCCCCAACCCAGGAATCAAACCAGGGTCTCCTGCGTTGCAGGTGGATTCTTTACCAGCTGAGCTACCAGGGAAGCCCATAAATTATTTAGTCACCTTATAAGGAAACTACTTGCTATTAGTATCGCCATTTGATAAAAAATAAAACCCAGGTCCTCTGCATTGCAGGCGGATTCTTTACTGTCTGAACTACCAGGGATAAAGATTTTAAAAGGAGATCTAACATAGTTATCTCTTGCCCACCACCACCAAAAAAAAAAAAATTTAACTGAAATAATAGAACAGGGGGCTTAGGTGTCGCAAGGGGTAAAGAAACTGCCTGCCAATGCAGGAGAGGTAAAAGATGCATGTTCCATCCCTGGGTGGGGAAGATCCCCTGGAGGAGGGCATGGCAACCCACTCCAGTATTCTTGCGTGGAGAATCCCATGGACAGAGAAGGCTGGCGGGCTGCACTCCATGGGATTGAAAAGAGTCGGACATGACTGAAACAATTTAGCACTCCCATACACAATAGAACAGGAAAGATATAATTCAAGACATTTTTCAAAAACAAAAGCTAGATTTGAACCTGCACCTGAAAGCATGTGCCATATTCCTTGAATTAAAAAAAAATGAAACAAACCCTTTAACATTGTGACATTTCCTGAAAATGTGATTGAACTTCAGAAATAATGCAAGAGTTATGTGGATCTCAAGGCAAAACATTCATCTACTAAAGGAAAAAATTCCTTTGACCTGAGACCCTAGAAAATAGTACAATGGTCCAAAGTACAAAAAGTTACTAAGGAAAGAGCATATGACCTAAGAATTTATACCCAGCAAATTTTATTATTCAAGTATAAACTGAAAAATATCCTGGAGAATATTGCTGTCATGAACATCTCTTGAAGAAACTTTTAGAGGACATCTTTTAGACAAACAGAAGTGGCTAATAAAACTACGAAGGACAGACTAGCAGTAAATCCTGGCTCTAACTCTAGGAATAAAACTAAAACAAATAACGGAATTACAGTTGAAGAACAGAATCTAAATGCTATAATTATAGACCATATGACCATGATGTAATTAATAAAATTTAGGAAGAAAAGAACTGAACAGTGAGAGATAAAGTAGTACATTGAATTCCTCATCTTTTACAGAAATGGGTAACAATAGCAATTAAAGATATTACTCCAAAAGCAAAATGTATGTGTGTTTTATACAAAGGCAGCACATCATCAGATAAAGGGTGGTGGAGCAAAAGAAAAAAGAATGGAGAAGATGGAAATACAGTTATTTCATTTTTCACAAAGACAAAAATTAAAGACTAAAAATAAACACCTTTTCCAAATTAGGAATAGAAGGGAACTTCTTTAATCTCATTAAAAGTATATATAGAAAAGAAAAACATAAAACATATACTTTATCCTGGATTACTTGTTGTTTTGGGAATTAAGAATGAGAGATACTGGAACTTCCCTAGAGGTCCAGTGGTTAAGACTCCACACTTCCAACACAGGGGGCACAGGTTCAATCCCTGATTGGTAAGCTAAAATCCCACAAGTCACACCAAAAGGGAGACCAAAAAAAATTAATTAAAAAAGAGAAGAAGGATGTTGCGTACTATCACTGCTTCTACTAGACCTTTTATAGAGGCATTAGGATTGGAAAGAATGAAACAAATCTGTCATTATTTGCATATGATACACATATCTACATAGAAAACACAGAAGAATGTACGCCCTTGCTGGGTACTAAACCAATATGAAGAAGTCAGTTGCTTTTCTATTCACCTGACCCGATTAGTTGGAAACAGTTTCTAAAGGCACCATTTTCAATAGCAGCAAAATATGAACTATCTAAGGAAAAGTCTAAATATGTGAAAGCCCATCATGAAAAAAAATACATAAATTTTAGTTTACAGCAGTAAAGGAAAAAAGTAATAAAGTAACAGGTATATGTGTTAGTGGCTAGGAAGATTAAATACCTTAAAGATGGCAGTTCTTTCCCAACTGATTTAACTCAACTCCAACCAAAACTCAGGCAGGACTTTTGATGACTTGAAAGACTCTC
The DNA here is from genome assembly GCF_963930625.1 of Muntiacus reevesi. Classification (NCBI taxonomy): domain Eukaryota; kingdom Metazoa; phylum Chordata; class Mammalia; order Artiodactyla; family Cervidae; genus Muntiacus; species Muntiacus reevesi. Next base: position 9,494,159 of record NC_089267.1, on the reverse strand, counting down.
AAATCTCTATGGAAGAGCAAAGTGCTAAAAGAATGAAGTGGAGGAATCAGTTCCATGAGATGTGAAAATTTATCAAATTATAGTAATTAAGAAAGTGTGGTATCAAGGTGGTCCAGACAGGTTGACCAAGAAGCAGGAAGGGACCCCTGAGCAGACCCACATAGATATGAAACTCTGATTCACGATAGAGACAGCTGAAGATCAGTGGTAAACGAGGGAACAGCTCAATAAACTGCCCAGGAAAAAGGCAATGAACCAATTATTTACCCATAAAGTAAATATGAAATGGGATTCCTATCTCTCACCATATAAAAGTTTAATTTTAAGCAGATTACAGACTTCAGGGGTTCAAGATGGGGAACACATGTTCACCCATGGCTGATTCATGTCAATGTAGGGCAAAAACCACGACAATATTGCAAGTAATTAGCCTCCAATTAAAATAAATAAATTAATTTTTTTTAAATTTTGCCTGTCAGAATGGCAAAGAGCGGTAAATTCAAAGATCCACAGGCTTGTGTACTTGGCTGGTGGAAGTGTAAACTGGTACAACCTGTATGGACAGCAATTTATCAATCTATTTCTAAATTAAAATTGTATATTCTCTTAGAGTCTGTGCTTGCACTTCTAAAAGATATTCACCAACATGTGAAGATAGGTGCAAGAAAGAAGTTCATTTCAGCATTGCTTGTAATGTGAAAACATTAGAAATATTCTAAATGTCTCTCAAAGAAAACAATTAAATGACCCCGCAGCCCTTAAAAAGACTAACTGACCTCAAAATGTACTGATATGGAAGAATCTTCAAGACATATTCCTAAGTGAAAAAAGGTACAGACACCCCATTTGTGTTTTTAAAAACACAGAAAACACATACATGTGAGTGTGTGTATTTATACATATAAGAGTGTATGTACATATAGGTGTGAACATACATACAGAAATAAAATACCCCTGAAGTACATACAAAAAGCTGATTAGAGAAACTGACTTCAGGGATGCGGATAAGTGAGTCAGGGGCTCACTAGAGGAGTTTCACTTTTCCTGCACATTCTTTTGTATCTTTTGAATTTTGGGCGATGTGCATGTATGACCTACTCAAAAAGCCAAGTCCTCTAGAAAGGAAGGCAGCCATTGGTTAAGGTAAACCCTGGAGTCTGGAAACCAGGGATCAAGACAAAGGAGAAGCACGGCTGCTTCTCAAGTTCATATCCAGAAGACGGACAAGAGGAGAAGATGCAGACAGCAGCTGTCACGGCCAGCAGAAGCCTGCAACTGTGGGGCCACAGGATGAGGCACTCACACTCCACTGGGTGAGAAGCCAGAATCCAAATCGGCCGACTCTGGGCACCAGCTTCACTCAAGTTCTAGATGCTGAGCCAGTACTTTGTCTTAACTGGTAAGATTTTGCTACTGAATGCAAGTCTGTATGCCTGAAGAAAAGTGAGACCAAATAATACCTGAATATCAGAGTTTGCAGCAAAGAAAGGTTTACTTCAGGACCATCCAAGGGGATGGGTGACTCAGCTCAGTTCAGTTCAGTCGCTCAGTCGTGTCCAACTCTTTGCGACCCCATGAACCGCAGCACACCAGGCCTCCCTGTCCATCAGCTTCTCCCAGAGTTTACCCAAACCCATGTCCATTGAGTCGGTGATGCCACCCAGCCATCTCATCCTCTGTTGTCCCCTTCTCCTCCTGCCCCCGATCCCTCCCAGCATCAGGGTCTTTTCAAATGAGTCAGCTCTTCGCATCAGGTGGCCAAATCGTTGGAGTTTCAGCTTCAACATCAGTCCTTCCAATGAAGACTCACGACTGATCTCCTTTAGGATGGACTGGTTGAATCCCCTTGCAGTCTAAGGGACTCTGCCCCCTAAAACCGCAACTCCAGGAAGGGTTTCAGCAAAGCATTTTTAAGAGTCAGGTGAGGGAGGAGCCTGGCTGGTTGTTGCAAACTTCTTGGCCCAGGAATCCTTTGTTGTTACAGCTAGCCACATAGGTCAGCTCAGGATGTTTCTGTAAACTTCCAAGACAAATGTTATTCTCTGTTCTGCAACTTTGTACCTCTATATAAATGGGAGAGTGTTACACTTTTAAAGGTCAGAGCCTTCAGAATGGGCTACTCTGTATATTTCAGGCTGTAGGCAATATTCTTAACTTGTAGCAAAAGCAATAAAAGGCAAAAGTCAAAGAGAAAGAAACAGATTCAATATGGAGTCAGATTTGTTCTCTGTAATTATACTTTCATAAGTTTCCTGTGCCACAGTGCAAGTCTTCACCTACAGAGAGCCAGGGACAAGCTAATGGAGAAAGGTAGAAATGGCCAGCTGGACAGGAAATTGGCCATTTTCCGAAGGTTGCAGAGACAGCTCATCCAGGCAGGGCCCAGTGCAAAATGAAATTGAGGGTCCCTTGTTCAAAAAGCACAGGTAATGTGTTGTGAAACACACTAAAACATAAAACTTTTCCCTCCCGCGTGCTCTCTTGATTTTTCATGGTGTTTTATATAAGCTGTGTAATGTCATTGTAAGTAAAGAAAATTACATTTTTTTCATTACTGACATACGTTTTGCTATTTATCTTTATATCATGTGATGCCCTTTTAAATGCAAATAGAAAAGCATTTAACTCAAATGCTGAATCACTGAAAGTACACAACTTACATTTTGTAGCTCATGCATGCATATGTATTTTGTTCTTACCAGGACAGTGGAAATGCCACACAAAATTTAACTTAACTGTGTTGTTTCACTTCTTAATATGCACATATTCTACCAACACTCTCTACCTTCAGCTGGTTGTTGAGGAAGGACACCGAAAGGAAAGGAGCTGTGGGTTGCCGAGTCTTTCCCTGTCCTTTATGTCACTGACATCACAGTGATAGGTTGGCTAACACAAGGAAGTGACATGAGGGGAAAAGGACGTGCTTGGGTTTATTGGTCGTCCGCGTACTTATGTCACAGGCCCGGGCCTTGGGATCCTTGGCTCAGGGCTTGCACCTGAACACACCTCTTCCCAAGAAACAAAATGCAAAAGAAACTGTATGGGACCAAAAACAACTGCATGCATGTGCAGTTAGGGCAAATTCTGGACAAAAGATATAAAGAGACCAAAAAAGCCACCTGCCACTTTTGAGGAGCCTGGAGCAAATGTAGTGTGTCAGGAGCAAAAGCAGGGTACTGAGCATGCCCCCTGGACACAACACCACCTACGGGGTGGGCAAAACACATAAGCCCCCCCTCCGACTCAACCGCTGGACCTGTCCCGACCCTCACCCCATGCAAGGAACAAGCTTGCCCCACCTACGGGAGCAAGGAAGCAATGGAACCCGTTGTTTGTTCTTGCTCCTCCCTGCTGTAGCAGAGGTCCCTGGAATTCCATGTTCCTGGGCATCATCAACACTGCATGTGGGTGGGCCCAGACCCCCCTGACAAAAAACAAGCTCAGGGATAAAAGTATTAAGAATTTCCTGATGATGACAGCAGAGCATTAAAGTTTGGGGAGCATTGAAGTTTAGGGCCTGATGCAATCACCGGCACCATGAAGCCAGCCCTCCGTTTCGGAATCTGCTGTTAAAAGAGAAAACTGGAATACAAAGACTGGCTCTTCCTCACCAGCATCTCTCTTGTCTATTTAATATCATAATAAATGTTTAGGAGGTACATCATTAGAGTCATCATATCGAAAATGTCTGAATGACAAGATTTATGCTGCAAATTTTGATTTTCCAAGGTCCTATTTTTCAGTTCATTATCAACCTGTCTCTATATGAGAGAACAGAATAATCTTCTGAGGGTTCTTAGTGACATTGCTACTGAATTTCTATGATTATTAATGCAGGATATGGAAATTTCTCCTCCAGAATAAGAATGAATTCTTAAGCCTGGAGTTACTCTTCAGGGAATAAATTCAAACTGATGGACTCTGAGATTAGCATGCAGCGAGTTTGGAGATGTGCCTGTTCTTCACCCATTGATAGGCAGCTGGTGGGGAAAACCCTAGGTTTCTCTGCATCCTGTATTTTGCAGTGCAACTGAGGCCACACAAGCTGAAGAAGATTATTCGATCATCATGATGCTTATTCTATTGAATACTCTATATTTTCAAAATATATTAAGTTCCAACTGCCCCAGAACCAATGTTGGCTCTATTACAGAAAGTAACCAGATGCCCAAGAAGGGGAGGAAAGTCTCTTCCTTTTGATGAACTGTATTGGGTGCAAATTATGTCTAGTCAAGGCTATGGTCTTTCCAGTAGTCATGTACAGATGTGAGAGCTGGACCATAAGGAAGACTGAGTGCCGAAGAATTGATGCTTTTGAACTGTGGTGTTGGAAAAGACTCTTGAGAGACCATTGGACTGCAAGGAGATCCAACCAGTTCATCCTAAAGGAAATCAGTCCTGAATACCCATTGGAAGGATGGATGCTGAAGCTGAAGCTCCAATACTGTGGCCATCTGATGTGAAGAGCCAGCTCATTAGACAAGACCCTGATGCTGGGAAAGATTGAGGGCAGAAGGAGAAGGGGACGACAGAGGACGAGATGGTCGAATGGCATCACCAATTCAATGAACAAGAACTTGGGCAAACTCTGGGAGATGGTGAGGGACAGTGAGGCCTGGCATACTCCAGTCCATGGGGTCGCAAAGAGTTGAACACAACTTGGCAACTGAACAGACAAGAAAATTGGATGCAAACATATCTGCAGTGTGTGTGTAAGTCATGTCAGCCGCTAAGTCATGTCCAACTCTTTGTGAACCCATGGACTGTAGCCCATTAGGTTCCTCTGTCCGTGGGATTATCCCAACACATGGACAGCCCCATGTCTGTTGAAAGGGTCCTTATAAGTGACCTGAGGCAAGTCACTGAATTCCTAAGTGTAAAAAGACTGATAATAACCATATTTAGTTATAGGCTATGTGTGATTTCAGTAAGACACGGAAGACCTAGCCAGCCCCTGTGCATAGAAAGCGCTCCTAACTGCTAGCTCTCATTCTTGGCTGTTGTTGGTGGCCTGCTCGTATCTGTCATCTAGAGGAAGAGATGGGGACAGAGACCCACGGGCGCCTCTCCAGCCACCTGCTGCTCCTCTCCTGTTGACATTCTCACAAGTGTTTATAGCAGAACCCTCCAGCAAGCCTTCCACCCTCAGAGAACTGTTTCCTGGACTCCTCAGAAGGCCCAGATGACGCAGAGGCTGAGCATCCTGCCCTCCGGCCCCTGGATCCACAGCCAGGCACAGAAGCTCACTCTCCCACTGGCGGTCCTAGGGGCCCCTGGGGGCTCCACTTTGTCTTTGACTCGGATCAGATTTTCTGTCCCTTGTGGAAACAAAGGTAAAGACTGGACCCTCAAAATATTAGAACATGTCTCACCACATAGTAAAAATAACACTCGAGACCAACAGTGTGCCAAAAATATGGGCCATGGAAATACCTTCTCAGAGAATGATGCAGGTGTCTTCAGCCCTAGAAACTGGAAACATTTACAATCGAGGCTCCAGGAACATACTCTCTACCTCTAACCGGGAGGCTAGCCCCAGAAGCTTTTGGTAAGGAAGATCACAATAGCAACACCTAGCCAAGAATACTTCACTTGGATTGGCTAATCAGTTTGATAATTATCCTCAAAGCAACAGTCTTTCCTCATCTTCTTTTACTTTTGGGTTTCAATAGAGTTCTTTTTCTACTTGATATTTGTATATATTGCAAAATTATCACCATAATAAATCCAGTTAACAGCTGTCACTATATGTAGTTACAAAATTATTTTTCTTGTGATGACCTCTTTGAAGATTCACTCTCCTAGCCACTTTCAAATATGAAATACAATATCATTAACTAGTCATCATGCTGTGAACTACATCCCAGGACTTAATTGTTTCGTAACTGGAAGGTTGTACTCTTTCACCACCAACATCCATTTCCGCCACTCATCCTTACTCATCTTACATAAACGTATAAGTAACTGCAATTACAATAGGCAGGAAGACTGCCCAAAAGGGAAAGGCAGGAGCCCACAGGAGAAACAAGAATCAGAAAACAGGCTACGAAATGACCCACAGATCCCAGAAATCACAATGCATATTAGGAAATGCTTTGAGCTGAACAAAAATTAAAACAAAGCATATGAAAATGCGTGAAATGCAGCTAAAACACTTCTGAGAGGGAAATTTATAGCTTAATTTGCTTATATTTGAAACACAAAATGCCTAAAAGTCGGTGATTTCGACTTCCAACTTAAACACCTAGAAAAAGAAAGGCACAGTAAGCCCAAAGTAAACAAAAGGAAGGAAATTAACAAAGATAAAACAGACATTACTATACCAATGAAATAGATAAGTAATAGAGAAAATCAGCAAAGGGAAATCTGGTTCTCGTTCTGATTTTTGTTGAAGCATATTTGCTTTATAATGTTGTGTTGGTGTCTGCTCTACAGCAAACTGAATCAGCCATATACACACATATCCACTCTTCTTTAGATTCCCTTTCAACTTGTATGTGCTCAGTCGCTCGGCCGTGTCCAACTCTTCGTAATCCCAGGGGCTGCAGTCCGCCAGGCGCCTCTGCCCATGGAATTTTCCAGGCAAGAATACTGCAGTGGGGGCTATCATTTCCTACGCCAGAGGATCTTCCTGATCCAGGGATCAAACCTGCATCTCTTGCCTCTGCTGCACGGACAGGCAGACTCTACCACTAGCAGCACTTGGGAAGCCCAGAGTTCCTTGTTTTGTTGTTTTGGTTTTTTTTTTTAAGATAGCAAGATTTGTAAATTCCTAGTGAGGTCAGTCAAGAAGAAGAAGAAAACACAAAACACAAGTTACCAATGCTCAGAATGGAGCCTAACTACTATTTAAAAAAAAAAAAAAAAAAAACATTAGTAATACCAGCCTCAAATAGAGTCCCAGGTGGCCCTAGTGGTGAAGAGCTTGCCTGCCAGTGCAGGAGACAGGAGAGACACACATTCGATCCCTGGGTCGGGAAGGTTCCCTGGAGGAAGAAATAGCAACCCACTCCAATATTCTTGCCTGGACAATTCCGTGGACAGAGGAACCTGACGGACTATTGTCCATGGGGTAAAAGAGTGGGATGAGCGACTGAGTGCATACAAACAGAGCCGGGAAACGAGCAGGGGGAGCTCTGGTTTCAAATCGGGAAAGGAGTACGTCAAGGCTGTATATCTCCCCCTGCTTATTCAACTTACATGCAGAGTACCTCATGAGAAACGCTGGGCTGGATGAAGCAGAAGCTGGAATCAAGATGTCCGGGAGAAATATCAATAACCTCAGATATGTAGATGACACCACCCTTATGGCAGAAAGTGAAGAAGAACTAAAAAGCCTCTTGATGAAAGTGAAAGAGGAGAGTGAAAAAGTTGGCTTAAAGCTCAACATTCAGAAAACTAAGATCATGGCATCTGGTCCCATCACTTCAAGGCAAACAGATGGGGAAACAATGACACTTTATTTTTCTGGGCTCCAAAATCATTACAGATGGTGACTGCAGCCATGAAATTCAAACCCACTTGCTCCTTGGGAGAAAAATTATGACCAACCTAGACAGCATATTAAAAAGCAGAGACATTCCTTTGCCAACAAAGGTCTATCTAGTCAAAGCTATAATTTTTCCAGTGGTCATGTATGGATGTGAGAGTTGAAAGAAAGCTGAGCAGAGTTGGTGATGGACAGGGAGGCCTGGCGTCCTGCAGTTCACAGGGTCGCAAAGAGTCGGACACACCTGAGCAACTGAACTGAACTGAAATGAACGGAGCGCCGCAGAATTGATGCTTTTGAACTGTGGTGTTGGAGAAGACTCTTGAGAGTCCCTTGGACTGCAAGGAGATCCAACCAGTCCATCCTAAAGGAGATCAGTCCTGGGTGTTCATTTGAAGGACTGATGCTGAAGCTGAAACTCCAGTTCTCTGGCCACCTGATGCCAAGAAATGACTAATCAGGAAAGACCCTGATGCTGGGAAAGATTGAAGGCGGGAGGGGAAGGGGACAACAGAGGATGAGATGGTTGGATGGCATCACCGACTCAATGGACATGAGTTTGAGTAAACTCTGGGAGTTGGTGATGGATAGGGAGGCCTGGTGTGCTGCAATCCATGGGGTCAAAAAGAGTCAGACACGACTGAGCAACTGAATTGAACTGAACTGTTGATGGTGCCAGAGCCCAGCAGGAAGGAGGAAGACTCCCATCTTTCTTGGCAAGGACTCGACCATGAAAAGCTGGGGGAATTTTTGTTTGCAGCCCTCCCAGTTTCATTTCCCCTCTGTAAAGGTCTTCTCCTTCCCTCACTGGGGGTGGGGGTGGAGGAAGTGAGGGGAGGCTTGCAGGCTGCTCACGTGGCTGCAGACCCCAAATTGCAATTCTCTGCTGATTCCTGGATAAACGCACCTTTACTGGAGACACATCTGGCAGTCTATTTCAGGTCAACACTACAAAAACTATGTTTTTCGAAAGGATGATGAGAATTGTTGTAAAAAGTTTTATGACAATAAAGGCGACAACCCATATTAAGTGGAAAAATTATTAGAAAGACTCAAATTACCAAAAGTGACACAATAAGAAAATTTTTATAAACATGAATAGCCCAATATCTGTTAGAGAAATTGAATTTAAAATTAAAAGCCTTCCTACAATGAAAACATCAGGGCCAGATAGCTTCACTAATGAAGAACAGCCAAAACAGCTTCAAAAAAAGGACATTGCAGAATTCATACAACCAGATTTCAAGACTTAATATAAAGCTACAAAAATCCAGGCAGGATGGTATTGGTCTAAAAATAGGTAAGTCAATAAAATGAAAAGAGAATTAAAAAAATAGACTCATATTTATAAGATCGGTCAATTTTTAACATATCCTAACAAGTTTACAGTGAAAGTGAAAGTTGCTCAGTGGTGTCCGAAAACACTGGAGTGGGTTGCCATTTCCTTCTCCAGCAGATCTTCCCAACTCAGGGATCGAACCCTGGTCTCCGGCATTGTAGGCGGATGCATTACCCTCTGAGCCACTGGAGGTGGGGAGTCGAGGTGGGGGAAGTCCATGTACTAATTGAACTCAAGCACCTCTTTCCTGGGTCTTCCCAGGTGGTGCTACTGGTAAAGAACCTGACTGCCAGTGCAAGAGACATAAGAGATGCAGGTTCGATCCCTGGGTTGGGAAGATCCAGAGGAGGGCATGGCAGCCCACTCTGGTATTCTTGCCTGGAGAAGTCCATGGCTAGAGGAGCCTGGAGGGCTATAGTCCATAGGGTCACAAAGAGTCAGACATGATTGAAGTGACTTAGGATGCTCGCATGCCCCTTTCCTGGGAGGTCAAAGGTAAGATCAAAATTTTTAACCCTCTAATCACACGGTTGTCTCCTCTGTTGACCAGATCCAACCTTAGGAGACCTATGGACATTCCAAAAGTCACCTCATTAACATAAAAGAGGACACCTTTATAGTATGCTTCACTTAGGAAGTTCCAAATTTAGAAATGAGGACCAGATTAAATATATATGTTTCTTATTATAAACCTCAGCATCACAACAACTTGATTTACTGTATATGCTCTCAATTGCATTTCTAAATCCAGGATTCCTTATTTTCTTTAAGGAATTCATTTATCTATACAACAAACCATATCAATCACCTAAATGTATCTCATAAATCTAGAACATCAAACTTGTAAATATGGAGAGTCTTAAGCAGTGGTGTAGCTATGGGGGGTTGGTAAATGTAGTCTGCTCTGGGTACAGACAATAAAGAGGTGCATTATTCACAGATAATTAAAAACAATAATAAAACCAATAAAATGTTTATTAGTCTTCTTTTTATTACCCCTGTGTACCAACATGCTAATAATAACTGTGATGAAACACCCCTCTGTGCTGGGCTGGACCACACTTACTATCTGTGCCTCTTGGTATATCTATCCTCACCTTAATTTCTCTTTAGTGTTCCCAAACTACTTAAAATCTTAGACAAATTCTCTTTTGTTTTTCAATGGAAAATAAATCTAGTTTCCCTAGGCTTATGTATTGATTACTATGCCATTAAATATTATAAATAATTAAAATATCAGATACTCAGTAACTTTCCCCCTAAACATCGCTCAGAGTATTAATACCATAGGTCTGTATACAGTTACTTACAGAATTTCCCAGGATCTTATAAGGCTGACCCAATAGTGAAACACATCATAGTAACAGAATAGTATAGTGAGTTATGATTATAAAATCTTGGTGTGGATTGCCTGGCTTTGAAGTTTGGCTCTGTGGCTTATTAGCTGTGTGACCCTGGGCTGGTTATATAACCTCTCTGTTTTGTCTTTTATCAAATGGTGATACTAACAGCAAGTAGTTTCCTTATAAGGTGACTAAATTATGGGCTTCCTTGGTAGCTCAGCTGGTAAAGAACCCACCTGCAATGCAGGAGACCCTGGTTCAATTCCTGGGTCGGGAAGATCTGCTGGAGAAGCAAATGGCAACCCACTCCAGTATTCTTGCCTGGAGAATTCCATGGACAGAGGAGCCTGGTGGGTTACAGTCCATGGGACTGCAAAGAGTCAGGCACAACTGAGCACTTCACTTCTCATGAATGATTTAATGAATCCTGCCTGTATAACACTGGCTTTCCAGGTAGCTCAGTGGTAAAGAATCTGCCTGCAGGAGACATGGGTTCAATCTCTGAGTTGGGAGAATCCCCTGGAGAAGGAAATGGCAACCCACTCCGGTATTTTTGCCTGGGAAATCCCGTGGACATAGCAGCCTGGTGGGCTACAGTCCATGGGGTCACAAACAGTCAGACACGACTTCGCACCCACTCGAGACTGTGTAACAAAGCCTCCATGAAAACACAAAAGGATGAGATTTGGAGAGCTACCAGCTTGGTAAGCATGGGAGCGTGGCTCTCTCGGGAAGGGCATGGAACCCAGTGCCTCTTCTGTGCATCTCCTCCATCCAGCTGCTCTTGATTAGTCGCTCAGTCCTGTCCGACTCTTTGCGACCCCGTGCCCACCAGGCTCCTCTGTCCATGAGGATTCTCCAGGCAAAAATACTGGAGTGGGTTGCCATGCCCTCCTCCAGGGGATCTTCCTGATCCAGGGAACGAACCAGGGTCTCCCACACTGCAGGCAGATTCTTTACCATCTGAGCTACCAGAGAAGCCCCAGGCTGTTCTTGGGTTGTATCTTTTTATACTACACTGGTGATACAGTAAGTAAAACATTTCTGTTACTTCTGTGAGCTCCTCTAGCAAATTAATTGAACCCAACGAGGGGTTCACCGGAATCTCTGATCTATCAGTCAGAAAGTGATAACTCGGACTTCTGACTAGCACCTGAAGGGGGTGAGCAATCTTGTGAAACTGAACCCTTAAGCGTTGAGATCTGATGCTACCTCTGGGGAGATAGCATCAGAACTGAGTAAATCATTGGACACCTACCGGTTTAGAAGCATAGCTCAGTGGTAAGGGGGAAACTCCCAATCCATGGGCAACACCACATTTAGCCATTTGACAAATGATTGTTAAAATTTCTGGACTTATAAACAGAAAGCTAAGACATGTGAGTTGCACCCAAGGGCTTAAGGAACAGAGCTTGCACAAGCTTTCTCACACACCAAGAATTCTCTGGGTGTTTTCAACATGAACTCACAACCACGCCGTTAGTATTCCAGTTTAGAGGTGTGGAAACTGACACCCAGCTGGGGATGGTAATGTCATCCATACAGGGTTGCTGTGGTGATTAAACGGGTTGCTATCTATGAGGACCAGTCAGTATATAGTCCAAGGATAGGGCTACTGAGTGATACAGCTCAGACTCAAAGCACAGCCTCTGTCTCCTGGGTCCGAGCTCCTGAAGTTCTGAATTCACAACTTTAATTAACTTAAATATTAGTTTGTAATACCAAACAGTCCCTGAAAACTTTTACTTGTATATAAAAGTCATCCTCAAAAACACCAAACATGCCAGAGATCATGTGGATAATGACAACCCTGAGTAAGATGCTATTGTTACAGAAAAAAACTCAACTGAAGTTAAATAACTTATCCAAGGTCATGCATGCGTGCTGTCTCTTTGGTCGTGTCTGACTCCATGTGACCTCACGGACTGTAGCCCACCAGATTCTCTTGCCTGGATTCCCCAGGCAAGAATGCTGGAATGGATTGCCATGCCCTTCTCTAGGGAATCTTCCCCTGGGAATCGAACTCACATCTGCCTGTGTCTCCTGCACTGCAGGCAGATTCTTTCCCACTGAGCCACCTGGGAAGCCCCGGTGGCGTTGACCATCCAAGGTCAAGTGTCTAATAACCAACAGGCCCAATATTCCACCTCAAGCCCATCTCATCCTAAAGCCGGTCGTCTACACCAGCCTGACAGCACCCTAGCACTTGCTGGCGGCATGGTCTGCAGACCAGCAACACTGAAACATCACGAGAGACGCAGGGTCTCGGCCCTAGAGAGAACAAGAATCTACATTTTAACAAGATCCCCGGGTGATTCCCCTGCACTTTGGACGGAGAGGCTCTGCTCTCATCAACCTGACCCCCAGCTTCCAGCTGCTTGGAATTTTCTGGGCCTCTGAACACAGTTGAGTTATATCCCAATGATGTTTTCTGCTCAGACACACAAGCCAAAGGACAAGAACGTGGGAGGGGGTAGAATAGCTGACTGCTGAGTGTCAGAGAATAAAAGCAGCTGATAAAGGAGCGGGAGGAGGTGATTTTGCAGTTTCCGTGACTATTTCAATTAGAAATCTCGCCTTTATCTAAATCACTCATTGGATAGGTAAAGTCTGACTTTGTTATCATTTCAAGAGCCCTCGCCTATTCTCCTCAATCATATTTCAAGCATATTGTAAGTAGTATGTCTGTGAGTAGTAAGATGAGTCATTTCTTTAAAGAAGCCCTGATTACATGAACTTCCGACCTCCACTAGCTCTGTTGAAATAAAAGGGGAAAGGAAAGCGGGAATCCATCTTCTTTGGCTTAATATTAGTTTCTTCTTTTTAATGGAAGTATAGTTGACTTAAAAAGTGGTGCTGATTTCTGTTACACAACAAGGTGATTCAGTTATACATATCTATGTATATATACATATATATATACATTCTTTTTCCAACTGTTTTCCATTATGATTTATCACAGAACAAATATAGTTTATCCTGTTCCCTGTTCTATACAGTAGAACTTTGTTATTTATCCATCCTGTTTATAACAGTTTGCAACTACTAATCGCAGACTCCCAATCCAACTCTCATCCACTCCTCTCCCCGCTGGCAACCACAAGTCTGTTCTGCATGTCCTGAGTCTGTTTTTGTTTTATAAGCATGTTCATTTGTGTAGCTTTAGATTCTACATATAAGTGATGTCATATGATATTTGCCTTTCTCTTTCTAAATTACTTCACTTAGTATGATAATCCCTATGTGCCCAGGATAGGATTGCTAGGTCATATGGTAGCTCCACTTTTCGTTTTTTAATGAAGCTCCATATGCTTCTCCATAGTGGCTGCACCAACTTACACTCCCTGTAACAGTGTAGGAGGGTTCCCGGTTCCCTTTTCTCTGCACCCTCTCCAGCATTTACTATTTGTAGAATCTTGGAAGATGACCATTCTGACTGGTATGAGGTAACACCTCATTGCAGTTCTGTTTTGCATTTCTCTAATAATCAGTAAAGCTGAGCAACTTCTCATGCGCTCTTGGGCCATCTGCCTGTCTTCTTTGGAGAAATATCTATTTAGTAGGTCTTCTGCCCATTTTTCAATTGGGCTGTTTTTTGTCGTTGACTTGTAGAAGCTATTTTTATATTTTGGAAATTAAGCCCTTATTGATTGCATGTTAGCAAATATTTTCTCCCAGTCTGTAGTTCATCTTTTTGTTTTATTTATGGTTTCCTTTGCTATACAAAAGCTTGTGAGTCTGATTCTGCCCATTTGTTCATTTTTGCTTATATTTCTATTGTCTTGGAAGACTGTTTTAAGAAAATATTGGTACAATTTATGGCAGAGAATGCTTTGCTTATATTCTCTTTTAGGAATTTTATGGTGTCCTGTTTTATATTTAAGTTTTTAGCCATTTTGACTTTATTTTTATTTATGATGTGAGGGTGCATTCTCACTTTATTGATTTATATGCAGTTATCCAGCTTTCCAAACACCACTTGCTGAGGAGACTGTCTTTTCTCCACTGCATATTCTTGCCTACTTTATCAAAGATTAATTGACCATGGGTATGTGATCTATCTCTAGGCTCTCTATTCCATTCCACTGGTCCATATGTCTGTTTTTGTGCCAATATCATGCTGTTTTGATTAGTGTAGCTTTGTAGTATAGTCTGAAGTTTGAGAGGGTTATGTCAATGGTTTAATATGTAAAGCATACATATAAATATCAGTCTTGCCACCAAACATTAGTTTCATTCAGTTGAACATAGGTACTGTGTGAGGCTCATTCATTTTCCTTTTCTTTCTTTCTCTTCTATTGGCAGTGCTTCAAGTTTAATCTTTCCAAAATTTCAATTAAAACATTTTCCTCCAAACATTGCTCTTTATCTTACACATCTCCACTCACACCAAGCTTTTCCACACATGGTCCCCAGGGGTGCCTTGCAAAGCATTCCCAGCTCCTCTTCCTTCACCTCTTAAATGCAACACTGTCTTAGCTGTTTCTAATCATGATGGATTCTGCTCCCCCACAGATCTTCCTCATTTGCTCCAGCCTTTTCACCCTAATAGCCATGACCTCAGTGAAGGCCCTTACTGTCCATCTCCTGGACCATTGAAGCAGCTTTCTAGTTGCTTCTCCTGCCTCTGGTTCTCTCTTCAAATGGTAGACAATTTCCTTTCTAAGAAACAAGTCTAACCATGCCACTTTCCTGAAAACCCTCTGATGGTTCCACTGCTCAGAGTCCAGGCTCTGTACCCAGCACCCGAGACCCTTCAGATCTGGCCAGCCTGCATCCTGGGCCTCACTCCTAACCACTCGCCATGTACCCAGTGCCCTAGAGACCCCGAAGTGTTGGCCACCCCCCATGTGCCTCTTCACACCATCTGTGCCTTGGGTGCTCAGAACCATCCCTATCAACCAATCTTCCAATGCCCAGTGCACATCCCAGCAGAGACGCCACAATCTGAAGCGTTTCCTGCTTCTCCGCCTCTTAAATAGCAGTCGCTAGACAGGATTGCCTCACCAGGAAACTTGTTGGAAATACAAATTCTCAGAATCCACCACAGAGCTTCTGAGGCAGAACCTCTGGCCACAGAGCAAAACGATCTGCAGTGTAACAAGCTGATTCACATACATATCCAAGTTCACGTTCAAAGCGCCATGGTCATGCCACCGCCCTACCTCACATCACATTGTAATCACCTGTGGTTCCTCCTCCTCACTGCTTGACAAGGAGAGCCTCACATGCAGGGAATCTCATCCTTATTTCCTCAATGTCCAGAGCACACAAGTCTATCAACCTCTTCTGCAAATTCAGCAAGAAGTCATATTCCTGACTTTTTATACTCCTATTCATGACATTATTTTTTAAAAGACCACCATAACTTTCCTCCTGACTCTGTCCATCCAGCCCTCCCTTAATTGCCAGATTCTACATGGATGTCAACCCTGAGAAGGATGGTTGGACAGCTGCTTTTGTGTCCAAAGAACAGACTATGAAATCCTGCTCACCTAGCCAGGCAGCCTGAGTACCAACTTCTTTTCCTTGGCAATGGACCTAGTGAGCAAGTTTTTAGGGAACTGGCCTTTGTCCAACACCTTGAGGACTAGATAGTCATTTATCTGTAATTGGCCCCAGACTGGTTTCAGAGGATAATTGTCACAAGGAAACCTTCAGGCCCAAACATTTCATGTTCTCAGTAAGGATAACCCCATGACAGATTGACGGAGGGGAAAAACGAGACAGCAAAACTGGATGTGCTTGGTTATTGTCTCTCTTTAAGACACATATCTCGCGCCATAATGCTATTTTAATATAACTGAGACGTGTTGATACGAAATGAGAGAAACATTGAAAACAGTGGTTGCACCCTGGTGTCTATATCACCCGACCCAGAGTTTTAAATACTAATAAATAAGAAAGGGCAGGGATGGCATCGTCTGTTCCCTAGAGGATTATCCAGACCTGGGTAGGCACTTGATAAATATCTGTTGATGACTGATTATTTTTCCCTTCATCCTAGTAATTCTATTTTTAGTTAAGTAAGAGAACCCACATGCCATAAATATGCAGTTTTCACTTTCTTTTTTTATGTAAGGAGAATGAATAACCAGCCCCATTTGAACTACAGAGTGCAAATTCATTCTGTGTTTTGTTTCGGATTCCTCAGCCTCCCCCAGTCATCACTCTGGAGATTGAGGATCCCCCACCCTTAATGATCTGCTGACCGAAGCCTGGGGCACAGAAGCTCTTGGGCAACTTCCCAGCACACTGGCTGTTAATAGGAACAGCAGATACACTGCTTCCTGGCTGGGAAATCAATAGTTCTTTGTTGATTAATAACTGATTTCTCCACTGATCAAGCGCACAGATCAATGCACCGCCCCACCTCCCAGGTCTTCCAAGGAGCCAAGCTGCAGCAGGAGCTCCTGCCATCCTTCTCAGGTTTCACCCTGCTCGGAGGATGGCAGAGACACTCCAAAAGGAGTAGGAAGACTGGGCCACACCCACTTTCACATTTTAGAACCGGGTGTCTGTGAGCCACCCCCCGACGCACACTTCCTGTCCACTAGATGGCGCTGGAGACCCGCATTTGTTGTCGGTGCTTGAAGGATGAAAAAGAACAGGCGGAAAGATGTGGAATGCTGAAAATTTATGAAAGTCAATCCTTTCAACATTCTGGCCTTGCATGCATCTTGGCAGGCCCTTGAATAAAAGGTCCATCCAAATGAATGAAATATACAACATGCCCATTTATTTATGACACTGCTAGCCTGAGCATCCACGGCTTCCAAACAAGCACCTCCTGGCGCTTTTGTGCATAAAATAAAGCAGCTGTTTGCACGGTGCATAACAATAAATGTATCCCCTAAAGAGCATAATTTCTGACACCGAATATGGAAGAGAAAGTCTGTGATGTCCCAAGACACTGCTCAGTAAAACCAACCCACTGTCAGACCTCACACTCAGTTACTCTTAGCATCCTAACACCCAGCAGAAAATTAGGAGAAATTTAGTCAGAGGTGAGCCTCTGTGTTCCCACTGATCACTTTCTCCTTAGGACTGAAGGGAAAATTCATGTCAAAATCCAAGTAATTCAAGGCTATCGTGGCAGTTCTTAGACTGTGGTAGCACCCCCCTTCTGATTATTGCTTCTCACATTTTGCTGGGGGGAGGAGGGGGGGATTGGCCAGTAAGTGTGGCTTATTTGGAGAGCAATCGGAGTCTTGCGTAAAAAAGTGAATCGTGTCGTTCCATTGCTTGCTGTCCTTTGGGCCCTGAGAGCCCGTCTTTGCAGCAGCATAAATACACTGGGCTTGGCTGGGGGGCAGCCACCAGCTTCCCGTCCACAGGATGGACGGGGGGTTAACCTTGTTTGCAAACGGACCACCCCCTTCTCACCCATTTTGAACTGTCTGGTTAACTCGCTTTGGAAAGGTGTATCAATAATTCAGCGTTAGCCCGTTGGCATGTCACCCTGACAGATGAAACAGCTACAGGGCCATTGATTGCGCAGCAGAAGAGAAGTCCCCCCTGCACCGCCACCTTCCTCCGCAGGATCAGTGAGAAGAGGAAAGCCTGTCCAGAGACCGACACACCTGAGGGGAGACCCGAGCACCCGAGGGCCGGCCGAAGGCCTCGGTGCAAAGATGCGCAAGGCAAGTGATGGGTTCATGAGTCCGGCTGAAGCAATCTGTTCCTTGTTCTGTGTTCCAGCCGTCTTTGGAGTCATGCGAATTAACAGCTCCATAGAGAACTCTGATCAAGGCACCTATATGTTTTTATTCCTCATTCTCTAAAACCGTGCCTCTGAAAGTGATTAGAAACAGATTTCTGTATTTCCGTAAAGAAACAAACCAAAAAAAAGCTGTCATTTGACCAAAGTGTTGTCCATCCTGGGCACCTGAACCCCCTACATTTGGGTACTTTTGCTGGGTCTCCCCGAGTTGCCCCCGCCCCGGGGCCTGGGGTCCTGAAGCACCTCCGTTTCTGCTTCCGCGGGGTCTGTCCGCCAGGATCAGTCGATGAGCAGCACCGGTATTCCACACGCCTATCGGGCCCCAACGTCCCCAGTCACTGCGCACGCGCAATCTCAGGCTACCCACCGCCCCCAGACTCTCCCTGCTGAACTGGGACCCCACCCTGCAGCGTGACTTCACTGCCTGACGCCCTTTGTCTCAGGGAAGGGTCTCTAGAGGCTTCTACAGGTGGCACTGATGAAATTGCTAAAGATGTTTAAAAGAACAAGTGCGTCCATGCTTTAGGAGTGAGAACAAGAGGGTGTAATGAGTGTTAAGCTGTGTCTCTTCCTCTTAGCTAGAAGCATCTCCTAGGCTCCCAAAGGACATGATCAATCTTATTAATGATTTGCTCTGACCTACTAAACAGTCTTCTGCCTAATACTAATAATGCTGCTGCTGCTGCTGCTGCTAAGTCGCTTCAGTCGTGTCCGACTCTGTGCGACCCCATAGACGGCAGCCCACCAGGCTCCCCCGTCCCTGGCATTCTCCAGGCAAGAACACTGGGGTGGGTTGCCATTTCCTTCTCCAATGCAGGAAAGTGAAAAGTGAAAGCGAAGTCGCGAAGTCGTGTCTGACTCTTAGTGACCCCATGGACTGCAGCCGACCGGGCTCCTCTGGATTTTCCAGGCAAGAGTCCTGGAGTGGGGTGCCATTGCCTTCTCCGACTAATAATGCACGTTTGCATAAAGTTTTTAACTTTGTAAAAACTCCTTGGTTCCTGTTACTCATTTAAACATCGCAAACCCACTTGATAACACATTACTTTTGAAAAGTCACAAAAACTGGGATTCTGTGGAATTAGTGACTTAACTAAAGTTTGCGGGCTGTTCAGTGACAGGGCCAGATCTTTGGAGTCTAAATCCTGTATTTTTTTTCCTGCCTCTGTCTTAAAAAAGAAATTCACTGGCTTACCAGTGCTGAGTTCATTACCTGTGTTGGAATAATATGGGAAATAAATTTCAAAAATGTTGCAAAAATATTTATAGCTCACAAATCTATGGAGATGCCACAAGAACAAAATGGGATCATGGCAGAGTGGAAATATTAATAGCATGAGATTTAGGATCTGACAACAAGCCTGTGCCAATCCTTACTACTCCGTGCAAAGTATTGAACAACCCAAGACTGCTTTCTCTTTTTTAAATAAATGTATTTATTTTGGTTGTGCTGGGTCTTCATTGTGGTGACTTTTCTCTGGCTGCTGTGAGTGGGGGCTTCTCTCCTTGCTGCATGTGGGCTTAGATGCCCCACAGCATGTAGAGTCTTAACTCCCTGACCAAGGATCGAACCCATGTACCCTGAACTGCAAGGCAGATTCTCAACCACTGGGCCACCAGGGAAGTTCCCTGTTTCCTCGTATGTAAAATGGTGGTAATTTCTACTAAATACATGTGGGAGGATTAAAAATCTAGCAGATATAAAAGAACACCTGTTAGATTTATTGGCACCTAATAAATACTAGCTTTTATCAGCTATTTTATCTTTATTAACATCAACATTATTATCATTGAAAACTATGGAATTAATACAACTCCAGGATAATCTGTTAGCTCATGATGATGATTTCAGTAGGTGCAACTGTACAGAATATGAGAAAACTGGCCTTTCATCCTGACGGGTGGTCCAGATTGGCTGACTGGCTCTTACTAACAGTTTAATGTTCTTCCATCCTCTGGACACTGAAAGCTATTTTATTGTCTGTAAAAGTAAGTTTGGCCAGAGAAACAATTATTCCCAGAACTCTGGAAACTCTGGAAGACACGGGCAATTTATTTTGTTAACAATCTGCCAGTGATACACCAAACTCTGCCTCTGTTTTTCCCCCTTGTCCCTGTCATTGTCAATTACTTTGCACGATATCAGAATCTGGAAAACAGTTAATCAGGTTGGATTGCTAGGCAGCCTTGAGTTGGCTTTGATTTAATTACAAAACATGCTGCTGCATCCATCAATTTTCCTTTTATGTAAGCTTCATTATTGTGACATTTTACCATTGTCCATGGCAAACGTGTTTGCCGACTTCCATGTTGCAGAAAAGAAATGTGGTATAAACAGAAGAGCCCATGGGGAAGGGCAGCCAAGACAAAGGTGTGGAGAGAATTTAAAGATGTAACTTAGTGAAAAACCCAACTAGTCCAAATCCGTGAGGCCTGTGTAAGAAAATGTGACCTGTCACAAGACGGTAACAGCAACGCTTGCATTCCACCAGAGCAGAAGTATGATGAAAACATCAGGAAGCATCTCAGAGGTGGGCTGAAGGCATTGATCAAAGAGCATTGCGGACACTACTTGGAGAAAGATAGACATTGTACCCTCCAGATGTGGTGAGAGGGTAGATCTCATGGTAAGTGCTGTTACCACAAAAAAGTAGGGAGACAAAAAAATTTTGGAAGGTGATGGATATGTTGATTACTTGATTATCATCTGTGTGATGGTAATATGAGGTCTACATACATCCAGACTCACCAAATCATATTATGTACAGCTGTTATATACTGATTATACCTCAGTAAATCTAAGGGAAGACATTTACTGAGAACAGAAAAGCAAAGAATGGCACAGAGATCCTGAAGGTAAGACCATGGCAATATTCTTTTTTTAAGACCATGGCCTAATTTTGTTTTAATTAAGGGCTATTCTATTTGTTTAGAGGGTCTTCCCAGGTGGCACTAGTTATACAGAACCCACCTGCCAATGCAGGAGGAGACACAAGAGACACGGGTGCAATTCCTGGGTTGGGAAGATCCCCTGGAGGAGGAAATGGCAATCCACTCCAGTATTCTTGCCTGGAGAATCCCATGGACAGAGGAGCCTGGCAGGCTACAGTCCATAGGGTTGCAAAGAGTTGGATGCGATGCAGCAACTTAGCATACATACAGCATCTTCAAGAACACCTGTGTATGAGGCAGGGAGACCCATCCTCGCCGACCCTGGCTGGACCATGGCCGCTTCGCTGGGAAAGAGCGAGTGTGAAGGCTGCTGTGTCCCCGTCGTCAGCGTGGCAACTGCCCCGGTATCCGTGACGCTCTTCTGGGGCTCACCTTCTGTTTACACGGGGGAGCTGAGACTTTGAAAGCCTTGCTCAGTCCACTCTCCACAAATGTCCACAGTGTTGGAGCACTTTCTATGAACTTACTGATTTTCTCTCTTGGGACTCGCATTTAAGCTTCCGGGGTAGGCCAGCAAGGACAAGTGTGTCTACGTGGCCCACAGAGGAGTCTGTTTCCAGAAGCCACGGCTGTGCTTCCCTGGGTTGTGCCGGTGAACACTAGCCCCTGGGCCTGCTCACCCTGGGGAGGCAGGAGGTGGTGCCGGAGCCCAAAGAGCCTTGGACGAGCCTTCGGACAAAATGTGTGAGACAAGGACCTGTCTCATTACGGTCAATCGGTGAATACAAAGGAGTGTGGGCTCACACGTGCCCGTGTGTGTGTGTGTGTGTGTGTGTGTGTGTGATGTCACCAAAACACATTGACCCAAGCTTGGTCACTGTATTCACAAGCAGTGACTCTGGGGATCCTGGAAGTATTGAAAACTCAAACCCATATTTAAAAGTAGAGTGTGATATTCAAAGGGAACTGTTTCCAGTCGGTGCTGTGTGCTAAGTCACTCAGTCGTGTCTGAGTCTTCGTCACCCCGTGGACTGTACCCTGCCAGGCTCCTCTATCCATGGAATTTTTCAGGCAAGGATGCTGGAGTGGATTGCATACCCTCCGCCAGGGGATCTTCCCGACCCAGGGACTGAACCCGCATGCCTTATGGCTCCTGCGTTGGCAGGCGGGTGCTTTACCACTAGCGCCCCCACGTGGTGAACTGAGATAAACGGGAGACAGGCTTGGAGACGGTTCCCAAATTCTGCTCTCGGGCAAGCGTTGAGCCATCCCATCTCAGACAGAAGAGGAGCAGGGAGCTCGCGTTTGTGGCCGTTGGAGCACGGTCACTGGGTCCTTGGTGCCCGAGAAGGAGCCTCATCACCACCGCTGACGCCTGAGCACCGTGAGGCCGGGAGGGGGCTGGGGGCGCGTGGGGGGCCAGAATGACGACCTGCTCGGGGGGGCTTAAAGGCCAGCCTTCTCTGGGCGCACTGCCGCGGTTCTGAGGGCGGCAAAGTCAACTGTGGAGGCGTAATTTTGTACATATATATATACATGTATGTGTATATATGAATGCATTTATTTATATATGTGTATTCAGAAAAAGAATATATATGAATTCTATATAGGTTCTGAATACATATATATGTGTATATATGTGTGTGTGTGTGTGTGTGTGTGTGTGTGTGTGTGTGTATTCTTTTTCAGATTCTTTTCCCTCATAGGTTATTATAAAACACGGAGTATAGTTCCCTGTGGTGTGTAGTAGGTCCTTGCTGGTTTTCTGTTTTATATATAATAATGTGTGTCTGTCTGTTAATCCCAAACTCCTAATTTGTGCCTCTTTCCTTTCCCCTTTGATAGCCATGCTTATTTTCTGTATATATGGGTCTCTTTCCCTTTTGCCTAGATTCATTGTATCATTGCTTTTAGATTCCACATATAAGCATACGGTATGATATTTGTCTTTCTCTCTCTGGCTTATTTCACTTAGTATCATCATCTCTACTTCATCCATGTTGCTACAAATGACATTATTTCATTCTTTTTTAATGGCTAATATTGCATGTGTGTGTGTATCGCATCTTCTTTATCTGTTCATCTGTCAATTAATATTTAGGTTGTCTCCATGTCTTGACTATTGTGAATACTGATGCAACGAACATTGGAGTGCATGTATCATTTTGAATTATGGTTTTCTCTGGATATATACCTGGGAGTGGGATTGCTGGATCACATGTTGGCTCTATTTCTAGTTTTTTAAGGAAACTCCATACTCCATAGTGGCTTCACCACTTTACACTCCCACCAGCAGTGCAGGAGTGTTTCCTTCCCTCCATACCTTCTCCAGCATTTGTTGTTTGTAGACTTTCTGATGATGACCATTCTGACAAGTATGAAGTGATACCTCTTTGTAGTTTTGATTTGCATTTCTCTAATAATGAGTGATGTTGAGCATCTTTTCATGTGTCTTCTGGCCATCTGTCTGTCTTCTTTGGATAGAGGTCTAAGTATTGATACTATACATTTTTTAAACAAATTGAATTCCTTTATAATCATATTTCAGAGACCTCATTTTTTATGGGGACCTTGGTATATATAGAGTTCAATGTCATTTCTTTTCACAACAATACTTTCTTGGTTTCCATTTATTTTCTGTGGCTTACACAGTGTTATTTCTCTCCTTTCATCTGAATTAGCTAACAGGAAAACCCAAAGCGAGTCTTAGTAATCCAAGTGATGTTTGTCATAAAAAATGCAAGCTGTCAAAAACCACCTCCAAATCTGCACAGAGTCAACTAGCTTCACTGTTTCTCTATCTCCTAAGTTGCCACAGCACATTCATCCCATTAGGTTTTCCCAGTGGGTGAAGAAAAAGGGAGAACCTGATCTTTTATTTTTTTTGCTATTATTAATGTTTCATTACATAAAAGGAAAATATCAAACAGATTGGGTAGAGTAGTCACTTTTGTAAAAGGAAGTAGGGCAGACAGCTTATCAGGCAGAAGAGAGAACTTTAGAAAGGCAGAGAATTTGGTGAACAAAGAATGCATTCTGATTAAACACACATTATTCACCAGCTCAGCTCAAGTCTGTCATTAACCCCCACAAAGGCCTTTCAAATGACATACCTGGAAATGAGTGAAAAGAAACATTCTCGAAAGATGACATCCATTCTTTATATAAAGGTGAAGGTTTAAAATAAAATATTAAATTGTGCCAGGCATCAGTCAGTGCTTTTTTCAGTACCCTTACTCGAGTCAATGTCCAGGCAGGATGTGAATATTGCAGCACCTTTTGGAGGGAAGCTATGAAAAAAATTTGGACCTGGTTCGATAATTTGCTGCAAACACAGACATAGAGGTAGTCAGCTATAGAATTTACAAAATGTTTAGGCGTACTTTCATGCAGATTTTCTTCTTCCTTAAACATTAAAACAGTAGTAGACCTTCTTTTCACAGACCTGACCTCAGGTATAGCAAACCTAATTTTTCAATAAAGGCAGGAAACAGTAATACCCTTACAACATATGTACCATTTATCTTGAAAACTATATAAATACAATGTGTTTATTATCAGTAGGAATGTTATGCTAGGATAAATAACATTTTATGGAAATGAAGACTATAGCCAAGGTGATGAGACTTAAGGACACACACAGCACGTACAGGCAAACTCAGTCTAGAAAGAGATCTGCACGTCTATCCAGAGGAAACTCCAAGCTGAAAAGATACATGCACACCCATGTTTAGTGCAGCACTGTTTACAGAAGCCATGACACGGAAGCAACCTAAGTCTCCATCAGCAGATGAATGGATAAAGAAAATGTGGTGCATATACATGGTGGAATATTATGCAGCTATAAAAAGGATGAAATAATGCACTTTGCAATAATATGGATGGACCTAGATCTTATGATACTAAGTGAAGTCAGACAGAGAAAGACAAATACCATGTGATATCACTTATATGTGGAATCTAAGATATGATAGAATTGAACTTACTTACACAACAGAAATAGACTCACAGACATAGAAAACAATTGTATTGTTACCAAGGGGAAACTGAGGGAGGGGGATAAATTGGGAATTTGGAATCAATTTATACAAAACAGATAATCACCAAGGACCTACTATATTCTATTCAGTCACTCCATCGTGTCTGACTCCTTGTGACCCCATGGACTACAGCACAACAGGCTTCCCCGTCCTTCATTTCCCAGAGCTTGCTCAAACTCATATCTATTGAGTTAGTGATGCCATCCCACCATCTAATCCTCTGTCATCCCCTTCTCCCACCTGCAATCTTTCCCAGCATCAGGATCTTTTCCAAAGAGTCAGTTCTTCACATCAGGTGGCCAAAGGATTGGAGTTTCAGCATCAATCCTTTCAATGAGTATTCAGGATTGATTTTCTTTTGGATTGATTGGTTTGACCTATTTGCAGTCCAAGGGACTCTTAAGAATCTTCTCCAGCACCACGGTTCAAAAGCATCAATTCTTCGGGGCTCAGCCTTCCTTCTGGTCCAATTCCCACATTCATACATGACCACTGAAAACACCATAGCTTTGACTATGCAGACCTTTGTTGGCAAAGTAATGTCTCTGCTTTTTAATATGCTGTCTAGGTTTGTCATAGCTTTTCTTCCAAGGAGCAAGTATCTTTTAATTTCATGGCTGTAGTCACCATCTGCAGTGATTTTCGAACCCAAGAAAACAGTATTTGGTAATAGCTTGTAAAAGAAAAGACTGTAAATCACCTTGCTATACAGCTGAAATTAACACAACATTGTAAATCAAACAAACAAACCCAACAAAACCCAACAAAAAATTTTTTAAAGAAAGAAAGCAATTATGACTAAGCCTTTCAACCTCAACTAAGAAGAATTTTGCTTTAAATATGAATGATATAGTAAAAAGTTATGAAACATTCAAAAATGAATAAGTAAGAAAGATATCCACCCAACACATGTGCAGGTCTCTGCTTTGGGGATCTATGATTGATGTCCTTATAGACTTTGCTCTCCTTATATCGCTGTGGTTCCCAGCAGTGCCAGAGATCAAATCACCAACATCCATTGGATCATAGAAAAATCAAGACAGTTCCAGAAAAATATCTACTTCTGCTTTCTTGAGTACACCAAAGCCTTTGGCTGTGTCAATCACAACAAACTGTGGAAAATTCTTCAAGAGATGGGAATACCAGACCACCTGACCTGCCTCCTGAGAAACCTGTATGCAGGTCAGGAAGCAACAGTTAGAACTGGACATGGAACAACAGACTGATTCCAAATCAGGAAAGGAGTAGGTCAAGGCTATATATTGTCACCCTGCTTATTTAACTTATATGCAGAGTATATCATGCGAAATGCCGGGCTGGATGAAGCACAAGCTGGAATCAAGATTACCAGGAGAAATGTCATTAACATAAGATATGCAGATGACACAACCCTTATGGTAGAAAGTCAAGAAGAACTAAAGAGCCTCTTGATGACGGTGAAAGAGGAGAGTGGAAAAAGTTGGCTTAAAACTCAATATTCAGAAAACTAAGGTTATGGCATCTGGTCCCATCACTTCATGGCAAATAGATGGGGAAACAATAGAAACAGTGACAGAGTTTATTTTATTGGGCACCAAAATCACTGCAGATGGTGATTGCAGTCATGAAATTAAAAGATGCTTACTCCTTGGAAGAAAAGCTATGACTAACTTAGACAGCATATTAAAAAGCAGAGATATTACTTTGCCATCAAAGGTCCATCTAGTCAAGGCTGTGGTTTTTCCAGTAGTCATGTATGGATGTGAGAGTTGAACCATAAAGAAAGCTGAGTGCTGAAGAATTGATGCTTTTGAACTGTGGCGTTGGAGAAGACTCTTGAGAGTCTCTTGGACTGCAAGGAGATCCAACTAGTCCAACCTAAAAGAAATCAGTCCTGAATATTCATTGGAAGGACTGATGCTGAAGCTGAAACTCCAATACTTTGGCCACCTGATGCAAGAACTGACTCATTGGAAAAGACCCTGATGCTGAGGAAGATTGAAGGCAGGAGGAGAAGGGGACAACAGAGGATGAGATGGTTGGATGGCATCATCGACGCAATGGACGTGAGTTTGAGCAAGCTCTGGGAGTTGGTGATAGACAGGGAGGCCGGGCGTGCTGTAGTCCATGGGATCACAAAAAGTCACACAACTGAGCGACTGAACTGAACTCCCAGCAGTGACCTACCATGCTGTATGGTATTATTCTTAGCTTTCTGTGTATTGGGATGTCTTTGCATCTTAAAGAACCCTTGTGGCAGGGGAGAGTCTGCCCTCCCAGGGTGGCCAGCATTAAGAGACAGGAAACGGTGCAGCTGGGAGTAGGTCATTGACATGCAAACTAAGCAACCCAAAGCCCGTGGCCCTAGGAGCCCCAGGAGGCAACAGTCCTGTGCCTCCATCATCCCAGGGCAGGTACCAGGCAACTAGACACACCCCTATAGCCCAAGTTTGAATAAACTAGCCATTCCTAACCTGTTTTTTCTGCCTGCCTCGCCTTTCCTCAGGAAACCTCAGTAAAGGTCCCGGCGTAATGCCCCCACCCTCACCCCGGTCATCCACCTCCTGATCACCCAGGGTCTCTGCGACTCAGCCCCGCACGTGTGCCTCCTGCCTCAGGACCGGAGTGTGTCATCACCTCAGTTCTCCTCAGCTCTGTCCCACGGCTCCTGTGGCCACACTGACCAACCACCTCACTTAGAAACTACGGACAAGCGCTGATAGCAGACACACGTAACATTCCCTAAGCGAGCGTATTTGCATAATTGGAGAGTCCGTTTTTCTGTCTGTCACAATGGTGCCCACCCCTTGGGATGCTCACCCCCGGGTGTCGTGCACTCACGAAATCTCACATTCACAGGAAAGACGCATCATCTCTCTCTGTCTCTCTCTCCCTCACTCTATCTAATGGCCTGCTTTCTGAACCCTAGGAAGTGCTGAAGGTCACCAAAAGGTTGAGGAACCAAACACTAAAACTTGCTAAATCACATCCTAAGATAGTTCAGAGTGCATTCTGAGATGGGTTCCAATCTACCCTGTAGAATGTCCTCAGCACTCAGAAGACCTTCCTACTTAAACTGCATCGTGTGGGGGACGGAACATCATTCAGAGTGTCAGGTACCCCCCACCTGACAGAGATGACTTTTTATCTCCATCCAGTAATTGAGTTGAAATGTGCTTCCTTATTAGAGACCAACTGTCCTCACTGGGATCTAATTATCCTGTACATTGGCCAGCAAGAGTCCTTTTTCTTAAAAAAAAAAAAAAAAAAAATTCTCTTTTGCTTAATTTAAAAATTCCCAAACAATATTTTACTGAGTTACCACAGACAAATTGAGTATAAGAGAGCCGTTCCAAGTTTTCCACTCCACTTTAGGAAGGCATGATCTCATCCCCAATGGTACCGCCAATAGCCCCAAACCTGTGAATAATAGTCTCAATCAAAATAACCAATGAATCAAACAAAGTGACCTCAACAAGGAAGTCTTTAATTAAGTATCTGTGTTTCCTTACAATGGAGTGGTGAGGGGATTTGATTTGCTATCAATCACTATGAGGAAAAAGAAATGAGGAGCTAACAACCAAACTGAAAGAAGAAATTTAAGTTTTTTTAATCAACTTACAATGTGTCCTGGGGTCAGTAGAAGTTCAGCCTCATCTTTTAATATGTAGACAACTCTGATTGTCAGTCAGTTCAATCGCTTAGTCATGTCTGACTCTTTGTAACTCCATGGACTGCAGCACGCCCTGCCTCCCTGTCTATCACCAACTCCCAAAGCTTGCTCAAACTCATATCCATTGAGTCAGTGATGCCATCCAAACATTGCATCCTCTGTCGTCTCCTTCCTCTCCCACCTTCAATCTTTCCCAGCATCAGGGTCTTTTTCAATGAGTCAGTTCTTTGCATCAGGTGGTCAAAGTATCGCAGCTGAAACTGCAATGAACCTTCAGGACTGATTTCCTTTAGGACTGACTTGCAGTCAAGGCCTTGGATCTCCTTGCAGTCCAAGGAACTCTCAAGAGTCCTCTCCAACATCACAGTTCAAAAGCATCAAATCTTGGTGCTCAGCTTTCTTTATGGTACAACTCTTACATCCATACATGACTACTGGAAAAATCAGAGCTTTGACTAGACTAACCTTTGTCAGCAAAGTAATGTCTCTGCTTTTTAAAATGCTGTCTAGTTTGATCATAGCTTTTCTTCCAAGGAGCAAGCATCTTTTAACTTCAAGGCTGCAGTCACCATCTACAGTGATTTTGAAGTCCAATAAAATAAACTCTGTCACTATTTCCATTGTTTCCCCATCTATTTACCATGAAGGGATGGGACCAGATGCCATGACCTTAGTTTTCTGAATGTTGAGTTTTAAGCCAACTTTTTCACTCTCCTCTTTCACCTTCATCAAGAGGCTCTTTAGTTCTTCTTCACTTTCTGCCATAAGGGTTGTGTCATCTGCATATCTGATGTTAATGACATTTCTCCTGGTAATCTTGATTCCAGCTTGTGCTTCATCCAGCCCGGCATTTCTCATGATGTACTCTGCATATAAGTTAAATAAGCAGGGTGACAATATACAGCCAATACAATATACAGTACTCCTTTGCCAATTTGGAACCAGTCTGCTGTTCCATGTCCAGTTCTACCTGTTGCTTCTTGACCTACATACAGATTTCTCAAGAGGCAAGTCAGGTGGCCTGGTATTCCCATCTCTTGAAGAATTTTCCACAGTTTGTTGTGATCCACACAGTCAAAGGGTTTGGTGTACTTAATAAAGCAGAAGTAGATATTTTTCTGGAACTCTCTTGCTTTTTCTATGATCCAACAGATTTTGGCAATTTGATCTCTGGTTCCTTTGTCTTTGCTAAATCCAACTTGAACATTTGGAAATTCTCAGATCACATACAATTGAAGCCTGGCTTGGAGAATTTTGAGCATTACTTTGGTAGCACGTGAGATGAGTGCAGTTGTGTGGTAGTTTGATCATTCTTTGGCATTGCCTTTCTTTGGGATTGGAATGAAAACTGACCTTTTCCAGTCCTGTAGCCACCACTGATGTTTCCAAATTTGCTGGCACATTGAGTGCAGCACTTGCACAGCATCATCTTTTAGGATTTGAAATAGCTCAACTGCAATTCCATCACCTCCACTAACTTGTTCAGAGTAATGCTTCCTGAAGCCCACTTGACTTCATACTCCAAGATATCTGGCTCGAGGTGAGTGATTACACCATTGTGATTATCTGAGTCATGAAGATCTTTTTTGTACAGTTCTTCTGTGTATTCTTGCCACCTCTTCTTAATATCTTCTGCTTCTGTTAGGTTCATACCATTTCTGTCCTTTATCGAACCCATCTTTGCATGAAATATTCCCTTGGTATCTCTAATTTTCTTGAAGAGATCTTAGTCTTTCCCATTCTATTGTTTTCCTCTATTTCTTTGCATTGATTATTTAGGAAGGCTTTTTATCTCTTCTTGCTATTCTTTAGAACTCTGCATTCAAATGGGTATATCTTTCCTTTTCCTCCTTTGCCTTTCATGTCTTTTCTTTTCGCAGCTATTTATAAGGCCTCCTCAGACAATCATTTTGCCTTTTTGCATTTCTTTTTCTTGGGGATGGTCCTGATCACTGTCTCCTGTACAATGTCATGAACCTCTGTCCATAGTTCTTCAGGCACTCCATCAGATCCAATCCCTTAAATCGATTTCTCACTTCCACTGTGTAATTGTAAGGGATTTGATTTGGGTCATACCTGAGTGGTCTAGTGGTTTTCCCTACTTTCTTCAATTAAAGTCTGAATTTTGCAATAAGGAGTTGGTGATCTACTGCTGCTGGTGGTGGTAAGTCCCTTCAGTCGTGTCCGACTCTGTGTGACCCCATAGACGGCAGACCACCAGGCTCCTCTGTCCCTGGGATTCACCAGGTAAGAACACTGGATTGGGTTGCCATTTCCTTCTCCAATTCATGATCTGAGCCACAGTCAACTCCAGGTCTTTTTTTTTTTTTTTTTTTTTTGCTGACTGTATAGAGCTTCTCCATCTTCAGCTGCAAAGAATATAATCAATCTGTTTTCAACATTGACCATCTATCTGGTGATGTCCATGTGTAGAGTCTTCTCTTGTGTTGTTGGAAGAGGGTGTTTGCCATGACCAGTGCGTTCTCTTGGCAAAACTCTATTAGCCTTTGCCCTGCCTCATTCTGTACTCCAAGGCTAAGTTTGTCTGTTACTCCAGGTATCCCTTGACTTCCTACTTTTGCATTCCAAGTCCCCCATGATGAAAAGGACATCTTTATTGGGTGCTAGTTCTAGAAGGTCTTTTAGGTCTTCACAGAACCATTCAACTTCAGCTTCTTCAGCATTACTGGTTGGGGCATAGACTTGGATTACTGTGATATTGAATGGTTTGCCTTGGAAATGAACAGAGATTATTCTGTTGTTTTTGAGATTGCACCCAAGTACTGCATTTCAGACTCTTTTCTTGACTTCTAAGAATCTTCTTGGCTTCTTGAATATTCTAAGGGATTCTTGCCCATGGTAGTAGATATAATGGTCATCTGAATTAAATTCACCTAATCCAGTCCATTTTAGTCTGCTGATTCCTAAAATTCTGATGTTCACTCTTGCCATCTCCTACTTGACCACTTCCAATTTACCTTGATTCCTGGACCTAACATTCCAGGTTCCTATGCAATTTTGCCCTTTACAGAATCAAACTTTACTTCCATCACCAGCCATATCCACAGCTGGGTATTGTTTTCACTTTGGTTCCATCTCTTCACTCTTTCTGGAGTTATCTCTCCACTAATCTTCAGTAGCATATTGGGCACCCACTGACCTGGGGAGTTCATCTTTCAGTGTCATATCCTTTTGCCTTTTCACACTGTTCATGGGGTTCTCAAGGCAAGAATACTGAAGTGGTTTGTTGTTCTCCAGTGGACCGTTTTGTCAGAACTCTCCACCATGACCTGTCCGTCTTGGGTGACCCTACATGGCATGGCTCATAGTTTCATTGTTAGACAAGGCTGTGGTCCATGTGATCAATTTGATTAGTTTTCTGTGATTGTGGTTTCCATTGATGGATAAGGATAAGAGGCTTATGGAAGCTTCCTGATGGGAGAGACTGATGGTGGGGGGAACTGGTCTTGTTCTGATGGGTGCCCAGTAAATCTTTAATCCAATTTTCTGTT
Organism: Muntiacus reevesi; assembly: GCF_963930625.1. Taxonomy (NCBI): domain Eukaryota; kingdom Metazoa; phylum Chordata; class Mammalia; order Artiodactyla; family Cervidae; genus Muntiacus; species Muntiacus reevesi. Next base: position 9,462,169 of record NC_089267.1, on the reverse strand, counting down.
GATGGTTGGGGGTGTGTTCTCTCCTGTTGTTTGACCTGAGACCAAACTGTGGTAGGGGTAATGAAGATAATGGCCACAGCCTCTGGTTGTGGCCCAGTTCAAATGGGTGTTCACAGTGACACCCACTGTGAGAGTCTTAGTCACCTAGGAAAAAATCAATTATGTTCAATACTTTCCACTGACAAAGGTCAGAGAGCAGCATGGTAACTTCCAAGAAGTTTCTTAGCAATGGTTCAATCACAAGGGTCTTCTGATTTCCTCTGACTTAATCTTGGGGTACATTTGACCAGAATTACCTCTTTATCATGGAATCAATCAAAGTCTTATCATCAGTTTATTCTCTCTTGAAAATATTTTCATGTGGTTCTTCAAATGTCAAATCTATTATATGTGTGCTTTCTGAAATTTGCTTATGATAACCATCTTGTAGCAGAAAAGACTTGACTACTTACAAAATTCAAGTAATACAACCAAGTAAAATATATTCAAATAGGTTTTTTAAAAATCCATAGATATAATAAAAGTAAAAAAAAAGTTAAACTGGAACCAGGAGTGAGGTAGGCACAAAAAGTTAGGCTATAAAACCCTCACATTTGGAAGTATAAACTATAATTTTGTCTTCAACCCTATAGAAACCAAGTATTTGCTCTAGAATTCTTCAGTTTCATATAAAACCAAATAGAGCTCAAGAGAGCAAGCACCCATAAAAACTAGCTAAGAACCAGCCTTCGAGATTGCAACACGAAGATTAAACAGGACAAAACTTTCCTACAGTCTTTACAGATCAACATGCCCCAGAAGCAGAGTGTGAGGGTTGGGGAGTGGGGAGTGGGGAGTGGAGGGTGGGGTCTTACAGAGGGGATTTGTGTCTCCTGAATCCAGTCAGTTCCAACCCACAGAGACACCAGTCTTAGCAAATCAGGCAGCCAAGAAAGAGGCACCTGCGCCTGACTCCGCCCACCGGGCACACTTTCTCTTTCCTCTGTCACTGTGAAACACTCTCATCGAGAAGATTCTATTTTGTCTGTTTTTCATACAGTCTAAAAAGACCCTCAAAGGTAAAAGCCTAACCAGCAAAAACTCAACCCGTACAAAACAAAAAATAATAAGACCCACATATGGAAATCCACTTCATTAGTTTTTCAAAGAATATTATGAATATTGAGAAAGTAATATTATTAACTCCAAATTAATGAATCCCATTCACATTACTTTATGGTTGTTGTTCAGTCACCCAGTCATGTCTGGCTCTTTGTGACCCCAAGAAATGCAGCAAGCCAGGCTTCCCTGTCCCTCGCCATCTCCCAGGGTTTGCCCAAGTTCACGTCCATTGCATCAGTGATGCCATCCAGTCATCTCATCCTCTGATGCCCTCTACTCCTTTTGCCCTCAATCTTTCCCAGCATCAGGACAAGGAAAATTTATAATATCCCATTACCTAGAATATCATAAATGTTGAGATTCCCTCCCTGCTAAAGAAGTGTTGGGCTCTGGAGAGTAATAGGGGGAATCCTGGCAGAGTCTGAAGTCCCTTTCAGACCCTACATGGTACAAGGAGGGGAGGGGAGGACGCAGAGCCCTGGGAGGCAGGAGAGGGCCCTTCACACAGCACTTTCTCTCCACTCTCAAGGCCACTGATAGGGACCAAACTAGAGCAGTTAGAAGGAGCAAGCAAGGATGAATCTTAAGAGGCTCCAGATGCCACCTAATGGTATCTCTCTGTGTCTCACACACACATGCATACACGCATGCACATTCAGCCAGACCCAGTGGGCCCGCAGACGATAATGTTATAGAACCAAACTTGAATCCAGTCGCCCGAGTGTAAAAACGCTAATCTAGCCATCATCTCGTGATGGTTTGTAGTTACACGTTTTCCTGTCAACGTGAACATCACACAAACTGCGATATATAATCCAATCAACATTTTTGACCACCTTCTACGTGTGAAGCCTCAGCCTCAGCGCTGTGGGTGATAAAAATACACAAACATGCCCCCAAGTAACTCACGGAAGGTGGGGAGTTCAGAGGAGTTTGCAGGAAAATGGCAAACACATATAAAGTACTGAGCAGAACATGCCAATGCCGAAGAGTGCCCAGGAGGAGAGACTGCCACGCAGGAAGCAGAGAAGAGCCCTCGATTGTCCACGCAGGGTCCAGATACTGAACTTGGATTAGGACTCCAACAAGAGGGCAGAAGGTGGCGGCAGAGGAGGGCATCCCAAGGCAGCGGCGGCAGACTCGACGAGGCAGGAAAGTGAGTGAAAAGTATGTGGTGAGAACAGTGACTGAATGTGTCCTCGTGGTTATTACAGTCACGTGATTGCTGTTGGATTTTGTTTGTAAAAGACTTAATTGTCTTGCAACTTACCCCAAAAGGTCAGTAAAACCTTAAGTAATTAATTCTAATTCTTATGCTAAGGTCATGAAAGATTCAGTGCTTCACATATAAATTTTCATGGGCTGGTTCGAGGTCACCTTTCCCCTCCTTCCCCTGAAGGTAGTGTGGTGTGTTATTTACAACACACCTGAGACTCTCTTATTGGGGTTCCCTAGGGCTCAGATGGTAAAGAACCTGCCTGCAATGTGGGAGACCTGGGTTCGATCTCTGGATTGGGAAGATCCCCTGGTGGAGGGCCTGGCAACCCACTCAAGTATTTTTGCCTGGGGAATCCCCATGGACAGAGGAGCCTGGCGGGCTACAGTCCATGGAGTCGCAAAACGTTGGACACGACTGAGTGACTAAGCACTAAGAATGTTAACTTGCCTATTTTGCAGCATTCTGGTGTGGTAAATTTCCAGATACCTTGAGGAATGTCCATGAGAAACAATCACGAAGCTGTTAAATGAATCCTTTTCACAGGAGAGTCACATGTTAGCGTCCCAGTTTAGGTGTGTCCAAATTGGCAAATGCAGCATCTGTTATGGTACATTTTGCATTTAATAGTTACAGTGGCTACCTCTTCATTGAAATAATCAGTTTATATACAGAGGAGAAAATTGGTTTTACAGCCCAGAAGTAGTGCAGTAAGCAAATGAAGCAGAATGAAATGTGATTATAACAAAACTGATATGGTAGGTGACATATTTAATAAAACTCGTGACTCTTCATAGATAAGAAATTGCTAATATAGATGCGTCAAATAAAATGTTAATTGTACCACAGGAGAATTACACAGTATCTCATCGTTAGTGGGAAAGATAGGAAGATGACATAATTGCTTCACTGAAAAATTAAATAGTGTTATCTTCTTTGTAAAAAGTAATGCCAGGAATCTTAATAAATTCTTAGTTTAATTTTCAGGAAAAAAGTGTATTTTATTTTTAAGTGGTGCAATGCAAAACATTTTAAGTAGATGATATAAGTATCACAGAACCATTTGAGATTCATATTTCCAAACTGTAGAACAATTAGGAAATGAATTCACCTATTTAACATACTTTCCCAGTGTGACAAATCAAAATCATTCCATTGTAGGGCTTAAAAAATTGAAAAAGCTGAATTACTTTCCTGGGCTTCCATCCTAAAACAATGTAAGTTAAGGTTAAAGCTTAGATAACAGAGATTTGTTAGGATTTGATTCCTGAATTTCATGCCCTTATTTTCTAGTTAATTTGGTACCGAGAAATTTTTTTTCCCTCTGGAGGTCCATTTTAGTTCATTTATATCTTGGTCTTCCCCCTAAATTATTTGCAGTGATTCGGAAAGATGCATAAAACATTGTAAGATAAAAGTTGACGAGGAGGAAAGGAAAACAAGGAGAGGAAAGCAGCGTGAGATAAAAATTTATATTTTATGTCAATACAAGAAATATCTAAACATAAAAAATTCTTCACTGCCCTGTGGCCTCCTCCCCCCAAACCATGCATCATACAGATGCGTTGCACCTCCACCAAACCTCCCCACCATCAGGAATACCTGTGCTGTGCTTGGTCACTCAGTTGTGTGGGACTCTTTGCAACTTCATGGACTGTAGCCCACCAGGCTCCCCTATCCATGGGAATCTCCAGACAAGAATGCTGGAGTGGGTTACCATGCCCCCTCCAGGGGATCTTCCCAACCCAGAGATCAAATCCAGATCTCCCACATTGCAGGCATATTCTTTACCATTTGAGCCACCAGGAAACCCAAGAATACTGGAGTGGGTAGCCTATCCCTTCTCCTGGGGACCTTCCTGACCCAGGAATCGAACCAGGGTCTCCTGCATTGCAGGCAGATTCTTTACCAGCTGAGCTACCAGGGAAGCCCCCAAGAATACCCACTCAACCATAAAAAGCAACATTCTGCTAACAGCAACAAGACAACTCCTTAACAGATAACGCCCTTTCTTGACCTTGTGAGGGGCCACGATGATGCTTAGCTCTGCACTGGGTAAACTGCTAGTAATACCTCATTTGGTCTCACAAACTTGTCTAACCATGTCTTGACTTCTAAGGGGCGCAGCAGTTCTCAGAGCTTTTGACAGGCTACCCCTCAGTTGTACTCCTCAATTTGGCTCGAATGAAGTTTTCCGTTTCTTTTTTAGATCAACCGATGAGTTTTTCATGGACAGCAGTGAGGGGCTGTGTATGAGGCAGACATGATGTGCTGTCCACAGATTTGCCTCTATGGCTTCTGGGTAGTTTAGTAAAGAGAGTGGACCACGCGTCAGAGTCCTTGTGGCCCATCAAACTTTCCCCAAATGGTCACAGCAGCATTTCCTCACTCCCAGTCGGGAGGCAGGCTCTCTTCCCCTCCCCTTGAGGCTGGTATGACTCTCTAGCCAGCTGCCCCAGGACACATAAGAAAATAGAAGAGATGTTATGCTGGTGTCTGTGGCTACATCATTAAAGCTGATACATCCCCTCCCAGCAATCTCTTTCCCTTCCTAGGGATTCTCTCACACTAAGGACCCAGCCACCACGTGTGCGGAATCCCTGGCCACAGGGAGAAGCCACATACAAAGGTTCCAGCTGACAGCACCAACCAAGGTCGCAGCCAAAGCCAGCATCAAAGGAACGAGCTCACAGAGGATTCCAACACCCCGCTGAGACTCCAGACATGGTGAGCGGAGGAGGCAAGACACCCCACCGTGCCCTGGCGGGTTTCCTGGCCCGCAAACTCCCTGAGCATCATAAATGATCATTTTACACCACTGAGCTTGAGAGTAATGTATTATGTGGGCATCGCCACTGCCACAGCCCTTTAGAGGAAAACGAATCTGGAGAAGCTCAACCATTTCCATCTCTGAGACTAGAGACAAATTTCTCTCATGTGTCTTCACTGGGAGAGCACGGTGAGGCAGGGAACAGGGTTCCCAGTGATGTTCGGATGGCAGACATGGGCCAGGTCTCCCCTTATTGTAATTCTCTGATTATTGGGCTGATTGTATCAGGGCGAAGGGCAGTGTGACCAAAGCAAATACAAGAAGGAAGCGTCAATGCAGTTCACATCTCTAGCTCTCCGATGGCCCAGCCTGCTGCACAGACAGCTTACAGAGGGGAAAGTATGCACTTAGATGACACTCAAAGATGCTAGCACCAGAGGGGCCAGGACTTAGCACAGAGGGGAGGAGAGGCTGGTGGCCAGAGAGGTCACATCAAAATAGAACAACAGGGAACCTTTGGGACTTCCCTGATGCTCTGGTGGTTAAGACTTCCACTTCCAGTGCGGGGGTTTCATGTTCTATCCCTGATCTGGGAGCTAAGATGCCCCATGCCTTGGGGCCAAAAAACAAATACTAAAAAGTAAACAATATTGTAGCAAATTCACTAAAGATCTTTTTCAAATGGTCCACATCAAAAAAAAATTCTTAACAAGGAAATTTTATTTCTTACTCTTTATTCTGTTTGAAAATTTGACCCTAACCATGTCCTTACTTTAAAAAAAAAAAATAAAAAGACTTAAGAGTTAATGAGGCTTTGTATCCTATATGAGAAATTTATAGTCTTCTGAATTTGTCTCCTTTTTATTTTTTTGGTTATTTTAACAAGCCTTATATTAATAATATATTTTGTCTTTGTCAAATTCTCTCCCAAATATGGATATCTGGGGACATATGCAATCTTATTTTTGTGTGTTTGTCCTAACCACAGTCACTTTTTAGTTGACCCATATTGCTTATCTAGTGGTACATTCATTACCACTGTTCTTTAGTTACTGAATTCTGAGAGCTGACATCTGTGTGATGACCAAGGCATAATCAGGGCAATGTGACTTCTGATTGGCTGAATTCCCTGGAGTTCTAGTTAGTCAGAACCTCAATCTGTGGTGTATCTTCTCATACAAGCACTTCCAGTGACATGACGCTGAGTTCATTTTCGATTTTAAATGGCACATACAGTATTTATTTGTTCTGAGTAGCCGGCAACGGCTAGTTGCACAAATCTTTAAGATTAGGTCTCTCCCTACAAGACAGCAAGACTCTGTCCTCATGTGTATATTAGAACGTATGCACTCGTGTGGCTGAGCTAGAAGCGTGCATGGGTGAGACCCCCACCCGGGCAAAGCTTTGGAGGTGGCCTGCTTGCTTCACGGGTTGTGTGAACTCTGCATCCATTTGGCCATCGCCATAAACATCCTTTCTCTCAGCAGAACTGTTGATTCATAGAAAGTCTGAGGTTATACCCCTTGAAAGGCGGTATCTCTGTGCTGCCAGTTAAGTTCAGAACTTAGTGGGGGTGGGTTTTACTAATACATCTTCTTCCGGAGGTTCAGATGGGATGGGGTGGAGTGCCAACTGGAGACCTGCCTCTCCAGATGCTGCCACTCTGGGTGGCACACCATAACCAGACTGGTCTCAGTAGTGTCAGTAAAGGATTTTTCCTTGTCCAGGGAGATGTTTGGGGTTTCCCTGGTGCCTCAGAGGGTAAAGAATCCGCCTGCAGTGCAGGAGACCCGGGTTCGATCCCTGGGTCAGGAAGATCCCCTGGGGAAGGGAATGGCAACCCACTCCAGTACTCTTGCCTGGAGAATTCCAAGGAAGAGGAGCCTGGTGGGCTACTGTCCATGGAGTCACAAAGAGACATCATGACTAAGTGACTAAGTACACAAGGAGATGTTTGGCCTTTGCCCTTGGACCCTGGAGGTGTAGGCTCTAAACCCTTGGAATGTCCTGCCTCATGAAACTGTTTACCAGGGAGCTCTGAGTCACCCCAGCAATGTGATTTAGAGGGCAGGGGCTTCAGTCAGTGGAATCAGCCCAACCTCCCAGAGGGCTAGAGGTTGAGGTCAGCCTTGTGGGTGACCAGCCAGCTTTACACAACTGAGCCCCTGTAACGATTCTGGACACAAAGACTTGGGTGAGCTTCCTGGATGGCAGTTCTCTGCATCTGTGTCCCTCACTAACGCCAGGAAAGTGACGCTGTCCATGAGGAGAGGGCAACTGGACACTCTGAACTTGGACCTCTCCAAACTCTGCCCCAAGAGCTTCTTCTCTGGCTGATTTTAATCTGTATCCTCTAGATCTTATAAACCAGGACCATGAGTCTGACTTTCAGTGAGTTCTGTGGGTCCTTCTTGTGAAGTATCAGAACTAAGGATGGTCTTGGACTCTCAAGTTTGCAACTGATGAGGGAAGTGGGGGCAGTTTTGTGGACTGAGATCCTTCTAATGTGGCAACTACAGGGAGTCCTATAACCTTCTTGAACATTAACAACAGATGTTATCAAGGATCGTAGAGAAAATAAAATAGGAGGAGGTAGTAGACACACGTGAACTGAGGAGTAGTTCCTCCGCCACAACTGGTGATGCTTCCTGAGACTGGGTCGGAGGTTTAACAACCAGATCAAACAGAGCGCAGTCGGACACAGCCCACCTGTGCTGTGGTCTTGGGAAAAGATCCACATACCCACCGGGAGAAAATGCCCAGGTTGGAGACTTGGTCCAGCCTTCAGGGGCTGTACCCTTTAGCAGGCTGCCAAAAGGTTGAAAAAATCCAGACTCGGATGCCTCCTGGAATCCAAACACCTTTCCTACAAGTGCCAGAGCCCCGAGGTTAGACCTTCCTTTCTTTTTCTTTATACCTGAGTCTTTTGAGAAGGTTTGCAGAGGCCCAGAACTAAATCCTAATGAGTTAAGAAAACCACCCAGCATAGGCAGAACAGAGCTAGTTATTCAGATTTAACACTTGCTTAAGCCAGTTTCTTAGGAGAGAGCCATACACCAAGACCATCTATGATGGCTCTGCCATTGGAGAAAGTGGCCAACAAGGATCCAGACCACCAAGAGGCAAGAACACTATCATAACTCCTGAGCTGACTCCCTGCCATATCTCCTGCGTCCAGAATCAACCGGTCACTGAGGTCAGACCAGAGTCCGTGCACAGAAATGTGACCTTTCCCCTGCCCACGTGACCTTGCATTCTGGCTCACGCCATCGTGGGCCCAATTTGTCCAGATGCCAAAGGGTTTAGGTACCAGAGATCAGGGGTTCTAAGACACACGACTGAGATGACTTTCAGGAGCCATCCTCTAAGAATGAAACCTGTGCATTACCACCTCCCCCATGGCTGATTCATGTGAATGGATGGCAAAAACCACCACAATACTGTAATGTAATTAGCCTCCAATTAAAATAAATAAATAAAAAAGAAAGAAAAATAAATAAATAAAAATAAAGATTAACACCTGTGGGTCTTGTGAGACTTGCTGGAGGTATTTTACGGAAATTTCTCTGAGCGTGGGGCTTTCCTGGTGGCTCAGTAAAGAATCCACCTGCAATGCAGAAGACGTAAGATACGCAAGTTCAATTCCTGACTTAGAAAGATCCCCTGGAGGAGAACATGGCAATACACTCCAGTATGCTTGCCTGGAGAATCCTATGAACGGAGAAGCCTGTGGGCAAAGAATCAGACACGACTGAAGCGACAGAGCATGCACTCTCTGAGCATACTGGGAACCCCATGGAGGGACGATACCTGAACCATAGGCCCTGGGTCAGTGGCTGTATCACTTGGGAACTAGTGAGAAACACAAATCCCCACAGCAGACCTGCTGAATCAGGAGCTCTGGACGTGGGGGCTCTGGACACTGTGCTCTAGCAAGCCCTGCAGTTGGCTGTTTCTGATGCATGCTCACGTCTGAGCATCATCGCCATGGAGGGGAGGAGAGGCCACCGCTGCAGCCGGGGGAGGGGTGCGTCACCCCTGCTGTGTTTATCCCACTGACCATTAAAGCCTGCCTTAAACAATCAAGAAAAGTGAAAGAGTGGGAGGAAGGAGAAATGTTAAACAAGACAATAAAGAGAAGGTAAATTTAGCCGAGGAATGAACAAAGAATTGAAGACAAAAGGAAGGAAAACAGAAAAGGAGCAAACGTTTTAAGAAGAAAGTAAAATTAGACAATGCTTTGGCCACCTGATGCGAAGAGCTGACTCATTGGAAATGACCCTGATGCTGGGAAAGATTGAAGGCAGGAGAAGGGAACGACAGAGGATGAGATGGCTGGATGGCATCACCAATGCAACAGACATGAGTTTGAGTAAACTCAGGAGTTGGTGACGGACAGGAGGCCTGGCGTGTTGCAGTCCATGGAGTCACAGAGTCAGACACAATTTAGCAACTGAACTGAACTGAAAAGACAAGGCAGATGCAGGAAGCGTGAACTGGAGAGGTACAGGCAGCACCGCAGGAGTTTCAAATCAGGTGCAGATCCAGGCAGGGCTGTGCTCATGTGGTCACTCCACCATCTGCAGTGAAACAACCTCTCAGGGCCTCAGCTTCCCTATCTGTAAAGTGGGTAGTGTCACTCTGAGGAGTCAATGATGTGTGCATGTATGCTCAGCCTCTCAACTGTGCCCAGTTCCTTGCAACCCCCTGTACTATGCATCCTCTGTCCATGGAATTTTCCAGGCAAGAATACTGGAGTGGGTTGCCCTCTCCTACTCCAGGGGATCTTCCCAACCCAAGGGATCAAACTAGTGTCTCTTGCATCTCCTACCATAGCAGGCAGATTCTTTATCACTGCACCATCTGGGAAGCCCCTTCAATGACATAAGACACATTTAAAGTGCTTACCACAGTGACTGATACATAACAACTACTCAATCAAACTGGTTCTCTCTCTCTCTCTCTTTTTTTTTTTTTTTTGGTTGCTAAAGAATAGTTTATTTACAAGAAGCCTAAAAATGTTGTCAAAGGATCAGATTGCCAGTCAAGATTGGATACATAAGACAAGTGCTCAGGGCTGGTGCACTGGGAAGACCCAAAGGGATGGGATGGGGAGGGAGGCGGGAGGGGGGTTCAGGATGGGGAACACATGTAAATCCATGGCTGATTCATGTCAATGTATGGCAAAAACCACTACAATATTGTAACGTAATTAGCCTCTAGCTAATAAAAATAAATGAGAACAAATAAATAAATAAATAAAATTTTAAAAAAGAAGGATCAATTTTTAAACATTCACAAAGGACCAGAAATTTATGTTCCACTCCTAAAGAAAATATAAATACATCTACCTCTGAACACATACATAAAAATGTGATTTTTCATAGCCCACATGCTTACTTCTAAAGGAAAAATAGAATTTTGCAGCCTCATGGGTGCTTAAACTTTAGCTAGTCTACAGGTTTATTTTTCAAAAAATAAAACTGAGGCTTAAGGATGTTTTATTTATTAGCCTTGTTTTTTTTTAATTAGAAATAAAAATCTATCACTAAAACAATGGCATCACTAAGCCACAGTAAATTCTGAAGTATAGAAAGGTGTATTTGTAAGGAAACAAGTAAAAAGCAGCGGGGAGAGGGGGAGAGGGAAAGACAAACAGAAAAGTGAGGAAACTGTTAAACCCAGTGGAACCGAATGACTGCGACCCTCATCGAGTCTTGGGAGGAGCTGGCTTCTGGTGCCTGCCTCCTGCGACTGGGCTGGATTCAGGCTCTTTCCTGAGCCCCTTGGGGAGGCGACCAGCATCCCTTCAGCTGTGTCTTGCCTCCTGACTTGTTCCAGAAGAGAAACTTCATCCACACTTGTGCCAGCCAGGGCCTTGGCTCTCGGTGCAGCCGACCCTGGCTGAGCAGCTCTGATCTGATTGGTTGAGACCCAAGCCTTGCAGGGCTCCTGTAACCTCAGGGGCACCTGAGGCACTGTACCCCTCTCCTGATTCTCTTTCTGCCCCCAGAGGGGATCCAGGTGGCCAGGCAGCCAGGCAGGTCAGGTAAGCCATCACCCTACTTCTCTTGGGCACGCCATATAGGATGGAAGCGACCGTGCTTTCCTAGGAATACAGACAGCTGATCTCCTTTCTCCCGGTGTGCCCTTGGCCATGCCTATCCTGAAGGTCCCCAGGTCCCCAGGATGAGGGGAAGGCCCCTTTCCAAAACGGCCACCCCAGCTGTGTATCCGGGCTCAGCTCTGGAGTGCCAGGGGTTGTCCAGACACCAGTACACATGTGTCTTCACTCTGTTGCTTGTGTGGGGTTCCCTTGGTAATCACTGAGGTAGGCAGGGGTCAAGATTTTGGCGGTCCCTTGCCATAACATGGACAAAATTTCACCTATAAGCCTAACAGCAGAAATTGGCCCCTTTTTAGGGGAAGACAGCAGGGATACCCGCTATGGAGGAGGCCCCACCACCTTCAGTAAACCTCTGTGAAACCACGCAGGCCAGGAATCAAAGGAGCAGGAGCTGGCCAACCGTGCTCCCGGGAACTTGGGTCATTCATGAGTGCTTGGACTGAAGGCTTTAATTGCTAACACTCACAGAGTGCATTGATATAGCGGCTGAGTTCACTGTTTCAGGGTTTCCAAATATTCATGCAAGCATTCAACAGACATTTAAGGGCCACCTACAAAAACACATAGCGGGCATGCTAATTGCCATCACAGTGCTGGGTCATGGGGACAGGGGTTTTTTAAAAAATGATTTTTTTTAATCTATACTTCAATGAAAAACAAACCAGTCATAGAGGGGCTTTTTAAAAAAAAATCATTGAAGTACAGTTGATTTACAGTGTTGTGCTAGTTCAGGTATACGGCAAAGCGAATCAGTCATCCATGAAAGTTGCCCAGTCGTATCCGACTTTTTGCAACTCCATCGACTGTATAGTCCCTGGAATTCTCCAGGCCAGAATGCTGGAGTGGGCAGCCTTTCCCTTCTCCAGGGGATCTTCCCAACCCAGGGACTGAACCCAGGTCTCCCGCATTGCAGGCGGATTCCTTACCAGCTGAGCCACAAGGAAAGCCCAAGAATACTGGAGTGGGTAACCTATCCCTTCTCCAGCGGATCTTCCTGACCCAGGAATCGAAACCCAGGCCTCCTGCATTTCAGGTGGTCTCTTTACCAACTGAGCTATCTGGGAAGCCCTAGCTTTACGTATATCCACTCTTTCCTTTTTTTTTTTTTTTAGATTCTTTTCCCAAATAGACCATTACAGAGTATTGAGTCAAGTTCCCTGTGCTATTAGAGGGCCTTTTCAAAACTATTTTGAGTGGGTATAGTATGATTCACAGAGTCCTTGGGTAAGAGGGTGGTGGGGGGGTGTTAATTGAGAGACAAACATAAGAATTTAATCTCAAGTCCCAGGACTTATTCAGAAGTTCTGATTCATGGGCCAGAGTGGATGATCTGATTTCCGTCCATCCAGCTCCAGGGAGGTTGGCAGCAGTCCTGCTGGTGCCTGCACTGGGGGTGCAGAATGAAGCACTGCCCTAAAACCTGGCTGGCTGGCTCTGTGTGGGCCCTGGGCCCGTGTGTGCCCAGGACTGTGACCGTGCCTCCATCCCCACGTCTGTTAATGTGCTCTTCCCACAGTCCCTTTCCTTTAGCTCAGTGCTGCCCCCCACCCCAGAGCAGCGTGACGTGAGCAGTGGGTGCTTGTTTTTTATTGAAGCAGAGTTGATTTAGAATGTTGTGTTAGTTTGGGGTATACAGCAAAGTGATTGCTATATATAAGCATATGTGTGTGTATGTATGTATATATATACACACATACACTTTTTCAGTCTCTCTTCCCATAAAGGTTATTACAAAATATTGAGTATAGTTCCCTGTGCTATACAGTAGGTCCTTGTTGTTTCTCTTTTATATATATAATTTGTATCCGATAATCCCAAATTCCTGGTTTATTCCTCCTCTCCTTCCCCCTTTGGTAAACATAAGTTTGTTTTCTATGTCTGTTGGTCTACTTTTGTTTTGTAAATAAGTTCATTTGTTAAGATTCCACATACAAATGATAACATATGATATTTGTCTTTTGCTGTCTGACTTACTTCACCAAGTATGATAATCTCTAGGATCCTGGATGTATTTCAGATTTCCTAGTAAATTTAAAAAGTAGAAAGGAACAAGTAAAGCTACCTTTAAAAATATATTTTATTTACTCCAGTCCATCCAAAATATGATCACTTCAACCCACCATCAAAATAATAATTAATGAGATATTTCACATTCTGATTTTGCACTAAGACTTTGAGTCTATGTGTCATTTTACACTGACAGCAGGTCTCCGTCCACACTAGGGCCTTACAGGCACTCAACGGCCATGCCTGCTGGCCAGAGGCTACCCTGCTGGACGCACAGCCTGAGCCACTCTTTCTCCAGTTTTCTCCTTCCTTCAACACCCGAACTGTTTCTCTACCATGGCTGCCTCTCTTGTATAACTCATAAACATCTGTCCATGGTGTTCAAAACTTCCACAAAGGCGTTGTTCTCATTACCTTCATCCGAAACGCAAAGTTGGTCACTACCCATCACCATCTTGCACATTCACAAGTGTCACCATCACAAGAGTCTCTGGAGCAGGCAGAGATGGCTAGGATTATTTGCTTCTGTCTTGGTCCATCTGAACTGCTTGAACAAAATACTGTAAAAATGAGTGGTTTATCAACCACAGACACTTATTTCTCCCAGTCATGGAGACTCAATGTCTAAGATCAACAGCAGTGTCAGGGTTGAGTTCTCTTCAGGGTTGTGACCAGCTGGCTTCTCTTGTATCCTCACATGTTGAAACAAACGCTTAGCTCTCCATCCCCCGGCAAGGGCACCATCCCATCATGAGGGCTCTTCCCCTAATGTGCCATCCAAATCGAATCACTTCCCCAAAGTCCCACCTCCACATAGTATCATGCTGGGGATTAGCTTCAACATATGTCTCTGAAGGAGGACAAAAATGGTATAAAGTGTCCCTCCTGGTCAATTTCTCTAAAAGCAGTATTAATAACACTAGCTAACACACAACTCTTATCAAGCACAAGCATTGTTTGAAGAACTCTACTGTATCAACAAACAATATGCTAAACGAATTTTTAAATATATATTACTGGAGGTTGTCCACTAATAGTCAAATGCCCTTGTTAAAATGGAAAAAAGGAAGCAATTTTTTTAAACCCAGGCCTTGTATGCCACATTACATGAGTTACAGACTGAGTAAGTACCCCTTCTTCTGTTGGCAGCAACAAAGAGAAAGCAGTATCAATAAACCCTTAGGCCCCAAAGAGATTACTTTCTCTAAACATTGACCGGCATTGTTAAATTGTTGTGCCGATTACAAACAGAATCTCACGTGTAGTTGAAAATCCTCATGAAGACACCCAGGTAGTTCTTGTTTTGAGTGACAAAATGCAAGAGGTCAAAACTGGGACCCTGATCATTTGATCCCAAATTTATCATCTGACCTCAAACCCAGGTCTCTTTCTCTCTCCAATTTGTGCTTTTGTATAACACCACTTGATTACTCATCTTTAAAAATGTGTGTAATCAATTCTATCTAACTGTCACCGACAGTGCATATTCAGAAACCAAGAGTGCACCCCACATGATGACTATTATCGTCAATATCATAGCTGCAGCCACACTTACAGAACAGTTACTATGTTATTGTTCTAAGGGTTTGACACCTATCAACTCAATCACAAAGACTTTAAATGCTAAAATAACTTACACTTACAGATTCTTATTATCCATTCAACCCTTTTTACGTCTGTGGAGAACAGCTATATAAGAAAGAATGTTAGCTGTGGAATTAAAAAAAAAGGAATTGGATCAAAATTCAGTCCATACTTACTGGCTGTATGACTTTCAAAATGTTTCTCACTCTCTTTTCGGACCTTGTAGGGTTGTGGTGTGGAGTATGTTTAGTGCACTGAACAGAACCTGGTTTGTGATAACCCCTACATAGCATCTCTTAGTTTCAGGAGCAGCAGCAGGAGGTGAGTGATGGTGTCAAATTCATCACATAGGTAACCAGTGAGTGGGTATCCAGGATGTCTACTCAAGTCTCCTTGTTCTGAAGTGAAGTGAAGTGAAGTGAAAGTTGTTCAGTTGTGTCTGACTCATTGCAACTCCTCAACCGTATAGTCCATGGAATTCTCCAGGCCAGAATACTGGAGTGGGCAGCCTTTCCCTTCTCCAGGGGATCTTCCCAACCTAGGAATTGAACTGGGATTTCCTGCCTTTCAGGCAGATTCTTTACCAACTGAGCTATCAGGGAAGCCCTTGCTCCAAAGCAGTTCTTTATCCTGAGTGCCGTGTGCACTTAGCAAGGTTGACCTGGGTCTCAGATAACTTCTAAACTCGGTAGCCAGCAGGGCTGGCAGAAGCATCTCCACACCGAGGTTTCAGTGTTTTATTATGGCTGCTTTCTAAATACTCAAGTGCTACAGCATGACAACACCTTGACTGCAACAGCCCTGACACCTAGGTGATTGAAGATTGTGTCAGAATGTGGATTTCATTTGGAATTTGAGGGATTTGTTTTTGGTTAGTTAAAGAGAGACTCTAAGCAACTATACCATAGTTTGGGAACAATAATTGCACAAGCTTAATTGCAGTCTATTTAAATAGAATTCTAAGCACTTTCCTTGCAAAATAATGGACTCAACTTTGCAGCCCTTAATTCTATTTCTGCTTCAGAATCAAGAGCTTTTAATGAGCTTCTTTTCTGACTAAATCTGTGTGGGCAAATTCCTAGATTGAGGCTATAAACTTCTGATGATCAGAAGAATAAAAGCACAAACACCCTGTTCATTGTGCTTAAGGGATTCATATTTCATTTAGAACCCTGAATACACATCCAAGCCAAATCATACTATTTTTGGCACTTCAGAAACAGAAACTAATAATGTACATGTTTCAAGTGTCCAACTGCATGCTCATAAATTAATTTTTTTATGAAAATAGAGGCAACTAATTCAAGCTATTGGGCCACCATATTTAGAAGAAATTGTACTTGAAACGTTGACAATGTTCTATTATTTTAATTCTTATATTTTGGAGGTGACATGCTTATATAACATGCTTTTACCTACAGGAACAAGATTTACCTTTAAAACATACGGGAGATATTTTCTTATTTAAGAAGATGCTACAAATCCTCTTTAACCTTGTGTGGTGTAAAATGTTTGTGTCCCTCCAAAATTTATATAATGAAATCCAGCCTCCCAATGTGATGGTATTCAGTAGTGAGATCTTTGGGAGGAAATCAGGTTATAAGAATAGCGATCTCAAGAATGGGATTAGTTTAAACCTTAGAAGATCTCATCACATACACAAAAAAAGTTGTAACTATATAGTGATAAATGTTAACTAAACTTATTGTCATTATCATTGCACAGTATATGCATATATTGAATCATGTTGTATATCTAAAACATATAATGTAAATGTCAATCATACCTCAACTAAAAAAAAAGTGTGGGATTAGTACCCTTGTAAAAAGGACCCCAGAGAGCTCTCCCACTCTCTTTCTGCCCTACAAGGATACAATGAGAAGTCAGAAGTCAGCAACCCAGAAGAGGGCTCTCACCAAGCACCAAATCTGCTGGCACCAGCCTTCAGAATCTTGACAAATAAATTTTATTATTTATATCACCCACTATTGGTTACTTTGGTGTAGTAGTCTAAAGGGTGGCAGAATATGCCACCTAAAAATATATCACTTTGACATAAGGATTATTTCAAGCTAAAGGCACTTAAAAGCTGGCAGATAGAAGAGAGACCCTCTAATCTGCCCCCTTTCTTCCTGAAAGAAGGAGATAAATCTCCCTTGTGAAAGATGTATTCCCTATACCAGTAGAAAGGAGACATTCTTATTACCAGAGACGAGGAGCTGAGGTTGAGGACATCTGTACCAACAGACCTTGGGAAAATAATTGGGATCTTCCGTTAGCATCCCCACATACAAGCTTCTCTGTTCAAGCTAGTATAAAAGCTTCGTTTTGCCACTTCTTTGAGATCATCATGGGCTGCCATGTCACATAAAACTTACACATTAACTTTGTTTTTCCCTCTTTTCCTGCTAATTTTGTTTCTTTCCAGTCTGTTTTATGCCTATTTAATTCTCAGGGTCAGCCAGAGACCCTACATGTTGCCTCCCTCACAGTTTCTGGACAATGAGGGTGCTACCTTCAGAACCCAGGATGCCCCATGTCTACTGTCTCAAGGGCTTGTGGAGAGGGGTCCTGGAAGAACTGACCAAAGCTGGCAGAACATAAAAATTCTTAAAAGTCACCAGCCCAGGTTGGATGCATGAGACAAGTGCTCGGGCCTGGTGCACTGGGAAGACCCAGAGGGATCGGGTAGAGAGGGAGGTGGGAGGGGGGATCGGGATGGGGAACACATGTAAATCCATGGCTAATTCAAGTCAATGTATGAAAAAAACCACTACAATATTGTAAAGTAATTAGCCTACAA
Source organism: Muntiacus reevesi (assembly GCF_963930625.1). NCBI lineage: Eukaryota > Metazoa > Chordata > Mammalia > Artiodactyla > Cervidae > Muntiacus > Muntiacus reevesi. The sequence continues at coordinate 9,444,561 of NC_089267.1, read as the reverse complement.
CTAATAAAAATAAATGAAAAAAAAAAAAAAAAAGACAGCTCTCCCAAGTCTCTAGCACTGATCAAGAAGGAAGAGTTTTCTTCTTGTCTTTTCTGTTCCATGGTCAAATTGACAGGAGAAAAACATTTGTAAAAATAATTAATTCTCTGCATTGCAACTCTTGTGAGTTTTATTTTGGGTGCCCAGAGATGACTGATCCTTTCCCTCTCAGGGACATTTTCCTCTATGTGTGTTTTATTTACTGAAAGCTTCTTGGGCTTTGCACTTGCCAATGATTGGAGTGAAGGCCCCAAGAATGGGCAGGGCAGAATATGGCGGCACTCCATTGGCCACTGGCATCCTACTGCATTTAGGAGTCCTCTGGGAGCTTTGCCTAAGCTTTGTTTTGGCTGCCAGTGGGAGTAACTCTGAACCCTGAGAGGGCTGCATCTTTTGCATCATCTTTGGGGTTGGCTCATGGGATCATAGGGAAGCCATTGAAAGCCTTGTTGGTTTTAAGCCATAAAAAGGTTTCTTGGCCTGGAGTCACACTGAAATAGTCACTTTGAAATCTTGCAAGATTTGAACTTTTACATCTCAAACAACTTTTTAGAGGTCTGCCATCCTAAACAAGGGGCTTCTCACATGGTGCTAGTGGTAAAGAACCTGCCTGCCAATGCAGGAAACATAAGAGACACCAGTTCGATCCCTGGGTCAGGAAGATCCCCTGGAGAAGGAAATGGCAACCCACTCCAGTATTCTTGCCTGGAGATTCCCTTGGACACAGGAGCCTGGTGGACTGCAGTCCACAGGGTGGCAGAGAGTCAGCTGGACATGACTAAAGGAACTTAGCACACATGCATGGACATCCTGAACAAATGACCTATAGTTCCTTATGGGAAGATCAGACTGAAGGGGAAAAAATTAGGCAAAGATGAGCATCAACTCATATAAATTAGTAAATGTGTTTCTCTATTTATACCTAACTCATAAGTGCGTGTTCAGCCGCTCAAGCTTGTCCAACTCTTTGCGACCCTATGGACTAGAGCCTGCCAGGCTCCTCTCTCCATGGGATTATCCCAGCAAAAATACTAGAGTAGGTTCCCAGTATTTGGGTCCTCTGGGGGACCTTCCCAACCCAGAGATAGAGCCCACATCTGTGGCTCCTGTCCTGGCAGGTGGATTCTTTAGCACTGAGTGGCTTGAGAAGTCCTAAGAAAAATAAGAGCTTAAGTATTCATATAAATCTCAGAAACATAGAAATAAATGCCAATGTTTTTCAAGTTTGTGTGGCCTGGGATAATTTTCAATAAATAAAAGCTAGTTTACGTTGGGATCAAGATGGCAAAGGAGTGAAGCAGAGCTCACCTTTCTCCACAGAAACATTGAAAATACATCTACAAGTGGAATGATTCACACAGAACAGCTACTGAATGCTGCCAGAAGACCTCAGATGTATAAAAAGACAAGAAAACCTCTATGTAACTGAATAGGACAAAAGAAAAAAGAAAAAGAAGGAGTCAGGACAGGGCCTGTGCCCTGGGGAGGGAGCTATAGAAAAGGAAAGATACCCACCCCCTGGGAAGGCCCCTCATCAGTGTCGAAACTAGACTGGACAGAGGGGAGCTCAGAGCCTAAGAAGGGAGGGCGCAACTGGTTTGTGAGCAGCAAAACATAGAAGGAATCAATAGCAAAGAAGGAACCAATAGCAAAATAACTGAGGTAGAAGAATGGAAAAATGACTTGGAAGATAGAGTGGTGGAAATCTCTGCATGGAAAAAGAATAAAGGAAACATAATGAATAGAAATGAGGACAGTCTCAGAGATCTCTGGGACAACATGAGTTGCACCAACATTTGAATTATAGGGATCCCAGAAGAAGAAGAAGAGAAAGGGCCTGAGAAAATAGTTAAGGAGATCATAGTGAGAAACTTCCCAAATATGGGAAAAGAAATAGTCAACCAGGTCCAGGAAGTGTAGAGATTTCCATACAGGTTAAACCAAGGAAGAAAATGCTAGAACAAACATTAATCAAATTAACAAAAATTAAATACAAAGACAAAATATTAAAAGCAACAAGGTTCATAAAAATAATAAGTAAAGTAAATAAATAAATGCAACAAAAGAAAAGCAATAAGTAACATACAAGGGGATCTTCATAAGGTTATCAGCTGATTTTTCAACAGGAGTTCTGCAGGCCAGAAGGGAGTGGCAGGATATATTTAAAGTGATGAAAGGGAAAAATCTACAACCAAGAATATGCTACCCAGTGAGGCTTTTGCTGAGATTCCACAGAGAAATCAAAAGCTTTTCAGACAAACAAAAGTTAAGAGAATGTAGCAACACCAAACCACCTTTACAACAATTGCTAAAGTAACTTCTCCAGGCAAGAAACAAAAGAGAACAAGAGAGGAAGGGAAGAAAAAAGACCTCCCAAAACAATTAAGAAAATGGCAATAGGAACATATATATCAATAATAACTTAAATGTAAATGGATTAAATGCTCCAGCCAAAACACATAGGTTGGCTGAATGGATACAAAAACAAGTCCCCTATATGTGCTGTCTACAAGAGACCCATTTCAGAACTAGGAACACATACAGACTGAAAGTGAGGGGATGGAGAAAGATATTTCATGTAAATAGAAGTCAAGAGGAAGTTGGAGTAGTAATACTCATATCAGACAAAATAGTCTTTAAAATACAGACTGTTACAAGAGACAAGGAAGGACACTATATAATGATTAAGGGATCAATCAAAGAAGAAAATATAACAATTGAATTATTTATGCACCCAACATAGAAGCACCTCAATACAAAAGATTGGAGAAGGCAATGGCAGCCCACTCCAGTACTCTTGCCTGGAAAATCCCATGGATGGAGGAGCCTGATAGGCTGCAGTCCATGAGGTCACTAAGAGTCGGACACGACTGAGTGACTTCATTTTCACTTTTCACTTTCATGCATTGGAGGAGGAAAAGGAAACCCACTCTAGTATTCTTGCCTGGAGAAACCCAGGGACGGGGGATCCTGGTGGGCTGCCGTCTGTGGGGTGGCACAGAGTCGGACACGACTGAAGCGACTTAGCAACAGCAGCAGCAGCAATACAAAAGATAAATGCTAACAGCCATAAAAGGGGAAATCAACAGTAACACAATAATAGTGTAGCACTTTAACACTCCACTTACACCAATGGACAAATCATCCAAACAGAAACTTAATAAGAAAATACAAGCCTTAAATGACACATTAGACTAGATAGACTTAATTAATATTTATAGGACAATCTATCCAAAAGCAGGAGAATAAACTTCCTACTCAAGTGCAACACAGAACATTCTCCAAGATAGATCACATCTTGGGTCACAGATCAAGTCTCAATACATTTAAGAAAATTGATATCGTAATCCAGCATCTTTTCTGACCACAACACGATGAGATAAGTAATCAATTACAGCGGGGAAAACGGAAAGAAACATAGACACATGGAAGCTAAACAATATACTACTAAATACCAATGGATCATGAAAGAAATCAAAGAGGAAATTTAGAAATACCTAGAGACAAATGAGAATGAAAATGCAATGACCCAAAACCTATGGGTTGCAGCAAAAAATAGTTCTAAGAGGGAAGTTCATATCAATATAATCTTACCTCAAGAATTAAGAAAAATCTCAAACAACCCAACCTTATGCCTAGAGCAACAAGAGAAAGAAGAACAAAGCCCAGATTTAGTAGAAGGAAAGAAATCATAGAGTCAGAGCAGAAATAAATGGAAAAGAAACAGAGAAAGACTAGCAAAGATCATTGAAACTAAAAGCTCATTCTCTGAGAAGATAAATTTGATAAACCTTTAGCCAGACTCATTGAGGAAAAAAAAGAGGACTCAAATCAATAAAATTAGAAATAAAAAAGAAGAAGTTAAAACTGACACCACAGAAGTGTAAAGGATCATAAGAGACTACAAGCAACTGTATCCTAATAAAATGGACAACATGGAAGCAATGGCCAAACTCTTAGAAAGATACAATCTTCTCTAAACTGAACCAGCAAGAAATATAAAATATTAAAGGACTGATCACAAGCAATGAAATTGAAACTGTGACTGATAATCTTCCAACAAACAAAAGTTCAGGAAAAGATGGCTTCACAGGCAAATTCTATCAAACATTTAGATAAGGATTAACACTCATTCTTTTCAAATTCTTCCAAAAGATTGCAGAAGAAGGAACACTACTAAGCTCATTCTATGAATCCACCATCACCCTGATACCAAAACTAGACAAAAATATCCACCAAAAAAAAATTACAGGCCATCATTACTGTTGAACTTAGACACAACAATTTTCAACAAAATCCTAGCAAACACAATCCAACAGTACATCAAGAGGATTATACACCATCATCAAGTAGGGTTTACCCCAGGGATGCAAGGATTCTTTAATATATACAAATAAATCAATGTGATACACCATATTATGAAATTGAGGGAAGAAAACCCATATGATCATCTCAACAGATACAGGAAAACCTTTGATAAAATTCAACACCCTTTTATGATAAAAGCTCTCCAGAAAGTGGGCATACAGGGAACATACTTCAACAAGATAGAGGCCATCTATGACAAACCCACAGCAAACATCATTTTCAATGGTCAAAAACTGAAAGCATTTCCTCTAAAATCAGTAATAAGACAAAGATGTACACTCTCACCACTATTATTCAATATAGTTTTGGAAGTCCTAGCCACAGAAATCAGAGAAAAAAAATTAAAGTAATACAAATTTAAAAGAGGAAGTAAAACTATCACTGTTTGCAGATGACATGATACTATACATAGAAAGCCCTAAAGATGCTACTGAAAACTACTAGAGCTCATCAATGAATTTGGTAAAATCATAGGATATAAAATTAATACACAGAAATCTCTTGCATTCCTATACATTAAAAACAGAAGATCAGAAAGAGAAATTAAAGAAACAATCCCATTTACCATCGCAACAAATAGAATAAAATACCTAGGAATAAATCTACCTATGGAGGCAAAAGACCTGTACTCAGAAAACTAAAAGATACTGATGAAAGGAATCAAGGACAACATCAACAGAGGGAGAGATATACCGTGTTGATTCACCATAGTCAAAAATAAACTCAAAATGGAATAAAGCCCTAAATGTAAGAATGAACACTATGAAACTCTTTCAGGAAAACATAAGCAGAACACTCCTTGACAGAAATCACAGTGAGGTCTTTTCTGAACCACATTCTAGAGTAATGAAGATAAAAACAAGAATAAACAAATAGGATCAAATTAAACTTAAAAGCTTTTGCACAGCAAAGGAAAACTATAAACAAAATGAAAAGACAATCCTCTGAATGGAAGAAAATATTTGCAAACAAAACTACTGACAAGAGATTAATCTTCAAAATATACAGACAACTCATGCAACTCAACATCAAAAAAACAAACAAACCTAAGAAAAGATGTCCAAATAGACATTTCTCCAAAGAAGACATGCAGATGGCCAACAAACACATGAAACAATGTTCAGCATCACTAATTATTAGAGAAATGCAAGTCAAAATTATAATGAGGTACCAACTCACACCAGTCAAAATGACCATCATCAAAAAATCCATAAACAATAAATGCTGGAGAGGGTGTAGAGAAAAGGGTACCCTCCTACACTGTTGGTGGAAATGTTAACTGGTACATCCACTATGGAGAATAGTATGGAATTTCCTTCAAAAGCTAAAAATAGAGCAATCATGTGACCCAGTAATCCCACTACTGGGCATACATCCTGAGAAAACCATAATTCAAAAAGATACAGGGACCCCAATGTTCATTGCAGCACTATTTACAATAGCCAAGACATGGAAGCAACCTCAATGTCCATCAACAGGAGAAAGAATAAAGATGTGATACATATGTGTGTGTATGTTTACACAATGGAATATTACTCAGTCATAAAAAAGAACAATTAATGCCATTTGCAGCGACACGGATGAACCAAAGATTGTCATATTATAGTCAGACACAGAAAGACTAATATCATATGATATCTCATATGTGGACTCTTACCAAAAAAATGGTACAAATGAACTTATCTACAAGACAGAAGTAGAGTCACAGATGTAGACAAGAAACTTATGGTTACCAGGGAATGAGAGGGGCAGGGATAAATGGGGAGCATAGAGAACCTACTGTGAAGCACAGGGAACTCTACTCAATACCTTGTAAGGGTCCATATGGGAAAAGAATCTTTGAAACAAAGAGTAGCTCTTCAGCCCTAGCCTGTGCGCCGCCGTCGCCGTCATGCTAGGCGCCGCTGTCCGCCGCTGCTCTGTAGCTGCAGCCGCAGTGGCCCCGGCCAGCCCTCGAGGCCTCCTGCACCCAGCTCCGGCCCCCGGTCCCGCCGCCGCTGTCCAAGTCACTTCGCTGCTACTCCCATGGGTCACATGAGACAGGCGAGGAGTTTGATGCTCGCCGGGTGACATACTTCAATAAGCCAGATACTGATGCTTGGGAGTTGCGTAAAGGGGTGAACACACTTGTTGGCTATGACCTGCTTCCAGAACCCAAAATCACTGATGCTGCTTTGCTGGCATGCAGACATTTAAATGATCTTGCTAGTGCAGTTCGCATCCTAGAGGTTGTTAAGGACAAAGCAGGACCTCATAAGGAAATCTACCCCTATGTCATTCAGGAGCTTAGACCAACTTTGAATGAATGGGAATCTCCACTCCAGAGGAACTGGGCCTCGACAAAGTGTAAACCCCATGGGTAAGATGGGCTTCCCAAGGACTTATTGACAATGCTACTTGATTGTAAACAGTCACCTGGAAATACTGATGAACATATTACCTTATTCGAACAAGTTTTCCTTTGTTGAGCACCAAACCATGTAATGTAACTTGGACTTTAATAAAAGGGAAACGAGTTTGAACTGAAAAAAATAAAAATAAAACAAAGAGTAGTATATGTACATATAACTCATTCACTTTACTATACACCTGATAGTAACAAAACACTGTAAATCAACTATACTCCAATAAAATTTTTCTAAAAGGCCAGATTAAGTTTGTTGGCTTAATAAAAATAGGCATGACTTCAGAGTTGTCCGCATTAAACATACTGCAGTCATGCAAATTTTTCTACCTAGGTTTACTAGTCAAACAAGCTTATGTTATCTCTATTAGATGTTGAAGATTGTAAAATTATAAATTCAACATGAGACTTAAACATAAAATAAAAAATAAATTATGAATGTATTTTAAGAAAGGCAATAAGAAAAGTTTAGGAAGAGCCATATGTTCCAACTTTTAGATTTTTAGCTTCTCTGTGTGGGTTTTTTTTCATACTTCTCTGATTTGTCTACAGGAAAAAAACTCAAGATGACGGATAGCTTTCCTGAATGTCTCATGAAATTTTGATGAGCAATTCAAGCACAGTTTGCTAAAAAACAAATGAATTAAATGGATGTAAATGGGATAAAAGTATATAAATGAACTTTCTCAATAATAATTGTTTTATAAAATATGTTAAAAATAATTTCAAAACCTTTTTTGTTATCTTAAAAGTTACACTAACTTAAGTTAAATGATGGATATTCATTGAACATCAAGGCCCTTTCCAAATACCATAAAATACTGAAACATTGATTTCTAAACTTAAGTTTATCTATTCTTGACTTCTTGAGTTTTACAGAGCCAAAGGATATTTGAGTTTGCTGATATATATATTTATTTTGTCACATGGAAAATTTGTATTATGAAAAAAAATGTACCTACAAATTATGAAATGATATATTCATAAAATGTATTCATTTGCTATAGAATCCTAGTATTATGATAGGTAATCAATAAATATAAAGGAAATTACTAGAAACTAGAAAGGTGAAAGGAAAGTAGTTTGTATTTTTAATTAAAAAATGGGGGGGGGGAGGCATGAGATATGAATGACTTGTTTCTGTTAAGGGGAAAAAAAAGACTAATTTTGTCCTAAAATAAAGTGACTGGTTGTTCCAGGCCCAAGAAACAAGAAATGAAAATGATTAGCACAAAACCTAAATGGATATATTTAGGAATTCGCAGAAGATCTATGGGGGAAAAGTTTTTTATGTTGCAAGGTCAAAGATGACTCAGATGAAATGGATTTATTTATGAGTTTTCTAAATGAGCTCAATAATATGCTGATGAAAAGCTAGTATCTCATTTGCTCTCAGTTAAAATGAAAAAGTTGCAGCTCTGCTTGGTGGGGGATCAAGACAATGGGGTAGGAAGACCCTGAACTCATCTTCTTCATGGTAACACCAAAACCGCAACTACTTACAAAGCAACTATCTATTCCCTGAATACTAGAAGAAAGATGCAGAGGAGCAAGAAGACCAGTAGGAGGAGTGCAGATGTGGTTTTTTGGGTCAGCAACCCACAAACAGAGGGAAACCACAGCCATCACCGTCCTTACTGAGAGTGAGGAGCCTGGGGCTCCCAACATGAAGAAAGAGCCCCCAGAAAGTCCAGCTTTGAAAACACATAGGATTTGGGGTTGAGTGAGCAGGACAGTAGGCAACAGACTGTGCTCTTAAAGGGCATGTGCAAAATCTCACATGTCCCAAGTCCCAGCACGGATGCGATGGTTTGACAGGAGCCTGGGTCACTCTCAATTACTGATCTTGGAGGCAGTCCTGCAGAGGCCGGAGGCATGTGGGGTCCCCCTAGGAAATGAGATGCTGGCAGCCACCATTTGGGGGATCTCATTCAACCGTGATAGCACCAGCACTGGTTAGAGCTATTTCTCATTTTGTTTTTTCCTTTTTAATTTTTTGGCTGTCATGCACAGTATGCAGGTATCTTTGTTCCCTGACCAGAAATTGAACCTACACCCCCTGCACTGGAAGCAGGTAGTCTTAACCATTGGACAACTAGGAAATTCCTCATTTTATTTTTAATTGAAGTATAGTTGATTTATAATATTGTGTTATTTTCAGATATATAGCACAGAGATTTAGCTATATATGTAGATAGATAGATAGATATGTTGAAACTAATATATCAACTTCAGGTAGACATCACAGTAATTTTGTCATTATATATATATAATATGAAATATATATAAAATAATCTGAAAAGAATGTATATATATTATTTTTAGATTATCTTCCCTTTTAGGTTATTCATAATATTGAGTATACTTTCTTGTGCTATACAGTAGATTCTTGTTGGCCATCTACTTTTTAAATTTATTTATTTTTTAATTGAAGGATAATTGCTTTGCAGAATTCTGCTGTTTTCTGTCAAACCTGAACATGAATCAGCCATAGGTATACATATATCCCCTCCCTTTTGAACCTCCCTCCATCCACATCCCACCCCTCTAGGTTGATACAGAGCCCCTGTTTGAGTTTCCTGAGACATACAGCAAATTCCCATTGGCTCTCTATTTTACATATGATAATGTAAGTTTCCATGTTACTCTTTCCATATATCTCATCCTCTCCTCCCCTCTCCCCATGTCCATATGTCTATTCTCTATGGCTGTTTCTCCATTAATGCCCTGTAAATAAATTCTTCAGTACCATTTTTTTGGATTCCATATATATGCATTAGAATATGATATTTATCTTTCTCTTCCTGACTTACTTCACTCTGTATAATAGGTTCTAGGTTCATCCACCTCATTGGAACTGATGCAAATGCATTCCTTTTTATGGCTGAGTAATATTCCATTGTGTAAATGTACCACAACTTCTTTATCCATTCATCTGTTGATGGACATCCAGGTTGCTTCCATGTTCTAGCTATTGTAAATAGTGCTGCAATGAACAACGGGATATGTGTGTCCTTTTCAATTTTGATTTCCTCAGGGTATATGCCTAGGAGTGGGATTACTGGGTCATATGGTGGTTTTGTTCCAAGTTTTTAAAGGAATGTCCATACAGACTTCCACAGTGGCTGGATCAATTTATTACACTCCCACCAACAGTGTAAGAGGGTTCCCTTCTCTCCACACCCTCTCCAGGATTTATCGTTTATAGACTTTTTGATGATGGCCATTCTGACTGGTTTGAGGTGATATCTCATTGTAGTTTTGATTTGCATTTCTCTAATAATAGGGGATGTTGAGCATATTTTCATGTTCTTGCTAGGCATCTGTATGTCTTATTTGGAGAAATGTCTGTTTAGGTCTTTTTTCTACTTTTTGATTGGGTTGTTTTTCTGGCATTGAGTTGTATGAGCTGCTTGTATATTTTGGAAACTAACCCTTTTTCAGTTGTTTCATTTGCTATTATTTTCTCTCATTACAAGGGTTGTCTTTTCACCTTGCCTATGGTATCCTTTGCTGTGCAAAAGCTTTTAAGTTTAATCAGGTCCCACTTGTTTACTTTTGTTTTTATTTCCATTACTCTAGGAGGTGGGTCATAGAGGATCTGCTTTGATTTATGTCATCGAGTGTTCTGCCTATGTTTTCCTCTAACAGTAAGACAGTTTCTTGTCTTACATTTAGGTCTTTCATCCATTTCGAGGTTATCTTTGTGTATGGTGTTAGGAAGTGTTCTAATTTCAGTCTTTTACATGTGGCTGTCCAGTTTTCCAAGCATCACTTATTGAAGGCTGTCTTTTTCCCATTGTATTTTCTTGCCTCCTTTGTCAAAAATAAGGTACCCATATGTGCATGGGTCTATTTCTGGGCTTTCTATCTTGTTCCATTGGTCTGTATTTCTGTTTTTGTGCCAGTACCATACTATCTTGATGACTGTAGCTTTGTAGTATAATCTGAAGTCAGGAAGATTGATTCCTCCAGCTCCATTCTTCTTTCTCAAGACTGCTTTGGCTATTCAAGGTCTTTTGTGTTTCCATATGAATTGTGAAATTTTTGTTCTAGTTCTGTGAAAAATACCACTGGTAATTTGATAGGGATCACATTGAATCTGTAGATTGCATTTGGTAGTATACTTATTTTCACAATATTGATCCTTCCTACCCAGGAATGTGGACTATCTATCTGTTTATGCCATCTTTGATTTCTTTCATCAGTGTCTTGTAATTTTCTGAATATAGTTCTTTTGTCTCCTTAGATAGGTTTATTCCTAGATATTTAATCCTTTTTGTTGCAATGATGAATGGGATTGATTCCTTAATTTCTCTTTCTGGTTTTTCATTGTTAGTATATAGAAATGCAAGTGATTTCTGTGTATTGATTTTGTATCCTGCAACTTTCCTAAATTCACTTATTAGCTCTAGTAATTTTCTGATACTATCTTTAGGATTTTCTACATAGAGCATCCTGTCACTGGCAAATAGTGAGAGCTTTACTTCTTTTCCAATCCAGATTCCTTTTATTTCTTTTTCTTCTCTAATTGCTATAGCTAGGCCTTCCAAAACTATGTTGAATAATAGTGGTGAAAGTGGACACCCTTGTCTTGTTCCTGACCTTACAGGAAATGCTTTATGTTTTTCACCATTGAGAATAATGTTTGTTGTGGGCTTATCATATATGGCCTTTGCTATGTTGAGGTAGAGTCCTTCTATGCCCATTTTTTGAAGAGTTTCAACCATAAGTGGGTGCTAAATTTTGTCTCTTTTTCTCCATCTGAGATTAACATATGGTTTTATCCTTCAATTTGTTAATATGGTGTATCACATTGATTGATTTGTCTATATTGAAGAATCCTTGCATCCCTGGAATAAACCCAAGTTGCTCATGCTGTATGGGCTTTTTGATGTGTTGCTGGATTTTGTTTGCTAAACTTTTGTTGAGGATTTTTACATCTATGTTCATCAGTGATATTGGCCTGTAGTTTTCTTTTTGTGTGTTATCTTTGTCTGGTTTTGATATCAGGGTGATGGTGGCCTCATAGAATGAGTTTGGAAGTGTTCCTTCCTCTGTAATTTCTTGAAAGCATTTTAAAAGGATAGGCATTAACTCTTCTCTAAATGTTTGGTAGAATTCACCTCTGAAGCCATCTGGTCCTGGGCTTTTGTTTTTGGGGAGATTTTTGATCACAGGTTCAATTTCAGTGCTTATCATTGGGTTGTTCATAATGTCTATTTCTTCCTGGTTCAGTCTTGAAAGATTGAACTTCTCTAAGAATCTGTCCATTGCTTCCAGGTTATCCATTATATTGCCATATAGTTGTTCATAATAGTCTCTTATAATCATTTGTATTACTGCATTGTCTGTTGTAACTTCTTTTTCATTTACAATTTTGTTGATTTGATTCTTATCTCTTTTTTACTTGATGAGTCTGGCTAAAGGTTTGTCAATTTTGTTTATCTTCTCAAAGAACCAGCTTTTAGTTTTATTAAACCTCTACTATTGTTTCTTTCATTTCTTTTGCATTTCTTTCTGCTCTGATCGTTATGATTTCTTTCCTTCTTCTAAGTTTTGGAGTGTTTTGTTCTTTTTTTCCCCAGTTGTTTTAGGTGTAAAATTAGGTTGTCTATTTGATGTTTTTCTTTTTTCTTGAGGTAGGACTGTATTGCTATAAATTTCCCTCTTATAACTGCTTTTGCTTCATCCCATAGGTTTTTAGTTGTCATGTTTTCATTGTCATTTGTTTCTAGGATTTTTTTTTTAATTTCCCTTTGGATTTATTTTCATTATTTACAAACATATTGTTTAATCTTCATGTGTTTGTGTTTTTTACAGTTTTTTTCTTGTAATTGATATATAATCTCATAGCATTGTGGTCAGAAAAGATGCTTGATATGATTTCAATTTTCTCACTTTCAGTATATATGTGTTTTCAGGTCTGAAGTGGGTTTCTTGTAGACTGCATATATATAGGTCTTATTTTTTTATCCATTCAGCCAGTCTGTGTCTTTTGGTTGGAGCATTTAATCCATTTACATTTAAAGCATTTGTTGATATATATGTTCCTATTGCCATTTTCTTAATTGTTTGGGGTTTGTTTTTGTATATCTTTATCTTCTCTTGTATTTCCTGACTACCTAAGTCACTTTAACATTTGTTGTAAAACTGGTTTGGTGGCACTGAATTCGCTTAACTTTTGCTTGTCTGAAAAGCTTTTGATTTCTCCATCAGTTTTCAATGTGATCCTTGCTAGGTAGAGTAATCTTGGTTGTAGATTTTTCCCTTTCAGTACTTTAAATATATCCTGTCATTCCCTTCTGGCCTGCAGGGTTTCTGCTGAAAGATCAGCTGTCAAATGTAGGGGGTTTCCCTTGTATGTTACTTGTTGCTTTTCCTTTGCTGCTTTTAATATTCTTTCTTTCTGTTTAATCTTTTTTAGTTTGATCCTGGTGTGTTTCTCCTTGGGCTTATCCTGTATGGGACTCTTCATACCTCTTAGACTTGATTGACTATTTCCTTTTCCATATTAGGGAAATTTTCAACTATAATCTCTTCAAAATTTTTCTCATACTCTTTATTTTTCTCTTCTTCTTCTGGGACACTTATGATTCTATTGTTGGTGCATTTGATATTGTCCCAGAGGTCTCTGAGACTATCTTCAGTTCTTTTCATTCTTTTTAATTTATTCTGCTCTTCAGCAGTGATTTCCACCATGTTACCTTCCAGCTCACTGATTGTTCTGCTTCATATATTCTGCTATTGATTTCTTCTAGAGTATTTTTAATTTCAGTAATTATGTTATTTGTCTCTCTATGTTTATTCTTTAATTCATCTAGGTCTTTATTGATTCTTACATTTTCTCCATTCTATTTTCAAGGTTTTTGATCATCTTTACTGTGATTATTCTGAATTCTTTTTCAGGTAGTTTGCCTGTTTCCTCTTCATTTATTTGGACTTGTGTGTTTATAGCTTGTTCCTTCGTTTGTGCAGTACTTCTCTGCCTGTTCACAATTTTTTTAAACTTACTGTGTTTGAGGTCTCCTCTTCCCAGGCTTCAAGGTTGATTCTTTCTTCCTTTTGGTTTCTGCCCTCTAAGATTGGTCCAGTGGTTTATGTAGGTTTCATAAGGGTGAGATATGTGCTGAGTTTTGTTTTGTTTTGTTTTGTTTTGTTTTTTTCCTCTGATGGGCAGGGCTGAATGAGGTGATAATCCATTCTTCTGATATTTGTATTTTTGCCTTGTTTGTTGTTTGGATGAGGCATCCTGCACAGGGTGCTACTGGTAATTGGGTAGTGCCAGGTCTTGTATTCAAGTGGTTTCCTATGTGGGAATTCTCACTATTTTATATTCCCTAGGGTTAGGAGTTCTCTGGTAGTGTAGGGTGTTGGCCTGAGTGCTCCCACTCCAAAGGCTCAAGGCTTGATCTCTGTCTGAAGTGAGGTCCTGAAGCAAGTGACACCTCATTGTGTGCAGCAGGTGCAGGAGCAGTCATCTATTTTCATATATAGTATTCTCTATCTGCTAATCCCAAGCTCCTAATTTATCCCTTCCCCCACATCCCTTTCCCTTTTGGTAAAGATAAGTTCTTTTTTCATGTCTGTGAGCTTCTGTTCTGTAAATAAGTCCATTTGTATCATTTTTTTTTTAGATTCTACATATGTGTTATCATATATTTATTTTTCTCTGTCTCACTTCACTTAGTATGATAATTTCTAGGCTTATGTTGTGGGAAAATGCATTATTTATTTCTTTTACAAAGTTGAGAAATATTCCATTGTATATATGTACCACATCTTTATCCATTCCTCTGTTGATGGACACTTGGGTTTCTTCATATATTGGCTATTGTGAATAGTGCTGCAGTGAACATGGGGTACATGTATTTTTTAAATTATGGTTTTCTGTGTATATATATGCCAAGGAGTGGGATTGCAAAGTCATATGCTAGCTCTGTTTTTAGTTTTTAAAGCAAATTCCATACTATACTCCACAGTGGTTGTACAAATTTACATTCCCACCAACAGAGTCAGAGGATTTCCTTTTCTCCATATGCTGTCCAGCATTTATTTGTAGATTGTTTTGATGATGACCATTCTGACTGGTGTGAGGTGACACTTTATTGTAGTTTTGATTTGCATTTCTCTCATAATTATCAATGTTGCGCATATTTTCATGTGTCTTTTGACCATCTGTATGTCTTCTTTGGAGAAGTATCTGTTTAGATCTTCTGTCCATTTTTTGATTAGGTTCTTTGATTTTTTTGACAATGAACTGTATAAACTGTTTTATATATTTTGGAGATTAATCCTGTGTCAGTTGCTTCATTTGCAAATGTTTTCTCCCATTCTGAGGGTTGTCTTTACATCCTGTATATGGTTTCCTTTTCAGTGCAAAGCACTTAAGTTTAATTAGGTCCCATTCACTTATTTTTGCTTTTATGTCCATTACTATAGGAGAAGGAGCCAAAAAAATCTTGCTGCAATCTATGTCAAAGACAGTCTTATGTTTTCCCATATGAGTTTTAAAGAATCTAGTCTTACATTTAGGTCTTTGATCCATTTTGTGTTTATTTTTATGTATGTGTTAGGGAGTGTTCTAATTTCATTCTTTTATAACTAGTTGTCCAGTTTTCCCAGCACCACTTATTGAAGAGGCTGTCTTTTCTCCATTATATATTTTTGCCTTCTTTGTCATAGATTAATTGACCATAGATTCATGGGCTTGTTTCTGGCTTTCTATCCTCTTCCATTGATCTATTTCTGTTTTTGTGCCAGTAGCATACTGTTATGATTATTCTAGCTCTATAGTGTAGTCTGAAGTCAAAGAACCTGATACCTCTGGTTCCGTTTTTCTTTCTCAAGATTGCTTTGGCTATTCTGCATCTTTTGTTTTCCCATACAAATTGTAAAATTATCTTTTCTAGTTCTGTGAAAAATAAAATTGGTAAATTGATAGCAATTGCATTGTATCTGTATATTTCTTTGGGGAGTATAGTCATTTTGACAATATTGAAGACTTGAAGACAATATTGACTCTTCCAATCCAATGACATAGTATATCTTTGCAACCATTTGTGTCATCTTCAGCTGCTTTCATCAGCATCTTATAAATTCAGAGTACAGGTCTTCTGCCTCCTCGGGTAGGTTTATTCCTAGGTATTTAATTCTTCTTGATGAGATACTAAGTGGGCTTTTTCCTATAATTTCTTTTCTCATTGTCAGTGTATAGAAATACAACTGATTTCTACGCATGAATTTTTCAAATTTACTAAATTGATTAATGAGCTCAAGTAGTTTTTCTGGTCGCAACTTTGTTGTTGTTGTTCAGTCAGTCAGTCATGTCTGACTCTTTGTAACCTCACGAACTGCAGCAGGTCAGGCTTCCCTGTCCTGCACTATCTTAAGGAGTTTGCTCAAACTCATGTTCATCGAGTTGGGGATGCCATCCAACCATCCCATCCTCTGTCGTCCCCTTCTCCTCCAACCCTCAATCTTTCCCAGCATCAGGGTCTTTTCCAATGAGTTGGCTCTCGCATCAAGTAGGCCAAAGTATTGGAGCTTCAGCATCAGCATCAGTCCTTCCATGAATATTCAGGGCTGATTTCCTTTAGGATGGACTGGTTGGATCTCCTAGCAGTCCAAGGGACTCTCAAGATCTTCTCCAGCATCACAGTTCAAAAGCATCAATTCTGCAGTTTCAGCCTTCTTTATGGTCTGACTCTCACATCTGTACTTGACTACTGGAAAAACCATAGCTTTTACTATACGGATCTTTGTCAGCAAAGTGATGTCTCTGCTTTTAATACTCTGTCTATGTTTGTCATAGCTTTTCTTCCAAGTTTACCTCTTTAGGATTTTCTATGTATAGTGTCACATCTTCTACAAACAGTGACGATTTTACTTCTTTTCCTATGTGAATTTCTTTTCTTTTTTCCTCTCTGATCACTGTAGCTACGACTGCTGAAACTTTATTGAATAAAACTGGCAAAAGTATACACTCTTGTCTTGCTCCTGATCTTAGAGCAAATGCTTTCAGCTTTTCACCATCAAGTATGATATTACCTGTGGGCTTGTCATGGGCTTCCCTGGTGGCTCAAAGTGTCTGCCCGCAATGCGGGAGACCTGGGTTCGATCCCTGGGTCAGGAAGATCCCCTGGAGAAGGAAAATGCAACCCACTCCAGTATTCTTGCCTGGAAAATCCCATGGATGGAGGAGCCTGGTGAGCTCCAGTCCATGGGGTCGCTAAGGGTCGGACATGACTGAGCAACTTCACTTTCACTTTCACTTGTCATATATGGCCTTTATACTGTGTTGAGGTAGGCTGCCTCTGGGTTTCCCTGTTAGCTCAGCTAACAGGAGACCTGGTTTGACTCCTGGTCAGGAAGATCCCCTAGAGAAGCGATAGACTACCCACTCCAGTATTCTTGGGCTTCTTTGGTAAAGAATCTGCCTGCAATCCTGGAGACCTGGGTTTGATCCCTGGATTGGGAAGATTCCTTGGAGGAGGGCATGGAACCCACTCCAGTATTCTTGCCTGGAGAATCCTCATAGACAGAGGAGCCTGGTGGTGTGTGGTCCATGGGGTCTCAAAGAGTGACCACTCATTGGACACAATGAGTGACTAAGAATAGCATAGCACAGTCTCCCTCTATGCCCTTTTTCTAGAGACCTTTTATCATAAATGGATGTTGAATTTTATCAAGTGTTTTTTTGTATCTAATGAGATGATCATTGGTTTATATTCTTCAATTTGTTAATGTGATGTATCACACTACTTGACTTGCAGATACTGAAAACTCCTTCCATCCCTGGGATAAATAACATTTGATCATTGTATATGACCTTTTTAATCTATTTGCTAGTATTTTGTTGAGGATATTTGTGTCTAACTTCAACAGTAATAATGACCTGTGATTTTCTCTTTTTGGCGGTTATTTTGTCTCTTGTTGTTATCAGGGTGATGGTGGCCCCAAAGAATGAGTTCTAAAGTGTTCCTTCCTCTGCAATTGGTAGAATCATTTCCCAAGATAGGTGTTAGCTTCAGTTCAGTTCAGTCGCTCAATCATGTCCGACTCTTTGTGACTCGATGAATCACAGCATGCCAGGCCTCCCTGTCCATCACCAACTCCCAGAGTTTACTCAAACTCAAGTCCATCGAGTCAGTGGTGCCATCCAGCCATCTCATCCTCTGTCATCCCCTTCTGCTCCTGCCCCCAATCCCTCCCTCCCAGCATCAGGGTCTTTTCCAATGAGTCAACTCTTCACATGAGGTGGCCAAAGTATTGGAGTTTCAGTTTCAGCATCAGTCCTTCCAATGAACACCCAGGACTGATCTCCTTCAGGATGGACTGGTTGGAGCTCCTTGCAGTCCAAGGGACTCTCAAGAGTCTTCTCCAACACCACAGTTCAAAACCATCAATTTTTCAGCGCTCAGCTTTCCTCACAGTCCAACTCTCACAGTCCAACATACATGACCACTGGAAAAACCATAGCCTTGACTAGATGAACATTTGTTGGCAATGTAATTTCTCTGCTTTTTAATATGCTCTCTAGGTTGGTCATAACTTTCCTTCCAAGGAGTAAGCATCTTTTAATTTCATGGCTGCAGTCACCATCTGCAGTGATTTTGGAGTCCAGAAAAATAAAGTCTGACACTGTTTCCACTGTTTCCCCATCTATTTCCCATGAGGTGATGGGACAGATTCCATGATCTTAGTTTTCTGAATGTTAAGCTTTAAGCCAACTTTTTCACTCTCCTCTTTCACTTTCATCAAGAGGCTTTTTAGTTCCTCTTCACTCTCTGCCATAAGGGTAGTGTCATCTGCATATCTGAGGTTATTGATATTTCTCCCAGCAATCTTGATTCCAGCTTGTGCTTCTTCCAGCCCAGCATTTCTCATGATGTACTCTGCATATAAGTTAAACAAGCAGGTTGACAATATACAACCTTGATGTACTCCTTTTCCTATTTGGAACCAGTCTGCTGTTCCATGTCCAGTTCTAACTGTTGCTTCCTGACCTGCATACAGGTTTCTCAAGAGGCAGGTCAGGTGGTCTGGTAGTCCCATCTCTTTCCAAATTTTCCACAGTTTATTGTGATCCACACAGTCAAAGGCTTTGGCATAGTCAATAAAGCAGAAATAGACACTGGTCTTCAAAGCCAAATGCTCTGTGGACCCCTCTTTCTGGGGCTGAACCTCTGGATTGGAGAGCCCCACCTGGGACTCAGAACTCTCATTCCTGAGGGAGAGCCTCTGCAATGTAATTATTCTCCAGTTTGTGGGTGACCCACCTGGGGGTGTGGGACTTGATTGTATTGAGTCTGCCATTCCTGCCTATCTCATCGTAGTTCCTTCTTTACGTCTTTCATTGTAGAACATCTTTTCTGGTAGGTTCCAGTCTTTTTCACTGACAGTTGCTCTGTAGACAGCTGTAATTCTGTTGAGCTCCTGGGAGGAGCTCAGGGTCTTTTTCTTCTGCCCTCTTGGCCACTTTTTGGAAATTCCTTTTTAAAAGTTACAGCAAAACAGACTTTAAAAGAGCCTATATAATAAATCACTATTCTTTTGGTATGTGATGAAGCCAAGATTCATCAGAGTAGACTTGTTTTACAAATGAATTCATCTTCCTTCAATTATCTTAGATAAAAATGGGGGCAATTCCCAGGGGAAAATTATGTTTCAGTAAAAGCTGTAACACACCCTCTTGGTTGAACTGTGCTGGGTTCACTGACTGAGCCTTTTCTCCTCTTTTTTTCTGGTTCCTGTCATTTTGTGCATTTTGTCATTAATTAATATTTCTAAGTTTTCTCCAACCTTCTCAACTTGACATCACTGTAAACTAAAATTGCCCTTTATCAGCATGCAAGCTGAAGCTGGATGGTTTGATATAAATTTCAAAGAAATCACCAAAACTGATCATGTATCGAATATAGCCCTCATGCCTGCTCTAGGCCACTCAGAAATTTCACCATGATATCACCTGATGCCATCACCAGAGATGGTCAACCTACAAAAAAAAATTAGATTGCCCTTCCCTATTCTCACTCTACTATCTAAAGATGCTTCAGGGGCTTCCCTGGTGATCCAGTGGCTAAGAATCCATCTTGCAATGCAAAGGAGGCCAGTTCAATCTCTGGCCCCAAACATCACAGAACAGCTAAGAACATGAACCACAGCTACTGAGCCCGTGCTTGAGAGCCTGGAAGCCGCCACTAGGGACGCCTATGAGCCTAGGGCCTTTGCTCCCCAACAAGAGAAACCACCACAGTGAAAAGCCTGCATGCCGCAACCAAGAGTAGCCCCTGCTCTTTGCAACTAGAGACAGCCCATGCTCATCAATGAAGACCCACCAGAGTCTAAATACATAAATACATCTTTTTTTAAAAAACAAAATAAAGATGCTTCAAGCCCAACATCTAAAAAGTTCCCAACTGACTGCCCTCTGGACTCAAACATTGAGTTTATTCTAATCATTAACCTTTGTCTGTCTCTGTTTCCATAGAAATGCCCATTATTAAATGACTGTTACCCACATCATGTAAAGGCCTAATTTAGATGTCCCCACCCCACAACTTCCACCCACACCATTGCCTCCTGAAATAGGACATAACTGTTTGACTGACTGACCAATCTCAGGACTAAGAGACTGCTTCATGTGATATGGAATAATCTACCCACCCAGCTTCTGGTCCAACAGTCCCATCTTGGCAAACAAATGGTAGTATACAATCACTAATGTAGTTTAACCTTTAATTATGAAAAATTTGGAACATGCATAAGTAGGTCCAATAATATTAGTAGCTCCCACGTGTAATATCCCAGTTTCAGCATCAGCTCATGGCCAATCTTGTCTCACGTCTCTCTTCCATTTTACATGTATAAGCGACTTCACAGTGTTTAAAATACTTTCATCAACATTATTTCCTTTGATTCTCATGAAAACCATGAAAGGTAGATTATGTAGTTTTACAGTAAAATCCTTTTTCTAACAAGTTACTATTTTAATGTAAATGCTAATATTTAAGATAGGGGAAAAGATATAAAGGATGATAATATGCCCTTATGCAAGCTTTATTGGTTTATTTTTTGTGTGCATCCTAATTCATTAATAAAGAGGAAAGGAGGAACACTGGCATGTTTTATCTTCAGTTATTATTCAAACTAAATGAAATTAGTTTTCTATAAAATTGTTAGGCTCAATTGCCAATTTTTAATTTTCAAGAAAACTACTTTTACTGAATAAACTTGATCCCAACTCATCCTGTAAGAATAGAGTTTTACTGTCAAACTCCTCTAATGTCACATTTTGTATATAATGGCTGTAAATATCTAAAATTTTAAGGAAACATTAAAATTTAGAACAATTTTAGGACAAAACTGATGGTGGAAAGGATCCAGATGCATGAAAATAAAACAAGTGAGCCATTTAATTTGTGATTTGGATGTCATTTTTCTGACAGTTATCAATGAAATTGCCATGTATCCCTGGAGTTTGGGACTATCCAAATTATTTATTTTGACATTGTTCTTCCACATAATTGTATCTTGATATCATAACAGAAAATATGTTCACATGAGGTGGATATTGATTATCAATACCTTCCCATTACATTATTCCTCCCACATGAGTTAGTTGATTCTTTTTAGAATCTGCTTTGCATACCTATATTATCATACAGATATTGACAAATATTTAACTGTGTATAGATTTTTTTTTCTTGATCTCCTTCCCACTTAAGAATATGAAGGATGTACCCAAATGCTCTTGTGGAAGTTGATTTTTCACAGTAGCAGTACCACAGGCTCAAAAGTCAAATGGGATCAGCTCCATACAGAGCTCTAATCGGGTTGCAGTCTTTCTGCTGCCAAAGTAACAGTTGCATATTACTCATCAAAGCAAAATGTAAACGTTTAGTGATTCTGCAATATGTTTTTTGTTAACTCCCCAGATAAGGGTTTTTTTTTAACCTTTGTTTGTTTATTTGAGAACAACAGCTGAATGCTGAAACACAGTAGCTGATGCCAACAATCCAAGGCTTCATTAGTACAGATGAAGCAATGCTCACTTTGTTACACAAATAATTAGAGAGATTAGATGGAAATAAACACCAAGAGGTTGTACAGAAGCTCTGGAGTTAGGTAATTATTTTCATTACTCTAGTGACTTTACCAACCTTCATTAGCAGCCACAGAGCACGTTTAAACTGTTTTATGTAAGAGCATCATAAACATTATGGGAACATAATACAGCTATCAGTGATTATGCTTCAGAAAAATATTTTGTTCACATTTCCATTTAAAGAAGCTGTTTCCATTCTGGTGCCCTGATAAATTCTCTCGATATTTTTAAAGCATAATACATTTTTGCACTTAGTAGTATTTTATCCTGGCTTTTGGCTTCAAATGCACATTCTTGATTTTTATATCTTTGTATCTTTGCCAACATTTGATCATGAAAGATTCAGGTCCACATTTTTGAGTCACTGAATGGCATATTCAGTGACTTGAAATAAATGTCACTTGGACAGGGGCACCGAGTACTGGGAGTTGACTTCCTCTTTCTCCCCCTCTCTATCCCAGTTGGAGAAGGCTCTACCACACACACTAGTATCTCCTCAGGTGGGGCCCTATTTTGAGGCATTGTTATGATGATCACGCAGATCCCCTGGTGTAAGATGTTCATTGAGGAAGTGTTAACCTGTACTTAAATATCATTTACTGACTACTTATATGTTGCCAGCTGCTCTGCAAAATACTTTACCTAACATATCCTATTTAATCGTTACAAGATTTTGATGGAGTGTGTTCTATTAAGTCCATTTTTTCCAGATGAGGACACAGACTCTGAAAAGCTCATTGACTTTCTAAAGTTGCCCAACCAACCCAGCTGGGGATAAAACCCAGGTCTACTCCAAGAACCCTCCTGTTCTCAGCAGATGAGTGGATGATGTACGCCTGGGGGCAAATGCTGACTAAAGAGAACAGAAAAGATGCACAGACCTCCTAGATGTGGGCCTGCTGGTTAAGGGTTGTGTTGTACGACATCTGTGAATCCTGGCCCCCGTCAAAATCTCAAAATAAATTCCAGAAGTTGATGATTTTGCAAGTGTTTCCTCTCTGAGCAGTCCTGGTTCAGGAAAAGAAGCAGTCAGGAAATAGGTTTCAAGGTTCAGAGGGAATAACCAAGGTCCCTACTCACGAAGGTTAGTGAGGCTTTTAAGTTCAATTCTGTGACCACTTCAGTTTTACTCAGGTAACACAGTGGGGCATTTTTCTTCAACTACGTGTGGAAATTCCAACAGGATGAAAGAGACATCAGTCATCTTTGCAGGGTGGGCAGGTGTGTGTGCTGCTTTGAGAAACGCCTCCACCGAATTCCCTCCCCAACCTCCTCCCTTGCCTCCCCCAAAATGCTGACCCTGACGTCCCCAGGCGCACCACTCCCTCCCCGGCCCGCGGAGGCCTGACTTTTCTCCAGGCTGTGTTATTTTCAGAGACCCGCTAAGCTATCAGCGACCATGGGAAGGAGTCTGATGGATTCATTGTTTCTTATGTTTGGAGGCACTGATCTAAAGTGCGGTTTAAAGTATGAGCTAGTTGCTGATAGTGGAAGGTGGAAGAGGGGATCCCTAGTGAGGGCGGCGCGTGGGGTTATTATTATACATTTCACTCTCGGGCTTCAGACTCTGGGCTGTAAATTAGGGAAATTCAGGATGCGCCAAGACCGGATGACAGGCGGGAGCAGCCAGGACGGGGCTGAGAAACCAGGAGCCTCAGAGCCGCTGGACACGCGAGCATCCGTCCCAGAGCATTCATTCCCCGTGCGCACACTCAGAGCGCGATCGTCGGGGTTTATTTATGAAGACGACTGAGGAAGACAGACAGCGAGGGAAGATGGGCTTAGAAATTATTTATCACAGGCTGGGGAAAGTCTTTGCCGCCGCTCCGCGAACACCTCCCCTGCATGTGCCCAGGGAGCGCGATCCCGCTTTCATCTGTCCCATCGCAGGCAGCCAGAGGCTCAGCCAGCGGGCCCGCTAGATAGCAAACATCCAAACCAAGCGCCTGCGTCTTGCTCGCGTCTTCCAGACACTGTCACGGTTCCACATGTCGCCGTGCGCTCCGTTTGGCTCCGAATGCACCACGCTTGCCGCCAGGAGGGCCGCCCGCCCAGTGGCCTGCGTCGGGAGTGGCCTTTGCAGGCCGAAGCCACCGGCTAGACCCCGGGCACCTACGCCTCGTTTCCGCTGGGCCATCACCACTGACCTCGGCGAGATCATGGCCCACTCTGAGTCCCAGCTTCCTCATGCAGAAAATGAAGGTGATTCTACTTCCCAGACCTCATCGAAAAGATCGCTGAGAGGGTCAAACGAAATCATTCCGGTGGCAGCCGACTGTGAGGAACTGTGACCCAGAGTACAGAAGGAAAATAGGTTAAACCTGCTAACTCAGCTGGAGTTTTAGAAATTTTCCCTCAATGATCTCACTACAGCCAGGCAGCAAAGGTTCGGATGGATCCTTTCTTCCGGGCCATCTCACCAGTCAAACCCCCATAGGGGCACCCCTCCGTTTCTCGGGGGTGTCCATGATCTCTGCCTTTCGGGGAAAGCTCTTCTTGTCTGCGCGGGTGCGGTCCACCCCCAGCACACAAACCCCGCGCCAGGCGCCAGAGAAGGTACCCTACGCCCTCTCCCGCCGCCCCTCTCCTCTCACTCCCCACCCGAGGTCTCCCGCGTTTTCCGCACGTGCCTGTGTTTTCCTGGCTGGTCTCCAAAGACCTTGCCGCATTTCAGAAGGCTAAGAGCGCGGAGCGAGCGAGCAAGCATCCAGCCCCTCCCCGAGGCCGCGGCGCCCGACAGGGACCCTCCTCCCGCTCCCCCTAGGCGGTGCGGCAGCCGCCTCCGGAGTCGGCTCGCCCGGCCGCCTTCCCGCCTCCCCGCGCAGCCCCACGCCGCCAGTAGCAGCGCTGCTGTCTCTCCACAGGAGGACTGGGGGGGACGCTGGAGTCTGCAGCTCCCCCGCCCCCTCGCTTTTTCTTTCTTTCCAGGCTTTGGGATCTTGCTGCCGGAGCCGGGAGAGGTTGTACCGAGAGCAGCGCAAAGCGAAGAGACCCTGGCACAGGCTTCCGCGGCGGCGCGCGAACCGAGCTGGGCGCACGACATCCCAAGCTTCGCCTCCGGTTCTCGCCGCCCCGGCTGGGATGTAACGAAGGAGAGCGCTCGTCGCCTGTCCCCCACGCCTGTCTCCCCACCCCAAGAGCGCACCAGGGACCCACGGCTGGAGTCGCTTTGCTTGCGGCGCCGCGGGACGGCTCTCAGCTCCCACGCTTTCGAAAGAGCGCGGTTGGATCACCACCTTCCCGGCGCCCAGCACAACTCCGGGGCCGGCGGCGCGCGCGGCTGGACCGAGTCCCGTTTCCCGCCGACTACCCGGAGTAGGGACCTCCCCTCCAGCCCGCCTGCCTGCACGCCCTGTTAGCCGGAGCTCCCCGCCACCTGCGCGGACCCCGCACGCCCGGCTCCGCGCCCCCGCAGCGCCCCGCCGCCCCATGGAGTGCGCGCGGGCGGCGGCTTCCTGAGCGTGGACGCCAGCGCCGTCCAAACTGCACGCTGGGGTCCCCGCGCTCAGCCCCGCTTGGGGCGTCGGAGAGGTCGGGGGAGAGCGCACCATGAAGTCTGTGCTGTTCAGCCGCTTCTTCATCCTCCTGCCCTGGATCCTGATCGTCATCATCATGCTCGACGTGGACACGCGCAGGCCCGCGCCCCCGCTCACCCCGCGCCCCTACTTCGCGCCCTACTCCGGGGGGCGCGGGGGCGCCCGGCTCCCGTTCCGCCGGGGCGGCCTGGGGCGCGGCCGGGAGCCACGCAACGAATCGTGGCCGCGGCCGCCGCCGCCGCCGGAGCCGCAGCTGCCCACCATCTATGCCATCACGCCCACCTACAGCCGCCCGGTGCAGAAGGCCGAGCTGACCCGCCTGGCCAACACGTTCCGCCAGGTGGCGCAGCTGCACTGGATCCTGGTGGAGGACGCGGCGGCGCGCAGCGAGCTGGTGAGCCGCTTCCTGGCGCGCGCGGGGCTGCCCAGCACTCACCTGCACGTCCCCACGCCGCGGCGCTACAAGCGGCCCGGGCTGCCGCGCGCTACCGAGCAGCGCAACGCCGGCCTGGCCTGGCTGCGCCAGAGGCACGGGCACCAGCGCGCGCAGCCCGGCGTGCTGTTCTTCGCCGACGACGACAACACCTACAGTCTGGAGCTCTTCCAGGAGGTAGCGGCAGGCCCGGGCGGGCGGGAGGACACCCCTCGGGCTGGTCCTGCCACGGCTGCCCTTCCCCGCGCGCCCACTCGGGACTCCGGGCGCAGCGCCGCGGCTCGCGCTGACCCCCCGGGGCTGGAGGCGGGTGGGAGGACCTCCGGGACTCCGGGAGAGAGTCTGGCGGGGGCTTTGCTTCCCCCCACCCCCAACACACACATACACACACACACACACACACACACACACTCTCACACACACACTCACTCACTCACTCACTCACCGGCCCCGCGATTGGACTGAAGCGGTGGTGCAGCTGTGAGGCTCCTGGAGGGTTTCTAGGAACTGGGCTCTGGCCAGTCTGAGGATGGAGCCCCGTGAGGCCGGGCTGCAAGGAGGGATTCTGCGCCCTGGGGGCGGGCTAGGTGGTCTCTAGCGGCCTTTTAAGTGCACATAGATGTGAGTCTGAGTCTAGAGCCACACCACCGCTGAAGGTGGTGACTAAGAATCAGCCAGACACCCATTTCCCTATTTGCTCGGCTGGAAATGGTTACTAGTGAAAACACTGACTTCTAGGGAGTTCTTCCCCAGCATCTCTCCCTGTAGCCCACAAAGGCCCTCCATGACTCTAAAGATGACCTTCTTTCCGAGGAAACCCTCTGGCAACTGAGTTTGGG
This sequence comes from Muntiacus reevesi, assembly GCF_963930625.1. NCBI lineage: Eukaryota > Metazoa > Chordata > Mammalia > Artiodactyla > Cervidae > Muntiacus > Muntiacus reevesi. The sequence goes on along the minus strand of NC_089267.1, from coordinate 9,417,833 downwards.
ACTGCCCTGTCTTGCCGTCTGGTTCCGTTTTTTCACAGCCCGAGGTTATCAGCAGGACTGCCGGTTCCTTCTCCTGACCCTTCTCGAGGCCCCTCTTTGGCCACTTTTGCACCGGCCATTGCTGCTTGGTCCTCGCCGTGAGGTCCCCAGCGCAGCCTGGCCCGCGGGTGCTGGGACGGCACAGTGTCCCTTGGAGCCGCAGCCGCACAAAGCCAGCAGGCACCGGGTTGGAACAGGTGTTCGCCCCTGAGGCTGGGGCTTTGCAGCCTGAATGTGCGCGCATGCGTGCGCGTTCTGCTCAGGAGGCTGGGTTGCCCCGTTTTGACAGTTTTTTTGTTCCTCCTCCACACATATAGCTGGCAAAGATCTTGGACTTTTTGACATGCCTTGGGACTTCCCCAAAAGATCTTGGACTTTTTGACATGCCTTCCTCTTCCCCAAATCCTCAGCATCCTGACTCAGACTCCATCATCCCTCTCCTTCCCCTAAGTTAACTGGGCGATCTGTATGTCTAGACGTCCCCTGGTGGCGCTAGTGATAAAGAACCCGCCTGCCAATGCTGGAGGCATGAGAGGCAGGTTTGATCTCTGGGTCAGGAAGATCCCCTGCAGGAGGGCATGGCAACCCACTCCAGTCTTTTTGCTTGGAGCATCCCATGGACAGAAGAACCTGGCGGGTTACAGGCCACAGGATCGCTCGGAGCCGGACAGGACTGAAGCGACTTAGCACGCTCTTCACAGAAATCACAAAGGGCCCATGCTTTCATCCTAATATCTCAATTTGGCTTTCATAACCTCAGGATAGAGGTATTCTGTGTCTCTCCAGCCTCATTTTTCTGCCTGTGTGGCTTTAAAAATCCATTTCTTAGAGGCAATTGTTGCCTTCATTTCTGTTCATCCTCTCTTCTTGAATAAAAGGATCAGTAATTGCTCTCCTCACCTCTCTTCCATGCTTTCATGATGGAGGGCTTTCTTCCTGTATTTCTTCTGAAGAAATCAATTAGCTTGTCATTGTAGGGTATGGTCTTCATTATAACCAAGATTCGAAATATCAGCTCTTTTTTTAAGTTGGGTTTTATCGTGATTCTGTCTGCATATTCTTGCCCCCAAAAGACATGGTTTGTATTCTGAAGCACATTTCAGAGCACCATCATTTTAACCCCCAAAGTCTTTTTTCTTTTTATACAACTTGGAGGTTGCTCTGCTTGTGAAAATGTGTAGTCTTGGGTAAGCAAAACAGTGCACATTTTTATTAATTAACCTTCAAGGGGAATGGGCTGTGGAGGGCAGTGAGTTTCCGTTTCTTCCCCGCTTCCAGCCCGCTGGTGTGAGGTGTTGGACGGAATGGAGGCGTTGGCACAGAGGGGCAGAGAAGCGGCCCAGAACACAGTCTTTCTTTGATGCTTCCCAAACTGAAAGAAGTCTTGTTTGTGGTGGATATGAAGCAGCAAGAGGTTTTTTCATTGCTCCATGGGGGAAAAGAAAGAGAGAAGATAAAAGAAAGAGGAGAGGATGGGGACAAAAAGTGTCAGCCGAAAGGAAACTATATAGGGGAAAAAATGCTAAACTTTTAAGACACTAATGTTTTGTATGGTTGAAAGTAATGAAATATTCAAAATAAACTTACGAACATGTGTGTCTCTTATTTACGGAGAAGTGCCAAGTATACAAAATACACAACAGAAGGGATTTTTTTAAAAGCATAATATGCATGATACACTTTGAATTTAAGTTCTGTAGCTTCTCGAGGTTCCTCCCAGGCAGAAATTTTAGTACTAATCCCTTTCTGGCCCACCACCCCCCCCCCAACATAACATTTTTGAACAAAAAAGGCATCTCTCTGTTCACCAGGCATGTATGTTGAGACATTAAGTTCTCTTTATTACAGCACATTTTTTTCTTTGCATGGCAAGCAAGACTGAACTCTCTAAGAAGTCAGATTAGGGGAAATTATGCATCCTTAGTCTTGTATATTAATGGGATGCCCTACCTCCACCAGTTCCAGATTAATGATTCCACATGGATTGCAGTCTAGATATTGCTCTCTTGGCGAGAAGGTAGGACCAGTTAAAATGTCTAAAAACTATAGCTCCTTGGGGGAAGGGAAGATGCGGATCAGGGATGCTGGAGGGCCCAGCATATATCTCAGCCCTTTCTATGGCACACACACAAATTAGTTTTTAAGTAATTCACAGTACCTCAGGAAAGAATGTCCCGAGGCAAGCTTCATCTTTTATTCATGGTGCTTCTCATTTCCACGGTTGATGTTAACGTAGATAAGATAAAAGGAGGAAAATGAACCAGGTACAAATTAGCTCTCTAAGCATTGGCTGCCAATGAAGGAAAGTAAAAGATGAAAGGTTTCCAAATTAAATTTAAGGCACAACAGGCACTCTGGTGCAATTAATCCTCCGTGGTAGCTTAGCTGGGATTGAGCTTTCTTCTCCCATCCAGCTAGCCAGCCAGCCAATTTTCAGGCTCCCCTTTCAACTGAGCTGTGCGGCCAGGAAAGAAATATTTGCATCAAACAACCCTACATTTAACAGCCAAATCCATTTGCAAAGGAAAGCTGTGTGAATCGTGGCTGCAAAAACTGAGCTGTCTGTCCATCAGAGATGGAGGTGCTTGGAGTTCTCCAGTTCCCAGGGGCCTCTTCTGGCCCTGATAGGAGTTTGCACTGCGGCTCTCAGGTAATCCTGGCTGCCTGCAGCCAGCACACCCCATCCATCTAACTCTCTGGAAAAGCTTATTTGCAAAGGATTTACCCGCCTTTCACAGAAGCAACAGCCACAGACAAATGGGACTGTAGCTGGTCACATTTTTTCAATAACACTATTGATCAGATTTCTGTCCTCTGCTAGAAAACCTTCCAGGATTTCTTGAGTTTAAAGGGGCCACTTTTCAGGTGAAGTTGCTTTCAACTTGGGAAAACCAGTTGAACCGAAAGGTTAAAAAATATCACTTTCCAAGCAAGGGAAGAACTTAAAAATTTAACTTTCAGTCTAACGAGGTGAGGCTGGAAGACAAGCTGACTTTGAAACCGGTTACAGACTCAGGAAAGGTCTCAGTTAATGAGATTGCATTTGGAAGACATTTCTGGCAAGTAGTGAACTAGAGAGGCCCTTTGGATGTCGTGTTGGGTGCAGTTAAGCTGTTTGTGTGCTGGGCAGGGAGTGGGGGTTTGAGGGGTGAGTTCACCCTGCTCTTTTCTGATAATTTAGTTACATGTTCCACCCTTTACGTGCAGCTCATTGGAGCCATAATCCAAAAGATATTGAGATTTACAGTGTTTGGCACTTTCCCCCCTAAATAATAGATTCTGAATGCATTTCCTGGAAGGAGACAGGAGAGCCCCCTTTCCATTTCCCCTTGACACAGTTACTTAGTGTAGAGTGATTATCTTCTCGAAGTGAAGAAACCTCAAAGATGCTTTTAGAGAGCACCATCCAGAGGTGATTTTACCCGGAACGCGCCCCTCACGTGTTATTTCTTCCCTCCGAAGAGCATGTTAATAGTCACGCTGTGAGTCTGATCACATGTGAAAATTTTGCGAAATGGATGTCTAGAAGGATGGACAGCTTTCCTAATCTACCGGTGTTAAATCTGTACATTTTCTTTACTTTACCTGGATGTATGGTACTTGAGCTGAGGCTCATTTTTGACAGGGTTTTCCTTGGACACCAGCAGTTTTCATCTGGATCCTGATATTTTAATGGATCAGAAATAACCCCCCTGGGGTTTCAAAGGCCTTCTCCCTTCTGCCTCTCCCTGTTGTCTTTCTTCCATCATTCTTCTTCCTCCGACCTGCTTTCCACTGATTATTCTTTCTCATGAATAGACATGAAGACAAGTCTGGGTTATTGTGAGTGGCGATGACTGTGTGTCTTTTAAGCATTTAGACTGTTGTCTGCAGCTTCTTGGATCCTGGTGGGGGACTCCATTTTCTTCTGTCTACCCCACTTACCTCTCAATTGCAGGCTAGTAAATTTCCTCTTGTGTGAACAGTAATGGAATAGTAATTGCTTTGAAGGCGTGCTGCAAACGCAGAATAGGAGAACCAAAGTCAACAGCCTTATTTATTAACTGTTCCAGGTGCTACTCTAATAGTGGGTTTTTTCAGGACAGAATTTAGTAATTTTCAGATATGTTCACTCAGATATTCTGGACTCTGATGCCTGGTCTGCATAAATTAAGATAACATTATTTATATTTGATTTGTAGTGCTGTCGAAGCATGCAGTTTAGGTTTTATATCATTCTCAAGTTTTCCCCCTGAAACACAAAATTGTCATACCAACCCATGGGTAGGTAGGTAGGCTGGTAAGTAGGTAAGTTTACAATAGATTTCCAGTTCATAGAAATACACTAAAATACTCCATTGTTCCTACCAGGTAATTTTGTGTACAACTTGGAAATAAACATGTAAAATACTCCTTATCATGGTTACAAGCAAAATGAGCACTTACTATGGCCCAGGGACCACATTTAGGGTGTTACGTGATTCACTCGTTTGATCATCATGACAGCTGCTGGGTAGGTTCTAGCATGGCCCCCAGTTGCCCCCATTATAATGCTGACATTTAGGTGTGAGCACAGTTCTTTGATGATTACAGGGATCTTTAAAAATGCAACCTGAATCTAACGTGGTCATAACCCTAATCAGTGTAATCAGTGTCTCAATTTCATAGGTGAGCTGCCATAGCAGGAAGTCCCTTGAAGGATCAAGCAGCTGTCTGAGACAGGATCTCCTGACCGGTACCCCAGGTCTGGAGCCTGGGGTACCCAGAGGGTCCGGTGTGGCCCATCTCACTAACCTGCACCGTCAGATGGGCGCGTGTCATCCACTGCTATGAGTAAAGCATCTGACCCGCAGAAGTCCGCTCATACTAGTCTAGCTGCTGCGATACTTGAACTCGGGCAGATCTGCCTTCCTTTTATTAAATTTATTCTTTATTGAGGCACAGTTGGTTTACAATGTTGTGTTCCTTTCTGGCATACAGCAGAGTGCTTCAGTTATACATATAGGTCTATCCTCTTGGCTGTATCAACTCCTGATTTTCTCTCTTGCCCTTTTCTTCCTGATGCAACTTGGTTTTATGAAAACTTCATCTCCTCACTATCTCACTAAGGGACCATTTGACTTTTAGACTCTATTTTCAAGTCAGCTGAAAACTGCTAAGTAAGCATAATAACCTGAAGTCTTTTATGGTTTTGAACTGTATATTCCTGGGAACAAGTAAGAATTAACTTCTGGGAAACTTCCCTGGCGGCCCAGTGGGTAAGACCCCAGGCTTCTAATTCAGGGGGCGTGGGTTTGATTCCTGGTCAGGGAACTAAGATCCCACAAGCTGTGGGGCACAACCAAAAATAAAATAATAATAACAATTTAAAAAGTAATTAATTTCTGCAAGAAAATACAGCATTAACTTTTTTCCTCAATTGATGTACATACGTCAGCAATGGTAATCTGCTGAGCAGGTCAGAGTGGACAGAGTGAAGGGAAGAATACATTTCAGGATGGAATGGAAATGGGGATGACACTGGATTGTTTCCGGTGGGCTGGGTGGCTTACCATCGGGGTGGAGGAGAGGGGCTGGGGACTTCAGCGAATCTGAGCTGCCGCTGACATGGGTGGCAGGTGGAGGGGTGCTGGGGCAGCTGCCCCTGGAACACAAGCTTGTCGGATCCATTGGTCCGGTATTGCTGGCCACACCACCCGGCTCACCTGCCTCCTCCCTTGTGGGTGGGAGGTTTGTTTATTGCTCTGTTTGGTTCTTTTGGTTCTAGAAATTTCTCTGTATTAAATGCAAAATTAGTAAATCATGAGTTTCTGCATGCTAGGAAAATCTTAAGGATGGCTGAGCTAAGGGAAGGTGAACATGCACCTTACCCCAACTCGGGTTATATGGTCTTTTCCCCAAATAACTGAAAACTCAGTCGTTTTTTCCCCCTCTATCCATCTCCTCTATCTGTGGACAGAGAACTTTAAACAGTACCTGGTGGCTCAGTGGTAAAGAATCCTCCTGCTAATGCACGAGATGTGGGATCGATCCCTGAGTTGGAAAGATCCCCTGGAGAAGGAAATGGCAACCCATTCCAGTACTCTTGCCTGGAGAATCCCATGGAAAGAGGAGCCTGGTGGGCTCCAGTCCATGGGGTTGCAGAAGAATGGGACCCAACTTGGTTCTAAACAACAAACAGCAACAAGTTACATGCAGCATCTAAGACTGTCCTTACTGCAGTCTGCATTGTAAATTGCATTTTCATCTGTCTAGTGAAAGCTACGCATGCTGAAGGCTGAACCTTCTCCACTGAGATCTCCCTGATCTAAGTTATCCTCAGTAGTGTATCACTCCACCAGATTCCTTGTGCCCACTTCAGCTTGAACACGACCATGTTTAGAAGATGTTTGAAAGGAACAAATCAGTATCCTTCTCCCCTACTTAACAAGTGTTAGTTGGACACCTCCTATGTGCCAGACTCTGTGTTAATTACAGCAGGATGGAGCCCTCCTGTGACCACAGAGTATCACTGCCCTCTTCATTTAAGCCTCTGGACCTAATCTGTATGCTAAGATCAGGGCCTGCTGAGAAAAATGCAGGTGCCTGGGCGTGTAGAGCAGAAGCCCCTGATGGAGTCATGAGTTGTAGTCGTGGTTGTGGATGAAGTGACATTTGAGCTGACATCTAAAGGATGGAGGGGGTCTGGTGGGGGGGGGGGGAGGGGAGAGGGGGGAGAGGGAGCCGCATTTGAACCAGTCTGTGAATTTGGAAAGTGTTACACACCAGTGTGAGGGGCATGCCTTTACTTTTTCATGTGTGCTTTTTAGATCCCCCTGCAGGCAAATCTTTAATCTCTAATTTTTTAGGAAGAACTTGGATAAGGTAGACACTAGATCAATAGAAAAACTGTAGATATATAATGCATATCTGGCTGTAGCAAGGAATCATTAATGTAGACGGTCATGATTCGTCTTAGCAGCTAACATCAGTATTGAAGTTCACTGCTCTCCTACTAGAATTTAAACTCTGTCAAGGTAGGTATTTTCTTCTGTTCACTGCTGTTTCTCTAGTGTCCAGCATATTGTAAGTGTTCATTCAATACCTACTGAATGAAAGAGTGGATTGCAGGAAATGTTGGAGCTAAGGGAGTCCGTCCCCAAAGGAAGCTGTTTCTAGAAACAGAGATTGTTGGATCACTGCCTTGAAGTTTGTTCATGTGACTAGGGTTATACTGAGCCCTTTAAGTAGTAGCTGGAAGAAAAATTGGCTCCTGCTCTGACTCTGAGAGCTTTTAGTGCTAAGAAGGAGAGGGGAGACCCACGAGCCTTAGTCTGTAGCCAGGCATCCCTGTGGATGCTTGAGACAAGGAGAGGGTGTGGGGTGACTGTGAGCCCAGAGGATGTTTGAGAGCAGGAGGCTGGTAGGGGGCTCAGGTGGGAGCTTGGGGCTTAAACAGCCCCAGGTTCCTGTCCAGGCTCATCACCTGCTGGTCATCAGACATGCAAGAGGGTTGCCTGCCTCCTCGGATGGCTCCGAGAAGTACTGAACGGAGGAAGGTTATAAATGTTCTTTCCTGCTTCGCTACAGGTGACTGCCCAGGTGATGGGCCCCCAGGGAGCCATGCTGTCTCACCTGGGGAGATGCCTCTGAGTCCTCTGCTCCTGAAACCTAGACTGTTTCAGTCTGGAGAGGAGGATGGGGCAGAGGTACAGGACTTTCCCAAATCAGTCTGTGCCAGGAGGAACCGGTAGATGGGGGATTTGAATTATACCACAGGGTTAGGACAACGATGAGAAAGACATGAGTTTAACAGGGCTTGTCTATAAGGAGTCCTGGAGGAAGCAACATGTGAGAGAGTAAAAAGCATCTTAAGGAGGTTTTAGGCTGGAAGGAGGTAGCGCCATGTGCTTTGTGGGTGTGGAGCTGGTTTGGGACAGGGTGGAAGCTTGCAGGTTGGGTGCCTGGGTCTCAGAGGAGGACATACATGCAACTCCCTACAGCTCTTGGGTGTGACTGTCAGTAAAGCCCTTGCCCCTGGCGTGGACCTGAGATGCATCGCCTAATGGATTCTTTCTGGCATCAGTGAATGAATCAGGGAGATAGTCTGTTACGTAGGAGAGGGCAGCTTAATAGGAATGAAGTGAATCTGTTTTTTTAAAGTTTTTACTGGGATGTAGCTGTCTTACCATGTTGTGTTAGTTTCTACTTACAGCAAAGACAGTCAGTTGTACATTTGCAAATATCCCCCTTTTTACTGATTTCCTTCCCGTTTAGGTCCCCACAGAGTGTTGAGCAGGTCCTCGTGAGTTATCTGTTTTGTAAACAGTATGTACATATGCCAATCCCAATCTCCCAGCTCATCCCACTCCCCCCGCCTTTATTGTTCGTATGTTTGTCCTCTATGTCTGTGTCTCAATCTCTGCTTTGCACATGGGTTCTTTGAACCACTTTCCTAGATTCCACATATATGAATTAACAGATGATATCTGCTCTTCTCTTTCCGGTTTACTTCACTCTGTGTGACAGTCTCTAGGTCTGTCCACGTCTCTGCAGATGGCACCATTTTGATCCTTTTTGTGGCTGAGTAATATTCTATTGCATATCTGGACCATAACTTCTCTACCTATTCCTCTGTTAATGGACATCCAGTTGTTTCCATGTCTTGGCTGTTGTAAACAGTGTTGTTGTGAACACTGGGGTGCGTGCATCATTTGGAATTAAGGTTTTCTGTTTTTTAAAGCACATGATTAGAAGCAATCGCTTGATTTTTAAGGTCGCCTGCTGGATGGGCAGGTTAGGCGTATGGGTCTCTCCTGCACCAGCTGGCCAAGGCGGCAGGGAGGCTCCAGTCTGACAGATTCTCCTTTGCCCGGCCCCTCCAGTCTTGACTGGATCACAGGCGTGTCTGCTGCCTGGCACCGACTGGGAGGTCCACCCTGAACCGCCTTCTTGTTTTTAAAATACTGCTTACATTTTCATAAATAAAAACATCTTAAAGCTCATTTCCTGCCATCTTGAGGAAGATGTAGCAGTTGGGAGAGAAAGCATGCCTGTGTGTCCATGTGTCCTTCCAGCCGCAGGTCCCTGGGTCGTGTGGATGCACAGAGCTCTTCCCTCTCCCTGTTCCTTTTCCACAGACCCTGTACCATCCCGGTCAGGCTCTGGTCAGACATGTGGCCACCCCCAGGGGTCCTTGGCATTTTCTGTTCACCTAACTCCTAAAAGAATTTGATAAAATTGCATGCCTTCTAGGATATTTTCAAACTGATGACTGCATTTTAAAAATCATGTAAAATAGTTGCAAACATATGATTTCCATAATGAATCAATTTCCATATTGAATCACTATGTTGTACACCTGAAAATAGTATAATATTGCAAATCAACTATACTTCAACTAAAAAACACTTTTATGATTGAATTAACAGCATACGTCCCTGATGGTTCAGACAGGAAAGAATCTGCCTGTAATGTGGGAGACCCGGGTTCGATCCCTGGGTTGGGAAGATCCCCTGGAGAAGGGACTGGTTACCCACTCCAGTGGTCTTGACTGGAGAATTCCATGGACAGAGGAGCCTGGCGGGCTACAGTCCATGGGGTCACAAAGACTGGACACAACTGAGCAACTAACACTTTCACTTTCAACAGTATATTTAGTAGCAGTAATCAAGTTACCAAAGCAACATAAATGTTACAAAGTTGGATAATTAGCTATTAAGTATAAAAGCTACATATCTTGGAATTTGATTTCTTAATGACATAGGTGAAGCATTCTCTTGTTAATGATGCATACTCTGTGTCATTGAGAGTATTACTTATTACTGGAAAGAGATGGGATTTAGCATAAGTTTGGTTCTCTTTACGTCACTCTTGTTTCCATAAAATAACTATGATGGAAAGCATTTTCTTCAGCAGTGTTCTTCAATTTTTTGAACCCTCAAGCTCTAAGCCAAAGACACTATGTTGATCTCTTAGCAGAAATGATTTTAATAATCTATTGATAACATTAATTCTTTAATTTTGTTGAAAAAGCTAATTAGAAATGTTCTGTCTTCTAAAAGGAGGAGGTTACCCATTCACTGGAGAGAGGAACTTTCTTAAAAAAGACAGCAGTATTTCTGATAATCTGTGATTGCTCTTGGAGGTTTGATCACAGTGAGACAACATATTTAATATGATCCAGGATGGATATGGGACTTCCCAGGTAGCACTGGTGGGAAAGAACCCGCCTGCTAATGCAGGAGATGGAAGAGAAACAAGTTTGATCCCTGGGTGGGGAATATCCCCTAGAGGAGGGCTTGGCAGCCCCCTCCTGTGTTCTCGCCTGGAGAATTCCGTGGACAGAGGAGCCTGGCAGCTACAGTCTACAGGGTCTCAAAGAGTCGGACACAGCTGAAGCGACTGAAAATGGTTGTTTTGGTGAGAGGAGCATGAAGTTAGGAACCGGAAACTGTGGGCTCCAGGGCCAGCGGAGCCCAAGCCCTCTGTCCTTCACCTTGCAGGGGTGTTCATCCTTCGCTGTGGGCTAGGCGCCCCCTCCTGGTGTTGAGATGGTTCCTTCTCATCACATGTCTGAAGTTAGGAACCACAATGCCCTTTTTACACACGAGGATCAGCTGTATGGCGGGCCAGGGGGTGACGTGTCCAGGATTCGGTGAGGGAGATGCCCGTGGGTCGGAAGGGCAGCTTCCCTGCCCGGCTGGACCCCTGCTCTCCAAGGGGTCTGGCCCCAGGAGCGGGGAGAGCCGCAGAAGACAAGATCCACTGGGCCCCTCGCTGCCCCCGCTGCGTGGCCCCAGCGGTCAGCCCCCAGGGTCCACGTGTGGACACGCGATCATCTAGATAAACTCGGCATTGCAAGACTAAAATGCCAGTGTCGTTTTTAAAGGTCGGGCGACAGTTTGGGGATATTTTTGTAACTTTGCAAAGTTCTTCCTTTGCGTCTGTTCTCACTGGTGAAAGTGCTCCAGGCGTCCTTGGGACGCCTTTCTGCGGGGAGCTAAAGCCTGCTTTGCTGAGATGCTCAGGCACACCCCCCACCCCTGACCCCGTGCTCAAAGCTGGGGCTGGGCCTCATCCCCTGACCCTTGGCTTCATGCCCGTGACCCCTGCTGTACATAGGAGAAGAGGGGGTTTGTGATTTTTTTTAACCTGTTCCCGCCTCGCCTTTTCCCCTCTGTTTAGGGGTTTTAAAAAAGGATTTTAAAACAAAAACATAATGAGAACCTACAGTATAGCACAGGGAACTCTATCCAGTGCTCAGTGATGCCTACCTGGGAAGAGAATCTAAAGAAGAGTGGATATGTGTGTAACGGATTCCATTTTTTGGACAGCAGTAACTAACGCAACATGTAAATCAACTATACTCTAACAAAAATTAATTTTTAAAAAACCCACAAAAATTAAGATGAAGTCAGATTGACAATCTTTGTGGTTTCTGCAGGTGATGTTTGGGGTTTTACGGCAGTCCAGAGTTTCCTCTGAAAACCAGTTGTCTTGTGGGTTAAAATACAGGCATTCACTTGGTTGCTCTTGTAATGCCAGTAAGATTTAAAAATAAATGCCTCTTCTCTGCTTCTTGTTAGGTCTTTCTTCCCTCTTTGTGAAGGGCTGTGGGGGAGAAACAAAAATTGAGTATTCTTATTGTACTCTGGTAAAATATATATTCCATGAAATTTACCACTTTAACCATTTTTAAGTGTGCAGTTCAGGGGCATTTAAGTGTATCCACTCTGCTGTGCAACCATCTTCCTCTCCATCTCCAGAAGTTTGTCTTCATCCAAGCTGAAACTCTGTCCCCTTTAAACAGTGGCTTCCCGTGTTCCCTCCTCCAAGTCTCTCATAACCTATAGCCTACTTTCTGTCTCTATGAGTTACACGATTTCAGATGCCTAGTATAAGGTAGAATCATACACTCTTTGTTCTTTTCTATCTCACTTCCTTCACCTAATATCTCCAAAGTTGATCTACATTAAATCAAAATTCCATTCTTCTTTACCATTGAAAACTCTTCCATTATATGTATAGACAGCATTTTGTTTATCCATTCCACCACCAGTGGATCCTGGGCTGTTTCCATCTTTTGGCTGTTGTGAGTGCTGCTTTGAACGTTGGGATTCAAATGTATGCTTGAGTGTCTGTTTCAGTTCTTTGATGCATACATATACAGAAGTGAAATTGCTGGATCACATGGTATTTCTGTGTTTAAAAGACTGTTTTTCCAGCTATTGTTGTTTATTTTTTATAATAACCATCTAAGGGTTGTGAGGCGGTATCTTTTTTTGGTTTTGGTTTGCATCTCCCTAATAATTAGCGATGCTGACCATCTTTTCGTATGCTTATACTGTTTGTAGACCTTTTCTGAAGAACTGTCTGTTCATGTACTCTGGTTATTTTCCAGTTAGCTTGTTTGGTTTTGTTTTTTTTGTTTGCTTGTTTTTGTTGAGTTTTAGAAGTTCTTTATACATTCTGGATAGTAGTCTATATCAGATATGTGATTTGCAAATATGTTCTCCCATTTTGAAGGGTGCTTTTTTCAAATTTCATTGATAGTGTCCGGTGATTCCCTAAAGTTTTAATTTTGATGGGGTTCAGTTTATCTATTTTTTCTTTTGTTGCCTGTGCTTTTGGTGTCATGTCCAAGAAATTGTTGCCATGAAGCTTTTCTCCTATGTTTTCTCCTAACAGTTGCATAATTTTAGCTGTTTTATTTAGGTAATTAATGTTGATTTTGTTGTTGCTGTTCAGTTGCCCAGTCATGTCCCAACTCTTTGAGACTCCATGGACTGCAGCATGCCTGGCCAATCTGTCCCTTACCATCTCCTAAAATTTGCCCAAGTTCATGTCCATTGCGTTGTTGATGCCATCTCATCCTCTGATGCCCTCTTCTCCTTCTGCCCTCAATCTTTCCCAGCATCAAGGACTTTTCAGTGAGTCAGCTGTTTGCATCAGATGACCAAAATACTGGATTTTCAACTTCAGTATCAGTTCTCCCAATGAGTATTCAGCTTTGATTTCCCTCAAGATCGACTCATTTGATCTCCTTGCAGTCCAAGCGACTCTCGGGAGTCTTCGCTAGCACCACAGTTAAAAGGCGTCAATTCTTCGGTGCTCAGCTTTTTTTTTTTCCCCATTTATTTTTATTAATCACTTTACAATACTGCAGTGGGTCTTGTCATATATTGACATGAATCAGCCATGGAGTTACATGTATTCCCCATCCTGATCCCCCCTCCCACCTCCCTCTCTACCCAATCCCCCTAGGTCTTCCCAGTGCACCAGGCCCGAGCACATCAGCAGACAAATGGATAAGGAATCTGTGGTACATATACACCATGGAATATTACTCAGCCATTAAAAAGAATTCATTTGAATCAGTTCTAATGAGATGGATGAAACTGGAGCCCATTATACAGAGTGAAGTAAACCAGAAAGATAAAGAACATTATAGTATACTAACACATATATATGGAATTTAGAAAGATGGTAATAATAACCCTATATGCAAAACAGAAAAAGAGACACAGATGTACAGAGCGCTCAGCTTTTTTTATAGTCCAACTCTCACATCCATACGTGACCACTGGGAAGACTGTAGCCTTGACTAGACGGACCTTTGTCGACAGAGTAATGTCTCTGTTTTTCAATACGTTGTCTAGGTTTGTCATAGCTTTCCTGCCAAGAAACAAATGTCCTTAATTTTTGTGCACAGCATTACATATTATCTTTTGCATGTGGATATCTAGCTTTCCCTAGCACCATTACTGAAAGGACTGGCCTCTGCTCGTTGATGGTCTTGACACCCTTGTTTAAGGTCATTTGACCATATATATGTGGCCATTTATTTCTAGGCTCTTTGTTCTACTCAACTAGTTGGTATGTTTGTCTTTTGCCAGTTCTATTCTGTTTTGTTTATTGTTGATTTCCAGCAAGTTTTAAAACCTGAAACTGTGGGTCCTTCAACTTTCTTTTTCAAGGTTTTTTGGACTGTTTGGGTTCCCTTAAGATTGCATATGAATTTTAGGATGAATCTTTCTATTTCTGCAAAAACCATTGGAGTTTTGATAGGGATGGTGTTGAATTTGCATATTGCTTTGGGTAGTATTGGTATCTTGACAGTATTGTCTTTGAATCCATGAACACAGAATATCCTTCCGTCTTTGTATGCCTTCTCTAATTTCTTCCAGCAGTGTTTTATGGTTTTCAGTGTATAAATATTTTGCTTCCTTGGTTAGGTTTATTCTTAATAATTTTGTTCTTTTTGATGTTACCTGTTAAGGGGTTTAAAAATCATAAGTTAGTTTGGGTTTCTGTCTCATCTCTGAAAAATATTATTGTATGCTACTAGTAGAACTAAAAAATCCAGGACTGAGAAAAGCTTTAGGTACACAGAGCAGCAGAATTAGATCTCAAAAGTATGGTATATTGTAGAAAAAATGATGGAAAAAATCTGTTCCATAATGCCATTTATGCATGTCTAAAAACAGCACACTAAATATTACACATTTCATGAGGATACACACAAATAATTCAAGATCTTCTGAATTGTGTTCCTTGGAAGAGTGGTTTCTGGTGAGGCCTGTCTGGTACATGGGTGCTCAGTCTCTGAGTGGCGTCCGACTCTCTGTGACCCCATGGACTGTAGCCTGCCAGGCTCCTCTGTCCATGGGATTTTCCAGGCAAGAATACTGGACTGGTTTGCCAATTCAGTATTGGGCTGGTTGCTTCTCCAGGTCTGTCTAGATATGATTTTAAATGCCTTGATTCTTGTTCATGTTCATATCCAAGGCTGACCTCAGACATCATCAGAGATGAAACTTGTCCTGAAACACAGAAGGAAGAGCACCCCTTATTCCAGGCCTGGATTTGTGAAATTTACTTGGCACAGATTTTCCTAGAAACTAAATGTCTTTTGTTTCTTCAGCATGTAAGCAAAGGCTTTCTCTGTTGGTGGGTCCCAGTGTCTAGGCTAAGCTTGGAGACTCTGTCCCTGAGCAGCATGGTGAAGGCTGATACACATACTGTTCTCACCTACGTGCCAGAGTCATAGCCCTATGAGGCGCCTCTAAAATGTCACTATATCCATTTCCATAGGTGGAAGGAAGCACAGAGAGCCTCACCTATGGCCTGAGGCCACACAGCTAACTCGTGCTGAAACTGAGATGTGAATGATGAGAGGAGGTTTCCCAGATCCACTTTTTCACTCTGCTTTTTCTCTTGTGCCTGTCTCTAGTTCAGTTTTTTGCTGTTTTTGTTTCATTTTGTGCTCTTATTTCCTTCCTTCCTTTGGTTTTGATTTTATTTTTCTTCTTTTAAAAAATGTATTGAAATGAAAACTTAGATCTTTAATTTTTCTATCTTCTTCTCATGTCTTCATAAAGTTATACACTTCACTCTAAGCACTGCATCCCACAAATTTTGGTGCTGTGCTTTCATATAGTTCATTTCAAATGTTTTCTAGTTTCCATTGATCTATTTTTTCATATCTTGTCCTATAATTTTGCAAATAATTCAAAGCATGTCACTTAACTTCTGAATGCTTAGGTTTGTTATCATCTTTGGTTCTGATTTCTAGTTCAATTCTTTGTGGTCTGAAAACTTAGGCTAGTTTCACTCAACTGAAATCTATTGAGATTTGCTTTGTCTTTGAGCATATAGCTGTTTTCAGTGCTTGTTCCGTGTGTGCCTTAAAAGGATGTTTACTCTGGTGTTGCTGGGCAGAGAGTTTTATACACATCAATTTGTCAAGCGCTGTTTAAATTCTCTGTATCCCCACTAATAACTAATGTGCTTGTTAACATTTCTGATTTTCATAGTGAATTTTTCTTTCTCCTTTTAAATTTATTTTTCCTTCATCTATTTTGAAGCTGGGTTATTTGGTGCCCACAACTTCAACTTTATTTTTTTCTTGATGAATTGTCCCTTTCATCATTATGAAATGTCCCTCATTATCGCTGGTAATCTCTTTGTCTTGAAAGCTATTTTATCTGATACTAGTATAGCCACAGTAGCTATCATAGGTAGACTGTTTGCATGATATTCCTTTTTCCATCCTTCAATTTCATCCTGTCTCTCTTCTTATGTTTAAAGTGTATCAGCTGTAAATAGCATGATGTTTCTTCTCGTTTCTTTATCCATTTTGCTTTTCCAGTACTCTTCTCTCAAGTTAAAGACTTAAAGTCAGTAAACAAAGCACTATTTCAATAACCCCTGCTGTAAATCTTGTGTGAGTAAGCAGCCTCTGTATTTTGTTGCCTATTAGACTTTCTCAATTAGGTTACCTTTCAAGACTCACCTATATTTTTACTTTCCACCAAAGTAAAGATTGGCCATGATAACTTTGTAAAATAACCTTTTACTGAGGCTACAAAGAGTCTACTTACTATTCTAGGGAATGTCTTATCATAATCTTCCTTTTTAATATTTTCTGGGGGACTTCTCTGATGGTCCAGAGGCTAAGACTCTGTGTTCCCTGATCAGGGAACTAGATCCTACATGCTGCAACTAACAGTTCACATGCTTCAGCTAGAAATCCCACATAGCCAAATAAATAAAATAAAATAACTACTTTCTGGGAGTCCTTAATTGCTTCTGTAACCTTGGAGACTTCCCTCCCTGTTTCTCTTTTATTTATTTGTCACATATTCTGAATATGCTTTCCACCAAGAGAATCAGCAATTTTTTTCTTTTCCTTAGATTCCAGGTACAGAGGTAGAGCTGATCTTACTTCTCAGGTCTGACCTGCTATCAGCATCATCCTACGTGTCTCCCCATTCTGTTGTGTATTTCCTTTTATCCTTATCTTCAGACATCTATTCTAGTATACATGCTATGGGTTGTTTCATTTGTATGTGTCTTTATGAAATATATAGTGTTTTCTGTGCAGTATTTTAAATGTATATAAATGGCATTATGGAATATATTTTTCTATTTTTCTGTGTTGTAACACAGAAAAAGATGTATTTTTAATTACTATATGCATCTCTAATCCACTGCTTCTAACTGTGAAGCTTTTTTAAAATTTGAAATTCTCATAAATACTCTATTTATTTGGGAAATTAGAATTTGTCATGAGGTACTTTGCTGTATTGATCAGGGTAGCACTCTAACGCTTTAGTAATTAGTGAAAAAAATTAAAATTTCAAACCTGCTGTTAAGAGACCATTTTGTCAAAGACTTTGGCAAAACGGTGGTAAAGTTCCCACTTTCTGGTGAATTATGTCTGAGTAAATGTGAATGTTGCACAGTGATGACCAGTACCTCCAGCTCCTGGGAGTAACTCCCCAGGGAGGATGTCCCCGGCACTGTGGCCCTCCCCCACTCAGGGTCACACATGGTGGATCACCGCAGTTGTTTGTAAGGACCAGAGAGGGAACTGACTTACACAGCCAACGTGTAAGTCCAATCAGGAAGTCCAGATGGAGGGCAGGGTTCAGGCTGACTTGGAGATTCAGTGGCATCATCACGGGCCCAGGGTCCCATCTCCCTGCACGCTCAGAACGTCAGATTTTGTGCCGGCTCTTTTCCTACCAGTTATGGAATGGCTGCTGCAGTTCCAGCCATCACATCCAGACATGGCTATGTGCTGAATTCTTAGGAGTGGGAAAGCCTTTCTCACAAGCAGCCCAGTGCCCAGCGCCCTTCCTCTGATGACTGGAACTGCCGACTTTCAGAGTCATCACTGATAAGTTAGGATTCACTCTTGCTCTTGGAAGAGGGTCACCCTCTCCTCAGTCATGTTTGGGGAAGGGATGGAGAAGACCAGTCACTGCTAAGCTAAACTGAAGCTCAGCCAATAAGGAAGAGGAGAGAGTAGGCATTGAGCAGGCGGCCAGCAGTGTCTGCCGCAGGCAGTCTCTGCTGCCTTTCACATCATTTCTGACCCTTGGTAAAGGTTGTGATTTTCTTCATTTGGTTCCTGCTCTTTGCTCAGTGAGTTTATGCCTAGCATTAGTTACTTGATCTTGCTACAGCAATGTTATTTTCCTTGGTATTTGTTGGTATATATGGAAGCTATTAGTTATCAGTCACCTCTGTTCAATTTTCTGGTATCTGTGTATCTCTGCAAGTTTCCATGTTCCCTTTCTGGAATAACATTAGATGTTAATTAAATCCTGGGAAAGAAACCCAGAGGACATTGAATGGAACAGGGGACAGAATGGAAGAGTAAGAAGACAGACTATTTTATTATATTCCATTTCTGTGAAAAGAGAGTTTACATCTCATTGTCTAGGGGAAAAGGAGGATTGTGTGTCTTTCTTAGAACTCACTTTAAGACACTGCTGTGTGTGACAGGGGGGCTCTTTAATCTCCTAGAATATTAAACCTGATGCTGGAACTGCTGCTGCTGCTGCTAAGTCGCTTCAGTCGTGTCTGACTCTGTGCAACCCATGGATAGCTGCCCACCACCAGGCTCCTCTGTCCACAGGATTCTCCAGGCAAGAATACTGGAGTGGGTTGCCATTAACAACATCTTTTAAGAATATCTGAGTGTTTGGGGGACCTCTTTTTCCCACTATTTTCTCTGAGTAGAATGGGAGATGTGTAGTTGGTTTTTACATAGAAAAATTAAGAAACAAATGAAATTTTAATTTCCTCACATACTCATAGTACTGAGGAAACCAGAATAGAGGTCTTTACGGTCAGTGCTCATTCGGGAAAATAGGTTGAGTACGGCCAAGGGCACAGCCATAGGGAACTCTGCATCTCCCATGAAGTGACTGATGGAAGGGATTTAAAAATCCAGTGTATGCCCCCCAGAACCCCCACCCTCTACACACACACACACACACACACACACACACACACACACACATGCATGCACGCACACACAGCACATTCTGAGACCATATTCATTTCTTTAATGCTTTCAGTTCAGCAGTATTAGTTTTTAACTTTTTCCTGAGTGTGGGTTAGCTTCTTTGTATCAATGTCTGTTAGGCGCAAAGGCTGGTGGACTACTGAGAGTAGCCATCAGGTGTGGGTTGGAGCTCCAGGTGCCTGAACTGAGTGAGCTGTGCAGTTGGACAGACACTTTCTTCATGGACTGGACATAGTGCAGAAGTGAGTGAGGTGCTGTCTGCCATTAAAGACCCCAGGACTCGGGAAATGTGGCGGGGAATGTAAGTAAAAAGAGCAGATTTTAAAGGGGGAAACCACTTAGTGTACTGAAATATGTTAGCATGCTGATTTGTGAAAGTTTTCTGCAAACCTAACTATATATTTGATTTTTTTCATTTTTCAGTTACTACTGCATTTAAAAAATGTTTATTACAATTTTTAAAGTGCATTTACAAAAGTGTAAATGCAGTCCATTTACAGTTATGACTCAATAGCTGTATTCTCCATGCTGAACAATACATTCTTGTAGCCAATCTTAGACCCAGCAGTGTGAACCTCCCACCCCTCACCTCTATCCTGTCCCCCCACATCCCCCGCCCCGCTGGGAACCACTAGACTGGTCTCTGTATCTGTGGGTCTGCTTCTTTTTCTGTTAGTTTATTGTATCTCTTAGATTCTACATTTAAATGATATCGTACAGTATTTGTCTTCCTCAGTCTGACTTACTTCACTTGGTACAGTATCCTCCAAGTCCATCCACGTTGCCGCAGATGCCAAGTTTTCACCCTTTTTTCTGGCTGAGTACTATTCCACTGTGTTAATGTACCACATCTTTATCCAATCATCTGTTGATGGGCACTTAGGCTGCTACCACATCTTATACATTTGATTTTACATAAACGTTTCCTTTTTGATGTCCAAATAAGGATTAACAGAGCTGTTGACAATTAATTAATTATATTTATATTTTCAATAAGCATCCAACTTAACTAAAGTATATAGGTCTATACAAGGAGTAGTAGGACAGATGAGGCTTATTTTGAGTTTTTAGAAGGAACATATCTTAACCTTGATGGCAGGAGAGAGGATGGCTCTGGGTGGGGGAGGGGGGATGCACCTCCAGAGGAAAGCCTGCTCTCCTGTCCCGCGTTGTCACAGTGGCACTCTACCCTGAGGCTGGGTTTCTTTTCTGCACCAATGCCTCATTTCCTAGAAGCCCAGCATGCATGTGTGCTAAGTAGCTTCAGTTGAGTCTGACTCTTTGTGACCCTGTGGACTGCAGCCCACCAGGCTCCTCTGCCCATGGCATTCTCTAGGCGAAAATACTGGAATGGGTTGCCATTTCCTTCCCCAGGGAATCTTCCACACCCAGGGATGGAACCCTCACATAAGAGACATAAGGGTACTCTCTTACATCCACCTGCATTGGCAGGAAGGTTCTTTACCACTAGCACCACCTGTGAAGGCTTCTAGAAGCCCGGAGGAAAACAGAAATTTAAATAGTCCTAGATTTGGCTATGATAAGTCCACACAGACAAAATATTTCCCCGTGACCGGTTGGTCTCGCCAACAGTCATCTGTTTCCTCATAAGTACATTGAGGCTAAACCTTTTTAGCAAGGATACCACAGATGAGATACTCCCTCCTCCCCTGTGTCCAGTGACGTGGCACCAAGGTCAGGTCGTCTTATGGACTCTGACGCCAAACTGGACCACTTGGTCAAGGGGTGGCCGCCGAGTCTCTCCATGGCAGAGGCGCGTTTTTCTTTTATAGTCTGTAAGTGACCCATAGACGGACACTCTGAAGAGTCATGAGTATCTTCTTTCCGGAAAACTTTTACCCAGGAGTTTGCGCATCCAGCAGTGATTCTCGCTTGAATCAGTTATTGCCCAGCTTGGGGCCACCCCGTGGAGCTTCTCTCTTGGTGTCCTTCTGCACTTGTTCACTGGTGTCCTTCTTAAAGGACAGCTTCTCTCTAACCAGCCCCCCAAACTACAGCCACTCCACCCCCTGCCCAATGTGTTTCAATCTGTCAGTGTCATTCATTTCAACGCTCAAATTGTTTACAGCTTGGCCAGCAACCCATCTTTATATTCTGTCGTTTAGCACTTCCTTTGCTTCTTTGATGCAAAGCATTCTGAACTCAAACTTTGTCCCCGTGTGGGACCTGGAATCAGCCGCTTCTCCAAGGAGACCTGGTTCCCTTTAGTGTGGAATGGTATTTACAAACCAAGATCTTGGTGTTAGGTGTGTTTATTGCTACTGGGGTGATAATAGTTTTAGGACTTTTAATCATGAGTTCGTATAAAAACCTCCACATGGGTTTTGTTTTTAAAACCCCAGCTTCACTGAGGGGTAGTTTACTGACAATAAAATGCACTCATTTTAAGTGTAGAGTTTGGTACATCTTAACTCCCCTCTACAGGCTGGTACACACCATCTGACATACCTGTTTGCAGACAACTGTGTGTGATGGCTCTATCTGCTTTCTGTCTCTACAGATGAGTCCTCCTATTCTAAAGCTTCGTAGACAAGGAAAGATACAGTATGCAGCCTTTGTCTGTTTTCTTTCACTCACCATTGTATTTTCGTGATTCATTCATGTTGTTATGAACAGCAGTAGCTCACTGCCTTTCATTGCTGAGTAGTAATCCATTGTATGGATACATCACAATCTGTTTTTCCATCTAAAAGCTGTTTTGGGGCCATTCCAGCTTATGGCTGTTATGAGTAAAACTGCTGTGGATGTTAAGATACAAGTTCTGTGTGGACAGGTGTTTTCATTTTGCTTGGGTAAATACATCGACATAGAATGAGTGGATCAAGATATCTGCTAACCTGGTAAGACGCTGCCCAGGGGTTTCCCAAAACATTTTTACACGCCTGTAGGGAATGTTTCCTCACATTCGCATTGATCCTTGGTGTTGGCAGTCTTTTAATTTTTGCCATGCTAGTGGGCGTGCAATAGTATGTTACTGCAGCTTTCATTTCTGTAATGACTGAGGGTGTATGCTAACTGATCATTCCTGTTTCTTGGATGAAATGTCTGTTCAAATCTTTGGCCAGTTTTTAAACTGTCTGTGGTGGCTATGCTTTAGGGTTTTTTATTGAGCTGGGAGAATCCTGTGTATTCTCAATACAAGTCTTCTGTCACATACATGTGCTGCTGCTGCTGCTAAGTCCCTTCAGTCGTGTCTGCGACCCCATAGACGGCAGCCCACCAGGCCCCCGGTCCCTGGGATTCTCCAGGCAAGAACCCTGGAGTGGGTTGCCAGTGCCTTCCCCAGGCACATATATGTATTGGGGTATTTTCTCCCAGCTGGTGACTTACTTTAAAATTTGGTGAACCAGTATCTTTTGGAGAGTTAAAAATTTTAATTTTGATTAAGTCCAATTTGTGAATTGTTTAGGGTCCATATTTGTAAGACCTTTCTGAGGAATCTTTGCCTATATATATAACAGTTTGCATCTGGTAATCCCAAATTCCCAATCCCTCCTTCCCCCACCCCTCCACAAAAAGTTTCTTTTTAAAAAAATTAATATTATATTAATATATAATTATATAAATATATAATATATAAATATATATAATATACATTCAATTAATATAATGATTATATATTATATATATATAATATATAAATAAAACATATATAATAATTATATAATTACTAATTAATATTATAATATTAATTTCTGCTGTACAGCAAAGGGATTCAGTTATGCATACATATGTGTATATACATATATATATTCTTTTCCATTACGGCTTATCACAGGATGTGGAATAGTTTCCTGTGCTATGCAGTAGGACCTTGTTGTATAAACACTAATTTGCATCTGCTAATCCCAAACCCCCAATCCATCCTTACCCCACCCCTCCACAAAGGGTTTCTTTTCTATTTCCTTCTACAAGTTCTCTAGCTTAAGCTTTCGTGCGTACATCCATGATTCCATTGAGTTAGTCTTTATGAATACTGTGAGATACAGGGGTGGAGATGATTCCCTCCCTTCCCTCACCCGTGAAGGTCCTTTTGTTCCAGCTCACTGTGTTAAAGACTATCCTTTTCCCCACTGAGTCCTCTTGGCATCTTAGGGGGGAGAAATCGGCCAGGCATATGTGGGAAGAGCTATTTCTGAATCCTGTCATCTCTTCCGTTTACCCCCGTGTCTGTCTTTACACTGACACCACGGTGTCTTCATTTGTGATAAGCAGAGGTCAGCCAGCTCCTCCCAGGACTCACAGTCAAGTGCCCTCAAGCAAGTGACATAATTAAGTGTAGCTGGCTGTGTGTGAGCAGTATTGCATTTTTTGTATTAAAACTAAAGGACTAAAACTTCAGTCTGATTTATTGTCATTTACTAATGTTTTTAATTACATCCCTTACCCATATATTTCTCATAGCTGTTATTGTTTCTAATGGGGTCTTTTACATACATAAGAAAGCCTTTCTAAGTGATCAATGCAAAGGAATAGAGGAAAACAATAGAATGGAAAAGACTAGAGATCTCTTGAAGAAAATTAGAGATACCAAAGGAACATTTCATGCAAAGATGGGCTCAATAAAGAACAGAAATGGTATGGACCTAACAGAAGCAGAAGATATTAAGAAGAGGTGGCAAGAGTACACAAAAGAACTGTACAAAAAAGATCTTCACGACCCAGATAGTCATGATGGTGTGATTACTCACTTAGAGCCAAACATCCTAGAATGTGAAGTCAAGTGGGCCTTATGAAGCATCATTATGAACAAAGCTAGACGAGGTGATGGAATTGCATTTGAACTATTTCAAATCCTAAAAGATGATGCTGTCAAAGTGCTGCATTCAATATTCCAGCAAATTAGGAAAACTCAGCAGTGGCCACAGGACTGGAAAAGGTCAGTTTTCATTCCAATGCCAAAGAGTGATCAAACTACCACACTCATCTCACATGCTAGTAAAGTAATGCTCAAAATTCTCCAAACCAGTCTTCAACAGTACGGGAACCGTGAACTTCCACATGTCCAAGCTGGATTTAGAAAAGACAGAGAAACCAGAAATCAAATTGCCAACAACCATTCAATCATAGAAAAAGCAAGAGAGTTCCAGAGAAACATCTGCTTCTGCTTTATTGACTACACTAAAGCCTTTGACTGTGTGGATCACAACAAACTCTGGAAAATTCTTAAAGAGATGGGAATACCGAAACACTTTATCTGCTGCCTGAGAAATCTGTATGCAAGTCAGGAAGCAACAGTCAGAACTGGACATGGAACAACAGACTTGTTCCAAATTGGCAAAGGAGTACATAAAGGCTGTATGTTGTCACCCTTCTTATTTAACTTCTACACAGAGTACATCATGCAAAATGCTGGGCTGGATGAAGCACAAGCTGGACTCAAGATTGCTGGGAGAAATATCAATAATCTCAGATACGCAGATGACACCACCCTTATGGCAGAAAGCAAAGAACTACCAAAGAACCTCTTGATGAAAGTGAAAGAGAAGAATGAAAAAGCTGACTTAAAACTCAACATTCAAAAAATGAAAATCATGGCATCTGGTCCCATCACTTCATGGGAAGTAGATGGGGAAACAATGGAAACAGTGAGAGACTTTATTTTCTTGGTCTCCAAAACACTGCAGATGGTGACTGCAGCCATGAAATTAAAAGACTCTTACTCCTTGGAAGAAAAGCTATAAGAAACCTAGACAGCGTGTTAAAAAGCAGAGACAATACTTTGCAAACAAAGGTCCATCTAGTCAAAGCGATGGTTTTTCTGGTAGTCATGTATGGATGTGAGAGTTGGACCATAAAGAAAGCTGAGCACCAAAGAATTGGTGCCTTTGAACTGTGATTTTGGAGAAGACTCTTGAGAGTCCCTTGGACAGCAAGGAGATCAAACTAGTCAACCCTAAAGGAACTCAGTCCATGGAGAAGGAAATGGCAACCCACTCCAGTATTCTTGCCTGGAAAAGTCCATGGACAGAGGAGTCTGGCGGGCTGAAGTCCATGGGATTACATGACTGAGCATGTGTGCACGAGGGTGGAGGGAAATGGGTTGGTAGCAATAAAGTGGTAGAACTAAAAAAAAAAAAAAAAAAAAATAAAGGAACTCAGTCCTGAATATTCATTATAAGGACTGATGCTGCAGCTGAAACTCCAATACTTTGGCCACCTGATGTAAAGAACTAACTCAGTTGAAAAGACCCTGACGCTGGGAGGGATTGGGGGCAGGAGGAGAAGGGGACAACAGAGGATGAGATGGTTGGATGGCATTACCGACTCTGTGGACATGAGTTTGAGTAAGCTCTGGGAGTTGGTCATGGACAGGGAAACCTGGTGTGCTGCAGCCCATGGGGTCGCAAAGAGTCAGGCATGACTGAGCTGACTGACTGATACACTGTTTGCACATTAAATCTACAGGAACAGTCCTCACTCTAGTCTGTGCAACAGTGTTGCCTCACTGTGTACAGCACATCCCGTACACACAAACCTCCTGATTGTGGATGTCGGTGACGTGAATCTGCGTCTCCATGTCCAGTCACACAAGTAAGTTCATGTGTCTGATGTACGTTGTCATGTGTGTGCATCCTCTACAAGTGGATGTGCTTGTAGAGTACTAGAAGTACCTCTAGTAGTGTTTATATTACTAGAAGTACTCTGGTACTTCTACTATACAGGAAAGCACACGGAAGCACATCCGCTTGCAGAGGATGCACACGCATGACAACGTACACCAGACACATGAACTTACTTGTGTGATTGGACATGCAGACGCAGATTCACATCACTGAAATTGTACAGTGTCTTTATTTCGGGCTCAGGAGGTCACCTATGAAGAGAAGAAAAGGAGCTACTACCCAGATGTAACTGGATCACTTTTTCAAGAGGGCAGATAGAATTGAATCAAGTAAGGAACCTGCGCCATCTGTGTCAGGCGTGAGTGAAATCGCAGCTTGCCCTCAGTCTCCTATCGCTGGCGATCCTTCAGCTCCACAGTCTCCCACCTCCTCTCTCTCCCCCAGTCACTCTCTCTTCTTACCTGTCCACTTGATGCCCAGCCCCTGCATGCCGTATACTTTTCAAGGCACTGTACTGTAAAGGTGTTTTATTTTTTGTACCTGTGTAAAAAGTATTATATGTCTCCTACAGGACAGTATTATATACATGATTGCTAGTTGAATACCTGGGCTAACTTTGTTGGACTTAGGAACAATTTGGACGTAGGAACATGCTCTCACAATGAAACTCATTCTTATGTAGGGACTTATTGTACTTGGAATGTGTGACTCATCTGGTCTGCTTTCTAGGTGCCTACTTTGGTGAGAGGACTGTCCCCCGTGAGAGCACAGACTGGTAAAGAATCACATGTAGGTTCAGCTTTGGGGGCTGTAATGGGGGGCGGAGAGGGGGCTGGCCTGGCGCTGCTGCAATCCAGCTGCTGTCGCCGTAAGGGAATCCAGCCCAGCGCACAAGATCGTCAAGGAGGCCAGACAGCTTGGGGCTTTTCTATATCTCCATTTAAAATGCAAAACCTCTGTACAGGCCAGTCCAGACTCCCCTCTCAGGCCACGTACAGCCAGATGCCCCGCTGTGATCTCTGGTCCACACGGTGACTGAGGGCAGGGAAGTGAGTGAGAACTTGACCCTAGGCTAGCAAATAAGTCTGCATCATCCCCTACCCATCAGGGCTGGATAGAGAAGGAGTAGCCACTCCAGGTGCTGCGGAAAGAAAATTTTCAAACAGACTTCATATTTAACACAGTTTTGGAATTACCGAAGAACTGAAGAGAGTGTCCCCATATCACACACCCAGTTCCCCCTGTTGCCAACATTATATATCAGTATGTTACGCGTGTCACATGTGTTGTAATGAATGAATCAAATTCGCTAGAGTCTGTTCTTTATTCAGATATCCTTAGTATTTACCAGGTATCCTTTTTCTGTTCCAGGATCCTTTTCTGGACACCACATTACATTCAGTCATGTCTCTGTAGGTTCCTCTTTGGCTGTGATAGTTTCTCTGATTTTCCTTGGTTTTGATGACCTTGACAGTTTGGAGGAGTGTAAGTGAAAGTGTTAGTTGCTCAGTCCTGTCCGACTCCTGGTGACCACACAGACTGTAGCCCGCCAGGCTCCTCTGTCCATGCAATTCTCCAGGCAAGAATACTGCAGTGGGTAGCCATTCATTTCTCCGGGGGATCTTCCCGATCCGAGGATTGAACCTGGGTCTCCTGCACTGCAGGCAGATTCTTCACCACCTCAGCCACCAAGGAAGCCGTGTTTTTAATGACTTTGATGCTTTAGAGGAGTACAGGTCAGGTCTACTGTAGCATGCCACTCCACTGAAGTTACTCTGAGGTTTTCCGCATGATTAGAATATGGTTGTGCACATGAAAAGATGCTCAACATCACTCATCATCAGAGAAATGCAAATCAAAACCACAATGAGGTACCATTACACGCCAGTCAGGATGGCTGCTATCCAAAAGTCTACAAGCAATAAATGCTGGAGAGGGTGTGGAGAAAAGGGAACCCTCTTACACTGTTGGTGGGAATGCAAACTAGTACAGCCACTATGGAAAACAGTGTGGAGATTTCTTAAAAAACTGGAAATAGAACTGCCATATGACCCAGCAATACCACTTCTGGGCATACACACTGAGGAATCCAGATCTGAAAGAGACACGTGCACCCCAATGTTCATCGCAGCACTGTTTATAATAGCCAGGACATGGAAGCAACCTAGATGCCCATCAGCAGATGAATGGATAAGGAAGCTGTGGTACATATACACCATGGAATATTACTCAGCCGTTAAAAAGAATTCATTTGAATCAGTTCTAATGAGATGGATGAAACTGGAGCCCATTATACAGAGTGAGGTGAGCCAGAAAGATAAAGAACATTACAGTATACTAGCACATATATACGGAATTTAGATAGATGGTGGCGATAACCCTATATGCAAAACAGAAAAAGAGACACAGAAGTACAGAACAGACTTTTGAACTCTGGGGGAGAACGTGAGGGTGGGATGTTTTGAAAGAACAGCATGTATATTATCTATGGTGAAACGGACCACCAGCCCAGGTGGGATGCATGAGTCAGGTGCTCGGGCCTGGTGCACTGGGAGGACCCTGAGGAGTCAGGTGGAGAGGGAGGTGGGAGGGGGGATCGGGATGGGGAATACGTGTAACTATATGGCTGATTCATGTCAATGTATGACAAAACCCACTGAAATGTTGTAAAGTGATTGGCCTCCAACTAATAAAATAATATTTTAAAAAAAAATAGAATATGGTTGTGGATTTGGGGGAAGAAAAGTGCCATTTTCACAATATCAGGTTAAGGGTACATACTATCTATACTTTTGTATGGCTCATTATTTTGCACTGTTTCTTCTCTAGCCACTGGGAGCTCTTTCAGCTGACTGTGTTCTTCAGACAGACCCTCACTGATGTGGGTTTGTGTGGGGTCTTTGCCTTTTAAACCCCTCCTCACTTTCTGGCGCTGCAGGGTGATTTAGGCTCATCTTGTGTATTTCCCATCTCTGTGCTGGAACTGGCCATTTCTCCAAGGAGCCCTGGTTTCTTTTATTAGAAAGATTCACAGAGGTTAGAAAAGCCCATGGAGGGACAGTGCCACTTGCAGCATATCAAGGGCACATACTGTCAGCATGACTTAAACCCGTGGACGGTGTCTTTGAGGTTTCTGCACTGTGATGTTTCTTCCACGCTGATCTCTCTAAAAGGGAGTGCCTATGCAGCCCACGACGAAGGAGCTCTACCTCCTTGGCTGAGAGGAGGGCCACCTACATATGGAATTGGGAATTCTTCTGCGTGGGAAGTTGGTATATTCCCCCTTTGCTGATTTATTCACACATTTGTTTATATACTTTGGCTGTGTTTAGTGTTTATTTTGTAGTTTATAATCCAATTTTGTTGATCAAATTGTTCCATCTTTGGCCATTGAATAGAGTCCTGTGGGCCTTTTTATATGTCCCCATCAATGTGTTTGTTTTGTGTTTTTGAATGCCTCCTTGCTTTCTGGCTCTGAAGATACCCGGGATCATCTTGTATATTTCTGCGCCAGTCCTGGAGTCAGCTGCTTCTCGAGCAGCTCTGGTTCCCTTTATTAGCGCACGGTGTTAGGAACCATGATCTGGGGCCAGGTGGGCCCGTTGCTGCTTTCAGGCCCCTCAGCGGACAGAGCAAGGAACTGTGTGTACTAACCAGCGTACACACGTGTCTATCTATTGCTGTTGTTTAGTCTCTAAGCTGTGTCTGACTCCTTTGCAATTCCATGGACAGTAGCCCGCCAGGCTCCTCTGTCCATAGGATTTCCCAGCCAAGAATACTGGAGTGGCTCTGCCATTTCCTTCTCCAGATCTTCCATGGATCCTGCTTGGCGGGTGGATTCTTTACCACTGAGCCACCTGGGAAGCCCTATCTATAGCCATCTCTGTAGTAAACTGTAACCATCTATAACCCTCTCTATATGAAGCTAACCATGAGTTCATACCGATGTCTCCAGCTCTCATCCATAGCCACCGGGGTCATGCTGGTCTTCTCTTTTGCCGTCTCTAAGTTCTCACTCCAGCAGTGAGAAGCCTGGCTCCCAGCAGCCACTGTCCAAAATGAATCTATTTTATTAAGGAATGCAGGATAACGTTCCTGTCCGCGGCCTGAAGCACTCAAGTTGCCTTCTTCCTGGAAAGTCCTGGATCTTCGTGTCCACAGTGGCCAGTGCTTCTCGTGCTGTGGGCTTAGCTCAGGACGATGTCCCGGAGGAAGCCTCAGCAGGTCCCAGACCAGATCAGAGCCTCTGAAATGTACCTCATAGCACCATCTGCTCCCTTAGAGCCATTATCAGCATAAGATTTAAGTAGCTTGTTTTGCAGTTGACTGTGTTACTGATTTTTCTTTCCCGGAACATTGGCTTCATAGGCATGGACGTCGTCCACCTCACTCAGTGGCTAGCACTGGATGCATACTAGGTATGTGACTGATATTTAGTGGAAAGATACAGGAGGTGTGAAGAGATGTGAGGTGTGGTGTTCTAGACCTTCTACCCAATGACACAAGAGAAGGGTTGAGTATATAGCATTAGGGGCGTTTCTGCTTCTAGAATTCTTAGCTCCTTTAAGTAATTAGCTTCTGCCCCTCAGAAGCTCGTGCTCCGTAAATGGTTGCATATGGAAATCAAAATTATCTGAAAAAAAAAAAAGGAAAGATCCCAGGCAATATCCAGTTATGTGAAGGACACTGTGTGGAGTGAATAGCGCTGAGCCAAGGAACTGTTAGTTGAAGGAAATGGATGGTGAATCAGATGCAACAGAGAAAACAGACATGATGCTAATTTTCAGACTTGTTCCAAAGAAAATTTATGGATGTGCTGGATCATATAAATGTAGCTTCTCTGTTGGAAAATACCAGGTGTTTATGCACAATATTGGAGAGGACCCTGGGCTCCAGGTGCACACTCTCTGCTTCGTCTTCACATTTGCAGCCCTCTTTCCTGTCTGTCTTTAGTTCTAAATGTGTATGCTGCCACATTTAGGGTGATTTTTTTTATTGTCGGTTTGGGGTGGCTTTTTCACCACTGAAATTATTAGTTTAAAAAGAAGGACATGGGATGTAAAATTCTTTATTGTATTTCTACTCCTTGAAGTTGCCTATAGCATTTCATGTTTCATAAGATCAAGGATTTTGCTCATTTCCCTTTGGAAAAAATAAATACGACTTTCCCTTACCAGTAGGTCTTAAAGAAAGCTAAAGACACTTGTTTAACTTTCTGTTTCACTCTAAGGGCATTCTGATGATAACGGACATGTGATCTGAAGTGTTCCAGTCCTGCAGCTGGCTGCTAGCTGTCTCTCAGACAAGGACCAAAGCCCTGTAGCTTAAAGTTGCAGGAACAAAGTTGGCTTAAGGAAACAGGAGCTGGTTGCTGGGAAGAGTCGCCAGACGTGGAGTGCAGGGCAGTTCCTTGCCTCCCTGCTCTCCTGGAGGAGATGCAGACAAACCAACACCCCCTGCCCTGGGGAGTTTGAAGGCATTTAGCCTGGAGGAGTGTAGAGACGTACCTAACACATCTTGTGGTCCTTCAGCCATTGGATCTGCTTGTGATCTGGGCTGGTTGCTTGTGAGTCCTGTCCATTTAACTGAGAGTCACAGCCGGAGGAGTAAGTGATAGAGTATGGCTCTGGTGTTGAATAAAGAGGAAGAAAATGCCTTTGGGACCAGACCTGGTCATACGTTGTGAATCTTATTAATATGCAAAGTGCTTCCTCACTTTCTTAACATCCAGCGCTTTACTCCTCGATTTCAAACTGGAGCTCACACCAGATACCTGGAATTGTGCCGTGACATAGCTGCTGCTTTGTCCTAAGAAAGTAGGAAAACTTTTAAATATCGGGAATTATTTTAGTTTTAGGAAAATGCTTTTAGTTTTAATAGGAACAGTCATCATTACATCCCCCTCCCCTCAGAAAAGAATGTAGCTGCCAAGGACTCCTTAAGGAGCAACGATGGAATGAAAAGGACTCAGAACAAAGACGGGTCCCAGGGGTGACGTGCAGATGCTCTGTAAATAGCGCTACTATTTTCCTGTAAAATGCCTGGCACACTCTGTAATGCAATGGTCCTGCACCGCCAGGCTGTATGATGAAGGATTCCACACTGAATCTCAGAGGCATGCATACATGGCAAAAGCATCTGGATCTTTCTGAAGTTGCAGACTACAGGCATCCCTAGGCTCCCACGGGAGATTGGCTCCAGGACCCACTGCAGGTACAAATCTGAGGATGCTCAAGTGCCAACCTGGACCCTCCATATCCACAGGTTCGGGATCTGTAGGTTCAACCAACTGTGGATATGATGTGCTGCCTGTATTTAAGTGACCGACGTTTTAAAATTTAGCATACTTGGAAATATAATCCTGCCATATCACCTGTGTTCAATAGTCATTGCTTCTCCTTTAGCACCCGATCCGCTGAAAAAAATAAAACATGAACAGATGTTTGGTCTGAGCTACTCTCAGGAATTTGGAGCATGCAAACAAACCCTACATGTTCTAGCATGAAACTGGCACAGAAGTGTGAAGAGTTACTTCTTTGGTTCATCTCGTTACCCAGAACCCTAGGCCATTCTGGAATCTGTGGGCAAAATCCTTCATGTCTTTCATGGCCCCGTTTGAAGTGAAAAGCCAGGCATTGAACCCATCTGGTCGTGTTTGCTAATCCCTGTGAGAGTGTTCCCGGTTACGTGTGTTCTACTCTTTAAGGAAATTTCTCTTTTCCTGTTTCAGATCTCCTTCCATTCTTCTCCTGTCTGTCTGCCTCTTTGCCCGTGAGGCACCTCTTCACAGCACAGCTCATCCTTATTTCTTGTACCCATGACTCACATATCCGGTATCACATGGTGCTCACATCCTTATCAAGAATGTTTCGGCCTTTGCTGTATGCAGGCACAGCCTATGCGTTGTCAGGAGGACACCCACCCAAGTCTGAGATGGGGTCTGCTTACCAGCTTTCCACATTTAAACATTTAGTGCTCCAGGAAAAAGCAGTTTAGGAGCTGAAACATCACAGGCATTTTAAGGAAATATCAAAAAAAGGACACAGCACTATTTTTGTGCCTTGTTAGACACAAGGCCATTTTGTCACTGTAAGAAAAACATATATTAGATTTAATTTGGTTTTTCAGTATGCTTGGCATATTTGAGATATCAAACAACAAAATGGAAGTTTCCATTTTCTGCAGTGTGCAAGAAGACAGGGGTCTGAAGGTGGAGTGAATTGAGAAGGGAACTGTATTTCTGTGAACTTTGAGTCTTTCCCCTTAAAGAAATCTAGGAGATAAACTTCTGGTTGAGGGCTGTCTTTGACCAGAGCTCCATGAAGCACAAGAGCGTGTACCTGGAGAGGACCAGAGATTCCAGTCACTGGCATGGGGCATTCTAAATTGGCCAAACTGCCTTTGAAAGGCAGGCGAATTTAGGGTACATTTTTCTTTCTGTCAGTCTGGAGGGTGGCTGGTGTCTGAGCGGAACTCCTGCTGTTACTGGACCTGCGGTTCCCCGGGGTCAGCCAGCCTCCTCATTTCTGGAGGTACCGAGTATTGTTGCAGATTCAGCTTTGAGACACGGAGACAATATCTAATGGCCCCAACTTAGCTTCCAAGGAGGTGAGCGATATTCAGACACCGACCCACTTTATATCTCAGCCCTGAGCCCCTGACTGAGTCCAGGGCGGCACAGGGCAGTGAATTGAAAATCTCCACTCCATTTCTTCTGTGGCTCACTGTCCTTTCCTCCTTTCAGGGCCTTTTCCCTAAGGAACCTTCAACCACTTCTCTTTCCGCTTTTGTAGATGCGAACGACCCGCAAGGTCTCGGTCTGGCCGGTGGGCCTGGTCGGCGGGCGGCGCTACGAACGTCCGCTGGTGGAGAACGGCAAAGTCGTGGGCTGGTACACCGGCTGGAGGGCAGACAGGCCTTTCGCCATCGACATGGCAGGTGAGGCGCGCGGATGGCGGGGTTTGTTCCCGCCGCCTCTCCTGTGTGTAACTGCACCGGGGGAAGGATGCTTTGAAAGACTGCTTCAGTTCAACTCCAGGCTGTATCACGTTCAGCCAATGAACTATTTAACTAAACCCTCAAAGCAGGCTTTGGGGGTGATTCAAGGAGAAATCGATTTTTGGAGTGATTAGAAAATGCTCACTCCACTTTGTCACCTGTCCATACAGCCATCGCTTTGTCCAGAGTGGGCTGGGGAGAGGGGAGCCGGTGGGGACCAGACATGGCCCAGGCCTCACAGGTTCTGCAGCCTGCAACTCTCTCTGCTTTAAGTCCAACTGGTTATAATATATCACATGTGTGCTGGTTATAGTATAATCACATGTGTTATAATATATCACATGTATAATATATCACATGTGTACTGGTTATAGTATAATCACATGTGTTATAATATATCACATGTGTACTGGTTATAGTATAATCACATGTGTTAAAATATATCACATGTGTACTGGTAAATGTAACAGGGATACGGTATAGGAAGCCAATCATTTTGATGATTGCTGATACATTTAGTGTTTATTGATACATTTAGTAACTAAAATATAAAATTGGATGACTGGTTGTTCAAACAGGGATTAACATTAAATATAACTGTCTTTTGAAGTTCTTGAAATGAATTTTGAAATGAAACTGTCTTTGACATTGGTTGAAGACCAACCATCTAAGTTGAATAAAACCTACAGTAGACCACAAATTCTAAAATGCTGCTTCATCACAAAGTGACTCATTTTCTAGGGGTTACATAAAATGATGCCTGTGATTACTCTAGAAGGATGCAGTTTGAAATATGAGGCTTGGAGGCAAAAAAAAAAAAAAAAAATCACTGACATCTATAACCTAGAAGATGAAGGGAGAGAAGCTTCAAAATTGATCTCATCCATCTTCAGGTCTGAAACAGAGCTCTGTCTGTCAGCCTGGGCTTGGTCAAGCTTTTGTGTGTTATTTCCCAGCTGTAGTCAGAGTCACTACGTTTGGAATTCTGATGGGATGGAGGCTGTGTTCTGACTGGCTTTATCACTTTAGTTCTGACAGTACTATAAATTTGAGGGAGTAAGGCTATGAAGAGGACTAGGGATGAGAGCTGCCGGAGAGAGCCTTGTGGACGGCTGGTCCACTGCCCTGAGTCACGGGAGAAGACAGGCTAGGACATCCTAACTCAACATTTCCTGAGTGCCTCGTTTGGGGACCAGGTGTCATGGCCTGTGACCCTTCCCTGATCCTCCTCTCCCAAACCCTTTCCCTGCATCCTAATCTCTCCATCAGTCTTCCAATCCAAGTCTTACTCCTCATCCCCCAGTTCTTACAGCCCCAGAGCTGGGCTGGCATCTCAACCAAAGCATCTTCCCGAAGGCAGACGGAGAGGCAGGTCAGCCGTATTTGGAAGGTCTCAAGGATTCTCAAAAGAGTTGTCTCCTCAGTCCAGCCTGAGTTTGCGGCTCTGAAAGTATGACTGACTATAACTTATAACGTGTCTTTTGAGAATCAAGGTTTTTTGTTTTTTGTTTTTCTGTTCAGAAGTATCCCTTTAAGCAGACTTGAGTACTATTAGGAAAAATCTTGTGCTTCTCAGGGAGTTGGTCTCCTCATGTGGAATGAGGGAGTGAGTGACTGGTGAGCTCTTCTCTAATGAATTCCTCTGTTCCCTGGCTTCCAACCTTGGAAGTCCAGAGAAAAGTCCAGGCCCCTGGATTCTAAGTGAGCTGGCAGATAGCTGGCAGATAGCTGGTCCTAATTGTCCCCAGAGCCTTGCCTGAACTTCCCGGGAGCATCTCAGCCCATCACCCTGCAAGGTAACTTCAAGGTGAGAATAACATGGATACATCTTCCTGGATTTTGCTGTAAGAACTTTATGTAGATGATCAAGTATCCAGTAAACAGTAAGCCCATTGAGTGTTTTGCATTGCTTCCCCCAGAATTTGGACCCAAATAGATATATCCAAAATTCAAGAAAGGCACATGAGTTTTGTGATTTAGGCTGGATAATGATAAGATATCTGATGCTCTTTCACTGCTAAAATCTCTGGGAAACCTTTCTCCATGACATGACTTATATTTAGATTTTTCTAAGCCCCTTATTATTTTTCAAAGCATAAGAGCTATCATTAAAAATGAATGATTTGCTAATTTTGTTTTAATTATAATTATTTTAAAATAGGAATAAAATTTCTGCCTCAAAGAAAACAACTTTTGAAACACTAAATTATTTTATTCACGCATGAATTTGCTGTGCAAATTAGTTTTCGGTAAATTATTGATATTTTTGGAAATCTTTACCTGACAGTGATTGGTAAGATTGATAGATAAAGATCTGACTTTGAGGCAGTTTGTTCTCATCCTAAAACTTGAAACTCCACAGCTTTGTTTAGATTCCATATAATCCATTTATTCTTAGTGGGACAAGAGGAAGATCTTTTGAATGTTCTTGTACAAACGATACCTCCCACCCCATTTTCAAGGGATAGATACCCACAGTCACAATCTCTGGAGAGAAAGAAGCAGAAAGCCTGCTTCCCTGCTGCACCCAGGAAAGCCTGAGAAGCACTGCTTTAAAAATGGTTGTGATCATTGCATGGTAGGCCTGCATTGGAGCCTGGGCCTCACTTGGATTGCCACAAACTGATTAAAAATGTAACTGGCAGCTGCATGGGGACCTGGCTCCTTGGGCCAGCACCAGCCTGAAGGCCCATGGAATGTGGAGCCAGCCATGTGAGATTGTTACCCCGCCCTCCTGCAGGCCCACAGCCCCACGAGACGAACATCCCTGTAGCCAGCCAGGCCAGGGTCCAGGCTCCCAGCAGCACACTCACAGTAGCCAGCCCAGCCACAGGAGAAGAAGGCATGCAGCCCACAGAGGAGGCACCCCTAGAGCATATAGCTCTGGAAGAGTAGCCTGTGGGGCCCCATAGGACATCTACATGAGGCCACTTCTCCAAGATCGAGAAATGTTAACCAGCCCACCTAACACATAGAAATAAACAAACTGGGCAAAATAAGGAGACGGAACAATATGTTCTAAATCAAAGAACAGGACAACCTCAGAAAGAGAACTAAAAAAAGTGGAGATAATGAATCTATCTGATAAAGAGTTCAAGGTGGTAATTATAAACAAGCTCATCAAACTCAGAAGAATGAACGAACATGGTGAGAATTTCAAGAAAGAGCTAGAAAATATAAAGAAGAATGAAGCAGAATTTAGGAATACAGTAAATGAAATAAAAAATACACTAGAAGGAATCAACAGTAGATTAGATAATATAGAGGAACAGGTCAGTGATCTGGAAGACAGAGTAGTGGAGATCAAGCTGAACAGAAAAAAATAAAATTTTAAGTGGTGGTAGTTTAAGAGACCTCTGGGACAACATCAAGTGTACTAACGTTCACATTAGAGGGCTCTCCGAAGGAGAAGAGAGAGAGAAAGAGGTAGATAACTTATTTGGAGAAAAAAGTAGCTGAAAACTTTCTTAACCTGGTAAAGGAGATTGACAGCCAGGTTCAGGAAGCAGAGTGTCCCAAAAAAGATGAACTCAATGAGGTCCACACCAAGACATTATAATTAAAGTGGCAATTATTAAAGAGAGACTCTTAAAAGCACCAAAAGAAAAGCAACTAGTCACATACAAGGGAACTTCCATGTGACAATCAGCTGTCTTTTTCTCAGGAACTTTGCTGGCCAGAAGAGAGTGGCATGATATATTCAAAGTGATGAAAGGAAGAAAAAACAGGAATACTCTACCTAAGAATACTCTACCTAGCAAGGTTAGCATTCAGATTTGAGGAGAAAGGATTTTAAAGGTAGGCAAAAGTTAAAGGAATTCAGTACCACTGGACTACCCTTGTGGCTCAGCTGGTAAAGAATCTGGCCTGCAATGCGGGAGACCTGGCTTTGATACCTGGGTTGGGAAGATCCCCTGGAGAAGGGAAAGGATACCCATTCCAGTATTCTGGCCTGGAGAATTCCATGAACTGTATAGTCCACGGGGTCTCAAAGAGTCAGGCACGATGGAACCACTTTCACTTTCTTTCACTTTCAACCAGTTTTGCAAGATATAGTTAAAGAGGCTACTTTAAACAGAAAAGACCACAACCAAAAATATGAAAATTATAGAAGGAAAAAATCTCATTGGTAAAAGCAAATATACAGTAAAAGCAATAGATCAGCTGCTTAAAAAGCTAGTAGGAAGGTTAAAAGACTAAAGTATAAAATCATCTGTATCCACAATAAGAAGTAGTTAAGAAATACACAAACGAAAAGATGTAAAATAATAACACTAAATAGACTAAATGTTCCAATCAGAGAACATAGAGGAGCTGAATGGATAAAGAACAAGATCCATGTATATGCTACCTACAAGAAATTCACCTCATCTCTAAAGACACATGAAGACTGAATGTGATGTCATGGAAAAAGGTATTCCACGTAAATGGAATTGAAAAGCAGGGAATAGCAATACTTACATCAGATGAAAGGCTTTAAAACAAAGAAGAAATGAGACAAAAAGGAATATTATATAATGATAAAAGGATCAACCCATCAAGAAGATATAACAATTGTTAATGTATAGGCACCCATTATCAGTTCAGTTCTGTCACTCAGTCGTGTCTGACTCTTTGCGACCCCATGAATCGCAGCACACCAGGCCTCCCTGTCCATCACAAACTCCCGGTGTTTACTCAAACTCATGTCCATTGAGTCGGTGATGCCATCCAGCCATTCATCCTCTGTCGTCCCCTTCTCCTCCTGCCCCCAATCCATCCCAGCATCAGGGTCTTTTCCAATGAGTCAACTCTTCGCATGAGGTGGCCAAAGTACTAGAGTTTCACCTTCAGCATCAGTCCTTCCAAAGAACACCCAGGACTGATCTCCTTTAGGATGGACTGGTTGGATCTCCTTGCAGTTCAAGGGACTCTCAAGAGTCTTCTCCAACACCATAGTTCAAAAGCATCAATTTTTCAGTGCTCAGCTTTCTTCACAGTCCAACTCTCACATGCACCCATTATAGGAGTACCTAAATACATAAAGCAAATATTAACAAACACAAAGGGAGAAAATAATATAATACATTACAATATTATTAATAATAGGGACTTCAATGCCCTACTTATATCAGTGGGCAGATAATCTAGACAGAAAATCAATATAAGAAAAACTAACTTTAAATGACACATTAGAGCAAATGAAGTTAATAGATTCAGAATGCTTCATTAAAAAATAGCAAAATATATACTCTTTTCAAGTGCACATGGAACATTTTCCAGGATAGATCACACAAAACAAGTTTCAGCAAATGTAAGAAAATTGAAATGATATCAAATGTATTTTCTGATCATAACAGTATGAAAATAGAAATCAAATACAGGAAAATAATGGAAAAAACCCAAATATGTGGAGACTAAACAACATACTACTAAACAACCAATGAGTCTTGAAGAACTCACAGAGGATATTTTTAAAAATGCCCAGAGACAAATGAAAATGGAAACATAAAGTACCACAGTCTATGGGACACAGCAGAAGCAGTTCTTAGAGGGGAACTAGAGGCACAAAGGCCCACATCAGGAAACAGGAAAAATCCCACATAAACAATCTAACATTACACCTAAATGAACTAGAAAAAGAAAAACAAAACCAGAAGGTAGTCAAAGGAATGAATCATAAAGATCAGGACACTAATAAATGAAACAGAGAGTAAGAAAAAACAATAGAAAAGATCAGTGAAACTCAGAATGGTACTTTGAAAAGATAAATTGATAAAGCTTTAGCCAGACTCAGCAAGAGGAAAAGAGGGGATCCAAATAAATAAAATCAGAACTGAAAGAGGAGACTTTACAACCAACACCACAGAAACACAAAGGATTGTAAGACATCACTACAAAAATTTCCAATAAAATGGATAATATTTTATAGAAGAAATGAATAAATTCCTAAAAATGTATAATCTCTCAAGACTGAATCGGGAGGAAATATAAAATATGAGCAGACCCAGTTACCACTAATAAACTGGAATCAGTAAGTTAAAAACTCTTAACAAATAAAAGTCCAGGACCAAACAGCATCATAGGTGAATTTTATCAAAATTTAAATAGGAGTTAATGCCTATTCTTCTCAGACTATTCTATTACAAAGAGGAAGGAATGTTTCCAAACTCATTTTATGAGGCCAGCATCATTTTGATACCAGAGACATCACAGACACCACAGAAAAAAGAAAGGGCAAAGAAAGCAAAGATAAATTAATAGAACATTATTACTAATGGACATAGATGCAAGAGTCCTCAACAAAATGTTAGCAAACTGAATTCAACAAAACATTAAAGTGATTATACGCCACGATCAGATGGGATTTATTCAAAGGATGCAAGGATGACTCACTACCCACAAACCGAGTGATGTGATACACCACATTAACAAGCTGAGGAATAAAAGTCAGTATCATCTCAGTAGATGCAGGAAAAGCTTTTGCCAAATTCAACATTCATTTATGATAATAACTCATCAAAATTTGGTATAGAGGGAACATACCTCAATATAATGAAGTCCATATACAACAAAAACACAGCCAACAGTGAAAAGTTTAAAGAATTTCATATAAGATCAGGAGTAAGACAAGATAGCCACACTTATCAATATAGTATTCAACTCCTAGCCACAGCAGTTAGACAAGAAAAAGAAATCCTAGCTGGAAAGGGAGATGTAGAGCTATCACTATTTTCAGATGACGTGATACTGTATTTAAGACATCCTAAAGATGCCATCAAAAAACTTAGAAATAATAATTGAATTCAGTAAAGTTTCAGTATACAAAATTAACATCTGTTACCTTCCTACCTGTTGACAATGAACTATCAGAAAGAGAAATTAGGAAAATAATACCATTTACAAGTGCATCAAAAAGAATAAAAAGCCTAGGGATAAATCTAATTCAAGAGGTAAAAGACTTGTACTCTGAAAACTATAAGACACTGATGATAGAAGTTAAAGACAACACAAATAGAAGGGTATACTGTGTTCATGGATTGGAGGAATTAATATTGCTAAAATGACTAAACTACCCAAGACAATCTACAGATTTAGTGTAATCCCTATCAAAAGGCCAACAGCATTTTTCACAGGAGAATAATTCTAAAATTTGTTTGGAACCACAAAAGACCCCAAAGCAATCTTGAGAAAGAATAACAAAGCTGGTGGCACCATGCTCCCTGACTTCCTACTATATTACAAAGCTATAGACATCAAACTAGGACAAAAACAGATGTGCAGATCGATGAAACATAATGGAAAGCCCAGAAATAAACCCATACTGATACAGTTGATTAATATATAACAAAGGAGGCAAGAATGTCCAATGGGGCGAAGACAACCTT
The DNA here is from genome assembly GCF_963930625.1 of Muntiacus reevesi. Lineage (NCBI taxonomy): Eukaryota > Metazoa > Chordata > Mammalia > Artiodactyla > Cervidae > Muntiacus > Muntiacus reevesi. The sequence goes on along the minus strand of NC_089267.1, from coordinate 9,377,061 downwards.
TTCAATCCAAGATGTTGGGAAAACTGGACAGCTACGTGGTGAAAGACACTGGACTGCTTTATCACACCATATACAAAAATAAACTCAAAGTGGATTAGATGTAAGGCCTGAAACCATAAACCAGAAGAAAACAGAGGCAGTGTCCTCTCTGACATCAGTCTTTTTTTTTTTTCAACATAACCATCATTAGTATGTAATTACACACAAAAAAAGTATAAAGCAACACGTTTTCTAAACTGTTTACATATTTGGTTGTGTGTACACATGCATGTAAAAAACTTTTTAAAAAAGGTTTCAAAGGATAAAAATAAATTCATAATAGTAATTATGAGGGAATTGGGGATTATTGGCAATTTTTTACAGGGAGAAAATATTCACTAGTTATTTCAACATTGAAATTAAATGTTTTGAAATTTCAAACAAAAAAAGTACTAAAGTTGCATTTAGAAGGCAACTTCTGTAACTGCAAAAGTTTAAACAGGCACCAAAATGTTTATCAGTAGTTATTTAGCAGAATGAGAATCAGCCACAGAAAAGATTATGACACCATTAAAAATAATAATATATAAACACCTGTACTTAAACAGTAGCATAAAAGCAGGTTATGGTACAACATGTATGTCATGATTACATTAAATAAAGCCTGCAAGGATATACTATGATAATTTGAAAGAAGTCATTTCTGTTTCACAGGCTTATAAATCTTTTTTCTTTGTGTCCTGTTTTTTTTTAACAACAAGAAAATATTAACCTAACAAAAGAAGAATAGAGCTGCCTTCAAATACAAATTTATAATTCCACCATGAATTCAAAGACAGCCTATGCAACACAATTTACAGTGTAGTATTATGTAGGCCACGGAAATAGAAAAGATGGTCCTAAAACATGGAATTTGGGGGATAGAATTTTTTGAGGGAAAAGGGGGTTTAATTTAGACCTTGAATTCACATTATTAAATACATTTAAAAATACATTTGATTGTTATGTATAAAATTACAAACACATTAGAAAAAATAGTGCTAACAGTGTAACGGGTTAAACTATGTTGGAAGTCCAAACCCCTGGTATGTTAATGTGATAGTACCTGGAAATAAGGTCTTTGCAGATAAAATCAAGTTAAGATGAGGTCCTTTAAGATTAGGTGAGCCCTAATCCAATTATGACCTGTGTCTGTATAACAGAACAGATGCAGAGATACACAGAGAATGTAGTGTGAAGACGGAGGCAGAGATAGCAGCAATCCTTCTATAAGCCTAGGCATGTCAAAAATTGCTGCTATAAAAAGCTAGGAGAAGGGTGTGGAACAGATTCTTCCTGGGTCCCTGGAAGGAACCAAACTTGCCAACAACGTTGATTTTGGGTTTCAAGTCTCAAAAACTATGAGAGAATAAGTTCTGTTGTTTTAATCCACCTTGTTTTGTGGTACTTGGTACTTCATTACAGCAGCCCTAGGAAACTATTACATGGAAGAACCTTCAGTTTTTCTCTTGCTTTTTTTTTTTTTTTTTTCATCACTTGTTTTAAAAATATTACTATCAAATTTATCAAAAGGAACTATCACTTATCCATTATGAGTTCCTTCATGGCGGATGAGGTCAGAGCGACTACCAAAGGACTTTCCACATTCTTTGCAGTCATGAGGTTTCTCACCAGTGTGAATTCTTTGATGACAAGTAAGGTTTGAGCCTTTATTAAAAGCCTTTCCACACTCATTACATTCATATGGTTTTTCATCTGTATGGATTCTCTGATGTTGAATAAGTTCAGAGCTCTGAATAAAGGCCTTTCCACATTCTTTACATTCATAGAGTTTCTTGCCAGTGTGAATTCTGTGATGGTTAGTAAGTGTTGAGGCACTACTAAAGGCCTTCCCACATTCCTTACACTCATAAGGTTTCTCACCAGTGTGCATTCTGTGATGTTGAATAAGCCTTGACTGTTGAGTAAAGGTTTTCCCACATTCCTTACATTCATAAGGTTTCTCACCGGTATGAATTCTCAGGTGTGGAAAAAGTTGTGAACTCTTAGTAAAGGCTTTTCCACATACTTTACATTCATAGGGTTTTTCACCAGTGTGAATCCTCTGATGTCGAGTAACAAGTGAGCCACGACTAAAGGATTTCCCACACTCCTTACATTCATAATTTTTTTCAACAGAATGAATTCTTTGATGTTGAATAAACTGTGAGTTTTGATTAAAGGCCTTTCCACATATTTTACATTCACAGGATTTCTCTTCATTAATAGTTTTTTGATGTGGAATGAGAAATGTGGGCTGAAAAAAAGTAGGTAGGTCTTCATGGGTAAATATTACTTGACTAAAATGTCTCTTCTTTAGAGATAATAACTTGGTCTCACACATGGATTCCAGATCTGAACAAAGGCCTCTGGTCAGTTCTCTGTCAATCATCCAGGGCTCTTTCCCTTGTTCCAATAAGGAGATCACAGCCGGTTTAAAACTGGAAAGTCCCACTGAAACCAGGTTGCTGAAATTCTCCAACATCACTTCTTTGTATAAATTCATGTGACCAGAGTCCAGGCATTCCCATTCCTCCTGAGAGAAGTTTACAGACACATCCCCGAACATCATTGACCCCCTGGACACTGCTTGCAGAAGTTCATCATGCATTCTTTCCTTCTCTGAGCCTCACCTGGAGAAGGGTATAACACCATAGGGACCCACAGTCACAATGCCACAATGATAGGCATCCTATATCTGCACACGGGTCGCATTCCGCCAGCACAGAAGCTCCGTATCGGTCTCCTGTCTCTTCAGTTTAGACCTTTCGGGTCCCCCGGGGTCCGAACCTGCAGAGTTGAACCAGGTCCCCAGGGGCCCACGATCTCTGGCCTCACGGATCTAACGGTCCCGCCAGTCGTTTGACATCAGTCTTAACAATACGTTTTTGGATCTTGTCATCTCTGACAAGGGAGACAAAAGAAAAAATTAAAAAATGGGATTGCATCAAACTAAAGAGCTTTTGTGCAATGAAGAGAAACATCAAGAAAATGAAAAGGCAGTCTGCTGAAAGGGTGAAGATATTTGCCAATGATATATTTGGTAAGGAGGTAATATCCAGAATATACAATGAGCTCTTATAACTCAACATCACAAAACAAACTGACTGAAAAGTAGGCAGAGGACCTAAATAGACGTTTTTCAAAAAAAAGACATACCAATGGCCAATAAGTATGTGGAAAGGTGCTCAAGATCGCTAATCATCAGGGAAATGAAAATCAAAACTACAAAATGTCCCCTTACACCTGTCAGGATGGCTAACAGTGAAAAGGCAAGTAACAACCATTGGTGATGATGTGGAAGAAAGGAAATCCTTGTACACTGTTGGTGGGAGTGCAAATTGGTATAGCCACTATGGAAAACAGTATGGAGACTTCTCAGAAAATTAAAAATAGAACTACCATATAATCCAACAATTTTACTTCTGGATATTTATCTGAAGGAAACACTAATTTGAAAGAATATATGGCCTCAATGTTCATTGCAGCATTATTTACAATTGTCCAGTTATGGAAGCAACCAAAGTGTCCATCAACAGATGAATGGATAAAGAAAATGTGGTGTGTGTGTGTATGTATTTATATATGTATATATAGATATACATATATATGCACACATATAGGTGTATACACACACATATATATTAATACAATGGAATATTACTCATCCATAAAAACAAAACTGAAATCTTGCCTTTGTGACAATGTGTATAGATATAAAGGGTATCATGCTAAATGAAGTAAGTTAAGAGAAAGACAAACACCATAGGATCTCACTTATATGTAGAATCTAAACAAAACAGGACAAAATATAAACAGCCTAATAGATACAGAGAACATAAAAGTAGTTACCAGAAGGGAGGGGGTAGGAGGTGGGCAAAGTAGGTGAAGGGGATTAGGAGGTATTCTTGTCTAGTTATAAAATAAATAAGCCATGGGGATGTAGTATACAGCATAAGGAGTATGGTTCATAATATCATAATAATTTTGGGGACAGATGGTTACTGGGCTTATCATGGTGATCATTTCATAATTTATGCAACTATCATATCATGTAGTACACCTGAAACTAACATAATATTATACATCAGCTATATATCAATAAAAAAACTTTTTAAGAAACAAAAATAAGTAGAATCACACGTATTTCCTAAAAAAACACACCTGGACTGAACGGGCTCGTATGCAGCATTTCCACGCTGTCTTGCTCTGAGGGGTTGAGCGCACACTCAGCAGAAGCCCCTGACCTGCTTGCATTTCTGTGAAGCCACAGCCTCGCCCCCACCAGAAGCTTATTTGCGTATCAGACATTGGAACTAGAATGTTTCCTGTCCTTCACGGAATTTGACCCTGTCGTTATTTTGCCAAATCGAACACTACAGATGTGAGGTTTGCTCTGAGACAAGGAAATCTTGTTCTGAAGTTTTCTTGTATGTGCAATGGTGGTGGCAGAAATTATTACTCCTCTTGCATTGGGACATAATTTTTAGAAATTTGAATGATTACTGTTGGGGGATAGTGTGATTTTCTCAGTTCTGCCTCACTGCAGCAAATATGTGAAACAGTGTTACAGGTGGATTACAGCTCACAGTTTTATTCAGCAAGCAAAGGAAAGTACACTCTGGAAGCGTGAGTGTAGGCAGACCCCAGAGGAGAGGCCTCAATTGTCTTGGCTGCCTCCTTTTATTCACTTGTCTTCTCCCTGCTGAGCCTGCCCTCAGCAAACTGGGCTAGCCAAGAAGGGGGCCTGTTTGTTTCACCTGGAGTTCTCACTTCCGGTTCGGGTTTTCTTTTGTTCCGTTTTCATGGGCTTTCCCTTTCTTTGTCTTTAAGCCACTGTGATTTTGGACTCCTTTTTCCTATTCTAACTACCTAACATTCCCCCCTCAAAAGATGGGAGGCCCAATTCTTTGGGAATAGGGGTGTCGCGGTCTCTCTGGCTACTTCGTGCCGAACTGGGATGGTGAGGGCCATTTGGCCTCCCCCTCTTGCTAGTCTCAGGCCTCAGAGTCCTTATAGCGGTGTCCATCTAAGGGTGAGTTATATTTTCTGTGGTCAGGTGTAGTTTTATGTTTCCTTGTTGAACTAGCCCTGCATTTTGTAGCTTGTTGACTCGGGCAGAGACAAAACAGGTTAGACTAGTGATAGTACATGGAGCATTAGTGAAGTGAGTGAAGTCACTCAGTCATGTCCAACGCTTTGCAACCCCGTGGACTGTAGCCCACCAGGCTCCTCTGTCCATGGGATTCTCCAGGCAAGAATACTGGAGTGGGTTGCCATTTCCTTCGCCAGGGTATCTTCCCGACCCAGGGATAGAATCCAGGTCTCCCGCATTGCAGGCAGACGCTTTAACCTCTGGGCCACCAGGGAAAGCCCAGTGGGGGCATTAGCCAACTGCAAATCCCTCCTTGCCCGGAGAAGGACCCCCCAAAGAGAGATTGTAACTACCCAAGAGATCTCCAGCTTGTTCTTTGAGATCCCATAGGATCTGAATGTTTTTCTTGAGGACTGTGAGACTTTCTTTAACTTAGCTGGAGGTGTTTACCCAGAAACAACACATCTCATTCAAGATGGCTCAAGTCCCTCCTTGTTCAGGGACCAGGAGCTCTATCTCCTGTCTATTTTGGAGTAACAACCCCTGCCAGGCTGCATTGGCTCTTTAGAGTTATCCTGAGAAATCTTATCCCCAGAAGCTTAATTTTGGGGGTGTTCATTAGAATGGCACTCATTTGTAGTCCTTAATAGGCGTCTGACATCTCCCAGGGGCTCACAGGTGTATTGAGTGTCCTCTTCTGTTTTCTTCCATGGCTTGACTCATGAGTAGTGAATCCAGGAGTCATGTCCTGGTACCTTGACTGCTGCGGGGGTAGAAAGTATTACAGGGAAGGGGACCTTCCATGTGGTCTGGAGTTGAGCCTTTGGGGACACATCTTTCCAGACTTTAGTTAGGACTTGAGTCCCTGGAGCATATAGTGATGGCTCTTTAGAATATTTTGGGTCCTGGTTGACACCCCACAAGCATATATCCTGTTGGAAATGCTCAATGGCTGTGGTATAAGACTGGAGGGTCTGAGCCTCTGAATCTAGGAAGAGGTTATTGACATAGACAAAAGGTCTCCCATACAGCATCTCATAAGGACTAAGACCAATCTGTTCCTTAGGGGCAATATGGATACAGAGGAGAGCTATTGGTAAAGCCTCGTTCCATCCCAGGGAGGTCTCCTGGGCTATCTTTTTATCGCTGATTTCAAGAATTGTTTGGATAGTTTTGCTTTTCCTAAAGACTGAGGCCTCCAGGTGCAACGGAAGTAGTAAATAATGTCCAATGCTTTAGAGACCCTTTGGGTGACCTTACAAGGTGTCCCCTTGTCACTTTGCAATGACCTGGGCAGGCCAAATCTCAGAATGATTTCATGGAGCAGTGTTTTTACCACCTCCTCAGCTTCTCAGTCTGGATGGGAAAGCATCCAATCCATCCTGTGAATGTATCTATCATGCCTAATAGGTATTTATACCCTTGAGAAACTGGCATCTGGGTGAAGTCCATCTGCCAGTCTTTTCCTGGATAGGTCCCATGCCATTGTACAGGCTAGGCCAGCTGGGGTCTTCGAGCTCCTTGGGGGATGTTTAATTGGCAAGTGGGACAAGAGGAGACCACTTGCCTTATAGTTGTTTGCAGGCCTGTTCCTCTGAAAGACCTTTCTAGTAATCTTTGGAGGCCTTCTCCCCTAAATGACTGGTGGCATGTAAGGAGTTAACCAACTTCTATTGGAGGTTACCAGGCAGAAAAGGGAGTCCCTCCTTTTGCAACCACCCCAAATGATCTTCTTGAAAGCCCTCACTCTTAGCTTTAAGAGTCTCACCTTCAGTATATGAAGGAGTTTCCTGTAAACTAGTCTGTGGAGCTAGGGTGGCAACCCCTATTAGGTCATGGTTCTGTAACACTGCTCTCTTTGCTGCCTAATCAGCTGCTTGTTTCCCTCGTGCCATTCCATGCTCCCTTTTTGGTGTCCTTTACAGTGGGAGACTGAAACCTCAGTGGGCAGATGACTGTCTCCAGGAGCCTAAGGATTTGATCACCATATTGGATTGGGGACCCTCGGGTGGTCAAGTGGCCTCTTTCTTTCCAAATAGCCACATGTGCATATAGCACCAGAAAGGCATACTTGGAGTCAGGGTAAATAGCTACTCTTTTTCCTTTTCCCAGCTCTAAAGCTTGAGTCAGGGCTATGAGCTCAGCCAACTGGTCTGAAGTATCTGGGGGCAAAGATTTAGCCTCTATGGTCTCAAAATTGGAGACTACTGCATATCTGGCTTTTCTTTTTCCATCCAAGACAAAGCTGCTTCCATTAGTGTACCAGATTTCCTCAGGATTGGTCAGAAGACCTTCTGACAATACCTCTCGAGGTTTTGAGACAAGGTTCAAGGTTTCTAGGCAAGAGTGAAAAGGGAGAGAGCCCTTGGGGGTAGGCAGGAAGGTAGCTGGGTTAAGAACCTCACAAGGGGATAGAGTCCGACCTGGATTTTCCATCAGCGCTACTTGATATCTGGGGATCCTTTGATCAGACATCCATAAGTGGCCTGTCCCATTTAGGAGTTGTTACATTTGGTGGCTGATAAAAATAGTTAATTGTCCCCAAGAGAGAGTTTTAAAGCATCTTCTATCAGGACTGCAATAGCTGCAAGACTTCGAAGGCAGGGAAAGATTTCTTTCCAATAAGGGAGTAGGGTACTCAGGGACCACCAGAAACTGGTGGGAAAATATTTGTCCATCCCAGCAACAAAGAAGTGCTTGGGTGAATCTTTTTGTTATTGTTTTTCCTGTAGCACCCAAAATGGTACAGGTTTGGGAGGAAAAGTCTCCGGAGTAGGACGTCAGGACAAAGTAGGTAGTCCCTGTGTCAACCAAGAAATTCTCGGACTTACCTGCCAGATCCAGCTGCACCCTTGGCTCCAGCCCTGTGATGGTTATCTGTGACAGGCGGGCTGGCTGGAGTGGGTGCTTAAGTCCCATTGAACCGTCGTGAGGGAAGGTTTGGAGCTTGACCTTGAGGCTCTTGGGTCCTGAGGGCAGAGTGCCACCCTATGTCCCAGTTGATGGCATTTGTAGCAAACTGTATTAGGAGAGTTCTCACAACCTGGACACTCTTTGGCCCAATGTCCCCCCTGTCTACAGATTGGGCATTTGTCCTGGGCCTTGTCCTTTCGGGACTCGGGGTTTGCCACAGGGCTTCCCTGGAGGGGGCCGGCATCTGGGCATGCCTTGTCTCCTTCCTTTTCATTCTTTCCTGGGCCTTGGCCTCCCTCTCCTGTTCTCTGTTATAACAAGTACTGGTGGCTGTCTGGACCACCATCTAAAGAGGCAGCAGGGTCCTGCTGCTGTAGCTTTTGTAGCTTTATTCTGAGTCTGATGCACATTGGGACAGGAATTTGTCCTTTAAAATCACCTCCCCTAGTAAGAGTCTAAGTCCAGAATGGTAAACTTTTGGAGGGCCTCCTTTAGACTTTCCAGAAAGGCAATGGGGTTCTCATTGGACTCCTGAGTTATTGCTGAGACTGGGCACAGTCCCACAAGTAATAGGCTTCCTCCAATTTCCATGGGTGGACTTCCTTGGGGGTGAGTCTTTCTGAAGCTTATACTACCCAGTACTGTTGCAACCTAAGAGCTGGGTGTCCCCGGGTCAGGCTGCAGATCCCCAGGCAGGTTGAGATGGACAGAGGAGCTGAAGGACGGGAGGAAAAGGCAGTGGGAAGAAGGTGCCGAGGAATCCCCTTCGTAATTTGCTGGGAAAACTGCTAAATGTCTGATCTGTGCCTACAGTTTTCAAGGGCTCCTTGGCACAAAGGAGGATAAGGACAGGAGAACCGTCACCCGCTTGGGCAACAGCTCCTAGGGCCCAGCAGGTAGTGGAGCCTTCGGGACACACTGGGGAGTAGCCCCTGCCAGAGTCCCTCAATTGCACCCACTGCTGCTTATCTGTTCACAGGAGGTTTGAGGAAACAAGAAACGAGAGATCATAATGGAATTAAGATCTTGTTAGTCATGTGTCCTTCCCGCCAAAGGGACGAGGACCTCCTACCTTAACCGGCGGTCTTCTGGAACCTGAGACTGAGCTGTGTGAGCTTTCTGCCAAGTTTGTTTCTGCTGCCCTGGTTGCCAGCACGCTGGACTTCTTGTCACTTCCCCTGCACTGGGCTTCCTTTCGTTCAGCTTCCGCCACATGAGCTTTCACCAAGTGGGGCTTCTGCTGTGCTCAGCCTCCACCTTGCAGGGGCCAAGCCAAGGTTGTTTCAGCCCGGTCACATCCGAGTCACGGCCCCAGATATGTTGGGGGAGTGTAATTTCCTCGGTTCTGTCTTGCTGCAGCAAAGATTTGAAATGGTGGGCCAGTGTTACAGCTCAGAGTTTTATTCAGCAAGCAAAGGAAAGTACACCCTCAAGGTGTTAGGGCAGGCCAAGCCCAAAGGGGAGGCCTCAATCGTCTTGGCATCCTCCTTTTATTCACTTGTCTCCTCTCCTCTGAGCCTGCCCTCGGCAAATTGAGCTAGCCAAGAAGGGGGCGTGTTTGTTTCATCCGAAGTTCTCCCTCCAGGTGGCGAGTTTCCTTTTGTTCCATTTTCATGGGCTTTTCCCTTTCTTTGTCTTTAAGCCATCACCATTTTGAACTCCTTTTTCCTATTCTAACTACCTAACAATTACTACTGACACAAGATCCAAGATCCTCACCCATAGGATGAAAGGAGTGCACGGAGGCTGTGGGATGCAGTGGGCTTCAGCAGCCGGTCAGTGGCCACCCTGCTCTGTCAAGCCAGCAAGACCTGGGGTTACTTCTCCCGGTTTGTGCCTCAGGATTTCATTCGCACCCCTCAGGCATTTGGCCACTGGCTAGTCCTTAGTATCTAAAAGCAGGGCTATCCTCACAATGTTTTTAGCTCTGTTTTGAAGTCAGGGAGTTACTTTCAAGAGACCAACTCACTTTGGCTGCTTCCAGGGAAGCAGCCATAAGCAGTCATAAGAACCACTGCTCCCCTCCAGAGTCTCTGCTCCATGGCCAGCTCAGCAGGCAGACCTTAAAAAAAAAAAGTTATAAGTGATGACTGTTCACTTGACAATGAGTGGAGGATGACATGTGGACCCACTGAAGTTCTCTCGAGGGGGCTCAGTGGAGGTAAATGTTGAAGAAGACATTCTTTTTCTTGACACCTGTTGACAAGGACCCTGGTCTGGGTTATTTACTTAGCAGACCCTTTTTTAGTAGATGATGCAGTAATATCAGGGCTTCCCGGGTGGCACTGGTGGTAACCCACCGGCCAGTGCAGGTAGATGTAAGAGACACAGGTTCAATCCCAGGGTCAGGAAGATCCCTGGGAGGAGGGCGTAGCAACCCACTCCAGTGTTCTTGCCTGGAGAATCCCATGGACAAATGAGCCTGGGAGGCTGCAGTCCATAGGGTCGCAAAGAGTCAGACATGACTGAAGAGACTTAGCATGCATACATGTAGTAATATCAGCCCAGGCCAGATGGTCATCAAAGCCAAATGATCTGAGCCACAGTGGATGAAGGTTTTCTTTGCTCTGTGAATATAAACTCTGCAAGAAAATGGAAAGAGTGGCCTTCTTGCCACTTTGGAGCCATGTGTAATTTGTGTTTGGTTTTCAGTCTGTGAGTGATTTTTATGAAAGAGATAAAGTTATTGAATCTTCTCCATTGAATGGCTTGATATGTCCCATAATACCTTTTGGTGTGCTATCTGGGGACTGACATGGGACTCTGCCCCTGGGTCAGTGCAGCGTGGCTGACCTGGCAGTAGCCAGTCCTGACCTCAGCAGAACCACAGGGATGTTGGCTGGAGATCTCCAGAATTAGGTGTCTATTCCAGAAGCCCTCAGACATTTGCTGACTCTGGGGCTTGTTCAGCACTGGTCACATGCAGCCTGACCACTCTGGGAGAAGTGGGCGAGCTGGGTAAGGAGCAGCTATGTGCCCATAACCAGGGTCCCTTCCTGGGAAGCTGGGGATGGAATATACACACTGGGGCTGGGCAAGGGGGATGGGTGGGCAAGGGGGAGGGGTGAGGGAGGGGGCTGCAGGAAAGAGGGCAGAGTGTTTTCAGGGCCCATCCCACTTCAAATATAGCAGTTTTGCGTTTATAGATTGTAACTTCCCTTGAGTTCAGTTGAAGATTTCAGATTTCAATTGAAGATTTCCCTCAAGCTTTCATTTAGGACTAAGACTTTTGAAAACCATGTTTTCCCTGATAGCAGCGAAGTCCTCAGACTTAGCAATTAGTTTGCTGAGCATTTATGGGCAGCAGGTGTCCTCAGGAGCTCTACGTGCTTTCTCATGTAATCCTTGCCCCAGGAGGCTTGTATTATTATCCTCATTTACATACTAGGAAGTGGAGGCCCAGGCAGGCTGAGTAACTTGTCAAAGGCTGCCCAGTGATTAGATGGTGGAACCAGAGTTCAAACTCAGGTCCAGAGATGGTCCTGACGCTGACTCACCTACAGCCAAGGGACTGGGCTCTATATCTGAGCTTATCCTTCTCATCCACAAATCAGAGGCTGTGGGGTTCTTCCCAGAGTCAGACCTCACACTCAGATCATGGGATACAGAACTGTAGACACCCACTTACTCAGATGACTGGTAACCAGGAAGCAGGATGCACTGAGCGGGTGGGTGTGGGACCATTCACGGTGGGGGTCACATCCCTATGGGCAGCCGTGGGGATGAGGTGCTGACTCCAAACCCTCCTTGAGCATAGCAGCCTGTGCTTTTTGGTTTCCTCACCTGTGGTTTAGGGATCAGACCACCTGCCTGGGGAGTGATGCTGAAAGGAGAAGAGACACTTGCAGAGTGCCTGCTGTTCTGCGAACCTTTGAGTCTGTACCTGTGTGTCTGTTTCAGGTTCATCCACCTGAAAGGTCAATACTGAAGTCCATGCAAAGCTCTTTCTTGCTGGGGGTCTTGATGGACGTTTTTCCTCCCCCTGACTGGTGGACCTCCCTCCTCTTCACTCAGCGAATTGGCTCGGTGGGCAGGATGGCATGTGGAGATAAACATTGGCCCCAACTTTAGAGAAAATGCCCGCCACAGAGAATGGTCAACAGGAGAAAAACAAACCAAAAAAGATCAGTGAAGAATTCAGGAGCAGATACGCCCTCACTTTTGCGGTTTCCCAGCTGAAAACACTAAACAAACAAAAATGCAGTTGTACTTTCAAAAGCAAATGCCAGTTGAAACGTGTAGATTTGCAGGGTGTTCTGTGTGGCGGCCCCACCTCCCCCACTGCTGCAGAGGGAGCATCTGTTTTCTGTACAAATACCATGGCTCCTGGGGAAGGTTAAGACGATTTTCTAACCAGGCTACAGGAGGTGGGGCAGAAATGTCCGTTTTACTACTTTGACTTTCCCTGGAGCACCCCAGGAGGACATCCGTAAATGTAATTTTCGTATAAAATCTATTAAAGAGGCAAACAGTTCGTTGTGGGGAATGATGAGAATTAAGGGCCAGCACTCTGCCCGGCTAACCCAAGGCTGCTCGCTGAACCCGGCTTCAAGCGGTAAGGTCAGTCGGGTTTTCCCTCCACTCCAGACTCTGCACTGATCTCCCCTTGGTGCAAATCCGCCCAGCATTGCCTAAGCTAGTAACACCAAGCAGAGCAGAATACGGAATGTCACCGTCTTCTCACGTTTGCTCATTGAGTTTCTAGTCACTCCTCAAGACCAATTCGTGGCCCCAGCATTACTTTCTCCCAGGGAAGTTTGTCCAGATTTTCCTTCCTTAGCACGTGCGCGTCTCATCTGCTCCCCAGAGCCCTGCCCTTCCGCTCTTGTCCTCACGGTGGCGCTCCAGTGGGACTCCTGCCCCCCGCCCACTTTGCCCTTCCGTGCTTGTCCTCACGGTGGCGCTCCAGTGGGACTCTCGCCGACCCTTCCCTTTGCTCTTCAGCACTTGTCCTCACAGTCGCGCTCCAGTGTTATCCACCCCCACCCCCCCCCCACTCCGCCCGCTTTGCCCTTCTGCACTTGTCCTCACGGTGGCGCTCCAGTGGGACTCCCGCCACCCCGCCCGCTTTGCCCTTCTGCACTTGTCCTCACGGTGGCGCTCCAGTGGGACTCCCGCCACCCCGCCCGCTTTGCCCTTCTGCACTTGTCCTCACGGTGGCGCTCCAGTGGAACTCCTGCCCCCTGCCCACTTTGCCAGGAGAGAGGGCCACAGGGCCACAGGTTCGCCCCTGCCTCTCCAGGCCTCGCACTGCCGCTGACAGTCATAGCTGCAAAGTCTGCCGAGGTCATGAATATTAACTTGTCTTTCTTTTCTAGTTTAAGATTTATGTAAATTTAAGTTTTACAGCTTCTTATTCCTTCTGAGACCGTATCACCATTATCTCTTGTGAGATTTTTTTAAAGAGGGGATATTGAGCTGCACCCGCAGAGAGCTCTCTAAGGAGAGTCTTGCTTAGTGGTTCTCAGCCTGGCTACACATCAAAAATGATCTGCAGAGCTTTGGAAAAATACCCAGAAATGGGTTCCATCATCTATCAATTAAACCTCTGGATAAGGTTTAATCTTCACCACCACTGCCTTCTCTTGGAGAAAGGGCTTGCATAACTCAATGAAGCTATGAGCCATGCTGTGTAGGGCCACCCAAGACGGATGAGTCATAGCAGAGATTCCTGACAAAACATGATCCACTGGAGGAGCGAATGGCAAACCACCTCAGTGTACTTGCTGTGAGACTCTCATGAACTGTATAAAAGAACAAAAAGATATGACACTGAAAGATGAGTCCCCCAAGTCTGAAGCTGTCCAATATGCTACTGAGGAAGAGCAGAGAACTACTAATAGCCCCAGAAAGAATGAAGCTTCTGTGCCAAAGGTGGAAACAACGCTCAGTTGTGGATGTGTCTGGTGATGAAAGTAAAATCCAGTTCTGCAAAGAACAACACTGCATAGGAATCTGGAATGTTAGCTCCATGAATCACGGTAAATTGGACGTGGTCAAGCAGGAGATGGTAAGAGAAAACATCAACATCTTAGTAATCAGTGAACTAAAATGGATGGGAATGGGCGAATTTAATTCAGATGAACTATATATATATATATACTACATTATATTATATATCTACTACTGTGGGCAAGAACCCCTTAGAAGTGGGTAGCCCTCATAGTCAACAAGAGTCCAAACTGAAGTACTTGAGTGCAGTCTCAAAAATGACAGAATGATCTCAGTTCGTTTCCAAGGCAAGCCATTCAACATCACAGTAATTCAAGTCTGTGCCCCTACCACTGATGCTGAAGAAGCTGACCAGTTCTATGAAGATCAAGAAGACCTCCTATAATTAACACCAAAAAAAGATGTCCTATTTATCATAGGGGATTAGAATGCAAAAGTAGGAAGTCAAGAGATACCTGGAGTAACAGGCAAGTTTGGCCTTGGAGAACAAAATTCTCCAAGCAACAAAATGCCCTCCAAACAGCGCAAAGGCTAACTGAATTCTGCCAAGAGAATGCACTGGTCATAGCAAATACCCTTTTCAACAACACAAGAAACGACTTTACACATGGACATCACCAAACGGTCAATAACAAAATCAAATTGATTATATTCTTTGTAGCCAAAGATGGAGAATCTTTATACAGTCAGCAAAAACAAGACCTGGAGCTGACTGTGGCTCAGATCACGAACTCCTTATTGAGAAATTCAGACTTAAATTGAGGAAAGTATGGAAAACCACTAGACCATTCAGGTATGCCCTAAATCAAATCCCTTACGATTATACAGTGGAAGTGACAAGTAGATTCAAGGGATTAGATCTAAGATCATGGCATCCATCCAGTCAAGCGGGCCTTAGGAAGCATTACCACCAGTAAAGCTAGTGGAGATGATGGAATTCCAGCTGAGCTATTTCAAATCCTAAAAGATGATGGTTTTAAAGTATTGCACTCAATATGTCAGCAAATCTGGAAGACCCAGCAGTAACCATAGGACTAGAAAAGATCAATCCTCATCCCTATTCCCAAGAAGGGTAGTACTAAAGAATGTGCTAACCATGAGACAATTGCACCCATCTCCCATGCTAGTAAGGTCGTGCTTAAAATCTTGCACGCTAGGCTTCAGCATTACATGAACCAAGAACTTCCAGATGTTCAAGCTGGGTTTAGAAAAGAAAGAGGAACCAGAGATCAAATTGCCAACATTTGCTGGATCAAAGAGAAAGCAAGGGAATTCCAGAAAAACATCTACCTCTGTTTCAGCAACTATGCTAAAGTCTTTGACTGTGTGGATCATCATAAGCTGTGGAAAGCATTTAAAGAGATGAGAATACAAGACCATCTTAACTGTCTCCTGAGAAACCTGTATGCGGGTCAAGAAACAGCAGTTAGAACCCTGCAGGAACAATTGATTGATTCAAGATTGAGAAAGGGGTATGACAGGACTGTCTGCTGTCACCCTGTTTGTTTAACCGCTACAATGAGCACATCATGAGAAATACCAGGCTGGATGAGTTACAGGAGGAGAGTGAAAGAGCTGGTTTAAAACTAAATATTAAACTAAGATCATGGCACCTGGCCCCATTACTTCATGACAAATAGAAGGGGGAAATGTGGAAGTATCGACAGATTTCATCTTGTGCTCTAAAATCACTGTGGATGGTGACTGCAGCCATGAAATCAGAAGACAACTGCTTCACAGCAGGAAAGCTATGACAAACCTAGATAGTGTGTTGAAAAGCAGAGACATTACTCTGCCAACAAAGGTCCGTATAGTCAAGGCTATGATCTTCCCAGTGGTCATGTACGTTTGTGAGAGCTGGACCATAAAGAAGGTGGAGCACCAAAGAATTGATGTTTTCAAACTGTGATGCTGGAGCAGACTGCTTAGAGTCCCTTGGAGAGCAAGGAGATCAAACCAGTCAATCTTGAGGGTAATCAACCCTGAATACTCATTGGAAGGACTGATGCCAACATTGAAACTTCAGTATTTTGGGTTTCTGATGCGAACAGCTGACTCATTGGAAAAGTTCCTGATGCTGGGAAAGAAGGAAGGCAGAAGAGGGCCTCAGAGGATGAGATGGCTGGATGGCATCATTGATGCAATGGACATGAACTTGGGCAAACTTTGGGAGATGGTGAAGAACAGGGAGGCCTGGTGTGCTGTAGTCCATGGGATCGCAAAATGTCAGACACAACTGGGCGACTCACGACAGCCGCACAAGGCTTGCTGCTGCTGTGCTGCGCCCACTCAGTCGTGTCTGACTCTCTGCGCCCCCATGGACTGCGGCCTGCCAGGCTCCTCTGTCCATGGGGTTTTCCAGGCACGAATTCTGGAGTAGATTGCCAATTTTCTACTCCAGGGGATCTTCCCGACCCAGGTATTGAACCTGTATTTCTTGCACCTCCTGCATTGGCAGGCGGATTCTTTATCACTGGGCTGCCTGAAATGACCGTACTAAGGTTTGAGAATGCTTAATAAAATGGAAAACACTTCCGATGGTCAAGCAAGAAAATACTGTGAGCACAAGAGAATCGTTCTTAAAATTATGATGACTGAAAAGCATCACTAACAATATAAAACTGCCTATATTCACTGGAAGTGCAAGTTTAATCTGCTTTTTCAATTGTGGTATAAATATACATAATTTACCATTTTAACTATTTTAAGTGTACAGAGTGGCCAAGCACATTCACATTGCTGTGCAGTGTCCACCACTGTGCATCTCCAGAGCTTCTTATTCTCACAAGATGAAACTCTGGACTCATTTGATGTCTGGAAAAAGAAAAAAACACCTCAAAGTTGAGAATTATGGTTTATTTGAAGATATTACCAAGGACTTTGGCCCAGAGCTCCTCAGACAGCTCTGAGGGACTGTCCCAAAGAGGTTAGGGACAAGCTAGGATACACTGGCATTTTTGAAAATGCCTGAAACAAACAAAAAAACCCATAGTCAAACATAAATATGCAAATAACCTCAGATATGCAGATGACACCACCCTTACAGCAGAAACTGAAGGGGAGTCAATGAGCCTCTTGATGAAAGTGAAAAAGGAGAGTGAAAAAGCTGGCTTAAAACTCAACATTCAAAAAACAAAGACCATGGCATCCAGTCCCATCACTTCATGGCAAATAGATGGGGAAACAATGGAAATAGTGACAGCCTTTATTTTCTTGGGCTCCAAAATCACTGTGGATGATGACTGCAGCCATAAAATTAAAAGATATGTGCTCCTTGGAAGAATTGAAATGACAAACCTAGACAGCGTATTAAGAAGCAGAGACGTTACTTTACCTACAAAAGTCCATGTAGTCAAAACTGTGGTTTTTCCAGTAGTCATGTATGGATGTGAGAGCTGGACAATAAAAAAGGCTGAGTGCCAAAGAACTGATGCCTTCAAACTGTGGTTCTGGAGAAGACTCTTGAGAGTCCCTTGGACAGCAAGGAGATCAAACCAGCCAATCCTAAAGGGAATCAGTCCTGAATACTCATTGGAAGGACTGATGCTGAAGCTGCTGAAGCTCCAATACTTTGGCCACCTGATGTGAGGAAATGACTCACTGGAAAAGACCCTGATGCTGGGAAGGATCAAAGGTGGGAAGAGATGGGGACAACAGAGGATGAGGCATCACCGATTCAATGGACATGGGTTTGAGCAAACTCAAGGGGATAGTGGAGGACAGGGAAGCCTGGTACGCTGCAGTCCATGGGGCTGCAAAGAGACATAACTGAATGACTGAACAATAAGAAGAAGCATGTAAAGATTACTGCTAGGAATCCCCCGGTGGCCCAGCAGTTAGGACTCGATGCTTCTACTGTAGGAAACATGGGTTCAATCCCGGGGTAAGGAACAAAGATCCTATATGCCATGCAGCACTACCAAAATAAATAAAAGACCTTAGTTTAAAAAAAAAAAAAAAAAGACTACTGCTAGTCACAATACAACTTAATGAATTTAATGCTTTTCTATATAGGAAGGTACAGAAGTCTTGTCTCAATGAAATCATTCCTTTGATACGCACCTCAACTAACCAGGGCCAGTCCCCTGTTTGGGTCAGTATCCTATTTTTCTGCCTCAGGGTGCATGTCATCAGGGCAGCTGTAGTAGCTGATGGCTTGACGGCTGAAGCATTTGTTGTTTACTGAAACGGCACGTGACATTCTTTTGTCCACACGTGAAACAATAACTTCCCCCACTCACTTCCTTCCCCAGTCCCTGATAGTCAGCGCTGTCCTTTCTTATCTCTAGGTTTCTCATATAAGCTATCTTATACAGTGCTTGTCCTTTGTTGAGCGAATAGAACCATGTTCCCCCTACACATCTTTGATGTTAGTATGCCTTACTTCCTTGCCACCAACTTACCAGAAATCATTCATGGATATTTTTAGTATTCTGTTAATTAAACCTCCTGAATTTATATTTTACTCTTAAGATCAAGGTTTCCATCCTTATTCAGTATCCTGATTGCTTCCTCAAGAAGATTTAGTTTTCTATGATGGTTTACTCTTTTCAGAGTAGAGATTTAAATGAATTGTTTATAGATTAAATAAAGAACACTTCTTAGAAATAAAGCATGTTTAATTTCTTCTGCAAAGAACAATGGCTGCTAAAAGGCTTTTGAGGAGTTTTAAAAACTACACAGTAATAAAAAAAAAAAAATGGTTTACCCTGAAGCAATCTTAAATTTCAGTCAGTATTCTGGAGCAGATTAACAGACCTATTTAACAGGCAGGCCATGCCTTTTCATTCCTGTTCTGTGCTAGAAGAAAATCATCCTAAAGTATAATTGGAAGTAAATGCAGAAATTGTAGTTCTGTCTGCCTATTGAGAAGCAGGAATCTTTATCATGGTCATTAAAAAGCACAGCCACGCATACATTCAGTCTTAGAAACATGAAAATCTGTAGTTGAACATTTGCATGAAACAGTGGCAATTTAGAGATGACAGTAAATAGATAAAGGACACATTCCTGTTAGACAGTCCTTTTTTCTTTCTGTATCTGATTTAAGTCTAATGAATATGATTCTTGAAACACTATTGTTAACATATTTGCTTTTCAGTTGAATGTTCAAAGATGCCAAGATTAGAAGCAATAAGATTATGAAAGTGAGTACTTAAGTATCAGTTTTCCATTTTTAATAGAGATGTAACTGATATATGATATTATACTATCACCAGGTGTACAACATAATGATTCAATATTTGCATATATTGCAAAATGACCACAAGAAGAAGTAGTTAACATCTATCACCACATATAGTTAGTTTTTTTTTCTTCTGTGATGAGGACTTTTAAGATTAAGATGCTACTCTGTTAGCAATTTTCAAATATATGATACAGTATTAACTGTAGTCATCATGCTGTACATTACATCCTCAAGACTTATTTTGTAACTGGAATTTTCTACCTTTTGACCACCTTTACCCATCAAGCCCACCCTCCATCCCCAACCTCTGAACCAACAATCTGTTTCCATTTCTATGATTTGGGGTTTTGTTTTTTAGAATTCACATATATGAGAATCACGGGATCATATATTGTCTTTCCCAGACTTGTTACACTAAGCATGATGTCCTTAAAGTCCATCCATGTCATTGCAAAAAGCAAGTTTCCTCCTCTTTAATGGTTGAATGACATTCCATTGTATGTATGCACTTACACCACATCTTGTTTGCCCACTCATCTGTCAGTGAGCACTTAGGTGTCTTCCATGTCTTCAGTGCTGTAAATAGAGCTGCTATGAACATTGGGAAGCATGAATCTTTCTGAATGAATGCTTACATTTTCTTGTGGTAAATACCAAGAAGTGGAGATTCTATTTTTAAAATTTTAAGGAAACTTCATAACATTTTCCATACTGGCTGCAG
Organism: Muntiacus reevesi; assembly: GCF_963930625.1. NCBI lineage: Eukaryota > Metazoa > Chordata > Mammalia > Artiodactyla > Cervidae > Muntiacus > Muntiacus reevesi. Next base: position 9,357,174 of record NC_089267.1, on the reverse strand, counting down.
CAGCATTTACATTACCAGCAGCAGTGCACAATAACTCCCTTTCCTCCACATCTTCATCAATCACTTGTTATTTCTTTTCTTCCTGATAGTAGAAATTCTAACAGGTGTAAGATGGTATCTCATTGTGGTTTTGATCTTCATTTTTCTAATGCTGAGTGGTTTTGAGCACCTTTTCATGTACCTGTTGCTTATTGTATATCTTCTTTGGAAAAAAATGTCTATTCAGATCTTCTGCCCATTTTTAAAATGAGATTGTTTGTTTTCTGCTTTCAGTATGATTCTTTATGCATTTTGCATATTAACCCTGTATAGGATATATGATTTGCATTTTCATTTTGCTGATGATTTCTTTTGCTGTGTAGAAGGTTCTTGGTTTGATGTTGTCCCACTTGTTTATTTTTTGCTTCTGTTGCTTTAGCTTTTGGTATCAGATGCAAACTATCACTGCCAAGACTGATGTCAGATAGCTTTCCACCTATGTGGAAAGTTTCATCAAGGAGTTTTATGGTTTCAGGCCTCCTATTCAAATCTTTAATCCATTTTAAGTTTTTGTGTATGATCTAAGAGAATGGTCCAGTTTCATTCTTTTGCATGTGGCCGTCCATTTTTCCAGCACAATTTATTTAAGAAACTGTCCTTTTCTCCTTGTATATTCTTGGCTCCCTGTCATAAATTAATTGACTGTATATATATATTATATATGTGTGTGTATGAATTTATTTGAGGGCTTTCTGATCTATTTCAACAATTTGTGTGTCTGTGCTTATGCCAATACCATACTGTTTTGATTACTATAGCTTTATAATATAGTTTGAAGTCAGGGAATATAATGCCTCCTGCTTTGTTCTTCTTTCTCAAGATTGTTTTGGCTACTTGAGGTCTTGTGTGGTCTTATACAAATTTTAGGGTTGTTTTTCTGTTTTTGAGAAAATGCCTTTAGGATCTTGATAGGGATTGTATTGACTATAGATTGCTTGGAGTAGAATGGAAATTTTAACAGCATTAGTGCTTCTAATTCACAAGCATGGAATATCTTTCCATTTCTGTTCTCATTTCTTTCATCAATGTCTCATAGTTTTCAGTATACAGATATTTAACCTTCTTGGCTAAGTTTCTTTTTTTTTGAAATACAGTGTTGTGTTACAGTTTACATTGTTGTGTTAATTTCAGGCATACAGCAGAGTGATTCAGTTATACATGCATATATATCTATTTTTCAGATTCTTTTCTTTTATAGGTTATTACAAAATATTGAGTATAGTTCCTTGTGCTGTACAATAGGTCTTTGTTGATTATCTATTTTATATATAGTAGTGTGTATATCTTAACCCCAAACTCCTAATCTATCCCTCTCCCCCTACCTTCTTGGTTATATTTCTCCCTAGATATTTTATTCTTTTTGATGCAACTGTAACTGGTATTGTTTTCTTAATTTCTATTTCTGATAGTTTGTTATTAACATAGAGAAATGCAACAATTTACGTATATTGATTTTGTATCCTTTGATTTATTGAATTTGTTTATTCTAACAATTTTTGGTGGTGTCTTTAGGATTTCAATGTATAATATGTCATCTGCAAATAGTGACAGTTTTACTTCTTCCTTTGCCATTTGCATGACCTTTCTTTTCCTTGCCTGATTTATCTGACTAGGACTTCTAATACTGTACTGAATAAAAGTGGTATCCTTCTTATTCCTGATCTTAGAGGAAAACTTTCAGCTTTTTACCATTGAGTATGATATTAGCTTCACGATAAACTGTGGAAAATTCTGAAAGAGATGAGAATACCAGACCACCTGACCTGCCTCTTGAGAAAACTGTATGCAGGTCAGGAAGCAACAGTTAGAACTGGACACGGAACAACAGACTGGTTCCAAATAGGAAAAGGAGTACGTCAAGACTGTATATTGTCATCCTGCTTATTTAACTTATATGCAGAGTACATCATGAGAAATGCTGGGTTGGAAGAAGCACAAGCTGGAATCAAGATTGCTGGGAGAAATATCAATAACCTCAGATAAGCAGATGTCACCACCCTTATGGCAGAGAGTGAAGAGGAACTAAAAAGCCTCTTGATGAAAGTGAAACAAGAGAGTGAAAAACTTGGCTTAAAGCTCAACATTCAGAAAACTAAGATCATGGCATCTGGTCCCATCACCTCATGGGAAATAGATGGGGAGACAGTGGAAACAGTGCCAGACTTAATTTTTGGGGAGCTCCAAAATCACAGCAGATGGTGACTGCAGCCTTGAAATTAAAAGACGCTTACTCCTTGGAAGGAAAATTATGACCAATCTAGACAGCATATTAAAAAGCAGAGACATTACTTTGCCAACAAAGGTCTGTCTGGTCAAGGCTATGGTTTTTCCAGTGGTCATGTATGGATGTGAGAGTTGGACTGTGAAGAAAGCTGAGTGCTGAAAAATTGATGCTTTTGAACTGTGGTGTTGGAGAAGACTCTTGAGAATCCCTTGGACTGCAAGGAGATCCAACCAGTCCATCCTAAAGGAGATCAGTCCTGGGTGTTCATTGGAAGAACTGATGCTGAAGCTGAAACTCCAATACTTTGGCCAACTCATGCGAAGAGTTGGCTCATTGGAAAAGACCCTGATGCTGGGAGGGATTGGGGGCAGGAGGAGAAGGGGACGACAGAGGATGAGATGGCTAGATGGCATCACTGACTCGATGGGCATGAGTTTGAGTAAATACCGGGAATTGGTGATGGACAGGGAGGCCTGGCGTGCTGCGATTCACGGGGTCACAAATAGTCAGACATGACTGAGTGACTGAACTGACTGAACTGATATTAGCTGTGAGCCTGTCATATATACCCTTTATTATATTGAGATACATTCTCTCTATGTATACTTTCTTGACAGTTTTTTTTAATCATGAATGGATGTTGAATTTTTGTTTAAAAAAGGCTTCTTCCTGCATTTATTGAGATGATCATGATTTTTATCTTTCATGCAGATAAAATATAGTCACTTGAAAGTTATTTATTCTTTTTTTTAAAATATAGTTACTTGAAAGTTATTTATTCTCTTAAATTTTTGCTTATTTTTTAATTATTTATCTTATTTGGAGGCTAATAACTTTACAATACTGTGGTGGTTTTTGCTATACGTTGACATGAATCAGCCATGGGTGTACATGTGTTCCCCATCCTGAACCCCCCTCCCACCTCCCTCCCCATTCCATCCCTCTGGGTCATCCCAGTGCACCCGCCCTGAGTGCCCTGTTTCATGCATCAATCTTGGACTGATGATCTATTTCACATATGGTAATACACATGTTTCAGTGCTATTCTCTCAAATCATCCCACCCTCGCCTTCTCCCACAGAGTCCAGAAGTCTCTCTGTGAGACTTCTGTGTCTCTTTTGCTGTCTCACATATAGGGTCGTCATTACCATCTTTCTAAATTCCGTATGTATGCATTAATATACTGTATTGGTGTTTTTCTTTCTGACTCACCTCACTCTGTGTAATAAGCTCCAGTTTCATCCACCTCATTAGAACTGATTCAAACACATTCTTTTTAAGAGCTGAGTAATATTCCATTGTGTATATGTACCACAGCTTCCTTATCCATTCACCTGCCGATGGACATCTAGGTTGCTTCCATGTCCTGGCTGTTGTAAACAGTGCTGTGATGAACACTGGGGTACACATGTCTCTTTCAATTCTGGTTTCCTTGGTGTGTATGCCCAGCAGTGGGATTGCTGGGTCATATGGCAGTTCTATTTCCAGTTTTTTAAGGAATCTTCTCACTGTTCTCCATAGTGGCTGTATTAGTTTGCATTCCCACAAGCAGTGTAAGAGGGTTCCCTTTTCTCCACACCTTCTCCAGAATTTCTTGTTTGTAGACTTTTGGATAGCAGTCATTCTGACCAGCATCAGATGGTACCTCATTGTGGTTTTGATTTGCATTTCTCTGATAATGAGTGATGCTGAGCATCTTTTCATATGTTTGTTAGCCATCTGTATGTCTTCTTTGGAGAAATGTCTATTTAGTTCTTTGGTCCATTTTTTTTTTTTTTTTTTTTAATTGGGTCGTTTATTTTTCTGGAATTGAGCTGCAGGAGCTGCTTGTATATTTTTGAGATTACTTCTTTGTCAGTTGCTTCATTTGCTATTATTTCCTCCCATTCTGAAGGCTGTCTTTTCACCTTGCTTATAGTTTCCTTCATTGTGCAAAAGCTTTTAAGTTTAATTAGGTCCCATTTGCTTATTTTTGCTTTTATTTCCATTACTCTGGGAGGGGCTCATAGAGTATCCTTCTGTGATTTATGTCAGAGAGTGTTTTGCCTATGTTTTCCCCTAGGAGTTTTATAGTTTCTGGTCTTACATTTAGATCTTTAATTCATTTTGAGTTTATTTTTGTGTATGGTGTTAGAAAGTGTTTTAATTTCGTTCTTTTACAAGTGGCTGACCAGTTTCCCCAGTACCATTTGTTAAAGAGTTTGTCTCTTTTAAAGTTTGTGTTTCCTTGCTAATTTTCTGTTTGGTTGATCTATCCATAGGTGTGAGTGGGGGTATTAAAGTCTTCCACTATTATTGTGTTATTGTTAATTTCCCCTTTCATACTTGTTAGTATTTGCCTTACATATTGCGGTGCTCCTATGTTGGGTGCATATATATTTGTAATTGTTATATCTTCTTCTTGGATTGATCCTTTGATCATTATGTAGTGTCCTTCTTTGTCTCTTTTCACAGCCTTTATTTGAAAGCCTATTTTATCTGATATGAGTATTGCTACTCCTGCTTTCTTTTGGTCTCCATTTGTATGAAGTATCTTTTTCCAGCCCTTCACTTTCAGTCTGTATGTGTCCCTTGGTTTGAGGTGGGTCTCTTGTAGACAGCATATATAAGGGTCTTGTTTTTGTATCCATTCAGCCAGTCTTTGTCTTTTGGTTGGGGCATTCAACCCATTTACATTTAAGGTAATTATTGATAGGTATGGTCCCATTGCCATTTACTTTGTTGTTTTGGGTTCACGTTTATACAACCTTTCTGTGTTTCCTGTCTAAAGAAGATCCTTTAGCATTTGTTGAAGAGCTGGTTTGGTGGTGCTGAATTCTCTCAGCTTTTGCTTGTCTGTAAAGCTTTTGATTTCTCCTTCATATTTGAATGAGATCCTTGCTGGGTATAGTAATCTGGGTTGTAGGTTTTTCTCTTTCATCATTTTAAGTATGTCCTGCCATTCCCTTCTGGCCTGAAGAGTTTCTATTGAAAGATCAGCTGTTATCCTTATGGGGAGCCCCTTGTGTGTTATTGCTTTTTCCTTGCTGCTTTTAATATTTGCTCTTTGTGTTTAATCTTCATTAATTTGATTAATATGTGTCTTGGGGTGTTTCACCTTGGGTTTATCCTGTTTGGGACCCTCTGGGTTTCTTGAACTTGGGTGGCTATTTCCTTCCCCCTTTTAAGGAGGTTTTCAACTGTTATCTCCTTAAGTATTTTCTCATGACCTTTCTTTTTGTCTTCTTCTTCTGGGACTCCTATGACTCGAATGTTGGGGTGTTTGACATTGTCCCAGAGGTCTCTGAGGTTGTCCTCATTTCTTTTCATCCTTTTTTCTTTGTTCCTCTATGCTTCATTTATTTTCACCATTCTATCTTCCACCTCACTTATCCTATCTTCTGCCTCACTTATTCTTCTGTTGGTTCCCTCTAGAGTGCTTTTGATCTCAGTTATTGCATTATTCATTATATATTGACTCTTTTTTATTTCTTCTAGGTCCTTGGTAAACATTTCTTGCATCTTCTCAATCCTTGTCCCTAGTCTGTTTGCCTGTAACTCCATTTTGTTTTCAAGATTTTGGACCATCTTTACTATCATTATTCTGAATTCCTTTTCAGGTAGATTCCCTGTCTCCTCCTCTTTTGTTTGGTTTGGTGGGCATTTATCTCGTTCCTTTACCTACCGAATACTTTTCTGTCTTTTCATCTTGTTTAGGTTGTTGTGTTTGGGGTGCCCTTTCTGTATACTCGAAGTTTGTAGTTCCTCTTTATTGTGGAGCCTGCTCCCTGTGGGTGGGATTGAACTAATGGCTTGTCAAGGTTTCCTGGTTAGGGGAGCTTGTGTCTGTGTTCTGGTGGGTGGAGCTGGATCTCTTCTCTCTGGAGAGCAATGAAGTGTCCAGTAGTGAGTTTTGGGGTGTCTATGGGCTTGGCATGGCTTTGGGCAGCCTATATTTTAATGCTCAGGGTTGTGTTTCTGCTTTGCTGGAGAATTTGTGTGTAATGTCTTGTTCTGGAACTTGTTGGCTCTTGGGTGGAGCTTGGTTTTAGTGTAGGTATGGAGGCTTTTGGATGCACTCTTGTTGATTAATGTTCCCTGGAGTCAGGAGTTTTCTGGTGTTCTCAAGTTTTGGATTTAAGCCTCCTGCCTCTGGTTTTCACTCTCATTCTTACAATAACCTCAAGACTTCTCCATCCACATAGCACAGATGATAAAACATCTAGGTTAATGGTGAAAACATTCTCCACAGTGATAGACACCCACAGAGGTTCAGAGTTACATGGAGAAGAGAAGGGGGAGGAGGGAGATAGAGATGACCAGGAGAGGAAGGGGGTGTCAGAAGGGGAGGGACCAATCACATCAGTAATCACACCCCTAAGTGAAAATGGGTACTGAAGATTAAATTCTTAAAGGTACAAAATTGATAACAAATACCAAAAAACAAAGATTAAAAGTCTAGAGTACAGGTTACACTCTCAAAAATACAATATTAAAAATACAAAACAAAATCATAAAAATTATAAACATATATATATATATGAAATTTGCATTAAAAATAGGGTCTTTTATTGCAAGGTAATAGTAGGTTATAAAAATGAAAATTAAAGGAGTAATAAAGAACTTAAAAATTAAAAAAAAATTTAAATGGTAATATAAAAATAGATCTAGGAATTTCTCTGGAGCTGTTGAGGGCAGTGTGGGGTCAGTTCAGTTTCAGATAGTTCCTTGTTCTGGCTTGTACTTGTTCTCAAGGTCTATAGGGCCCCTCCAATACTTAGTCAATGTTAACTGCAGGGTTTTAATCTGTTGCATCCATCATTTCCTGAGCAGTTTCCCCTTCTTTGTTTATTTTGGCTTCCTCTGCTTGCAAGTCTCTTCAGTGTCTAATTTCTGCCCTGACACAAGGGGACAAAGTTGGTCACTTACTTAGACTCATTTGTTCACTTCTGCTGCGGGGAGGGAGGAACACTGCAAAAAAATCACTGGCGTGTGTGGGGAGTGCTCGCAGTGTGTGGACCACCCTGGGTTTGCCCCAGCTCACAGCGTGTGTGCCTTCCGAGTGTACACTGCTCAGGCTCCAGGTTGCTCTGCAGGGGTACGGTCCAAGGCGGGCCCTGCCTTTTGCACACTTCCCAGGTCTAAGCCGCTCAGGTTCAGGTTATCAGGTACTCTGCAAGGGCACAGACTCGGTTGGGCCTGCGTTTTGTGCCCTTCCCAGGTCCAAGCAGCTCAGGCGGCCAGGTGCTTGGCGACCACACTCTTCCAGGTGGGCCATGCATCTTAATCACCTCCCAGGTCCCAGTCGCTGAGTTTCCCAGGTGCGCCATGAGAGCACGGTCTCAGGTGTGACGTGTGTCTCCTCTGGGGAGCTGATGTCAGCCTGTGACACTCCTGGCAGATGTCAACCGTCCAGGATCTCAGGAAGACATGGCTAGCAACTGGGAGCCTGCTCACAGTTTGGTGGAGGATGCCATCTCCGGGGCCGAGATTGCCCCTTGCCTGCTGGCTCTGGCTGTTGCCCACCTGCCTCCCTGCCTCTGGTGGGGGGATGGGCTGATCTGCCACCAGCTAGCTCTCCTTTGGTATTTGCTCAGTCCTTGTTCTTTGAGCGGGCCAGGCTGCGCATTAGAGCCTTTTGAGGGAAAGTTCTTTTTTTTTCTCTCTCTGGCTATCCCATAGTTTGGGTTGCTATCTCATGTTAGTTCCCTCAGATTGCCCTCAGGGCATTCAGGCCTGGTACCTGAATAGGTATTCAGTTCATCAGGAATATTTACATCTAATTTTTTTGCCTTGTGGTATCCTTGTCTGGTTATAGTATCAGGGTAATGTGTGTATGTGTACTCAGTTATGTCTCTCTGTGAACCTATGGACTGTAGCCCGCCAGGCTACTCTGTCCATGGAATTTTCCAGGCAAGAATACTGGAGCAGGTTGCCATATCTTACTGCAGGGATCTCCCCAACCCAGGGATCGAACCTGACTCTCTTGTGTCTCCTGCATTGGCAGGCAGATTCTTTACCACTGTGCCACCTGGGAAGCCCATCAGGGTAATCCTGGCCTCATAACCCTCATAAAATAAGTTTGGAGATGGTCCCTCTTCTATTTTTTGAAAGAGTTTGAGAAGGATTGGTATTAATTCTTGAAGATGTTTGCTCGAAGTCACCAGTGAAGCTGTCTGGTCTTGGACTTTTGTTTGTTGGGAGGTTTGATTACTATTCAATTTTCTACTAGCAATTGATCTGTCCAGGTTTTCTATTTCTTCATAATTCAGTTGTAGTAGACTGTATGTTTTAAGGAATTTACCCACTTCTTCTAGGCTGTCCAATTTGTTGGTGTATATTTATTTGTGGTAGTCTCTTATGATCCTTTGTATTTCTGTGGTATCACTTACAGTATCTCCTCTTTCATTTCTGATTCTATTTATTGAGTCCTTTCTCTTTTTTTTCCCCCTTGATGAGTCTAACTGTAAAGGTTTGTCTATTTTTTATCTTTTCAAAAAACAGATCTTAGTTTAATTTGTCTCTTCTGGGGTTTCTTCAAAGTCTCTATTTCATCCATTTTGCTTTGATCTTTGTTATTTCCATTCATCTACTAACTTTTGGCTTTATATGTTCTTTTTTAATTCTCTTGAGGTAAAAAGTTAGATTGAGATCTTTTTATTTCTTGAAGTAGGCATTTATATCTGTGAACTTTCTTCTTAGAACTTTTGCTGCATCTCATAAGTTTTGGTATGTTGTATTTTCATTTGCCTAAGGTATTTTTTAATTCCTCAGCAGTTGTTCATTTTTAACCTTCATGTCCCATGTTACTGTAGCTTCTTCTTCTATGCCTAGTCACAGCAAAGGATTATAATGGGACTCAGGGTTTGAAAAAAGAAAGGCAGTGACATATTTGCTATTGGTAAAGATCTTTGAATAGCCTGTCCTATATAGAAGCAATGAGAAAACTGCAACAATTGTCAAAATCAACTTTTTTAGTAATATATGGAAATTAATCGAAGGTGTGCATTAATCTGGAGAGTGTTTATTCAAGAAAAATGGCTATTATCTTTGTAAGAACACTGAGTATTGCATTGTTTCAATTTTCCCTGTTCCTACCCATTCTCCCCAGTGCCATGATAGCCTTGAAAAGTCAAGAGCTCCACAGTAAAGGCAAAAATCAATAGCTACTGACCCCAGCATTCACTAGGAGGAACAAACAAGAATTCATTCAAAGCTCTGCTCTAAGAGAATTGCCATTATTTGACATAATAGTTCTCTAGAAAATTCTGTTCATAAAATTTGTTTTCTTCTGACTTCACTCAGAGCTCACCCAGGGCAAATGGCCTTTTCCTCAGGGGCATTTTTTTTTTTTTTTTCAAAATCAAAAAACAAATCCAAAAATTCCCAATAACAAAACCAAAACCAAACCAAAATAAACTAAAACAGAAATAAAAATATTGATTGTTAACCATCACAACTCCCTGGGGCAAGCACTAACCTAAGCAAAACATTTAAAATAAAATGTTAGAGGAATATTTTATTCCATAGTAAGTAACTAAGTGTTAGTTGCTAAGTCCTGCCCGACTCTTTGCAACCCCATGGACTGCAGCCCACCAGGCTCCTCTGTCCATGAGATTTTCCAGGCAAGGATACTGGAGTGTGTTACCATTTCCTTCTCCAGGGGATCTTCCCAACCCAGGGATCGAACCTGGGTCTCCCGCACTGCAGGCAAATTCTTTACCAACTGAGCTACAAGGGAAGCCTCTTTAAAAAAAAAAATTCCATAAGAGGCTTTAAAAATCTCTGAAAGAGTATTGGAATTCTAGAAGGCCATGTGTATGTATAGATATGTATGCATTTCCAGAGCTGTGCATCTGCTTATGAAAAACATTTCAAGGCCCTGATTCTCCTCTCCAGCCGATCAGATCTCTGAGCAAGCAGGAAGTGGTGAAGGGTAAGGCAGAGTTGTAAACTGCTTGGCTAAGTGTTGAACACAGGCCCAACCTGCACACAGAGCCCCTTGGCAAAGACTAAGATTTGGTTCCAGTAATTTAAGGACACATATGTCCAATATTTAACTGGCCTCTAAGCTGATTGAGCAGAGATTTCAGTGGCCACACACAGCAAAGAACACAGATTTTATGGAGTTAGTTCAAGAAAGTCACAAATAGTAACATCAACAAAGAGTAACAACAACATATTTTAGAGACATGAGAATATCTGATGTCTAGAGTTGTCACATTCTATTGTTTAAGATGTTCAATTTTCAACTAGCAATTACAAGACAATGCAAAGAAACAAGTGTAGCCAATATGCAAGTTAAAAAAAAACTGTCCTTGAGAAAGTCCAAACACTGAACTTACTAGACAGGGACTTTCTCACAGCTGTTTTAAGCATATCTAATCAACCAAAGGAAACCATATCTGAATAACTAAAGGAAAATATGAAAATGCTGCCTCATCAAATATGGGATATAAAGAAGTAAAAATCAAATTAATTAAATTAAAAAATGGAAAGGAACCAAGTAGAAATGCTAAGTTGAAAAGTTCAATAACAGAAATGAAAAATTCCTTAGGAAGGTCAGAGATTTGAACAGACCAAAGAATCAGTGTACTGTAGAGATATGTCAGCTGAGATGACCGAGGAACAGAAAAGGTGAACAGAAATGAACAGAGAGCCTAGGAGACTTACGGATCCAAAGTGCAACTGTACACATACTGTGAGCCCCAGAAAAAGAGAAGGAGAGGACTACACGGAACATTTGAAGAAAAATGGTCTCCCCAGATTTGTATGAAAAGTATTAACCTACATAATCAAGAAGCCTTAATGGACTCCCAGTAGGACAAACTCAAAGAGATCCACACCTAGACACAATAATGAAACAACTGAAAGACAGTGATGAAGAGAATCTTGAGAGCAACAAAAGAGAAGTGAGCCATCACGTGTAAGTGATCTTCAGTAAGAATAACAGCTGTTTTCTCATAGGAACCATGGCAGCTGGAAGGCAGTAGTTTGACATATTAAAAACATTGGTGGAAAAAATTGTTAAACAAGAAATCTATACCTGCCAAAATTACCCCTCAAAAATGAAAGAGAAATTAAGATATTCTCAACATACAAATATCAAAGAAAAGAAAAAACACTGCTAGCAAATATGTCCTGCAAGAAATACCAAAATGAAGTCTTTAGGCCAAAATGAAAGGACACCCGGCTGTAACTCTAATCCATGTGAACAAGTAAAAGCACCAGTATAAGTTACTCTAACTTTTAACTCTAACTCTTCTTTTCCTTCTCTGACTTAAAAGGATACGGCACAAAATGATAATTAGAAATCTGGGTTAAGAGACACACAATGTTCATGGATGTAATTTGTGTGACAATAACAGTACAAAGGAGGAGGAAAAAGAATGGAAATATGTAGGAGTAAAAATTTTGTATACTAATGAAATTGTTTGTATTAATCTGAACTAAATTGTTAGAGGTTAAGATGCTAATTGCAATCCCCAGGCCAATTCCTAAGTAAATATCTCTGAAAACTATTGTAAAAGAATCACAGCAAAATAATACACTGAGAAGTACCAGTTTAATGTAAAAGAAGATGGTAATGGGAAAATCGAGTAATAAAAATACATTAGACATATAGAAGACAAAGTGAAAACTTGGAAGATGTAAATCTTAATTTATCAGTCAAAATATTACATGTGAATAGATTAAACTATCCAATCAAAAAACAGATCGGCAGAATAAATAGAAAAATATGATATATTTGATATCTAAAAATATGATAACTAAATGCTATATACAAGGCAAACATTTTAGATTCAAAGATACAAATAGGTTGATAGCAAAGACATATCTAAATAGGAACCAAAGAGGGGAGAGGGGGAGAGAGAGAGAGTGAGAGAGAGAGAGAGAGAGAGAGAGAGAGAGAGAGAGAGAGAGAGCGCTGGAGTGGCTACCAGACAAGATAGACTTTAAGAAAGAAGTTGATACCAGACACAAAAAGGTTGCTTTATAATGATAAAGGTGTCAATCTATCAAGAAGATAAGGCAGTTATAAATGTGTACACATCTTAAAATGGAGATCCAAAATACATAGAGCAAAAACAACAGAAATGAAGGGAGAAATAGACTGAAAGGTAATAGTTGTAAACATCAATATCCCACTTTCAGTAATAAAACAACTAGGAAGAAGGTCAATTGGGATAGAATGTTTGAGAAGCACTATAATCCAGTGATACCTACATCTAGAGAACACTTTACCCAAGAGCAGCATTCTTTTCAAATGTGCAATTGAACAGTCTCTAGGATAGACCATAAAATAAGTATTAGTTTAGGCCATAAAATAAGTCTTAATAAATTTAAAATAATTGAAAGTATACAAAGTATTTTCTTGGGCCACACTGGGATGAAATTAGAAATTGATACTAGGAATGAGTCTATGGAATTCACAAGTATGTAGAAATTAAACAGCACACTTGTAAATAACCAAATCACAAGGGAATTTGGAAAGTACTGTGAGATGAACGAAAATGAAAACATACTGAAATCTATGTACAGTTCAAGCAGTGCTTAGAAGAAATTTATAGATGCAAATGCCTCTATTAAAAAGAAGATCTCAAATCAATTGCTTAATCATTTACCATAAGAAACTATAAACAGAAGCACAAAGAAAAACCCAAATAAGCAACAGGAAGGAAACAGAATTAAAGAAAAAAATAACATATAGAGAATAGAAAAGCAATTGAGCATATCAACAAAATCAGAAATTTGTTCTTTAAAAGCATCAACAGAATTGACAAATCTTTAGTTAGACTGCCCCAGGAAATAGAAAAGAAACGTCATATTACAAGAATCAGGGATGAAAACAGGGACATACATGACTACCAACCTTAGAGATGTTATTTTTATTATAAGAGAAAACTATGAAAAGTTGTATGTCACCAAATTAGATAGCCTCAATGACATGGACAAATTCACCAAAAGACTATTAAATCTGACTCGAAATAAAAAATCTGAATAAGCCTGTAAGACATACATCAAATTAGCAATAAGAACTTCTCACAGAAAAAAAAAAAAAAAAACACCTCAGTTCTAGATAGCTTCACTGGTAAAGCCTACCAAACATTTAAAGAATAGATAAGAAAAACCCTTCACAAACACTTCCAAAAAAACAAACAGGCAGAAACATACTTGAAGTCATTCTGTCAGGCCAGTGTTGCCCTGATTCAAAAACCAGCCAGCACAAAGGAAAAAAAACTTGGAGACTAATATCCTTTACGAATACGGACGCAAAATTCCTAAACAAAGTACTAGTAGAGTTAATCCAGCAGCCTATAAAAGGAATGGTACACCATGACCAGTGGAATTTATCCTTGGAGTGTAAGATTAGTTCATGTGCAAAAGCCAATAAATGTAATACACTATGTCAATAAAATAAGGCACAAAGCCACATAAATCAATAAATGCAGGAAAAGCATCTGACAAAGTTCAACATTTTCTCATTATCAAAACACTAGAAGAAGGTCAATAACTGAGGAATGGAAAGGAAATTTCTCAACTTGATAAATAGTGTTTATTAACAAAAAAAAATCAACTCAAGAGTTGAAAAATGAAAGTTTTTCATCTCAGTTCAAGAACAGGACAAGGATGACCCCTCTTGACACCACTGAACTATAAATTACAGGAAAATTAGGTGAGAGAAATAAATAAAAGGGATCCAAGTTAAAAGGAAGATCTTTTACATAATAAAGCAATCTCTTACACAGCAAATCCTCAGAAATACACACATGTGCATGCATACACACATACGCACACACACAACCAATAGTGCTAAATGAATTTATCAAGTTTTCAGGATGTAAGACCAATATAAGTGTATCAGTTGTATTTCTGTACAACTGTACAATCTGAAAATGAAATTGAAAAACAACTTCATTCACAAAAGTGTCAGAAGTAATAAAATACTTAGTAATAAATTTAACAAATGAAGTATTAGTTTTGTATACTGGAAACTGTAAAACATCACTGAGATAAATTAATGAAAAACTAAATGGAGAGACATGTTATGTTCATGGATTTAGAAGACTTAATGTTATAGGGAAGATTTATTAATATTACTGAAATGGCATTATTCCCAAAGTTCATAGAGTCAATGCAGTTCCTCTCAAAATTTTGGCTGCCATTTTTTTTTCCAGAAACTTACAGGGTGATCTTAAAATTCATATGGGAAAGCAAGGGACTCAAGAACCAAAGCAATCTTGAAAAAGAACAAAGTTGGAAGATTTACACTTCCTGATTTAAAAACCTACTATGAAGCTGAAGTAATAAAGACAATATGGCACTGCTTTAAGATAAGCATATCAGTTAATAGGATAGAATTGACAGTCCAGCAGGAAACCCTTACATTCAGTCAAGGGGTTTTGTCATGGGTGTCAAGACTGCTGAATAGAGAAAGAAAAGTCTTTACCAAAAAACAAAACAACAACAAAAAAACACAAAAAACCCCCCAGAGATAAATATACCAAAGCCACTGAATTTGTATCCTTTAAAAAGATCATTTTTAGTATATGAATTGTATCTCAATAAAGGGAGAATAGGGAAGATTTTCTCTCTCTCTCTCTCACACACACACATACCACTGCAGAAGGAAGTGTGAGATTAGCTGGGAAGAGCTATGATAAATAAGAGTGAGCCACCTCAGACAGAAGAGTTGTCAGACATGTCGGTCTTTCTCGGGCAATCTTTCTCGGGCAATTTTTCTAGGACTCTTGTGTGTGTTCAGTTTAACTGAGAACTTAGAATCTTTTCTTCTTCTTATTGTTTAAAACAGGGAGAGAGAGACTTTTGAAAGTACCCGGTACCTACTGGCAACAGCAGAAGTGTACCAGAAGCCCAGTGTTCTAGGAAAACTGACCACAGCAACTGTTGGAGAAAAAAAAACCCTGTAGTATCTACCCTGTGACCAGATGATAGAGAAACTGTTGCCAGAAACAATCTTTCGGGAACTGGAAACAGTTCTATTTTGTAGGAACCCTGCTGAAATTAGATTATGTTTAGTTAGTAAAGAGAGAATGCTGGCGAGACAAGTACATGCTGGGGAGACCAAGTCCCTACACAACGGAAGGCGCTGACAAACACCACTGATGCTGTTAACGACCGCTGAGTGGGGAAGAAGATATTTGCTGGAATTTGCTTTTTCCTTCCCAATTTGTCTGCCCTTTCCTTCCTTCCTTCCAACATTTTTTCTTTCTTTCCCTTATTGCAAAGGTTAGAACCTTCAGGATACTGTTGAAAAAAGGTCAAGTACAGACATCTTGCTTCATTCAATCTTCAGTGGTTTAATTAACACTGTCTTTCACCACTGAGTACAATGTTTGTGGTAGGGTTTTGTAGATGCCCTTTATCAAGTTGAGGAAGTTCATTTCTATTTTTATTTTGCTGAGAGGTTTTTCTAAAATCATGATTAGAGGTTAGATTTTGCCAAGTGTATTTTTTTCACCTATTGAGATAATCAGATCTCTCTCTCTTTTTTTTTTAGTCTCTTAATTTGATAAGTTACATTGATTCTATGTAAAGTTAAACTGACATGGCAGTCTTGAAATAAGCCTCATTTGGCCACGATTTGTTGCTGTTCAACCGCTAAGTCGAGTCAGACTCTTTGTGATCTCATGGACTGCAGCACACCAGGCTCCACCGTCCTCCATTAGCTCCCAGAAATTGTTCAAGTTCACGTCCATTGAGTCAGTGATGCTATCTAACCATCTCATCCTCTGCCACCCCTTTCTCCTTTGACCTTTGATCTTTCCCAGCATCAGAGTATTTTCCAGTGAGCTGGCTCTTCGCATCAAGTGGTCCAAGTATTAGAGCTTCAGCTTCAGCGACAGTCCTTCCAATGAACATATAGGGTTGATTTACTTTAAGATTGACTGGTTTGATCTCTGTGCAGTCCAGGGGCCTCTCAAGTCTTCTCCAAAAAAAAAAAAACAAACCAAAAACTAACATCTTCTCCAGCACCATAATTAGAAAGCATAAATTCTTTGGCATGCAGTCTTCCTTATGGTCCAACTCTCGTATTCATGACTACTAGAAAAACCGTAGCTTTGACTACACAGATCTTCATTGGCAAAGTGAGGTCTCTGCTTTTTAATATGCTGTCAAGATTTGTCATAGCTTTTCTTCCAAGGAGAGGTGTCTTTTAATTTCATGCCTGCAGTCACCATCCACAGTAATTTTGGGGCCTAAGAAAATAAAATATGTCATTGCTTCTGCTTTCTCCTCTTCTATTTGCCATGAAGTGATGGGGCTGTATGCCATGATCTTAGTTTTTTTTATTATTAGGCTTCAGGCTAGCTCTTTCACTCTCCTTTTTTACCCTCATCAAAAGGCTTTTTCATTCCTCTTTGCTTTCTGCCATTAGACTGATATCACCTGCATATCTGAGGTTGTTGATGTTTTTCCTGGCAGTCTTGATTTTAGCTTATGAGTTATCCAGCCAGGCATTTCACATGATGTACTCTGCATATAAGTTAAATAAGCAGGATGACAATATACAGTCATACTCCTTGTCATACTGTCTTGCTCCTTTCCCAATTTTGAACCAGTCTGTTGTTTCATGTCAGTTCTGTTAAATTTTGAGACAGGTAAGAATTTTCCAGTTTGTTGTGATCCACAAAGTCAAAGGCTTTTTGCACAGTCAATGAAGCAGAAGTAGATGTTTTTCCAGAACACCCTTCCTTTCTCCATGATCCAGCAAATTGGCAATTTGATCTCTGGTTCCTCTGCCTTACCTAAATCCAGCTTGTACATCTGGAAGTTCTTGGTTCATGTACTGTTTAAGCCTAGCTTGAAGGATTTTGAGCATCTGCTGGCATGTCAAATGAGCACATTTGTACAGTAGTTTGAACATTCTTTGGCACTGCCCTTCTTTGGGATTGGAATGAAAACTGACGGTTTATCTTTTAAATTTTTGGATTCAACTTGTTAGAACTTTAAGAATTTTCCAGTGTTCATGAGGGGTGCTGGTCTGTAGTTTTCTTGTAATGTTTCTGTCTGATTCTGGCATCAGGATACTACAGGCCTCATAGAATTTGAAAAGTATTCTTACCTTTCCATTCTCTGGGAAAGTTTATTATTTCTAACTTAAACATTTGGTAGAAACCACCAATGAAGTTGTCTGGGCCTGGAAGGTCTTTTTAATTTTTTTTTTTGTTTTCATAAGAAGATTTTAACTATAAACTTAAAATTCTTTCACTGATTCAAGGCTATTCAGATTATTTTTCATGACTGAGCTTGATGGTTTGTACCTTTCAAGGAATTTGTCCATTTTTATCTAAGCTGTGAAATCTATTTCCATAAAGTTGTTCATAATACCCTCAGTATCATTTTAATGTTTGTAGAATCTGTGTCGATACTCCCCTCTCATTCTTGGTATTGGCAACTTCTGTCTTCTTTTCTCTTGATAAGTAAAAATAGATATTGATCAGTTTTACTGAGTTCCCCCCTCAAAGGACATGGTTCTGATTTCGCTGATTTTCTCTCGTGTTTTATATTGGCATTTTAGTAATTTCAGGTCATATTTATTAGTACCTTTTTTCTTTTCACTTTGGATTTTATTTCCTCTTCTTTTTCTAGTGCGTAAAGACCAGTGATCATGTCACTGAGTTGAGACCTTCTTGTCAAATAAAAATCTTTAGTGCCTGGTGTCAGCATCATGGCAGCGTGAGACGCTCCCTTTCTCTTCCTCAGTCTACAACCAGTAAAACATCCATAACTCAACAAGGTTTCCTCTGGCCAACATACCAGGATGCCAGAGAGTCCCAGACACCTGTGTATCTAAAGGTAGGAAGGTAGGTGAACTGGAACACAGCAGAGGCCGAGCCTGCGACCCTGACCCTTTGACCATGGCAGGTTAGCCTCACCCCCAGAGAACCAGTAGCAACAGGGACGTCAGTGCACACGAATCTGGATTCCGGATGCAGCGTGGCCCTTAGCTGCAGGAAACCAGGCAGGAGAGGGAGCAGCGGCTGCGGCCCCATCCCTCCCCAGCATCCCGCCACAGCATCCCTCCACAGCATCTGCGAGTCTAGTCCCTGCCTGCAGGCGCACCTCCCTATTCACCCCTTACGTGGTAAAGGCACGCACAGCCCCAACTCCCCCTCAACCCTAACTCTCTATCTCCCCCTCACTGCTGTAGAGCCTGTGGCCCAGGTAACCCGGATGCACTGGAGGCAATACTGAGTTGCTGGGATATCAGTGTCCCAAGCTGTGATGCAAGGGGCAGCAGCGATGCAGGCAACAGTATGAACCAGCAACCCCCGAGACACAGCAGCAACAAGGGCCTGGGGACAGCTCTGGCAGAGGCAACGGGGTGGGGAGTGCTGACCTCAAATACAGAGGAATCCAAGGTGAGAGAGGCCAGAAACTTGTGCCACAGTGCCACCTGCTGAAAACCAAAGACAAGCCTCTCATTTCTAACCTGTCAAATTGTTGGAATCAAGTTTTGAAAAGCTTTACCTAAGTAAGAAAGGTGTTCACTAGTTGAAATGCATCAACAAATGAACAACTTATCAAGTACCATTAAGAAGCATGGTAACTCAACCTTACAAAAAGAAAACAACAGCCAGAAACCAACATTAAAATCATGAAATACTGCAGTCTAATGGATAGAGAATTCAAAATAGCTTTCATGAAGAGATTCAGTGAGCTGCCAGAAAAACTCAGAAAGGCAGTTTACTGAGCTAAGGAATAAACTTAACACACGGAACACTTCACCAAAGAGACTGAAACTCTAAAAAAAGAACTAAATGAAAATTCTGGAGTTGAAGAACTCAACAAAGGAGATGAAGAACACATTAGAAGGAACTGGAAATACAGCAGACTGCGTGGAAGAGAGAATTGGTGAGCCTGGAGACGTGAAAACAGAAATGATACAAACAGAAGAGGAAAGAGAAATAAGATCTAAAAAGAAAAAAAAGGAAGAAATTCTGTGAGAACTGTCCTACACTTGTAGGAAGGGCAATGTTACAGTGACGGGTATCCCAGAGGGAGAAGGGAACAGAGAGTTTTTTTAAGGAAATAATAGCTGAGAATGTCCCAAACCTCAGAAGAAACAGGGTATACAAGTCTATAAAGCTAAGAGAACACTTAGCTACCTCAATGCTAAAAGATTGTGGCAAAGATACATTATATTAAAACTGTGCAAAGTCAGTGACAAAAAGGAATTTTAAAGGCAGCCAGGGGGAAAAGGATGGTCACCTACAAAGGAAACCTCATTGGACTACCAGCAGATTTCTCAGGAGACACCATGAGGCAGGACAGAGTGGAATGGCATACTCAAAATATTGAAAGGTAGTAAAACTGGCAGCCAATTCTATCCAGCAAAGGAGAAGTAAAGACCTTCCCAGAGAAACAAAAAGCTGAGAGACTTCACGCTAACTAGATATGCCCTATGAGAAATGTTGAAAAGGAGCTTTTTGACTATGGTGATAAATAGAAAACTGCAACTTCTCTATCAGGATAGGTTGTTAAACAACTATAGCATAAAGATTAAAAAGGAGAGACTAAATAATAACTGTAACTATTTCAGTGTGGAAAGGAACTCACAATTTGGGACCCCTCTTCATGGATCACAGCCTTGTCCTGGCGAAGGGGCTTGCATAACTCAATGAAGCTATTAGCCATGCCATGCAGGGCCACCCAAGATGGACAGGTCACTGGCAAAACAGGGTTCTGGCAAAACATGGTTCACTGGAGGAGGGAATGGCAAATCATTCCAGTATTCTTGCCAGGAGAACCCCATGAATAGTATGAAAAGGCAAAATGATATGACACTGGAAGATGTGTCTCCCAGGTTGATAGGTATCCAGTATGCTACTGGGGAAGAGTGGAGGGCAATTACTAATAGCTCCAGAAAGAATGAAGCTGCTGGGCCAAAGCAGAAATGATGCTCAGTTGTGGATGTGTCTGGTGGTGAAAGTAAAGTCTGGTGCTGTAAAAAGCAATATTGCATACAAACCTGGAATGTTAGGTCCATGAATCAAGGTAAATTGGACGTGGTCAAGCAGGAGACGGCAAGAGTGAACATTGGCATCTTAGGAATAAGTGATCTAAAATGGACTAGAATGGGTGAATTAAATTCAGATAACCGCTATATATACTAATGTGGGCAAGAATCCCTTAGAAGAAATGGAGTAGCCTACATAGTCAACAAAAGAGTTTGAAATGCAGTACTTGGGTGCTGTCTCAAAATGACAGAATGATCTCAGTTCATTTCCAAAGCAACCATTCAGTGACATAGTAATCCAAGTCTGTGCCCCAACTACTGATGCCAAAGAAGCTGAAGTTGAATGGTTCTATGAAGACATCTACAGGACCTTCTAGAAATAACACCAAAAAAAGCTGTCCTTTGTTTTCATAGGGGGTTGGGGTGCAAAAGTAGGAAGTCAAGAGATACCTGGAGTAACAGGCAAGTTTAGCCTTGGAGTACAGAATGAAGCAGGGCAAAGGCTAACAAGAGTTTTGTTGAGAGAACGCACTGGTCATAGCAAACGCCCTCTTCCAACAACACAAGAGACAACTCTACACATGGACATCACCAGATGGACAACACCAAAATCAGACTGAGTATATTCTTTGCAGCCAAAGTTGGAGAAGCTCTGTACAGTCAGCAAAAACAAGACCTAGAACTGACTGTGGCTCAGAGCTTAAACTCCTTATTGCAAAATTCAGACTTAAATTGAAGAGAGTAGGAAAAACCACTAGACCATTCAGGTATGACCTAAATCAAATCCCTTATGATTATACAGTGAAGGTGGCGGATAGATTCAAGGGATTAGATCTGACAGACAGAGTGCCTAAAGAACTATGGACAGAGGTTCATAACACTGTACAGGAGACAGTGACCAAAAACATTCCAAAGAAAAAGAAATGCAAGAAGGCAAAGTGGTTTTATGAAGAGCCTATACAAATAGCTGAGGAAAGAAGAGAGGCAAAAAGCAAGGGAGAAAGGGAAAGATATACCTAACTGAATACAGAGTTCCAGAGAATAGCAAAGAGAATAAGAAGCCTTCTTCAATGAACAATGCAAAGAAGCAGAGAAAAACAATAGAATTGGAAAGACTAGAAATCTTTTCAAGAAAATTGGAGATATCAAGAGGACATTTCATGCAAAGATAGGCATGATAAAGGACAGAAACAGCAAGGACCTAACAGAGGCAGAAGAGATTAAGAAGAGATGACAGGAATACACAGAAGAACTGTACATGACCCGGATAACCATGATGGTGTGGTCATTCACCTAGAGCCAGACATACTGTAGTGTGAAGTCAAGAGGGCCTTAGGAAGCATTACTACCAGTAAAGCTAGTGGAAGTGATAGAATTCCAGCTGAGCTATTTCAAATCCTAAAAGATGATGCTTTTAAAATGTTGGACTCAATATGTCAGCAGATTTGGAAAACTCAGCAGTGGCCACAGGACTGGAAAAGGTCAGTTTTCATCCCAATTCCAAAGAAGAGCAGTGCCAAAGAACGTTCAAACTACCAGACAATTGCACTCATTTCACATGATAGTTTATGCTCAAAATCCTTCAAGCTAGGTTTCAGCAGTACATAAATTGAGACCTTCCAGATGTACAAGCTGGATTTAGAAAGACAGAGGAACCAGAGATAAAATTGCTAACAATAATTGGATCATAAAGAAAGCAAGGGAATTTCAGAAAAACATCTACTTCTGCTTCATTGACTATATTAAAGACTTTCACTGTGTGGATCACAACAAACTGTGGAAATTCTTAAAGAGATAGGAATACCACAGCTCAATACCTGCCTCCTGAGAAACCTGTAGGCAGGTCAAGAAGCAGCAGTTAGAACCTTATGTGGAACAACTGACTAGATTAGAATAGGGAAAGGAGTACGTCAAGGCTGTGTACTGTCACCCTGCTTATTTAACATATACAGAGTACATCATGTGAAATGCCAGGTTGGATGAATCACAAACTGGAATCAAGACTGCCAGGAATATCAAGAACCTTGGATATGCAGATGACTCCACTCTAATGGCAGAAAGTGAAGAGGAACTAATGAGCCTCTTGATGAGAGTGAGAGGAGAGTGAAAGAGCTGGCATGAAACTCAACAATAAAAAAAACTAAGATCATGACATCTGGTCCCACCACTTCACGGCAGTTAAAGGGGAAAAGGTGGAAACAGAGACAGATTTTCTTTTCTTGGTTTCCAAAATCACTGTGGATGGTGACTGCAGCCATGAAATTAAAAAAGATGCTCCTTGGAAGGAAAGCTATGACAAACCTAGACAGCATGTTAAAAAACAGAAACATCACTTTGCCAACGAAGGTCTCTACAGTCAAAGCTATGACTTTTCTAGTAGTCATGTATGGATGTGAGAGTTGGACCTAAAAGAAGGTTGAGTGCCAAATAATTGATACTTTCAAACTACTGTGATGGACAAGACTCTTCAGAGTCCCTTAGAAAGCAAGGAGATCAAACCAGTCAATCCTAAAGGAAACCAACCCTAAATATTCATTGGAAGGACTGCTCTTGATGCAAGTTCTAATACTTTGGCCACCTGATGTAAAGTGCCAACTCATTGGAAAAGATCCTGATATTGGGAAAGACTGAAGGCCAAAGGAGAAGGGGCAGCAGAAGATGAGATGGTTAAATAACATCACTGACTCAATGGACATGAATTTGAGCAAACTCTGGGAGATAGTGAAGGACAAGGAAGTCTGGTGTGCTGCAATCCATGGGGATGCAAAGAGTCAGACATGACTTAGCGACTAAACACACACAATTTAACACAACAAAAACATAAAAGAGGGGAAAAAAGAAAAGAATGGAATGATATAGGCAAATGAAAATGAGATGCAAGTAGAAGAAAATGTATTATTTTATATTTGAGACATTTTATACAATTCTCATTGTAACCACAAAACATAAATGTAGAGCAGAAACACAAACATAAAAAATGAGGAACTGAGAAAAACATCACAGATAACCACCAAACTAACATGGCAGACAAATATAAAGAGAAAGCAACATGGAGATATAGAGCAATGAGAAACAAAAGATTAAAATGGCAGTACTAAGTCTGCATTTATTAATTACCTTGCATGTAAATGAGGTGAATTCACCAGTCAAAAGACACAGAGTGGTTGGATGGATTAAAAAATAAGACCCAAGTATATACTGCCTCCAAGAGACTCACCTCAGCTCTAAAGACAAACACAGGCTCAAAATGAAGGGATGAAAGATGATACTCAAAAGCAACCAGGTATAGCCATACTCATATCAGCTAAACTAGTCTTCAAGCCAAAAATGGCAAGAGACAAAGATGGACAGTATATAATGATGAAAGAAACAATTCATCAAGAAAATGTAATGGATATGTATGTAGGAGTGTGTGTGTGTGTGTATCCTAACATAGAAGCACCAGAAAACACAAAATAATTATTAACAAACCTAAAAAGAAAGATTGAATGTAGGAGGAAAAGGGGACGACAGAGGATGAGATGGCTGGATGGTATCACCGACTCTATGGACATGAGGTTGAGTAAACTCCGGGAGTTCGTGATAAGACAGGGAGGCCTGGCGTGCTGCAATTCATGGGGTCACAAAGAGTTGGACGCAACTGAGTGGCTGAACTGAACTAAAAAAGAAAAAGAAAAGTTTAGAGCAACACAATAATAGTAGGAGGCTTTAACGCCCCACTAACATCAGCAGGGAGATTATCCAGACAAAAGTCAACAAGGAAACAGCAGCCTTAAGTGAAATATTAGACCAGATAAACTTTATAGATTTATACACACTATTCCATCCAAATGTAGCAGAATGCACACTCTTCTCGAGTGCACATGGAACATTCTCAAGGAGAGATCATAAGTTGGGTCACAAAACAAGTCTCCATTAATATTGAAATCATAGCAAGCATCTTTTCTGACCAGAATGGTAAGAAACTATAAATCAACTATAAGCAGAAAGCTGGAAAAATGACAAATATGTAGAGACTTCAGAACATGCTACTGAATAACTCTTGGATCAATGAGGAAATCAAGGGAGAAATTAAAAAATACCTAAAGACAAATGAAGATGAAAGTACCAAAATATATGGGATGTAGTAAAATGGTACTAGGAGGGAATTTTATAGCAATATAAACCTGTCTCAAGAAACAAGAAAAATTCAAACAATTTAACCTTATACCTAAATGAACTAGAAAAAGAACAAATAAAGCCCAAAGTGAGCAGAAGGAAGGAGATAGTGAAGCTAACAGTGGAAATAAACGAAATACAGACTATAAAGACAATAGAAGAGGTCAAGGAAACTAAGAGCTGATTCTTTGAAAATGTTAAAAAAAAAAAAAAAAAAAAAAGGCAAATCAGATAAATAAAATCAGGAATGAAAGAGAAGAAATTGCAAAGGACACAACAGAAGTAAAAAGTTTTATAAGCAAATACTATGAATAGCTGTATGTCAACAAATTGGATAACCTAGAAGAAATGGATTAAGTCTAGGAATCATATAACCTTCCAAGACTGAATCATGAAGAAACAGAAACTATAAATAGGTCAATCACTAGGAAGGAGATTGAACCAGTAATCAAGAAAACCCCCCTAAAAACAAAACTCCAGAACCAAATGGCTTCACAGGAGAATTCTACCAAAAATTCAAAGAAGATTTAATACCTGTGCTTCTCAAATTCTTCCCAAGAAACTTGAACAGGAAGGAATGCTGCATAACTTAATAATAATGAAGTCAACATTACCCTGTTCCCAAAAGCAAAAAAAAGAAACAGACAAAAATGAAAATTACAGGCCAGTATCTTATGAGCATAGATACAAAAAATCTCAACAAAATATTAGCAAACTAACTACATTAAAAGGATCATAAATCATGATCAAGTGGGATTTATTCTAAGGATGCAAGGACTGTTCAACATCTGCAAATCAATCAGCATGATACACCACCTTAACAAAATGAAAGATATGTATATATAATATATAATATATATATAATCAATAGATACAGAAAAAGCATTTGACAAAATACAACACCCATTCATAGAAAAACTCAATAAAATGGGTATAGAAGGAACATATACAACATAATAAAAGCTATATATGGCAAACCCACAACTAACATTATATTCAACTACGAAGAACTGAAAGCTATCACTAAGATCAGGACAAGACAAGGTTACCCACTCTCACCACTCTTATTAACATAGTATTAGAAGTCCTAGCCAGAGCTGTCAAGAAAAAGATATAAAGGGCACACCAATTGGAAAGGAAAAAGCAAAACGGTCACTACTTACAGATGATATGGTAACTATATAAACAAAACCCTAAAGTCTCCATCAAAAAAAAAAAACTATTAGAAGTAATAAATGAATACAGTAAAGTTTCAGGGTACAAAATTAGTATACAGAAATCAGTTGTTTCTATATACTAACAATGAATTATCAGAAAGAGAAATTAAGAAATACCATTTGTAATTTTTAAAAATACCTTGGAATAAATTTAACCAAAGAGGTAAAAAACCTGCATACTAAAGTTATAAGACACTGATGAAAGAAACTGAAGATGCAAAGAAGTGGAGTTAATGTATGCTCATGGGTTGGAAAAATTAACATTGTTAAAATCACATGGCACAATCTACAGATTCAATGCAATCCCTATCAAAATCTCAATGACATTTTCCACAGAAAATGGATAGAACAAAAAATTCTAAAATTTATATGGATCCACAAGAGACCCCCAAATAGCCACAAAAAAAAAAAAAAAAAAATAGTGACAAAGAATGAAGCTGGAGGTATCACGCTCCCTGATTTCAAATTATACTATAAAGCTATAATAATCAAAATACCATAGTATTGGCAGAAAAATAGACACATAGATAAATAGAATGGAATTGAGGCCCCAGGAATAAATCCACATGTATATGAACAATTAACACATAAAAAAGGAGCAAGGAACATAAAATGGTGAAAGGACAGTTCTTTAATACATGATATTGGGAAAACTAGACAGTGACATGCAAAACAGTGAAACATGACCATCAGCTTACACCATACAGAAAATTAACCTAAAATGGATTAAAGACATGAACATAAGGTCTGAAACTACAAAGCTCTTAGGTGAAACCACAGCAGTATATTGTTTACATTGACCTTAGCAATATCTTACTGGATGTGTTTCCTCAGGCAAGGAAAACAAAGGCAAAAATAAACAATTGGGACTACATCCAACTAGAAAGCTTCTGCACAGCAAAGGAAATCATAACAAAACGAAAAGACAACCTACCAAATGGGAGATATTTGTAAATCATATATCCGATAAGGCACTAAAATCCAAAATATGTAAAGAACTCATACAGCTCAAGAATAACAACAACAACAAAAATCCTGATTAAAAATTGGGCAGAAGATCTGAATACTTTTCCGAAGTAGACATACAGAGGGCCAACAGGCACATGAAAAGATGTTAAACATCACTAATTATTAGGGAGATGCAAATCAAAAGCACAATGAGATACCATCTCACACCCGTGAGAATGGCTATCACCAAAAGGGCAAGAAAAACAAATGCTGGAAAGGATGTGGAGAAAAGGGTACACTCCCACAGGGTTTGTGGGAATGTAAATTAGCACAACCACCATAGCAGCTATGGTGTGTAAAATGGAATGGAGATTCCTAAAAAACATTAAGAATGATTAACTTCTAGCTATTCTACTTCTGGATATTTATCCAAGGAACACAAAAACACTAATTCAAAGAAACACACAGCCTGTGTTCACTGCAGTATTATTTACAATAGCCGAGATATAGAAATGGCCTAAGTGCCCCTCAGTGAATGGAGTGGATGAAGAAGATGTGGTAATATACCCAATAGACTCCGCTATTTAAAAAAAGAAAAAGATGAAATCCTGCCATTTGTGACAACAAGGGATGGACTCTGAGAGTTATTATGCTAAGTGAAATAAATCAGATAAAGACATTTAAATATGGTATGATTTCACTCATGTGTGGAATCTAAAAATACACAAATACAAGAGAGACACGTAGACATAGAGAACAGAGTAGTGGTTGCCAGAGAGAAGGCCAAATGGGTAGAGGGTCCCAGAGTCTCAAAAGCTTCTAAAAAACATTTTTAAAGCTAACATTTCAATTTCACTGACAAAAAGGAAGGGTACATACTTGAGGCTTTCAGAAGGTGAGTCCTCACTCCGAGGTTCACAGCAGGTTGAGATGATGCCCGGGGCTTGGCCTGATCACCGAGTGGTTTCTGGTGCTGCTCCTCTGGAGACCTCACCGAGCAAGGCCTGGCAAAGGGGGAAGGGGTCTGAACTGCCCCCAACCCACTTTGTATTACATAGAAAACCACTCTGCTGTGGTGGTGAGCTGGCCACCAGCCTGCACCCCACGCTCCAGTGGGGCCAGGACAGGGCCTTGCAGCAAAGCAGCGTGTAGCTTCCCACTGGCCGTCACCTTTGCCTGAGCAGCAGACTCTGCCTCAGAACTGCTGTTAAGAGCCTGCAGGATATTTCTGAGCTAAGGAAATCGAGAAAACACTGAATCCTCCAGTGGTCACGATGATGAATGTGTTAATCTTAGGGAAAATGAAGGGCAACAGATCAAAGCGGCTTCATATAATTTTCACAGTGACTTCTGTACAATTGGGATCCTGTTTTTGTTTTTTTTTTTAATGAGAATGAGAAAATAAAATCAGTACCTTGAAGCCATGTGAGAAATACACCAGGAGAAATACACCTCCTGCCCTTGAGAAGGGCAGGTGCTGAATTAGGTTACTTAGAAAACCAGAAACCTTTTAATCCTTAATCTGAGTTGACTGAGTAGAAGTCACTTTATTGTGTTAATTTGAACCTTTGGCTTTTGGGGGACCCACGACTGTTGGAACTACATGAGGAAGGCTTCAGACTTGTCAGCCAAGTGGGGTGAAATGCAGGTGAACTATGCCACCTCCCCTCATGATATTAATAATATTTATGATGGAATTTACATTTCTGTGTTTTAGGGTCCTTTGAACGGAGCTGTGCAGTTAGTGGGGTCTTTCTGTTCCCTAATTTCACATCAGACCTGAGGGGAGAGGGTGTGACACCTCTCATAGATGAGGAAATGGGGGTTTCAGAATCGAGAAAGGCTGAGTGGCTGGGCCAGTTCTCAGCCACAAGGACCCACAGGAAATGGAGGCTGCTGACTCCGCATTCTGCCAGGACATGCCGTCCCCGCCGGGACTGGTGGATACATCGGGCCGGTCCTGGGATGGCTGTAATTTGCAATCATCTCCTTGTTCTGCCCCACTCAGGCCCTCTGTACCCGCCAGAGTCTGTAGGTGGCACAGTTGGTGTCTCCCCAGAAGACAGTGGGGCTGGGAGCACAGGTCGGGCCAGGCGGCACCTGCAGAGGTTGAGAGGATGCCGCTGGGCATTCCCACAGCTCCCCACAACTGCCTGCAATCATCTCATACTTGGCTAATGATACTTTTGCAAAAAGCAGCATAAAATCACCTCAGTTTGTGTAAGGAAGGGCAAAAACTTGCTAAGAAAATGTTCCTGGGGATTGGTCCTCCTGACTGTAGAAGGTGCCTGGCTTTACAGTCAGCTTAGGCGTGAGGGGCAGAGGTCAGGCATCAGCCTTCTAACAATCACGACTCTCTGTGACAGCTGCTTGCAGACACGCCTTGTGGCACACTTGGTGAGTCTTTAACACTGACTTTGTTAAACCACAGATTAGATAGCAATGACTTTTCCTTAAGGTCAGATCATTTAAGGAAACTGACACTAATCTGTTTCCCTGAAAAGTGAAATACAGCAACCAAATTTATCAAATGGCCTGCTATCTCCTGAACTTACAGCCCCGACCTCCTGAAGATGGAATCAAATTGAAAACTTACAGCAAATGACGATCACAGAGTATTCATTTCCCAGCTAACTGACTTGACTTGTATTGCTCAGTCTTCTGACTGCAAGGGCTATCAGAGCAGTGCTGCCTTCGGCAGGGACACGGGGAGGTCATCAGAGGTCAGGCAGGGTAGGGACTCCCCCAGGGACAGGCAGTCTGTGTGCTTCTCAGCTGCGTTCAGCCTGTCATTCCCGGAGGGTGAAAGTGGAGGTATGACGACATCCATGAATTGCACCTGCTATTTTAACAACAGGCCAGACTTTATACTTTACAGTTCGCCCTCCCCATCCCCGGGCACAGACCTTGATTGGGGCAGCAGACTCTGGTGTCAAGGCAGACTGTCCTTCTGAGACTGTCAAGCAGGTAATGCTCTGGGTCACCTCTGTGAACCAAGACTTGGCCTAAAATAGGTACTGAAAAAACAAGTTCTGATGTGACCAAAGTTATATATATATATATATATATATATATATATATATATATATATATATATATATTTTTTTTTAAGTACACCTATATCTTAGACTTTTTTTTTTAACTTTTCTTATAAAGGATTTGCTGTAAGCCTTCAGGTCATCTTGTCCAACCCCAAAGCCGTATTTAAACGCCGTGGGTCCCAGCCTGGGATGCAGGAATCTGACTTTTTGAGACAGATCACGACCGTTGAAGAACTGGAACCAAAAGCAAGTAACTGCACCAAGGTACTCCCTTCACCTGTGCCAACTGCCCTCGCCCTTACCCTTGCCATGTGTCCGCCTGAGCGTGCCTACCCACCAGGTCTCCCCCCAGGTCCTCGTGTGGCACACTCGGACGGAGAAGGCGAACCTCGCCAACGAGCCCAAGTACCACCTGGACACGGTGACGATTGAGGTGTGATGGGGCTGCCCTGCGCCTCGGGCGTGGGACGCCGCGCGGCGGGTGCAGACTCGGCTCCTGTCTCCATTTGTTCTGCATGTTCCCCTACGACCTGGACAGTCTGTACGGTACAGCCGAGGGCACGCAGGGTACCACTCTGAGAATCTTACTTTTATTCCCCCTGTTTGGCCTTATAATTGTTACAACTGAACAGGCTTTTGAAACAGATGACAAGTTCCCAATTGTGACTTTGCAACATGAAATAATTTTTGTCAGGTTGCTGGCAGTATACGTCACAGGAAATAAAACCCACACAAAAAGGTCTATGGATTCATCTGTTTAATACAGGGATATGACATTTGTCAGTACTAGGCACCATAAAATGTAAACACAATCACTGTCATAAACCTGGATACACCTTCAAGGACTGAGTGGCTTGTTTAGTTACCCTGTTTGCGTCTAGTGCGGAGAAAGGTCTCTTGCTAGCACTATGTATACATAGGAAAAGATCCCAATTCCAAGGAAGGCAGGTAAAATCTGACTTCTTCAAACACGTGTTCAACTAAGTTGTGTCGTAACATCCAGGTTTATCTTCCTTTCACTAACCACGTTCCCTGTTAAGCACATCATGACAACAGCACAGTGAGGTGAATGTGACATAAGAGAGTCTGGGTACACTAGAAAACAGTGCTCGTGATACAGGGACATTCTATTTATATGATTAAACATCTGATCATACAGTACCTTCCTAAGGATTACTGGCTAATCTGGGGGTGGGGCTCATACTGTTAGAGGTATTACTAACATGATAACTACTTCCCTTATATGCAAACATGAGAGCTATAATTTCATCGAGAGGGAAACTGATTATGCACGTTGACTGAGCAGCTTCCCAGAGACTGTGTCTGTGAAATCCTGGGAACCGTGAGCAAAGCTGCCCTCGACAGGGACGGTTTCTCAACCTGCTTTTCACCACAGCACATTCAATCAGCACAGACCAACACGGTCAATCAGGTCTTCATATGAACAAAGGGGGGAAAAGAAAAAACAGGTATGTACATGAATGGACAGGGGAGGCAGGTGCGTCTGAGCAGGAACGCTGGTGGGGGCTCACTTCCACAGCTGCGTGCTGAGCGTCTGCCCCGACGAGCTCCCGGACCACCCTGCGGCCCCTGCTGAGGTGCTGGGCGGCGGCCCAAAGCCCACTGCCGATGCCACGCCACCCAGGCTCAGGCCAGCCATCTGCTGGTTCACCTGCGAACACAGAAAAGCCACCTTCACTTCCAGCCCTTGTTTCTTCAGCCACTGCTACACACTGTTCACAGCCAGCCTATGTCACCAGAGGCAGCCTTTACTTGAAGTTGACACAGTCAGACTTGGAAGTGTAATAACCGTTCTAAGTACTTTTCATCCATGTGAAAAGCAATCCGAGCCCTGGGGTAAAAGCAGACGAACACACAGTGCTTTCTCTTGGCCTCCATTTCCTTCCATGTGTTAGCCCTGCCCACCAAGTGATCTCAAATCAGTTTATAGTTATTCACTTTCTGGCCTCAATTTCTTGTCCCCCAAAGATGAACCACAAGTGAAAAAAGTACCAAGGCAATCTTTGAATTCGTATCTGGATATACTACTCCAACTTTCAACTATACTAGAATAGAGTACTTTTGACTACAAAAGACTAAGGGAATGTTTGAAAGTAAAATACTCCAAAACTATGAATTGTATATGATGGCAATTCTTCTGCCATTACTCAAGTCTTAAATACCTCTATATACTTTCTAAATATTAAAAAGTCATAACACATATTTCTCTTTTGCTTAGCCACCTACATAAATATCTAAAATTAATTTTCATTATATGACAACAGGGGTAGGATTACATGTACTTTTCTTCCAAACTGGAGTCGTGTGTGTACATGATAAGCCTCCTGTGCTTGGTTATGTCTGACCCTTTGCCGCCCCTGGGTGGTAGCCCACCAGACTCCTCTCTCCATGGGATTCTCCAGGCAAGAATACTGGAGTGGGTTGCCACTTCCTGCTCCAGGGGACCTTCCCATCGCAGGAACTGAACTTCCGTCTCCTGCACTGGCAGGCGGATTCTCTACCATAAGGACGACCAGGGCAGCTCAAGGCTCCTGAGCTTTCCCCTTCTCACTTCTAAGACTGATGGGGAGTGACGGAAAGGCAGGGAGATTTACCACAAAGTACAGGGGACTCAAACCTGTGCTCAGGGTTGAACGGTATTAATAAAAACAGTTCATCTGTCTGCAGTTCTTCAAAGATAGTAATATTAACCACATCACCGGTGAGGCATTGTGTTTGGAGGGGCAGGTCACTTCTTCCCAGGTGCTAAAGGATGTTTTAACCCCCTTCCATGGCCCGCAAGAGCATCCCTTTTGGCACGCCCAGAAGTGAGGCAGATAAGCCCCCCCTCCCCCGGTTCAGCGGCCACCCTAACCTAAGCAGGGTCTGCACCAGCATCCTGGCCACACAAAGGTTCTTACTGACATTTGGTACTTACAATTTTTGAAATTCCCAGGGAGCAGAGACCAATGTCATATAAACACTCCTTTAAACAGTGATAGTAAAAATTACTTGAAAAATTCATGGGCTATACAGTGATTTTGCTAATGCTAATTAAAAATCACTATATATAGTCCTATTCTCTGAATGCTGCCGAGAACAGAAATCAAGGGCAGCCAGATACCAGAGGAACATCAAACATGAAGCATACAAAGAAGAAAGCATACAAAGGGAGATGAACCTACGTCTGAGGTCTCTGTCTATGGAACCAGAGAGAAGTCAGAATGGGTTTGAAAGAGGAAACAATAAAATGCCGTCTCCCAGTTCTGAACTAACAGGCAGAAATGGGATCTCGTAACATGAGACGTAGGACACAAATAAGGACTTGTTCATATCTTACAGGAATTACTGAACTAGTGGGTGTTCTTTTTAAACATAAATGTGATTATAGTGTAAGAAATACAACTCTACAAACATATTTGAACAAAAAGATTCTTTATACATCCATGCACAGTAGCCATGGAGAACAGCCTAGATCTCTCAGAAATAGCGCCATGAGAATGCAAGGCTGGGTTTGTTTTTTTTCTAATTTGTGAAAGTTACCAAGAACCCTTGAAATTATTAGCAAAGATAGATTAATCTAAGTTGTCTACACAAACTCCCTACTAGGGTGAAGGTAGATTGATCTAAGTTGTCTACACAAACTCCTAACCATGGAGCTGGGTTAAGGCTTGGCATGCTAATTTCAAAAGATGCCCAAGATAATGTCTATCTGTTATACAAACAAATGAGGGACACTCACCGTTACAACTGTGCTGGTATCCAAAATGAAAAACTACACAACAGTCTCTACAGAATGTCCTAAATACAGGAGCAATGGCAGCTCATTTGTCTATCTGATGAGACAGTTTTGACCTTTTATAACATTATCCCTACTCAATTCTTTCTGCCAGATTGTTAAAAGTTAAAAACAGACAAACCTGTCTGTTTTGAGCAGACAGACCTGGTCTGACCCTGGAGAGGCGGGGGTTAGCTGCCTACCTGCGGGAGGTTCCACGGGCTCTGCGGAGCTGGCTGCAGGCCAAATTTCCCCTGGGCTGCGCCCATGTGCGGGACCATCCCTGGGGGCCCGACCACGCCCTGCGTGAGCGGCATCACCGCAGTCTGCGCGCTGCCCATGAATCCGTTGGGTACCGGCACGCCCACCATCATGCCCGCGCTCGGCCCCAGCGAGCTGCCCACCAGGCCGGGCGCCGCGGGCACAGGCACACCCATGGACGGGAAGCCTGGAAACGCAGCCGGTGCTTGTGAGGTAAACGGTAGATTCGTGGGTCCCATAAATACACCTGCAGCAGAAGAACCAAGCAAAGAAACGCGTGAGACAACAGGGCTATTGCACACTGCTGCCCTCACTGAGTGCAGACAAAGGATGACCACCTCTAAACTGCCCACGGCAGAGACTTTAATTCCGGTCTGGCTGCTCCTTCAGCTCAGGCCAGCTCTCACCTACACCCTCAGAGCCGGTTACTTCCAGAAAGCAGACAAATCAGCTACGAGCCAGAGCAAATTAGGGAGGATGAATCTTGTGCAGCGGCCACAGAACATGCCCACTGTGAAGACCGGACGACACAGCAGGGGCTGCTGCTGCTCTGCACGCTCATCTCTCACAACCAGATAAACAGTCGGAGACGACAGTGTCTGGCTTTAATGGAAGCAGCTGGGACGTCATATAACTTCAGTTCACATGAGATGCAGCCCATCATTTCAGAGGAAATGACAGATTAAAACTGCAAACAGTAAATCTTACCATGCTAGTATTTCTTTATAATTATATTAAAAAAAAAAAAAAACTCAAAAGAGTTCTCTTGATTTCATGTGTTATCTCAGACTTACTGCTTAACTCAGAGAAAAAAATACCACAATGTACAGTTATAAGCTTCATGCAAATCAAGCTTAAATAATGCTTCAAAGATAATCCATTTCCTGTAAGGCTTGTGAAACAATATTAAGTAATATGACACCAAGCTGTTAATCCCAAATGAATAACGTTTTGTGCATCCTGTATATGCTTTCTATTTCCTAATGCTTCTTTCACATCAGTTCTGTAGTTGTGCAAACTGCAACAACAGAAGCACTCATTACACAGGAATAATAGGGAAGAAATATAATTGACATTCTGAAACCACAACGGATGCACTGAAAGCAGGTTTCTGGTGAATTACCAGGAGCACTCTGCTGCTGGATGGCCCCGGCGCCATACAGAGACAAGATGGAGTCTTTGGAGAGCTGCTTCTTGGCCACCTCTTCTGACTTTGCAGCTTGCTCAGTGAACAGGTCCAGATCCCCAGATGTCACTGCAGACAGAGTGGCAGCTGCTGGTGCAGAGGACGTCCCCTGAGACAGATACCAAAACAGGCTGTTGAATTCCACATCGCAAACCAGAGCTCACCCATCCTTGGAATCCACATGAAGTTGTGAGATTAGAAACTAAACAACCGCAGAAGGTGAAATGGTGACACTGAAGAGAATCACTCCCAAGCCCACACAGGACCAACAAGCAGGTAAAGGGATGACACTTCCTGTTTTGAATCTGTAAATGTAAACGAAGTAGACAGAACCTCTGATGCAGAACTTTGCCCATCCCATCCTGACTGCAGTGGCTTCAACAACAGGCACGTAGTGCGGCCCGAGGACCAGGATTCCTGGGAGATGTCTGGGTATCTCCTGCAGCAATTACTGCTTCAAAGGAATGGGCATCTTTTAGAATAAAGATCATTTCTACAGCCATAGCAGATTGCAAGAGGATCCCGCAATGACCAATTTTGTCATCTTTTGGGGAAAAAAAGTTTTTTCAAAAGCAACATCATGATATTTTTATGAACCTAATCTAATCCACTAGATCTTCCATTTTAGTTTCTGTTCAATCTGAAAACCTGCCCAAAACCCTGAGGTCTATTCCCCAAGGAGGGTATACACACGTATGAGAACACCCAAAGTGCTAGGGAGGCCACGGCTGCATCTCACACCAGGGCAGGCTCCTGCTGCAGGCAGATGCTTCTTCTGATGAACGCCTGCCTCCGTGTGGACACGGGCTGGGCATGGCCGCAGCAGGCAGCCTGGCTAGTAAGCCTTCCCCCCGCTGTCTGCTTGAGGGGCTCCACGAGTCAGCACGGCCACACAAAGGCAAAGGAGGACAAGGCTGCCCGTCAGCGCGCACTCCTGGAGGCCGCAGGACCCCAGCCAAAGGCTCTCTGGATCTGGGGCGAAGCCAAACCACAGTCCTGGGTCCAGACGCTGTGGGGACGTGTATATTACAGACAGGACAGGTGAGGGGCAGCCTCCACAGGTCTCCTCTGGGGACACTGGAATGACTCCCTCAACCTGCAGTACTCGTGGACTCTCGGGTCAGCTGAGGGCTCCCGGCCCCTCAGGGAAGCCCCCACAGCCAGATGGAGAGCCGACGGGAACACAGCCCAGCGCATACTCACAGGAGGGAAATTGACCAGATTTCGTACCACACTCAGAAAATCAGGACCCACCAAATTAGGAGACTACGTACAGCGTGTGCATAAAGCATGTGCTTGAATTCACCCCTCCTCCCCTGATTTTTAAAGACATCATTTTGAAACCATGTCTGGATTAGTCTTCACATGTAGTTTGGACGGAAGATGATTCTGTTAATCATCTGTTAAGTATTTTAGAGGACTCAATAAAACGGACATAACTTTGGTCCAAAACCAGTATTCCAGAAAAAGAATTAGGTGTGGTTTTAACAAACCGCCCTGCTTCCTCCAACTACAGAGGCAGGCGGCCTGAGCCTGAAGGCCAGGGCGACCCCGGGCAGAGGGGAGCGGTGCCCGCAGCTGGGCTCACGCTGCCGAGCACGCTAGACCAAAAGAAAGTACTTTTCATGCTTGCATCGTCACATATCCCAAACATGTCTTTCTACAGCTACAGTGCTAGCACTAGACAATGTTTTACTACCACACACATACCCAGCCTGTGCACATTCACAAGGTGATTAACGTTAACCTAACGTTAACCGGAGCAATACTAGCAACACTCAGCTCCTCCCTTCCTGTGTGGGGGAAGGGAGGAGATGGGACAAAGCCGTAAAATAAAGCTATTTTTTCTGAAAATAAACAGTAATGCTGCATTTAAAACTAACGATTCCTAAGAAATCTATTTGCTCAATTCTAGTGTTAATTATACAATGACTATCACAATGATAATATATGTAACAAAAACATATGTCATTAGTCTTCTTAATAAGACATGAGTTCTTCCTTGGTAAAACTTTCCATCCAATTCCCATTTGGCTCAGGTTTTCTAGAGAAAGGGAAATATTTTACTTCAAAAATTATGCTGTACTAAAACAAGCTAGTTGCTTATTTTAAATTTAAAATTTTAAGCTTGTATGCTTAAAAGTAACCCATGTTCCTGAAAGTTTACATATTTCACCTTACAGAAAACACTGCATGGTATCATTTATATGTGGAGTCTTTAAAACAAAAAAGAAAGGCAAACCCACAGAAACAGAGAAGAATGGTGGTTATCAGGGGGTATGGGAGGGAAGAAAATACAA
Organism: Muntiacus reevesi; assembly: GCF_963930625.1. Classification (NCBI taxonomy): domain Eukaryota; kingdom Metazoa; phylum Chordata; class Mammalia; order Artiodactyla; family Cervidae; genus Muntiacus; species Muntiacus reevesi. The sequence goes on along the minus strand of NC_089267.1, from coordinate 9,320,057 downwards.
GGGAACAAATTTATAGTCATAAGATCAATGAGACCTGAGGATCTAATGCATAACATGGCTATAGTTGATTATTCTGTACTGAGTAAATGAAATTTGATGAGAGTAGATTTTAGGGATTTTCACCAAAATTAAATTTGTAAGATGATGGATGAGTTAAGTTGGTGGTAGGCATCTTTTCAATTACACTTTAATAAAGCTGAAAAAAACATTTAAAGTATTTAACAACTTGTAATTCTAAAAAAAAGACGTGACTGACAAAGAATTAAATGTTCAAAATATACAAACATCTCAATATAAAAAAAAAAAAAAAAACCCAATAAAAAAAATGGGCAGAAGATCTAAATAGGCATTTTCACAAGGAAGACATACAGATGGCTAAAAAAGCACATGAAAAAAATGCTCAACGTAACTAATTATTAAGAGAAATGCAAATCAAAACTACAGTGAAGTATCACCTCACTTCAGTCAAAATGGTCATCATCAAAAAGCCCACAAACAATACGTGCCGCAAGGATGCAAAGAAAAGGGAACGCTCCTACACTGCTGGGGCTTCCCAGGTGGCTCAGTGGTAAAGAATCTCCCTGACAAGCAGGAGAGGCGGGTTCAGCCTCTAGGTTGGGAAGACCGCCTGGAGAAGGAAATGGCAACTCACTCCAGTTTCTTGCCTGAGAAATCCCATGGACAGAGGCGCCTGGCAAGCTACAGTCCACGGGGTTACAAAGAGTTGGACACGATTTAGTGACAAAACCACCACCACCACCTACACAGTTAATAGGAACGTAAACTGCAGCCACTATGGAGAACAGTATGGAGGCGCCTTTAAAAACTAAATATAGAACTACCACACGATCCAGCAAACCCACTCCTGTGCATATATCCAGAGAAAACCACCAGTAGAAAACATACATGCTCTCCAATGTTCAGTGCAGCAGTATTCACAACAGCCAGGACCCGGGAGCAGCTTACACACCCACCAACAGATGAAGGATAAAGACCCGGTGCATATACACTGTGGGGTATTTGCTGTTGCTTAGCTGCACCTCTTTTGCAACCCCATGGACCACAGTTTGCCAGGTTCTTCTGTCCATGGGATTTCTCAGGCAAGAATACTGGAGTGGGTTGTCATTTCCTTCTCCAGGGGAGTTTCCTGACAGGGATCAAACCCGCCTCTCCTTCATTGGCAGGTGGATTCTTTACCACCAAGTCACCAGGGAGGCCCAGTGGAATATTACTCAGCCTTTAAAAAGAATGAAATAATGCCAACGGCAACAGCACGGACAGACCTAGAGATTATAACACCAAGTGAAGTAAGTCAGACAGAGAAAGACAAATACCATATGATACCACTTATGTGTGGAATAAGTTTATTCCACATGAACTTATAAGAAATAAGCTCATTTACAAAACAGAAACTTATTTACAAAAACAGAAACAGACTCACAGACATAGAAAACAAACTTATGGTCACAAAAAGGGAAAGAGAGGGGGAGGGATAAATTAGGGGTTTGGGATTAACATACACACACTACTATGTATAAAACAGACAAACATCTAGGACCTACTGTATAGCATGGGGAACTATACTCAGCATTTTATAATAACCTATAAGGAAAAGGAATCTGAAAAAGAACATATATGTGTAACTGAATCACTCTGCCATAAACCTTAAACTAACACAGCATTGTAAATCAACTATACTTAAATTTTTTTAAAAAAAAGAATAAAGGCAAAAAAAAGAAAAGAAAAAAAAGAAATTCCATGTAATGTTAAGAAGGTAAAATTTCTTAATCATTGATACTTTTTAAAAATCTTGATCACAGATATTGTCTTCTAAATAATTTTTAAAAATCATCAAAATAAAAAAGGAAGATCTCCTACAAAATCACTTATTTGTCTTCATTAAAAAAAGAATAGTAGTATTGAGTTTGCTAGAATGTCTTGTTCTGGATTTTCCTCCACCAATGAACACAAATGAACTTATTTACAAAACAGAAAGTACAAAACAGAAGGAAACACTGTCCGGGCTGGACCGACAAGAGCACAAGAAAAAAGCAACTGGCTTCTAGTACATGTCCACAAACCCACAGTTCAAAAACCTCTCACGGAAGTACTCTGTGGATCACAGGCAAGGCTGAAATAGTTCGACTTTTCCCACTTATTCATTCTAAACTCTGTTTGCCTAAAGAGAGTTAACAAACCTCACACTCTGACTACTAAGGCTTTGAGAGTCACAGAGTATCTACTACTACCAGGCTGAAAATACTCAACTTGCTTCTGCTGTGGAAAGCAGCCACAAACCATGCGTCAGTGAAAGGAGTGGCTGTGCTCCAAGCACACTTTGTCTGCAAAAACAAGCTGCAGGCTTAGCTTGCCAGCTCCTGGCCTGAAGATCAGGAGGCTTTCAAATCTGAAACAACTCAAAATGGAAACTTTCCTAAAAGGAAATACACAGCGATCTTGTAAAAGCACACACTCACACATACCTGAGCTGGGGGCATGACAGTTGCAGGTAAGGGGTTAGAGATCATCGGTCCAAAGATGTCCAGGTCATCGTTCAGGGCTGGCCCCGAGACTGCGCTCCCATTGGTCACTGGCGCCTCAGCAGGCCCATCTGAAAAGAACACAGAGTCTCGTCCTAAAGGTTCTAGAATCTCTTCAAGTACCTGGAACACGGCATTATTCTAAAACTTAACTTATGGTTAAAAGAAAAGTTCAGAAAGTTAACAAAGTAAGTATGCCCTCCTTTAAAAAACAAATAATACATACGTGTACATATATATATACACTCCCCTCTTACCCAGGCTCTACCCTCTTTCCCAAAGAAACCACTTTCAGTTTTGTTTGTTCTCAAACAGTCTTTACCCACTGGTTTCTAGATATGTATGCAAACCAGTTTTTCACCAGTGGTACTAGACTATTCATACTTTTCTGTGTCCTGATGCTTCCTTACATGTAAGGTGTTGTTTTAAGTACTTTACACATATTAATTCATCTAATCCCCATAACTGTATGGGGACTGGATGAGACAGACCCACATTCTAGGGAAGAGGCTAAGCTGGGATTTGACACCACGTTCCTACAAATGCTGCCTCTTTACAAATGCACACGTGTGTGTTTCCAATAGCATTTCATATCACATTTACCTGAACTTGGAAGTAAATATTAATGACTTTAAATCTCTGAAATGTTAAAATTTAAAGTTACATAAGGGATGCAAAGAAAACAAATGTACCCTACATACTGATTCTGTAGGAAGTATCCCCAAAACACTGAAATAAATCCTTTCTTTATTGAGACATGGTGACCTTCTGCAATGAGGCAGCGGGCCTCTGGGCGGCGCCAACGCCCCAGATCAGCCCCTGCTCCCCCTCCCATGGCGGCCCAGAATTTACAAGGTGTGAAGCGGAGTACAGGTGAGATGCAGGGCAGAGTGCTGTGAGACCGGGATTTCAGGGAGCGGGGCTCGGCACAGCCCAGTCCTCTGTGGGCACGACCTCAAGGAACAGCTCAGAACATCACAACTCCATCTCGGGGACTTACATCCCAATCGAGCTTCCACTTTAACAGTTTCCAATCTCATTTTGGAAAAGAACTCCTTTCCATCAGACAGGATTGGAATGCAAAAGTAGGAAGTCAAGAGATACCTGGAGTAACAGGCAAATTTGGCCTTGGAGTACAAAATGAAGCAGGGCAAAGGCTAACAGAGTTTTTCCAAGAGGATGCGCTGGTTATAGCAAACACCCTCTTCCAACAACACAAGAGACAACTCTACACATGGACATCGCCAGATGGTCAATACCGAAATCAGATTGATTATATTCTTTGAGGCCAAAGATGGAGAAGCTCTATACAGTCAGCAAAAACAAGACCTAGAACTGACTGTGGCTCAGACCATGAACTCCTTATTACCAAATTCAGACTGAAATTGAAGAAATTCAGGGAAAGCACCAGGCCATTAACATATGACCTAAATCAAATCCCTTATGATCAAGGGATTAGATTTGATAGAGTGCCTGAAGAATTATGGACAGAAGTTCATGATATTATACAGAAGGTGGTGATCAAAACCATGGCCAAGAAAAAAAAAATGAAAAAAGGCAAAATGGCTGTCTGAGAAGGCCTTACAAATAGCTAAGAAAAGAAGAGAAGCAAAAGGCAAAGGAGAAAAGGAAAGATATACCCATCTGAATGCAGAGTTCCAATGAACAGCAAGGAGACGTAAGAAAGGCTTCTTCAGTGAACAACGCAGAGATAGAGGAAATGGGAAACAGAATGGGCAAGACTAGAGATCTCTTCAAGAAAATGAGAGATACCAAGGAAACACTTCAAGGAAAGATGAGTACAATAAAGGACAGAAATGATATGAACCTAACAGAAACATAAGATATTAAGAAGAGGTGGTAAGAATACACAGAAGAATTGTACAAAAAAGATCTTAATGACCCAGATAATCACAATGGTGTGATCACTCACCTAGAACCAGACATCCTAGAATGCAAAGTCAAGTGGGCCTTTGGAAACATCAGTACAAACAAAGCTAGTGGAGGTGATGGAACTCCACCTGAGCTATTTCAAATCCTAAAAGATGATGCTGTGTAAGTGCTGCACTCAATATGCCAGCAAATATGGAAAACTCAGTAATGGCCACAGGACTAGAAAAGGTCAGTTGTCATTTCAATCCCAAAGAAAAGCATGTCAAAGAATGCTCAAAATACCACACAATTGCACTCATTTCACATGCAAACAAAGTAATGCTCAAAATTCTCCAAGCCAGGCTTCAACAGTACATGAACCGAGAACTTCCAGATGTTCTAGCTGGATTTAGAAAAGGCAGAGGAACCAGAGATCAAATTGCCAGCAACCACTGGATCACAGAAAACTCAAGAGAATTCCAGAAAAACATCTAACTTCTGATTCATTCACTACGCTAAAGCCTATGTGTGGATCACAACAAGTTGTGGAAAATTCTTAAAGATATGGGAATACCAGACCACCTTACCTGCCTCCTGTGAAACCTGTATGCAGGTCAAGAAGCAACAGTTAGAACAGGACATGGAACAGCAGACTGGTTCCAAATTGAGAAAGGAGTGCATCAAGGCTGTACAATGTTACCCTGCTTATTTAACTTTGATATGCAGAATACAGCATGAGAAATGCCAGGCTGGATGAAGCACCAGCTGGAATCAAGATTGCCAGGAGAAATATCAATAACCTCAAATACGGAGATGACACCACCCTTATGGAAGAACATAAAGAGGAACTAAAGAGCCTCTTGCTGAAAGTGAAAGAGGAGAGCAAAAAAGTTGACTTAAAACTCAACATTTAAAAAACTAAGATCATGGCATTTGGTCCCATCACTTCATGGCAAATAGATGGGGGAATAATGCAAACAGTGATGGACTTTATTTTCTTGGGCTCTAAAATCACTGCAGATGGTGACAGCAGCCACAAAATTAAAAGACGCTTGCTGTTTGTAGCAGCACATTATATGCCACTTAAGGATACAAACTTACTCATATTTTGAAGGCTAAACCCTGATCAGTGCTTAGTGATATATTATCTACTCTGTAAAAGGACACGTGGCACTTCACTTGGTTTTCACCTTTCACAGCCTTAGGGCCACATACGTGACTAATAAAAGTAAGAGCCAGCACTCAGCACAGTGTTCACTTTGTGCCAAGCCTGAAAGAATACAAATACACACACGTACACTTGTTCAATCTTTATTATAATGCTGTGAAAGAGGTACTAAAACTACCCTCATTTACAGATGGCAAAAAATGTTAAACTTGTCCAGTATCACAAAGCTACAACAAAGTCTCAGAGTGTAAATTAAATTCAGTTTTTACTATAAAACTGACACATTCCTGTCAAAGATGCAAACCACACAAAAATAAAAGTTCCCTTCCAAAAACAAAAAGTTCCCTTCCACACGATAGTGATGGTTGCACAAAAATGTGGAAGAATTTAAAGCCAAGAAAACTTAAAACTGATTAAAATGGTAAATTTTAATGTGTATTTCACCCAATAAAAAATTCCTATCATTCATTTTCTATGCTTATAAGCATGAGTAAAAATATGCTTAGAATAATGTATAGACATTGAGAGTTTTCTTAAATAAAATTGTGTTATGTATTCATGGGTGGGACAGACAGACTGCATTTGATGACACTGCATGGACCTACAGTAACCTGCAGCTTCAATCCTCCAACACCGGCATGGAGGCAGCTTGCAGACCAGAACCATTACAGACACAGAGCGGTACCAGGCACAGTCCTGACCCCAACGTGGGCAGGGCTCGCTTCCTCTAGTCACCAGCACGCCTTCTGCTTCCACCACTGCACCGGAAGACAGCTGCATTCTCTCCTTCCATTAAGTACGTGTGTGCTCAGTCCTCGGTTGTGTCTGACTCTTTGTGACCCCCAGGGACTGTAGCCTGCCAGGCTCCTCTGTCCATGGGATTTCCCAGGCAAGAATACAGGGGGGGGGTTACCATTTCCTCTTCCAGGGGATCTTCCCGACTCAGGAATCGAACCCATTTCTCCTGCACTGCAGGCGGATTCTTTACTACTGAACCACCAGGGAAGCCTTTTATATATAAACTGGCCTTTGGAAATCTCAGAAAGGCATTCAACACAAAAAACAAAGTGGGGCTTTGTAATTAGCTCCCGCAGCTAGTGAAGGGGCCATGAAAGTCAACTTACGCGAGCCCAAGGGACTTTGGGATCCTTTAGAATGAGGCGGTGGAAGCATCTGCTTAGGGACCGTGGTCTCTGTGGCAAGACTGATACCTGTGTCAAGTGACTGGGCTCCACAAACCTAAGGTGAAGAACTCTCCCAGGCCTGTGTCCCGCCTCACAGAGAACACGCAACAAACCTGTCCTCTCCTCTCTCTCCTGAAGTCTCCTCTCCATAGGACCCTCTAACATGATGGATTAAAACTCCCATCAATTCTCCTTGTTACTAAAAAGCCAAGCATTCACAGAACTGTTGAAAAACAAATCCTTTTAACTTAAATGAAAACATCTCAACCTTGCAAAATCAGTAAACAAAATCCCAGCGTATTTCCCCACTGAATTTCAATGATGGTTAATTTGACTTACCACATTTGGCTTGCTAAACACATTCTCTACAAAGAATTCTCAAATCACCTCAAAACTTTTATTTTTTACTACAGGATAAAATTTTTTTTTATCTGTTTTTTTCCTCCGTATTTTAAGCTATGTGATTAAAGTACCTCTATTAACAGTTTCCTGATAGGAAGTTGGTTAAAATTTCATCTGTTAATAGATCATTTAGATAATATAATATATGGGTTTTCTGTTGGTTTTTCAGGCACAGCAGATGGAGATTTTGTAACAAAGGCTTGTTACATGGCAATAGGGTAATGATAAAATTGCAGTTTATCATTTCATGTTAATAATTTGAAGACTGGAGAAAATGTTCAAGATTAAAATGATGCTCAACCTTTAAAAACTACTTCTATTTTTTATTTTCAGTATTTAAAAAGGACAACTGAAGACTATATTACCATCATTATAAACATGACCTGTTCCCTAACCTTTTTAAAAGAGTATTCACATGCTATCACTTCTGTCTGTATAAAGGCTGGGAAGGGCTTGCCTTCATTACCTCCAGTTTCAGAAATGCAGGGTCCAGAGATTAAAGACTTGGGGTCAATTCTCTAGTGAAACAGCAAAATCTGGACTAGAACCAAGTCTTCCGACCCCAGGACTAGTGAGGCTCTTTTCCTTAAGCTGCGTTTCACAGAAGTCATGCAGTTACAACTGTATTATAACTACAAAGAAACCACCTAAACTCTGAACATTAGAAACCAGCTTTGAGCTTATAATTACCTGTACTGTTAAGAGAAGCACTGAGGTAACTAGCACAGAAACCCCTGCACAGCAGAGCCTCAGCGCACCGCCTCTCCCTGCTCCGTCCTCCGCCAAGCCCGGCATCTCGCCGGTGCACAGTGTTGGGGCAGGCAGCGTGGCCACAGCGGGCGCCGGGCAGTGGGCAGACACAGGCAGCCCCGCCGCAGGCACTGAGGCCCAGCACAGCCTCTTCGCCAAGCGCCCACCAGCAGCACAGGCTTTGCGGGTTAAAGGAAAGCTCAGAAGCCACAAAAGCCACAGACCATCAAGGTGTTAAAAAAGCTTTTCAGATAAATATTTTAAAATTTAGAAAGAACGAGTCTTACTCAAATTAAATGGTTTAAATACTGTAAATCGGAATAATTTAAGAAAAATAATTAAAGCCACATCAGTTACATCTGGTGCGTACAGATATGTGCACACACACCCAGACAAATTGTGTGTGTGTGTGTGTGTGTGTGTGTAAGCTGTGTGTGTATGTAGAAGCCGTGTGTGTGTGTGCATGTGTGTGTGTAGAAGCCGTCTGTGCAAACAGCGTGTCAGGAGTGGCCCCTGTGCAGGCACTGGGCTCCCTGCTGGGGAGGAGCAGTGCTGCTCCATCAACTCGCAGAAACAGTGGCTGGTGGACAATGAATGTGATGGGAGCTCCGAGGACAAGGAAAGCCTGAGGCAGAGGGAAGAAGCTTAGCTGGGACAACCTCATAAAGAATGATAATGAAGGACCAAGGATCCCTTGAAGGGGCCATGAGCAAACAGAAATCAGGACAATGCAGTAACAGAGAAGAAGCTCCAGTCTTAATGGCACAGCATCAAGTTTACAATCAGCCGCCTGCAGGTAACTGTTCTTTCTCCTTTACCTTAAGATTTCAGACTAATGTTGGTAGACGACAGTTTATACTGCACACATTCCAGAAACTGAAAAGAAAGGTTAAATGTCTGAGCTAAAGAAAGCAAGTTGTTAAAAATCAGTGCCGCAGCTCACATGAACGGGTCTGCCCAGCACGCAAATATGACAGCCTTGTGAAGGCCATTTCTACTAACGAGAAACCCTCGAGGCAGCTGTCTATTAGCCTTGGGTATGTCAGAACTCACCTGACACCAAAAATCCAAGTGAGTAATGGTAAACAAAGCACTTAAAACAATCTTTAGTGCCTTCTTGGTCTATTCCAAGTGCCTTTGAATGATACTGTATATAAACTAAAAGGAAATAAGAATATAACACTTTGGATTTTAACAATATTTTTAACACTAACATTTTTAAGTTCTATTGCCAGGTACTCTGATCACACTTTATATGAAGTGTCTGAGTTAAATCCTCACATCACCTCCAGTGAGTTTAACACAGTAAGACGGGTTTCAACACACCTCTGCTGGTATAGCTGGAAACCTCCACTGCTCTCAGCTTTCTGAGCAGCTTCTGCTGGCTCCCCCACACAGAAGCAGTGCCCCTCGCTTGTCCCAGGTTAAACCAGCTCTCGGGGCAGCTGTCCCGCCTCCCAAGAAGAGGGTACCAAGGGTGAGGCTGGCCTCGCTGCCCAGCAGGGCACAGTCCCAGCTTCTTGCTGAGCCCAAGAGATCCAGGCCCGTCTCTCCCGCCCCCCGCCCCCCCCACCGCAGCCACTCCACCCCGGCTGGCGGCCCAGACCGACCCCCGCCTCCTCCCCAGGCCAGGCACGGTCCTAACGCTGCGTGCAGTCTGTGGCGGCATCTGAACACCCTGAACACGCTCCCCCCGCGCCGTGCCCAGAGCCGAGCGCCCCCATCCACCCTCTGCCCTCTCAGAGACTGGGGCTGCCTCCTTAAAGCAGATGCTCAACAAAGGACAGATGAAATGCTTTCCAAACACACAGTACAAGGATGTTTCCTGGTTACAGTGGGTAAAACTGTTAGGGGAAACACACTGACTGAAACCCCCCACCCTGGCCAGGCACCATAGTAACCATTTCCATGAGCTGTTTTATGACAGGAGGTCCTGGCAAGGAACACGGAACTAATAAGCCTCCGCCAACCGGAAGAGTTCGGGAAAGGTCAAAAGGAGACACCATCTGTCGGACCACCTCCCAGAATCCTTCTCTCTGGCGTCCATCTTGGCTGACCAAGGCGTGCACCACCAGGAAGGACTCAGAGTCAGAATGATGGGCTAAAGACAACCTGGAAACTAATCCCATCACCATAAAACCCGAGACTGTGAGCCATGTGGCAGAGCTGCTCTCCTGGGTTCCCTTCCCTCCTGCTCTCCACGTGGGCGCCCTTTCCCAATAAAATCTCTTGCTTTGTTAGCACATGTGTCTCCTCGGACAATTCATTTCCAAGTGTTAGACAAGAGACCAGTTTCAGGCCCTGGAAGGGGTCCCCCTTCCTACAACACAATGCTAGGCAGGCAGGTGATCCTACTTCTGTTGGGAGAAGAAGGAAACAATGACTCAGAGTGTGAAAGTCCCGGGAGTATGGCTACAAAGCCCTCTTGGTCCCCATCCTACTCAACCACGCCATGTTTGGCCCTGGCTGATCCTTCCTCCCTGGGGACCTGCTGTGAGTCCACGTATTCCTGAAGACCCTGCAACCCTGCGAGAGAGACCCCTGCAGCTCCTCCTGGTCTCCCCGATGCAGCCCCACACACCACGGGCTTCCACGCAGCGTCTGCACCGGCTGAAATGCCCTCCCTGGCTTTCTCCAGGCTACCACGGCAGTTAGGTCACACTTCTCCCTCTAAATCAGAACTGTGTCCTCAGAACACTCTGCCCATGGCCCAGAGCACTGCCGGAGTCACAGTACTGCGCATACGCGCGCGCACATATGCACACGCCTGCTTACGTCTCAGGCAGTCTCTTCACCGACCCCACTCCCCTTTCCCACAGCTCTGCTCCGAGTACCTCCCTGACGGGACCGCTGAGCAGGTTGCAGATGGGCTTTAAATCACAGGACTCTTTATAAAGGGGAGGCCCGAGGACCTGGTTGTCTGGGGGTCGCTGGTCTTTCCCAGCTGCCACGCACTCTAAACACGACCCCAAAACATAAGAGGTTTTGCCTGACCTCACTGTGCACAGGATGAAAAACTCATCTGCCTCTGACTAGCAAGAGAAGGCCTGAATTGAGGAAAATACCATGCCAATTGTGGACTTTAGCATTATGCCAGGTTTCACACTGCACTTTCACAGCCAGCGCTCTCCCAGTCCCACTATTCCCTTAGCAACGCTGCTCTGTCTTCTCGTTTCTAGATTGCACTCGTATGCACCCCCAACTTGTACGACTAGACACACACAGAGCCGCATTCCCTGGAATTTACCAGAGTTTCATGAACTCGCCTGTGCTCAATAAACATTAACTGAATTCATCCTTTACCTGTGTCAGTGGCATTAGCTGGTCACAATCTGTTTGCACAAATAATAATAAAAAAAAGTCAAAAAGAGTTGTATGAGATTTGTTATGTTACTAATCTAGCACAGGCAGCTAAGAACATGATAAGTGAGTGATGCTGTTTTTCCTTACTGTTCCTGACTGAGTGTGAACACTTAGCCTTGAGCACACCCTCGGACACTGAAAACTGCCAACCCTAATTCTTCACTGGTAACTACTGAGGCATCACCCTAGGGAGGAGCGAGTCTGAAGCAGAAATGGATTAAAGAAAGCTCCTTCCACATAAGGTATAGTGAGACACTCTCCTTAGTGGCAAACTCCTTAAAGCTTTATAAATCTTCATATTACTCAAAGAACCCTTTTTATTTTCCACGCAAGAAACCATTTAAAGCTTTTTCCTTAATAAAAATGTTACTTAGCATTCCTCTGGATTTAAACACACTTGGCTTCATGAAATGAAATAAACTCCCATGTGTGTTACTTTGTAAACTCAAGTCATAAATGCTCATTTGAAGCATATTAATTTTCAGGCTCCAAATTGTTCTCAAAAGTTGAAAAAAAGATGACTGAGAGTTAAGTGAAGCCGTTTATTTTTCAGTTAATTTCTCTTCCTGCTAAGTAGGGTTTCCCAGGTGGCACTGGTGGTAAGAACCCATCTGCCAAGGCAGGAGACCTAAGAGACGCAGGTTCGATCCCTGGATTGGGAAGATCTTCTGGAGGAGGGCATGGCAACCCAAGTGTGTTTAAATCCATATTCTTGCCTGGAGAATCCCATAGACAGAGTAGCCTGGCGGGCTGTATTCCATGGGGTCACAAAGAGTCAGACACGACTGAACTGACTTAGCATTCACACACTGCCAACCAGGTGGCCTTCAGGCTAATCTTCTCACCTGACCGAGAGGCCTCCAGCTGGTGTGACCCTCCTGCCGCGTCTGCCCCTCCAGTTCTGAGCTCCGCCTGCTGTGAGCCCGGGCGGCCTGCCCAAGGCCCCACAGACACGCGCGTCCTGCCCCGCACACATCACTGTGCCTTGTGTCACGCTGCCCACTCAGTCGCGCTCTGGACGACGACCAGGGAGCGGCTCCTGTGTTCCCTCGCCGGGTGAAGGCCCCAGAGCCCGCACACCGCCTCCAACTCCAGGGCCCCCTGTCCCCGACGGCCCCACGCACCCCCGCGCACGACGGCCTGCGGTGGAGCCTCCTGCCCGGGAGCGGGCCCGGCCGAGGGCACGTCTGCGGGAAGACGGAGCTGAAGCCAGCAGGCCACGCTTCACCCCGCAGCCACAGGCCTGCCACGCCTTACGGCTGGAGCGGGTGCTCACCCTGAAGACTGCTCTCAGATGGGACCTTCTAGAAAAAGAAGTCCGAGGCCGCCCTAACCCGTTGCTAAGCAGTCTGTCAAGGACAGGCAAGCGGCACCCCGGCGGCAGGAGCTGGTGTCAGCTCTGCGCTCAGACAGCAGGGACACGGTCTAGTCAAGCAGCTGGACTGGTTGGGCTGGCCCTCGCCAAGAGGGGCCTAAGACCTGGCTATTTCCAGGAGCAGAGGGCAGTAATAACCAAGTACCAACCCCACTTCTAACACTAGACAGTAAGGCACAGAGTAAACGGCACTCCCACAAGCTCCTAGTGCACATCAGCTCCTGATCATGCAGTCGTTCTTGCAGGCACAGCCAGCCACACAAAGGCCCCTCCCGGCTATCTTTAGCGTCCAGCAGAGCCCAGGCCCCTCACCATCCACACTCTTGCCAACAGCGACATGCCCACCACGGGGGTGAGCGGAGTAGCTGCCCCAGAGACTGTAAGGTCTGCAAAGCCAAAAACAGCTAGTCCCTTTCAGAAAAACATTGCTGACTCTTGCTAGAAAGCACAGAGAGAGTATTTTATGACATTGGGATGGGAGTAGATCATGAAAGGGGAGCTGAGGAAAACAGGTTTATCTCGAGCCACTGGCCTGAAACAAAAAGGTTCGCTAAAGGACCATTTAAATGGGAAGTTCATATTTCTAAAAACTTATCTTGACTATCATCCTGTGTGAGACGACGTGACCCCGAATACACACAGAACCCCGGGATTCCCGGCCCTCTGTGGTGTGTAGCTGCACTAACCCTGCGGGGCTTTTCTCCGCCTTTTCTGCAAATGTGCAATGTGAAGGCCGTCTCTGCCCTCACCCACACGGCCCGCTGACTTTTCTGCGAGGCCATAAAGCGGACTGCACGCGCCTGCTGCCCCTGCGTCAGCCCACGTCCACCTGCGGGGAACCAGAGCGCCACGCTTACCCACGAGAGCCTGCTGCTCCGTCCTTTCGGGAGCACTGTTCCCTCAAAGTCAGAGTCTCTTCCAAAAGAACTTAGGTGACTGGTAACTAGCAGAAGCAGAGCTGTATGTGCTCTGTGTGAGGCACCAGGCTTCCTGCTGCTACCACTTCATCAGCAAGACCCCAATCCCTCTTTCTGACCCCATCACCTGCCCGGCCACCTGCAGAACTCTTCCAGCACAGAGCTAGAATCATCAGTCAGCAGCAAATCCCCCGGATATGTCCTCACCCTCTCCTTCGAGCAGCCCCACACCCTCCTACTGTAAGCAAAGCTTGGCTCTCCTCTCACGACACAGTTTCCTGAAGCTCTCCCACTACTGAAACAGGCTCACAGAGCCCTGATGAGACCCAGCCACGGCTGACCTCACAGAGCCTGATGCCAGAAGAGGGGAGCCACAGTCTGAAAGGTCCATGACCCAGGGACTCTGAGACCGGGCAGAGGAAGACAGGGACGCAGTGAGGAGACACGCTCTGCGGCTGTGACCAGCTGGAAGGTAGGAAGCGCAGCAGGTGACGCCCCACAAAGACAGTTCAGTGTTTCTGAGGCCAGAGGTCAAACGCTAGGAGAGGGACAGGTACCTGGGGCCAGTCTGCCATCTGTCTCCCAGATCACCTCCCACCACCGTGCCCAGCCACTGGAGACTTCACAAGAGTAACTCTGCTTGTCCCAAGGGAGCAGACTGCCTGTCCTACAAAGTCACTCCCAAAGGGAAACATCCTACACTGTTCTCTGGTCAGCAAACCCTACTGTCTCCTTCTTTAAAACAGGTCCAGAGCCGGCTACTTCTTATACCTCCCACACCACCACCCCCCTCCACCACTGCCCCCCAGCTCTGTTACTGGTCCCCCTGCCCCTACGGCAGCCTCGCCTCACTACACCCGGCTCTTAACACAGCAGGTATAAGAAGTCCTGAAAAACTCAGGTCAGAGGAGGTGCTTCTTTGCTCGAATCCCTGCAATGCATTCCCAGGACACTCCAAGCAGATGCCAAAGTCCTGTCGCAGTGGACCTGCCTCCCTGTGGCTCCGTATCCCAGGTCTCCCACCCTCCGGTCTCACCCATGCGGGGGCAGGGCTGCTGCAGGGCCACCACACCCACCTGTCTCACCCCCACGGCCAGGGAGCCCCGGCTTCCTGAGGTCCCACTCCAGCGGTATCTCAGGGAGCCCCCAGCACCCCCAGCCCTATTTAAATCACCACCACTCCTCTTTCTTTCAGCAACAGCACTTAGCAACATGACTCACACCACAGTTGGCGTCACTATTTTATCACTGCCGCCACAGAGAGAACGAAGGCTTCCAGGGGCCAGGCCTTCTCACCTGCCCTCCTTCACAGCTCTCCCCTTAGTGCCCAGGCGCCTGGACACCAGCAGACGCTGTGTGCAGGGCTGTGAGCCACTCAGTCTGTGGGGCTGAGAGTCAGGCCAGGCTCGGGCTAGCATTCTGGGTTATGAACCGGTAACGAGGCAGCAGCCCGGAGGGGAGACGCTGCGTGAAGACGACGCGCATGCGGTCTCAGCAGGATCTGTTCTCGCTTTGGTGATACGTCTTTTTTCCCCCTTTCTCTCATTTAGAGGAAAGGAAGTAAAATACGTAAATTAAGAGAACTTGTATTCAATATAATTCTATTTAGAGCGCCTGGAGTGAGCCTGTTTTCAGGGCTCATAAAATCATAGTTATTTTTTTACATTTCTAATACATACCTCTTAATCTTACCACCAGAGAAGATTTTTATCAATAGGGAATTTGTTTGCATGATATACCAACTTCAAAGAAATGACTAACACGTTCAATTTTAGTTCTTAAAACAGAAAACAATCTTCTGAATAAGAACAAAAATCAATTTTTAGAGAAGTTTTATGAAGTTCAACTCCATCCTTCAACTATCTTTCACTGTTTTCCTTTAGCCGTTAATCTTTCTCTAAGCTAAAAAGATTTTTTTCTAAATTAATTACTGCAGAAGGCTCAGATAAAAATAACTATTTTATCAAGCTACTTTAGAACAAAGAGGAGAAGCACTTAAGAAGAGCTGACATTTGCAGATAAGGACAATACAAGCACCCCTTGCATGGAAACCTGTTTACCTGCTAGGCAGACAACATCCATCTGTCAGCCCCGAGAACAAAAATGACATTAAAGCGAGCACTTCTTACTGTCATCACACACATAATGTGAACCTAGCCACTAGATTGCAGCATAAGACGTGTTGCTTCAGTTATCCAAAATAAAAGCTTTCTTTTAAACCTTACAATAAGGCTACACCAAAATTATTTTGCTAAGGGATCCCCTCCAACCCCGCAAAAAGCTAGATAAAGAGGAGAGGGGTGGGAGCAGAGGCAACCTACTCCTCATTCCAGTGCTGAGACAGCAGGGCCCACCAAACCTTGGAGACCACTCTGGCAGCTCTTCTCTCCCCAGGAGCTCAGCACCCACGTTTCCGTGAAGGCACTGCTGACAGACGCCAGCTCCCTTATGAAGATTTCCCTTTCCGTGGGAACACAGCAAACTAACCACACCGTGTTCATGTTCAGTTAGCAGGTCCCCTGGGCACACTGCCGGTAAAGCCGTTCTAGTGAATGCGAGTCAGGGTCTCAGCTGTTTCACGGCTCTAACGGTGACGTGCGCACTCATCACTTACCGAGTCCCAGAAGGTCAACGGTGGGCTCTGCAGCTTTCTGAGGGCTGGCACTCTTTTTAGGTTCCAACTGCTGATCTTCTTTCTTCTGCAGCTTTGAAGTAAATAATCAGATTTATTATTTTCTTTCAAATAAATGGAACAAGGCTGTTAAGCCTCAATCAGGCATACTTTTGATAAAGTTAATATAATGTAGCATTTGAAGCATAGTATGATAAACCTAGATAGAGCGTCTATTATCATAAACAGGTAAGCATATTCACTCAACTTGAAATGATAAACTGGACATATTAGGACCCCAAGATAGTAAAAGCAGAACTGTAATCTTAATGTACTCGTCTTAAGCATCCAAGCCCTTTCCGTGAACGTCCCACACTTTGTAGAAGCTCCTGCTCCCTGTGCCGCCGGGCGGGCCCCGGAGCCTGAGGGCAGGGCACATCCCCCTTCCCCAGGCTGCCAGCACAGGCGGGCACCCCTGGCCCTACCAGACCCAGCTGATGCGCGGGGCAGCAATCGCTCTACCAAGCCCCGCAGACATGCCGCTGCTCACAAACCGAAACTCTGAGGCAACCTGCGCGCAGCACTTTTCCTGCAAATGCTCACTTTGTGTCTCTGTGTTGCAAACATTTCATCACTATTATATTTGTTATGGTGCTCTGTGATCAGCGACCTTTGATGCCACCCTGGAAATGTTTTGGGGTGCCGTGAACCACACACACATAAGGCAGCAAACAATCAATAAACGTGTGTCCTGACTGCTCCACAAATCGACGGCTCCCCATCCCCTCCCTCACCTCGGGCCTCCTTGTTCCCTGAAACACAGCAAGACTGAAACCAGGCCAGTTAGTAACCCTACAGGGGTGGTCCAGGTGCTCAAGGAGAGGAACAGTCGCACGTCCCTCACTTTAAATTAAAAGCAACAAATGATTAAGCTCATTGAGGAAGGAACGGTAAAAGCCAAGACAGGTCAAGAGTAGGGCTTCTGTACCAAACAGCCAAGTTGTGAATGTAAACTAAAAAGTGTTACTCCAGTGAACACACGCATGATAAGAAAACAGATATAGTCTCAGTGCTGATACAGAGGAAGCTTTAGTGGCCTGAACAGAAGACCAAACCAGCTACACTGTTCCTTTAAGCTCCCTTCAACCTTAGAAAGCTGAGAGGGGTAAAGAAGCTTCCGAAGCTGAAGCGGGCAGAGGCTGGCCGGTGAGATGCTGAGACAGAGATCGCCTCCACAATGCAGGAGTGTGAGGTGAAGCAGCAAGTGCTGACGTGCCGGCTACAGCAAGGTACCCAGAGCTCGCAGAGACAGTGCATGAAGGCGGCTACATGGAACAACAGATTTTAAGGCAGATGACATGGTCTTCAATCAGAAGAAGACGCCATCTAGGACTTTCAAAGCTAGAGACAGGAAGTCACTGCCTGGCTGGAAAGCTTCAAAAGTCAGGCTGACTCTCCTGTTAGGGGCTAATACAGCTGTTGGCTTAAAAGCTGAATGCCCATTAACCATTCAAAAATCCTGGAGCCCTTAAATTATGCTCAATCTATGCTGCCTGAGCCCTGTAAGTGGAACAAATGGACTGCATGACAGAATATCTCATAGATGGTGTTTCTTCCTCTGTTGAATCTGAAAGTCACTTGAAAAGGATTTGCCATTCTAGATGCCATCAAGAATATTCATGATTCGTAAGAAGAGGCCCAAATATCAACATTAACAGGAGTCTGGAAGAAGCTGGTTGCAACCCCCATGGATGTCTTTGAAGTGTTCAAGACTTCATAAACGAAGGAACTGCAGACGCGATAGCAACTGCATAAGAACTGAAACTACAAGTGGAGCCTGAAGAAGTAACCACAATGCTATAATCTCAGGGTAAACCCTCGCAGATGAGGAGCTGCTTCTTACGGATGAGCAGACAGCTGTTTCTCTGGATGGAATTCACTTCTGGTGAGGATGCCGTGGAGATCAGTGAATGGTACCACAGGATTCAGAATATGGCATAAACTTTGTTGACAAACTGTGCTGACGAAGTGTCAGCACGTCGTACTCTCACTGCGGGCGGAGGGTCTCACCTCCACGCTGCTGACTGCCTGGGGTGGTGGCTGTTGAAAGCTGAAGCGGTTGTGGCAATTTCTTAAAATAAGACAGATGATGAAGTCTGCCACATCTACTAACTCTTCTTTCACAATTTCTCTGTGGCATATGATGGTGGTTCAATGGAATTGTTTTAAAACTTGGAGTCATATTTCTAACTGCAAACTGATTCTCTGTAGCCCCCTCTCCCAGCACTCTTCATCTGCTCACCCCACCCTTGCCTCCGGCAACCTCCAACCTGTCCTCGTGTCCAGGAGCTTCCACACACAAGGGAGGCTACACATATCCTTCCCTCTCTGACTTACCTTACTCGGCATAATGCCTTCGCAGGCCATCCATATCGTTACAAATGCTGACACTTCCTTCCTTTTTATGGCTGAATAATATTCCACTGAATATACCACCTACCTCTCTTAAGCCAAAAAAATAAAACATTCATTCAATCACTCATTCATTTCTCAAACCACTCCTACAAAATCATTTCTTCAACTACCTAAAGAACTCATAGCTTAGTTGTTACATGAGTTCATTTGTATAGCTTATTAGCTATACAAATATATAAATTTCTAAGAACATGTATCTCCCCTTACTTGTTTTTGGTCACTACTGTCTCTCTCAGAAAATTTTTTTTAATTAACTAGCGTACCATAACAGATATCGATTCTTTATTAACCTTCTCAAACACATAATTATTGGCCTGTTAACTATATATAATTCTCAGAAACTTAACATAACCCATTTCACATTCTCTTTTTCAACCTCCAACACAGGTTAAGACATACCCTGCTTTTTAGCAAAATAATTTCAAAGAAAGCACACCCTACAGTAACAAAATAAGCAATTCTTTTCAACTGAATACTTAAACTGCTATACCTTCCTTCTCTGTTTTTGTTTTTTAACTGGACAACCTGTGTTACTACAAACGCTTCAGTCTGGAAGGGAACTGGGGGCTGAATGGCCACAAGCACACAGACATCAAATCCTCCCAGGGCAGGCCTTCCCTGGTCACAGCCCTGGCTGTGATGCTCTAGGTATTATATCTACAAGTATCATGTGTTTGCTGTTACTGTTAGTCCCAAGTCGTGTCTGCCTTTGCACCCCCATGGACTTAAGCCCGCCAAGCTCCTCTGTCCATGACTTTTCAGGCAAGAATACTGGAGTGGGTTGCCATTTCTTCCTCCAGCGATCTTTCCCCCAGGGACTGAACCCGTGTCTCCTTTGTTTCCTGCACTGGAGGCAGATTCTTTACCTGCTAAACCATCAGGGATGTAAAACTGAGATCTGTGAAATACAGCTACCATATAAAGTACAGTTTCTTAAAGCCAAATTTTAGAAGACCTAGAAGGAAAATGCTATCGTCTTGTTAGAATTTGGGGCTGGCAAAGAACACAGTGTAAGAATAGTAAGTTAAGAGCTTGACAAGCACATTTTTCCTCATGAACTGTCTCCCTGTTGATATTCCACACTCAGCTTAACCATGTCAAGCAGTATGTACAGAAGCATTCCACTTCAAATTCTCCTGCATATCACGTATGGAATTTGCCTTTTAATAAATGAAGAATGAAGCTGGCTGTCGAAGAAAAAAATTAGGCAATCTATAATTTATTAAAGAAACTTTCCTAATAAACAAGAACACAGGTTTACTTAGACAAAGCAATTTTATAAAATGTAATTTCCTTAGATTCATATTGAGCAAATGTCTCATTCAAATAATTAAAATCTGTATTAGCAAAGGAATCTGTATTCGCAAAGGCTTCACCAGGCCAATCTTTTGTTAACTCATAAAACTACACCACAGAAGGTAACTGAATCAAAACCAAGTAGTTTCCAACTCCTACATTTACCACCATTTCTACCCTATTAAATAACAGAAATAAAAGCTCAGCCTCTAGAAAGTGATTTACTCTTCTTAGCTGACCAATTAATGTAAATAATAGTGTTAATACATAAGAATAGGGAAGCTATACAACTTCTTAAGGTCTAGACGTAATTATTAGAATTTTTCTTTAAAAACTATTATCTCCGATTATGCCTTAACTAGTTTGTCTATAATCAATTTCCTTTCACATTCACAGACTCATACAGGTAGATGAGACAAAACACACTGTTTACCTCTCTCATATTAAAGTGATACAAAGGCAGCGGTATTTACCTTGCGGTCTGCAAGGAAGACAGGAAAGCGTGTAACAAGTAGGGACTGAAAGGCACCCAAGGAAGAAAACCAAGTGTGGGAGAGACAGAGGAGCTGCCCACCTAACCTGGAGGTCAGGGGTACGGAGGTGACCAAAGGCGAGACTCAACACGTAAGTGGGGCCACGCTGTGCGAGGACCTGAACAGCCCCCTAGAGCGAGGAACTAGATGAATTTTCAAGGTGAGCTGCAAAATCAAAGCTACTCCTCCTGGGGTGGTGTGCCAGGCACACGAGCGGCCCTGCAAAAGGACAAGGCGACCGCTGCTACCTCAGGTGTGGGGTGTGCGGCCAGGACACAGACAGACCAACACCTGGGAAGACAGACCCGAACCTGCCACCTCCCCACAGCCTAAAACCTGAACACTCCCTAACAAGCTGCTCGACAGCACGCCGTTCCCAGAACACTCTCTCATCTCGGAGCCTTATGAAATCCCAACAGCGGGATTTAAGCTTTACTTCAATTTTTAGTAAAAATGTATGAATGATGAGCTACTCAAAGCTGTCGGGTTGTATGCCACACCAAAGCAGACTCAGAATTCAGACCGTGTCATCCATGCTGTTCACACATTAAAGCCACTCAGTGGCATGGTATCAGTAATTAATACGTCACTCTCTGACATTCCTACTATATTCTGATAGTTAAAATAACCATGTTTGTATGTGTGTGCTTTCACAATCAAATTACATACAACCTGAGAATTAATCTTGCACGTGACTCCTGCTTATTCCCCCAATCTTACTGTCTTATTATTTAGAATCTTGTTAGAGTTTCTTTTTTCTGCTTTACCATTCTTTACAGATTTTTTTCACATTAAGGCTATCATTACTTAGTGTACTCTGCTTCTGAATTTTATATTCTTGCTTAAATTTTATTTTTAGAGTTCAATTTAGAACTGTAATCTACATTTGACTGTGTGTCCCCACTCACATGGACATCTTTGAGTAAATGGCTCTCATGGCCTAGGGACACTACAATACAATCTCAAACAGTATTTCCCTGGGCTGGATAAGTAGCAAAAATTTATATAAATTTCAAAACAAGACAAAGCCTTAGACAACATTTACTCAAGTCACTACATAACACAGGAAGCATCGCTGGGACACCTCACCTATGGGGCTGCTCTTGGTAAAAATCCCGGCACTACTATGGATTCAGTGTACATGATGGTATAGCATATTTACATGCAGAAAATCTAAACATTAGAAAGGTTCTCTTCAGACAGCCTGTCCCATCCACCCGCTTATCCCTGTTCTCCACAACACTGCCACTCAGCAGAGAAATGAAGAGTGAACACCCCTCAGCAGCCTCAGCAGCCCATTTTTTCCCACCCAGCTCACTGCCACCTAAAATCCCTTGAGGTCGTCTTTTATGCCATTATACTCAGGGCACTCTCGGGTCCAGCTCATTTATTTCAGAATTGTATTGTTGCCCAAGTCTGGGTCAGCCTCTGGTGGGGTCACTGCTCCTTTCCCCTGGGTCCTAGTGCACAAGGTTCTGTCTGTGCCTCCAAGAGTCCGTTTCCCCAGGCTTGTGTAAGTTCTGGCGGCTCTCTGGTGGGGTTAACGGCGACCTCCTCCAAGAGGGCTTAGGCAATGCCCAGGTCTGCTGCACCCAGAGCCCTGCCACTGCAGCAGGCCACTGCTGACCCACCTGTGCCTCCACAGGAGACACTCAGACACTCAGAGGCAGGTCTGGCTCAGCCTCCGAGGGTTCTCCTGGTACGCACAGGTTTTGCTTAAGCCCCCGAGCATCTCTGGCTGGCACGGGGTTTGATTCCAACTGTGATTTCGCCCCTCCTGACGTCTTAGTTGGGGCTTCTCCTCTGCCCTTGGATGCGGGCTACCATTTTTCGGTGGGATTCAACATTCCCTTGTCAACAGCTGTGCAGCGGTGAGTTATAATTCTGGAGTTCTCGCAGGAGAAGACAAGCGCATGTCCTTCTGCTCCACCATCAGGCAAGAATACTGACATGGCTTGCCACTGCCTTCTCCAGTAGACAACGTTTCGTCAGAACTCTCCAACATGCTGGTTGTGGACTTTCTCTCTGCCAACTTTTTTCCACCCAGGAAGTCCTGAAATGTTGCCATTCCTTTAAATCCAAGACTACAGACAGTTTCACTTTTGTAAGCACTGGTATATTGTGGACAGTGTATGGTTTTCAGTAACACAGCAACATTTGCTATGTGTATAACAGCATCTCAATTGGTCCAATGATGTGGAAAAGTTCTGTTTGGAGAAATCAAACTAAACATAAAATCGCCAAAGCTCTGGTGGTTGTGGCATAGGTACACAGGCATTAGTCAGCAATTCTGACTGCAGTATACTCTTGATGACAGCGATAGAGGAAGAATGAAAAGTTGGTTTAAAACTCAACATTCAGAAAACCAAGATCATGGCACCTGGTCCCTCACTTCATGGCAAGTAGATGGGGAAACAATGGAAATAGTGACAGACTTTATTTTTTGGGGCTCCAAAATCACTGCAGATGTTGACTGCAGCCATGAAACTAAAAGACGCTTATTCCTTGGAAGAAAAGCTATGACTAAGCTAGACAGCACATTAAAAACCAGAGACATTTACTTTGTGAACAAAGGTCCCTCTAGTCAAAGCTACGGTTTTTCCAGTAGTCATGTATGGATGTGAGAGTTGGACTACAAAGAAAGCTGAGAACCGAAGAATTGATGCTTCTGAACTCTGGTGTTGGAGAAGACTCTTCAGAGTCCCTTGGACTGCAAGGAGATCCAAGCCCCCCATCATAAAGGAAATCAGTCCTGAATATTCATGGAAGGACTGACGCTGAAGCTGAAACTCCAATACTTTGGCCACCTGAAAACGATGAACCAACTCACTGGAAAAGACCCTGATGCTGGGAAAGATTGAAGGTGGGAGGAGAAGGGGACGATAGAGATGAGATGGTTGGATGGCATCATCGACTCAATGGACATGAGTTTCGGTAAACTCCGGGAGTTGGTGATGGACAGGGAAGCCTGGCGTACTGTGGTTCATGGGGTCACAAAGAGTGAGACGCGATGGAGTGACTGAACTGAACTGATTGTTATCCAATCTGCTGGTATTTTGCGTTTAAGGTTTCTGGAGGAATTGATTCTGTCACGCAATAGCTTACCTAACTAACCTTTGTTGCCTTGTCATTTGAAAATGTGAACAATAAGACAGTGATACACGTAGTTAATAAAAAACGGTGGAGAATGAAGTCCGAGATTGAGCCTGCGGGATTAAGCGTGCTCCGTCGACACCGACTTCACTTCTCTCTCTGGACTCCTCTGGGCACAGCCATTCACCCAGCGCACAGTCCACCCAAAACCTGTTCACCAGGCCCCGCTGCCTACATTTGGACCAGAAGGAGATCTGAGAAATGCGACCACTAAGCTTAGGCTGACACAAACTGTTCTAGGGAATCTAACGTGGCTAACACTCTGAAAGAAGGAGTAAATGAAAAAGAAAACTCCATCTACATTCTGCACAGAATTCATGCCAAGTTCAATGGTACAAGCACTCATCACCCACTTACACTTCCCTTCTAAAGCTCTGGACGTCTGCCTCTCTCTAAACTCCTGGCCCCCGTCTCAGGTCTCAGTTTGGACAGCATCGCAGAGAGTGGCCTACATGCTTCACACACCAGGCCCGCTGAGGTTCTCGCTGCTCCGCGCAAACACCAAGCACCTACGCGAGTAAGTTCCCTTGGAAACTGTGCAGGCGCTTTGGTGAGGATTAAAATAACACACAGTCTTTTTCATAGAGCTGGTACACAACAGGGGCTTCAAAACTGGCAGCTGGTGGTGGCTGTGGGGCTACCTTTTACAAATCCCCGCTAAAATCCTAAGTATTAGGGACACAAAAATGAGTAAAACGTGATTCCTAAGCTTGAAAAGCATTCATTGTGGTCAAGCAAACGGACACAGACCTAGTCAGTGCGGTGATGAGGAGGAGCTCGGGGGAGCCACAGCGCAGGGCCCAGCATGTGTCTGAGCGCCATCCTGCGACGGCGGCCCTGTGGCCCAGCTGCCTGGGACACTCCACTCAGTGCCTGGGAGTCCAACGTCAGCTTCCACTCTTAGAGGGACCCAGTCTGGAGTACCCACATGAGTTTCTTATCCCCGTATGCACAGCAGTTTGGAGGTTTGCAGGGAAGGGAAAAGAGGGTAGTTTTTTGTAATTCACCACTTACTTATTACAGCAAAAGTAGGAAAGAAAGGAGAAATTAAATGGGGCCCCACTGCAAGGGGCCAGCCCTCAGCCATCACACCTGCACACACCTCGGGGCTCGGTGCCAAAGCCTCCAGCCCCCTGCTTCTGGACTGGGTTACCCTCACCGCAACCTGCTCAACACCAGCCCCCGACACCAGGGTTTGGAAGGACAGGAGGGGCGGAAAGGAAAGCACTGGCCAACACCCACATCTCAAACCCAGCCTGGACACTTTCCAGCTTGGGAACAGTCAGCAGGTCCCTAACACCTCTGAGTAGCTATAACACGCACAGCCCCCGAGAGCCAGACACCTGGACATTCACCTTCTTCTCTTTGAATGTGATTCGGCAAACACAACGGGACAAGAGAATGCAGGCTGATCTCGAGAGAGGCCATGTGCATCCCCGCAGGGGGCTCCGCGCTGCCCTGTCTCACCTGAGCACAGAACGCCACCCCGGGCCCCCTTGTGGGGTGAGTACGAGGCACACGGAGAGGTGGGCCTGACACCCCGGGGCCGTGATTCCTCCTCTCAAAGCACATGGCGGCAAGGGCATGATTCTGGACAGGACAAAGGCCCAGGACTCCTTTCCCACCTCTGCCAAGGACCTCCTATGTTTCCCCCCCCCGCCAGCCTCCTCACAGAATATGCGTTATCTAGAAGGGAGGCCAGAACAGCGCAGCTGCTTCTGCGCACCGTTCCCAGCAGGCGGCGACTCGGGGCCCTCTGCCACCGTGCCGGCCCCCGGACAGCAGCCGGCTCCAGCAACAGACATGGGACTAAAAGGAACTAAAGGCAACTGCACGCGCGCAGGTGGGGCAAGCAAGGACAGCAAGATACGGGAAGGCCACAGATCCACTGCCACTCTGAGGAGCCAGGGCAGAAGCAGGGTCCCGCGCACCATGCCTGCACACAGCACCACCGGGGAGCAGCCCACCTAACCACCCCCTCCTGCCTGACCCCCTGGCCGCCCCACCCACACCCCATCTACAGGACTCGCTCACCTCTGCTCAGGGCCGAGTCGGGGAGCCTGTTTCCTGTCTTTACCCCTGGAGTCCCAATAAAACCTTGCCTGAATCTCTCACCTGGCTTCTTATCAATCTCTATTGATTAAAGAGTCCACCTGGCTCAGGGAGCCATGCCCACTGTTTTCCACTATTCTTCTAAGAGCAAAATCCATGTGCATGTACACACTAAGAAATACAAACCGTGTAATTTAGCTGATTCCATAGACAGGTGCTCTTGTGTTTGCAATTAAGACTTTCACTGTACAATATGAAGATGAATGATAAGGCTTCCCTAGCGGCTCAGCGGTGAAGAAACCACCTACCAATGCAGTAAACACGGTTGGACCCCTGGTCTGGGAAGATCCCACATGCCCTGGAGGAAGATCCCACATGCCATGGAGCAGCTAAGCCCATGGGCCACGACTACTGAAACCAAGCTCTTAAGAGTGTGTGCTCTGCAAGAAAAAAAAGCCACCACGATGAGAAGCCAGTGCACTGCAACTAGAGAGGCACCCTGCTGCCACAACTAGAGAAAAGCCCATGCAGCAACAGAGACCGAACACATTCAAAAATATATAAATAAAAAAACTTCTTAAGATGAATGATAAAATTCAAGTTAATTATGTAAATTTAAATCTTTTCTAACAACATTAAATAGCAAATAATGTTTAAGAGACAAGTGGTGCAACTGTAGAACAAAAATAACTTTATATTTCAGTATCTTTCATAGTACTTCTTTCTTGGTTTTGAACAAGAGACTTCTAATTGTTATTCTGTAATGGCCCTGCTAATTATGTGGGTGGCCCTGGCCCTGAGCCTCAACTTTTGTTTCGTAAAAAAAATAATAATAATGTCCGAATGAGCTCATGACTTCTAAGGTAAAAATTAAGATATACATAACCAGAATAGCTTTTGGTCTAGCATGTGAGCAGCCTGATAGTCACCACTCAATTCTGACAAGTAAAAAGCTGAAAGAACTGAAAAACCAGCAACTCTTCTCAGATCCATCAGAGAAGTAAAGTCACAGGGCAAACCACAGGGTCTCCCCAACTCTCACCCAAACTGGAGATAGGAGAATACAGGGAATCGTAACTCACGAGAGTTGAAACCAGCACCAGGGTAGTGCTGGGACCCAGGACAGGCTACCCCAAAGTATGCCTCAATGACATACTGATTACTCTAAATCAGTGCTGCATGAGAAACAGCAGTGGGGCTGAGAATAAAAAACCCTAAGCACTCTGACCCTCCGCCGTCCACCTGCAAGCAGGAAATGAATCTCCCGTGGACGGATCCACCCTAACTGGGAGGAGAGAAAGCGGCATCAACACACTTTGATACCCGGTGAAGGGAAACACCCACCTCAGTGCCCTTGGCCATCCTGTCCCACCTATGACGGGAAAACCAGAGGCGCCTGTGCAGTGCACAGCCCAGGGATGCAGCCTCGCCAAAAAACGAGGCCTAATCACAGTCTCCTGAACACTGCCCCGCCCCCCACAAACCCCACTTGTTACCACAGGCCCACCGACTGGGGTGCCTTTGCCAGTACATCACATTACATTCAGCCTCAGAGAAAACGAGGCATTCAAAGAGGCAAAAAACACAGTCTGAAAAGACAGACTAAGCATCAGACCCAGATTCAGATACAACAGGGATGTAGGAATTATCAGACTGAATTTAAAACAACTACATTTACTATGCTAAGGGCTCTAACAGAAAAAGTAGATGGCATGCCAAGAACAGACAGGTAATGTAAGCAGACAAATGGAAATTTTAAGAACAAAAAAATGGCACAGATTTAAAATATGTAACATAAATAAAGAATGCCTTTATTGGGCTTAGCAGCAGCAGACTAAACATGGCTGAAGAAAGGATATCTGAGCATAAGTGTGCATCAACAGAAATTTCCACTGTGAAAAAGACTGGGGTGGGGGTGGAGAAACATCATATAAGCAGGACAACTACAAAAGATACAATTTGCACATCCTGGGAGTTACCAGAGAGAAGAGAGAGAGAAAAGGGGAACAGGAGAAATAGCTGAACCTATACAGAGAATTTCCCCCAGATTAATGCTGGATATCAAGCACAGATCCAGGAAGGTCAGGGAACACCAAGCAAGATATATGCTACAAACAGCTATGCCGAGGCATATCATTTTCAAAGCACATAAAATCAAGGATAAAGAAAAACTCCTGAAAGAAGCCAGAGGGGGACAAACAAAACCTTACCCAAAGAAGAACAAAGATAAGAATTACATCTAACTTCTCCTTAGGAATCATGCAAGCAAGAAAGACATCCAACTCAAATATCAAATATTTAATCTGTTGAAAGAAAAAACCCCATAAATTTATAATTCTTTATCCTGTGAAATTATCCTTGAAAAGTAAAGACTTTCTCAGAGGAACAAGGATTGAGGGAATCTGTTGGCAGCAGACTTTCCGTGCAAGAAATGATAGAATCCTCTAGAATGAAGGGAAATAATGTAGATCAGAAACTCAGACCTACATAAAAAAAGGGAGAAAATCAGAGGATGAACAAGAGAGGACAAGATAGGATAGTTATTACAACAGTGCCTTGTGAACTGTAAAAATAAAAATACAATGTAAACATTTGAGATTTAAACAGTACAATTATAACTTGACTCTTCCTACTCCTTCCTTGCTAGTATCTCAGAAGCTGGCGGCCTTATGGGTCATCATGTCACCAGGTACTAGGCGGGATCACAGGGTCACTAGACATGCTGCAGTGGCACTACACTAACGTCAGCCGCCTTTACCAGATCCCACATATTGTTCCAAGACTTCCTTTACAGGCAGATTGTGAGCTCTCTAGAAACTACATCAACTTATCACTAACTCACAGGAAACCTAGAGGTTTGCATCCTTTCACTGTTTGCACTAAGATGATACATTAAGTCTATAGCAGAAACAGAAATTCAGTAATTCAGTATTAGAAACCATTCACTCAGTTCTCAAACACTGATGTGGTGTTTCTCTATTTAAAGTTCTTGGTTTTAACAAAGTAAATTACCCACTAATAAAATGAAATCACTGTTAGCAAAGAACAGAACTGATATTCTACAGATACTTTCAGAATGATACCTTATATATTATTAGCAAGATAACATTATCTGATATTTAATATGTCAAATTCATGTTAAAATATTCTAATCTGCTAAGAAATCCAACCAAAGATACAGTTTCACATTACCAAAGCCAACACAAGCACAACTAACAACTGGTATTTATTTTAAGTTCACGTGCAGTAAACCCATGTTCTGATTTTTTTTTACTTTTATTAGTTAGCGATAAAATCTTAGAGTCACCTTTACATGTAAGGGTTTGGAGACTGTGCTCTTCAGGACAAAACACAGTGATCCAACCTGCCTTCTTGCCACAAAGTTACTATCATCATCCCAGCCCCTACTACAAAGGCTGCTACAATTACTTCTCACCTTCGGCTCCCCGCACCCAACTGCCAACCCAACCTGACCTGTTGCTTTTTCTCCTAGAGGACAGAAATCCTCTCTCTTTGGCACCTGGCTGTGGCTACTTCAGAATAACACAATGCTTGTCTTTCAACACTTCACTTCCAAGCTTTGTCTTCTTTTTAAAGCAGAGAAAAGATAGGAAACCCCAATCTCCTATCTCACGATTCTGCCAGAGAAATGTGGGCCTTCAGTTTAGTGCCACTACACCAGGAGGGATGGGAGAAAAAACTTTCAAGGCAACTAAATACATTGTAGAAGTTAACAGGTATTTTATCAACAAATGAAGAAAGATTATTAGGTATGAAAAATTACTGCTCCAGTTCCAAAGGGAGAGACCAAAATGAAAGCTGCAAAGGACTCCCAGCAGGTCCGGGGAACCGACAGAAAAGACCGCCTGCCCTGCCGCACGTGCACGCTCCCTGTGTGTTCCAGGTCCCCATGACCGGTAACCCCTCACCACCGGCAGAGCAGCAGGTCAGGAGCCCCAGCATCGCTACCAGACTGCTTCATCACACTCGGTCCCCAGATGCTTACGTCCTTACCAGCCTCGGGCACATAAAAATCTAACATGGGTCCTAAATACCTCATCTCTACAGAACTCCTGGGTGGATGTAGGTACGGCTGGGTGTCCCTAAGGCCTCGTGACACATTTCCATATAGCCTACCAGTAGTGCACCAGAATCTCAGTTCAGGAAAACTCCTTTTAAAGTGGCAAAGCCCCTGTACATATTCCAAGATTATTAAAAGACAAATTAGTTTAGCTATTAGCATATTAACTAACCCTCTTAGAACTGCAAATTTATTAAGGATTCATTCACTAGCAACTTGTCAATACAATAGCTATAGATACTACTTTTTTAAAGTATCTTCTATAGTTTGGCTAAACACTTTCCAGTATTACAAAGGTGGTTTTACCTTTTTCCCTTATTTTTTAAAAGACTTCCCCATGGTGGGTAATTAAAAGTATCAGTTCAGTTCAGTCGCTCAGCCTGTCCTACTCTTTGCGACTCCAAGGACTGTCCCATGGTTGGTAATTAAATGTATCAGTTGAAGGGAAAAGGCATCCTGAATACGAGGCTGTTTACATGCTCCCTGCAGGCTCCCTGGTCAGTTATGTGTTTAAGCACCTCTGGGGCCTTGGTCCATTCAACACTCACTCTAGGCGGTCAAGTGACATGACAGGGAGCTGTCTGCACCCCAAGCCAGGCCGACAGCAGAGAGCGCAGCTCGCTCCAGTCTGAAGTCCCAGTGCTCGTCCTCCCACGGCTCCCTCCACTCCCCGGAACCACCGCGTCCGCTCCCCATGCAGCCTCCCCATCAGCCCATCACAAAGAGGGCCATTTCTACCTCATCATTTTCCACAGTAAATGCGGGCTCTACCAACAGTCATTTGCTGGGTAATTAAGCCTCAGCACAGGTGCTCAACAGCGTCTGAGGCAATGACATTCTAGTCTGCACTGTGGGGACGTGTGGAAAAGGTGCAGAGCAGAGAAACTAATAAACAGCCACGAAGGAAGCAGCAGACAGTGCTAGGTGCCACTGCTGTTGTTCAGCCACTGGCCCCAAGGACTCAGCACACCAGGCCTCCCTGTCCTTCACCATCTCCCTGAGCTTGCTCAAACTCGTCCATTCAGCCAGTGATGCCATCCAACCATCTCATCCTGTCGCCCCCTTCTCCTCCCCCCTTCAATCTTTCCCAGCATCATGGTCTTTTCCAAGGAGTCAGTTCTTCATACCAGGTGGCCAAAGTATTGGAGTTTCAGCTTCAGCATCAGGCTTTCCAATGAATATTCAGGACTGATTTCCTTTAGGATGGATCTCCTTGCTGTTCAAGGGACTCTCAAGGGTCTTCTCCAGCGTTACACTTCAAAAGCATTAATTCTTCAGCACTCAGCTCAGGTTCAACTCTCACACCAGTAAATGACTACTGGAAAAATCATAACGCTGACTAGGTGGACCTTTGTTGAAAAGTGATTTCTCTGCTTTTTAATACAGAGTCTAGGTTTGTCATAGCTTTTCTTCCAAGGAGCAAGTGTCTTTTAATTTTGAGGCTGCAGTCACCAGCCATGGTGATTTTCAAGCCCAAGAAAATAAAATCTGCCACTGTTTTCACTTTTCCCCATCTATCTGCCATGAAGTGATAGGACGAGATATCATGATCTTTATTTTTGAATGTTGAGTTTTATGCCAGTTTTTCACTCTCTTCTTTCACCCTCATCAAGAGGCTCTTTAGCTCCTCTTTGCTTTCTGCCATTACAGTGGTATCATCTGCATATCTGAGGTTGTTGATATATGTACTGGCGATCTTGATTACAGTTTGTGAGGCATCCAGCCTGGCATCTCACATGATGTACTCTACATATAAGTTAGATAAGCAGGGGGACACTATAAAGCACTGATGTACTCCTTTCACAATTTGGAACCAATCTGTTGTTCCACACCCAGTTCTAATTGTTGCTTCTTGACCTGCATACAAGTTTCTTAAGAAACAGGTAAAGTGGTCTGGTATTCCCAGCTCTTTAAGAATATTCCACAGTTTGTTGTGATCTACACAGTCAAAGGCTTTAGCATAGTCAATGAAGCAAAATTAGATGTTTTTCTGGAATTCCCTTGCGTAAACGTCACAGGGCATCACAGTCAAGAATGACTAGGGGCCTCTGAATACTCTGAATTAGGTGCTCAGGGTAAGCCTGTGTCTAAGGAGCTGTTTACAGTGAACTCTTAACGACTGGAAGGCAGCACCCAGGAGAGGATGTGGGAACGCATCCCAGGCAGGGGAAGGTGGCAACAGCCGTTCTGGGGACACAGCACGGGGATAGCTGAGGCGGAGTGAGGACGGGAGGGGAGATCAGATGTAAGATGTGTGTGGGGACCTCACACGAGGGCCTCGGGACAAGGTCCGAGGAGCTGATACCATTTTGTGCACAACTGGAAGACATGGGACATGATCCCATTTATTTTCAAAAAGACGGCGTGGAGGGAAAGGGAGGGCCCCCGGAGGTAAAGGGAGGCCCCTGGAGGGAAAGGGAGGGCCCCCGGAGGGAAAGGGGGGGCCCCCAGAGGGAAAGGGAGGGCCCCCAGAGGGAAAGGGCGGGCCCCCGGAGGGAAAGGGGGGCCCCCGGGTGGAAAAGGAGAGCCCCCAGAGGGAAAGGGGGGCCCCCAGAGGGAAAGGGGGCCCCCCGGGTGGAAAGGGGGGCCCCCGGAGGGAAAGGGAGGGCCCGCGGAGGGAAAGGGGGGCCCCCAGGGGGAAAGGGAGAGCCCCCGGAGGGAAAGGGAGGCCCCCAGGGGGAAAGGGAGAGCCCCCGGAGGGAAACGGGGGCCCCCGGGGGGAAAGGGAGGGCCCCCAGAGGGAAAGGGGGCCCCAGAGGGAAAGGGAGGGCCCCCAGAGGGAAAGGGGGGCCCCCAGAGGGAAAGGGAGGGCCCCCGGGGGGAAAGGGGGGCCCCCGGGGGGAAAGGGAGAGCCCCCAGAGGGAAAGGGAGAGCCCCTGGAGTGAAAGGGGGGCCCCCAGGGGGAAAGGGAGAGCCCCCGGAGGGAAAGGGGGGCCCCCGGGGGGAAAGGGGGGCCCCCGGGGGGAAAGGGAGGGCCCCCGGGGGGAAAGGGCAGGCCTCCGGAGGCTACTGCAGCAGCCCGGGGACAGAGCACAGAGGCCCCACGCGGGGTGGGAAAAGCGAGGCTGGACAGAGGCAGCCACTGGGATTCACTGGTGTTAGAAGTAAGTGTTGAAGGAGCAGGGGGCACTGGCTCAACTCTGAGATTTGCCTTAAGCAACTCAGTGAGCCTACTAGTAAGGCGGCATCCTGACACGGGGGAAGCAGCAGGCAGAGGAGGAGCCGCACCTCTGGTACACAGCCGTGACAAGGGGGGCCAGTGAACAGAGAACACCGGTCAAGCCCAGATGCAGAGCTAGGAGGCTGTCTGTGCACGCGGGACGGTAAAAACTGAAGAGCTGGCAGAGAGAACGGAGGAGAGCCGGGAGGTACCTGGCGACTCACTTCTTGGGATCTGGGAGATGAGCTGGAACCAACAGAGGCTACTGAGCGAAAACAGGAAAGAAGCGAGGATAAAACCAGGAGAAAGGGGCTCGTGGACACCAAGACAAGAGCATGTGGTCAGGAAGAGCAAGCGGTCCTCTGTACAGAAAACTGGTGAGAACACAGCATGCAGAAAAATCCACGGGACTTGGCAACATGGAGGTACCTGGCGACCTCGATCCGGGGAGACCGTCAGGAGAGAGATGCAAGCGGAAACTGGGGTCGAATGCAGTGAGAAGGAGCTCTCAAACAGGAAAGTAGTAAGAAGGCTCAATGAGGACCCTTTCAAAAAAAAAAAAGTGGTAGCTGGAGGTGATCATAGTTGGAGATAATAAGATACCGTAGAGAGGAAAAACTGAGGAAGCCGGGTGGGGGACGAGGCGGCAGGACCCTGGGAAGGAAAGTGTCCTTGCAGAAGCTGCAGGTCCCGGTCCACAGAGCAGCCTTCCCACAGGAGAGGAGGGCGGGCCGGGCAGTCCTCAGTCCACAGGAAACAGAAACACAACTGAAGCGGGACACGGAGTCTGTTTACAGGGGCGAGAACATGTGAGATTAAGTCTGGAAAATCAGAACACGAACACACCAGAAAGGAGGGAAGCGCAGCTGGACGGTGAGGCGACATCAAGGCCCACGTGAGACCTGCAGTCACGAGCGGACGCGAGAGCAGGCGGCAGGCAGAGGCTGCTCAGCGGAAGGCACAGGTCAGGGTGGCCAGCCAGGGTCGGGCCCCACGGGCCAGGCTGAGCGGGGCATGCAGCACGCCGACAGCCCAGGACCGAGCAGCTGAGTCGGGGCATGCCATGCAGCTTTCTATCCTGGGGCCCATCTTCGGAAATGGTCTCCCCTTTGTACCTGGCTTTCCCTGATCAAATCCTTGTGCGACCATGGACTGCACATAATGAGAGCTGTTTTCCAACTACATTATCTGCACGGAATCCTTTCATATTATGGGGGCTCAACTGCAGTGACCAGAGAGTGAAGATTTTTCCATAAGAACCTCCTGCATACGATGGCTAATATGAAAGGCAAAAAAAATAATAAAACCTACCAGAAAAGCGGGATGACGGGAAAGTGGCATGAAAAGATCAAGTGACTCTAAAGCAGATGGGCCAGACACACACACAT
This sequence comes from Muntiacus reevesi, assembly GCF_963930625.1. Lineage (NCBI taxonomy): Eukaryota > Metazoa > Chordata > Mammalia > Artiodactyla > Cervidae > Muntiacus > Muntiacus reevesi. The sequence continues at coordinate 9,285,737 of NC_089267.1, read as the reverse complement.
ATATCTTCCCCCTTCCCTCCCTCCCAGGAAGACTTGAGGACCAGCATGGGTCAGGAAGAGGGAAGGACAGAAGCTAAGGGACTTGCACAATGAGCCTCACGCCCCTGCTTGTAGGGTCTGACTAGTTTCAGGGAAGCAAAGAGCAGAGCGCAGGCTTGGGCAGACACCCCCAGCAGAGACAGAAGGTTTCCTCCTCTTCCCCCTCTGCTCCTCATCCTTCTCCAGACCATAAGCTCCGAGTGGGTACTTGCTTTTTTCTGATGTCATCTTTACACCCCCCAGTGCTAGAACAGGGTTCATCACATAAGAGATAGTTAATAAATATATAATGCACTTAGACGGAGAAGGCAATAGTAACCCACTCCAGTACTCTTATGCCTGGAAAATTCCATGGATGGAGGAGCCTGGTAGGCTGCAGTCCAAGGGGTTTCGAAGAGTCAGACACGACTGAGCGACTTCGCTTTCACTTTTCACTTTCATTCACTGAAGAAGGAAATGGCAACCCACTCCACTGTTATTGCCTGGAGAATCCCAGGCAAGAATCCCTGGGATTCTCCAGGCATGGGGGAGCCTGGTGGGCCGCCGTCTATGGGGTCACACAGAGTCAGACAGGACTGAAGTGACTTAGCAGCAATGCACTTAGAACACCTGTGCAAAGACAGAGAGAGAGAGAAGGACTGACAGTCCTGGAGAGAGCCAGCACAGACAGAACCTAAGGCCTTGTCCCTGGAGGCTGATGGAAACGACCTCTCTCGGGTAGACTGGCCCCTGACCTATTCGGCTGCCAGAACGAGAACAAGGCCGTATCAAGACGATCAGTTTCCCAAGAGCAAATCACAACACATTTGACTAGACTGTAAGCTCTAAAGGACAGGGATTTTTGTCTGAGTTGTTCACTGCTGACCCCAAGACCCTACACCAGTGTCTATTACAGAGCAGGTACTCCTTATGCATCTGTTGAATAATTTGGGTCTATCTTCAGGACTGGGCAGGTAAGTGGCCCATCCAAATATGCGTACAAACTCTTTTAGCTACCATTTTAAATTTTAATCATAAACACAGGTCTTTCTGACTCCAAAGTCTATGTTCTTTTCAGGGTACCATGTTGCTATTACTTAGCAGAGATGGAATGCTGAATCATTCCAGAAACACTCATATTAGAAACTGTGGCCCTAAGACACAAGCAACTCGCTGTCTCCTGATGGGTATCAGCAGTTGTTTCAGTTAATCCATAGCAGATGTTCGGTAGAAGACAGTAACTCCCTATGAGTGACCTCCTTTTTAGAAAGACCTGCTTGATCACTGTGGGACTCTAGGTAAATTTCACTCTCTGAATCTTTTGTTTCTCCTAGTGTAATGACAATGCAGCTTCTGTGAGAATTATCCAGCACCCATACAACGCTGCACTTAGCAGACACTCAGCCAACCCCGACCTTCCTCCCTCCTTCTCCCTCCACTTTCAGCTGTAAGAGTAACACGCTGAGAGGCCCCAGTTAAGAGCAAACACCCTGAAGGCAGGAAGTTCGGACTCAGGCCTCAGCTTGGCTACTCCACAGCTGTGACCAGGAATAGGTCACCAGAGGTGCGTCTCCAGGCTCACAGCAGTAAATGAGGACAGGAAGGGTGTGGCGCTCACAGAGCTGCTGTGAGGACTATGAAATAAAATAACGCGTGCTGAAGGCTCAGAACAACGACCTGCAGAGTTAAGCGCCAGCAAGCACGGACCATTTCTATTACCCGCAATTGCCCATCAAATCTAACTGTCGATCCTTCCATTTGGCTGCAACATTCTTAAGCACAGGCTTTAACGAGGAAGGCTAGCTTTCATGAAAGCATTTATTGAGGAAATATTTCTCTTATTTCCTATTTAAGGAAATTTTAATTTACTGTGAGGGACTGTAACGCATACATGCTCCTACTGACCAGACTTTTCCTCTCTTTCATTAACTAGGAAATGAAAGCTCTGCACATAAAGTAATTGGATTTCTTCCCTGTTTATTGCCTTGGCTGCAATAAAGGTTTAAACGATTGCAAAAACATTTTAGAAATTTCATGAAGGAAAAAAAGTTTCCAATTTACTGTAAGCCAATAACTGAACCTGAAATCTGGTTTTATGCCTCAATTTACACACTCTTTTTCATCCCAGTTACTTTAACAATGAGTAAGAATTAAGAAGCCATTACAGCTTTGGCTGGTTCCTTTTTCTTCTAGGACTGAGGGTCTTTTAGCATATAGTTATTTAACTAACAAAATAAGGTTACTATCATCTTGCTACTGCTTTCTATAAGACATAATTCTTATTCCAGTTGCTCAACTCTTTCTTTTTTAAACTAGGTAAAACAGTAAGACAAGCACAAACCATCTTGGCTGAAAGAACTTTCATGCAGTACTCAAAGTTGTTTCAAGCTGATTAAATTATTTACTCTTTTAAAGGTAACCTCTCAACTGCCAGGACATTCTGGACAGTTAATTAGCACCAACCAACAAAAATACTAGTTTCCATACACATACCAGATTCTTCTTTTTAAGTGACACTACTAAGTTTTGGTGAAAAACATTAAGCAACTATAACTATCATGTGATACTGAAGAGAACATAAAGTGGTACAATCACTTTGGAAAACTCTTTGGCACAAAGACTAAAGCTGAACATATACATACCCTCGGACCCAGCATTTCCCCTTTGGTATATACCCAATAAGCTATGTCTACTTTTATGAAAAGGGATGCACAAGAATGTTCACAGCAGCTTCATTCATCAAAGTCCTAAACTAAAAACTACTCATGTCACCCAACCATCAGCAGAATGGAAGACCTAAGTCTGGCACATGGACAACAGAATAATTCCTAGCAATAAGAAAAGAACACACAACAACAATGATGACTCTCAGAGACACAATAATAAGCAATAAACTGTAGCAAAGCAGGACCTTATGAGGCCTTCCTGAGACAGACCCCCTCCCATGTTCCCTGCCTGCTTCTTGGGCATGGAAAAGTTGAAGTCTCCCAGGCCTTCCCTGAGCCACAAAAGCCCGGTTCGGGAACTGATAATTGAAAAGATGTATTAACTACTTGATGACCATGAGCACGCAGGCCCCAGATTTACTAGAGTCTGAAGCTCGATGATGTTAACCCCCGTGACACCCACCCCCCCGTTATCTTACCATCAGCTAACCAGAGAACTGTGCATAAGCTGAGCACAGATCACAGATCCGCAACCACCCTCCTTCACCTGGCCTTTAAAAGAGTTTCCCTGAAGCCCATTAGGAGTTCAGGGCTCTTGCCCCTGGACTTCTTCCTTGGGGCTTGCAATAAATGCCGCACTTTCCTTCACCACACCCTGAGTGGTTTTAACTGCATGTGGGCAAGTGAATCCAAGTTTGGTTTGGCAACAAAACCAGATTTGGAAAAAGTAAACACTATCTGATTTCGTTTACATGAAATTCAAAAGTAAGCAAAACTTATCTGAAATGAGAGAAACCTGTGCAATGACTGCCTTCAGAAGGGGCTGGGTGAGAGGGCCAGGAGACTGCAGAGATGCCACAGGGGTCTGCATGTGATCTGCCCACTGGCTGCACAGCGGACAGACTTGCAAACACTCACTAAGCTATAAATCTAAGATCTCTATGTGATAATTCAATAAAAAGATTAAGAAATTAAAAACCTAACTTGTAAAATGAAACCTATAATTGCTTAAGCAATTATAAAATATCACTTTCAGATAGATATATACTCAATATAACTTCAAAAGTTTTTTTCTCAAATTCTGTTACATTGTCCCTTTAAGAAACTGGACATCTTGAAAAAGATGGGGAGAGAGTGCCGACAACAATTCCAGGCTTCCCTGGAATGATGGTCTGTGACACTGGGCTGAACTGAGGACAGGATGGACAAGATGAACTGACATTCTCTGAGAATTAAATTCAGCAGCTAGTAATCATGCCCTTAGAACATGCATCGTGCTCAGTCCTGTCTGACTCTGCGACCCCATGGGCTAGAGCCCGCCAGGCTCCTATATCCAGGGGATTCTCCAGGCAAGAACACTGGGATGGGTTGCCATTTCCTCCTCCAGGGATCTTCCTGACCCAGGTTTCAAACCCCCGTCTCCTGCATTGGGGGAGGATTCTTTAGAAGTACTGCTTTGGCCACCTGACGGAAAGAGCTAACCAACTGGGAAAGACCGTGATGCTGGGAAAGACTGAGGGCAGGAGGAAAAGGGGACGACAGAGGATGAGATGGTTGGATGGCATCACTGACTCAATGGACGTGAGTCTGAGGAAGTTCTAGGCGCTGGTGATGGACACAGAAGCCTGGCAAGCTACAATCCTGCTGCTGCTAAGTCGCTTCAGTCGTGTCCGACTCCATACGACCCCATAGACGGCAGCCCACCAGGCTCTCCCGTTCCTGGGATTCTCCAGATAAGAACACTGGAGTGGGTTGCCATTTCCTTCTCCAATGCATGAAAGTGAAAAGTGAAAGGGAAGTCGCTCAGTCGTGTCCGACTCTTAGTGACCCCATGGACCACAGCCTACTAGGCTCCTCCGTCCATGGCGTTTTCCAGGCAAGAGTGCTGGAGTGGGGTGCCATCGCCTTCTCTGAGCTGCAGTCCATGGGGTGGCAAAGAGTCAGAGACGACTGAGGGGCTGAACACCACCACCACCAGAGAACTTAATCACTCCCTTAAACTACAGTAACTGCCTGTATTCATTAGCTCACTTGTGACTGTTCAGCCTATTTAAAATGAAGAGGTATCTGGAGATTTAAATGCTATTTAAGGATTCTTCCATAGTGGTGAACAGAAGGCTTCTAAATAATGCTTATTTATAAGAAAGTAAACTCACTCACTCTGTACAATTAAGTTGAAAATAACAAAACAAAACACAAATAGCTGCTAGATTGTCCTAGGTGGAAAATCTCTCACTGGCTCAAAATTATCTTAAAAAATATAAAACTTTTTCCACTTTTTCTCTGGTCTCTGGACCAAGATATATTATACTTTTCACCATTAAATCCACAGTTTTTTCTCCTTTCCTCCTCTTTACAAAGCCTCAGACCAATCATGACTATTTCTATACATTTTACTATATAAAAACGTGATATGAAAATCTATAAATATCTATCAATAAATCCAATATATATTGCTTGTTTTTGATAAATTACTATTTGGTGTGTATTTTAGCTCAAGTTCCTTTAGTCAAAGTAAGATACTCCTAAAATCAGTTATGTTTCTACTCACATCATAACATTCAGTCCCCCATCACATCCTATCACTTCAAATATACAATAAAATATTAAATCTGAAACCCTAAAGATTAGTCAGGCCCAGTATTGAACTAAACTTCTCTGTGGAGAGAAACCAAACAGAAAGGTAAAGCCGACAGACAAGCTGAAGCCACAGCCCCACAGAGCCGGGTGGGAGGGACACAGACCAACGAGGCTGCTGACCCCAGTCCACCAGCTGAACGGGACCACGCCTTCCCAAACCATCTCGCACAGAGGCACGCAACGGCCAGCTCAGCAGGACGCACCTTTCTTACTGGCAGAGTTTAGTCTTAAGGAACGATGTATACTTTCTGAAAGATCAAGGGCAGAGGGAGAAGAGGGGACAGACGGTTGGATGGCATCACCAATACAGTGGACATGGACGCAGGCAAACCCCGGGAGATGGTGAGGGACAGGGAGGCCTGCCGTGCCGGGGATGGGGCAGCAGAGTCAAACGCCACTTGGCAACTGAACAACAACAACAGTGTATACGGTGCTCTGACTCAAAACCTTAGAGACATTAATACTGTTCTGATGCCGCTTCCACACGTTGTTCCAGTAAAACCTGCACCACAAACACTCCCATCAGCAGTCAACTCAACTCTCAGTTTATCCGGATACTAACACTTTCACCTAACACTTTATCAGGATAAACAGTTCTCACTATTTACCACCTGGGTCTAAGCAACTCTTCTACATTTTTTTATATTTTCAAGTCATTTTATGCTTACAGTCAAGAAGAATAAAGGGAGAGTAAGAAACTACATTAAAATTTTCAAAATTGTATTGAAATAAAAAACTCAAAATCATATTCCATACAATTCTGGTTTTGACAGTACAAAGACCTGAGCTAGACAATATTCTCTGAATTAAATACATGTGAACATAGAACATATTTGGTTTGTATATACTGACTCCCGATTTAAAATATCTCCCTAATTAATGGTTGCTTCTGGTTCTTCTTACTCTTGCATCATTAAAACATGAAACTTAAAAAAAATTCTGACAACTCATAATTTTGTTGATGACAGAATGACTATTTCTTTGCTACGTAACTGCAACAACAACAAAAACATATTGCAAGAAAAGAACAAGGCATATAATATGGGTGAATCTCAAAGTCATTATGCTAAGTGAAAGCAGCCATCCACAGAACCATACGCTGTAAGATACCATTAATATGCGCGTCCAGAGCAGGCAAATTCATAGACAGAAAGATCAGTGGTTGCCATGGGGTGACTGCTAATGCCTATGGGATTTCTTCTGAGGGAGATGAAAATGTTCTAAAATGACACTGGTGATGATTGTACAACTCTAAAAATACACTCAAAACCTCTGGACCGTACATGTTAATGGGTGAACTTTACAATACATGAATTGTATCGCAATAAAGCTGTTATTTAAAAAATCACATGGTAGAAAATTTAACAACCGGAAAATATTAGCATGGTTTTCCCAAAAACTGGGATAAAAAGACTACTATGATTATATTGGTAAACATCCCACTGCAGTCTGAGGATGCCAACACCTCCGGGACAGTTCTCTATGACTATAGATTCGTGTCCTCCAGCCCAGCTCCTCCTCCTCCTCTGAAAGAAGGTTAGGAAAACAGGAAAGAGGAAAGACAACCGAGGGAAGCAGGTCTGAAACAGACTCCCCCTCAGAATCCCACTCCCACCGCCAAGACTACGCTCTGGACGCCAAGTCCTAAAAGGAGTGTCTATTATAACCTCCCCATTGCTTTGTTTGCAAATACAAAAGGGATAATGTGACAGCCGCAGCAATAGACTTTCATTGTAAACGTGATCTGCATGCACCCTCCCCATTTTTAATGTGCCAACATACGTAAAAATGGGCTTCCCAGGTGGCTCAGTAGTAAAGAATCCACCTGCCAATGCAGGAGACCTGGGTTCAATCCCTGTGTTGGGAAGCTCCCCTGGCTAAGGAAATGGCAACCCACTCCAGCATTCTTGCCTGGGAAATTCCAGGGACAGAGGACCCTGGCGGGCTACACGTGGTCGCAAAAGAATCGGACATGACTTAGCAACTAAACAACAACAATACTTAAAAACAGGATTTAGCGGGGGCGGGGGGGGGGGGGCGTGAAAACAATGGGGAAACAGGATGTGAAGAATAAAGAAGCACCTGCTGCACTGCTCTCGAGAAGCAGGGACACGGTCTAGCCAGATCACCACTGGCTATTCAGTTGAGGGAGGAGGGAGATAGATTTTTTTTCAGCTAAGATAAACAGTAAAGTGCAGAGTTCTAAATTCTAACTCACAATATGATCTTGCTTTGCTGTCACTAGTAACTTTTTCTATAAAATGACAGGTACAGAGAGTAGACAGTCCACATCTGAGAAACTACATGTAACATATGGAGTGACACCGCGCATCCCTGTGACCTATATAGTAAAACACCTTTTCCATTAAAAGGCACCAGGGTTCCTGAGTAAAGTGGACACAGGTCTGGGGCAGGCAATGTATAAGAGGAGCTTAAAACAACTGCCAGCCCAAATCTCAAGGAAAGTACCATACGACTAGAGCTGTATCCCAGAAAAGACACAGGGACCAACTGGAAGAGGTTTCCCGTCAAAAGTTAACAACTGCAATGGACAGAAACATACTACTTGGCCTGGCTAAAAAGTTCATTCAGATTTGTACATAAGATGTTACAAAAAAACCCAAATGACCTTTCTGGGTAACCCAATAAATATGTTTAAATCCATGAATATACTGTGAGGACCCCCCCCCAATCGCAATCCTAACTGGACACAACCAGAGGATGCTAATGAGTCAAACCAGTAAATTAAAGGGAAAAATTAAGTCGCCTCTCCTATATGAATTACCAGCTAATCAAAACTACCCACATGTATTAGAAATGCCAAAAACAAAGGATTGGCAGAGGATGGAGGCTGATCAGCAAAACTCACACCGTGGGAAGGAAAAGACCCCATTTCTCCCACACGTAAAATCACAAGAAAAACAGAGGTGAACTTAAATATATCAACCTGATCGGCAGTTTGGGGCAAACTAACAAACTTGGGGGGAAAAACAGCGCATGATGCATACCTGGAAAGATGAATCCTTTACAGGATATTTGATAAGAATAAGGAATCACTGGGTTTCAAGGCAGTCACACGATGATGGTTCATCCCAGCCGCTCTGCTCCTCCCCCTTTACAAACATCCCCCCCCCACTACACAGCCCAGCAGGAGGGGCCCTGAGGCTGGCCCCACCCCCAGCTGGGCTCCTGAACAGACCCCTATCTGCTGTCAGTGCGGCGTTCTGCACCTTGGGTCCCTGATATGACTCCAGAGATCAGAAGAGCAGCAGAAATCACTTCGGGGGAAAAGTGGACTTTCCCCCAGATGCTTTCAAATCAGTTATGAAGAAAGGACAGCCTCCCCTTTTATCCATCAGCAAGAAAAAGAAGGGGCCCTGGACCAGTCTCCACTCAGAAGAGTGACAGAAGTTTGGCTCTGACAGAAGGCCACACCCTCCTGCTGCACTCCACCTCCGTCGGGTCTGTGTGCTAACACACAGCACGTGGGGCCACCCTGGGTCTCCTGAGGCTCAGTAACGGGGTGGAGGGGTCTCACACACCACGTTAGAACCCCTGCTACTGGGATCATTACTAACACCCATCTATTCACTGGAGGGAGAGATGGAACTGGGAGGATTTGTTACAGTCAATGCATCAGACAAACATCTGAAAGAGAGATTTGTTAAAATTCCTTGAAAAATAAACAGATAAATGTTCATCATTAAAATCAAACGACTAAGATGTTAAACTCTTTACCAGCGCAATAAGTTTAAAGTCTAATGATCAGTTTAAATATCTTTTAGGAAACAAAATAGATTTGGCATCGTAATGTCACTTTAAGCTTTTAGCTAACATAAACCTCAAACGCAGCACAAACAGCACACTAAAACTCTTTATCAGAAAAATTCTATATACAAAATGATTCTCACAGGAAGGAGGAATTTCTGTTTTAGTACTGTATCCCCGGTACTGTGTATACAGTGACTGCTTAATAAATACTTGCTTAGTGAATAAGTGGCTTCCCTTGGTGGCTCAGATGGTAAAGTGTCTGCTCACAATGCAGAGACCTGGGTTCGATCCCTGGGTCAGGAAGATCCCTTGGAGAAGGAAATGGGAACCCACTCCAGTACTCTTGCCTACAGAATCCCATGGACGGAGGAGCCTAGTAGGCTACACTCCACGGGGTTGCAAAGAGTCGGACACGACTGAGCGACTTCCCTTTCTTTCTCTTTAGTGAATAAATGCATGAGTCTGAGATAAGAGCCCCTTGGAGTTTGACAAGGCTAACTGTTAAAAAGCACAGTAAAATGCACTAAAACTGAAACGTCTTTAAATCGTCCTCCCTCAGGAAGCAGACAACAATGCTCTCCAGCCAGCAGGCCACGGCTCAGCTCCACTGTCCGGGGCTGGTCCACGGGTGAGAGCCTCCCCTCCCTCCTCCTCCCGCACCCAGGGCGCAGCTTACTAAACCAGTGCTCACAGCAGTGTACTTCCTGGGCTGAAACTAGCTATCCAGGGTTCATCAGGAAACTTCAGGTTCTCTCAATACAGTTTCTGTTGTGTGAGCCCCTCCCTGGGTTACACTCCAGGTAAACTGACGTGGGCGTTACTGCCAAACTCTGCCCCCCAGTGTCAACTGCCTCCTCGCGCGCCTGTCTTCCTGCATCCAGGGCTCCCTGACATCTTCAAAGCTCCTGCCAAAGGCAAGCACCTCCATGAAGACTCTCTTCATAACCCCATGCACCCTCCCACTTCCCTGTCTCCGCCCTCTCCAGCCACCCTGTATCAGCCTATGCTAAAGTGATTTTTCACACATCCCCTTTCAATCACGTGCTCTTTCTGAATTTTAAGGTTCTGGAAGGTACGCTCTGTCTCCATCATTTTTATGTTCCTTCCAAACCTTCAGGAGCATCCTAAAAGTTGCCACACTCAATCCAAATATTTCCTCCCAGAAATCTTTTGATGTATCTCTCCCTTAGATACGGAACAGTCGGAGCATTTAATCTACTCAAAGGCAACCAAACTATCTGGCCAAATTCCTCTTAAGGTCACTTTTATCGGCCTTACACTTCAATCACACAGAATACCACAGCAGCTGACACAGCAACACCCACTGGTTCTACAGCACACTTCACGCCGTCGAGAGAGGAGGGCTGTGTGCTGCTGGGCATTCAGAAGTCAGGTCGTGTACTCGGAGCTGCATTCGGGTGAATTGAGGCCACGGATGTAAGACACAGGGGGAAGACTCTAACAACACCCACGTAAAGCTGTGCAGTCTCTGAAGCTCAGAGGAAAAGCGTCCAGAATGAAAGGCCGGGGGAGTCCTAGCATGGAGGCTGCAGAGCAGTCTCAACGACGCTCTTCATTATCGGCTTCACATGTCTGCAGCAAACGAAGGGATGTGACGCTTTAGTTAAAGACGTTTTAGTTCAGCACGTGAGCTCCAGGGATGTCCACACCCACTGGTCAGTGATGAAACTTGCCGTCGTGATCCATACACACAAACTTTTCTGGATACTTCTGGAGCCGGGCCTCAAGACTGCTTACCATGGCTATCAGAAAAGACAGTGCCTATTTCTAAAAATTCACAGCTAAGAATGTGAAATGCAGCAGTAGCTAATAACACAGGCAGGATGGCAGCAGGAGGCTGCAAGCCCAGGCACGAGGCCTCGGAAACACAGTGGGCAGCCCTCTGTGGCAGGAGGAGGTGGCAAAGGTACCTCAGTCCTCTGTGGTAGGAGGTGGCAAAGCAGAGAGAACCACGCAACTCACTGGGCCATAGTCGCCTCTGCTGCGCCTAGCTGGGAACGCACCAGAAACAGAGCACGGATGCCAGCTTGTGACGGGCGGGAGGCCGCCGCCCGGTGGACAGGCGGACTCCCAGGACCTGCCGGGGGCCTCTGTCGCCCTCCACACGCGCACTCGAGGAGCACCCTGTCTTCGCAGCACCAGCACTGTTAACTTTCTGCTCATGAAACTCTTCTTGGAGTTTTTGTGTGTTCAGAAAAATTTCTTTAAAAAGCAAGTAATTACTAGGGAAAGCATGAGTTAATATATCCAGGGCACTCTAAGTTTAAGACAAGTGTAAGTCCTTCCCCACCAGTTTATTCTTTTTTGGGGGGTGGGAGGTGGGTAGGAGGCGTAATAGGAAAATAAAAAGTAAAAAATGATACACAACATGAAGCTTTAATCCTTCTGAGCGATCTGTTACGGTGTTACCGACAGCTGGTGGGGAGAAGCCATGGAGAGGACTAGAATCCTGTTTTCAATTCTTTTGGGTATGTACCCAGAAGTGCAATTGCTAGATCAAATGGTAATTCCATGTTTCTTTGAAGAATTACCATACTGCTTTTCACTATGGCCACACTATTTTGCATTCCCACCAACAGTGCACAGGGTTCCAATTTCTCCACATCCTCACCAACCACTGGCTATTTTCTGGCAATTTTTTTGACAGCAGTCATCCTAATGAGTGTGAAATATAAAGTACTTAAAGTACCCTTTTAAAATTCTATAAAATTTTTCGAAAGAACTGAAAGTAAAAACTAAAATGTTAAAAGTGGTGAGACTCTGAATAGTGAGATAACAGGTTTTCCTTTGTACTTTTTTTTCTTGTATTTTCCATGGTTTTTATAATAAGGGGGAAATGGCTATTTTAAAAATGAAGCTGATATTGTTACCACAATGATAAAAGATTTACGAGGAGGTGTGGACCTGGTCACAGAACATGTGCAGAAGAAGTCGAAGTTGAGAGGAAAACAAGACCGGCACGTTCAGAGGCCAGCACCTGCTGGGCTCCCCTGGAACGTGTGTGTGGATTGGGGAGGGACCGCCTAGGACAGAACGTCAGCACAGACGGCGGCAAACCTCTGATGGGCTCGGGTACCTGCACTGCAGTCTGCAAGCAGCAATGCCTGGTTATCTCTCAACTTTTCCCAACGTTCAGGCCTCCGTTAAGCTCTGATGAAGTTGGAATCTTTCTTCTTGGCACCCAGTCTTTCTGGCATACCAATGCTCAGAAATGAATGCAGTAATCTAGACAAATAATTTTAAGTACCACAAAAGTGATACTCCAGAAGGGGAGTAACAACAAAGCTTATGGCTACAGGGCTAAATGCTGTCAGGGGCCCAAGACCATGTATCTAATTCAATTTTTCTCCTAACAACCTGTTCTATTTTTACCTCCAAAATGAAGGTGACTCTTTTTTCAATTTTTAAAATTTTTAAAGGTTACTTTCTATTTACAATATTTATTACAAAATATGTTGCAGCTATGTATGTTTGTTTATAATTTTGCATGTAATATATTTTGTGTTGTACAATATACACTCTTGCGCCTGTCTTAACACCAAAAATCTGCACCTCCCACTCCCCACCACCTATACTGCCCCTCAGTCACTAATTTGTCCGCTCTACCCAAAATACAGATGATTCAAATCATATGGGAATTAGATGAAAAGATGTGTGATTTTAAAAGACAAACTTGACTCTGGGAACCTTCGAGTTAAGAAAATGGTGGTTTTCGTTTCAAATTATCTTATGTCTGCCTCCTACTTAATGGCACTATTATAAACCTTTTCTTTCATATTACTTCCTTCCAGCATCTGAGTAAAACTGCTAAGAAACAGATTTGTGTCTACACCCAAAAGCTGCCATGATCTGACTCACTCTCCATCTAGGTGTGCACCAGACTGGCTTTCTTTCTTCCACTGAGACTAGTTTCACGGACCTGGAATTTGAATCAGTGATTCTCAAGTGAGGAGCAATTCTGTCCTCCGGGACATTCAGCAACATCTGAAGACATTTCTGATTGCCAGAAATGACAGGATGCTGCCAGACTTCCTCCAGGACACAGATGTGCCTCCACCACACGATTCCTGGTGTTTAACGCGATGCTTGCCACAGCATAGGTAGAAAAGATGCCTATGTAAATGTAGGCAGATTTACATATGAGGAAACTGAGGTTCAGAGTGATCAGATATTTAGTAAACAGCTGAGAATGGTAGTCAAGTCTTCTTACCCAGCCCAGGCTCTACCTTCTTTACCTTCTAGTAGTTTAATATTTTTCAAGACTTTTTAAAAGTCCATATCCTTTGACTTAGCAATTCCAGTTTTAAAAACTTATCCTAATAAGCTATCACACAGTTGTACACTGATTATGTGTGGTTTTCATTATTCAAAAGAGATAAATTTTAAAACAAATCTTTCTGTTAGTCAGAGGAGTGTTCCATTCCCAGTCAACGGAATGTTACTAAAGATAGAAAAGCATACACACCTTTATCAACAAGCAAGGATACTCAAGACATATTGTTATAGGACAGAGGAGCAGAGTAGGTTACAAAATACATGCATAGTCTGATCCCATGTGGATACACACATTTCCATGGAAAACAATATGGAAGGATGAACATCAAAATGTTAGTGATAATTTTTCTAAGTGGTTATATCTGTGACGATATTACTTTTTCTTTTTGCTTATGCATATTTTCTAACTTCTTAAAAGTAGACATGGTTTGGGGACTATGGGGAGGTAGAAGGGAGATGCTATTAAAAATCCATAAAGTTTCTATCTACCCTGTCTCTTGGTTAAAGAATGAAAAACTCTATAAATTTACTAGACAGGAATATGATTTCTTTTGACTTAGGAGTAGCAGTAGTGATCCTTTCCTTTTCAGAGAGAAAAGATTTACTAAAAAAGAGAAACCTAACAGCTAACGAAAGAAAGTTGCCAAAAGCAACTAACAATCTAGGCTCTAATAAAACCTGGAACACAGAAAAGCAGGACCAAAATGCTTTCTAAGCCTAATGCACAGTTATGCTGAATCTATTTTTTAAAAATCTACAAACAAAAGATTGTTATCAAACTAATCTCCAATATCAGGTTTTAAGCTGGAAATGAAATGATTTGTAGAAGATACAAAGAACCTTCCAATCCCACTTATAAAAATGCACTGTTAAAGACATCTGCCATGCTTACTTATTACTACCTAGATCATATGTCTCCACTTCCACAAAAGCATTAACTACTGGAAGTATCTGATTCTCAGATGTGCACAGACATCATGTGAAATGTTTATTTAGCTTAAATGATACTGAGAACTTGGTGGTTGTGTAAGCGTCGCCGTCAGACTGTTAAACAGCAGAACCTATTAATACAGCATCTGGCAATGAGCCACTTAATTTCACTTTAATGATTTACTACGGATGTGAGAGTTGGACTGTGAAGTAAGCTGAGTGCCAAAAAAATTGATGCTTTTGAACTGTGGTGTTGGAAAAGACTCTTGAGAGTCCCTTAGCCTGCAAGGAGATCAAACCAGTCCATCCTGAAGGAGATAAGCCCTGGGTGTTCATTGGAAGGACTGATGCTGAAGCTGAAACTCCAATACTTTGGCCACCTCAAGCAAAGAGTTGACTCATTGGAAAAGACCCTGATGCTGGGATGGATTGGGGGCAGGAGGAGAAGGGGACAACAGAGGATGAGATGGCTGGACGGCATCACTGACTCGATGGGCATGGGTTTGAGTAAATTCCGGGAGTTTGCGATGGACAGGGAGGCCTGGCGTGCTTCGACTCATGGGGTCGCAAAAAGTCGGACACGACTGGGCAACTGAACTGAACTGAACTGAAGAGCTATCTGACTGATTGATATACAACTGGTTGCTTACTTTTACATGGCTGTACTGCAATCTCAAGTTCAGGAGCTTTGCAATTTTACTTTCTGCTTATATTGAAAGGTTAGACTACTTATTGTATTTTTTAAGTTTTATTAACATAAAAGTTTATTCAAAAAGACAACTCTGCTGGTTGTTTCTGCTTTTTCCTCAACTGCTTAAAAAAAACACTATTCATCTACATCATCTTCTTAAAAGATTCAAATACTATTTAACATTAATATATGTGGTAAGTTGATTTTCTCTCATAAACTTCAAGTAGTTAGTGGCAAGAATCTGTACACACACACAAAAAAACACTTTTTAAATTTTGCATTAAAAAATTACAACACATGCTTGGGGGACCCCAGACCATTCATAGCAATCAGTTTAAAGTATTTCACCGAGACACATAAGAGACTGGTCACAAGACACACACATTAGGACTGACATATACACACTATTACACATGAGACAGATCACTAAGGAGAAGCCCTGCGCAGCACAGGGAGCCCCATCCGGCGCCCCGTGGAGACCTGACCGGAAGAAGGAAGTCAGCACGAGGGCGCGTGCGCACACAGCCGGCGCACTGCCGCACGGCGGAGACTGACAACACCGAAGAGCAGCTCTGCGCCAACAGAAACCAATTTTAGAATGCCCAAGGTGAAAAAAGGAATACTCACGCACACAAGCATAGAAAGCTATGCTGCAAAAGGTTTAAGACAGCTATCATTAGGTAGACGGATTATAAGAAATTATCTTTTTAAAATTTTGCTTATTTATACATTTTTTTCCGACACAGAATATGTAATATTTAATAAAGAAATAATAAAAGTTTGAGTATTAAAAAATTTAATTCATAAAAACATTAAAATATTCCAAGATAAGTGAATAATTATTACTAAACTCATCCTAATTATCTCAGAAAGACCTCAAGAAAGTCCATGAAAATATAAAGTTCTTTACTTTGATGTAATAATCTAAATTTTTTTGTTAAGATACTCATTGCATATAAAACCAATAATGCATTTATTTACACTTGTACAACAGGTATCTAAACAGAAATACCTAATACCTTAAAGTAAGCCATATTTTCTGAAATATAATATATTCAGACACACACAGATATACACACACATACAAACACACACAAATACATGTTCTATATAAATACAGAAGTAGCTAGCATTAGGAAGAACTGAATACTTTTTTCCTAAATTAGACTTTGTCTTTTAACAGAAGAATAGCTGATTGAAAAAGAATAGCAACTAAAGTGGATGAGAAATCAGTCTGAAATAATAAAGAGAATTCACTGACTAAAAACCAACTCTGGAGCTGTGAAGGCCATCTTTAAGGATATAGTCAAGGTGATTTTAGGAACCTGTCCCTATGTTCAATAGATTTAATAAGTAATTTTAAATTTAGAACTATTTATTACCATACAGATCACAAGACATCATCAAGGCAAGGCTTATTAATAAATGAGGAAAAAGCAGATCTAGACAGTTAACTGACTTTGCCAAGAGGACAGTGAGCCCAGACCACGGGCTTGTACCTGACTCTCCTCCTGACCCTGCTTCTCCTGCTGCAACCAAGTCTCAAGGAACACAGCCACCTGATTCTAACCTTGACTGGAACACATTCATGTTTACTGCCTGTGTGCTACAAAGGAAGAGCTGAATAGTTGTGAAAGATACCTTATGACCTAAAAGATTTAGTATCTGACTCTCTACAAAAAAACATTTGCTGATCCCTAAAGTTTTCTTAACATACAATTTAAAAGTTTCAGAACTTAACACATAAATTCTATCAATAATAAACTACATTATAATAAATAGCAATAAAATCAGAACTACCACTGTGATTATTATTTTAAATTACTTGAGAAGGATTTAATTTCTCCATCCCAAGAATTGACTATTTGTCCATTTTCCATGTTTTGATATGCACATCTTTAAGAAAAACTATAAAACTTAGACCCTCCCAAAGGAGAAATCAAGATCTGCTTATTTAAACTGAAAGAGAACTCATGTACATTCCTATAATAGGGTACTTCTCATCTACATAAACATATTTACAGATCACCAGCTACTTGGGAGACAGTCTAGTAGATAAATCTAAATGAACTGAATTAGAAATGTCAAATATAGGACAGAATATTTTAGAAAAAGTCAAATATATACACTATTTTCCAGCAGAATATCTAAAGCACAACAGATGGAACATCTATTTAAATATCTAAAACACTTGCCCTATTAATCACTTGATTCAGTAAATTTTTAGGTTTTACCTTCCTCTTCCCAGAAAAGAAAGTGAGCTGGCTCCAGCTAACCCCATTAGTAATAAATGCTTTTACAACACAGTAACATAAACCTCAGTGAGACCTAAGTACAAAATACAATTTAAAAAAAAAGTAGTAGGCTGCTCAGGGAAAACAAGTGTATTTACAGAAGGAAGAAGTCCCTAAGGTAGGAAATCAATAAAAATTATGAATCTACTAGTTAGAAGACAATATGGGATGGGGTTATATACAAACACCACTCTTTTTTAGGGAACTCTGGACTGTTCATTATAAAATGATGTAGAATGTACAACAGAACAAAAAATTGCAGTAAAAAAGCAACCTGAGGGCACATATGTCAAATCAAAACACACACACACACACACACACACACACACACACACACACACACACACACGACTTGAGACTTAAAAGAAAACCTGGGTTCAAACCCCTTAACTGCCAACAACTGTTAGCACTGAGCAAGTCACTTTTCAGTGACTCGACATCCTTCTAGGTTTTAGTCTACTCCTTTATAAAATAAGAGATCTGGACTCGAGAGCAAAGTTCCTTCCAGTCCCCCAATTAGCACACTTCCAAGTAACTGCTTATTAACTCACTGCTACATGTCAAGTCCATGTTAACGGCTTTAATTATGTGTAGAAGGAAGTGGCCTGAGAAGAGGCATTTTGGAAAAATAAACCCTATCAAGCATCCCTCTTTCAAACGCATAAAGATATACAAGATGGAGCTTAGTCTGCTCTGCCTAATAAAAGAAGTGAAATCCTATTTTTCCAAACTCCATAAACTATCTAACTAAACTAGATTACATTAGCCAAATCATATATGCTCTCTGATTCTTGGTTCCTCCACCTCCAACAATAACTGGTCTTTGTAAGGAGTAAAGAGAACACACGTGGGTGAAGAGCTGAAAGTCATCCCTCTGAGGAATAAGACAAGGCGGTCACTTCACACTTGTAAGAGCACACGCACAAGTGTACATGCAAACTGTACACTAGCCCAGTTCCTGGCAGATAACAGATAGCCAAGAAAGCCAATCCCTTCTTATTAATGAGGGTGATATTCTGACTACTACTGATGCAATTTTCACTGCTATTACTACTAATTTCTCCTCTGTAGATTATTCAAGAGGGCTTCCCCTGGTGGCTCAGTGGTAAAGAATCCACCTGCCAATGCAGGAGACGTGGGCTCGATCCCTGGGTTGGGAAGCTCACCTAGAGAAGCAAATGGAACCCACTCTAGGATTCTCGGCCTGGGAAATCCTCCGGGCAGAGGAGCCTGGTGAGCTACAGTCCGTGCGGTCGCAGAGCTGAACACAGCTTAGTGACTAGACAACAACAACAAGACTACACCAGCTCCCTGAAAACCTCAGCTCAGAGAGAAGGTAAGGAGAGAGAAGGAAAGCGTACTGGCGCCATGGCCCTGCTTCCCTACTGTCAGACTGTCAAATGCACTCGTCTCTTCCTCCCCATGCAGCTGTACCATCCTGACCACGCAGTTTTGA
The DNA here is from genome assembly GCF_963930625.1 of Muntiacus reevesi. Lineage (NCBI taxonomy): Eukaryota > Metazoa > Chordata > Mammalia > Artiodactyla > Cervidae > Muntiacus > Muntiacus reevesi. Next base: position 9,266,975 of record NC_089267.1, on the reverse strand, counting down.
CAGGAACTGAAGTTTCTCCCTGTGGGTGATTATTCCTTCAGCAGGGTTCCCACCCGAGCAAGAGTAACAGAGGAGGTGTGAACTGGGTTTAATAGAACCTAACGCTGAAGGGAGAGGTAACAAGAGTGCCGGCTCCTCCATTCCCACCCCTCAAGTGCTCCTGCCACGCCCGCAATCCAGAGCCTGCTCACAGCTACCTGGCAGCCCCTCCCACAGCAGGCAACGGAAGGCAGGCACTTACACACAAGGCACGAAAGACAAGGTCATTTTTTAAAGAGAAAAAAATATGTTTCAAAAGTGGTTAAATTTTAAATCTTGCCAAGTACAACAATAAGGCATTATATAAACTTTTTGACATTTCCAACTTTTGGAAACATAGATAAAACCTACTAGTGATTTTTAAATTCCTTTGTAATCAAATAGAACACTGGTAAAGAGATTTCACTTACAGCTTCTTACTGATGCATGCTGAAGAGAAAGTTTCCACAGGAGAATTGAAGCCATTTAAGTAACTAGAGTTATAATTACTAACTTAATCACTCCTTATAAAAAGTTTTATAATATTTAATATCTGACTGAAACAAAACCTGGATGCATCCTGTGTTAGGCAAAGAAACTGATCTAACAATATAATTAAAGAATCAAATGAGGTAGGAAATAATAAAATCAAATGTATGACAATGTCCCTGGAATTCTGAGGAAGGGAGAAAGTGCATCTACCTGGAGTGGTTAGAGGGCCTTCATGGACAAGGTGGAGGCCTAGGTAAGTTGTGGGAGAGCAAAGGACAGCCTTGGCTAGGCAGTTCAGTGAGGAGAGATGGGAAGTGTGTTCAGGGGGCAACAGACAAGTCTGCCTGGTACTGGGAGGGGGGCGGGGGTTAAAGGGACACACACTAGGAGGGAGGTGAAGGTGCCGATGGTGGACAGGTGGGGGTGCTACATAAAGGACTGACAAGCCTTGGGAGTCTTAGAAGCATGTCTTAAATGCTGAAGGCACGTTTATAACTTTCTGAAGGTATAGGCTATTCTAATAAACGTGATGGAAAAAGAGCCAGTGAATACTGACTTGGACACTTCAAATGAAAGCAGTTTGTACTGTGTAATTTATGCCTTCACAAAGTCGACTATTCACACTGCAACACTTAAAATCAAGGACATGCTCTCTTTACTAATAATCCTCTTTCCATGCTTCCATTCTTGTGTGAAGAAATGCATTTAGAGCCAAGCCCCCAGGATTATTTAAACAAGTCCTTTACAGAAATCCATAGGCCTGATCACATCTCTCCTGCTCATCACTGCAAAAGAAACTTGCAAAAGAATCCACAGCCTTTCCTTCAAAAAGAATCAACCTGGACTTTAAAGTCCTCTACAATTTGAGCTTAATCTACCATTCTGGCCTCTTTTCCACGACTTTCTATACACAGACATAGATCTTTCTTCACTCTACTACTCACTTTTTTCCAAATAACTCTGTCTATGTTTGGCTTCTATGTGCTCAAGGTGTTCTTCCCACGGGACACACTCCCACCTCACAACCTCAACCCTACCGACACTTCAGTCCACTCAGGTGCTACATTCAGCGTGGCGTGTCTTCTGAAGGCCTCTGCAGGGGTCCCTCTGCACTCTCTCAACTTTCCTGATTGTGAAGTCAGTGCAAGAAAGCTAACACCACCGCTCTTTACATCAGTAATAATATCTGCCCTTGAAGAACTCACAGGAATCTGTACCCACACATATGTACCTGATTATAAGTCGTACAGGGCAAGATAGATACAGGACACACACTACAAATACTGATTGAAAGAATGATTATTGCATATCATGAATATCACCAAATCATCCATATATAACTATACAGATAAGGTTGTAACCTGGGTGGATTAAAAAGAAGAGATTTTACCTTTTCAGTTGTAAGTGGTTTTGTAGGCTTTTCTGGCTCCTTTTCTTTCTTTTTCTCTTCCTTTTTTTTTTCCTTTTCTTTCTAAAACACAGCCGAAAGTTTTGATAAGTTTACTTTTTTTTTTTTTTAAATGTCAGCTCTTCATACATTTTTATTAGTTGGAGTCATCATTTGAATAGAGTACAAATTTCAATGATGACACTATTCAGTGATACTGAGATATGAAAGAAAGCAGAGCAAATTCATACTGTCATCGAGTACATTAATAACACAATAAAGAATAACTTTCCTTAAAAAATCAAGACAGAAATGAGACAATTTAGAACTTCTTTGATATTTCAGAATTTGTTTAAAGCAAATGCAACTTCTATTCAGTAAATTCTCATTGCATCTTTACATAAAGTTAGGTTTCCTAACCGCAACCATGAAACTGAAACTTGAATATGAAAAAAACATAAACTAACTCATAGAACAGAATTCTTTATCAACCAGATGAAGGCAGACTACAAGATGTAAACATGAGAAGAAAAATGCAAAATCACTTTAATTTTTTTTCAATCACCATAGTGTTATATTTTTAAAGGGCAAAGATGATAATTTTCTCATGAAAATAATGTTGAAGACAGTGCTTGGGGACCAGAGCCAGCTGACTGGTTGGCATATTTGATCCAACCCAGTTGAGGCAAACTGTAATGATGTTATAAAGTTCACAATTTGCATTTTCAAGAAGGACGAAATAAGATATAATAATAAAAACTTAAGGTCTATAGACAGGTGGGGAAAGGAAGATGAAGCAGATTAAACAATAGGCATTTGTAAGGCATATGGAGGGAAGAGATGCCAGAAATCTGCAATCTGCAACTGAGTGCTGATCTAGACCTTCGCTCCCTGGCACCAAACATGAAAGGATAAACTGCCGAACCTAGAAAAGGCAGGATGATAAACACATGAAACCTGGTGAAAATGCCTAAATGTTGCATCTGCACCTGTGCCTTTAAAAATGGTGCTTGACACCACCTCTCTCGAGAGAAGAATCTTTTACTATTTGTAAATTGGCAAAGTCAATACCAGCAATTCCCAGGCCAAAACGGCAGAGATATAATTAAAGCTCCTATAGGCCAGGCACTGTGATAAGCACCTTACTGTCTAAGTTAATGTCTATAGCAATGTCGGAAGAAAGTCATGATAGCCATTTTACAAATGCAGAAACAAATTCTCAGGGAAGTGACAAGCAGAGCCGATTGCGGCAGGGCTGAGGGGCTGCAGAGTCTCCGTGCTTGCAGCCGTCCAGTGGGCTCTGCTTCCCACACTGTCCTCCCCAGGGGGACAGCGGGCACCTCCTGAGCCCTTCTCAAGGGCTAGACACTGCGTGACTCACTGAGACCTGCACAAGATCCTTCCGAGTAAGGAATATCACTGCCACTGTGCAAGTGAAAAATAAACAGGATGTGCAAAAGTCCTTCAGATGTCATGAAATGTTTTCCAGACACCAGTCAAGTTTAGGGAGGAAAGCAACATAACTGGACATCCTCACTAATATGCTGGAGGTGGATGGCCCTGCAGCCTCTCAAAGCTCTTAGTTATTTATCAAGGATGTCACTGTCATGAGATGGGGAAGAAGCCCGTCTCTCTAATCACTACGACTGGTGGGTACATCTGAAATCACCAAAAATCAATTAAACCAGTTCAGTTCAGTCGCTCAGTTGTGTCCAACTCTTTACGACCCCATGGACTGCAGCACGACAGGCCTCCCTGTCCATCACCAACTCCCGGAGCTTACTCAAACTCATATCCATCAAGTCAGTGATGTCATCCTCTGTTGTCCCCTTCTCCTCCCACCTTCAATCCTTCCCAGCACTGGGGTCTTTTCCAATGAGTCAGTTCTTCCCGTCAGGTGGCCAAAGTACTAGAGTTTCAGCTTCAGCATCATTCCTTCCAATGAATACTCAGGACTGGTTTCCTTTAGGGTTTTTGCCTTTTCATACTATTCATGGGGTTCTCGAGGCAAGAATACCAGAAGTTTTGCCCTTCCCTTCTCCAGTGGACCACGTTTTGTCAGAACATGGTGTGGCTCATGTGGCTGTGATCCATGTGATCAGTTTGATTGGTTTTCTGTGATGGTGGTTTTCATCTGGTCTGACCTCTGACACATAAGGATAAAAGGCTTATGGAAGCTTCCTGATGGGAGAGACTAACTGTGGGGGAAACTGGGTCTTGTTCTGATGAGCGGGGCCACGCTCAGTAAATCTTTCCCTAGCCTTTCCCTTCTCCAGGGGATCTTCCCAACCCAGGGATTGAACCAAGGTCTCCTGCATTGCAAGTGGATTCTTTACCAGCTGAGCCACAAGGGAAACCCAAATTAAACCAGCTAGCTGTGTTTAACTGAGGGAAAGCACGATTTGATGTCTTGAACACTGGAATTTCAGTTGTCAAAACATGGCTGTAAGCAACAATTTTATGACATGGGCCTTGAAGTCACATTAAAAATATGGGTTCTAGCCAAAATGGCCATCATCAAAATATCCACAAACAACAAAAGCTGGAGATGGTGTGGAGAGAAGGGAATCCTATACTACTGATGGGGATGGAAACAGGTACAGTTGCTATGGAGAACAGTATGGAGATTCCTTAAAAAACTAAAAACAGAGAGACCATATGACTCTGCAATCCTGCTTCTCAGCATATATCCAGAGAAAAACATGATCCAAAAAGATACATGTGCCCAATGTTCACTGCAGCACTGTTTAAAACAGCCAAGACATGGAAGTAACCTGCATGCCCACCAACAGAGGATGAATAAAGGAGACGTGGTACATACAGACGATGGAGTATTACTCAGCCACCAAAAAGAGTGAAACAGCCATTTGCAGCAACACGGATGGACCGAGAAAGTGTCACACTGAGTGAAGTAAGTTAGAGACGGAAAAATATCATGTGACATCCTTTCTATGTGGAATCTAAAAAGAAATGACACAAATGAACCTACAAAACAGAAATAGACTCCCAGACTCGAGAACGAATTCACAGTTGTTGGCAGAGGGAGGGTGGGGGGAGGGATATTAGAAGTCTGGGATGGACATGTGCTCACTGCAATGTTTAAAACGGACAACCAACAAGGGCCTACGGTACAGCACAGGGGACTCCGCTCAGCTATGCTGCAGCCTGGATGGGAGGGGGGCCGAGGGGAGAAAGGACACACACAGTACATGTACGGCTGAGTCCCTTCTCTGCTCACCTAAAACTACCACAACACTCTTTGTTAACAGGCTATGCCTCGATACAAAGTAAGTATAAATACAAAAAAAATTATTTTTAATAATAAAGAAAGGAGACAAAAATAAGGAACTTAAAGCCAGGCAACTCATCAGGTGACTGACCTATTTAAGATACAAGTTTCCAAAGGGAATGGTGAAATATATATATATTTTTAGGTTGGAAGAAATAAGTCTTTAGTATCAATGCTTCTGATGAGTTGTTAAGGCAGTTGCTATTTCTCCTTTGGCTCTTAGTAGGATGAACAGAAATCTCAAAAATTTCTGTAAATTCTTTCTGGGAGACAAATCTCTCTCTCTCTCCTGGGAATGCCTCAAAAACCAGAGCTGCTAGAAAAGGTAGATAAATGTGCTCTGAAGAGATTAGTTTTAACCACTCTATGAAACAAGCAATATTCAAAATCTTATAAATAAGCTAAGATGCACCAGTGGTAGACCTTTCTAGGACCCTAACGTTTAGTGAGCATTATTAAACTTTCATTTTCTATGTTTTCTCAAAAAAAAAAGGGGGGGGAGCTCTAACTGCAGATCATATAGTTTGACCTACAGATAACACCCATCTTTAGAATCAAAAGCTGCTGAAAGACCAGAGTACTGTGAGAATCTAAGTTGTTTTAAACTATTTTCTCAGCAAGAATGAAACACAGCAGTGTTTGATATTTCAAAACAGTAGTTCCTGAAATTTGGTTATTACATAGCCAAATGATATAGTGAAATAGGAGATCTTCTGCAAAAGAGAACAGGAAAAAGTGTTCAAGTCCTATAAGGCAAAGAAAAGTAGATCTTGGGTTCAATAAAGATATGGTCTCTAAAGCTTTTTATTATGCACTTCTGTCTTAAAATGTTGTGTGCATACATATTCAATATATGTATGTATTTATTAGTAAAGCACATATAGTACTCTATTATACACATTATAAAACATAAGGAAAACTAGAAATTTTAAGAGGGTAAGAAAAAAAAAGCATGAACAAACTTTCTGACAGACTGCCCTGAAGGGCCCCCTGGTGTCTAAATGCTGTCAGGCAGGATGACGTCGCTTGGCCAGGAGACCCCGCTTTCCAGGACCTGGCGGCCAGCGCCGCACAGCAGACCCGTGACCTGAGGGTTTCCACCCTCTGAACAGGCACCACGGCCACCCTTCCGTGCCCTCGAGGCCCCCTCCGCCTCCTGCAGGGCTCCGTCTCTGCTCCTGACCACCCGAGTCTCTCCGGCTCCAACCATGCCCTCCATGCCCCAAACCAGCCCTCACTGTCTCCTGGGGACCCCCTGGCTGTGCTGTGAGGTTCAAGTGTGCCCAGCTTTCCGCTCTCATGTCTTCACTCCGCACACGGTCCGCGGGCGGCCTCCGCACTCCTCCGACCGGGCTCTCTCCTCGGCCTCCAGACCTGTGTCCCCAAGCTCCCGCCAGACCCCTCACAGCTGTTAGGTTACCTGACACTCAACATACCCAACTCTGAAGTCCGTCGCCTCCCTACTCTCACCTCAAAGCTGCTCCTCCTCCTCAGCCTGGATCCCTTCTCCCTGGACAGCGCATCATCTGCTGAGATGCTCAGGCCTGCAGCCAGGAGTCACTCATCATACCCCTCATAGACCTGACCTGCTCCGGGTCTTTGACGACCACTCTCCCTTCCACTCCCTCTGCCTCCAGTCCAGCACAGTGTGCTCCCATCATTCTATCCCTGAGCCAGAGCAACAGGTCCTCGGGCCTCTTCTACATCCAGCAGCACAAAGTTCCCTCTCTGGAGATGGTGGAGCAGACAGTTCAGAGGTGAGAATTGGTTCTGGACGCTCCTTCTGCCCGTGGAAGGCACTGAGGAGCCAGGGCCCTCAGGTCAGAGCCCAGACGCACCAACGGGCTCCCAGGATGCTTCTCCCCCACCCACAGGTGCCCCAGCCTGCCTTCTCCCGCAGACGCTGCTCGGCCTGCTCTGCCCACAGGCTTTCTTCACAGGACGCTGTCTCTGCTCCGACTGACCCCAGTCCTCACAGTGAATGTCCAGGAAGAGTGTAGACGCATCAGAGGGCGGGCCCTGGGCCAGAGCGGCGCCGTGAGGGCTCAGCAATCACGGCCCCCGTTTGGCTGTGTCAGACACCGCTATGAAGGTCCCCATCTTCCTCTGTTAGATGAAGGTGTCTCCACAGCAGAGGTCATTTAGCAATGAGGAGACACAGAAAAAGTGTGAGGCAAAGGATGTCTCAAATTCACTATGGTCATTGTAACAACAACAAAAAGATAAAAAGAGTCAAAAAAATAAAAACCTTCAACTATTTATAGGGATGACTTTTAAAGTCCACAATGGTGTAACACCACGTTCCCTAACCACTCCTACCCACACACATCCCACAACCATCACTCTACAGCAATGACGACTCTATGCATACACCGCATCTATATGATGGTTACTATGGCTTAAAAGGCAAAATGACATTAACGTTCTTCAAAAGTTTACAATAACAAGAATCAAAGAAAGAAAAATTTTAACCAAAAACTCTTCCTAGTAAATCAAAGAATTCAAGAGCAATTATAGAAAAGCTCCTTCAAGCCTAAGGTGGTAATGGAAACAACAGCAAAAAACTAATTGCTTATTAAATGCTGAGATATATCTATGGTACCGATAAATTAGTCATTCTAAAATTAAATAAAGATTAAAGCTCTTTAATCCTACCTGTAGCATAGGAAAGTGGTCTTAAAATTATTGTATTTAATGTATTTAATACTGGAGACCATTTAAAGCATAAACAACTATTACAGCATCCCAAATGATGGCACGTTCACACCGAGCGGATGGACACAGCTGGCTAGAACACCACCATACCTCCAATTTGTTTTTCTCAACAGCAGCTTGTAGAGAAGGAGAGGATACCAAAGGCTGAAGAGGAGCATCAGAGGAGGCAATCTGTGGAATGCAGGTGGGAAGTCAGGAGGAAAAAACAGAAAGAAAGGAATCAGAATTATAGGCACAGGAAAGAAACAAACACTCATGCATTTCTGAGCTACAGAAGCACTTAGAAATATGTTAAAGCAAAGTAATACACCAAGAAGAGTGCTGCTTTTAAAGTACTTCTGTAGGTAAAAGTATTTATTACAAAAAAGTGTATGATTTAAAATGCATTTCACTCTAACATAAAATTTAAAATGCACTCAGACAAGATCATCCCCTAAGTATCTGAGAAACAATTTAGTGTGTCTGGCGGTTCTCTTTCCGTCAGTGCTACTGCCCAAGTGCTCACGCTCTGACACGCTGTTCCAAGTGGCTGGACAGCACGAATGAGATCTTATTCCCACTGACCATAATTGTTTTAAGAATGGAAAATAACACAGAGCTGAAACAGTAAAAGCTAACGAAAGTTTTATTCAACTGTTTAAGAAAACAGAAAGAAGGCTGAGAGCAGAAAGAGTGAATTAACGTGGTGTAACAGCTAAGCAGCAGGCTTACTGTAAAGCCATGTGTACACTGGCTTCTTGGAGCTCCATGCCCACAAACACCACCCCCAGGGCTGCGCTGGCTCAACTGCCCCAAACCACTGTGAGACAGTTACAAATGCAAAGGCAGTTACATATGCAAAGGCAATTTACACAAAGATAATTTCACCTAGAAGCTTTTTCACTCATCTTACCCAATTCCTACAAGCATAGTTATCACTTTAATGGAAGCATTATCTTCCTGCTCTCTTTACTGCCAAAATATAACTGAAATACGTTTACAAAATGTGTAGTAGATCTTTGCAGCTGTTAAACTGACATCTCTGTATTGCTCTATCACATCAATAGTGCCTATGAGGAGTCTTTAAAAATAAAAGGTGCTATTACAGAAAGGTCATTACGCAATGTCAAAGTAACAATGTGAGATGGTAAGTTCTCATTCAACCTGCCTGTTACTGAGTTAGTTATGGCTGCAATTCTGAATCACAACCCAAGCCCATAATCTTTAGCGGGTCTTCACTGGCACAGTTAGCTCTGTTAAAAATATACAAACTAGCCATTCAATGACAACTAACTGAAATTACACATAGAAGAAAATATTTAATAAGACAAACTGTGCCTTAAAGACCAGCTGCAAAACTAATTTACCCCACTGGACATTTCCCTGCTAGAGATATGGAGAAAACAAGAGATTAGAAAAAGCACATAAAATCACTTAAGATGGTAACCTGTATCATAAAGACCTTTTTGCCCAAATTTATGTAAAAGCTGAACATAAAAATATAACAAAGAAATTAAGGCACTTAATATGTTGAGTGTTATTAATTCAAGATAATTCACTGTAGAAGTATTTTTTCTCCTCTTGAGAGGATGATAACTGATTTGGCCACTTTTAAAATTAAGATGTTCATTGTTCATGGAATCTTGATTCAAACTGGAATCAAGATTGCTGGGAGAAATCAATAACCTCGGATACAGAGATGACACGACCCTTATGACAGAAAGCAAAGAGGAACTAAAGAATCTCTCAATGAACGTGAAAGAGGAGAGTGAAAAAGCTGGCTTAAAACTCAACATTCAGAAAACTAAGATCATGGCATCCAGTCCCATCACTTCATAGTAAATAGATGGGGAAACAGTGGAAAGAGCAACAGACTTTATTTTCTTGGGCTCTAAAATCACTGCAGATGGAGACTGCAGCCATGAAATTAAAAGACACTTGCTCCTTGGAAGAAAAATTATGACCAACCTAGACAGCATGTTAAAAAAGAGAGACATTACTTTGCCAACAAAGGTCCATCTCGTCAAAGCTATGGTTTTTCCAGTAGTCATATACGGATGTGCGAGTTGGACCATAAAGCAAGCTGAGTGCCGAAGAATTGATGCTTTTAAACTGTGTGTTAGAGAAGACTCTTCAGAGTCCCTTGGACTGCAAGGAAGTCAAACCAGTCAATCCTAAAGGAAATCAACCCTGAATATCCATTGGAAGGTGCTGAAGCTTTGATTGCATTCATTGATGCTGAAGCTGAAGCTCCAATACTTTGGCCACCTGACGTGAAGAACTGACTCATTGGAAAAGACCCTGATGCTGGGAAAGATTGAAGATGGGAGGAGAAGGAGATGACAGAGGATGAGATGGTTGAATGGCATCACCAACTCAATGGATATGTGTTTGGGTGGACTCTAGGAGTTGGTGATGGACAGGGAGGCTTGGCGTGCTGCGGTTCATGGGGTTGCAAAGAGTTGGACACGACTGAGCAACTGAACTGAACTGAGGAATCAAAGACTCCCTCTCCCCCCAAAAAATGACTGCAACAATAGAGACAACAAGCCTTAAATGGTATTTAACTGGGATAAGAAAATTTATCAGAAAAAGAAACTTAAAAAGAAACAGTAATAAAACATATTTGATCACTACAATAAGGTCTCAACTATTAGGGAACAAATGCTTGATAATAACCAATTAAAAGGCTATGTTTTCACTCATAGTGTGCAGGGAAAAGGTCAACAAAAGGTTGTCTGATAGGGGACACCTCACGTTAAAGAGGCATCTGCTTCTCAGGCACACAGGCTTCAAAGCACTTTCCCATAAGACCACCTGGTGCTGAGATTCATGCATGCTAAGTTACTTCAGTACTGTCCACTCTTTGTAAAGCTACGGACTGTAGCCCACCAGGCTATTCTGTCCACAGGAATCCTCCAGGCAAGAATACTAGAGTGCGTGGCCATGCCCTCCTCCAAGGGGTCTTCCCCACCCAGAGATCAAACCTACATCTCTTATGCCTCCTGCACTGGCAGGCAGGTTCCTTACCACCAGCACCACCTGGGAAGGTGCTGTGATAAACCCAGATAAATAGGAGAAGTATCATGATTTCATCAGAATAATTAATGCATGACTCCCTTGTTGATTGTTTGCAAATATAGTGCAAACAACTGTGTTTTCTATTTTGGACCAAAGTAAGATAAAGCTGTTCTGGAAAAAAGAAAAAAATGCTGCGTTTTAATAAACACATCTGGTCAGATTCACCAAGGCCCTTAGAAGAAGACAAATTTGCCTTTTCCAATTCGTTTCCACAGTCCAATAAAATAATTTTCTCTCCTCAATTTTTCAATTAGTGTCTGCATTAAATTAATGCAGATTTCATAAAATTAACTTAAATGCCATTTAAGCAGTTATTAGACGCTTACTTAAGAAGATGCTCCTTTCTGAACCAAGAGTTCTGCTTTATGAAAACTGACTGTGTGACAAAAACTCCCAATGTTCAAATTTTTAACGTATGTAGCCAGGACATTTTTTACAATAAATAAACTGAGCCATATCACATGTTAAAATTTCAAAATATACTCAACAAACATCAACTGGTGATAGAGATTAAGATTTTACTTACATTTGTAATAGCTATAGCATTTTTATCGTAGTATTTCTTCTTTTCATATTTATCTCTGATGAAAAATTCCACTGCTCTGAAAACAAATAACTTAAGGAAAAGCATGAGTTCAGTGACATGTACACTCCCCTTTATTCACTCCACTAAGCCCAGACTTTATACTTACTCCTACCCCCCAGTCTGTACTTTCCTCACACACTATTTCCGTAACTAAATTCTGTAACCTACTTTTCCTTCTGCCAAAGAATCTATCTTGTTCTGGAAATTTCTCCCATTCAACAAAACCACTCAGCCGAATTCGGAACAGAAAAGTAACCACATTACTCAATTCCACCACAATCCTCAGCCTCTTACCCCTCCTCCCCACTCAACACTAAATTAAGGCTCATTTTGGATTTTCAGTTGAAATAAGGAAACTAACACTCCTGTGGTAACCACAGCATACCAGATGCCGGGCTGGTGTGCTAGCCACAGTTTTCCTTTAATCTCTCCTCCATGTGGTCATGTGCATATTATAATCTCCATATCACAGAGGAGGAATCAGCAACTCAGAAAGAGCAGACAACTGTGATTTCAATACTTATGTCCTTTCCCGCCACACATGGCTGCCTCTGACTGCATCAGTGAGGATCCACTGTATCTTAGAAGAATGGCGACCAATCTTTTCCTAGAAAGTTTTCTAGAAATGGAAAAGTCAAAAAGCTAAAACCAATGTCAGTACTATTTAATTTTCTGAAGTTGAGTGGACCAGCCTTATCTGTTGATGGGTGAATCACTTCTAGTGGGATTCAGGAGCTTTGGGTCAGCTGATACAGATGACTTCTCTTACCAGTCAACCAACCACTGTTTTACGGGACTTCTTTCATCAAGGATTCTGAACTTTTTTATTTTTTAGTACCATGAACCTCTTTGATAGTCAAATAAAGCCTGTGGGCTCCTTTCTGAGACAGTGCTTTTAAATGCATAAAATAAAATACACAGAACTACAAAGGAAATGAATCACACTGAAATACAGTCTCTCTATGGATCCCCAGGTTAAGACATGCTTCTGCTCAAAGAAAAGCAACCTGAAGCAGTAAGACAGTACACTCTCAGTCAATTCCTCCTTATTGGAAGTTAACAGAAGCTCTTTAAACTGACAGTTGAGGCCACAGGTAGTAGCAAGAGTTGACAGACAGTATACAGTGGGCACTGAGAGAGAGAGCTCTCAAAGGGGCCAGGGAAGGCAAGTGAGACAGGAAATCTAAATGCTCAACTTATTAAGCAAGCTAAATAACTGAAAGCCATTTGTAAAGACAGCTCTCTATAAACTGTGTATATGAAAGGCACTTCACACTACCTCTTTTTCTCCTCTTAACCTATAAAGAGGTTTTTTACATTTACAACTAAAGCCAGGCACAGAAAGTTTAAGGAGTTCTCTGGTATTCTACAGTATAAGGGAAGGAGTATTATTATGACTGGAAACCAGGAATGTCTAGCATCCACCCTCTCAGATGCCACTGGTCACCACAAGTTCATTTGTGAATTAGTCATTTAATTTCTGCTAATGATAATAAATGCCTTTTTATCTAGAGAAGGCCAAATGTGGTGGGCACTTTTATTTTCAAGGTAGCCTTGGATATCCTTTCAAGTCAAAGGCCCCAGAGCTGTCAGAAGGCTGATTAGTTAGATATGTGAACATTTTTGGCAGTCAGTACCAAAAAATCACCATAACACCCCAAGATTTTCATAAAACGTAATAACGTTGCTTTACTCCAACTATTTCATATGTAAATAACCTAAATGCTAAGTTCGCACATGATTTTAAACCCATGTTCAATATTACATTTTTCTGTTTTTCTAAGAGGATAAAATGAAAACAATCAAAAAAGCCAGCCCTTTGGATGAATGTGGATATGTGAGCAATTTTTACTGTCGAGACAACAATTTACTGCCACAACAGGAGAGAGAAGAATTTATTTAGATTGATGTCATTTTCACAGTGGATAAAACGAAACAAGTTTGTGCCAAGTGCATGCTAACTCGCTTCAGTTGTTTCCAACTCTTTGCCACCCCATGGACCATAGCCCACTAGGCTGCAAAATAGACAAGTTAATGTTCTTACTGCTAAGTCACTCAGTCATGTCCAACTTTTTGCAACCCCATGGACTGTAGCCTGCCAGGCTCTTTTGTTAATGGGGCTCTCCAGGCAAGAGTAGTGGAGTGGGTTGTCATGCCCGCCTCCTGGGGATCTTCCCAACCCAGAGATGGAACCCCTGTCATCTCTTAGGTCTCCTGCACTGACAAGCAAGTTCTCTACCACTCCAACCACCTGGGAAGCCAGGTGAAAGATGTTTACTGTTTTTAAAAATTCTATATTATTTTTAGAAGAGCAATTATCTTTACTTTAGATATAAATATTATATAGTATGTATACAGGTTTTCTTAACTAAAATCTAAACTCTTAAAGTATAATTTTTATGTTTAAACACCTGGGAGAAGAGTAACACTGATGTTTTTCCTCCCTAATGACAGAAACAGCAGTCTATTTTGGATATTATTTAAAATATACTACATATTAAAGCTTGAAAAGATTATAATATTCTCATCTATGAAATGCTTATGACAAAGGAAAGATCACTGTATATAACCAAAGAAAACCCTAATATTAGAGAGAAAATTAAGAACAGTATCAAAAATAACCACCATTGTGAAACTAAAATTAATTGAAAACTATAATAGTTTTAGAAATACTGAATTTGAAAAGAGCAAACTTTTAAGTATATAATTTTTTAGAGTAAAAAACAATACTAATATCTGATGAAATATGTGAATTTTCAGAAATAACAGATATACATGAAATTTTAATTTATACTTAATATATTTTAGGTAAGTAATTCAAATACAGTTGAGTTTCATTTCTGTTTATGATTTAAAAAACCTCTCTGAAATTTTCTAAGCAATAAGAGAATTAACAAATTTGGAAAACAAAACAAATTTGGAAAACTCAGCAGTGGCCACAGGACTGGAAAAGGTCAGTTTTCATTCCAATCCCAAAGAATGCACAAACTACCGCACAATTGCACTCATCTCACACGCTAGTAAAGTAATGCTCAAAATTCTCCAAGCCAGGCTTCAGCAATACGTGAACCGTGAACTTCCAGATGTTCAAGCTGGTTTCAGAAAAGGCAGAGGAACCAGAGATTAAATTGCCAACACCTGCTGGATCATCGAAAAAGCAAGAGAGTTCCAGAAAAACATCTATTTCTGCTTTATTGACTATGCCAAAGCCTTTGACTGCGTGGATCACAATAAATTGTGGAAAATTCTGAAAGAGATAGGAATACCAGACCACCTGACCTGCCTCTTGAGAAACCTGTATGCAGGTCAGGAAGCAACAGTTAGAACTGGACATGGAACAACAGACTGGTTCCAAATTGGGAAAGGAGTACATAAAGGCTGTATACTGTCACCCTGATTATTTAACTTATATGCAGAGTACATCATGAGAAATGCTGGGCTGGAAGAAGCACAAGCTGGAATCAAGATTGCCGGGAGAAATATCAATAACCTCAGATATGCAGATGACACCACCCTTATGGCCAAAAGCGAAGAAGAACTAAAGAGCCTCTTGATGAAAGTAAAAGAGAAGAGTGAAAAAGTTGGCTTAAAGTTCAACATTCAGAAAACTAAGATCATGACATCCAGTCCCATCACTTCATGGGAAATAGAGATGGGGAAACAGTGGAAACAGTAGCTGACTTTATTGTTCTGGGCTCCAAAATCACTGCAGACAGTGGCTGCAGCCATGAAATAAAAAGACGCTTACTCCTTGGAAGGAAAGTTATGACCAACCTAGATAGCATATTAAGAAGCAGAGACATTACTTTGCCAACAAAGGTCTGTCTAGTCAAGGCTATGGTTTTTCCAGCAGTCATGTATGGATGTGAGAGCTGGGACTATAAAGGAAGCTGAGCACTGAAGAATTGATGCTTTTGAACTGTGGTGTTGGAGAAGACTCTTGACAGTCCCTTGGACTGCAAGGAGATCCAACCAGTCCATCCTAAAGGAGATCAGTCCTGGGTGTTCTTTGGAAGGGACTGATGTTGAAGCTGAAATGCCAATACTTTGGCCACCTGATGTGAAGGGCTGACTATTGTGAAAAGACCCTGATGCTGGGAAAGATTGAGGGCAGGAGGAGAAGGGGACGACAGAGGATGAGATGTTGGATGGCATCACCAACTCGACGGACATGGGTTTGGGTGGACTCTGGGAGTTGGTGATGGACAGGGAGGCTTGACGTGCTACAGTTCATGGGGTTGCAAAGAGTCGGACACGACTGAGCGACTGAACTGAATTGAAGCAAATTAAAAAAAACTACATCAGATGACAGTTATCTGTTTTTCAAGGACATAAAAAAATAAAAATTAAATCATTAAGGCAGGACAAAGCACTAGGATAGTCCTCACAATTAAACATAAAACATTACCTTATAAAAAGCAAACAAAGCACACCACCAAGTGAGCTTTCAAAACTCCACGGGAGTCACCTGAGTGAGCACTGTGGTTTAGGGAACACGCCACATCCTCGGGTGCTCTCTGGTCCTACATGCCTCTTAGACCAAGAATGTATCATGCAGCTCTCGAGTATTTTTGTACAAGGTCTCAAAAGCAACCCAACCCTGACTGTTCACTCACCTAAAGAAGTAGTAATTTATTCCAGGGGTCAGCAAACTTTTTCTTAAAGGGCCAAACAGCAAATACTTTAGGTTTCATGGGACAGTTGTTCTATGCTGCAATCACTCATGTCTGCATTTTCAGCTCCAATGCAGCCGCAGATAACTGATAAATGAGTAGGCAAGGCTATGTTCTAATAAAACTCTATTTACAGAGTCAGGAATCCTCTCCTGGGCCTGCAGTCACTGATTCTTGAATTCTTTTCCAGTGCTAGTGGGCCAAGGACACCTCAACTGGATTTATACAAGGTCTCCGTGTCTAAAAACTGGCACTGCAGCAGATGTGAGGAATTTTCAAGAGAAATCTTGAGAATAATCCTGCATTATATGCTGACTATAGTACTAATTCTCAAAGAGGATGGTCTCCAACATACTTCCTCATTTCTGGTACCAGTAGTACTTGCTATTTAACTGGCAGTTACTGTGACCTTGAAGCTTGATCTCTTCATACCTAGCTAAGTGAAAACCGCAAGAATTCTCCATCTCACAAAGTTGTTGACAGTACTGGGGATAATATATATAAAGCACCCAGCACAGTATCTAACAAACAGTAAGCATTCAATAAGTGAAGTTAGCTTGTATTTTTGTGTAACTTGTCTCAGCTTCCTCACCTTTAAAACAGAGATGATACCAAGACTCACTTCACAAGATCACAGTAAGAATTAAACATGCTCATGTGTGGAAAGACCTCAGAACAGGGGGTGGCACAGAGCGACTGCTGTCCAACGCTCAGCTCTTATTATGAATCACTGTGCTCTGACACGTCTTCAAACACAAGGCCCACGGCAGAGAAGGAAACAGACAACTGTTGCGTCATCAATGCTAGGACGGCTTGCCTATCATCAGCCTTAAAGAGAAGAGCAAATGAGAAGTATCAACTAAAGAACCAGTAAATTTGGAGACTGGAGAGTACTGATCTTCATCTTCCAGCCTCCAGGTGCCATCTGAGACAAGAGGACAACACCCCTTTCCCCCGCGAAAAGAAACAGAACAGTGGTGCCTTCAGTAGACCAAGGTAAGGAATATCACTACTGACAACGTAAGTGCAGGGGGCTGATCTGGGATCTAGTAAACAATCAACAAAACACCCCAGAATATCCTCCTTGCCATGGTCACAAACCATTCAGCACAGCACACTTATGGTCAAAATCCTCAACACTAACAGACTGCATCAGGCAAGTCCAGAAAAATGTTCCCATCACTAGGTGTTTTATCTTTTCACATGTATTTGTTTGTATCTTAAGATTTCTTCCTTTCTTTAAAGATGCGACTTAAAAGACAATTAAATTAATACCTATTCCCAAGAACAAAATCTTCCAATTTCATACACACACCACTGACAGCAGCAAAATTTTCAAAAGCTCCAAGGAGACGCACTGCTGATTAGCTCTGGTGCACACTGGATCTCATGGAACCGAGGTAATTAAAGTTTTTAGATAAGACAAAATATCCTAATAACGAAAAGCTTAATGTAAAGCTTTATCGCTTGTCATGCACCTGCAAACACCACCTAGAATTAACCACATGCCACATGAGAAATTACACTTTCACGGCAGCTTCCGCCTAGCTTCTGTAAATGGTAAAGCTTAAAGTGACAAGTCCTGTTATGAATGCAGGGAGGCCCCCTATTATGCCAGTGTACTCAGTTTGGTTCTACTTGCCTCTAGGGATGAGACAATCATATTTTTCTTAATTCTAAACTTTTTCAATTAATTTCAATTAATTGGAGGCTAATTATAATATTGTGGTGGTTTCTGCCATACACTGACATGAATCAGCCACAGGTGTACATGTGTCTCCCATCCTGAATCCCCCTCCCACCTCCCTCCCCATTCCTCCCCTCTGTGTTGCCCCAGTGCACCAGTTTCATGCATCGAACTTGGACTGGTGATCTGTTTCACATATGGTAATATACATGCTTCAGGGCTATTCTCTCAAATCATCCCACCCTCGCCTTCTCCCATGGAGTCCAAAAGTCCCTACTTTGTATCTGTGTCTCTTTTGCTGTCTCGCATATAGGGTCATCGTTACCATCTTTCTAAATTCCATATATATGCATTAATATACTGTATTGCTATCTTTCTTCTTGACTCACTTCACTTTGTATAATAGACTCCAGTTTCATCCACCTCACTACAACTGACTCAAATGCATTCTTTTTAAAGCTGAGTAATATTCCATTGTGTATATGTACCATAACTTTCTTATGCATTCATCTGCCAATGGACATCTAGGTTGCTTCCGTGTCCTGGCTATTACAAACAGTGCTGCGATGAACATTGGGGTACACGTGTCTCTTTCAGATCTGGTTTCCTCGGTATGTATGCCCAGGAGTGGGATTGCTGGGTCATATGGCAGTTCTATTTCCAGTTTTTTAAGGAATCTCCACACTGTTCTCCATAGTGGCTGTACTAGTTTGCATTCCCACCAACAGTGTAAGAGGGTTCCCTTTTCTCCACACCCTCTCCAGCATTTATTGCTTGTAGACTTTTGGATAGCAGCCATCCTGACTGGCGTGTAATGGTACCTCATTGAGGTTTTGATTTGCATTTCTCTGATAATGAGTGATGATGTGCACCTTTTCATGTGTTTGTTAGCCATCTGTATGTCTTCTTTGGAGAAATGTCTATTTAGTTCTTTGGCCCATTTTTTGATTGGGTCGTTTATTTTTCTGGAATTGAGCTGCAGGAGCTGCTTGCATATTTTTGAGATTAATTCCTTGAGACAACTATATTTAAATCAGTAAAAGTGCAAAGATGTTAGGCTTTTCAAACAGCATTGAGCTTTAGAATGATCCATGAAATACAGAAAAGGGCACTTGTTTTCTCTAACTAGTTTCCATATTACAAGCTCCAAATCACAGTGTTTCATACTTAAAAGGGATAAAAGCATTATGTAGCTGTAATAAGTATAGAAAAAAAAATTTTTTTTAAGACTACAGTATTACATTAGATACAAAAGCTGGTCTCATGATCCAAGAGATGTGATCTTAAGGTGTGATCATTAGGAGTCATCTATCTCAAGTTTGTCTAGACAAAATCCTTCTTTATGCTTCTGACAACCTTAAGATTATCTTTTTGTAAACAGCAAGATTTTGCCAACAACAAAGGTCCGTCTAGTCAAGACTATGGTTCTTCTAGTAGTCATGTATAGATGTGAGAGTTGGACCATAAAGAAAGCTGAGTGCTGAAGAACTGATGCTTTGGACCTGTGGTGCTGCAGAAGACTCTTGAGAGTCCCTTGGACTGAAAGGAGATCCAACCAGTCCATCCTAAAGGAAATCAACCCTGAATATTCATTGGAAGGACTGATGCTGGAGCTGAAACTCCAATACTTTGGCCACCTGATACAAAGAAATGACTCATTTGAAAAGACCCTGATGCTGGGAAAGATTGAAGGTGGGGGAAGAAGGGTATGACAGAGGATGAGGTGGTTTGATGGCATCACCGACTCAATGGATATGAGTTTGAGTAGACTCTGGGAGTTGGTGTGCACAGAGAGGCCTGGCGTGTTGCCTTCCATGGGGTCACAAAGAGTCGGATACAACTGAGCGACTGAACTGAACCAGCAAGAGGTAAGCACCTCATATGAATATGACCATAATCTCCAAATGTTTTACAAGTAACATTTAGCTTGAAAAATCAAATACACATGCTTGAACTAACAGTAGCAATGAAACACATAATCCAAGAGCCTAACCTAAATCATTGGAGGTACTCAAAAGTTGCAACCTTCACCTAGACTTTATGATCTTAGTTGCAAAGAATCCCAAACTATAAGCCTATTTTTAAAAGCCGGCTCAAATGTGACAACACTGGTTTTACTCAGACCAGCATCATTAAGTAATATTCAAGTGTCCTTACATAGGAGGGAAAGTCTAGAGGCTTTGGAAAGTTTCTTAAACAGCCTCTTTGAGCATCCCACCAGCTCACCTACCAAGAATAAACATATTATGTTCTGAGTTGCTTTCAAAATTTAAAAAGATAACGTATATTCAGGGCTTGGCTCACAGCAAACCTTCACTGAGCAGGAACACTACTGCAAGCTGTTGTTTCCAACACTGTACCTTCACTGTGTCGAAGGTCAAGGACTTACTAATGTCAGATACTGATCAATCCATGATAAAAATCTCTCCTCAAACGTTTAGATAAGGATCAAATATCTAAGGACAAATCAACAAAAAATTCCAGAAAAAAAATTCACCATCTCACTGTGGTGGTAGTTTAGTCACTAAGTCGTGTCCGACTCTTGAGACCCCGGGGACTAGAGCCTGCCAGGCTCCTGTCTATGGGATTCCCCAGGCAAGAAAACTGGAGAGGGTTGCCATTTCCTTCTCCAGGGATCTTCTCGAACCAGGGATCAAACGCAGGTGTGCTGCATTGCAGGCGGTCTCCATGCACAGCAAGTAGATTCTTTACTGACTGAGCCACCAGGGAAACACCATCCTGTTAATTCTTTACTTCTATTAGGTTCACCATAAAATGGATGGTAATTACTTAAGAAATAGTATTCTGACCAACATGTACCACAGGGTACCCAGAAGGGGGCAGTGTAAGAGGGCAGAGTCCTGTCCGTGCCTGAACACCTTCAGGCCTTTGTCACAAAAACAACACAAAAGCATGGTGATCAATGAGATACCTTGACGCTACATTCATCCACCAAATACCACATAAAGGGTACTACTCCAAATTTCAAAAGTGTCCAGTAATTTATCACCTGGTATTCAAGAGAAGTCCAAAAAACCAAATTTAAACCAAGCCAATCTCCCCCTACCCACCCCCAACACACACACACTAAAACTTCCATGCAGAAAAGGGAGTTTCTTCAATTTGAGGGATGTTATATGTCAACTCAGACTTGGGGGTGAAGAGCCGAAAAAGGAATAAATTAATACAACTAGCAAGCAGTGGTAACCACCACATGGAACACAGACTGTCTGCTCTGTGGGACTCTCCTGCCACCATGCTCTCTTCCTCAGGGTTCAGTCCCATGCCCTCACTTCCAGAGGAGAAGGAAAAGGCATTTCCAGGATTTCCAGGATTCTCAGTAAAACCGTCAGAAAGAACAGAGGCACTGTGCCAGGTAACTTAACGCACCCAAGCACTCTTCCATCACTTACACGCTTAGGGGCTCTCCAGTCCACACTGCATGCTCTGCTCTTTCAGGGTCCAGACTCCGGTCTCCAGCTTCCAGACGGGCATCTCCACATGTGTGTCCACAGACACGTCACCCTGCCCCAAGCAGTGACTCACCGTCTTCACGTGTAACCCTGAAACCTTCATCTGGGGCCGAATTCCTTCCCCCGATGAGTAAGCCTACCTCACTCACAGAACCTTAGCCAAGCTAGAAAATGCTTGCTTTCCTCAGAAAGCAAGCCAACGTTAACCTACTCCAAACGTCCCTGCCTTCCCAATGCCTTTCCAGTCTCCCCAGCTCCCTCCTGCCTACTCTGAAACCCACCACATAACTGGTATCTTCATCACTGCTCATTTCAGGGTTGCACTAGGATTCTGCATGACCTCTGACCCCAAAACCTCCTCCAACTCCTCTTCCTCGTGATAGAAGGTGACGGTTCTAATACTTCTCCTGCCTCACAGCTTTACAAATCCTTCAATGCTCTGGGTCAATGAAATGAGGCACTGCTCTATATTCTATCTATAGGCAGTTCTAGATGCCATTGAAAACCTTTCACAATCTGGAATAATAATGAGCTTCTTTTGCCACTTGCCCCATAAAACTTAGATGTTATCACACTGAAACTTTAAAATGTCAAGTGTCCTCACACCTTCGTACTTCTGCTCACACAATTTTTATACCTGAAATGTACCACCCACTCTTACCCTAGGATCTTGTTATAACAAAAATAGTCTGGGATATCAGACTGCTAAATGTGTGGGAAGGTGGGAGAAGCAGAAAGAGAAAAGGCCAAACACTAACTTCTGGAACATACCTCAAAATATTTCTACACAAATAATGAAAATATATATGGCCTGTATCTCTGTGAGAAAAGATGCACTTTTTTCATTGTATGATCAAACAAACATACACACACATGGGGAGCACACAGCTGATCTTTAAGAAACTACATCATATTGCCAAAATCATAAAAATCATCTTTGGATAAAATTATGTGTGTGCTCAGTTGTGTCTGACTCTGAGATCTCACGGACTGTGGCCCCCAAGGCTCCTCTGTTCATGGAACTCTCCAGGCAAGGATACTGGAGTGGGTAGCCATTCCCTTTTCCAGGAGATCTTCCCGACCCAGGGATAGAACCCAGGTCTTCTGCATTGCAGGCAGATAGTGTTACTAGATAGTCTTATTCTGATGAGCTCTTTCTCAGACTTCAGTGTGAGTCTGAGAAGTCCTATAAAATCAAATGATTTCTCTTTAACATGTTAAAATACTCTGACTAAAATGCAGTAAGGAAATACCCCACTCGTCTGTGAGGGAAGCTGTGGATGCAGACAGAGCTGTGCATACAGCCTGTGACCCAGAGAAGGTCGTC
This sequence comes from Muntiacus reevesi, assembly GCF_963930625.1. Taxonomy (NCBI): domain Eukaryota; kingdom Metazoa; phylum Chordata; class Mammalia; order Artiodactyla; family Cervidae; genus Muntiacus; species Muntiacus reevesi. The sequence goes on along the minus strand of NC_089267.1, from coordinate 9,244,268 downwards.
AGGGACCCGAGTCCACATCCCCATCACCATCCGCTTCTACTCAGTGTGGGACTCGTCTCGTCCACTGCTTCACAGGAAGGTGCTCTCAGGAAACCCTTCTGGAAGTGATTTGCTTAAACAAAAATACTCAAGAGGATGTTCATAAATCAAATCTCTAATACCAGTCGAAAGTGCCAATCTATATGTTCCAATCAAGAGTTGCAGATCAATCAAGAATTGGATATAGTATTTTATACTTAATAATAATTATATAAAAACACTATGTAAATCATATATTACCAGATTCCTATTAAAAACCAGGAGGCACGGTGGTAAAGAATCCACCTGCCAATGCAGAAGACATAAGAGACAGGGGTTCAACCCCTGAGTCAGGAAGATCTCCTGGAGGAGGAAACGGCAACCCGCTCCAGCACTCCTGCCTGGAGACTCCCATGGACAGAGGAGCCTGGCGGGGTACAGTCCACGGGGCCGCACAGAGTCGGACACAATTGAGCACCGCAGAGCAGCAACAGCGCTAAAAATGCATGACGTGTAAAGCGCCGGTCAGGGCGCATCAACCTCTGCTTTTCATGAGCAACAGTATGATAAAATTCACATGTGCCTAAATACAGAGTTAAAATATAAACTGCAAAAATGGGGAAAAAAATGAGCTGATTCTTTTAAAACCCAAAATAAAGAAATGTTAAAGGATACTGATCTGTCTGTGGTCTTCGAAAGTTCTCTGGAAGATTGGCTTCATATAGTAGTCTTGCTTTAGTATTTCCCATATCTTGCATGCACTGTAATTAAAAAAATCAAATATTGTCATTACTCATATAAATAATAAAAAGTAATTCTTATACACATACATATATATACAAACACCAGATATTTATCATTTCCAACATATAGTCTTTTCTTTAGAAAAATAATTTAAATCATAACCATGAAATTACTAAAGTTCAAAACAGAAGCATAGTTTTGACCTTTCATATTTCTTTAACATATGTAGAGCCACAGTTTTCTAATGCCTTTTTCCATGACTACAATAACCTTTTTTATACTTATACTTCCTTAAAGTGGGTTCCCTGGCAGTTTATGGTATGACTGTTGTTTTAAATGTTATCACTTGAACAACACTGCCATTGCTAAGGCCAATAACTCAAGTTCAAATTTTCTTTGTCTTGAGCTTCAAAATACTCTGAAGTTTTCATAATTTACAATCAAGACCACATGGAGAACAGCAAGAGAGAAATGCTGGTGTCCTGGAACTCTACAGAAGTGGACTCACTTCTTTTAAGATTACTAACTTCTTTAAGGGTTATTAGTTTCTCGAAGATTCTGCTAAAAGCTTTGGATTCTCCTCTCCCTACCAAAAAAACTGTGCCTAGTGGCTAAGTTTCACATACAAGTTCATGAACTCATAGGACTCTCCCTAAAAATTCCATCAATCCTAACAGCAAGAGCCACTGCTAAGGAGGCATAAGATAATTAAAGTGGTTGAAGTGATTATTTTCTTTCTTATTTTGCAATGTATTTTAAATTTATTTATTTTTAACTGGAGGACAGTTGCTTTACAATATTGTGTTGGTTTCTGCCATGCATCAACCTGAGTCAGCCACAGGTGCACATACGTCCCCTCCCTTTTGAGCCTCCCACCCCGTCCCGCCTCCAGGCTGTCACAGGGCCCCAGTTTCAGCTCCCTGCGGTCACACAGCACATTCCCACGGGCGACCTATGTCACATATGGCAATGTGAAACATGGGAAAGAACCAGACCAAGAAAAGGCTGCACAGTATCTGCAATGAAACAGAAAGGTACAGCTCACAGAAACTGCAGAAATAAGAAAACAAAGTTTCTAACATGGGAACAAGAGTACATAAAAACGTTAACAAAAAATTTAGTAAGACTAAAAACAGTATCTGCTATACATGTCATATCTCATTGATCCGAAGTTACATTTTTCTTCATATTATAGTATTCATGGAGTAAAAATGCATCTTACAGTTGATCTCTAGTCCTGTTAACCTGTTTTTCCTAATTAGTCTATAAAATGTAGGTGCTTCTTGCAACCAGTGATATAATGTTATATCCAATAAATATGATTCTATACACTTTATGCAAATATTATCTTTATCTAATATAAGTCATTAACATTTTATTTTTGTAAAATAAAAAATAATTAGGAATATGGTATAAGTGTGGGGCTTCCCAGGTGGTGCTAGTGTTAAAGAACCCGCCTGCCAATGCAGGAGACACAAGAAAGGCAGGATCCATCCCTAAGTCGGGAAGGCACCCTGGAGAAGGGCATGGCAACCCACTCTAGTATTCCTGTCTGGAGAATCCCATGGACAGAAGAGCCTGGCAGGCTCCAGTCCACGGGGTCAGAGAGAGTCGGACATGACTGAAGTGAGGCAGCACAAGACATCAGTTTACATTGGTTTTCCCGGGCACCTCGTTAGTAAAGAATCCACCTTCAACGCAGGAGACCCTGGTTCCATTCCTGGGTCAGTAAGATCCACTGGAGAAGGGACAGGCTACCCACTCCAGTACTCTTGGGCTTCTCTGGTGGCTCAGCTGGTAAACAGTTCTCCAGCACTGAGGGAGACCTGGGTTTAAGCCCTGGGTTGGGAAGATCCCCTGGAGAAGGGCATGGCAACCCACTCCAATATTCCTGCCTGGAGAATCCCAAGGACAGAGGAGTCTGGCGGGCTACAGTTCACGTGGTCGCAGAGAGTCCGACACAACTGGACAACCAAGCGCACAGCACACAGCATGCGTGTACGTTATACCAAGTTACTTAATTTTGCTCTAGGAACGCTAGCCATCACAACTAGACAGGAAGGGAAAAAAGAGGTATAAAAATCTGAAAGGGAGAAGCGATACAACTATAGAGAGCCATTTCTACAGGCGACCACTGCTGAAAAGTGACTTGATGCTGGTGTGCGTGCATGCGTGCATGGCGTGTGTGTGTGTGTGTGTGTGTGTGTGTGTGTGTGTGTGTGTGTGTGTGTGTGTGTGTTACCTAGGCTTGGGGGAAATAAGGCTTCAATAACATCACAGATATAGAGCGATCACTGTGAAAGGAGAAGGAAGGCACTAGCAAGCTCAGATAATTTCTAAGTTTCTGAAAAGCAGAACAGAGTAGGGTTGGAGCAAAGTCTGCAGTGAAAAGATTAGCGGAGATGAAGCTGGTTTAGTCACTGGAGGTGGTTAAAGACCAGAGGCAGAAAAGCAGCTGGCAATCTGGGGAGGTGATGAGGGTGCAGTACAAACTAGCAGTCCTCCAAGTTTCAAGACACTATGGGTTAGCGCCATACTGTACACATTAACATTTATTCCACTGGCCTTAAAGGTAAACTCTGGTAATCAGCAGAAGGAAATAATGAAACAGCCTAACAGCTACAGTAACAAGCATTAGCCTCAATATCTTATTAACATATATATATATTATAATAAATTATACATATTGTATAATATATAAACTGCATATATATTACAATATATAAATTGCTTATATATATATGCCATTTAAAATTTTTTAAATCCTGATTTTAAAATTTTAAAAATCCTGATTACTACCCTAATTTGGCAGGAAAGGAAACTGAAACTGCAAAATGTTGTGACAGTTCTAAGACTTTCCATGAACATTTAACTTCTGACAGAATCCACATTAGCCATCAGGCGTCTAGACACCCCAGGCTGCAGCCAGTGGAACAGGGAACTATATCATGCAGGGCTTAAGAATACCAGGCTGACTGCTTTAGAGGTTCAGTTTTCATCTTACAGATGAGGAAACAAGCCCAAAGAGGTTCCCTACTGTGTAATTCAAGGAATCAGTGACAGACTTTTTAAAATATTTTTAAATATATATTTAAACAGCAAACTAAAGCTCATCTCAAAATTAGATTTTTAAAAAACAAGTATACAGTAACCAAAAATGTATTGATATTATTGACAAAGAAATCATTGTAAGACTATATGAAATACAAAGTCAACATTCATTTTCACTTTAAGAAAACTATAAGACATATTTAAAAATTAATATTATTTACTATGCCAGTTAAATTCAATCTGTCCTCCTTTTACATATCATATGGTCCTAGAAAGATAAATTTTACACTGTTCATTTTGATGAACCACCTTCATCTAAAATCATTATAATCACCACCATTATAATTGCAAAGGAAGGTTTCACTGGGAAATGGTATAATAAAACTCACTTAAGAAGAGCAAAACCCACTATTAAAAGTATTTGTCATCAATCTATAATCTTTGTGATTTTAGCTTCTCCACACAATCCAATACATATTACAACATCTGACCAAAGGCTCACACATCCAATTTTTTAAAATACTATTTGAATCAAAATGCTGAAAAGCACCTATAGGCTAACATACTATCAAGACAATCTAACAAAGATGATGTATTTCTATTCCTGAAACTTTCTAAGTAGACAATATTATATCACCCAGTCCTAGTTTTTGCAGTAAAAAAACAATAAAATTTATATTCTAAAAGAGTTCAATATTTTTAATGTTTTACAGAGACTAAAGAAAATTTAGGTTGTCAAGTTTTAATTGGCATTTTATTGAATTTGTGTAATTTAATAAACATACAAAAAACTAAAAAAAAAGTGGGAATAGATTTTTTAAAAAGACAGTATCAGTAAGGAAGCAAACCAATGTAGTAGGAAATTTTTATGTAACACTACTGTATATGTACCTTTTTTCTTAAAAAAGACACTGTTTTACATCAATGGGGCATCTCCAGGGAGAAAATATGGTAATGAAGTGGCACACAAAAAGTTTTACTGAAAAGGGGGCTGTGAAATAAATGCTAAGATAAAAGGCAACAGGAACAAAGAGAAACCAAGTGTGCCCAAGTCTACATCATGTCATGGTCAGTATCAGGAAATAAAAATAAAAGGCAAGAAAAATGACAGGCCACCTAAAGTTCCAACTCAATGATGCATTCTCCTGAGAAAACTTGTCAAATTTTTTCTTTCCTTTAGTCTTCCAAAATCCTGGAAAGCAAAGCTCTTTGTGGAATCCAGCTAAGGGATGTGACTACTCCAGGACACGGCTCCTATTTGTCCAAGCCCAGCTAAAAGCTACGGGCTTCCCTGATAACTCAGTTGGTCAAGAATCTGCCTGCAATGCAGGAGACCCCGGTTTGATCCCGGGGTGGGGAAGACCCGCCCAGTCCAGTCCAGGACCAGGGTCTGTGTTTAAGAGCTAGAGCTTGCGGGCCTCACGCCTCCTTCGTCCTATGCATGCTCCCCTTTCCCTATCTGTCCCTGGAATGTTCCTGCATTTTCTCCCTCAGATACGGAGAAGTACCCAGGCAACCACTTATAGTCAAAGTCCACTCGGGAAGCTTTCTATGTAGTTTTCCTAAGTTTTTAAGTGGGTACTGACTTGCCCTTTGGGGTTTACTGGCTCTTTTTTAAAAATGGAGTAAGTGGAAAAAAAATAACAGCAACAAAATAAAGGACTGAAATTCCCAATGGCACAAATGCAAAACATTAAAATAATCAACAGAATCTTAAACATTACTGTGTAATGGAAAGATGCTACACATCTATGTTAAATCTGGAAGAAAAAAGGTAAAAACACGATATAAAATATTTCAGGAAGAATACACAAGAAACTGAAAAATAAGGTTCTTCCTATAGAGGAAACAGCCTGGCATGCTGCAGTCCATGGGGTCGCAGAGTTGGACACGACTGAGCAACTGAACTGAACTGAGAGAGGGAAACCGGATGACTGGGGAACACAATGAGCAGGGAGAACACTCATTTTACACCTTGTGCACCTTAGACCTCTGCACTAGGCCCACCTGCTTCCCACTCTCCAACACAATAAAATCATGGAGGCCCGCATCAATCCTGCTCTGTCCCTAGATAAAGTCCTATCCAGAGGGAGCTCAGCCAGGGCGCCTGAAGAGCAAGCGCATCAGAGCAGGGAGCTCGCCCTCACTGGGCACTCGGTCTCCAGTAAGAGGACGGGGCACCACAGACCTTTGGGGAGAGCAAAGCTAACACGCTTTAAAACCCCACCCAAGAATGTCTTGCACTCAAAGTACATTCAGAACATAAACACAGCACTTATTTACCACATGTTTTCCCAGGATCAATACTTTTGTGACTGTTGCTCAAGATGGTATCAGTGAAATTTCAAATTATCTGTCTTTGCTTAGGATTTCAACGCATTTGTTTCTGTGTGGGAGAGGGAATATTACTTGCTCTATTATTTTCTGTTCATATTTAGAACACAAAGACTAAAAATTTCAAATTTCCCTAGCTGAATATATATATATATATATATATATATATAAAGTCATAATTTTAAAAAGACAGTGAATCCTTGTAGTTCCTGGTAATTCTTCATATCAATGACTCACCTCTACTACCACTTGCAACTTTCCAGAATAGTTTTCTATCTTCCTCTCAAAAGTCACCAGGATTTCCTGCATAGAAGCAAGCTTTTCAGGACTGGTTCAAGATCTTTTGGGTTCCAGCTGCTGGAAAAGAAGGGCCACCAGTTTTGGTCTCAGGAACTCTTTGGAAATATTTAATACAGAGTCCATTCCTTCAGTTTTCATGAAATTGTATTTATGGGGAACTGATCTCTGGTTTTTTGTTGTTGTTGTTTTTAAGGACAAAGTAAGTAAACCTTAAAATTGTTAAATGATGATGTGGAATCAAAGGTACCAGTTTTCTTATTTTTCACAATTTCTAGATATTCTCAGATCACGATTCATATGTTGCAGCATTGGCTGGCTACTAACAAATTCAGAGAATGAATTCCTTTTCTTTTAAGCAATAAAATTAAACACTGTTGTGACAAAACTGGAAAAGTTTCATATGACAGTCTTTTATCATCTCAGCTTACTCTGTAATTCTATTTCTGTCCTAGGTGTTTAGGCCCAGCAGACGGCATCCGGACTCTTGCCTCTTCTATCAAAAGACTCAGGGATTCTAACTTTCATGTCTGTGCAGGTTTACCCTGAATCAACCTTGTCACCACTGCTTTAGCTCAAGATTCAGTCACCCCCTGGCTAGGCCACTGCAGGAACAAGCCCGCTGGACTTACGTTCTTAGAAGAACATGATATTAGACACTGCTCTTCAACTCAGACCTCATTACAAGCTCTGAGGCTGTCCCTCCATAAACCACCCCTCACAGGACCAAGGCCAAACCAGCCCCAGACTGCAACTTTCACCCTGCCCCCCATAACTGCACCAGTCTCTTCTACTTTACTTTCTCAAAAACAACACACGTTTTCCATCTTCCTGCCTAGAAGCCCCTCTCCACACTGTTGTATGCCTTTAGAAATTGATAAACAAAGGTCAATGTCAAAAATAGTAATGAGACATTTAAAAGACATGTTTAGAAATTACGATATCCCTGGATACTGGTAATACTTTTTCAAAAGGGAAAGAAGGAGCCACTCATCAGGAGAGTGTCAAGATGCTCATCACTGAGCCAACAAGCCTGACCCCGAGCCAGGCCTGCAGAGCGCCCGGCCGGAACTGCCAGCACAGCTGCTGTTCTCAGTCACTTTCCAGTCACACCAGGCAGCAACTCTAACTGCTGTGTGTGACCAAACGAACAAAATACTCGTGTTCCCACACGATCCACTCCACAGGAATTCACTCACTGCCACCCAACAGATTCCTGCCCGACATAAAGCGCCCACTCTGGGATATCTGTCCTTCTCTTCAAGTAGCTTGTGATTCCTCTGGCTATACCCTCAGTCCACCTAGACTAACCAGCACAGATTGAACAGGATTAAGGAGCAACTTCCACTAAGTAACATCTCACCATTTTGTTCACTGCTTTGATCCAAGAACTACAGCCAGTCATGAGGACCAGGAAATTCTATTACTGATATTGCTGAAACTTTAACCTCAAAAACAATTGAGAAAATCAATGGGAAAATCACAATGTTGCACATTCAAATTTTTTAAAAAAGGATTATTTATTAATTTCTTCCAATGGATTGTTTAAAATGCAAACCCTTCACTGCATTTCACAGATTACAAGTTGTAATAGACAGTGTCATATTTATTTCCCTCCGCACGTGCAGGTAAAAGATAAACCCAGCAATGTGCTGCCACCTTGCTCTGCTTCTGAGGACACAGACACATACCATGACCCTGGCAAGGAGTCAGTGTAAGCTGAATCTCAGTCAACTTAAAAAGTTCAGTATGTACAAGAGGCCACAATTTGAGAAATTTCATCAGCCTGATGGAACTATAATGAGCACTCCTCCCATAAAATAAGAAAAAAGTTGCTTGATCTGGGGTCTCCTGAATAAGTATGTACTAAGAATTGTGTACTGAAAGCTTATTATGTGTCTGATTCTATATGATACTATGTAAATTTATCTAAGGGTCAAAACCTTGAGGGGCTTCCCTGATAGCTCAGTTGGTAAAGAATCTGCCTGCAATGCAGGAGAACTTGCTTCGATTCCTGGGTCAGAAAGATCTCCTGGAGAAGGGATAGGATACCTATTCCAGTATTCTTGGGATTCTCTATAGCTCAGATGGGAAAGAATCTGCCTGCAATGCAGGAGACCTGGGTTCAATCCCTGGTTGGGAAGATCGCCCTGGAAGTGGGCATAGCAACCCACTCCAGTATTCTTGCCTGGAGAATCCCCATGGACAGAGGAGCCTGGCGGGCTACCATCTACAGGGTCACAGAGAGTCACACACAACTGAGCAACTAAGCACAGTAAAACACAAAATTTTGAGAGGTTATCAATGGTGAAAAATTGAAAGCATTTCCCCTAAAATCAGGAACAAGACAAGGGTGCCCACTCTCACCACTACTATTCAACACAGTTTTGGAAGTTTTGGCCACAGCAATCATAGCAGAAAAAGAAATAAAAGGAATCCAAATAGGAAAAGAAGAAGTGAAACTCTCACTGTTTGCAGATGACATGATCCTCTACACAGAAAACCAGAAAGACTCTACCAGAAAATTACTAGAGCTAATCAATGAATATGGCAAAGTTGCAGGATATAAAATTAACACAGAGAAATCCCTTGCATTCCTATGTACTAACAATGAGAAAACAGAAAGAGAAATTAAGGAAACAGTACCATTCACCATTACAACCAAAAGAATAAAATACTTAGTAGTATATCTACCTAAAGAAACAAAAGACCTATACATAGAAAACATAAAACACTGATGAAAGAAATCAAAGAGGACACAAACAGATGGAAAAATATACTGTGTTCATGGATTGGAAGAATCAATATTATGAAAATGAGTATACTACCCAAAGCAATCTATAGATTCAATGCAATCCCTATCAAGCTACCAACTGTGTTCTTCACAGAACTAGAACAAATAATTTCACAATTTGTATGGAAATACAAAAAAAACTCGAATAGTCAAAGTAATCTTGAGAAAGAAGAATGGAACTGGAGGAATCAACTTACCTGACTTCAGATTATACTACAAAGCCACAGTCATCAAGACAGTATGGTACTGGCACAAAGACAGAAATACAGATCAATGGAACAAAATAGAAAGCCCAGAGATAAATCCACGTACCTATGGATACCTTATCTTCGACAAAGGAGGCAAGAATATACAATGGAAAAAAGACAACCTCTTTAACAAGTGGTGCTGGGAAAACTGGTCAACCACTTGTAAAAGAATGAAACTAGAACACTTTCTAACACCATACACAAAAATAAACTCAAAATGGATTAAAGATCTAAGTGTACGACCAGAAACTATAAAACTCCTAGAAGAGAACATAGGCAAAACACTCCCCAACATAAATCACAGCAAGGTCCTCTTATGATCCACCTCCCAGAATATTGGAAATATAAGCAAAAATAAACAAATGGGACCTAATGAAACTTAAAAGCTTTTGCATAACAAAGGAAACTATAAGCAAGGCGAAAAGACAGCCTTCAGAATGGGAGAAAATAATAGCAAATGAAGAAACAGACAAAGGATTAACCTCAAAAATATACAAGCAACTCCTGAAGCTCAATTCCAGAAAAATAAATGACCCCATCAAAAAATGAGCCAAAGATCTAAACAGACATTTCTCCAAAGAAGGCATACAGATGGCTAACAAACACACGAAAAAATGCTCAACATCACTCATTATCAGAGAAATGCAAATCAAAACCACAATGAGGTACCATTACACACCAGTCAGAATGGCTGCTATCCAAAAGTCTACAAGCAATAAATGCTGGAGAGGGTGTGGAGAAAAGGGAACCCTCTTACACTGTTGGTGGGAATGCAAACTAATACAGCCACTATGGAGAACAGTGTGGAGATTCCTTAAAAAACTGGAAATAGAACTGCCATATGACCCAGCAATCCCACTCTTGGGCATACACACAGAGGAAACCAGATCTGAAAGAGACACGTGTACCCCAATGATCATCGCAGCACTGTTTATAATAGGCAGGACATGGAAGCAACCTAGATGCCCATCAGCAGACGAATGGATAAGGAAGCTGTAGTAGATATACACAATGGAATATTACTCAGCCATTAAAAAGAATTCATTTGAATCAGTTCTAATGAGATGGATGAAACTGGAGCCCATTATAGAGAGTGAAGTAAGCCAGAAAGAAAAAGACCAATACAGTATACTAACGCATATATATGGAATTTAGAAAGATGGTAACCATAACCCTATATGCAAGACAGAAAAAGAGACACAGATGTACAGAACAGACTTTTAGACTCTGTGGGAGAAGGCAAGGGTGGGATGTTCAGAGAGAACAGCATTGAAACAAGTATACTATCAAGGGTGAAACAGATCACCAGCCCAGGTTAGATGCATGAGATGGGTGCTCAGGGCTGGTGCACTGGGAAGCCCCAGAGGGATGAAATGAAGAGGGAGGCGCGAGGGGTGATCGGGATGGGGAACACATGTAAAGCCATGGCTGATTCATGTCAATGCATGGCAAAAACCACTACAATTTGTAAAGTAATTAGCCTACAATGAATAAAAATAAATGAGGGGAAAAAAAAAAAAAAACCCACTGGAAGAAATGTCCCGACAATCATGCTATTCACCAAGCTATTATTTAAATGGATTTTGTTTTTATAGACTAGTGGTTTGTTTTTGAGGCAGGAAAAAAAAAATTTTGAGAGGTTAAACAATGTTCTAACACACACAGGTGAAATGTGGTTAAATCATGAAGTGCTTCAAATTAACTGTTTTAATGGCAATTTTACTCTACTAAATATTGCTTTGTCGTGGGAATGCTGTAACTGCAGTGATGGCTTTTGAAGTTTCAAGAAGCTCCTTACCAAAAAACAAAAAACACAGAAAGAAGTACTAGATTAAAGAAACCAAAACCATGCACAATATTTACAGTGAATGTAGTAATGGAAGAAACTCACAAATCCCAAGATGCCATTAGGTAGCGGTGAGGCATCGGAGAAGGCAAGGGCACCCCACTCCAGTGTTCTTGCCTGGAGAATCCCAGGGACAGAGGAGCCTGGTGGGCTGCCATCTATGGGGTTGCACAGAGTCGGACACGACTGAAGTGACTTAGCAGCAGCAGCAGCAGGGGTGAGGCATAAAGACCAGCAGATGTGCCCGCAACACCTAATGAGGTGTTGAGTGGATCTGAGAACAGAAGACTAAGACAGTGGAGACATACACACTGGAGATTACTGTGAACCAAGATGAAGATGTTACAGGAAGCTGAGAGGGATTTCACCCACCCCAACAGCAAGGAAGTACAAGGAGCTGGGAATTGGGAGAGACTCCACAAGAACCACCAAATCTCCCTGTCAGGACAGGGCCCCACACTGAGCAAAACTCCTGGGAAATGATTCCAAATGGAGCAGGACAGGAATCACGGAGATAAAGGAAGAGAAGGTTCGGATAAAAATGGGAGAGAACAATTGGCTTTCTGTTTTAAACATGAAAACAACTGAAGAGACAGGTCTGTGTGGTTAGAAAAGCTATTTTGAATAGTAATTCCTTTTAAAGGTAATGAAAAACCAATGTCACATAAAAATGATCAACAGAAAATAATCAAGGTCAAATCTCATACAAAGTTGTCAAGAGAATAAGATGTGGAACAGTGTCTCTAACAGTGAAGTCACACAAGAACAAATATGCCCAGAAAACAGATCAAAACCACAGACTACTAATCAGAACAAACTAAAAGCTATAAATAAATACAAGATACCAAAGAATATATAAATGAGTCCAAAGACACATTATGTTATGAAAGAGCAACTAAATCAGAAATCAGAAACACACAGAATTAAAACAAAAACTCAGGAAAGAATCAGAAGTTCTTAAAAAATTCAAAAATGGATATGAAATTAAATAGATGATCAGAACAAATAAACACAGCAAATAACGGAAGAACTCTGGACAGGCAAAAGAAGAAAAAAAGAAAACTTAATGAAAATAAAAAGCAATGAAAAGTATCTAAGAGAAAGTGACAAATATTAGTGTCAGGCAATGAAGACCCAAATCCAGGTAAGACGGTCAATGAAAAATGAAACTCAAACAAGGAACAGGATACTAAAAAATTTATTTTTAAAAAGTCACTGGAATAAAAAAAATTTTCTTAATGTCACTGAAATAAAAAATTTGAAACTACACATTAACAGAACATGTCACATGCAGGCATTTCCTGTCTAAAAGAAACCTCCTATGTTTCAAGACAGAGACAGGTCAAACATAAAAGTACTGAAGAAGACAGTCATGCAACCATCTAGCAAAAGAGAGCTGCAGTGGCTTCAGGCAAACACCACATCTAACCACCACTGTGAAACAGAAAATGAGCCAGTTACAGGGTTTTACATTTTCTGATAGCCTTATTTAAAAAAAAAAAAAGGTACAATTAGTGTTAATAATGTCTTATTTAATGCATCTTTCTCTCCTGCAGAGCTCCCAGGAAAACATAATAACTGCTTTCACCTGAATCTAAAGACTTAAAATGCTGTCATAATGTCATTTTTTTTTTTTTTTTTTTGCAATGAACTGACAATTTAATTACTCACTAACAGCTAAGACCAGGCTCAGAGAAAGGATCAATCTGATACATTCTTGGATCCTGTCCCAGTAAAACCGACCTGTACAACCTCACGATTCAAGTAAAACTTAAGGTTCAGCTGTCCACAATACTCTAGTTCCAGGTTTCCATTCTATTAAAGACTGCAGAGGGAGCTCAGAGCAGACTGGTTTCATCAACTGCAAATCATCTTATTTCACAAAATCAATATGCTTTCAAGGAATAAAACTTAGCATAACTTCATCCAAAACAGACTATGTCAGAAAGTCGAGGAGGAGAAAACCTCTTCAGTGTACTCGGCCACTTTCACCCCAGCCACTATCACCTCCCGCCTCTTCAATCTTTCACACACCTATTTCACCACTGAAGACGCACACGGCATGATCACGACATGAGAAGTGCCTGTCATTTTAGTTGCTTTTCCAGCTACCCTGAAGTAGTTAAAGTAACTATCGAGTCCCTTTTGCCTATTCTCTCTGATTTGGCCAGATTAGGAATTCAAGCTGAACTGACAGAACACAGCAAAGCTTACTGATGGAGATCAACAGAAATCCACGATTTTAGCTTCCTCAGGAAAAATCCTTTTCTAAAAAAACCAAAAATTCAAATGAAGACAAGCAGGTCAATGCTATGACATAAATTAAACTAAAGGCTGCACCCAGTTAGCCTATAGTAGGTTTCTTTGGTAATGACAAAGTTATCAGAGAAACTTCTATGCATTTAGCTAGTGATTGTCTCATTATCAAAGAAAATAAGAAGAGCAAAAACGTTTATCCAAAACATTTTCAGAACCTGTCTTTTTGACTTAACCCAAGAATCTTGTCACATTCTTTTGAGTTATTGGAGATTTCAGAAAAGTCTTATCCTTTAGGGTAGAATTTGACTCTTGGAAAAAGTTGAATCACATCTGTAATGTGTGTCATTTTTATTCTAATGCATATAGTGAAAATGATTTTTGAACTGCTGTGGCAACCAAACACGATTTGAGCATACCATCCAAAAGTCTCAAAAACGGAAGAGACTGCAGTCACTGAAACTGCTCCTCACCTGCCATCCAAGGCGTGAACCCCACCCACACCTCCAGATGCGCGTCCAGCCTCTGCACACACCATCCCAGTGACGGTGAACTCACTCTTCTGGAGAACTCATTTCAGTTTGGAACAGTCTGAGTACTGAAAAGTGCTGCCTTCTAGCTTCAGCATCTATTACCTTGGAACCTCCATACACACTAGCTTAAGTCAGACTTCCTATGGTGGCTATATTTTTGGAACTTTACAAGTATTAAGGAACAACGGGAAAAAAGGACAAAAAATGGAAAGCAACAGAAGCAATGAAAAAATTAAGAACTGATGGAAAACAAAGGCACAGGAAAGAAAGCCAGTCAAGACAACCAGATGACGGTTTACATTTTAGATGGATCAAGCTACAGGTAAAAAGACACCCACCAATCTTAACATTTACAAGTGTACACATTAATTCCTGTCTGTGACTAAAGCTTCCCATATTGAAATACTGAAACAGTTTCATAAATCCTTTTTTCCTGTTTCTGTATAAAACACCTAGGCTTCATCGATACTGTTAAAGAACAATGGTTATTGATATTCTGCTCTTTATTCTATTCAAACGTATCATGTTATCTAGCTAAAAAAACTCCATGCCTGGTCGTATCTATTCCTTTCTCTTAAAGTCTATCATAGCATTAGCAGTTGGCTTTCTTTGTTTTATAGAAAGCATTTTTCACAAGGCAACAAGATTTTTAATTACTTCACAAGAGTTCTTGAAATACAAATATGAACAGACAATGTACAGCCATGCTAAAATTCCAGTGCCATGGAATCAACCTACTGGGCTAACTCCAGCGTCACCGAACATACTTGGGAAAATTACCAATTACTTCATGCTAAGGATATCCACATTGGAAAAGACCCTGATGCTGGGAAAGACTGAAGGCGGGAGGAGAAGGGGACGACAGAGGATGAGATGGTTGGATGGCATCACCGACTCGATGGACATGAGTTTGAGTAAGCTCTGGGAGTTGTTGAAGGACAGGGAGGCCTGGCATGCTGCAGTCCATGGGGTCGCAAAAAGTAGGACACGACTGAGCGACTGAACTGAACTGAACTGAAGGATATCCAACGTTTCTTAAGGTGTGATAAACCCATGAGTACCAAAGGTTTCAAATAGAAAATCTAAAAGAACTGACTCAGAGGTCACTACTAGAAAGAGGGGGAAATCATCTGCACAGAAAAATAACAACTGAAATGAGAGTAACCGAGTTTTCCCTTGGAGCAAGACAAACGAGCAAAAAGGCTAAAGACAAAACCACATAACGGCTCCAGCAGAAGGGAAAAGCAGAAAGAGTCAAAACAAAAAAGAAAAAAACACAGCGACTAAATAATGAAACAAAATCGAGGATGAGGGACAGTAAGTTTAGGTTCTCTTACACAGAGAAAGCTTCAGGAAGGCAGGGAGGAGTGTCAGGGAAGCAGGGACCACGTGGGTGGCATGGACATGGCCACGTGTGTTAACTGCGCTCTTTGCAAGCACAGACCCAGCAGAGGGGCAGAGTAAAGACGAGTCAGCAGAGGCCAGTGAGGTAAAGGAGAGAGACAGGAGGGAGAGACCCTGCTCAAGAAATGCAGCTGCTCCAAGAAGGTCAGGGCAAGTCCCTGGAGGACAGCGGCTGGTGAACGCTCACTGGTGAACAAGTGAGTGAACCGGCATCGCAGGGTTGAGGGCTGTCTGTCAAGGCTCAAAGGGTACAAGCAAAACTTTTGTGGAAGATGGGGGCAAGACAGCAGGTTTCAAAGAGGAGGAAAGAGTTTACAGATGCCTCCAAATGAAAATAGTTTCTTGAATTAGCTAGAAGAGCAGAAAGGAAGCTGAGAATGAAAATAGAAACAAAGAAACCAGCACCCACCTCCTTCCTCCACTCTGGCCCTAGAACAGGAGAACCAGCTGAAGTCAGAGCAGAACTACTCAGAGGAGGGTGGACAGAAGACGAGAGCGAGGAAAGCTTCTGTTCTTCTGATGCAAGAGTAAACAGTGACGTGAGGAGAGCTCAGCTCAAAGACCTCTCCCTCTCATCCAAAGCGTGGTCAAAGCTACAGCACAAACGGGCGAGTATAAAGACACAGGGGAAGTGCCTACGGAACGCTGAAGGCAATCATACCGTGCCTGCGGAGACTGGACGCACTTGAGAAATGCGTACACTGTGCACTGTAGCCGTGTGAGCTTGGGGTTCCCCCGCAAGTGCCAAGGACTGACACCTTATCAACGAAGGTCACCAGTAAGTCCCAAACAAGGAACATGTGCGAGAAGATAACTGAAAGCTTTACAGACACATAAAGTACGAAAAGTGGTCCAAAGTTACCAATAAAAACACCAGATGCACGGAGTATACTTTCCAATGTTGACAAAGTCTCACTAGGATGTTTCATTAGGCAGCACAATTTACACAACTCTACAAAATGAACCAAGAAATTTTATTCTTTTTTCATCGTCTTTTCTTTTTTATTTTTTAATGAAAGTACAGTTGATTTACAATGTTATTTTCTGGTGCACAGCCAAGTGAGTGATTCAGTTACCATACACACACACATGTATATATTCTTTTTTATATTCTTTTCCATTGTGATTTCTTACAGGATATTGAATTCAGTGTTACACTAGGACCTTGCTGTTTAGTGTAGTCTTCATTTTAATTCCTTCAATACAGACAATGAAAAATGAATAATTAAGAATTTTTAAATAATGAGGGGAAAAGGGAATCAAGACTTGGGATTAGTAACAAGTACAAAACTAAAAATAAAAGCTATACTATTTATAAAAGTATTAACACATTGATCCTTTCCAAAATTTGAGAAGTACCCAACAATAAACCCAAGACCAAAGACATTTAATCTATGAACCACAATTTAAAACAATTTTTGATTATAATTTAAGTTGAATAACTCTTATTTCCATACTAATAAGTTTTGGTAGATAAATTATTTTCTTTTAAAAGGAAGCATACAGCAAGTCTAACACAGCTATGACAGATGCCCTAAAAGTTGACCCCCACAGACACTGTATATGACGTATATATAACATCATACCCTTGAGTCCCACCATTTTAGGTAAAGGACTTGAGAATCCAGATTTCAATACGTGAAGGGGTCCTGGACCATTCCCCAAGGACACGGGTGAACACCTGTACAGACCTTTCCCATGGCACATAAAACACACTTCTATCTGTATTTGCTCTGTAATTATACCTCATTTTTTTATCTACTTCATTTTTTTTTAAGTTAAAAAAAAGCCAAAGTTGGATTAAGATCCCACAGACCATAGGGCAGCGGCCAAAGGGAAAAAAAGAGACTGGGAAGATCCTAAAAGCAGCAATACTGAGGATTCTGCACAGCTAACCAAACAGACTGATCCTACTAGCAACCGACAAGCCAGCGTGACGGAGTCTGCAAGACGCGCCAGTCTGAAAACAGCACAGCACCGTCAATCAGCTCTACTCAGTCACAAGTGAGCCCACTAGTGCTACCAACGCTTTACCCACGTCACCTCACAGCCCCGCCGGAGGGCACTGGGACCGCCTCCCCTCACAGACGCGGGCACCGAGGCTCCTGCCGCAAGACGCCCGGTCAGGACCGCCGGCGCCACCCCGGAGTCGGCCTCCACAGACAGCTTTCTCAGTCACCTTGTTCCACGGCCTCTCCAGAAGCAGCTGCCTTCAAACAAAGCTTGCCTCATCAGTATGGAGCCTCGGGGTCTTTGCCAACCACTTTCTTCTTCAGCACACAGCAGTCCAGAACTGATTTTTAAAGAACAACCCTGGTCTGCCTGCAAGCACTGCCAAGGCCCACACAGGAATACCGAGGGCTCAGCTGTCCTTGAGACTGGGCTTCCCCACCCTTCTTTTCTTTAAAGTGAGCCTCACTGTCTTCTCGACTAGACTTTGCAGGCATGCCCTCTAACCTCACCCTCCTCAGCTGCAGGAGGTGCCCCAAGGCTTAGAAGATACACAGCACATCCCTCATGAGAAGCACTCGTCAAAAGTCTGGCATTCAGAACTAAAAATCCTTATTTGAAGAAGCTGACATACAAACAGTGTTCAAATATAACTTCAAAGACTGTACACTACTTAATAATTGCTTTCAAGATCCTTACATATTTAATAAACAGTATCTTGCTTTATCACCTATCCCCCAGAAAACCAGTAACTATAGTGCTGATTGGGGAGTTATGCCCTAAACTACTAGAAAAGAACAGCTGTCCACCTCAAACAACCTCAGTTCCTTTCAACAGCCTAGTTGAGAAAAATAATATTTCTGGAGAATTTAACTGTCTAGGGATTCCATGTTTTCTCCTTGGTTTGAAATGAACCATTAAAAAGGCAACACATTTGGTCTTGAGTGTTCTTTATCTTCACAACCACTACAAACTCAAGTGACATTTTCAAGCTACACTTCATGTTTTCTTAAAGGCAACTTAAGAAATAATCTCATGAAAATCTGTTACCATAGTTACTACAGAGATGTTACTAAGAACACTGCCTTAAAATGAAATGTTCAAAAAGCTCTGCTTCCTTGATATAAGTAAATTTTCTCAAGGATCTCAAAAAGACACAGTTTCATATATCCTTTTATATTCTAGCCAACAAAAAGTTAAAAAAACTAACCTAAGATTAAACTAATTAATTATGCTTGACTTTATGGCCCAAAGATCTCTATTTTTTTCCTTTGAGTATTTTTGAGGTTTAGTTTTTTAATATTTAAATTTTTGCTACATCTAGTATTTACTTTGGCATAAATGTCTTCAGTATAGAAGCTGTACTTTCTTTAACCAAGTTTATGTACCTTTTTTAAATAACCACTCTCTCCCAGTATTCTATTCTTTCTACCCTTACTTCACATATCCATGCCAATTTGTGTGTTATTTTCGTTTTATGATTACTGAGGTTCAACTACATACACTTGTATATTTAGGCTTCAAGCGGACTATAAGTAGTTTGAAAAGGGCATAAGAAAAAGTCATATAATTTCACTGTGAACTATAAATAAAACCAGTAGAAATAATTATTTTTACATTAGCAATTAACCTTAAGGATTAGAAAGTATGATTTTGAAAATTTAATACTGTCGCACTGGAAAAATGGCAAGCCCTTAAAAGTATAAATTTATCTCTAAAAAGCTAAACCGCTCGAAACAAGCCCAGTCACGAGAATACTGGCTAAAAGGGCTGTCTTCCAACTCCTATGACTTGTCTGACAGTGGAGAACAACCACTCCTGCACAGAAGGAAGCCCTTCCTTCCCCTTAGCGCTGCAGACAGAGGTGGTTTGCTTTTCATCTTTACTCAGGCGCCCTCTACTGACAGCAAAGCAAAACAGACTAGGAAATACACTCGCAAATTTCATCAGCACAGGAAAAGAATTTATTTTTTAAATACTTCAAAATCAATATTTTAGATAAAACCACATTAAAAACGAACTTTACTACAGAACCAAGAAAAAATAAACATCTGCGAAATGACAATTCAAGTTAACACTCAAATCTTACATGTGGCAAATGCTATATTTCAATATACTATACCATCGATGCTAATCCTTAGATGAAAGAAAGATTAAAGATCTTAAATCCATTTTAAATAATTTCTCTGTAGGGGAATGTTTACCTGGATCTGTTCTGGCGTCCATTGGTCTAGGTTGACTGACTTGACCCTGGATATATGAACCCCAAGATTCCTATGGATGCCAGCACATCTGATGCAAATAAACACACCAATATTCCAGGAAGCCCATCGAGGACCTGATTACAGAGAAGAAACAAAGAAAAGATAGCATTAAAAACTAAAAAAATATCATAACAGCATATAAGAAGCATTCTGGTTCTTCATACAATCGTAACGAAGGGTTATAGAATTCACGGACTCAAATTTTCAAACAGCAAAGCAGCAGCTTGCTAAGAAGACGTGTCTTGGTTGTGCTGAAAGATTATGAATCAAACTTCAAGAACTGTAATAAGTTTACTAATTTTGCCTTCCTAGGAACTTCCCCCAAAATCTTAAGAATTTAAAACTACTTTATGTGAACAGTTTTTTCACTAGCATATTTGATTCAGGAGTAGTAACAGCCCACAGTAAAGGTTAAGTCCTTTATTAAATGTGTAGGGTATTGTTTAAAAGACTACCAACAAGTAAAAATCAAAGAGGCTTTTTAAAATGAAACAGAAATTAATAAAAAACAATGAACCTAAATAGAAAAATGGACAAAAAAGATACAAATGGGTAATTCACAGAAAAAGAAATGTGTAGCCAATAAACACATAAAAATATGTATACTCTCACTGGTAACTGGGGGAAAATGCCCTTTAAACAACTTCTACTTTGCAATCAACACCTTAAGGAGGGGAACATTTTTATCAATTAATACTATTAATAATTATAGGACAAAAAAAGGACTGCCTCAAGAAGCCTTTTATCAACATGAATAAATCCCAGATTTAATCCTGAGATTAAAAAAAGTTACAGATGAACTGAGGTGTGTTACAAAATGTTAGTCTTTGGGTCAAAAAACTGATTCAAACACCATAAAGAAACTCACCTAAATATGTAAGATACAAGCCTTAGCTGTAATATTCTTTGTACCTTTGACTTTACTATTTCTTGATAATCTTAAATGTTCTCATGGTTATCTTCATATATCACTTGTACAATTAAAGTAAAATGGAAAATAAAAGTAATATCTGGAAATCATATCAAATTTTCAGAAGCTCATATATAGGATTTCTCTAAATGGCTTGATTATGAAAAATACAGTAAGATATTAATAAAAAATCAAGCTTTTAAAAAAATTTAGGTTTTTTTCTGTTTAAATACACACTTTTTATCTAAAGATGAGAATCTACAAAATAACACCAAGGCTAAAAATTTCAATGTAGTTAACACTAAACATATTCCCCAAAAATTCCTTAGGAGAGAGGTTATGTGTATACAATTTATGTCAAAATATCTTGCTTTTAAATTTGAGAAATGACACCTATAAACAGACAAACAAACATCTGGGACATGCTCTATTTAAGTCTCTATTTGACCACCAACAGTCAAAATGAGTTAGCAGTCAAAAGACCACTGCTGTCCATGTACTCAGCCACTTGTGAGCTGCATAAATTACACTGAACCTAGTAACAGAGCTGTAAGGTTCTCATCTGCCCAAAGGAGTAGAATGGTTGCCCTCAAGACTTAGGTGAGATTGTATGGAAAATATTTCTAAAGTTTTAAAGCACTACTTGACGCACGTTACTGCCATGTTAAGAAATTTTGATGATCAAAATATAATACCTCTTTTCCTCTAGACAAGTTCCTATATTGGTCTGTAAAACAACTGTATCTTAACTTTCCTCACAAGTAACTCCTATAAAGGCCAGAGCATGACGAGAAAACAGAAATTTTCAATACACTCCAAGAAGGGTTTCATTTTTGTGAAAATAGAATGATTTCCCTGGGAATAACGTGCCAGAACCTCAGCCAAATACCAAGGGAAATTTTTCTCTATAGCAGGATTTTCCTAATGTGAATGCTATGACTGAATGAACTTGCATAATACGATGCAACTCTCCATGCAGGTAGAGAACTGCTGTACCCAATACAGTGGTGCATTTTTGTAACAACAAAAGATAAGAAAGGGACTGAAATGTATAAAAGCCTTGTGCAAGAATAATGCTAGCAGTAATATTTTTAAAAAAGGCTATATTACTATTGAGCAAAAGCTAGATATAATTAGATGTTAGATGATGTTTAAATCTTATTAATTTAAGGCTATAAAAACCATTTTTTTGATTCCTACAAGGAAGAAAAAAAAAACCTGGGTTATCATTTGGGAAACTTTAGCCCCAATCATTTCTTACATATTGAAATAATGTAATTTTGTCAATGTATCTTTCTTTAGAACATAAACTATCATAACTGAACAATATAATCAAGAACCCCGAAAAATACTTAAGAGTCTAACCAAAATTACAAATGGAACAAGCACTCTATAAAATTAGCCCTGTAACTTTACCTAAAATTGCCTTGATAAAACAGTAGTTGCTTAACATGGCAGTCATTCAGTTAGCAACATGAAATCCTTCTTTTCATTCACCAAACAGGCTTCCCTGGTGGCTTGGGGGTGAAGAATCCACCTGCCAATGCAGGAGGGGCAGGTTCAATTCCTGGGTTGGGAAGATAACCCCAGAGAAGGAAAAGGCAACCCACTCCAGTATTTTTGCCTGGAAATCCTCAGACAGAGGAGCCTGGAGGGCTGCAGTCCACTGGGCCACAAAGAGTCGGACATGACTTAGTGACTGAATAACAACAAATTCAATGAGTACTTACCAATTCTGTGCCAACTAAATGCTTTAAAAGACTACTGATGCAATGATAAAAGGCTAAGTTCTCACACTCAGGAGACCATACCAATTTAAACAGATACAACCATTTTTTTAAAAAAATTGGTGAAATCTAGTCCAGTTCTAGATGAATAAACCCTTGCACCAACGATATGTTTGCACACACACAAAACACACACATACGTGCTTACACGTTTGTCAATTTATGCGTATGTTTAGTTTAAACAATATGACATGTCTATGTACATACAGACATTCACACACACACAACACACCCTTTAGCAACATTTTAAACAGTAGGTCACAACTCATTAATTTAATCTCAACCAAAATTTATTTTTAGAAGGAAAATGGTATAAGTGCATCAGACGAAGAGTATATATAACTTTGCTAAAACTTTTAAAAAATCAGTAATATACATATATATGTACAGACACACATACGCACAAAAATCAGGTCACATTATAAAATGCTGTTTCTCTGGATCAGAGTCAAGCAAGGCTGAAAAACACTACAAAGAAATTCATACATATACTCAAGAAGCTGTGTAACCAGAATGTTTATATATTTATAGTAGCATGATTTCTAAAAAGACTGACAACTCAAATGCTCACCAGTACAATTATCTCCATACCACAGAAAATTATACAACAATGAAAATAAATAGACTGCACATATCAACCTGGCTAAATGGGACATTTGTAATCAATATTAGCACAAGGTGATATATATAAAGGCTTCCCTGGTGGCTCAGATGGTAAAGAATCTGCTGGTAACGCAGGAAACCCAGGTTCGATCCCTGGGTTGGGAAGACCCCTGGAGAAGGGGATACGCACTCCAACATTCTTCAGGGGCAAGGAGACAAGGCTATGGGAAGGCAGGCAGGTCTCACAGAGGGGGCCCAGTTTGAAATGAAGCTTAAACGCTGGCCAGGAGCCCCTGACACAGTACGCCAAGACACATCTCAGCAAAGGCTGAGTAAGGTGAGGGTGGTCAGGGAGTCTGGTAGAGCAGAAGGGCAGGGCATTAAAGAACTGGGAGACCTTTCAGGAGCTGACAGAGGAGCCACATAATAAAGGCCTCACACGGCAACTGAGGGGCCGACCCTGGCCCCCACGGAGAAGACCTCAGTCCTCTTCCAAGAGCGCCTGGCCTTTCCTGCTTCTGCACATGTTGCCCCCTCTGCTCCTAATGCTTCCTGCAGGCTGTGAGGTGCCAGGCTCGCTCCGTCACAAGCCGCCTGCTCTGGGCGACTCTGGTGACCCCTCCAGTCACAGCTGCCTCCCCCTGCTACTCTCCACCACTCATAACAGGACAGTCTCCTCTGAAGTCTACGTAAAAATCTAAGGTAAACAAAAAGACAAATACAGGCAAACACAAATAGATGAACAGCTGGAGGGTCTAATTATTTCAGCAGCTAAGTTTCAAAACAAAAAAAGTTAAAGAACTGCAGCGTCAGTTTCAGATCAGTGTCTCTCAAACTCTAAGGCACATGCATGTACTGGGGGACCGACGAAATCGAGTGGCCCTGGACAGTGCCTGAGACTCTGCAAGCTGACAAGCAACCCGAGACACCAGTGCTGCCATTCACAGGCCACAGGGACAACAGCAAGACTCCAGACTACTTTTTGTATAAAGTGTCTCATAGAGAAAACAGTCCTTTTTCTGGCTGAGAGCATATATCTGCATTTGCTCATATGTGTTCTGTCCTTTCCCTCTTCCCATTTCATGGTTTTTCTTGTTTCTTTTCATGTGATTTTGTTACCAAATTGAAATAGCTATAGTTATTTTTACTGCTTTCTTTTCCTTTAACCTTTATGCTATAATTGTTTTAGTATATAATTGTTATATTTATTATACATATATAAAATTATGTATCTAATATATATTATATATGATTTATATAACTTAATTATATATATTTATTTTTATATTATAATACAGTATATATTATATAAATTTATATATTATATAATTATAAATATACATATTTATAATTATATAATACATATTTATATATAAATATGTATTATATATTATCTATATTGTATATTAATATATTGATATTATATTATATAACATAACAATATATAATGTATATTATTTAATATATATTTAATTATAAATATATAAATTAATATATTTAATATATTATATATTTGATATATTGAATATATTTTAATTATTTTATATCTTATAATTTTATATTTTAAATTATATATTGAATATATATTAAATATGTTAATATATTTAATATATATTCAATATATATTAAAATTATTTATAAATATATTTAATATATAATGTATTGATGGTAATATATACCATAAGATACAATATTTTATATAATAGATTGCATTATGTTATTATTTATTTATATATTATATGTAAATATAATTATATTTATTATTATAATTATATACCCATTTTAATACAATTATAATTATTAATATATAATATAATTCTGATATACAGTCGCAATTTTATATTTGCCAACTTACTCAAAGTTTTGTGTACCTTTGCATTTCCATTTCAGGTAGAAGAGTTCCCTCCAACATCTCTTATAAGGTAGGTCTGCTGGTCATAAACTCCCTCAGCTTTTCCCTGTCTGGGAAAGCCTTTATTTCTCCTTCATATTTGAAGGGTAACTTTCCGGGGTACAGTAGTCCTGACTGACAGTTTTTCTCCTTCAGTGTTCTGAGAATGTCATTCCACTCTCCTGGCCTACAGATTTTCTGTTTGAACAAACTCCAGGAGATAGTGAAGGACAGGGAAGCCTGGCATGCTGCAGTCCATGGGATCGCAAGAGTTAGACACGACTGAGCGACGTTGAACAAATGAGGGTTCCTTTGCAGGCAACCATCCTTTTTTCCTTGGCTGCTTTAAAAGTCTTTGAGACAAACAGATGGCTAACAAACACATGAAAAGATGCTCAACACTGCTCATTATCAGAGAAATACTAATCAAAACTACCATGATATACCACTTCACATCAGTCAGAATGGTCATCATCAAAAAGTCTACAAACAATAAATGCTGCAAAGGGTGTGGAGAAAAGGGAACCCTCCTACACTGCTGGTGGGAATGTAAATTTGGTACAACCATTATAAAGAGCAGTATGGAGGTTCCTTAAGAAACTAAAAATAGAATTACCATATGACCCAGCAATCCCACTCCTGGGCATATCCAAAGAAAACAATAATTTAAAAAGATACCCCGATGTTCACTGCAGCACTATTTACAACAGCTGGAGAAGGAGGCAACCTAAACATCCATCAACAGAGGAATGGATAAAAAAGATGTGTTACATATATACAGTGGAATTTTACTTAGCCATAAAAAGAATGAAATAATGTCATTTGCAGCAACATGGATGGACCTAGAGAAATCAGAGAAAGACATATATCATATGATATCACTTTTGCAGAATGTAAAAAAATGATACAAATGAACTTATTTACAAAACAAAGTAGAGTCACGGATATAGAAAACAAACTTATGGTTATGGGCGGGGGGTGGAGGGGCAACTTGACATATACACATTACTATATATAAAACAGATAAACAAGGACCTACTATATAGTATAGGGAACACTGATCATTACTTTTTAATGACCTACACAGGAAAAGAATCTAAAAAGAGTGGATATATGTATTGGTCAGATGGCATCACCAAAACAATGGACATGAGCAAACTCCAGGAGATTGTGAAGGACAGAGAAGTCTGGTGTGCTACAGCCCATGGGGTTGCAAAGAGCCAGATACAACTTAGTGACTGTAACTGACTCATTTTACTGTACCTGAAACTAATACAACACTGCAAATTAACTATTTTCCAATAAAAATTTTAAAAAAAGAAAAGCAGTGAAAATCCAGAGAAGGACTGCATTAAAAAAAAAAAAGATAGTCAACGTGTCAAAACTTTCCGAGAAATCAAGAAGAATGGGGCTACAGCAGATGTGTTAACTGAGAACACACAGGTAACTTCAGGGCTGGAAGGCAGGGAAAGAGAAAGAATTAGTTCCTTCTTAATTCCATTATCAGGTTGCAGGGAGGGAGGGCATTTAACCATTTTGAATTCTATTACCCTGTTAAACCCTTTCTCCCTTTCAGTCCCCAACTCCACATCTTTAACATATCTACAATCTTGATCCAACTTTATTTTGCATTACTCCAACTTACTTACACATTCAGGAAGCCAATCAGTTAGGCAGAAAGCAGAAGACAGTCACTGCTTTCCCTTGAATACAACTCAGTTATCCCGTCTTGAAACTTTTCTGCACACCACCTCTCTTGCCTAGAATGTTCTGCTTGTGGACCACACAAGTCCTACCTCATCTTCAAAGCCTAACCAGAGTCCCATATTCTCCATGAAGCCTTTCCTTATGACCCCATACCTCCATTCTCCTTATAAATATCTATAGCCCACGACAGCTTGTCTCAGACAAGACACCACAACGGATACCTGCTGTTTCTCCACTTGTAACCAGTCACATCTACTGAAGTGAATGGCAAGAGTTCTCATCAGGAAGGCAGTGTGTGGCCTGCGTCACCTAGAGCAACGTAACAGGTCTAGATAAGCGAGTAGGCAACACAGTAAAAAAAAAAAACCTGCTAAGTCTGATGACTTGGTCAAACACAAGTCCTTTAATACCTGAAGCAACCCATGATTTATTTAAAAGTAGAAACAAAAGCAAAACCTGTGAGGCAGATACTGTTCTTTTTAATATCCTCTTGCCATTCTTCCTTAAAAAAAAAAAAAAAAAGAAAGAAAGAAAAAAGCCCCTAAGTTTTAACTACAAACAAGACTACACTGATAGAGAATACATCTCTCAGTCTCCTCTGTAACAAGGGTGGCCGGCGGAATGTGAACTGAAACGATGTTTTGCCACCCACCAGAGGAAAGCTGGCCCAAACCGGGCCTGTGGTTGTCTGGCCTCTTCCCCTTTCCCGTGAGCTGAGCAAACGGTGAGAAGGGAAGCGCTGCCTTGGTTTCAGATATGAAAACCTCATGGTGAAGAGGACAAAACCACCAATCCTAGTTCATCTGCATACTAATGTGAGGAAACAAACTTCTATCCTGCTGAAGTCAGAGTACCTGAGGGTCTTTCAGTTACAGCCTTTTCATACTGGTCACGACAGAGGATGAGGTGGTTGGATGGCCGCACCGACTCTATGGACGTGAGTCTGAGTACACTCGGGGAGTTGGTGATGGACGGGGAGGCCTGGCGCGCTGCAGTCCCCGGGGTCCCAGAGAGTCGGCCACGACTGAACTGACTGGGGGCTGTGGCAGCTACGCCCGTCATCTATCTAATTCAGTGTGCACCTTACACGCGCACGCTGGCCGCAGGGATCGGAGCATACCAAAGATTTATTCCTTATTTCAGGGCCAAAACTGTAAAAGAGGTGTTTAAGAATAGTAAAGTACATTTTGATCAAACCTTAGCCTTCTAGATTCAACTTAAATCACCAAATATGTGCTAAGTGTCTACTTTTACCAAGGTATTAAATGAAGGAAACAAAACACAGATTCTTCCATCAGAGTTTGCACTTTAGTAAGTCATTCAACAGTTACGATGTATGTGCAAATGATGTAGGAAAAAGAAAAGGAAAGAGGAAAAGATGAACAAAGGCCAGGTATATTAGCACAGGCCTTGCCGAGACATCGGCATTTGAGGTGGTCACTGGAACAAAAGTCCAGTTACAGCAGGTATGGTCTGGACAAGGCATAAAGACAAGGTACATTCCGGGAAGACGCACAGTGCCCCATCCACCTTGAAGAGTTTCGCCTGTGCTGTAAAGTTACGGCCAACAAATACCATACCTCGGCACCTGATTACTGCTAAGTTTCTTCATTTAACTACGGATTTAATTTTTTTCAGTTGTGATACATATACACCTAACATTTATATGACAGAAGTGACTACTAGCTTTCAAACAGATATTAAATACAGTTTTAAGAAAAGAAACTCTGTAGAAACTGGAAAAAATGAGTTTTGTTGAATGATAAATCATTAGGTATCCAAATAATGTAAAAACATATATATTTTTTAAAAAAGAACAGGAATTTTACTGAAAATTCATTATACTTGCCTTGTGGATCTCACAGTACTTGAGAAATAAAATGAAATCGTATGCTCTTCTGAAAAGAAACTTCTCTTAAGTTTCTGATTACCATGAGAGACTAACAAACAGAAAAATGTCTTTGAATCTTTTTATAGATAAATAATTTCTTTCAAGACTTAATCCTTCCATAAAGCCTCCTCCCATTCCCCCAACACGTTTAACAACATGTATCACGGTGATTTACCGCTAGCTGCTTCAGCTACCTCCTCTGTGACACAGTGAGCTCTGAGCACAGGGATTCATTTCACTGTTCTCGTCTGCTCTGTACCCAGCACAACGCCTGCCATAAAACTGGAGACAGACCTTGAGTCACCTGAGCTACTGCTGCCAAATACACAAGCAAGTATATAACAGGAAACCAGCAGCTTACTGCACATGCAAAACATTATTCATGGTGCTCCAGGAACACCGCCCGATTTAATCCTAACAAATGCTGCTGTTGTTCAGTCGCTCAGTCGTGTCTGACTCTCTGCAACCCCATGCTTCCTGCATGCCAGGCTTCCTTGTCCTTCACCATCTCCCACAGCTTACTCAAACTCAAGTCCATCAAGTCGGTGATGCCATCCAACCATCTCATCCTGTCATCCCCTTCTCCCGTGGCCTTCAATCTTTCCCAGCATCAGGGTCTTCTCCAATGAGTCGGCTCATCTCATCAGATGGCCAAAGTATTGGCGCTTCAGCTACAGCATCAGTCCTTCCAATGAATATTCAGGGTTGATTTCCTTTAGGATGCACTGGTTGGATCTCCCTGCTGCCCAAGGGACTCTCAAGAGTTTTCTTCAGCACCACAGTTAGAAATCATCAATTCTTCGGCTCACAGCCGCACACGACTACTGGAAAAACTATAGTTTTGACTATACAGACCTTTGTCGGTAAAGCAATGTCTCTGCTAACACACTGTCTAGGTTTTCTTCCAAGGAGCAAATTTCATGGCTGCAGTTATGGTCCACAGTGATTCTGGAGCCCAAGAAAATAAAGTCTGTCACTGTTTCCATTTTTTACCCATCTATTTGCCTTCAAGTGATGGGACCAGATGCCATAGGAAGTAGATAATATTCCCACACTGTATTTTGGGGACTGAGAAATGTAGAATTAAAAAAAAACAAGCTAGCAATCAGAGAAGAGAGAGAGCTAAGACTATTCCATGATCAAATTCCAGAACACACTTGTGAATACTCTGCATCTCCTACCATGATAATTCCATCCTTCGAAACAAAATTCCTTTCCACTGGATGACTGGTTTTAGTCTGCACTGTCACTGTTTGAAATGCTACGTCATTTACTGTTGAAGCTAGTAATACAGATTTAAAGATGCAAATAATCTCTTCATCTCTCCAGAAATATAAATCCTTCCCATATTATTATAAGCTCATTTCTTTCCTCATTATACCTAAGCTTACAGGCATTTGGCTTGGTTTTATTGCTGAAGAAGGAAACTGCACTGGACAGAGAATTTGATCAAGGGGTAGTAGAGGAGAGGAGGAGGGCAGAACCCTCTAGGGGGGGAAGGCGGCTCACACGGCAGCACGCAGTCGGCTCCCGGGGACAGGGGACAGGGCCTGCAGAAAGGGGCCCTGAGAGGACGCACTCACACCAAACATAGCCAGGACCAAGCAAACAAGCACAGAGCCCTTTCTCCTGCACCACCGGGAGGCCCTTCGCTCTTCACCCCAGAGCACCAACTACCTTTCGCTCCTTGCAGTAGACCAGGTTATGGGCCAGGTCCGCTTGACGACAACCGAGGACCGGCAACAGTCGTCAACAATCTATGAAGACATGTTTTCCACAGCAAATAACCAAGCTACTAACTTGCAAAACAATGAGTGTGGGGGCAGGGGGGCTGCAAATAGGCATGAGGGATCTCTCTGGAATGATGGAAGTGTCCTAAAATTTTATAGTGGTGACAGCTACAAAACTCTGCCAACACATTAAAAATCACTGAATTACATGTAATTAAAGTAAGTGAGCTTTACAGCATGCAAATTATATCTCACCAAAGCTGCTTTAGATTTTTTATACATTTCTTTAAATATGAGAATGAAATACCATGTGTTCCTTTTACTGCTTTATTTTTCTTTACCAGAACAGAAAGCATGGCAGCCAGCAGCAGAACTAGTGAGCTGACCCTGAGAAGCGCGAGAGGATGACCTCAGGATGTGTGGAGCGGACGGCGTGCAGTCCTGTCAGACACAGAAATGCTGGCCAAGAAGACACGCACACAGCTCCCATTTAGACGGCTTCATGATCAAACCCAAGTGTACGCAGATGCTCTGTTATTACTATTTCAACAGCGGTTATTTCAGAGGGCCAGCTTCTGGCCGGCAAACATACTCAACAGAACATTTAGTTCACTTTTTAAAAAACTATCTTTATATAATTTGTAAAGGCTCCACTCCATTTACAGTTATTACAAAATGCTGGCTACATTCCCCATGTTGTACAACACATCCTTGAAGCTCTTTTGTTTGTCCTTCAGTCGCTAAGTCGTGCCCAACTCTGGGTGACCCCATGGACTGCAGCTCGCCAGGCTCCTCTGTCCTCCACTATTTCCTTGTAGTTCACCTCATACCTAATAGTTTTTATTCCAATTCCCCTTCCCCTATTGTACCTCTCCCCATTTCCACCAGGAAACCCCAGCTCGTTCTCTTTACCTGTACGTCTGCTTCTTTATTATTATATTCACGAGTTTATATATTTCTTAGATTCCACATATAAGTGACACCATACAGTATTTGTCTTTCTGTCAGACCTCTTTCACTTAGCATAGTACCCTCCAAATCATCCATGCTGCTGCAAGTGGCATTATTTTATTCTTTTTTCTGGCTGCGTAATGTTCCATTGTATAAATACACCACATCATCTTAATCCAATCAACTGTTACTGGGCACTCAGGTTGCTTCCACAGCTTTGCAAATGTAAATGCTGTTGCTATGACATCAGGGTTTCAAATTAGTGGTTTTTGTCTTTTTAGATATATATAACCCAAGAGTCCCTGGAGAAGGAGATGGCAACCCACTCCAGTGTTCTTGCCTGGAGAATCCCATGGACAGAGGAGCCTGGCAGGCCACGGTCCACAGAGTCGCAGAGAGTTGGACACAACTAAAGTGACTAAGCATGCACAACCCAAGAGAATTGTTGGGTCATACGGCAATTCTATTTTTAGTTGTTTAAGGCACTTTCATATTGTAGTCTTCCATAGTGGCTGCACCAATTTACATTCCCACCAACAGTGTGCAAGAGTTTCCTTTTCTCAACATCCTTGCCAACATTTGTTATTTGTGTTCTTTTTGATGATGAGCATTTAGACAGGTGTGAGGTGATCTCACTGTGGTTTCGATTTGTGTTTCTCTGACGATTAGCAATGTTGAGCATTTTTTCATGAACCCATTGTCCATCTGCATTTCTTCTTTAGAAAAATGTCTATTCAGTTTACTTGGGTCGTTTGTTTTTTCTGATGCTGAGCTGTATGAATTGTTTACATATGTTGGATATTAATATCATATCGGCTGTATCATTTGCAAATATCTTCTCCCATTCTGTAGGCTTGTCTTTTCATCTTGTTGATGGTTTCCTCTGCTGTGCAAAAGCTTTTAAGTTTAATTAGGTCCCATTTGTTTGTTTTTACCTTTATTTTCTTTACTTTAGGAGAAAGATCTAAAACATACTGCTGTGATTTATGTCAAAGAACGTTCTGCTCTAGGTTTTCCTTTTTAGTTTATTTCTTAAAATACAAAATATTTTAACATACAATGTTTTACTAGGAAGGAAATAACATGTTTTTTTAAATATCCTTTTTTTAAAAAAAAATATGAAAGTAACATTCTTTGGTATGACCTACTTGTCTACAGTTGATCTACCTCATATTTACATTTCTCTTCAAAGTGGCATCAGGAACGTTACCACATGACAGGCAGTGATAACATCTGACAGAATTTCTGCACAAGTTTCCAAAATTCAAAGAATCATTACAATGCTGATTAGAAGAAAGGTTCTGTGTGGTATTTTAATCAATCATTTCCAGGAGACTAGAATATAAAGCATTAATACCTGCCAAGCAATTACAGTCACTTAAAAATGAACTCACAGCAATTTTCTATCTTAGGTAATTTATTTTTTCTCCTAAAACTTGTCTGAAATAAGACTGACAGTAAATAGTAAAAAAAAAAAAAAAAAAAAAAAAGAGGGGGGTGTATAGTTTTATTTTTCAAAAAAATAACTTATCTTTAACACACTGTACTCATCATTGCTCAGAATCTTAATTTGGTAAGAATCTTACATAGACCTAAACCAATAACATAATAAAAAACAAAGCTTTTGAAAGAAAGTCTCTAGAATAAAGAAATTTTAAAACTTTTCTATTCAGAAAGATGGCACTTAAGTTGTAATATTTAAATAATTTCCTCAGAATTTTTTTAAGTCTCTTACACTCAGAATAGCAGCACATGCATTTATCCAACAAGCACCTGTTGAGTGCTGACCACCTCAAGGCACTACTGTGCAAGGCTCTGAGGAGTCAGGGGTGACCAAAACAGATGAACAGATGCACAGCACACTAGTAAGTGAGAGGAGCAGTGTGCCAGGGGCAGCAGACACTAGAGAGAAACATAAAGGAGAAGTGGGCAGGGAGGGCAGGGGGAAAGGCAGGGCGCGTCGCTGCCACTCGGTCAGGAGGAGGGGTGTCTGACCAGAGACCTGGTCAAACAAGGGGGACAAGCCCTGCAGGCACCTGGGCACGGGATGGCAGCGAGGGGACCGCTGGCCACAGGACTGAGGAGGAGGGTGTGCTCCCCCAGCTGAAGGCCACCCTGACGCACATCTCAAAAGCGCTGAAGGCATGCCTAAGAAACGCCAAGGAGGCTTCTGTGTTTGTTTTTAACACTGTCTATGAAGGGCTACTTTTACATCCCTACATCAAATACAGTAATAAAACAGGTACTATGAAATATTTGTTAATGGTTAAAAGCAGAGACATCACTTTGCCAACAAAGGTCCATGGAATCAAGGCTATGGTTTTTCCAGTAGGCATGTATGGATGCAAGAGCTGGACCATAAAGAAAGCTGAGCACTGAAGAATTGATGCTTTTGAACTGTGGTGTTGGAGAAGACTCTTGAGAGCCCCTTGGACTGCAAGGAGATGAAACCAGTCAATCCCAAAGGAAATCAACCCTGAATATTCACTGGAAGGACTGATGCTGAAGCTGAAGCTCCAATACTTTTGGCCACCTGATGCGAAGAGCCCACTCACTGGAAAACTCTGATGCTGGGAAAGATTGAAGGTGGGAGAAGGGGACGACAGAGGATGAGATGGTTGGATGGCATCACGGAGTCAACGGACGTGAGTATGAGCAAAGTCTGGGAGATAGTGAAGGGCGGGGAAACCTGGCGTGCTGCAGTCCATGGGGTCGCAAAGAGTCGGACACAACTGAGCGACTGAACAACATTAACATGGTCTCTAGGAATGAACCAAGCATAATCTGTGTGTGTGTGTGTGTCTGTGTGTATTTATATCCAGCATTTTATTTCAGTGTCCAGCACATGCCTAGTAAGTATGAAAGACAAGACAGAAAAAGATAAAGCTGGGTAAGAAAAATAAATGAAAGGATTCCACCAAAGAATGTTTTGGAAATGCACTGTTTTTCCATCAGGCACTGGAAGGGGTAGTTACAACAAAATTGTAATCTACCCCCTACTCTTTCCAAAATTTCAAGTCTAACTGCAGGATACAGAGCAGACAAACATACTCACAGAGGCTCATTATCTTAACAAAGCTGGTTGTGTTTGCAAACACTCTGATTTCAACCCAAAGGTTTCTTAATTATGTGACATTTTCCTGTATTTGTATCTGTCAATCCTGACAAATGGAAAATGTATCCCTGATATTACTGGGACAATTGATGAGATCTGAGTAAGGTCTATGGGATAGGTAATAGAATTATATCAATAGTAATTTCCTGATTTTGATAATTTATGACTTTAAAAAATTCCTTGTTTTTAGAAAGCAAACACTGACGCTAAGGGTATAGCAGCATTTTGCTTATAACTTATTCTCATATAGTTCATAAAAAATGTTTGTTTATGTAGGAAAAAAAGGAGCAAATGTGGTAAAATGTTAACATTTGGAGACTAGATAAAAGATGACAGAGAGTACTACATCAATAGTTGCCTTCATTTCATTGTATGTTTTCACTTGTAGAAATGAATAAATGAAACAAATTTATGCATTACCACTCAACAGACAACTGTAATAAAAAAAGTTTAGAAAACATTTATCCCTGTATTTATACAACTTCTCTGAACATAAGTTTCTTCTCTGAAAGAAAAAATACCACCATCTCCCATATTCAGATGATTACTACAAACACCCTTCCTGGTTCACGTCATTTACTACTGATACAGGCCATGATTTTGGCTTCACAATCTTCAATTTCCTTAATCATCCTATTTCAATGACTATATGATACAAAATAACCTATTTAAGGAGAAATAGCACATTAAAAGTACACATTAATTATTAGACACTTTTCAGAAGAGAAACACGAGAAAGTCCTTTTTATAAAGGAAGAAATGTGGTGTATCTCTAACACCAATCTCTTCTCTAAGCATCAGATTCTTGATAACCAACCTGGCTACCACAATGCCATGATCAAGAGAGAGTTCGTCTCTCCATGGAGCACCCCCTCCCACGTCTAGCCCTCTGTCCCTCACACACAGCTCCTCCTGACTCCGCCAATTGGCGGCAACACTATCCATCTGATGACTTCAGAAACAGGTCATTCTTACTCCTCTCTTTTAGCCTCCATAACCATTCAATCAAACAAAAGTTTTAATCATTTTAGTTGTTCTGTTGCTGCTGTTTTATTTATTTTTTTGGCTACGTTGCACAATTTGCAGGATTTTTCCCGACCAGGACTAAACTCAGGCCACAGCAGTGAAAGCCCAGAATCCAAGCCACTAAGACACCAGGGAACTCCCCATCTTAGTCACAGTTATTTTTCAAATCCGCGACTTTAACCTCATCCCAGCTGGACCTCCGCCCCTGTTCAGGAGCTCACCAAGCACCACCCGGAGCGCTACATTGTACAACGTCCTCAGAAACAGCGTCCTAACCCCAAACATTGCCTCTCAGATTTATGAACCCAGCAAAGTTTAATTTCCCTAAACATCACCTCGCAAGGCACTTCAGCTTCACCTATTTCCCTAGCCCCATCTTTTGCTAGATTCATTTCCATTAACAACAAAATATTTTTAAGATTTCTGCTAACCACTTAATTACTACATTTTGGGTTTTAGCTTCTAGTTAAGTTACTTCTAATCTTTCTTTCAGCATAAACTCTCTGAAAACCTCAAAAAGATTTAGATACATATTCCACAGCAGATACAAAATTTAAAAACTCTCTAACTCAAAAGCCTTGTGTAAAAACAAATCATTAAGAAAAATGGATCAGAGTTATCAGAAATACAAGGTTAATCTGGGCCTATGGGCAACTTCCCTACAAGTTTAAAAGTGAAGTAAGGCTCAAAGTGTTAGTCTTTCAGTCATGTCTGACTCTCTGTGACCCCAAGGACTGTAGCCCACCAGGGTCCTCTGTCCATGGAATTCTCCAGGCAAGAATACTGGAGTGGGATGCCACTCTCTTCTCCAGGGTATCTTCCAACCCAGGGATCAAAGCGGGGTCTTCTGCATTGCAGGCAAATTTTTTACCATCATCTGAGCCACACTAATATCCCCAGCTTATCACTAAACAAAGAAATTTAAACTGAAATAGGAGAAGACTGTATATATTAATGTTACCTAGTAGCACTGACCAAGAAAAAGCAGAAACACTAGAAAAGAGAGTTTGTGGAGAGGAGGGAGCAATAATAAAATATTCTGCTTTAGTCATTTCTCTTACAAAGTCTGCTCTGTGAAAATCAGCAAATGGCAAGTCATATAGCTCTTCTTTCCCAATAAACAACACAAATAGATGAAGGTGGTCAAAAGGCTGGAGCGTTCAGAGGTAAGGTAGAAAGCACTAGGGATGTAATGTGCAATGATGACGACAGCTAACAGCGCTGTATGATGGGAATGCTGCTGAGGAGCAGATGGAGTTCTCATCACAAGGGAAAACAAGCATACCTCCAAGCGCATTTACGTTCATCTATACGAGAACTCCCTGCGGCAGTCACCTCTCAGTGTCTGTGAGAGAATCATCGTGCTGTACAGCTTACACTCACACTGCAGTGCGTGCCGACTGCTCCACAGGGAAAACTCACTGTCATTCCTTGTGACTCAAAAACGTTTAACGTAAAACTTTAAGTTCAACATCCTTTTCTTATCAAAATAATAAATCATATGCTCCGTCATAGATAATTTCAAAAAATTCTAGAAAATGGCTAAAAATGGACACATTCAGAGATGAAGTTTATTCATTTTGTCAAATTAAAATCAAGCTCAAAGTGTTGCGTGTTTATGTGATAAAAATGTAACAAAATCTACTAAATCTAAATTCCAGTACAACTAAATTTACTGTTATCAAAACTTAACTTATAACAAAAGAAATTATTAATGTCAAGAGCAGCTGATAAAAGCCAACTACTGCTAAGATCACAGGGAAACCCAGAACAAGGAAAGACAAATATATCTGGTAAAATACAAACTGTTAGATTCCTAATCATCGATTTTATTCTAATATTATTCTAATTCCCAATGATTAAACTCTAGAAACTATACTGAACATTCACTTCACTCAGTTGCTCAGGCATGTCCAACTCTTTGTGACCCCAAGAACTGCAGACTGCTCTGTCCATGGAATTCTCCAAGCAAAAACACTGGAAAGGGTTGCCATTCCCTTCTTCTCCAGGGGATCTTCGTGACCCAGGAACCAAACTCGGGTCTCCCACACTGCAGGCAGATTCTTTACTGCCTTAGCCACCAGGGAAGCCCATATTGAACACTGATCTACTGAATATACCCTACACCTATACATTAGCAACTCAACTATTCCACTTTTTCTCTCATTCCTGAAATCTGGAATCCATTATTATTATTCATACATGGCAAATTTCCAACAACACTCCCAACATAAAATAATTCAGAGGATGGTGTGGGCATCCTAATCTTAATTAACAGTGGGTGCCATCTGGCAGTATGACAAACTTTTCCCCTTTGTTTATTAATACAGAAGCATAAATAAAAACAGTGTTATACAATTTTTTAAATCTTAACTATGAAAATACTTAAGTGTACAGAAAAGCAAGCAAAGGAAGCAGCACAGTGCTGTGGCGACCCTATCTGTGAGACGGTGCTGAAAACAGATGGTAAACAGTAATAGCTGCAGGAAACATCAGAGGGGATAATCTGCATGAAACAGTGTCTGACACACAGTCAGCTCTTATTAAGTATTAATTCTTCATTAATTTATAACCCAATTAAACATGCTAGGCATTACCCTCTGAAGATTGGCCTAAAGGTTAAGATTTTTCATTTTAATTTTAAAGTAAGATCACTTGGATCATATTAAGACAAAAACTAAAGCAATAAACCCAAACAATGTTTCTTAAAAGAAATCAAAATAAGATCCACCAGCGCTGTTGCCAAAATCTTGACCTAACACCAGGCCAAGATCTGAAAAGAATCAGAATTTTGGTGCCTCTGTTTCCCTTTGGGTGTTTCTAACTGCACCATTATCCAAAACTTCTTAAATTTTCTCTGGCCCTAACTAAGGGCTGCCACTCATCACCATCCGGCCTTCATTCCTTGGTAAACGTGCCAATCTGCCACGTGGCACACCACTGCAGTGGGCCCTGGGTTCACGAAGCAGTCACCCACTGAAGGCAGCCCAACAGCTCTTCTACAGAAAGACCTGGGTTTGAATCGCCAGGACGGTAAGGCTGTGTACCTACAGACAAGGAAGACGGCCCCTCCAAACATGTTTCCAAAACTACTACATAGGGCAACTTCATCTACACCCTTTAGGGTCCCCTGAAATTTCAGCACCTGGCACATGTCAACTTCAGTCCCCTTTACGGACAAGGCTGTCTTGACACTCCTTAAACATTTCAAGTGATAAAATCTTACTATCCTAGAGCCTACACCAATCACATGCAATTATATCTATTAGAAAATTCTCTCTTATACTAATATGAAAATGCCACAAGTTCAAAGGAGTAAAAGATCAGATGAGCAGAAACAGCTGGAGGCAGCTTCATGAATGTGCCATGAGTGTAACCTGAAGGGGGCCTGGGAAGATGGAGGAAACTCAGGTGAGCAGAGGAGACTCAGAAGGCTAATCATTCAGTCATTCATTCATTAACTTACTGTCATCAAAAATGTGCTGAATGCTTATTACATGCCAAAAACTTTCTGGATGGTGGGAATCCAGTAGGAAAGTAGAACAGATGAAAGTCCCTGCCTTCATAAAGTGCATGTTCCAGTGGAGCAAGAGACAGAAACAAGTTAGAAAATGTTCAGGATGTCAGCCTATGAGAAAGGTTATGGAGGAATAAAAAATTAAGCAAGTATGGAGAACAGCAAGCACTCAGAAAAAAAACAGGATGCTATTTTCAATAGAAGTGCTAGGGAACACAACACTGATGAAGTGGCATTTGAGGAGAGCCCCAAGACAAGGAGACAAGCAGATATCTGCGAAAAGCATTCCGGATGGAGAAAATAAAAAGCACAAAGAACCTGGTGCAATTCCAATAGGATTAAAAACCACACGCAAGCATGGTGAAGGCACACAGTAGCTTTGGTCAACAGCATCTAACAAAACACAAAGGATGAGAGCAACAGTGAAAATACAGGCTGAAGGCACTGCAAAGAGTCTGGGCTCCTAAATCTGATGTTACGCTGTTAGCAACAAGGACTCACTGAACAGCTATGAACAGGCCAGTCAAATGAAGGAAGTCATACCTTAAGAAGAGGCATAATGAATACTCAATTACTCATTTTGCTATTATTACCTGTTAACTACACAGGAACAAAAAATAACTTGCTTTTTCTTCATCTTCTTCAGATACCGGCTCAATTAACATCAACTTTCAACATTAAGTGAAAAAATGAATTTTAATAGTTAGTGTCTACTTCTCAGATATATATTTT
This sequence comes from Muntiacus reevesi, assembly GCF_963930625.1. Taxonomy (NCBI): domain Eukaryota; kingdom Metazoa; phylum Chordata; class Mammalia; order Artiodactyla; family Cervidae; genus Muntiacus; species Muntiacus reevesi. Next base: position 9,204,669 of record NC_089267.1, on the reverse strand, counting down.
ACATATTAAAAAAAAAGCCTTGATATGGGCAAAGCAGAAACTGTTGGCTAACATGATAATCAGAGTTAGCTATGAAGTTCAACAACTTTCTTGTCTTTCAAGTTCACAAATAATGGAGATGGCCGATTAAGTCCAATTAAATGTCTTTGGTATCAGTAAGAAACCAATGAAACACTGATGTATCAAGATTTCAACAAACATCACTGTGGAACATATTAGTCTTGCTTGCATTTTTAGCATGAAGAATCAATGCGAAGACTAAGCCAAATTCTGTACCCGTTTGAGAACTGCATGCTCTAATTACATACAGAGATGTTTTCAATAGTACAAAATAGAATGAGATGATCTCTGAAATATGAAATATATAATAATATGCTGTAGAGTATAATCACGTTTTAATTTGACTTGAAAAAATCTGTGATATCAGCAGTCAGCAACGTAACATCAAATTTATATCTGAAGAGCTCATCATAGGAGACTTCCTCTACACATTTAGTCAGCCTGCAGGGGACAAGGAGTGGGTGGGCAGATGCCTCTGAGGCATCACCAGTCAGCAAGGCCAGCCTGGAACGGACCCTGGGGCTGCACGGCACGTTCTGCCACCTCCTCCTGTGTTGTGCCAGTAGCTCTAAGTCTTACATGAAAACAAATGCTTTGAATAAATTCAGTGCAACTATTCTCTCCAAGAAGCCTAGGGAAAGTTAAAGTTAAAAGAAACTAAAGCTTTAAAAGTAATTTTCTTTCCCTGCCCCTTTACTAAAATACTCTACTGAGTTCCGTTTCTAGCCAACATGAAGGAATGGCCACTGAATTTACCCTACTGATTTAAAAAAAAAAAAAACTTAAAAACCAGACAAACTATGTGAGACAACATTCCTGAAGAGACTGGAAGCCGAGAGATGGAAGAGCAAGAGCGTCCCGCCTGGGGAAAGTCCCCGCCACACCGTGGGGGATGGAAAACAAAGCCGGGAGCCGCCCGGGGGTCTCCCTATGGAGATGATGGAGCTAGGAAGCCAGAGACCAAGGTCACTAGACTTTCCACGGCAGAGGACAGAAGAGAAGGGATGCACACGGAGGACACTCCAGGTCTACTATTAATGCACAATTTCCTGCACAAATGTCAGGAAACCAGAGGGCAGAAAAAGAACATTCCGGAACTAGAGGGAACAAAGCAGAGGGAAAACCGTAAAGCTCCAAACAGGAATTGTGTCTGTGCCCATCGATCAGACCAAAGACCTCAACACTCATGGAGCATCAGACGTGGAATTCAGAAGAATGTTGCCTCATCCGCTGGAAAAACTAAATCTAGAGTAAATGCTACTCTAGCTTCTCCTAAAAAAACAATAAAAGCAAGATTTGAAAGGACTGGACTATTTCCAAATAACTGAATCCAGAATCAAGAAGCAAAATTCACAGTGTCTAGCATCCAATAAAAAATTATTAGGCATGCTAAGAAGAAAGAAAATACTATCTACAGACAAGAGAAAAGTCAATCAGTTGAAACTGACCCCAAAATTACATAATGATAGGATTAGTAGGCAAAGACATTAAAAACATTATTATTACCCATGATTTCCATACATCCAAGAAGTTACAGAAAAGAATGAACAAATTAAGTAGAGGCATGGAATTGGACAGGGAGAGAAATATATTCATGTATGCGCACGCGCGCGCGCACACACACACACACACACACACACACACACACACACACACACACACACACACAGCTACAGTTGCGAACTTTAATCCTTGAAATAAAAAATACACTGGAGAGAATTAAGAGGAGATTAGACAACACAGAAAAATTAAAAAAAAAAACTAAAGAATCTGAAGATAAAGCAATAGTAACTATCCAAAATGAAACAAAAAGATTAAAAAAAAAACTAAAAGAAATCCACACTATGGGCTATCCAACAGCTTCAACCGCCTAATTAACTTTTTTTTAAATATTTATTTATTTGGCTGCCTCGCGTCTTAGCTGTGGCACGTCTTAGCTGTGGCACGATGTATCTTCACTGCACCATGTGGGATCCTCTTGCAGCACCGACTCGGCAGCTGTGGTGCGCATGCTCAGCAGCTGTGGCTGCACGCTGAGCCGCTCCGGGACGCCTGGGCTCTCAGCTCCCCAACCAGGGATCAAACCTGTGTCCTCTGCACTGCAAGGTGGATCCTTAACACCCAGACCACCAGGGCAGGACCCCTAGTTAAATCAGAATTCCTGAACTAAGAAAGGAAGTCAATGGGAAAAACAAAACAAGATTAAAGAAATGACTGAAGAAATATGCTTAATTTTGTGAAAACTATAAACGTGCAGAACCAAGAACCTCGAAGAATCCCAAACACAAGAAACTTGAAAAAAAGTCACTCAAAGGTACATCATAGTATAATTGCTTAAAACTAGGAATGAATAGAAAAATCTTAAAAGCAGAGGAGGGAAAAAAAATACATTATGTACAAAGAAACAAATACATTGAGGACAGATTTCTAATCTGAGACAATGCAACTAGAAGACACTGAAACCTCTTAAAAGTACTGCAAGTAAAATACTTCCCACAACTCTTTACCTGGCTAAAATATCTTTCAAAAACAAAAATGACATAAAGATTAGGACAGAAATCAGTGAAATGGAAAATAGAAAAACAACGAAGAAAAGCAATGAAAGCAAAGATGATTATTTGAGGATATTAATAAAATTAATAAACCTGTAGAGCAACTGATTAGAAATAAAACACTAGTGACCAATATCAGGAATGAGGGAGGTGATGTTATTACAGATCTTACAGATATTAGAAACAAAGGCCTATTATGAGCAACTTTATGCTATTAAGTTCACCAATTCCTTGAAAGACATAAATGAGCTCTTTCTCTAGGAAAAGATAATCTGAATAGCTCAGTATCTATCAAGGAAATTGATCAATAGTTGAAAATCTTCCAACAGCAACCACAACCACAAAAAGTCCCAAAACCAGAGACCTTCACTAGGGAAATCTACCAAATAGTTAAAGAATGATACAAATTCTATGCAAACTCTTCAGGAAACTGGGGAAAAGGGGGTGAAGGGGTACTATTTCCCAATTTATTCTATGAAGCCAACATAACCCTGACACCAAAACCAGAGGGCATCAAAAGAAATCAAACTTGCAGATAAACACTCTGCATGAAAATTTGCAAAAATTCTCAACAAAACGTTAGCAATTAAAATCCTGGAATATATGAAAAAGATAATAGATCAAGACCAAGAATAGTGGGGCCCAGAAATACAAGGTTATGTTAATATGTAAAATCAATATAATTCACTATGTTAAATAAATACAAAAGAAAAAACTATTATGATCTCAGTAAGTGCAGAAAAGACACATGATAAAATCTAACATCCATTTCTGATTTTTTAAAAAACCTCAGCAAACTAGGCAAGAAGGAAATTTCCTCAACTTGATTAAAAACATCTATGAAAAATGAAAAGCTAATATCATACTTAGGGGTAAAAGTCTGAACGCTCTCACATTTAATGTAACATCATGAACGAGACAAGCAAGTCCATTCTCTCCATTTCTATTATACTGAAGGTTCTAGCTAGTGAAATAAAAGGAAAATTAAGGCAACAAAATTACAGAGGAAGTAAAAACTGTCTTTACTTGAGGATGACAATCATCTAGATAGAAGATCTAACAGAACCTATAAAAAGCTACTAAAACAAGTATGTGAGGTTTAGCAAGGATGTGGGATATAAGATAAATATGGGGGGAAAAAACTATTATATTTCTACATTCCAACAAGAATCAGAAATTGAAATTTTAGAAATATTTATTAGGTTGTGCAAAAGTAATTGAGGTTTTGCACTGTTGAACTTTGTCACTTGATATTGGAATATGTTCTTAAATAAATGCAGTTATGTTATATATCATTTTAATGCACATTTCTTGCTTTATGTATTTTGATAATGACTTACTACTTGCTATGTATTTCATATTTATTTTAGACTCAGGGAAACACTGTTAGTCAAAAAACAAATTCAAGTGATTTTCTTATTCGAGTTCAAAATGGGTTGTAAAGCAAGTACGTGCAACTTCAACGCTGCATCTGGCCCAGGAACTGCTAAAGAACATATAGAGCAGTGATGGTTCAAGTTTTGTAAAGGAGACGAGAGAGCCTTGAAGATGGGCGCAGTGGCCGGCCATCGAAAGTCAACAACAACCAACTGACAAACTTACCAAAGCTGCTTCTCTTACAACCACACAAGAAGCTGCCGAAGAACTCAATGCCTACCATTCTGTGTCAGCCAGCTTCTGGAGCAAACTGTAGAGGTGCAAAGCCTCGATAAGCGGGTGCCTCACGGGCTGACCACAAACCCAAAAACTTTTGTTCTGAAGTGTCCTCTTCTCTTATTCTATGCAACAACAATGAACCATTTCTCGATCAGACTGTGATGGGCGACAAAAAGTGGATTTTATACAACAACCAACGACAACAAGCTCAGTGGCTGGCCTGAGATGAAGCCCCAGAGCACTTCCCGAAGCCAAAGTGCACCAAAGAAAGGTCATGGCCACTGTCTGGGGGACTGCTGCCCGTCTGATACACCATAGCTTTCTGAATCCCAGAGAAATCATTATATCTGAGAAGTATGCTCAGCAAACCAATGTGATACACTGAAAACTGTGAAGTCTGCAGCCGGCACTGGTCAACAGAATGGGCCCAATTCTTCTCCATGATGATGCCCAGCACAACCAACACTTCAAAAGTTGAACAAATTGGGCTACGAAGTTTTGCCTCATCTGCATATTCATCTGACCTTTGGTCAACCACCACTTCTTCAAGCATATGGAAAAATCTTTATCTCCTACTCGGTTTTGCTGTGAACCTAAAATTATTCTTAAAAGTCTATTTTTTAAAAGTCAACAGTAAAAGAAAATAAATTAGAAAATGAAAGACATGAACAGGCAGCTCACTGAAGAGGATACACAAGTGGCAAATAAGCACATGAAAAGCTGTTCAACATCATTAGCCATGAGGGAAACGCAAATCAGTACCAGGTCACCATCACTGCACATCGAACAGAATGGCTAAGATTAAAAAAACAAAAAGCAACAACACCATATGCTGACAAAGATGTAGAGATGCAGATCACTCATACATTGCTGGTACAAATATTATATAACACAGCCATTTTGGAAAAGTCTGCCAGTTTTGCAATGAGTCAAACATGCAATAACCATACAACTCACCACCTGCACTACTGAGCACTCACCAGAGAAGTGAAAACTGACACAAATGTACAGCATCATCTATAAGGGTCAAAACTACAAACAGCCCAAAGGTCCTCTCAAATGTGACTGATCACACAAACTGTGGGACACACATACATAAAGCTCCACTCCTCATTAAAACACACAGTAAGCACGATTCACACTGTCACAAAGTCTTAGTTTCTCTACATACGCTCTGATTTATAGCTTTCTACGGGAAGAGATGCTATCACCTCAACTAAATGGCACACAGAAAACATGACCAGTATTTTTAACCCAACTTTCATCTTTAAAACAGACAAAACACTAGAAATGCTCAGTGCTCTACAATGAGGAAACTGCACTGTAACCATTTGGTAATAAAAGTGCAGAAATTACATGGTACAAATAAAAACTTAATAAACTAAAATCTTACTAAACATATTCCCTCAGTTAACTGGGATTCTTCCCTGATAAACTGTTTTCATGTGAAAAGAGTATATGCCAAAGAAAGAAATTCATTGTAAATGTAAGAACAAAGACGACTTCATGAAAATGATAATCCTTATTTAAAATTTAAAAATCAGAACAGCACTGTCAATTGAACTTTCTGAGATACAAAAACATTCTTTAATCTTCATTGTTCAAGACAGTAGCTATTAGCATTACATGTGGCTTTAAGGCCTTTATATGCAGTCAGCAAGACTAAGGAGGAACTGAGTATTTAAGTTCAATTAAATAGCATATGGCTAGTGGCCACCACACTGGACAAAGCAGATCTGGAGCTTGCAGAAAAGTTCAGAAAAGAATACAAACACAAGCAATATAAAAGTAATCATCAGAGTTTCCCTGTCGGCTCGGCAGTAAAGAATCTGCCTGCCATTGCAGGAGACACGAGGCCAGTCCCTGGTCTGGGAAGATCCCACATGCCACGGACCACTGAGCCCGCGCCCCACGGCCGCCGAGCCCGCGCCCCACCGCTGCCGGCCGGGCCGGGAGCCTCGCTCTGCACTGAGGCCCTCCACAACCAGGGAAAGCCCAGACAGCAGTGAAGACCCAGCACAGCCCAAAGAAAATTAAATTATGAAAAGTTAATCACCAGTATTGCGGACAGAGGAGGTCTATTTCTCACCCACGGCACTACAGGCCTTTGAGGCAGAATAATTCACTGTGCCCGACTTCCATAAGGAGAACAGAGTCCTTCCAAACAATAAAGATGTTTGTCCCCAAATGTGAGTTTTTTCTGGCCACTCTTGATATAGGGTATTATTTCATTCAAAGAAATAAATAATAATTTGACTGAGGCCACAGAGTTCAGCGCAACAGTACATTTTCACCAGCAGAGGGCAGAGAGACGCCACAATACCACACAATGCCAATTTCAATGTCCACATGTATCCAACTCAGACACTTAGTATATTCACTTCCACAGAAGGAGCAGTATTCTTTGAAGTAAGAGTAAAAATGTGTTAAAAGAAATGTATATTTTTCAAAAATAAACAGGTCTCTCCAGAAAAGTTCCTGTCAATGTTATCAGTTAACTAAACTCCTCTAATGTAACAAAATAACCCTGGGAAATAAAACGTCAACCAAGCCTTAGTTTCAAGGCCATTTACACATGTATTAACACTATCCAACGGGTTGCAAAATAAGTTCTAAATAATTTTCCTCCTAGTATAAAAGTTGTCAGAATCCATGGGAAGACAAAGGATTTGATTCGAAAGTAAACCTAACACAAAAAAACCAAGAACGGACTCGGCAAAGGTGATTCTCAGGAAAGGTGCTGAGAACGGCCCAGGCGCCCGCGGACGACCTGGGTGAGGCCCACAGGGCATCGGGTTAGGCTCCACACTCCCTCCCTCTGGGAACTGGGGAAACAGCCTTCCCGCTCCAGGTCCTGTGCAGCCCCAGGGCCGTGATCACTGCCCTCCTGAGGCCCCCGGGACTCCCCTCCCTCCACCCTCCTCCCTGAGTCCCCACCTCTACCCTGAGCCCGCCCACCAGCGCCGTGGCCTCAGGCGCCCCCCAGGGCAGGCCTCTGGGGCAGGCAGGCCCAGGGCATCAGCACCCCTGCCGACCCCCCTTCCAAGACGTCCCAGCCCCTCCCTCCCCAGACTGAGGGCACTCCTCTCCCTGCTCGGCTCTCCCTCGCTCCCTGGGTCTGAGGCAGGCCCTCGGCTCTGTGGTGCTTCTTGGCTGCTATTCAGTCACTAAGCTATGTCCAAACGTTTGCGACCCACTGACGGCAGCACGCCAGGATTCCCTGTTCACCAATTCCCGGGAGTTTGCTCAAACTCATGTCCATTAAGCCAGTGATGCCCATCCAACATCTCGTCCTCTGTCATCCCCCTTCCTCCTGCCTTCAATCTTTCCCAGCATCAGCGTTCGCATCAGGTGGCCAATGTACTGGAGCTTCAGTTTCAACATCAGTCCTTCCAATGAATACTGTGTTGGTTTCCTTTAGGATGGACTGGTTGGATCTCCCTGCAGTCCAAGGGACTCTGTGCTAGGATCTGCCAATCCCGAGTGGAGGCTCCTCCTGCAGGACAGAGCTGGGAGAGCTCCTGTCCTACGCCTGCTCTAGGAGACCAGCAGACAAAGGGTAAAAACTAGAAAGAAACGTCACTACCTTCTGTTCCTGAGCCTTCCAAAAAGTATTCTTGAGTGGAGGTAGTCCCAGGCTCTGCTCAATTTCACTGTTTACCAGACAAAACACAATTCACAAATGCTTCCTTCAAAGTCATAAAAATGACTGAATGCTAAAAAACAAAAAGGCCTGGCATTAATTGTCAAGTCCTTACTTTGTGCAGGACACTTCACAAGCTCACTTAATCCTCACAACTCCCTGACTCAGGCATCACCATTTGACATGTAGTGACACTGAGGCTTAAAAGTTTAAACATTCCCACCACAAGGAAGAAACAGGGGAGGGGGGAGGAAAGGGAGGGAGAGAGGGAAGAAGGAAAGAAAAGAAGAGAAAAGAAACCCCAGAGACAACAATGAGAGAGCTGATTTCAACGCAGAGGCCAAGCTCTGAGCTACTGAACTAGGATGCCTCTCAAGGGTAAAGGCAGACCAAAAGTTAGAAAATACATAACTACATTATTTTTATTATATTTATATTAAACTTAGGAAAAGGGAATAAATATGTTCAGTTCAGTTGCTCAGTCATATCCAACGCCAGGCTTCCCTGTCCATCATCAACTCTCGGAGCTTACTCAAACCCATGTCCACTGAGTTGATGATGTCATTCAACTATCTCATCTTCTGTCATCCCCTTCTCCCACCTTCAATCTTTCCCAAAATCAGGGTCTTTTCCAATGAGTCAATTCTTCACATCAGGTGGCCCAAGTATTGAAGCTTCAGCATCATCAGTCTTTCCAGTGAATATTCAGGATTGATTTCCTTTAGGATTGACTGGTTTGATCTCCTTGCAGTTCCAGGGACTCTCAAGAGTCTTCTCCAACACCACAGTTCAAAAGCATCAATTCTTCGGCACTCAGCTTTCTTTATAGTCCAACTCTCACATCCATACATGACTACTGGAAAAACCATAGCGTTGACTAGACGGACCTGCCAGCAAAGTAATGTCTCTGCTTTTTAATATGCTGTCTAGCTTGGTCATAGCTTTTCTTCCAAGGAGCAAGTGTCTTAATTTCATGGCTACAGTCATCATTTGCAGTGATTTTGGAGCCCAAAAAATGAAAGTCTGTCACTGTTTCCATTGCTTCCCCATCTATTTGCCGTGAGTGATGGGTCCAGATGCCATGATCTTAGTTTTCTGAATGCTGAATTTTAAGTCAACTTTTTCACTCTCCTCTTTCATCTTCATCAAGAGGCTCTTTAGTTCCTCTTTGCTTTCTGCCATAATGGTGGTGTCATTTGCATATCTGAGTTTATTAATATTTCTCCTGGCAATCTTGATCCCAGTTTGCGCTTCATCCAACCCGGAATTTTGCATGATGTACTCTGCATAGAAGTTAAGTAAGCAGGGTGACAATATACAGACTTGACTTACTCCTTTTCCAATGTGGAACCTGTCTGTCGTTGCATGCCCGGGGTTCTAATTGTTGCTTCTTGACCTGCATACAGATTTCTCAGGAAGCAGGTCAGGTGGTCTGGTATTCCCATCTCTTGAAGAATTTTCCAGTTTGTTGTGATCTACACGGTTAAAGGCTTTAGCATAATCAATAAAGCAGTAGTAGATGTTTCTCTAGAATTCTCTTGCTTTTTCTATGATCCAACAGATGTTGGCAATGTGATCTTTTGTTTCTCTGCCTTTTCTAATTCCAGCTTAAACATCTGGAAGTTCACGCTTCACATACTGTTAAAGCCTGGCTTGGAGAATTTTGAGCACTATTTTGCTAGCGTGTAAGATGAATACAACTGTGCAGTACTTTGAACATTCTTTGGCATTGCCCTTCTTGGGGACTGGAATGAAAACTGACCTTTTCCAGTCCTGTGGCCACTGCTGAGTTTTCCAAATTTGCTGACATATTGAGTGTGCAGCACTTTCACAGCATCATCTTTTAGGATTTGAAATAGCTCAACTGGAATTCCATCACCTCCACTAACTTTGTAGTGATGCTTCCTAAAGCCCATTTGACTTTGCATTCCAGGAGGTCTGGCTCTAGGTGAGTGATCACACCATCATGGTAATCTAGGTCATTAAGATCTTTTTTAAACAGTTCTGTGCATTCTTGCCACCTCTTCTTAATATTTTCTGCTTCTGTTAGGTCCATCCCATTTCTGTCCTTTATTGTGCCTATCCTTGCATGAAAGTTCCCTTGGTATCTCTAATTTTCTTGAAGAGATCTCTAGTCTTTCCCATTCTATTGTTTTCCTCTATTTCTTTGCCCTGATCACTGAGGAAGGCTTTCTTATCCCTCCTTGCTATTCTTTAGAACTCTGCATTCAAATGGGTATATCTTTTCTTTTCTCCTTTGCCTTTCCCTTCTCTTCTTTTCTCAGCTATTTGTAAGGCCTCTTCAGACAACCATTTTGCGTTTTTGCATTTCTTTTTCTTGATGATGGTCTTCATCATTGTCTCCTGTGCAGTGTCACAAACCGCCGGCCATAGTTCTTCAGGCACTCTATCAGATCTAATCCCTTGAATCTATTTGTAAATTCCACTGTATAATCATAAGGTTTGATTTAGGTCATACTTGAATGGTCTAATGGTTTTCCCTACTTTCTTCAGTTTAAGTATGAATTTGGCAATAAGAAGTTCATGATCTGAGCCACAGTCAGCTCCCGCTCTTGTTTTTGCTGTCTGTATAGAGCCTCTCCATCTTTGGCTGCAAAGAATATAGTCAATCTGATTTTGGTGTTGACCATCTGGTGATGTCCATGTGTAGAGTCTTCTCTTGTGTTGTTGGAAGAGGGTGTTGCTATGACCAGTGCGTTCTCTTGGCAAAACTCTGTTAGCCTTTGCCCTGCTTCATTCTGTTCTCCAAGGCCAAATTTGCCTGTTACTCCAGGTATCTTTTGACTTCCTACTTGTGCATTCCAGTCCCCTATGATGAAAAGGACATCTTTTTTGGGTATTAGTTCTAGAAGGTCTTAAAGGTTTTCACAGAACTGTTCAGCTTCTTCAGCATTACTGGTTGGGACATTGATCTGGATTACTGTGATACTGAATGAATGGTTTGCCTTGGAAACCAACAGAGATCTTCTTGTCATTTTCGACACTGCAACCAAGTACTGCATTTCACACTGCGGACGTACAGGTCAGCAGTGGCCTGCAGCAGGGCCAGGGGCTCTGGGTGCAGCAGACATGGGTCACACAGCATGTGGCTAAACCCTCTTGCAGGAGGTCACCAATAATCCCACCATAGAGCTGCCAAGCAGACGCCCCACAAACTACAGAACAATTATACCAAAGAAATTCTCACACTGCTAAGAAATTTCTAGGAACCACAACAGATTTCCCAATCTGGGGATCTGGCAAAGGGACTGAGAACCCTCTGGGAATTTGACTTTGGGGGCCAGTGGGATTTGATTACAGAACTTACACAGGACTGGGGAAACAGACCCTTGGAGGGCACAAACAAAACTTTGTGCACACCAGGACCCAGGAGAAAGGAGCAGTGACCCCTCAAGAGACTGAGCCAGACTTGCCTGTGAGTGAGTCTCCAGCAGAGGCGTGGGTCGGCGGTGGCCTGCAGCAGGGGCTGGGGTCACTGAGTGCAGCAGTGCTGCAGGGGACCTTCTGAAGGAAGTGCCCTTACCTTCATTACCTCCACCACAGTTTGGTCTCGGGTCAAACAACAGGGAGGGAACACAGCCCCACCCACCAGCAGAAAATTGGATTAAAGACTTACTGAGCAAGGCCCCGCCCACCAGAACAAGACCCAGTTTCCCTCTCAGTCAGTCTTTCCCTTCAGGAAACTCCATAAGCCTCTTCTCCTTCTCAGAGGACAGACAGACTGAAAACCACAATCACAGAAAACTAACCAATCTGATCACATGGACCATAGTCTTGTCTAACTCAATGAAAGTATGAGCCAAGCTGTGTAGGGCCATCCAAGATGGACAGGTCATGGTGGAGAGTTCTGACAAAACGTGGTCCACTGGAGAAGGGAATGGCAAAACACTTCAGTATTCTTGCCTAGAGAACACCATGAACAACATGAAAAGGGAAAAAGATAGGACACTGAAAGATGAACTCCCCAGATTAGTAAGGTGCCCAATATGCTACTGGAAATCAGTGGAGAAATAACTCCAGAAAGAAGGGATGGAGCCAAAGCAAAAACAATACCCAGCTGTGGATGTGACTGGTGACAGAAGCAAGGTCCACGCTGTAAAGAACAATACTGCATAGGAACCTGGAATGTTAGGTCCGTGAATCAAGGCAAATTGGAAGTGGTCAAACAGGAGATGGCAAGAGTGAATGTCGACATTTTAGGAATCAGTGAACAAAAATGGACTGGAAAGGGTGAATTTTAATTCAGATGACCATTACATCTACTACTGTGGGCAAGAATCCCTTTGAAGAATAAATATGTAAATAAACTCAAAATATCATAGACACTAAAAAACTAAGAAGATTCTTAGAGAACTAAAAAATCTACAAACACAGCATTCCCATGATGTTTTTCAAATGCTAATGTACTTTGGCAAAGAAGTTAAACTATGGTAATCATTTAAGGCTCCACTGGTCATCAGCACAGTATAAGATAAAAGGAGAAAATGAAATGAAGCTTCATTTTAGATCCCTGCTTCATCAGACTGTCCTAAAGTTGAAGCCTCATCAACCCCACTTCTCACTTTGTTCAGGTGATTGAGCACCATCCAGAAACTCAGCTTAAAAGCTCAGAAGTTTGAGCAAGCGTGTTACCGCTTTCCTTGATTTTATTTTACTTACTTTTGGCTGGGCTAGGTCTTCGTCGCTGCGTGCAGGCCTTCTCTGGTTGTGAAGAGTGGGGGCCTCTCCTGTTGTGAGCACAGGCCCCAGGCCCTGGGCTCAGCAGCTACGGTCGGGCTCTAGACCCGTGGGCTCAGGAGTTGTGGCCTAAGGGCTCAGCTGCTCTGGGCCTGTGGAATCTTCCCAGAGCAGGGATCGAACTGTGTTCCCTGCATTGGCAGGGGGATTCTTATCCACTGTTCCACCAGGGAAGTCCTCTTTTGTTTACGTTTTTATAAATATTCTAGTACTTTCTCTGTGCAAAATTTCTCTCAAGCAGAAACAGATTCAATATTTACAACTACCTCCCTTTTAAACTATTCTTGACAGATTCCATGATATGACATGTGCTTTTAATACAGCTGTTAATACATGTGCTTTTAATACAACAAACAGCACTCCAAGTTTTAAAGCAAGACTGCATTACTGCTATTGCCAAATCTATGTTCAAATAAACTGGCTGAGTAAATACATAATATGCAATCATTTCTCATTCTATTAATTTTTTCTTAATATTCTGCCATTACATGGATATAGTTTGGTTAAGCATAAAAACCCAGAATTTATCTCCCTTCTCATTATGTACAAGAGCTGAATTTAAAGAGAATGAAAAAGCTGAAAAGCCGAGCGATACCTTATGTAAACGTCAAGGGTAACTAACACATTCCAGTTGTCTGGAAGACCACCTGCCACTATGGCCTCACAAAGTAGAAACTGTGGTTCACCGTCATATCTTCTCACTATTAACAAACAGCTTGATGCAAAGCATTTAATCTATTAATTAATCAGTTAATTAATCTCTAACAGGAGATTAGACCAGGTACCTGAAAGGACTCTTCTACCTCTAAACTTTCTATAATTTCAGTTACAAAAAAATGTAGATGAGAGACTGAAAATCTGTGCAAAGTGCTTAACTATCACTTATTCATGGACTTTTAGAACATCTAGGGGTGAACAGTGTGGTTTGCACCAAACTGAGGAATGAATATTGCCTGGAATGACTCAACAACTGGTTATGAGAAAAATGTGAAAATGATAGACAATCCCACCCCCAAATGAACAAGCAAATCATAAAAGACTAGTAATGACTAACAGTATATTTGACGTGCTCAATTTAAGGAGTGTCAAAAAACGCTGTATCAAAGTGTGATACGTTTGCACCACTTCCATTTAATGAAACTTTTCATGAAAAGGATCCTCAGTGACAGGTTGGGTGCCCACAGGGGGAGGCAAGCCGGCCCCACTCAAGGACACCTTCCACAGAGGAGACCCACTTTCAGCAAATGAGTGCGCGCACAGAGCTCTAACAGCAAGACTCTGAAACCACGAGAGTCAGAAAGCACTCACTCACCAGTGAGGAGCCCGTTCAGTTTAAAACACTTCTAAAATTGCTACACAATACTATCAGCCAGTGTGCTGTGTAGAGAGCACGCCTAAACCTCCTTCAGTACCCCACTGTCCTCACTCTCAGCCAAAGACTTCACCTAGCTGTCGCTCCCACTTCAGACCCGTTCGGTCTCCCTCCGCATTAACTGCTCCACAGTCTTCCTGACTTCTCCTGTCCACAGCGAACCACCTCCTCCGTCGGGTATCAAATGTTCCCCTCGGTCACGCGGTAAGAAAATTACCACCGACACACACCACACTGCCCTCCTGGTGAGACTGCTCCCTCTTGGCCATGGAGAAGGAGCCCACTGCTGGCCCCACAGCCTGCTGCCTCCAGGACTAAACCACCACGGGGCGACACGGACCCCGCGGGGCAGGGACACCTCACCCAGGCTCCCGGATGCCGACCCAAAGAAAGAGACACCACCTTCAGGAAGCCAGACAGCAGGTCACACAGCCTGGGAGCTGCCGAGGCACAGGCCGAGAAACCAGCGAGGAGAGTGGGGAGGGAAGGTAGCGCGTGTGAGGAGAGCCAGGCCCAGGCCCAGGCACACAGCACGCGAAGGCAAGGCGCTAAGCCGTCAGCCGGGCTGTGTTCATTTTCCCAGGTCAGGCTGTGGGTGCGCTGTTCACGCTGAGACCAGCTGAGACAGAAGCCATGGAGACAGTACCGATGTGCTTACACCACGGCCACTCCACCCGACTTCTGGTGTGCCGGAGGACAGAGAGCTAAGAAAGCTGTATTTCTCAGATTCTTCTGCAGTTAAGACTTTTGAATGAGAATGAGTTTCTACCAATTAGATGCACTCATGCAATCAATAGCTCACTTGGCAAAGACTCCACCTGCAATGCAGGAGACCTCGGTTCAATTCCTGGGTCAGGAAGATCTGCTGGAGAAGGAATAGACTACCCACTCCAGTATTCTTGGGCTTCCCTTGTGGCTCAGCTGGTAACGAATCTGCCTGCAATGCAATGCAGGAGACCTGGGTTTGATCCCTGGGTTGGGAAGATCCCCTGGAGAAGGGAAAAGCTACCCACTCAGTATTCTGACCTGGAGAATCCCCTGGACTGTACAGTCCATTGTATCGCAAAGAGTCGGACACAACTGAGCGACTTTCACTTACGTAATCAATACTTGTAAGTCAAAGTGAGATGGAGACTATCTTCCTGCCTTTCTCACTTTTTTCCTGCAAGAAAACCAGACGGTAGAATCTCTGGTCTCTAGTCGAGTCTGGGTGAGAAGCACCGGTTTCACGGGTGACGGGAAGACCCCACACTCCAGTACCAACTTGTACGTGTGGGAGGGCAGCTGCAGCTTTCTAATCCCAGGACCACAGTTAGCTTGTTGTTTCCTGACACTCAACAGCCCAAGGACAGCCTTTGGGCGTGAAGCTCCCTGGCGCATCAGTTCTGCTGTGATCTGGGACTGACTTTCCCGCCCCTCCCAGGCCTTTCACAAGGACCTAATTTCCTATATTAAAGCATTTCTGCCAACACACCTAGAGCATTCTATTTGCAGTGCTGAAGCTCTACTAAAACAACCTCAAACATACAAAAATAATATGTGATTCCAGTACTCAACGCCAGTGGCTTTTACAAACCTGACTAAACAAAGTTTTACATAAGCTAAAAAAAGAAAAAGAAAGACAAATATTGGGTGAGGCCTTATTTTCCATAAAGAAGAATCACCAAAATCACAGTGATCTTCACCAAACACTTAAGATACTGCATGAAATACTTCCAAGACCACTGAGATAAATTAGCTTTGCAGATACTGCTTGTATCATTTCATAAATAATGTCTTAAACTGGCAACATACAGCATTCTCAAGCCGAGCATGCGTCTCCCCTTGCTCAGTTCCTTATTCATTCAACAAATATTTACGAACCACTTATGTGCCAGGAAGTATCCTAGGCAGTGAATAAGAAAGACAAAAATGCCTGACTTCATATATTCTAGAAAGGAAGACAACTATTAAACAAAATTAAGTACATACTGAATGAAGACCTAACCTAACCTAGGTGTGGAGGCCAGGCCCACATGCACACCTGGAGGAAGAACATTCCAGAGAGAAAAAAAGACACCAGGGCAGAGCCTGGTGAGTATATTCAGAGGCTGAGTGGGCGGTGTGGACCGCCATAAGTGCTTTGGTTTTTACTCAGGCAAAAATAATGGAGGGTTTCAAGTATAGCAATGACAGGATCTAGGTACGTAACTTGACTTTTTAAATAGATCATTTTGGCAGCTGGGTTAGAACAGACCATAGTGGCAAGAATAAAGCTGGAAGATTATTTTAGCTATTGTGGGGACAACTCCAACGTTCTGGGACTGAGCAAAAGGGTGGAGCAAGATGGGGAAGACTGCTCGAAGAGCAGGCCTAGGGGGAGAAAGATGAATTAAGTTAAGACATGTTAACTTGGAGCCACTGAATGAACAGCACGTGCCGTTGGATATACCAGTGTGGAGTTCTGGGGTGGGGGCTTTCTATCTGAAGACATGTGCCAGGGGGAGTCATCCACTTACAGTCAATAATTAAAGCAGGAAACTGGATGAGATTGGCAAAGGAGGAGTAAACACAAACAGAAGTGAAGAGGTTCAAGAACTGAGTCCTGTGATAGATTCAAGAACTGGCTGTGCAAGTCTCCTACCTCTTCTGATTTTTAAAAAAAAAAAAAATAAGCTATTTTGCTTAAATTAGTGCTAGTTCTTTTTCTATCTCCTACTATGGAAAGTCTTAAATACAGAAAGCCCTGGGTCAGGATTCATTACTGCCTTTAGTCCAGTTCAGTTCCGTCGCTCAGTCGTGTCCGACTTTTTGCGACCCCATGAATCACAGCACGCCAGGCCTCCCTGTCCATCACCAGCTCCCGGAGTTTACTCAAACTCATGCCCATCGAGTCAGTGATGCCATCCAGCCATTTCATTTTCTGTCGTCCCCTTCTCCTCCTGCCCCCAATCCCTCTCAGCATCAGGGTCTTTTCCAACGAGTCAACTCTTCGCATGAGGTAGCCAAAGTATTGGAGTTTCAGCTTCAGCATCAGTCCTTCCAATGAACACCCAGGACTGATCTCCTTTAGGATGGACTGGTCGGATCTCCTTACAGTCCAAGGGACTCCTTATACAACTTCAATCTATATGACAATCAGCAGCTGTGCCTAACACACAACAGGTGCTTAGAAAACAGATGTGACATGAACACTTCTTCAGGTACCCTTGGATAAAACCCAACTTAGGAAGCAGTATTAGAGGTTCTGGTGCACTTTCACGGTTTGCTGCAGTTCTTTTCACTATATTCTTAAAAAAAAATAGGATGAGGAAGAAGTAAAATTAGTACCACACTCATTACTACCTTCTCAGATGCATTATTAACAACTGCTAGTCAGTACTTAAACAGCTGCATGATAACCCTTTTTCTGATCCAGCATCCAAAAATGACCAGGGTCTACCATAAAGAGCCAACAGCTAATTTACTTATTCCTTAATCACTCTGTCTTTGTAAGAATAATTTATTTGAAGTTTTTTTTTAACTTCTTTTGTTCTCCTGTTATGTTTATACAGCCTCTGAGTATGTTCAGAACATATGATATATGTTGAAAAATATGCATTCAGTACAAGATTACATAAATGTCCAGATATATACTGTCAGTCAAGACTAGTTAACAATACAGTCTTCTAACTGAAGAGGGAAAAAAAATGCAGATCAAAGTGAACTAAACATTTTTTAAGTTCAGAACAATCCTCCTTATTTGCTGATAGATTGTTTACTTCTTAGATACAAAAACTAGAATTTTTTTCCTAACTTTCATTATTAAAATTTTCTAAATACAGAGAATAGCACAGTGAATAACCACATACCCAATGCCCAGATTCAACAATTGGTAGTTTTTTGCCATATTTTTATCTTTTGTGTGCTGAACTGTCTTAAAAGTAATTTCAGGCAAAAGACATCACTCCTAAAAACTTCAGAATGAAGCTTTAAAAAATATGAATTTTCCCTCCATAATCACAATTATCACACCTACCAAATTAACAGTAAGTTCTCAACGTCGTCTAATGCTATCTATTTTACTTCCCACAACCATGCTTCCAAACATTTTTTTTTGTAAAGGACTTTTTCAAAAAAAGCATCCTCTCAAGGACCATTCACTGTGTTATGTCTCTGATGTGCTTTTTAACTTAGAAGAGACCCCCTCCCAACTTTTTCCCCATTAAACTTAGTAAAGAGATACTAAACCCAGGCTTAACATAAAGAATAATTACACTCTCCACTTTAAATATTTCCAGGGAACACACACCAATATGAAATGTCTCTATCAGCATAATGCTCCTTACTTCATGTGAATTCTAAAAGTAACTTGAACATGAATATTCAAGGTCTACCATAAAGATCAGGCTTCCCAGGTGGCTCCGGTGGTAAAGAACCCACCTGCCAATGTAGGAGACATAGGAGACGCAGCTTCACTCCCTGGGTGAGGAAGATCCTCCGCAGCAGGAAATGGCAACCACTCCAGTATTCTCGCCTGGAAAATTCCGTGGGCAGAAAGGAGCCTAGCGGACTACACACCATGGGGTCACAAGAGCCGGACACGACTCACGGACTTTCACCATAAAGATTAAAGCTCAGCTGAGTGGTACTAGCCTGAAGATCTGTTTCCGAGGTGTGACATAACAGTAAGCACTCCTTGGGACTGATATGCTCCCTCTACAAAAACTCAGACTCAAAGAACCTGATGTGATTTGCTTTATTCAATTTGAACATATAGTAACTTCAGCTGTTATATACTCACTAATATATACACATATGTTTTACACATTCATTTAAACATACGAAGCTATTTTTACATGTTTTTCCAATTACATTTCTCTCTCAGGCTATGGGCTGCAGACTATCACCATACTTCAAATATCTGGTAAGAGCTTCACTATGAAATATAAGAACTTCTATGATGTTTTTGGCCTGTTAATGTGCCTTGTAATTTTTTCTTGATGGCTAGACATGCTGTGCTGGGTAAAAAAAAACGGCTGTAAAGAGGCCTTAGTAACTGGGGAAGGGGGCATTCCATAGCCCTGGAATTAGGTTTCAGTTCTGCAGGGAGTCTCTGCCTCCATATTGGGAACTTCGCCAATACTTTCAGTCTCTGCCACCCTTCCTTCAGGGGGACAGGATGGCTAGACTAGGCAGGCGTTGGGATTTCTAGAGATAGCAAGTTAGGAATTTCTGTCACCCAGGTCTGTGCTTAGTCACTCGTCGTGTCTGACTCTGTGTGACCCCATGGACTGCAGCCAGGCTCCTCTGTCCAGGCAAGAATACTGGAGTGGGTTGCCATGCCCTCCTCCAGGGAATCTTCCCAACCCAGGGATGGAACCCAGGTCTCCCACATTGCAGGCGGATTCTTTACCATCTGAGCCACCAGGGAAGCCCCTTGGAGCCCTACTTCAACCCCACATCTCTGATCTCCTCCTGGTCCTGTCATCACTCAGCCTGGGGCCCAGCTCCAAGAGGCACCTCTTTTCCCCCAGGTCAGTTAAGCTATATTTAAATAGCTTATCCCCAGGGTCTACCTTAATGCAAAGAACAGAGTGCTCTGGTGTATTTCTAAATAGTCCTTCTTCTTCTTCAGCCAGAAGCACTAGGAGCTTTTCTCCCATATTTACTGTGTTGAGCTTCTACAGGTGAAATTCACAATCACATCTGACCCTCCCCTGGAGTCCCCCTGGAGTCCCCCTGGAGTCATCCAGAAATTCATCAATTACAGTTTGGGTTTTCCCAGTCCAGTTCTTGCTCCCAGAATTGTGACAGAAGTTGTGATTCTCTATGTTCACCTATCTCTGCAATTTGGGGGACTGCAGTTTGCCCTACGACCTCATTTCTCTGACAGATCTAATAAGAACTGCTGATTGTTCAGCTTGCTCAGCTTTTTTCTTCTTGTTTGGAAGGAGTGGAGATCTAAACCTCCTTACAGTCTTGAAGCCAGACCACAATCTAGAAGTCCTCTCAACTATTTTTTGAAAACTACCAAAACATTTATTTTAGGTAAAAACCAGATTCCTGTTGCTTTCAGGCATACTTTTAACAAATCAGTTACGAACAGTCAAAATCAGGGAGACAAGAGATAAAAGCCCAAAAAACAGGCAATCACCTGATAGTCTTATCTACGGAAGTGAAACCACTGTCTCCACTAAAAAACAAATTCCAAATAACTAATTTTCATTAATTAATGAGGGAAAACTGCTTCTGTACAACAGTTGAGCACCATTTCACAGGGAAAAAAATATTTATTTTAAACTGTTAATATTGGGCAAAGAATAGCAGCAATAGACTAGTGACCTTTGCATATAAAAATAGTAATTTAATGAAAACAGAAAAGGAATCCATGTCACCATCAACTAAACAAATTAACGACAACCTGAAAGTGGAGATTTATTTTATTTGGTGGGAATGTTAAGGACTCTTGAGCCCAGGAGACAACATCTCAGTAGCCCTGAGAAACCTTCCAAGGAAGCTACAGCCTGACTCCCTCTCCTGCCTCCTGGGAACAGTTTCTGTATACACCCAGCTATCTGGTTGTGTTTCTGTATACAAAAGGCTATAGTATACACTGGTCTGAAACAAAGGGGGCAGGCAGTCTGAATATCAAAGATTACTGATAAGTAAGGAAAACCAGATATCAAGCCAAGGAATTTAGCATTCTTCTGTGTATGGGAAGATGGAAACCTCTGGGCTCACTGAATTCATTCCTTTCATAGGCACCTCAGCTACCTGGGGCCAAATACTGTTTCTTGATTGTTTATATTCTTAATTTCTTGCTCAACACTGCTGTTCAGTTGCTAAGACCTGTCCAACTGTTTGCAACTCCATGAACTGCAGCACGTCAGGCTCCCCTGTCTTTTACTATCTCCCGGAGTTTGCTTCAACTCATGTCCTTTGAGTCAGTGATGCCATCCAATGATTCTATCCTCAGTTTCCTGCTTCTCTTCCTGCCCTCAATTTGTCACAGCATCAGGGTCTTTTCTAAGAAGTCAGCTCTTTGCATCATGTGGCAGAAGTGTTGGAGCTTCAGCTTCAAAAACAGTCCTTCCAATGAATATTTAGGGTTGATTTGCTTTAGGTTTGACTGGTTTGATCTCCCTGCAATCCAAGGGACTCTCAAGATCATTCTCCAGCATCACAATTGGAACGCATCAATTCTTTGGCACTCAGCCTTCTCTATGGTCCAGCTCTCACATCCCTACATGACTCCTGGAAAAACCACAGCTTTGACTACACAGATCTTTGTTGGCAAAGTAACATCTCTGCTTCTTAACATGCTCTAGGTTTGTTATCTTTTTTCCAAGGAGCGAGTGTCTTTGAATTTCATGGCTGCAGCCACCATCCACAGTGATTTTGGAGTCCAAGAAAATAAAATCTGTCACTGCTTCCATTGTTTCCCCATCTATTTACCATGAAGTGATGCCATGATCTTACTTTTTTGAATGTTGAGTTTTAAGCCAGCTTTTTCACTCTCCTCTTTCACTTTCATTAAGAGGCGCTTTAGTTCTTCTTCACTTTCTGCCATAAGGGTGGTGTCATCTGCGTATCTGACATTATTGATATTTCTCCTGGCAATCTTGATTTCAGCTTGTGCTTCATCTAGCCCAGCATTTAGCATGATGTACTCTGGATAGAAATTAAATAAGCAGGGTGACAATATACAGCCTTGGCGTACTCCCTTCCACATCCAGTTCTAACTGTTGCTTCTTGACCTGAATACAGATTTCTCAGGAATCAGGTCAGGTGGTCCGGTATTCCTATCTCTTTCATAATTTTCCAGTTTGTTGTGATCCACACAGTCAAAGGCTTTGGCGTAGTCAATGAAGCAGAAATAGATGTTCTTCTGGAATTCTCGTGCTTCTTGCTTTTTTTCTATGATCCAACAGTTGTTGGCAATTTGATCTCTGGTTCCTCTGCCTTTTCTAAATCCAGCTTGAACATCTGGAAGTGCTTGGTTCACACAGTGTTGAAGCCTGGCTTGGAGAATTTTGAGCATTACTTTGCTAGCATGTGAGATGAGTGCAACTGTGCAGTAGTTTGAACATTCTCTGGCACTGCCTTTCTTTGGAATTGAAGTGAAAATTGACCTTTTCCAGTCCTGTGGCCACTGCTGAATTTAGTAACATTGTATAGGAGGAGTGATCAAAACCATTCCCAAGAAGAAATGCAAAAAGGCAAAATGGTTGCCTGAGGAAGTCTTACAATAGCTGAGAAAAGAAGAGAAGCAAAAGGGAAAGGAGAAAAGGAAAGATATACCCATCTGAATGCAAAGTTCCAAAGAATAGCAAGGAGAAATAAGAAAGCCTTCCTCAGTGATCAGGGCAAAGAAACAGGAAAACAATAAAATGGGAAAAGACAGAGATCTCTTCAAGAAAATTAGAGATACCAAGGGAACATTTCATGCAAAGATGGGGTCAATAAAGGACAGAAATTATATGGACCTAACAGAAGCAGAAGATATTAAGAAGAGGTGGCAAGCATACACAGAAGAACTACACATAAAAGATCTTTATGACCCAGATAACCACGATGGTGTGATCACTTCACCTAGAGCCAGACTGTCCTAGAGTGCTAAGTCACATGGGCCTTAGGAAGCATCACTACAAACAAAGCTAGTGCAGGAGATGGAATTCCAGCTGAGCTATTTCAAATCCTAAAAGATGATGCTGTGAGAGTGTTGCAGTCAATATGCCAGCAAATTTAGAAAACTCAACAGTGGTCAGAGGACTGGAAAAGATCAGTTTTTTATAGTTTTAGCACATTTAATTTTATTATTCCTTTCAAGTACATTTTCATGCCTAGTATGAGTTAAAGGTCGAGGTACATTCTGTTGTTTAAAAGACTACCCTTTCCCTATTGAATTACCTTGGCACTTCTGTTAAAAACAGCTGACCTGTATATGTAAGTCTATTTGTTTTAATTATGTGCTCCATCAATCTATGTCTGTCCTTAGACCAATATCACACTGTCTTGATTACAGTAGCTTTATATTAACTGTTGAAGTCAGTTCATATAAAAAACTGAATGTTCTTTTTCAAAATTATTCAGATTTGGGAGTCTCCTCTGCATTTCTTTATAAATTTTAGAGTCAACTTGTCAATTTCCACAAAAAAAGCCTTCTGAGATTCTGACTGCAATCATGGTGAATCTACAGATTTGGAGAGAACTGACATCTTAAAAAGACTGTGTCTTCTAATCCATGAACATGGTATGTCTCTCCATTTCTTTAGGTATTCTTTAATTTCCCCCAGTCTTTGGTAGTTTTCAGCATACAAGTCTTGCATATATTTTGTTACATTTATCACTACGTCTTCAGATTTTATAAATTGCAAATGGTAATTTTTATTTCAACTTCCAACTATCTGTTGATGGTACATAGGGATAGTTAATTTTTCTATAGTCACCTTGATAAACTCAATTACTGGTTCTAATACTTTTTTTAAAATAAATTTCTAAGGATTTTCTAAATAAATGGTCATGTTGCAAATGTTAAATTACTTGAGTGCTTCAGAGATTTTAAAAATAATTTCTGCAAAAATGTCTAACTTAAACTGTATTCACTTCACCATCCTATAGGGTTCCCTTGTAGCTCAGTTGGTAAAGAATCTGCCTGCAGTGTGGGAGACCTGGGTTCAATCCCTGTTGGAACGATCCTGTGAAGAAGGGAAAGGCTACCCACTCCAATATTCTGGCCTGGAGAATTCCATGGGGTCGCAAAGAGTTGGACATGACTGAGCAAACTTTCACTTTCACCATCCTATGCCCTCTTAAGCATATCCCAAGTGGTACCTATTATAAAAATCTAGGTTCAATACACAACTTTTTATCACAAATCCACTTGTAGTAAGCAGAACAATGACCCCAAAGACATCCAGTATCTAGATCTGTAAATATGTTACCTTCCATGGCAAAAGAAACTTTGCAGATGGTGTTCTTTTGAATTATCTAGATAAGCTCAACATAATCATGGCAGTGATGGAAGCAGAGAGGTAGAAAGCGAGAGATCTGAAGACAGCATCATGAAGATAGAGGAAGTGGCCAAGAAGCAAGCATCCCAGGTGACCTCTCTAAGTTGGAAAAGATTCTCCCTAGAGTCTCCAAAAGGAACACATCTGATTTTAGCTCAGTAAGACTCATTTGGAACGCCAACCTCCAATATAAGATGATACATTTGTGTTAAGTCACTAAGTTTGTGATGATTTGTAGCATCAGCAATAGGAAACTAATATACTAGTGATGATCATTTCACTTCAATAAATATACTTCTGCTAGTTTTTTGGCACCATGCACTATCACCACCCTACAACAAAAGCACCTTTCACAAGTAGAACTGAATGAACTACTACCGAAAGTCTAGACTACACATACACACACACACACACACACACACACACACACGAGTTGAACGTTACCCAATCAAAAGAAGAATGAATCGATGGACCTAGAAAATACTACACTTAGTGAAGTAAATCAGACAGGGCCAAGTATATGGTATCATTTATGTGGGGAATCTAAAAACTAACACACTGAGAATATCCTGGTGGTCCAGACTCACAGATACAGAAAACAAATAAATGATTATCAAAGGTGAGGGGAGGGACAAATTTGGAATATGGGATTAACAGACACAAACTACTCTACATAAAACAGATAAGCAACAAGGATTTACTGTACATCACAGGGAATTACACTCAACATCTTATAATAACCTACAAAGGAAAATAACCTGAAAAAATTTATAACTGAATCATTATGCTGTACACCTGAAACACACTATAAACCAACTATACTTCAATTTTTTAAAGTCCAGAATAAATCATAATTGTTTATAAATTTTCTTACATTGAAAGATAAAGCTATCCTAAATATGATTTGTTACAGAATTTTAAAAACTCCTTCAATTATCTTTTTAAGTTTGTATTCAAGCTGATCACTTGAAATGCACTCTTTAAAAAAGATCAATGGGAAACATCTGAGGATCTGTCATCAATCACTCTTAGAAGCAATCACTTGGATCTCATAAAATGAAGACCAAAGTTGTTGTGGAGCAGGGAGTGGAAAGAATGGAGGTTTACTGGCAAGATTATAATTATCTCCCCTTTGGACCCTCAAAGTCCTTACATTTACCACTCGAAATGCATGTGAACACGAAATTAGCACATATTTCCAATAAGACCTCATGTAAGCTCTTATTTTAAGCAAAATACTTTCAAAAAGTCATTTCTATATGATATTAAAGGTAAATGCCATTCACAGTTAACAAAACTCCATGTAACATCTTAGGCAAAAACTACTGACAATGACAAATGTATATGGCTAACTGAAAATGCACCTATAGGTCTCTTCTTTAAAATGATGAGTGAAAGCATATCTTGCTTTTGACTGGAAGAGGTGGTGACTTCTTTGATTTTACTCTACTCCAAGAAAGCAGTAAAATGAAAAGGTTTCACATAAAAGAACTTCTTAACCAGTAAAGAATATTTCTGTTAGCTACATGATATGCCAAAGCTAATTAAAAATAGTAACAGGTAAATTTGCTCAGCAAGACCTAAGTCATCAGTGAAAAGTCTTTAAAAAGTATAAAGGTCTGATCATGATTCAAAGTTCAATAAGACCCCCAAATATTTTATACCCTCAGTAATAATAATAGACCCTCAATAACAGAAGTTTTTCAATTAACAATAACAGTAAATACTAGCACAGAAGTAACAAGAGGCAGGGAATTCAGGAAGCAACACAGACCATGAGGGAGATGAAATAAATCTTTGCAGTAAGGCTCAACAAGGACAGGGACTACTGGTCACCAAGCAAGTTAGAAGCAAAGCTTAGACTCACACCTGGCTTTACTAACTTACCCCAGGACACTGTTTTCCAATTCTACCGTGCTAATTCTATGGTACAGGGAGATAATCAGTACCTGACCTAAGGGTGTAACTGCAGAAACAGAAAACAAAGAAGTTATATGGAAGACCCCCTTCCAAGCAAAAACACTAAAGGACTTCTCTATTGATTCGATCAATTCATAGAATAAAGTTTAGTGATCAGAAAAAAAATTCTATTTTGTTGAAATTGGTATTTTGAAGTTAGGCTGGTTATGCTATTAAATGCAAAGAGATAAAGCAAAACAAAGGCTCTGTCTGCACTTGAATACATTTAGCAATAACCTCTCTGACAAAGACCTTACGTTTGGTGGTGATGGTGGTGCTTTAGTTGCTAAGTTGTGTTCATCGGCTCTTTGCAAACCCATGGACTGAAGCCCACTCCTCTGTCCATAGAACTTCCCAGGCTACTGGAGTGGGTTGCCATCCCCTTCTCCAGGGGATCTTCCCAACCCAGGAATTGAACCAGAGTCTCCTGCACTGCAGGCAGATTCTTTACCAACTGAGCCACCAGGGAAGCCCTTATGTCAGCTTGAAGGTGATAATCTCTTCCCACAAAATAATCTCTTCTATCACAAATTTCAACTACAAAAGCATATGTTTTCTTTCAAGCATGTAACATGCAGCTAGCAACACACACTCTGGATCTAGATCTCCTGGGTTCAAAATCTTGACTCTATGGTCCAGATTCCCAACTCCATCTCATCCAGTAAAGCTGGGAATTTCCTCTAATGCTTATATCTGCTTCTCTGGCTGATATCCCTAGGCTGGGTTCTAGAGCTAGCTGAGATATGCTGAGATGCTGACGTGGTCTGCCGATATTGTCGTTGTTTAGATGCTAAGCTGTGTCTGACCCTCTGTGACCTCATGGACTATAGCCCTGCAGGTTCCCCTGTCCATGGGATTTCCCAGGCAAGAACACTGGAGTGGGTTGCCTTATCCTCCCCCAGAGGAATCCTTGACCCAGGGAGTGACCTGAGTCTCCTGCTTGTCAGGGGGATTCTTAACCACTGAGCCACCTGGGAAGTCGGGTCTGCCAACATACTGAAGGAAAATACACACTATCAATAATGTTGTAAGGTCCCCAAGTCTACCCACGAGTGTGCTACTTCACTAAAAGGACTCACAAGACTCAATGTACATACTCATGGCTACGATTTCTTACAGCAGAAGGATACCAAGCATACTGGCAAAAGGAAAAGGTACAAAAAGCGAAGTCCAGGAGAAATCAGGCACAGGTGCGCAGAAGTCCTCTTCTGGCGGGGCTGCACTCAACATACTTCTCAGCAGTGAGTTCTGACAGTGGGTGTGAAATGCTGCCAGCCAGGGAAGCTCATCAGGGATTCCGTGCCTAGGGCTTTTACCTG
Source organism: Muntiacus reevesi (assembly GCF_963930625.1). Lineage (NCBI taxonomy): Eukaryota > Metazoa > Chordata > Mammalia > Artiodactyla > Cervidae > Muntiacus > Muntiacus reevesi. The sequence goes on along the minus strand of NC_089267.1, from coordinate 9,177,376 downwards.
GGAGCTTGCCTAGCCCAAATGCAATCTCCAGACTCCCAGAAGAAAAGCAGGTGTCCAGCAGAAACCATACTATTTGCACAGTGAGTTTAGGCACAGTGACCGACATCACTTAGGGTGATGAGATCCTTCCACATCCAAGCTCCCGGATGCCAGTCAGGGGCCAACTCTGCAATCAATCCTGCTTCCAACAGACCAGCAAATCCTTTAATGTGGACCTCATCTACCTGTTCCTTGATTTATTCCCAGCTCTCAGAAAAGTGCCTGAAATATATGGTAGCCATCAAAAAATTTTTTCATGAAAAAATTCCTGGCTCTACCATTTCCTAGCTGGATAACATTGGGAAAGTTACTTAAGTTCTGTGTGCCTCAGTTTCCTCACTTGTACTACCAACCTCAAAAGATTATGTTGAGGACTAATTATATGTTAATTAATATGTGTAAAATATTTGATTACACCAGGGGCTGGCAAGAATGAAGCACTATATAATTTGTGTATATATAACCTTATTTTTTTTTTGTTTGAACTTTCAACCTTACAGTTTTACCTTCTCCAAGTCACACTGAATTTTCCCAATACTAAATTTCTAATGAACCAATAATCTACACATAGATTAGAATTTAACTGATCATTGTTTCGTATCCACCGAGATTCGTAACTACTTTATGGACCACATCCAAACTTTTTTAGCACATTTGACAGTACCTGACATGATACTTAATCTTTGCAGTGCCCAGAAAATACTGACTTACCAACAAAACTGTTTGTTAAATCAACTTTTTACAGAGGTCAGAATGTAACACAGTCAACACTTTTGATAACAATTGCAACTTAAAATGGCTTCCAAGTTTCTTCGATCTTCCTCTATTGAGAAGAGAAAAATGAGTTGATTCCATCAGGCAAAAGACTGGTAAAAGCAGCAGCAGCAAGGAAAAGGCTTGAGTTTATAATGTACAGAATTACAATGTCAATTATTTGACTTTGCCTTACAGAGAGAAGGGGCTGGAGTCCATAAAGGTCAGTAAGGGCTGTATACACATCTTGTACAGCAAGAATTAAGATACAAATTCACTTAAGTACTGAAATCAAGGCATGAAAGCCTATACTTTATAGTAACTATTTTTTAATTATTGATTTATTTTTGAGGCCACAAAATGCTGATGTTTAGACACTGACTGAACATAAATGAAGAATCGTTCCTAACATATTTCACTTGTTTATAAGCAAATCAGTTCTTTGGATTGGATGATAAGCGCTTTATAAAGCTGTGTTTGTTTCCACCGTAAGTTTACATCTACCCCTCCCTCCCCAGCCTCCCGCCCCCTTCCCCCCCCCCCCACAGCCTCACAGAGCACCAGGCTGAGCTCCCTGCTTTACACAGCAGCTCCCCATGAGCAGTCTCCTTCACAGACAGTAATGAATATATGTCAGTGCTACTCTCTCAGTCCACCCACCCTCTCCCTCTCCCTCATGTTCACAGGGCAGTTCTCTACATCTGTGTCTCTATTCTTGCCCTGGAGATAGGTTCATCAGTACCATTTTTCTAGATTCCATATACATGCATTAATATATGATATTTGTTTTTCTCTTTCTGACTCACTTTACACTGTATAACAGCCTCTAGGTTCATCCACCTCAATTCAACAGACTCAAATGTGTTCCTTTTTATGGCCGAGTAATATTCCATTGTGTATATGTACCCCAACTTCTTTATCCATTCATCTGTTGATGGATAAGTTGGTTTCATGTCCTGACTATAAACAGTGCTACAATGAACACCGGGATATATATATCTTTTTGAATGATGGTTTTCTCAGGGTGAACATTTCAATCTTTAAAAAAAAGAAGACAAAGACGATGAACTGGGAGAAAAAAAGCAGGTGACCACATGAAGCCTAAGTTATAAACTGATAAGTCAGACAAACCTGTGGTTTCCATACCAGCTCAAACACCAGAAGTCTACACATAATCAAAAGGGGAAACCTGAGGATCCATAGAATTTGGGAACAGAGCATCAGACTGAAGTTTAACATTCTGAGAGAAATTTTAGATAGGTAGGTCTCTTCTCTGGGTGCAGCAGAACTGGGTATGGCATGAGCCCTCTTGGAGGAGGTCGCCATTAACCCCACCACGGAGCCACCAGAACTTACACAGGACTGGGAAACGGACTCTTGGAGGCACAGACAGAAGCTTGTGCACCAGGACCCGGGAGAAGAGCAGTGACCCCACCAGAGGCCGACCCAGACTTGCCCGGGAGTGTCCAGGAGTCTCTGGCAGATGCATGGGTCAGCGGAGGCCTGCTGCAGGGTCGGGGCACTGAGTGCAGCAGACCTCCTTTTGAAGGAGGTCACCATTATCTTCATTAACTCTACCATTACTGGCCTCAGGTCAAATAACAGGGAAGGAACACAGCCCCGCCCAACAGAAAATTGGATTCAAGATTTACTGAGCATGGCCCTGCCCATCAGAACAAGACCTAGATTCTCTCTGTCAGTCTCTCCCATCAGGAAGCTTCCATAAGCCCCTCATCCTTCTCCATCAGAGGGCAGACAGGCTGAAAACCACAATCACAGAAAACTAACCAATCTGATCACATGGACTAGAGCCGCGTCTAACTCAATGAAACTATGAGCCATGCCGTGTAGGACCACCCAAGATGGACGGGTCATGGTGAAGAGGTCTGACAGAATGTGGTCCACTGGAGAAGGGAATGGCAAACTGCTGCAGTATTCCTGCCTTGAGAACCCCATGAGCAGTATGAGAAGGCAAAAGGATAGGACACTGAAAGATGAACTCCCCAGGTCAGTAGGTGCCCAGTATGCTACGTCTCCAAGATGGAGAAGAGTGGGGAAATAACTCCAGAAAGAATGAAGAGACGGAACCAAAGCAAAAACAACACCCAGTTGTGGATGTGACTGGTGATGGAAGTAAAGTCCAATGCCGTAAAGAGCAATACTGCATAGGAACCTAAAATGTTAGGTCCTTGAATCAAGGCAAATTGGAAGTGGTCAAACAGGAGATGACAAGAGTGAATGTCAACATTTTGGGAATCAGCGAGCTAAAATGGACTGGAACAGGTGAATTTAACTCAGATGACCAGTGTATCTACTACTGTGGGCAGGAATCCCTTAGAAGAAATGGAGTAGCCATCACAGTCAACCGAAGAGTCCGAAATGCAGTACTTGGATGCAATCTCAAAAAGGACAGAATGATCTCTGTTCATTTCCAAGGCAAACCATTCAGTATCACAGTAATCCAGGTCTATGTCCCAACCAGTAATTGCACTCATCCCACATTCTAGCAAAGTAATGCTCAAAATTCTCCAAACCAGTATGTGAACTGTGAACTTCCAGATGTTCAAGCTGGATTTAGAAAAGGCAGAGGAACCAGAGATCAAACTGCCAACATCCAGTGGATCATCAAAAAAGCAAAAGAGTTCCAGAAAAACATCTACTTCTGCTTTACTGACTATGCCAAGCCTTTGTGTGGATCACAACAAACTGGAAAATTCTTCAAGAGATGGGAATACCAGATCACCTGACCTGCCTCCTGAGACACCTGTATGCAGGTCAGGAAGCAACAGTTAGAAGTGGACATGGAGCAACAGACTGGTTCCAAACAGGAAAAGGGACTATGTCAAACTGTATATTGTCACCCTGCTTACTTAACTTACATGCAGAGTACATCATGAGAAACTCTGGGCTGGATGAAGCACAAGCTGGCATCAAGACTGCCGGGAGAAATACCAATAACCTCAGATATGCAGATGACACCACCTTTCTGGCAGAAAGCAAAGAAGAACTAAAGAGCCTCTTGATGAAAGTGAAAGAGGAGAGTGAAAAAGCTGGCTTAAAACTCAACATTCAGAAAACTAAGAGCATGGCATCCAGTCCCATCACTTCATGGCAAATAGATGGGGAAACAACGCAAATAGTGACAGACTTTATTTTTGGGGGCTCCAAAATCACTGCAGATGGTGACTGTAGCCATGAAATTAAAAGACGCTTGCTTCTCGGAAGAAAAGCTATGACCAACCTAAACAGCATATTAAAAAGCAGAGATATTACTTTGCCAACAAAGGTCCATCTCCTCAAAGCTATGGTTTTTCCAGTGGTCATGTATGGATGTGAGAGTTGGACCATAAAGAAAGCTGAGCGCCGAAGAATTGATGCTTTTGAACTGTGGTGTTGGAGAAGACTCTTGAGAGTCCCTTGGACAGCAAGGAGATCCAACCAGTCCATCCTAAAGGAGATCAGTCCTGGGTGTTCACTGGAAGGACAGATGCTGAAGCTGAAACTCCAATACTTTGACCACCTGATGCGAAGAACTGACTCATTAGAAAAGACCCTGATGCTGGGAAAGATTGAAGGCGGGAAAAGAAGGAGACGACAGAGGATGAGATGGTTGGATGGCATCACCGACTCAATGGACATGAGTTTGAGTAAACTCCGGGAGTTGGTGATGGACAGAGAGGCCTGGTGTGCTGCAGTCCATGGGGTCACAAAGAGTTGGACACGACTGAAATGAACTTAAAAGAAATTATAATTACAGACTTCTGTTTACATAAATTTATCCTACAAGTATTAACATCATTGTAAACACCAGTTCCTGAAGGTGAACTGTACTTTTTAGTAAGAATTACTTTGATATTTCAGGGTTCCTATATAAACCTATTTTAAAGGAACAGTTAATGAAAAATGTTCACCACCCTCAGCTGCCTGTAGTCGCCTCTAGGACTGGGTCTCACAACCCCATTTCATTCTTCTAATTTGCGAAGAGGTCAGAAAGTCTCCAGCTCCCTAGACGGGAAAGGACTGCACCTAAGTTAGGTCTGCAGTGACGGGCACGTGGGTGTCACAGGCTTGCAGCTGCCGTCTATCCACAGTCAGGACAGCCAACAGACATGTCCAACAGGCACTGACCGGCCACGGCAGCCTGGTCCTCCAATCCGCTGCAGGGAGGGATGCAGCCGCGGCAGTGGCGGCAGGCAGTAGTGTGTGGCCTTGAAATTAGAAGGCCAGGAGTGGCTCGCTGACTTCAGCTCCTCCAGCCCTTTCGACAATGTTGTAAAGGGTCTACTCCTTAAGAGAGGTCTTATGATGGCTCCAGTGGCTCCCTTTCCTGTCCTATCCGCTGACTTAGAACACAGTCACATTAAGACCATTCCTGTCCTCTTACACTCTGGCCTGGACCACAGTGATAACCAAAGGACTAGGTGGCTGCCTCTCACCACTCCAGCTATTCCTCTGACCAGTCACCGCCAAGTCTGACCATGCTTTCAGACAGTCTACCCACAGGCCGAAACGTGTACTCTCATCCACATACCTGCCGTCTGTCCTCAGCTCTGTGCTTTCACATCCGCCCTTTCAAAGGTATTTGCTGAGCTGCATCTATCTGATGCATCTCACCTGCTGTGCCAAGGGCTGGGGCTATAAGGCAAAACAAGACAGACAAGGTCTCTTCCGTCTCAGAGCTACAACCCAATCCCTGATTTCCCAATAATTACCCAAATAATGTTTAATTACAACTGTGATGAGTGTAATAAAAAAAACTCAAGGTGCATCTCACATGTGTAAGTGGAAGCCTAATCTAACCTGGGAAGAGCAGGGAGAATCAATTCCCTTGAAGAGACACTTAAGCAGAAACCAGAAGATAGGTAAACTGACCAGATGAAAAATTGTCAGCTTCCTGGGCAGAAGAAAACAGCATATGCAAAGGCTCTGAGACAGCGCTCCAGGAGCTGTGAAGACAATCAAGGGACAAAAGCTCGGCGCAAGGAGACAGCAGTCCACAGGAAGGGGCCAGGGAGGCACTGCTCACGGGTACTATTCTAACAGTGTGCTGAGTACACTGCGCTGAAATTATTCGTGTGCAAAAATGCAGCCCCCACCAAACAAGCTCCTTTAGGGTCTGACAACAAGTTTAGCTCTCTAACCTGATACGGCGTTTGGCGGTGTCCTCAAGTCCAGATCGTGGACTGAAGAAATGCGAGTTTGATCTGGGTCAAGAGCTTAACCTCTCCACACCAGGCAGTCTCTAGGGTCCAAGCATCTTCTGCTTCCAACCACCCCAAAACTTACAAAGCAAGAGATGCATTTTTCATGCTGACCTATACATGCTCAAAATGACAGCTAGTATTTACCCCAGACGAAACTTTAAACACTGAAGAGTACACTTTAAGTCAGCAAGGGGCTCTAAATCCTCCCTGCTCCATCAAGTGCCACCAACCAGTCACCGACAGAACTGCTTTCAAACTCCCGCGGAGAGCCCGCTGAGGCCTGAGAGAGTACGGGTGGCACCACCTGCTTGCTCTTATTCTCCAGTCACTCAACAGACTTGCTCAGAGTAGGACCAAGATCAGGAAACTGGCACCTATGCCATCCTTCTCTCCTTCCTCCCTTCCCAAATACTATCAGGAAGCACACACCAGTGATTCAGGAAGAAAATGTCAAAATCCAAGTGACAAACTTCTGCCAGTTGGTATAAGGCAATAGAGCAGGGAAATCTCTAGCCCTAAATTCTAGTTCTGGTACAAAGAGCAATAGGGGAAACATACTTTTTAAGAAAGAAAATTAAGTTAACTAGAAAATAGTTTCAAAATACATGAAAAGCTTGATGCAGTTTATTAGGAGATGAAAAAAAAAATCAATACACATATACAGTATGGAACCACTTATAATAACTGAGCTGTAAAAATAAGACCTTTAGCATGTCTTTTAAAAGTACATTTAAGTGTAAAGCAATTATCCTCCAGGGGTTTCCCTGGTGGCTCAGTGGTAAAGAATCTGCCTGCCACTGCAGGAGACGTGGGTTCCATCCCACGGTTGGAAAGATCCCCTGCAGGATGAAACTGCAGCTCACTCCGGTATTCTTGCCTGGGAAATCCCATGGACAGAGAAGCCTGGCGGGCTACAGTCCATGGGGTCACAAAAGAAGTAGACAAAACTTAGTAACAACAGCAATTAAATAATTTTATCCTCCAACTTTTAAAAAAAATACATTTAATCAGAATTTCACTACCTACGTTTACTATGTCAATTGGCACGTGCGTGCATGCCAAGTCATTTCAGTCATGCCTGACTCTTTGCGACCCTATGGACCATAGCCCGCTAGGTTTCTCTCTCCATGGGCTTCTCCAGACAAGAATACTGGAATGGGTTGCCAAGCCCTTCTCCAGGGGGATCTTTCTGACCCAGGAATCGAACCCAGGTCTCTTATGTCTCCCTACATTGGTAGGCTAGTTCTTTACCACCAGCGCCACATGAGAGGCCCTGTCATCTGGTATACATAATAAAAAATCCAAAATCAAGAAATAAGCCAAGATTTCTACAAAGAGAGCCCCTTAGATCATACCAAAGACTCAAAAACTTTACAAAATAAATTTAACCATAGCAACTGCCTCACCATGTCAATTTTTTTCAATTATTACAACTATGAAATCAAGTTTCATTCAACCAATAAGTGGTTTGAACTATTTGCTTTTTTTTTCCCCTTGAAGGACCAAGATGAAACAATGAAATAATTTAGAAGATCACCTTAACACTATCCTAGATTCAGCAGCATCAGGAAAAAGCGCTGACCTTTCTAAATCATGCCTGTGGCTCACGCCCTTCACACCACATCCTCCAGCTCTCGGTACTCTCTTCTGTCCCACTTCCTCCACTTCTCAAAAACAAAACCACGCACACAGGACCAAACAAAGCCAAAACAAAAAAAGACATCCATTCAATACATATCTACTAACCTCGGTGGCAATCCAACATGTGAGCAAAACCAACACTCCCTATTCCTCAGGTCAGAAAAAGTAAAAGTTTTGTCCTAATGTGAGAAGTACCTGATTACATCCTCCCCACCTCAAAAACCATAAACGCAAATGTCAACATGTGATAAACAATGGCTTTCTCTAAACCTATAAATTATTTTAAGAAATATTAGCGAAAATCTGATTTTACAAAGTACCTTTTGGCAGAAAGAAATCTGAACAAGAATTATTTTTGAATGGTTTCTATAGATAAAGAAAGGGAACTGCTAAAACTGTTATTCAATTTCTAATAAATAGATTTAATACTTACTAGCATCTCTATCTAACTATGTGATTGATTCATTACTCAACATGCATAAAATATAAACTCATATACTGGCCTTTTAAAGGCCCATTTTCCAGTATTTCACTAATGCAGTGATGAGTAATAGAGCCTCAATACAGAAAGGCATTCATTCTCCAAAAACGACACACGTAATCCATATCAGGTAAACAAATACTAGCGCGATAATCGGGCGTTTGCAACTCACCGCCTGAATGGTTGGCCCCATGTGACTTTACTATGATATTGAAAAGTGCTTCATAAACGGTCCGGTTCCAGTCCAGTCACATGACCTCCCAGTAGCCGGGGACCGTCACGGTAGTAAAGGAACCTGCCAATGGCATGTGGCTGAGTCTTGTCAAGTATCACCTGCCCACTGAGACGTGACTCATTTACACAGCGTTGAGGAAGAACTGGAAAGCTTCAGGAAAAGTCGAGGTCAAACAGTGCAGAAATCTTCAATTACCTTCCCGGAGACTGACTGAGGCTCCGAAGAACCCTCGGTCTCTCACCAGGGACAGCAATTCACGAATAAGCTGGGTTTTATTTCCTAGCCGTATGAGGGGTTTGTTTTAAACGAACAACAACAACAAAAAAAAAACTCTGAAACGTGTTTCCCGTGAGATTACTTATAAGACATTAAATATACATCAGTTCTCCAAAGCCGAAACATATAGGCTAAAAATAGTGTGTCTATTTCAAAGGCTGAGGCAGAAGCCCTCCAACTGAACAAACTAAAATTAGGTTCCTCTCATGTCTGGATCTGAAGAACACCCCTTCGACGTTCAAGAGGCACACAGACCAGGGTCCACATATAGACTCCCCTGGACTACATAGTCGGAGAGAATCGAATTAAAACCTTCAGCAACAGAAAAAGCCCGGCGTCCAAGAAGACTCACGTTAACGAAACCCCTTATCATTCGGGCCAAACTCCAGGCTGGAGCACAGCACGAACGCCCAGCCTCAAGCCGTTCCCCAGCTGCCTCGTTGAGCTCGCCCCGGGCGAGGAGCGCCGGGAGGGCCGGCGGGAGGACCACCGCGAGGGCCGCCCGGAGGGTGGCCCGCGGGACCGCCGGGAGGACGGCCGGGAATGCCGCCGCGAGGACCGCCCAGAGTGCTGCCCCGAGGACCGGCGCACCGTCAGTCCGCCCGGCAGCCCAGCCCCGCAGCGCCCGGGCGGAGGACGCGGCCCGCCCGGCCGCCCCACCCGCCGCGGCACCTGCCGGGCGGCCCGCGCCGGCCCGGCGGGAGCAGGGGACCCCGGAGCCCCGGCCCGAGGGTCGCGCCGCACTACCTTTGGCCTCGCAGTCGGCGCAGTACTTGTTGTCCTCCTCCCTCAGCAGCTTGGACAGGATGAGCTGGTGCTGCTCGTTCAGCTTCTGCGCCTTCTCCCGGCACGAGCGCGTCGCCATCGCGGCGGGGTGGACGCGGGCAGCAGCCGGGCGGGACGGGCGCGGGTCCGCGCAGCTGGACGCGCCGGGGTCCGCCGGGGCCGCTCGAACTCGGCCGGGAAGCGGCGGCCGAGGCGGCTGGAGCAGGAGGAGGGGCGGCGGCGGCGGAGGCGGCAGCGCCGACGTGTCCCGCCTCCTCGCCGGGCCGGCCCCGCACGCACCGCCGAGCCGGCGAGGGGGAGGGGCCGGGGCCAAGGCTTCCGGGCGGCGCCGCCGGAAGGAACAGGCGCTGACGCGCCGCGCATGCGCCGGGCCTCCCGCGAACCCAGCCCGCTGGGCGCTTCCGCTCCGGTCCGGCACACAGGTGGTTCCGGGAAGGTGCCGCGCCTTAGGCGCGTATGGCCTTTCGCCTTCTTTGCAGACGCGATCGTCGCTGGGAACCTCGAGTCTGACACCGTAAAGGACGACCTTTCCGTGTGCTTCTTTGCCTTTGCACCTACGGCGCGACATCGGAAAGGCAGAAGTAATCGTAACTGGGCGGATTCTGTCATTCATTCAACGTTTCTTCACCGGCACGTTAGAAACACCCTGGCCTTGAAGCTGGAGGCCCATATGGGACCTAATAGGCAAAACTGCCTCTTCTATTGTAGGGGATGTGACATGTGTTATTGAAGGCCGACGTCGGTTGGTGGCCACTGTGCGCCTTGAGCACAGTTCTTATCACAGCTCTGAATAGTGTTGTCCTCATCCTACACATGGGGACATCCTAGCTTCCCAGGTGGCTAAGATGGTAAAGAATCTTCTTGCAATGCAAGAGGTTTGATCCCTGGGCTGGGATGATCCCCTGGAGAAGGGAAAGGCTACCCACTCCAATCTTGCCTGGAGAATTCCGTGGACAGAGGAGCCTGGTGGGCTACAGTCCATGGGGTCGCAAAGAGTCGGACGCGACTGAGCAGCTAACACACTGACAGACGCATCCTACAGAAGAGGGCCATGTGGCCTGGAGGAGTGAGAGGATTTGGCCCCACTGCTCCATGCAGGAGCTGAGATTCAGTCCCAGAGCAGTAAGGCCTCCCTCGTGTAAGGGCGAGAAGGACTGGGGCCCAGGAACGAAGGGCCCTGGGCTGGGTCACTTTAAGAAGAAGTTGTATCACAATCACTTTTTTTTTTCTATTTATTTTTATTAGTTGAAGGCTAATTACTTTACAATATTGTAGTGGTTTTTGTCATACATTGACATGAATCAGCCATGGATTGACATGTATTCCCCATCCCTATCCCTCCTCCCACCTCCCTCTCCACCCGATCCCTCTGGGTCTTCCCAGTGCACCAGGCCCGAGCACTTGTCTCATGCATCCAACCTGGGCTGGTGATCTGTTTCACCCTAGATAATATACAATCACTTTTAATGCAGGAAGAATAGGTAAAGAAGACATTTTCTCAGAGCCCAGAGCTTCCCAATCCAGGCCCGTGGACTTTGAACCCTGGGTGAAGGAGTCTGAATGTTTTGGCGTGATGTGGCATACTAGCAATTTCTAACATGGAACATAAGGAATCAGAACAAATATGGCCCAGGCCTGTGGTGGGACGAATGCTAGGAAAGGTGCTGGGCAGGAATCTGTGCATTATCTGGCCAATTCCTAACCCAAGCCCTGCAGAAAGGTGACCCCCAACCCCAGGCTCACCTAGCCCCATTCTTGGCACAGATGAAAATGTTTTTGGAATTAAATTGAATGGTGATTGCAATGCAGATGTTGAGTAAATGAATAATTATAGCTTAAACTGCATGGCTCTTACGAATAACTAGGAGGACATTAAAGTAAGTGCTAATAAGCAGGAAAAAAGTCATGTGGGGGACAGAAGTAGGAGCCATGATCTTGAAGGCTGGCTTGATTTAAAGGGGCCAGGGTGGGAGATTCTAAGCAAGAGCAGCAGGCATAGAAACAAAGACTTCAAGTAGCTTGGAAAACAGACAGAAAGACAGGGGTGCTACTTAGGACTTATGAGAGATGAGGCTGGATAAGTCAAGTGCAACAGGACTGAGGAAGGCTTGTGACACTGGACAAAGCAGCCTGGCCCTGATGTAGTAGCTGATGATAGAAAACCTGTTGGTTCTTCACTAGGAGCGTAAGTTCAGTTCAGTCACTCAGTCCTGTCCGACCCTGCAACTCCATGAATGGGGAAAAAATGTAAGGGGATGTTTTGGGAAAGTTGGTCCAACAGTAATCAGTTAACAAATATCATTTTTTTTTTAGTGTCTCCCCATCCCCGCCAGAAAAAAATTCCTCCACTGCAAGGATTCAAAAAGGAAAAAACAAAAAACAGAACACAGGCTCACCACCAAGAGATCATCTACATAATGGGTTGAAGGGTCACAGCAACATCTATATTTAGTGTATGCCACATGTGTACTTTTAAATGTTATAGTAACCACATTTAAAAATAAAAAAGGAACAGGTGAAATTAATTTTAATAGTACATTTGATTTAATCCAGTGTATCCAAAATATTATCATTTCAACATGTGAATAATTTTAAAAGTTTGTTAGCAAGATATTTTTACATTCTCTTTTTCATATTGTCTTCAAAATCCAGTGTATATTCTACACTTACAGCTTCTTTCACCTTGTACTAGAAGAACTTCAAGTGTTCAGTGGCCATTTCTGGCTACACAACTGAATAGCCTGGCTGCGTGCAGCTGGTCAGCCCGAAGGCATTAAAAACCTAAGTTCAAGTTGATTGTCTGTTACAGATGTAGTAAGAAGAACAGAAGAGACTGGTACCAAGAACAACATTGTGTTCACTCATCATGTGATCAACAACTTCTTTTCAGTTCTCCAATAATCTGAAACTTACAGTCTATCCAGGGTGAGAGACAAACATATTAATAGAAAGATGAAGAGACACATTGTAAAGTCTGCAGCAAATATGAAGTGCTCTGGGAGCCAAAGGAACAGAACAGCAATATATATAAGAATTGGAAGAATTGGGGAAGGCCTCACCAAGTACGTGATGCTTAAACTTGGTTATAACAGATGTAGGAAGCTTTCAAGTGAATAGGGTGAGAGAGGAGCAAACAGAACAGTTTGAAACAAAATATGTAGACTTCTCAAAATGCATGGTCTGTACTGGAAGCAATGGGCCTGGGAGGGACAGGAACCAGCACGTGCATGAAGAAGATGAACAGAGGAAAGGAATCAAGATGAAGAAGAAGGACCAGGAGGTTAAGAGCTTTGTAGGCAAACTACATAGTTGGAATTTTTCCCTATGGGCACAGAGAACCACCAGAAACCTTTACACAGAGAAAAAACCTGATTAGCTTTGTTTTCTGTAACTACAGCAGCAAGCTGGAGGAGGGGATGGAGGGAAATTTATCGGGAAAACAGATTACAGACAGCTTGTAAAAACAGTCCAGAGAAGATACATTGAGAGCCTATTTTAAGCCAGTAGCATAGGGTTTGGAAGAGATAGAATCAAATGATGTTTTAAAATTAGAAACAGCAAGATTTAGCAGCTGACTGTATGCAGGGTTTGAGAGGAAGGAGGTGAGAACAGCAGGGAGTTTTCCAAATCGGGAGACAGGTAAACAGTGATGCCATTAAGCCAGATCAAAATAGAAGGGACAGCACAGATTTGGGGTCAGAGGAGAAAAAGTATTTGCTTGAGGGTGTGTTCAGTATAAGGTGTCCCCAGGTCTATTGGGACATCACATAGCTACTCCTAGAGCTCTTGTCTAGAGACAATCTGGTGCTGGTCACTGGGAGTCCTCTGTATTTAAATGGTCATAGAAGCCATAGGGTGGGTGAGATTCCCTGGAGAAAAGCATGTAGATAATCCCGAAGACAAAACTCTAGGGGTTGCCAGCCAAATGAGTGGACAGAGAAAGGTGAGGTGAGGCCAGGAAGAGAACAGAGATCTTTCAAGGAGGGGTTTCTGAGAAGTAAGTATGCGTGATCAGTCGTTCAGTCATATCCAAGTCTTTGAAACTTCAGGGACTAGAAGAGTGAACAATGCTAGCTTTTCTGGAAAAATCATTTATTTTCGCTTTAGGCAACACACACAGCATGTAGTCACGGGTCCATACCGGGCACTGTTTTCCTGTGTGACTGGCCCCTAGCCAGGAACAAGGGAAGAGGAATCTTCTGCTGAGGCGCCCCAGGGACTGTGATTGCAGTTTAGATAAAATGTTGGGGGAGAGGTGGAGGTGGTTAGAAGAAGAAGATGGAGGTTGATGGGTAGGAAGCAGAGCTTATGTGAAGCATGGGTGGGAGTGGGGAGGACAGGCAGGGAGGTGTCTGAGCTGCATGGGAGAGGCCAGGTAGAGCAGCCCAGTGACCACAGACTCCCTGGGAGCAGAGGCAGTCAGGAGTCCTTAGGAAATGGACGCTGACAGCTAAAGAAAACAGGTCTGATGGCAGCTCCCAGGGAGGAGCAGGAACTGGTACTGATGAGTCTAAGATGTCATGGTGTCTTGTAGATGCTCAAGGCTGGGAGTGAGGTTGAAGGTTTGTCTGCAGATTCTTAGAGGGGGGAGGTCCCTTTAGGCTCTGAAATTCCGTTTCCAGTTGGGGAAAAAAAGATGAGAAGCAGTTTAGAGAGTTTGAACACAATGGAGCCAGTGTTCCACAGAGGACACCATAAAAGAGGGATAGTGGGAGGGTGGGGAAGTGAGTCTGGATGGAGCGATGTAGACAAGAGAGAGCTTGAGGGTGGAGGAGCCGTGAGAACAAGGGTAGAAGTAGAAGGATTCTCTCTGCATGTTGACTACAATAACCTCAGAGGTAAATTCTACTGAACTCACTCTTCATGTCAGAAAATGGCAGCCAGGATGGGCTGAGTCACACTGAGTAACAAACAACCCCTAAGTCCTGATGACGTCAAACAGCATGGTGATGCTATATGCGTGTGCTTTGGGTTGGCGGGGACTCTGCTCCACACAGGGACCAGATGACTCTGTCATCTTTCAGGGAAAACGCAAGATGACAGCTGTCACAGGGCTTCCCTGGGGGCTCAGCAGTAAAGAATCTGCCTGCCAATGCAGAAGACATGGGTTTGATCCCTGGGTTGGGAAGATCTCCCAGAGAAGGCAATGACAACCCACTCAAGTATTCTTGCCTGGAAAACCCCATGGATAGAGGAGCCTGGCAGGCTACAGTCCATGGGGTCGCAAAGAGTCCGACACCACTGAGCGACTGAATGACGACAACAACAGCTGTCTTAAGGCTTCTCCCTAGGGACACACACCTGCTCCCAGTCTCAACCCACTGGCCAGAGCACGTGCATGACCCCTCCTAATACCAGGGGCACCGGGCAAGTCGACTATGTACCGAGAAGGACAACTGAAATTCTTGCTGCCCAGTCCAGAAACCGGGGCTCGGAGATATGGAGTACTTTGCTGAAAGTTGTCTCGACATTTAATAGCATGACTGACATTTGTGGTGCATTTTTTGGTATTCAGGCCCTGCTCAATTCATAAGATGTGCTACCCCCTCAGGATGGAAAACCATATAGAACAAGTTAGATCCAGCAATGACAAAAAATAAATCGAAGCCAAGTGCGCTGAAGCCAGAGGAACACACACACACACTCAGTGATACACAAACACACACAAGACAAACCATCGCAAAGAGCAGAAACCCAGACTTTGTTTTTGTTTTGTTTTCAGCCTTGCACCAGTTACGTTAGCGTATGAGCGCTTCCTACAATCAGCTGACCTGGCGTGGGGCACTCTCCACCGACGTTTAGGGCCACGTGCACTGCGGTGAGCAGAGTGTGCCCTGTCTTGCAGGGGTGTGACTTCCAGACGCTTGCCCCACACCTGCCTCCTGAAGGGAGTTGTTTCCAAATGTGTGAGTTTGAGCAAGTGTCTCAAGAGCCCACAACATCGCACTCTTCAATGTAGGGAAACATAAACTTCCAAACTCTTTCTTTAAAATTGAAGTATAGGTGATTTTCAATGTTGTGTTACTTTTGGGTGTATAGCAAAATGATTCAGTTATATGCATGTTCTTCTTCAGATTCTTTTCCCCTATAGGTTATTACAAGATACTGAATATAGTTCCCTGGGCTATAAAGAAGATCCTTGTTGGTTATCTGTTTTATATATGATAGTTTGTTTATGTTAATCCCAAACTCCTAATTTATCCCTTCTAATTTTCTCCTTTGGTAACCAGAAGGTGGAGAAACATAACTTTTTAAGTAACTTTGAAAGAAAGGAATCTGGGGTAAGGCTAGCTAGAGAGCTTGAGATTGACAGTACACAGTTCCATATTTTAAATGGATAACCAACAAGGATCTACTATATAGCGCAGGGAACACTACTCAATATTACATAACAACCCAGATGGGAAAAGAATTTGAAAAAGAATAGATGCGCGTATAACTGAATCACTTTGCTGTACGCCTGAAACTAAAATAGCATTGTTAATCAGTTATGCTCTAATATGTCAATAAAATAAAAATTCTAAATATGAATTTCAAAAAATAAAGTAAAAAGCAAGAATCTAATACACAAAAATATGTCTATATTTGCCCTAATTCACTTCTGATCTGGATCATGTTATATTTTATTGAGTCTTTTACCCTTTCCCCACTTAATATTAGATTTTACAGAGTTTCTGCATGCCAACTTAGAACCGGACATGAAACAATGGACGGATTCAAAACTGGGAAAGGAGTATGTCAAGGCTGTATCTTGTCACCCTGCTTATTTAACTTCTAGCAGAATACATTATGTGAAATGCCAGGCTGGATGAATCATAAGCTGGAATCAAGATTGCTGAGAGAAATATCAACAACCTCAGATATGCAGATGACACCACCCTTATGGCAGAAAGTGAAGAGGAACTAAAGAGCCTCTTGATGAAAGTGAAAGAGGAGAGTGAAAAAGCTGGCTTAAAAACTCAACATTCAAAAAACTAGGATCATGGCATCTGGTCTCATCACTTCATGGCAAATAGATGGGGAAACAATGGAAACAGTGACAGACTTTATTTTTGGGGACTTCAGAATTACTGCAGGTAGTGACTGCAGCCATGAAATTAAAAGACACTTGCTCCTTGGAAGAAAAGCTATGACCAACCCAGACAGCATATTAAAAAGCAGAGACATTATTTTACCAACAAAGGTCTGTATAGTCAAAGCTATGGTTTTTCCAGTCGCCATGTATGGATGTGAGAGTTGGACCATAAAGAAGGCTGAGCGCCAAAGAATTAATGCTTTCAAATTGTGATGTTGGAGAAGATTCTTCATTAAGAGTCCCTTGGACAGCAAGGAGATCAAACCAGTCAATCCTAAAGGAAATTAACCCTGAATATCCATTGGAAGGATTGATGCTGAAGCCGAAGCTCCAATACTTTGGCCACCGAATGTGAAGAGCTGGTACATTGGAAAAGACCCTGATGCTGGGAAAGATTGAAGGCAGAGGAAAAGGGGATGAGATGGTTGGATGGCATCATCGACTCAATGGACATAATTTTGAGCAAACTCAGGAGATAATGAAGGGTAAGGAAGCCTGGTGTGCTGCAGTCCATGGGGCCACAAAGAGTTGGACATAACTGAGCAACAACTTACAAAAACCCTGAGTAATCAGAATGCATGGTCAATTTCAAGACTTAAAACAATCACAACAGTGAAACTCATCTGTAGTCAGATCTTCTGCTTTCACACAGGTAGCCTGGGCAGTGATGTAATACAACTCAGGCCAGTTATTTAATGGAAGACTCAAAGATAATTGACTAAAGGCTATGTCACCTTAATTAGGAGACACAAACACAAGCCAAAGGCTGTGTGTTCTGCCGTTTTTTGAGAATACTGGGCATTTATTGACTTTATCCTCCCAAAATCCAGCCCTGCCTCTACCAGGAGAAGCACCCCAGATTTTCCTTGGGGCAATCACCCCCTTCATCTGTTGAATCCAGTTATGAAAGAAGGGCTGTCACCCAAGGTCCCTGTACCTCCAGGGGCATGTGACCAAATGAGGTCATTCAGACACTGTCCTCTTGGAAGCTGAGTTTGAGAGGAGTAACCCAAAAACAGAGACAGCTGGAGATGGCTCATCCCTGTGGAGGTCTGTGCACCTGTTTGATCCTGCTCCCTGCATCCTCACAGCTGAACACCTGTCCTTTCTGGAGATCAACTCTGTAACCTTCCTGTGGGTTCCGTGCCTGCCCCAATAAGGCTGCAAATGCATTTCTGTTTTGTTTTTATTGTTGTTGTTCAGTCACTTAGCCATGTTCGGCTCTTTGTGACCCCATGGACTGCAGCATGCCAGGCTTCTTCGTCCTTCACTCTCTCCTGGACTTTGCTCAGATTCACGTCCGTTGAGTCGGGGATGCTATCTAACTGCCTCATCCTCTGCTGCCCCCTTCTCCTCCTGCCTTCAATCTTTCCCAGCATCAGGGCCTTTTTCAATGAGTCAACTCTTCACATCAGGTGGCCAAAGTATTGGAGATTCAGCTTCAGCATCAGTCCTTCCAGTGAATATTCAGGGTTGATTTTCTTTAGGATTGACTGGTTTCATCTTGGATACAAAAAGTCAAACTAGAACTGATTTATATGGAGCACCAAAATTATTGATAATGAGCCGTGTACCATTTGGTGGAAATGGAGGGGGTGTGTCCTAGAAGAACTCAGCTTCTTTGCCTAATCATGAGAGGAGCCCATTCCTCTTCTTCCAGGTCTCTGAGCTTGGTAACCTTGGTGGGATGAAACATTTTATACATGAAATTTTCTGTCGTTCTCATTCTTGACCTTTTTACCAAAATGGTTCGTATTATCTCAGTGATTTTAAACTAGAAGTACCATCGTTTTTTAGGACAAAGGAAAAGGAAATAGGCATAGGTTTATTTTTAATTGTCTTTAAAACATTATTTATCCTTTACCACCTTAGGATAAGCAGAGATTTCTTAGGACATGAGATGCATTGGCCATAAAAGAAAAAAAGATTGATAATCTGAGTTTATTAAAATCTAGATGTTCTGCTCTTCAAAAAATACCATTCAGAAAGTGAAAAGGCACTGTACATGTTAAATTTATGCAATGTTTAAGGTAAACTTTGCATGTCAAGTTATATTTCAAAAAAGCTGACAAGGGGAAATGTAAAATTTGAAACATATATATGTTTATACATAATATATACATATATATACATAAATATATACATATACATATACATTTGGTTGTGTTGAAGGGTTTGCAGGATCTTAGTTCCCTGATCAGGGATTGAACCCAGGCCCTCGATGGTGAGAGTACAAAGTCCTAACTATTGGACCTTCAGAAAATTCCCTGAAAAATATATTTTAAAAAAGAAGAAGGCAAGCAATAGATTTGGAGAAAATATTTGTAAGACACCATAAGTAGAACTTCTTTAGAGAATATATAAGTAACTCCTGCAATCAATATTAAAAAGATAAACGACCCACTAAAAATGGCAAAAGACTTGAGACATGCCAAAAAGAAGATACATGAATGACCAATAAGCACGTGAAAACGTCTTCAACATCACTAGTCATTATGGGAGTGTACATGTAAACCACAGTGAGATTACCACTTACCCACAAGAATGAATAAAATTAAAAGGACTTGACAATACATTATTCATCACTGACCCTCTTAGGAGGGCCTCGAACTTACACAACCTTTTCAGCCACAACTGTTACTTTGATCTTTATCCCAAGAGTTATAAGAAGTTAGTGGAGTGCTTAAAACTCAGGAGTGACATGATCAGATTTATGTCTGAGAAATAGCCATTCCTAGCAGCAGGGCAGGGAACAGACTGGATGCAGGGAGGGCAATCAGGCATCCTTAGTGGGGGTCTGAGTGGGATAATGAAGACTGGACTGGAGTGGTGGCTGTGGAGATGGTCACAAGTGGGTGGGCTTGAGATGTGCTGAGAAGGTGAAACAATAAGATCTAGTGATGGACAACAGAGGCAAGGAGGGGGAAGGTGAGGTCAGGGATGACGCTGAAGTTATGTCCTGGAGATTTAACATGCAACAGTGAGATTCTAGCTAACGATATTGTGTTGTCTACTTGGAATTTGCTAAGAGGGTAAATCTTAAATGCTATTAGCACAAAGAGAAAGAAAAGAGGAAAGAAATTGGAACTTTGTGAGGTGATGGATATGGTAGTTAGCTAGATTATGGTACACATTTCACAATGTATGCATGCACATATATATATAGCAAATCATGTAGTTGAACCCGTAAATATATACAATTTTAAATTATCAGTTCTATCTCAAAGCTGGGGTGAGGGGGCACCATGAGTGAGATTTCTGCCTGTGCAGCTGCATTCGTGGTAGTCATTCGGTGAACACCAAAGCGGTAGTATGTTTTAGGTAATCTTGAGCCCAAGAGCCTGTAAAATATCCAGTTGGAGGTGTCGGGCAGGAGGTGGACATCTGAGCCAGGAGCGTGGTGGGGGAGGGCTGAGGTGCAGGTACAAACTCATGGTTCAATACGGCATTTAAAAAGCTGTGGAACTGGATGAAATCACGTGATGAGGGAGAGCTGACTGAAAATAAAGAGGACCTGGATTGAGACTTAAAGATTATCAATATTTATTAACTATCAAGCGAAGCATGATTCCTTGCATGCTCAGCAGTAACGAATCCTCCTGCCAATGCAGCAGACACAGGATCCATCGTTGGGTTGGAAAAATCCTCTGGAGGGAGAAATGCAGCCCACTCCTGTATCCTTGCCTAGAGAATCCCATGGACAGAGAGGCCTGGTGGGCTACAGTCCACGGGGTCGCAAAGTCAGACACAGATTAGGAACAAAAGCAACAACAACAAACGTGATTATGGGGACTCCCCTGGCGGCCCCGTGGCTAAGACTCCACACTCCCAGTGCAGGAGACCTGGGTTCCATGCCTGGTCAGGGAACTAGATCCCACACACTGCAGCTCAAAGTTCAAATGTGGCAACGATTCCCCATGCCTCAACTGAAAGGACCCGCTGCGAAGACTGAAGATTCCACATGCCCCAGTTAAGGCCTGGCACAGCCAAATAAACAGATAAATATATATATTTTTAAATCTAAACCTGGAGAAGGAAATGGCAACCCACTCCAGTATTCTTGCCTGGAGAATCCCCATGGACAAAGAAGCCTGGCAGGCTACATACAGTCCACAGGGTCGCAAGTGTCGGACACGAATTAGCAACTAAAACCAACCAACCAAGCATGATGAACCCACACAGGAAAGAGCAGCCAGAGACATAATCTTTCACCTTACTCACCTAATTGTTTTGTGTAAGAAACCACCCCCAAATTTAGTACCTTAGAACAACCGCCACCTGACTGCTCACAAGCCACCCGCCTGGTCTCAGCTGGCTGGTTCCATGGTGTCACGTCCAGTCCCCTATGCCCCTGTGACCATCCAGAATGTCCCGGCTTGGCCTCACTGGCTGGCCTCACTCAGGCTGACCTCACTGACCCGTCTGGTGGCTCAGCTGGGGTTGCTGTAGCCTCGCGCTCCAGGAAACAAACTCACTCAGAAAGACAATGCAGATAGTGGAGTGCAGCTTATTACACCGGCGGGCCCAAGGCAGAGTCTCCTCTTAGCCAAGGACCCTGAACAGTTTTTGTGAAAACCTTATATACCCTAAGTGTACGTGCCCAAACCCACTTCCCCAAATTCTCTGAAACTAGTCTGAACAAAGGAAAAGAACCCGTGATTCATATGCCTTAAGCCTAGGTAGTAACAGTGGACAGTTGTCATTAGGCCTGTGGTCATACCCCAATAAGCATAATAGAATGTATGATTCTATTCAGTTACACAGACAATTAGGGTATTCTTTCAGGCGATGGAGACGCTAGGTATGAGCCCTGGGGCTCTTCCTTCCAGGGGCCTGGTTTTCCAGTTGGTATGTCGTTTCCATAGATACTGGGCATATAGCTCAAAGTCCACAGTCCGGCCCAAGATGGAGTCCTGCTTTCAAGAGAGAGCCTGTTCTGTCTGTTTCCTTCTTCAGGGTGGCTGGGATAACTGGGTCAGTCAGGTCTCTCTCCTCACAGGTTTTCTCTGTCACATGGCAAAGGCGGAATTCCAGAGGAACAAATCCCAATACACTAAGGTCATGCTGGCTGATATCCTATTGACCAAATCAAATTCCATGTCCAAGCTCAAGAGTCAAGGTGGGAGAAGAGGCAGGAGGAAATCTGTATCTACATGAACGCGTGGGTGCTGGGGGAGGGTCCCGGGGGCATCAACAGGGGTCACAACCTACCAGTGATCCTCTGCCAAGGAGTATGCCTCCAAAGATGACGACTTTCCCACCACTGCTCCAAGAGTTCTCACCGCAGGATACTACTCAGGAAACAAACCCACTCAGAAGGACAATGCAGATAGTGGAGTGCAGCCTATGGTCCTCCACTGGTGCTTCACTCTCGCTGCAGCCTCTGCTGGAGGCACCTTCTCCATGTTCCAGGCTTCTCGTCTGGCTGATTCCACCCATCTCTCAGGCTCACCCCAGTTGTTCATTTTCTTCCCTCAGCCTGTAACCCTCCTCCCATCCCCACAACAGTCCGACAGCAACAGCCACATCGAATTCTGATCTCAGTTTCCCCATGAAGCCTCCTTAGATGACTTCAGCCTTCATGGTGTTCAACCCTCAAAGGAAAGGCCTTGCAAGTGGGTTTTAGTCCTAGCCTCTAACTTGAAAAAGTAATGAAGACACGTGTGAAAACAAGAGGTCAGGGTTGATACCAAGCAAGGCCCTCGGCACGAAGTCATTCTGAGGCCCCGTCCTTTAATCATAGTAAACAGCCTTCCTTCAACCTCCAGAACCTTCCCTGACTTCCAATGGGAAGATTTGAGCGATTGTTAATCAGCGAGGGGAGGGGATTTGGAGACAAGGGAGAAACAGTAGGAAAGAGTGCAACCTAGGGGCAGGGTCCTGGTTCTCCGTCATGGGATACACACAACATCATCTTTGAGATGTTTTGCAGATACGATACTGAAAAGCCCTCCAGGTAGGGGAAGTGAACAATTAAGGAGGTATGCTGGCCAAAGCTTGTAGACCCCAGGCAGGCTGGAGCCAGAAGGTTGGTGACGCTGACTCCCACCTACCTCACCACAAGTCAGAAGAACGTCCACGAGCTGATCATGCCCTCTCGGAACTCCTCACTACCCCCCTCCAGGTGGGGACACACAGTTTTGAGGGCATTAGCCTGATGTGTCTCCCTTTGCATGGCAAAGCAATAAAGCTTTTCTTTTCTACTTCACCCAAAACTCTGTCTTGGAGATTTACTCCAGTGGCAGGGCACAGAGGCCAGCTGTGGCAGACTCGGGTTCAGCGGTCCTGTCCTCTCTTGCCCTAACTTGTGAAGTTGTGTTGGGTTATGTACTTGAGTGATGTTGCTTACAATGGATACAGTCTCCAGCGGTGATTAAGAATCACCTTCCCACACAGCACTCTGGCGGGGGGAAGTCATTTGACAAGCAAGCCACCAAACAAGTGCTTCTTGGTATGAACTTTTTAAAATAGAAAATAGATACTATCCCAATCAACCTACAATAGCAATTAGTCCTGTAAGTGGTTAGTCAGCCTCAATTTAGAAAAGGCCAGCTCTTGTGGAAAACTCATGGTAACAAAAAGACAAAAATAAGATTACTCCACAAGCTATTTTCACATAGCCTCTTAGAGAGGCAGCAGACATCTCAGTGATGCACGAAACATAGAATTTTCTTAAGACATATCTGACGCGCTAATCAGCCAGATCCTGTTGTGGGAGTAAATTAATCCCCAAATACAAGCAAGGCATCTGCAAAGGGCTTAATTCTTCCAAGTCTCCTGACCTCGGAAATGTATTCTGGAACAACCAGTATAGATTGAATTGAATAGAGAGGGAGCAAAACATTCTGAGTTAGAGTGGTCATTTGGGAAAATCTAAATGTACTTTCAGATGACCCATTTACACTTAAATAATTTGGAGGTGACAGAAGACAGCTTCTTACATCTGTCAGGGATCCTCAACCCATTTCGAGCCTGCGTTCTCTCCCGCAGTGATTAATTCATTCCTCATGCAATACCTGGATCTTCACCTTTCTTCCCTGCTAAGAAATTCTCAAGCATTTCATTTGTGAGGCTGTTTAACAGAAAATAAGTTCATAAAGGTAATTTCCTGTAGGCTGGTCTTAGTATTTTTTTGCCTTCTAATAATATATACATATATATATATATATATTATGCACAGTGGTCTTAAGCAACAAAGAATCAAATAGGTCAGTAACTCACTTTTGGTTTGTTCCTTAGAAAGTGGGGGGAAAGGAGGGACAAGCAGAGAAATGGAAGATGATTATATTTAGATAATTTTAGAAACATTTTAACTGGAATGAAATTCCGTGAGGAATCTTCAGGTTCAGTTCATTCATTTCAGTTGCTCAGTCGTGTCCAACTCTTTGTGACCCCATGGACTGCAGCACACCAGGCTTCCCTGTCCATCACCAACTCCTGGAGCTCGCTCAAACTCATGTCCATCTTGTCAGTGATGTCATCCAACTATCTCATCCTGTGTCATGCCCTTCTCCACCTGCCCTCAGTCTTTCCCAGCATCAGGGTCTTTTCAAATGAGTCAGCTCTTCACATCAGGTGGCCAGAGTATTGGAGCTTCAGCTTCAGCATCAGTCCTTCCGATGAATATTCAGGACTGACTTCCTTCAGGACTGACTGGTTTGATCTCCTTGCAATCAAGAGTCATTGAGAGAGGGACTCTCAAGAGTCGTCTCCAACACCACAGTTCAAAAGCATCACTTTGGGATGGGGAACACATGTAAATCCATGGCTGATTCATGTCAATGTATGGCAAAAATCACTACAACATTGTAAAGTAATTAGCCTCCAACTAATAAAAATAAATGAAAAAAAAAAAGCATCACTTCTTTGGCACTCAGCCTTCTTTATAGTCCAACTCTCACATCCATACATGACTACTGGAAAAACCATAGCTTTGTCTAGGCGGACCTTTGTTAGCAAAGTAATGTCTCTGCTTTTTAGTATGCTATCTAAGTTCGTCATAACTTTTCTTCCAAGGAGCAAGCGTCTTTTAATTTCATGGCCGCAATCACCATCTGCAGTGATTCTGGAGCCCAGAAAATAAAGTCTGTCACTGTTTGCATTGTTTCCCCATCTATTTGCCATGAAGTGAGGGGACCGGATGCCATGATCTTCATTTTTTGAATGTTGAAAATTTTTTTAAATTACTTTTTAATTGAAGGATAATTGCCTTACAGAATTTTGTTGTTTTCTGTCAAACCTCAACATGAATCAGCCATAGGTATACATATATCCCCTCCCTTTTGAACCTCCCTCCCATCTCCCTCCCCACCCCACCCCTCTAGGTTGAAACAGAGCCCCTGTTTGAGTTTCCTGAGCCATACAACAAATTCCTGTTGGCTCTCTATTTTACATATGGTGATGTAACTTTTCATGTTACTCTCTCTATACATCTCATCCTCTCCTCCCCTCTCCCCATGTCCATACGTCTATTATCTATGTCTGTTTCTCCATTGTTGCCCTGTAAATAAATTCTTCAGTACCATTTTTCTAGATTCCCTATATATGCATTAGAATATGATATTTATCTTTCTCTTTCTGACTCACTTCACACTGTATAATAGACTCTAGGTTCATCCACCTCATTAGAACTGACTCAAAGGCATTCCATTTTATGGCTGAGTAACATTCCATTCTGTATATGTACCACAATCTCTTTATCCATTCATCTTTGATGGACATCCAGGTTGCTTCCTTATTCTAGCTATTGTAAATAGTGCTGCAATGAACAATGGGATACATGTGTCTTTTTGGTTTCCTCAGGGTATATGCCTAGGAGTGGGATTGCTGGGTCATATGGTGGTTTTATTCCTTGTTTTTTAAAGGAATTTCCATACCATCTTCCATGGTGACTGTATCAATTTATATTCCCACCAACAGTACAAGAGCATTCCCTTTTCTCCACACCGTCTCCAGCATTTTTTGTTTGTAGACTACTTGATGAGGGCCATTCTGACTGGTGTGAGGTGATATCTCATTGTTGTTTGATTTGTATTTCTCTGATAATGAGTGATGTTTAGCATCCTTTCATGTGCTTGTTAGCCATCTGTATGTCTTTGGAGAAATGTCTGTTTGGGTCTTTTCCCCATCTTTTGATTGGGTTGTTTGTTTTTGTGGTATTGAGTTGTATGAGCTGCTTGTATATTTTGGAAATTAACCCTTTTTCAGTTGTTTCATTTGCTATTATTTTCTCTCATTACAAGGGCTATCTTTTCACCTTGCTTATAGTTTCCTTTGCTGTGCAAAAGCTTTTAAGTTTAATCAGTCCCACTTGTTTACTTTTGTTTCTATTTCCATTACTCTAGGAGGTGGGTCATAGAGGATCTTGCTTTGATTTATGTCATCGAGTTTTCTGCCTATGTTTTCCTCTAAGAGTTTTATAGTCTCTGGTCTTACAGTTAGGTCTTTAATCCATTTTGAGTTTATTTTTGTGTATGGTGTTAGGAAGCGTTCTAATTTCATTGTTTTACATGTAGCTGTCCAGTTTTCCCAGCACCATTTATTGAAGAGTCTGTCTTTTCCCCAGTGTATATTCTTGCCTCCAATGGAAAAAATAAGGTACCCATAGGTGCATGGGTTTATTTCTGGGCATTCCATCTTGTTCCATTGGTCTATATTTCTGTTTTTGTGCCAGTACCATACTGTCTTGATGACTGTACCTTTGTAGTATAATCTGAAGTCAGGAAGGTGGATACCTCCAGCTCCACTCTTCTTTCCCAAGACTGCTTTGGCTATTCGGGGTCTTTTGTGTTTCCATATGAATTGTGAAATTTTTTGTTCTAGTTCTGTGAAAAATGTCATTGGTAATTTGATAGGGATTGCATTGAATCTGTAGATTGCATTCAGTAGTATAGTCATTTTCACAATATTGATTCTTCCTACCCAGGAACATGGAATATCTCTCCATCTGTTTATGTCATCATTGATTTCTTTCATCAGTGAATTATAATTTTTTGTGTACAGTTCTTTTGTCTCCTTGGGTAAGTTTGTTCCTAGATATTTTATTCTTTTTGTTGCAATGGTGAATGGCATTGATTCCTTAATTTCTCTTTCTGATTTTTCATTGTTAGTATATAGAAATGCAAGTGATTTCTGTGCACTGATTTTGTATCCTGAGACTTTGCTAAATTCAATGATTAGCTCTAGTAATTTTCTGATACTACCTTTAGGGCTTTCTATGTACAGTGTCATGTCATCTGCAAACTGTGAGAGCTTTACTTCTTCTTTTCCAATCTGGATTTCTTTTATTTCTTTTTCTTCTCTGATCTCTGTAGCTAACACTTCCAGAACTATGTTGAATAATAGTGGGGAAAGTAGACACCCTTGTCTTGTTCCTAATCTTAGGGGGAATGCTTTCAGTTTTTTACCATTGAGAATAATGTTTGCTGTAGCCTTATCATATGTGGCCTTTACTATGTTGAGGTAGATTCCTTTTATGCTCATTTTTTTAAGAGTTTTAATCATAAATGGGTGCTGAATTTTGTTAAAGGCTTTTTCTGCATCTATTGAGATTATCATATGGTTTTTATCTTTCAGTTTGTTAATATGTGTATCACATTGATTGATTTGCATATATTGAAGAATCCTTGCATCCCTGGGATAAACCCAACTTGATCATGGTGTATGAACTTTTTGATGTGTTGCTGAATTCTGTTTGCTAACATTTTGTTGAGGATTTTGCATCTGTGTTCATCAGTGATATTGGCCTGTAGTTTTCTTTTTGTGCGCTGTCTTTGTCTGGTTTTGGTATTATTAGGGTGATGGTGGCCTTGTAGGATGAGTTTGGAAGTGTTCCTTCCTCTGCAATTTTTTGAAAGAGTTTTAGAAGGATAGGCATTAGTGCTTCCCTAAATGTTTGATAGAATTCTCCTGTGAAGTCATCTGGTCCTGGACTTTTGTTTTTTGGGAGATTTTTGATCACAGGTTCAATTTCAGTGCTTTTATTTGGGTTGTTCATAGAATGTTGAGTTTTAAGCCAGCTTTTTCACTCTGCTCTTTCACTTTCATCAAAAGTCTCTTTAGTTCCTCTTCGATTTCTGCCATATGAGGTGTCATCTGCAAATCTGAGGTTATTGATATTTCTCCCAGCAATCTTGACTCCAGCTTGTGCTTCACCCACCCCAGCATTTCGCATATGTACTCTGCGTATAAGTTAAGTAAGCAGGGTGACAATATACAGTCTTGATGTACTCCTTTCCCGATTTGGAACCAATCTCTTGTTCCATGTCCGGTTCTGTTGCTTCTTGACCTGCATACAAATTTCTCAGGAGGCAGGTAAGGTATTGTGGTTTTCCCATCTTTTGAAGAATTTTCCACAGTTTGTTGTGATTCGCACAGTCAAAGGCTTTGGAGTAGTCAATATAGCAGAAGTAGATGTGTTTCTAGAACTCTCTTGCTTTCTCTATGATCCAGCGGATGTTCACAATTTGATATCTGGTTTCTCTTCCTTCTCTAAATCAAGCTTGAACACTTGGAAGCTCTCAGTTCACCTACTGTTGAAGCCTCACTTGGAGAAGTTTCAGCATTACTTTGCTAGAGTGTTAGATGAGTACAATTGGGCAGTAGTTTGAACATTCTTTGGCATTGCCCTTTCTTAGGATTGGAATGAAAACTGACCTTTTCCAGTCCTGTGGTCCCTGCTGAGTTTTTCAAATTTGCAGGCATATTGAGTACAACACTTGCACAGCATCATCTTTTAGGATTTGAAATAGCTCAACTGGAATTCCATCACATCCACTAGCTTTGTTCATAGTGATGCTTCCTAAGGCCCACTTGACTTCACATTCCAGGATGTCTGGCTCTAGGTGAGTGATCACACCATTGTGATTATCTGGGTCATGAAGGTCTTTTTTGTATAGTTCTTCTGTGTATTCTTGCCACTCTTCTTAATATTTTCTGCTTCTGTTAGGTCCATACCATTTCTGTCCTTTATTGAGGCCATCTTTGCATGAAATGTTCCCTTGGTATCTCTGATTTTCTTGAAGAGATCTCTAGTCTTTCCCATTCTGTTGTTTTCCTCTATTTCTTAGCATTGATCACTGGGGAAGGCTCTCATATCTCTCCTTGCTATTCTTTGGAACTCTGCATTCAAATGGGTATATCTTTCCTTTTCTCCTTTGCCTTTCCCTTCTCTTCTTTTCTCAGCTATTTGTATGGCCTCCACAGAGAACCATTTTGCCTTTTTGCATTTGTTTTCTTGGGGATGGTCTTGATCACTGCCTCTTGTACATAAGTCACAATCCTCCATGAAAAGTTCATCAGGCACTCTGTCTGTCAGATCTAATCCCTTGAATCTATTTGTCACTTCCACTGTATAATCATAAGGGATTTGATTTAGGTCATACCTGAATGGTCTAGTGGTTTTCCCTACTTTCTTCAATTTCAGTATATATTTGGCAATAAGGAGTTCATGATCTGAGCCACAGTCAGCTCCCACTCTTGTTTTTGATGACTGTATAGAGCTTCTCCATCTTTGGCTGCAAAGAATGTAATCAATCTGATTTCAACCTAAATGCCCAACATTGGGTAAATGGATGCATTTGTATGACAGAGCAACACAGTGGGCCATCATATAAACATTAAAGTATTTTTATGAAGAATTTATATAATGTGTAACTGCAGGATCAGAATTACATTCTAATTCATTTGCAACAAAATATCTGTAAAACATTTCAAAATAATAACAGTAGTTGACTTTGAAAGAAGGACTTGGGTAATCTGTGTATCTATGTGACAATATTTTTTAATTTTCAACAAAGAGCATATGCCAACTTTATGTTTTGAAATATCCTACTTTTATATACAAAAACACACTTTACAATTCATATTTCATGGATTGTTTTCCAAAATTAAATGTAATGACTGTCACAACTGGAAGGCATTACAGTTTACACCACTCTTTCACAAAGATTCTCTTTCATCCACAGCAGCCGAGACTTCAGCACACCACTGATTTCATATCCAGTCAAGCTAACTGTATTCCACTTTCACAGCATGGTATTAGCCTGGCAAATATTTTGGCAGAAATAGATAATCCCAAAATGTAATTTTCTTTATGACTGGTCATAAAATAAACAATATATTATAGTTTAGTAATAAAAAGAGAAAGAAAGCTTACAGAAGTCACCACACTGAAAGTATTTTCAAGCCCTTGGACAAAGTGCTCCGTTACTGATTCTGCACATATCAATTTAAACCTTTAACACTCCCCCAAGGGCACACACTCAGACTCCACCTTGCTTCCACCCCCGAACACCCACATTTTCCTTGCCTCCAACTTTTCAGGAAGAAAAAGAGAAACTGAGTGTATGAAGCCTGGATATCCTCATCATCCCATCCTTATAGCCAGGTTCAGGTTCACATGTTTTGCAGGGTTCAATACAAAATGAAAATGCAGAGACCCTAATTTTAGATTTAAGAAAAGAAATGCAGCTACAGGGACTAAAACATAAAACTTTTTCCTTCAAAAAGATTATATTAATTATATATTAACAATTGTATATTAAAATAAAAATATTGTATATTAACAACATATACACTGGTAAGGATGATCCCATGGAGTTGGAAATGGCAAACTACTCCAGTATTCTTGCCTGGGAAATCCCATGGACAGAGGGGTCTGCCGGGCTACAGCCGTGGGGCTGCAAAGAGTGGAACACAAATGAGCAACTGAGCAAGCACGAATAGAACATAGACTCAAAAATTGCAAAAAATATTATCTTTAGTATCATAATTGTATATAATACAATATTACAGTATTTTGCTAATGTGACATTCTAATCACAAGATTATTTTGGCTCACTTATCTATAAGTTCTTTAATTAGGCTGGCACAATATTTACTTTCAACAACTTCATTTTCAATTATATTAATTGAAAGTAACATCCGTTACTCTTTTCAAATGCAAAGTTGCAAATAGTTTTTGATATTTTTTCGTTTTGAGAAGGATCTTCCTGCTGATGTAACTATTAGCTCTTAAGAGTATTTTATTGGCTATGACAACATTGAGATACATTTCTGACAAATTACTTTGAAATATAAATTTTAGTACATTTAGAGCTGGTGGTTTTTGTGGAACAATTTTTCTAAAAAGGTTTAACTCTTCTGACAAATCAGTTCTGTGTTGTCTGAACTTAATTTTAAATGTAAATATAAACCATGGAAATTTAATGGACATTTGCTTGGCTGGGTCGCAGTGGTTTTCAAACCCAGAGATTCTGAACCCTTTGAAATATTCTAACAGCTCCCTGATATATTTTCATGCGTATCCGTGGGCTCCCTGTTGCCTGTCGTGTCTGTGGACTTGAAATTGAGTGTGAGCACATGGTCGTCAGGTATATGTTCCCTGTTCACGGGCTTGCTTCTTGGTTCTGTTGGACTCCACATACAAGATAAAACAAACAAACAAAAAAGTTCAAACAGAACATTATCAAGAATGTGGAAGTGGGCAAGCCTGGACTCCTGGTGAGGCTGAGCGTGGCTAGCACACAATCACACACCCAGAGCTGGTCCTACTGATACCCTACAGGGTTACCATCTCTGGCCCAGCCTTCCTCCCTCCCTCTAACTCCAGCAGAGGCAAACTTGCTTTTTGTCCAGCCCTTCTTCCTCTGGGTGCATCCTCTCCTGCTACCCGAAGGACCTGTCTCCACTAGTCTCCTTTCTCTCCAGAACTCTTAAGTGACCATATTATTCTTTACTGACACCTTCTAGATGCCTGTGAGCAGCTCAGACCTGTCCATCTAGAGAGAAGCATGCCCATCTTTTTCCTTCTCTTGCAGCAGATTCTGGAGTGCTGGACTGAGATTGTGCTCTTGGGCTTTCCAACGTTTCCCTTGATCTGCCATCAGATTTCCACACTCACAATTTCACCAAAGTTTGTTCCTACCAAGGCCACCGATGCTTCCCGACTTCTGAAAACCCCTTTAATTCTTCTGAGGGACTGAACGTTGTCTCCCCCAAATTCATGTGTTTGAATTGGAACCTCCAGCGGGACAGTGTTCAGAGGTGAGACCTTTGGGAGGTAATCAGGTTTCGATGATGGGATTAGTGGAAGCAGAAGAGAGGACTTCCCTGGTGGTCTAGTGGTGAAGAATCTGCCTGCCAGTGCAGGGGGCACAGGTCTGACCCCTGATCTGGGAAGATCCCACATGCCACAGAGCGACTGAGCCTGAGAGCCACAACTACTGAAGTCCGTGCTCTGCAAGAAGGGAGGCCACCACAGTGAGGAGGCCACACCCAACAACTAGAGAACAGTCCCCACTCGTGGCAACCAGGGCAATGCAGCAACGGAGACCCAGAGCAGCCAAAAATAAGTCAGGGAATAAAAACATCAACAAGCAAAAGAGCAGAGCAGGGACAGAGGATTTCCCCAGTGGTCTGGCGGTCAGGAAACTAGACTCCACAAGTGAAGTCCCGTACGGGGTCACAGGTGCCAGGTCTCACATCCATGGTCTTGGAACAAGGTCCTCGAGTCAGCCTGCTGTTCTCCAAGGCCATCAACTCTCCCTGGTCTCCAGGAGGCTGGCCACTGTGCATGCAGCACCCACACTATCTCTGCTCTTTGTTCTCAATAAATTCTCTCGTTTCTGAAATACTCTGTCTGGAAATTCTTTTCCAACCACCACCCAGCCCATGACATCACATGTTGCAACCAAAACCCAGTGCAGCAAAAAAAAAAACCCCACATTTTTATAGGAAAAAAAAGCCAAAGAGAGACCAGATCTCACCTGTGTTCCCTCCATGTTTCTGTCTCCATCTCTGCCGTGTGCGGGTGGATCAAGAAGGTCTGTAAGTAAGAGGTCTTACTTACAGAAGAGTAAGAGGTCTGTCCCTGGGAGCTGAGTCTGCCGGCACCTTGATCTTGGCCTTCCCAGCCTCCAGAACTGTGGGAACCGGCTGTCTGCTATCAAAGTCCCAAGTCCCTGGTGTTTGTTACGCAGCTGGACTGATGGAGACAACTCTTGCCTTGCTCGATGACCACTCCCTTTCTGGAGAGCCCTTCCCTAATTTCCGGGACACCACCCACCCTTTGTTCTCATCTGCCCTCCAGCCCTTCTGACCCCCGGGGTCTCCTTCTGTCCACAGGTCACCCTGGGAGTGATGTTTCTTCTTCTCCCTCAGGAACCACTGCTGAGCAGTTCCAGGACCCCGGTCAGAACTAAAGGGTGTGTGTCCAAATGACTCCTCAGCTCACGTCTCAGCCCAAGACTGCCCTGACCCAAGATGCCCAGCTTTCTGGCCGTCTTCACCCAAGAGTCCCTGGGCCTGGAACAGTCTGCCCAGCAGAAACTCAACGTTCGTCCTCTGTGCTTTCTGCCCCTGCCCTGTCCACCATCCAAACAGCCCCATGGCAGGAATCAAATTGCCCTCGACGCCCCTTCCCCAGGGTCCGTGCTGCCCCAGATCAAAGAGATGCTGCACCTTCCCGATTCCTTGGCTTGGTCTTCCCTGTCCCTGCTCCACAAGGCCTGTCTTCTTCCAGTCCCGGTCTTCCCGCTCGGGCAACGGTTCTCCTTTGAGCCTACCCCCGTCTTCTACAGATGTGTCCTGGGATCCTTATCTCCCATCGTTCCTTCAGAGCAGTCTTTCCAACATGCATCAGCTTCTGTTTCCCCTACTGATGACTTTTCAAGGACCCTCATTGCCAGCAAGATGCAGCTCACACTGCCTTGTTAGCAGGGAAAGCCTCCGGGGATCCAGCCCCTGGGCGTTTCTCCAGCGTCCTCCTGGGGTACAGCCGTGCAGAGCACCTAGCAGTCCTCCACAGAGGTTGCTTTCCTCTTTCTCACTTTCATTTCCTTTTGTTCAGAAAGCTTCTCCACGTCCCCTTACACCCCTGTTGTACCCCACGCACTCAGGGTTGATCACAGACCGGCAGGGCACGAGCTACGAAAGAGCATGTGGTCTGGAGCAGTCAGGTAAGACCCGGGGTGGCCCGCGGCGGGAGAGACGGGCATGTCTCATGCTGGATGCGAGGCATGAGACTGAGCACTCAAAGACGACTCCCAGGTTGTTCGGGCTTCTGGCTTGAACAACTGGGGAGATGGAGCTGCCGCCAACCCTGGCTGAGGAAGCCTGGACGTCCCAGAGGATTGGCGCGTGCCAGGTTTGAGATGACATTAGACACTCCAGCTGGGATGTGGAGTGGGATGTTAGACAGAAGGTTGACTTTCGGGACACAGACCTGGGTCAAAGACAAAGTCTGGGAGTCAGAAGCATTTAAGGCCGAGAGGCTGATTCCTGTCACTGAGGGAGTGAGTGGAAGTTAAAAAGGGAAGTTCAAGGTCTGGAGTCCTTGATGTTCAGAAGGAGCAGCCAGTGAGAGAAGAGAATCAGAAAACCTGCATGTCTTGGAAGTCAAGGAAAGAGAAGGATGAAATACGATGAAACCCCTGGTAGAGTGAAGAATAAAGCAGAGGTTGCAGTGTGGAATTAGAGTGGGTGGTGAGGGAAGGCTGAAGAGAGAAGTTTCCAGAGAAAAATGGGACCAAATGACTTGGTCACAGGCAATTCTTCTGAGTGTTTTTTTTTTTTTTCCCCTACACAGGGAAAGAGAGAAATCATCATAGTAGAAGGAGGAGGAAAAAAGTGGTGTTTATCAATATGGGAGAAATTGCAGCTTGTATTGCACAATGAAAGGAAAGAAGAGAAAATAAATGAAAGGCGGGGCCTGACACAGGAGAGGGGTGAGGCCAGTGAGAGGACTGCGGTGCCAGAGTCGGGGCAGCTGGGCTGGCGCCACAGGAGTTAATAAGCTGAAGCTGGAAGGTGGCAGCTGGTAAGTGAGGGGCTTGACATGGAAACGGTGGCAGTGCAGTCCTCACTTACACAGTGGTCCGGAGGCTCTAGGGTCTGGGGGATCGCAGGGTAAGTGGAGGAAAAGAGCGCTGGAGAGAGGAGAGCAAGGACCCCAGCGGCCAGGGTCTTGGGAGGGTGCTGGAAGCTCCGCGCTTTGTGGGGGGACTAGTTCTGGAGAGCGTGACAGTGATCGGGAGCTGAAACCTCAGACCACCTCGCTCCCGCTCTCCGAGGTGACTGCTGCTCACGTGCTCAATGCGGTCTCCCAGATGAGCTCTCAGCAGATGGCTCGTTTCCCGTTTCACAGACAACATGAAATCCGTCTGGAGGGAACTTGCAGACGCCCGCACCCCACCAGCTCCCTGCATACCTGCCACACGCAGTGACCTTCGCCCACCCCGCTGCCAGCGGGAGCGCCAGGCATTTAAGCAGCCTCCCCACAGGGCACCAGATCCCAGTCTCTCAGCCTCCCTGCACCCACGGCTGCCTTGGACTTCTCTACTGAGAGCTCAAGGGCATCCTCTCATCGCTGCACCCTCCTCCTCACCTCCCAGCCTTTCTTTGCACTCACTCCAGCCTGGACTTATACCCTCCATGACCTGACAACCATCTGATCAAACCTGCACCTGCTCCCACAGTCCCTCATTGGGTAAAATGTCACCCAGATGCTCCATGTCAAACACTGGATTCATCCTTGATTCCTTTCTTTCACGTCCATCAGCAAACAATGTCAAATTACCTTGGGAACACATCACCTGTCAGACCTCACCCACCATCACTTCAGCACCTTCACCCACTCTCTCTAGACTGGTGCTGTTCAATTGAAAGATAAAACAAGCCACAAGCATGCTTCTCAATTTTCTAGTAGTCAGATTTTTAAAAAGTAAACAAGAAGCAAGTGATCACCAATGTAGAAAAATAATCTTATGGTTTTGGAGTGGGGAGAAAGGGGAGAGAGATAAATCGGGGAATTGGGGTTGACATACAGGTACTACTATATATAAAATAAGCAACAAGGACCTACTCAATGGCATAGGGAACTCTACCCACTACTCTGTAAAGATCTATATGGGAAAAGAATCTAAAAATGAGTGGATATATGTATATGTATTACATAACTGTTTCACTTTGCTGTCCAGCAGACCAATACAATATTGCAAATCAACTATACTCCAATAAAAATTTAAAGATAAAAAATAAAAATACAAAATAGGAAACTTCTTGATATGTATTTTGTCAATACAGAGTAACACAATAAAAAGCAAGTGAAACCAATTGCAATTGTGCATTTTATTTAAGAGACTTCCCTGGTGGCTCAGACACTAGCAACCCCATTGACTGTGGCATACCAGGCTCCTACGTCCATGGGATTTTCTAGGCAAGGGTACGGGGGTGGGTTGCCATTTCCTTCTCCAGAAGATCTTCCCCACCCAGTGATAGAACCTGGGTCTCCCACATTGCAGGCAGACACTTTACCGTCTGAGCCAGAGATGGAAGGTCCTTGTTGTTTATTTTACATATAGTAGTACCTGTATGTCAATCCCAATCTCCCAATTCATCCCTCTCCCCTTCCTCCCCACTTTCAAACCATAAGATTGTTTTTCTACATTGGTGATCACTTGCTTCTTGTTTACTTTTTTAAAATCTGACTGCTAGAAAATTGAGAAGCATGCCTGTGGCTTACATTATCTTTCAGTTGGATGGCACCGGTCTAGGGAGAGTGGGTAAAGGTGCTGAGGTGATGGTGGGTGAAGGTCTGACAGGTGATGTGTTCCCAAGGTAATTTGACATTGTTTGTTGATGGATGTGAAAGAAAGGAATCAAGGATGAATCAAATGTTTGACCTGGAGCATCTGGGAGAAGGGAATGGCAAATCATTTCCACATTCTTGCCTCGAGAACCCCATGAACAGTATGAAAAGGCAAAAAGGTAGGACACTGAAAGATGAACTCCCCAGGTTGGTAGGTGCCCAATATACTACTGGAGATCAGTGGAGAAATAACTCCAGTAAGAATGAAGGGATGGTACCAAAGCAAAAACAACAACCGGTTGTGGATGTGACTGGTGATAGAAGCAAGGTCTGATGCTGTAAAGAGCAATATTGGATAGGAACCCAGAATGTTAGGTCCATGAATCAAGGGAAATTGGAAGTGGTCAAACAGGAGATGGCAAGAATGAACATCGACATTCTAAGAATCAGCGAACTAAAATGGACTGGAATGGGTGAATTTAACTCAAATGACCTGAGTTAAATTTTGTCTACTACTGTGGACAGGAATCCCTTAGAAGAAATGGAGTAGCCATCATAGTCAACAAAAGAGTCTGAAACGTAGTACTTGGATGCAATCTCAAAAATGACAGAATGATCTGTGTCCGTTTCCAAGGCAAACCATTCATTATCACGGTAATCCAAGTCAATTCCCTCACCAGTAACACTGAAGAAGCTGAAGTTGAATGGTTCTATGAAGACCTACAAAACCTTTTAGAACTAACACCAAAAAAAGATGTCCTTTTCATTATAGGGGATGGGAATGCAAAAGTTGGAAGTCAGGAAACACCTGGAGTAACAGGCAAATTTGGCCTTGGAGTACAAAGGGCAAAGGCTAATAGAGTTCTGCCAAGAGAACGCACTGGTCATAGCAAACACCCTCTTCCAACAACACAAGAGAAGACGCTACACATGGACATCACCAGATGGTCAACACTGAAAACAGATTGATTATATTCTTTGCAGCCAAAGGCAGAGAAGCTCTATACAGTCAGCAAAAACAAGAGTGGGAGCTGACTGTAGCTCAGATCATGAACTCCTTATTGCCAAGTTCAGACTTAAACTGAAGAAAGTGGGGAAAACCACTAAACCATTCAGGTATGACCTAAATCAAATCCCTTACAATTATACAGTGGAAATGACAAATAGATTTAAGGGACTAGATCTGATAGACAGAGTGCCTGATGAACTACAAACGGAGGTTTGTGACATTGTACAGGAGACAAGGATCAAGACCATCCCCAAGAAAAAGAAATGTAAAAAGGCAAAATGGTTGTCTGAGGAGGTCTTACAAACAGCTGAGAAAAGAAGAGAAGCAAAAAGCAAAGGAGAAAAGGAAAGATATTCCCATTTGAACGCAGAGTTCCAAAGAATAGCAAGGAGAGATAAGAAAGCCCTTCTCAGCGATCAATGCAAAGAAATACAGGAAAACAACAAATGGGAAAGACTAGAGATCTCTTCAAGAAAATTAGAGATACCAAGGGAACATTTCACACAAAGATGGCCTCAATAAAGGACAGACATGGTATGGACCTGACAGAAGCAGAAGATATTAAGAAGAGGTGGCAAGAATACACAGAAGAACTGTACAAAAAAGATCTTCACAACCCAGTTAATCAGGATGGTGTGATCACTCACCTAGAGCCAGACATCCTGGAATGTGAAGTCACGTGGGCCTTAAAAAGCATCACTACGAAGAAAGCTAGTGGAAGTGATGGAATTCCAGTTGAGCTATTTCAAATCCTGAAAGATGATTCTGTGAAAGTGCTGCACTCAAAATGCCAGCAAATTTGGAAAACTCAGCAATGGCCACAAGACTGGAAAAGGTCAGTTTTCATTCCAATCCCTAGGAAAGGCAATGCCAAAGAATGCTCAAACTACCACACAATTGCACTCATTTCACACACTAGCAAAGTAATGCTCAAAATTCTCCAAGCCAGGCTTCAGCAATACGTGAACTGTGAACTTCCAGATGTTCAAGCTGGTTTTAGAAAAGGCAGAAGAACCAGGGATCAAATTGCCAACATCCACTGGATCATCGAAAAAGAAAGAGAGTTCCAGAAAACATGTATTTCTACTTTATTGACTATGCCTACGCCTTTGACTTTGTGGATTACAATAAACTGTGGAAAATTCTGAAAGAGATGGGAATACCAGACCACCTGACCTGTCTCTTGAGAAACCTGTATGCAGTTCAGGAAGCAACAGTTAGAACTGGACATGGAACAACAGACTGGTTCCAAATAGGAAAAGGAGTACATCAAGGCTGTATATTGTCACCCTGCTTATTTAACTTA
Organism: Muntiacus reevesi; assembly: GCF_963930625.1. NCBI lineage: Eukaryota > Metazoa > Chordata > Mammalia > Artiodactyla > Cervidae > Muntiacus > Muntiacus reevesi. Next base: position 9,138,983 of record NC_089267.1, on the reverse strand, counting down.
TATGCAGAGTACATCATGAGAAATGCTGGGCTGGAAGAAGCATAAGCTGGCATCAAGATTGCCGGGAGAAATACCAATAACCTCAGATATGCATATGACACCACCCTTATGGCAGAAAGCAAAGAGGAACTGAAGAGCCTCTTGATGAAAGTGAAAGAGGAGGGTGAAAAAGTTGGCTTAAAAGTCAAAACTCAAAAAATGATCGTCTTGGAATCCGGTCCCATCACTTTGTGGCAAATAGATGGGGAAACAATGGAAACTGTGAGAGACTTTATTTTCTTGGGCTCCAAAATCACTGCAGATGGTGATTGCAGCTATAAAATTAAAAGACGCTTACTCCTTGGAAGGAAAGTTATGACCAACCTAGATAGCATATTAAAAAGCAGAGACATTACTTTGCTGACAAAGGTCCATCTAGTCAAGGCTGTGGTTTTTTCAGGGGTCATGTATGGATGTGAGAGTTGGACTGTGAAGAAAGCTGAGCGCTGAAGAATTGATGCTTTTGAACTGTGGTGTTGGAGAAGACTGTTGAGAGTCCCTTGGACTGCAAGGAGATCCACCCAGTTCATCCATCCTAAAGGAGATCAGTCCTGGGTGTTCATTGGAAGGACTGATGCTGAAGCTGAAACTCTAATACTTTGGCCACCTGCTGTGAAGAACTGATTCATTGGAAAAGACCCTGATGCTGGGAAAGATTGAAGGTGGGAGGAGAAGGGGACAACAGAGGATGAGATGGTTGGATGACATCACCGACTCGATGGACATGAGTTTGAGTAACCTCCGGGAGTTGGTGATGGACAGGGAGGCCTGGTGTGCTGCAGCTCATGGGTTCACAACTAGTCAGACATGACTGAGTGACTGAACTGAACTGACTGATTTTATTTAACCATATTTATGCAAATTTTTATCATTTCAGTGTGTAATAAATATGAAAATTATAAAACATGTAGGACATAATTTTACAACATGTTTCAGCTGTCTTCTAGATCCCACATGTATTTTACTCTTAAAGCCCATCCAAGCCACAGATCAGGTGCTCAGCTGCTACGTGTGACACGTGCCTGCCCCATGGTATGGTTGCGTCACCGCCCACCGGGACTCAGGAGTCGTATTTTATTGACAAAGGGTCTCCTAGATGACATCATGTCTCCCACTACCCCCCCCCCCCCATGGATATTCTTCCCTTATCGGCAACAAGAATGACCCTTTAAACATGTGAGTGAGGTCACATCCACAGCCTGCTCAGAGCTCTCCAATGAGTCATCACACTTAGAATAGCATCCAAGAGCTGGTCCTTGCTTACAAAGGCCCCCTCACTGGGGCTCATCCCTCTTTGCCACCCCACGGGCCCCCTGGTTGTTCTGCAAATGTACCAAGCCTACTCTCCCCACCGGGTACTTTCTACTGCTGTTCCTTCTGCTTGGAATTCTCTTGGCTCAGACTTTTCAGGGTTTTCTGCTGCACTTCATTCAGACCTCTGCTTGGAGCTGCTCAACAGTGGGCTTCCTCCAAACAGAACTTTTGCCACGGGGCATTCTTCCTGGGCTGCAGGTTTCTTCCTAACATCTGACCCTGAAGGTCAGCACGACCTGCCTTGCTTTGACATTTGTTTGTTTGCTTAGTTAAATCCCATGTTAGAATATAAACCCCAGGAGAACATCCACCAGCCTCTATTCTCTACATGCTGACTTGTTTGTCTAGGTTACAACTAAGTGTTTGGTCAGTATTTACTGAATGAAGAGCTGGACTGAGAAAGACAGACAAGAAGAAGCAGGCTCTGACATTCAGAGCCTGCCTGATTGTGGTTGTTGTTGCTGCTCAGCCGCTAAGTCCTGTCCGACTCTTTGTGACCCCAAGGACTGCAGCACACCAGGCTTCCCTGTCCTTCACCATCTCCCAGATTCTGCTCAAACTTGTGTCCATTGAGTCAGTGATGCCATCCAACCATCTCATCCTCTGTCGCCCCCTTCTCCTCCTGCCTTCAATCTTTTCCAGCATCACGATCTTTTCCAATGAGTTGTCACTTTGCATCAGGTGGACACAAAGTTTTGGAGCTTCAATTTCAGCATCAATCCTTCAATGAATATTCAGGGTTATTTAGGACTGACTGGTTTGATTTTCTTGCAGTCCAAGGGACTCTCAAGAATCTTCTCCAGCACCACAATTTGAAAGCAACAATTCTTTGGCACTCAGCCTTCTTTTAGCCCAACTCTCACATCCATACATGACTACTTGAAAAACCATAGCTTTGACTATATGAACCTGTGTCGGCAAAGTGATATCTTTGCTGTCTAGGTTTGTCATAGCTTTTCTTCCAAGGAGCAAGTGTCTTTTAATTTTGTAGCTACAGTCACCATCTGCAGTGATTTTGGAGCCCAAGAAAATAACGTCTGTCACTGTTTCAACTTTTTCCCCAGCTATTTGCCATGAAGTGATGGGACCGGATGCTGTGATCTTCATTTTTTGAATGCCTGACATAGCTGGGCCATGTTATATTCTAATCAAACACAAAGCATCTCAGAGAACACTGGCCTCAGGCAAGGTAACTCTGAAACCATGATAAAATGGGATAAGTAAGGCCAATTTATAGTTTTGTCTAAGGATAGACAAAAGCAAGGCCACGAGTTACCCCGAAGCATCTCCTCTCTTGGACAAAATGAGTGACTGCTTCTTTATAAATGACAGCTTCATCCTCATCTGCCCTCCTTAGAGATAAGACTTGAGATTTCCAGTCATAGAACTGTTTTGTTTTCTGACAGGAACCAGTCTAGAGCAAAACTTCTTCTCCTCTTCCTTAAAGCTTCCCTCCATCACTCAACCAAGGCACAAACTCGATAATAATTCTTTCTAACACATTTTCTTATTGAGAGACCCTGTGAGTCTCCATGGTGTTCATCCCTCCTCACTCAATGAAAGATAAGTTCAATTTATTTCAACTTCAACTGTGTTCCCAGGGGTGTTTGGTAGTAGACATTGACGGAATGGATGAATACTTGAACCTTTGCATTTGGAAATTATATGATCATTATTCTCTTTCCTATTTTTTCTGTATTTTCCAATGTTTCTATAAAAAACAAGTATTATTTTGGAAGAAGGAAAATGTGAACACATTTAATTTTAAAATAACAGCTAATATTGATATACCAGAGACATGCATTCTTTTCTTTAAATTTTTTATTTTTTAAATGTATTTGGCTGTACTGTGTCTCAGTTGCTGCACATGGGATCTAGTTCCCTGATCAGGGATTGAACCCAGGGCTCCTGCATAAGGAGCTCAGAGTCTTAGCCACTGTACCACCAGGGAAGTTCCAAGATATTAATTCTTAATAAATAGGAGATCTGGTTTTAAGGCCAACTATGACACTTCATAGCTGAATAAACTTGAGAAATTTATTTAGCCTTTTTGGATCTCACTGCTAAAAGGCAGGAACTGTCTTGAGATTCCCTGTGGCTTTAAGAACTTTAATTAAAATTCTCTCAAAGCAGCTGTATTTAATCTGATAGAGTGAGGTTCAGGGATGAGGCAGTGAGATGAGAGCTAAAACATTATCATGCGGGCACATATGTGCACCTACGGTTAATTTATGCCAATGTGCGACAGAAATCAAACCAATATTGTAAAGCAATCACCAATTTAAATAAATACATATTTGAAAAAAGATCAAGTGCCAATTTCTCTTTTTTTTGCATGATATTGGACAAATTATTTTATCAGTATTTTTTGAAGTGTAGTTGATTTACAATGTTGTGTTAATTTCTGCTATACAGCATAGTGATTTGGTTTTATATATGTATAAATACACACATGGAGAAGGAAACGGCAACCCACTCCAGTATTCTTGCCTGGAGAATTCCATGGACAGAGGAGGAGCCTGGAGGACTACAGTCCATGGGGTCACAAATAGTCGGACACAGCTGGGTGACTATCACTCACTCACATATATATATATATATATATACATGTGTATATAGATACATATATATATTCTTTATAAAGTACTCTTTTCCGCTGTGGTTTATTACAGGATCTTGACGGAGCTTCCCTGTGCTATACAACAGGCCCGTGCCATGTACCTACTCTATATACAGTAGTCTGCAGCCGCTAATCCCAGCCTCCCACTCCATCCTGCCATGTACCTACTCTATATACAGTAGTCTGCAGCCGCTAATCCCAGCCTCCCACTCCATCCTGCCATGTACCTACTCTATATACAGTAGTCTGCAGCCGCTAATCCCAGCCTCCCACTCCATCGTGCCATGTACCTACTCTATATACAGTAGTCTGCAGCCGCTAATCCCAGCCTCCCACTCCATCCCTCCTCCAACTCCCTCCCCTTGGCAATCACCAGTCTGTTCTTTTTTATTGGACAAATTATTTCAAAACCTTGACTTCTTCATCCTTACCTGTAATTGTAAGTCGCAACATCCTCCCTCATATGGAGATTTCTGGGTGTCATTTTATACATTCGTGTTTAGGTAGGTTATCAGACACATTCACGCAGCATCTCTGCTCATCGGCCCCACTATGGAAGCCCAAGGCGCCGACCTTCCCTTGAGCGTCTCTAGCAAGGGGGTCAGCGGAGATTGCAACAACTGGCTGGAATACAGCATGAGGCTGTCACTGAGAGACCCGTGTCCCAGACACAAGAGGCACGGTGTTGGGGGTGTGGGGGGAAGTTTTCCGGAAGAAGAATGATTGAGACCGTGAGGGAGGGTGAGGAAGATGGAACTCGCAGGACGAGGGCATCCCGCGGGGCAAGCCTTTAAATGTGCTGTGGCACCAGGGGTCAAGGACACAGGGGCAGCTAGGTGTCAGTGGGGGCCGCGGCAGGGGCATCAGGAGGCGAGAACAGGGCTGTTGAGCGGGTTTAGTTCACACCCCAGCTCAGGGCAGGGACTTCTGGCTTTCTGCCTGCGTTTTCCAGTGTGGTCACCTCTACCCTCATAGGACTGCTCCTGCTAAAATCACTCAGAATCGCTCGGTCTCTCAGTCACACCCGCCTGGTTTCAGGAGCGCTCCCCCGACGTGGCAGTGGCACCAGTCACGGCAGGACGGATGGAGGACGTTTCCGAGAAGCGGAGCGTTTCCCACCAGATGGGGTCATCAGTGATCCCAGCTCTCCGCGTGAGCCGGCGAGGCCTACGCACACCCAGGAAGGAGAAGGACACGTGTGATCTGACGGCCCTCAGACGGCAGGCACGCCTCACGGGGACCCAAGGAAGCGCTGGAAGTGGAAAGACCCAGGATACCGCCCCGGATGACTGAGATGGCCGTGAAAGCAACGACCACAGCAAGCCCAGACTCTTCCCTGTCCCCATATGTAGAAAAGTGCGGAATTCCTTATCTTGAATACCCGGCTTCCTCTAATTAACAATGATCTTTCGATGTTCAGACTACCTGCCCCTGTTGCAGAACGTCTGTGTAACCCTTTGCCTCCTGGGAGCACTTCTCTAAGGGATTCTTGAGATGCTGTTTCCCGGGCTTGCGGTCCCACACATTCCCGCCGATAAGAGGTAGCTCCCGGCTTTCAGGCTGTGACTGGTGTTTAAGCCGCCGTCGCTGTACTGCAGGAGGTTCCGTCGGACAGTGTTGCTCCAAGCGCCCCTGTCGATGGCATTCGTCCTGCATCTCCGGGGTGGGGGGGGTGGGGGGGGGAGTGGCTACTTTCCATTTTCAGAGAGCTCTGCTGGAACCTAGTTTCAGATAATTCACCCCATCACGTACCTCTCTCCGATTTCTGGAAAGGGACCCTAGTTCTGTGGACAAACGTAACCCGCGTTCACACGTCCCCCGCCTGCCGCTTTTTGCGCAGCGTCCTGCATCCCTCTAGTTTCTCTGCCCCAGGCCAGTCCCCCAGCGCTTCCTCCCAAGGCTGCTCACAGACTCCTGTTCTGGGGGAAGGGGTCCACTCTCGTAGCCCTGACGGTCTGTGTTTCCCCAAACTGAACTCTATCTCGGTTGTGGTTTGATCCGCAGAAAATAGAATTACAGCTTTCCTGTGCACGGAGCGCTTTATTTCCATTAATGGAGGCTTTATTTTTCCTTTTGGTTTTTTTAAGCATATATCATCCTGCGGTGAATATTAAGCTCGTCGGCCAATAATATCCTGGCCCCACAGTTTCTTTTCTAATAAGTCTTCCTGAGCCTGCATCACACAAGTAACATTTCTTTTTAAACCCCTAATTTCTTGTTGCTGAGGAAAATCTGTTATGGGAACAGCAGAGTAATGAGAAAAGTCACAGAGGTAAGAACTAATTAAGAAATGTCTTATGATTTATTATTCAAGTTGCCTCATAAAAATATTAAACTAGATAGAAAATATAAAAAAGACAAATGATAACCTTTGGCTATCATTTATTAAATGTAATAAGTTTACATTCATTTACATTTAATGTTTGAAGTCCTAAAAATTTACAAAATAAACTTTTATTTATTTATTTATTAAAATGTAATAAAAACCTTTGGCTATCATTTATTAAATGTAATAAGTTTACATTCATTTACATTTAATGTTTGAAGTCCTAAAAATTTACAAAATAAACTTTTATTTATTTATTTATTAAAATGTAATAAAATTGCCAATTGAAGATGGATTGACTATAAATTTTTCTTTCCAGTAAATGACTTTTAAACCCTCTTAATGCATGTGCTGAATTATTAGGCAATACCTTTTGCCATACTAATACCGCTATAAAGCATAATAGCTTTGGCTCATGTTTGGAGGCTCAAGGGTCTGTGTGAGTGCACCTGCAAACAGCCCGGGAAGGCACACAGGTGTCCCTTCCTGCCTCTGAGCGAGGCCCCTATCCACCTGCATTCTTTACGTGATGGAAGAAAAGTTTCCTTCATTCCTTTCCTTTGGGCTCAAATGTGCAAAGTGCCTTCCCAACTGTTAATCTGGGTTCTGAGTTATTAAAACTGTCTTCTCATCCCTATTCATCTTTACTCACCTTTGAGATGACAGTTTCCCCAAAGCAAGATGCTGTGGGAAGTTTGCTACCAGGACTATGAGTCTCTGGGTTTTGGTTCTGGGTATTTTGTTTCCTCCAATCTTAGCGTGAGCGTTTCTGCCCCACCATCCTGAAGTCAGCTTCCCTGGAGGCTCAGACAGTTATCGAACCTGCCTGCAAGGTGGGAGACCTGGGTTCGATCTCTGGGTTGGGAAGATCCCCTGGAGAAGGCAATGGCAACCCCCCCACTCATATTCTTCCCTGGAGAATCCCATGGACAGAGGAGCCTGGGGGGCTACAGTCCATGGGGTTGCAAAGATTTGGGCACGACTGAGCACCTAACACTTTCACTTTCATCTCACTTTCACTTCACTTTCATTCTGAAGTCACCTTATGTCAGTGAGGTTTCAGTTTACACATGTCAGTGAGCAGAGCTCTCCCCGTGTGTTCTGAGCCAGTGGGTCCACAGTGGCTGTCTTCTCAGAAAACTCCAGAAAGCTGACGGCTGAGTGTCAGGCTACTCTTTCTGAGGATGTTTTCAATGTGACTTGCACATGCTGAGTAGTGAAATGATAAACAGTCCCTTAGACGTGATCAGCCTCTCTATTCCCATCCCTCACTAGCTCCCTGTGACCCACCTGGAGATCAGTATAACATAAGTAACTCTCCCTTACGTAGGAAGAAAGTTGACTGCAGGAGACCTGATTTGCTCGAGGTGACAGGGAAAGGAAGTTGAAAGCCTGACATAAACAGCAAGGGACTTTCTACTCCACCCTGACTGACGCCTTCTCTGCATTGGAGAGGGACGTGCCTCTAAAACTTACCCTCAGGCTTCGAGGAGCCAGGCTTTGTAGATTATTCACTTCATCCTGGAAAGAAATAAGCAAACTTACTCTATGGCACACTCTGATGCAAACCTCTGGTGACAAAATTAAAATACGCAGCAGTACCTAAGTCTCCAAACACATGAACAATCATTTTCTGATGTGCATACCTCGAATCATAGCGGCTTCTTGAAGTGTCTCTACTGAACAGTGTAATGCATAATAATGATATAATACAATTTTGGTTCCGGAAGGAATTTTCATCTTTTGAGCCTTTTTAAATGAGCTCTTTTTAATTGAGAAGGTAACACATGCATATAGGGAAAATTCAAATAGGGTAAGAAAGTCTATGCCTTTTTATATATGGGTATACCTATATACCTTCTTAGACTATTTTAATTTTCTTACCCTATTTCAACACTTGAAAAAAACTATTTTTAACATGTTGTCCCCTTAAGCACAATGACGGACCACTCCCCCACCCAACACAGGCACAGACAGCAGTGAGTCAGCTGCACTTGCTGTCCGGCGTCCTGCAGTTTTCACCGAACAATGCACCCTGGAGTCTGTCGCCTCATCTTCCAGGGCCACACAGTGTTCTGTACTACAGCCGATTTATCAGTCCTGATGATGACTGGGGTCAGGGATTATATTTAGTCTTTTGTTATTATAACAATACTGTAATCCTAAGCTTAAGTACAGCTTAAATAAAGGTGGAATTGCTGGACCAATGTGCATACATTTTTAGGGGGGCTCTTTTATGACTGTAGGGCTTCCCTGGTAGCTCAGCTGGTAAAGAATCCACCTGCAATGCAGGAGACCTGGGTTCAATCCCTGGATTGGGACAATCCCCTGGAGAAGGGAAAGGCTACCCACTCCAGTATTCTGGCCTGGAGAATTCCATGGACCATATAGACCATGGGGTCACAAAGAGTTGGACACGACTGAATGACTTTCACACCCACACCTTATGATTGTAAGGGGCTTCCCCAGTGGCTCATGGTAAAGAATCTGTCTGCAATGCAGGAGACCTGGGTTTGATCCTTGGGTCAGGAAGATCCCCTGGAGAAGAGAATGGCCACCCACTCCAGTCTTCTTGCCTGGAGAATCTCATGGACAGAGGAGCCTGGCCAGTTATAGTCCATGAAGCCGAAAAGAATCAGACACAACTGAGCGACTAATACTTTCATTCCACCCCCACCCCCACCCCACCCCCGCCCCGCCCCCAAGCAGATAAGAAAGCAAACAGGCTTCCTGAGAATCTTGACGCGGAGGCAGCAGCTCGTTTCTAAGTCAAGAAGACGTCTGTGGGCTCGACTATCAGTTTCATCTACAGCCTATGTTAGTCTTTGAAATGGCTGAGTGTGGAGGAAAGTACTACGTGAACATTTACCACAGATGCCAACAGTAAAACAAATTCAGACCGGAAATCTGCTTTTCTAAGCTAGGGACAGCTGACACGTGGTGTGAAGAGCGGCCCTGGGGCGGGGTGGGAGGAGCTTCTGAGCAGCAGGTCAGCGCGGTCCTCACTGGGCTCCGCCCCGCTGTGACCGGCTGCACCTGGAGATCATCAAGCTCTTTGCAGATCTATAGCCTGCGGTCAGGACCTCAGCCATGACTCCAACGTAAGCACTCACCTTCACCCTCATCCTTCCCCAAACCCGCAGTCCCATCCCTCAGAGTCGCCATCTGCCCCACCCTGGTTCTCCCTGCGACACGGGACTCAAGGCACTGCTCTCAGCTCTGCAAGAACACGATTCGGGCATCGGCCTGTTCTCACTTGCCTCCTTCCATCTTTACGTTGCTTTTTTTAACCCACGAATGTTGATTTGTTTTGACATTCCGGACAAAGCATTGTTTCAGGTACAATGAAGAGAGGTATGGAAACACAGTCAGAGTTGCTGCCCTTGTGAGGCTTACTATTCAAAGACAAAGACATCCTCTCACTTCAGGATAACTGGCAGTTTGTGGAAACTGTGATGCACACCATACAAGGGCAGATCATTCTGGGAGCAGGATAGGGAGGACCTGGGTGGGCCGAGAGAGAGGAACAGGCTGCTGCATGGAAGTCCCAGGGTCGGGGATGCAGTTAGCAGAAGCGCAGACCCTGTTACAAGTAAGCAGGGGTGAGGCCGACAGGTTGGGTGGAACCCCATGGTGGAGGCAAGTAAGTGTGGCTTTCATCCTTTGGCAACAGAGAAACGGTAGAAAGTGTGTAGCCTCACAAAAGTAGATTTTGGAAGGTAAATGGGCAGCGCCGTGTAGAAGACAGTGGAGATGAATTTTAAAGTATTGAGCAGAGCAAGGAAGAGAGATTTTAAGCAGGGAGTCTGTGACTCTAAAATGAAAGACTGGGGCAAAAATAAAGAAGATGACTGCAATAATCCATAGGAAGGGAAAGGAAGAGATGAGAGGGTTTCGTTTGTTTGTTTGATGACTAATTGGATATGATACAATTCTTTACTGACTAAAGAGAAAGTAGAGTTCTTTACTGACTAGAGGAGGGAGATGACCAAGTCTGCAACACCCTCTCTGTTTTACTGCCCTCTTTTGGGGGCGGGTCTCAGCCCTGTAACTTACTCCCCAGGCAGCAACAGGTGTTGATTAGTCGCTCAGTCACGTCCCACTCTGTGCGACCCCATGGACTGACTGTAGCCCACCAGGCTCCTCTCTAGGCAACGATACTGGAGTGGGTTGCCATTTCCTTCTCCACATTCTTACATTTCATATAGGTTATGGCTGATAAATATAAAATAAATTGACTTCCTCTTTGTAAAATGATCCTGCATTCAGATGGCTAAAACCACCTTAATGATTTTCTACTAAGGAGGGTACAGGACAGTTTCCTGCAGACCTGCCTGTTCATTGTCTTAAAGGAGAGTTTTTGAAAGTTATTCAATAAATCAAGTGATTTAGCAATTTTTATTGATTATTAGTTGTATTTATCAAATATAACAAATGCTTTTACATAATTTTTTATGATTTTATATAGTTTGCCTGTTGTACTTTATTTCCTGTATCTCCCCCCTCTGTGTGACTGGGTGAAGATGCTCTGATTACAGAAGAGTGTACAGAGGCTTCCATTTTCTCTCTGAGTGGGAGGTTGCTATTTATGTGATTTAAAAAACTGCAGACTGATTTTAGTTTTTAAACTAAGGAAAAATCAGAGTGGGGATATCACAAATGAATTTGAGCAGAAATGGGGCATTTCTTTGATTTTTATATAACTGGAAGAAAAAAGTTCAGGCTCCCATATTCTTGGCCCCTGGGAACCAGGGGGACTGACTCTGAGGAGATGTATGTTTTTCCATCCCTTCCCCTTCCCACATTTTATATAGGATATAGTAAAGAAAAATTGTCACTGCAACATCTTGTTACTAAGCCTGTTGACCAGGAGGAGGTGGCAGTTTTGACTTTTTTGTGTGTGTGCCCATGTGTATAGAAGCCATGAAAGTTTTGAATGGCAGAATGAAAGGAGAGTATCCTGAAGTAAAACACCAGCAACTGTGGAGGGTGAGTGAAGAAAGGAGACACCTGGTGAGAAAAGGCAGGAGGCGGGAGGAGGGGACAGCCAAGGGAGTGCTGAGGACACAGATGTCAAGTGTCGTCCTCCGACCCACCCCTGGCACTCGGGGCTGTGTCCCCATCCTACCCCCCGCCCAGGGAAAGGAAAGCACAGGCCTACTCTTTGGGTATGGGTAGAGTGGGCAGGCTCCTTCCTCTCCTGGAGGTAGTGTAAGTGTCTGTAACTGCATCCAGTCAAGAGTCAGGGAGACCCTCTGGCTGCTGGTTGACCAATGCGGGCAGCAGTTAGCATTCTGAAAGCTCCCTAGGTCTATTCAAAGGCTCCTTTGAATAGGAGGCCTCCTTCACACCAGGCTCGGTAAAGGTCTCTTGTGCACTGTTACAGGGTGAAATGTGTTTCCCTGGAAACGATATGTTGAGGCTCTAACCCCTGGAACCTCAGAATGTGACCATATTTGGAAAAAGTGTAATTGTTTAAGATGAGGAGGGTGGGCCCTAATCCAGCGTGACTGGTGTCCTCATCAGAAGATGGCCATGTGAACCCAGAGACACATTGAGAAAGCTGTGTGTCTGTGGAGGGAGACACTGGACCTGCAGAGGAAGGGCCCCCAAGAATGGCCAGTGTCCCTTCAAAAGCCAGGAAGAGATGAGGAAGGTGTGTCTCCTGTGGGTCTCAGAGGGACTCCCGGACTTTAGGCTTCCAGCATCTACAGCTATGACAGCATACACTCCTATTGCTTAAGCTGGTTTGTGCCGCTTCATTGTGGTGGACCCAGGAAACAAGTGCAGTTTTCAAGGCTGTGTCCTTGGCCTTCAGCCCCAAGCATCCTCGCTCCATCCCCCGCAGGGCTGTTTCCACCGGCTGCTGCTTGGGGTGGGGGAAAGCTGAAGCCACAGCCTGAGCCCTCCTCCCGTCTCCGTCAGAGGCAGTCTGCGTTAGTGCCCCTCGAAGAGCCTGCATCGTAACAGCTACTTATTTCCCTGATAGAGTAAGAGAGGTGGGAAACATCTTAAAAACATAACATTCGCCTCTGCTTACTAGGCTAGCAAAGTGAAAGTGAAGTCGCTCAGTCATGTCCAACTCTTTGCAACCCCATGTACTGTAACCTACCTACCAGGCTCCTCAGTCCATGGACTTCTCCAGGCAAGAGTACTGGAGTGGGGTGCCATACTAGGCTGGCAAGGCCATCACAATGAAAGGAAACCAGTAACCTAAGGACTGATGCTGAAGCTGCAGCTCCAATACTTTGGCCACCTGATGTGAAGAGCCGACTCACTGGGAAAGACTCTGATGCTGGAAAAGATTGAAGGTGGGAGGAGAAGGGGATGACAGAGGATGAGATGGATGGATGGCAACACTGATGCAACTGACATGAGTTTGAGTGGACTCCGGGAATTGGTGTTGGACAGGGAAGCCTGGTGTGCTGCAGTCCATGGGGTCACAAAGAGTTGGACACGACTGGGCAACTGAACTGAAGTGAACCTAAGAACCAAGTTCAGTGGCTTTTTCCTGAACAACCATCATGTTAGTGTGGGGCCGTCCCTGCCGTGTGCTGCCCCAGACGTAGCCTCGGTCGCCCCGCACACTCAGGAGAGGCTGTGTGAGCCTCAGAGGGAAGGGACTCTGCCCTGCAGGAAGCACGGTCTTTCCAGCCGCCCTCCTCGAGCCTGGCTGCGTCTTCAGCATCCCACCAGAGGTGGTGGGGAGGGAGGCATAGACGGGCTATGAGCCACAGCAGGGAGGACCCCACTGCACCGAGGACTAATCACCCAGGACAAAGGGACACACCCCTTTTCCCAAACATGCCAGGGTAAGAAGGAGGCATTCACCTGGGTTACACTTACATGGAAAGGTAGACGGGGGCTGTCTGAGGTGTTGAATATTTGGAAATAGAGATTCGCTTAAGGAATAAAACAGCTGCCATGAGTCTAACTGCCATTTTCTCAAAGAAAAGTAATGGAAACATACTATGTAATCAAAGAGAACTGAATCAATAATGATAATTTTCCTGAATGTGAAAGATGATGAAACTTTTCAATGTATTTTCTAAAATTTGTGAAATCCCCGTTCCTGGTGTCTAAGAGCAAGCGATAGAACTGAAGAATGGAGACCCAACAGGCTGTCATCATACTCGCAACAGGATGTTTAACCCAATGTCATTATGAGTATTTTACACCTAAAATAAATACCTTGAAGTAATTATATACACAGTCTTCCTATACTTAAGGTGAAACCTTAAAAGAACAACCTTTTTTTTTTCTTTTTTTGCTTTGCATTCAAGATCAACTTTTACTCAGAAAAGATGTGTCGGGGGAGTGTGTAATTTCCTCAGATCTGTCTTGTCACAACACAAATTTGAAGCGACGGACCAGTTTTACAGCCCAGCACTCAGATGAACCAGTGTTACAGATCCGTGTTACAGCTCAGTTTTATTTAGAGAGTAAAGGAAAATATATCCTGGAGGAATGAGGGCCTGCCGACCCAGAAGACAAGAACAGAAGAGAGGCCCCTCCGGCCCAATTTTGGCTCTTCTTTTTATATGTTTTTTCCTCCCCCTGGGCCTGCCCTATGTACATTGGGCTAGCCAGGAGGCTGTTTGTTTCTCCTGAGGTCCTCCCTCTGGTCCTTGGACCTTCCTTTGTTGTATTTTCACGGGCTTTCCCCTTCCTTGTCTTTTAGCCACCGCCATTCTGGACTCCTGTTTCCTTTTCTAAACACTTAACAGGTGTACTTTACAAATCCCTTGACTTCAGCATCCTAGCTCTGGACTAGTGCCTCCTTCATGCGGACACCTCCAAGTGTCAGCCCCGAACTAGACTGGCTGCTCGGCCAGGGGCCATTCTCTGAAATCCTCTGAAACCTGCTTGACTCCTCTATATGAAAATGACACATTCAGGCTCAAGCTGTGGGCTGGAGAGTATCTTACAGGGGAGGAAAAGTGTTAAGCCGGTAATGAAACAAAACTAACAACTCAGATGAACACCAGCAACTGTTACACTTCGGTGATGGCTACACAGGGGACACATTGTGTTACTCTTTCTACTTCTGTGTATTTTTGCGACTTTCCACAATAACAGTGTAAGCAGCAATAACAAAGACGACAGGTCTGATCTCTTTCCACAGGGCATTGCTTAATGCCCAGTGGCAAAGGATGTGGCAAAGGCCTTTAATGCCTTCTAATGACTGGCTATAGCAAACACCCTCTTCCAACAACACAAGAGAAGACGCTACACATGGACATCACCAGATGGTCAACACCATAATCAAATTGATTATATTCTTTGCAGCCAAAGATGGAGAAGCTCTATACAGTCAGCAAAAACAAGAGCAGGAGCTGACTGTAGCTCAGATCATGAACTCCTTATTGCCAAATTCAGACTTAAACTGAAGAAAGTAGGGATAACCACTAGCCCATTCAGGTATGACCTCAATCAAATCCCTTATGATTATACAGTGGAAGTGAGAAATAGATTTAAGGGATTAGATCTGGTAGACAGACAGCCTGATGAATTATGGATGGAGGTTCGTGACATTGTACAGGAGACAGGGATCAAGACCTTCCCCAAGAAAAAGAAATGCAAAAAGGCAAAATGGTTGTCTGAGGAGGCCTTACAAATAGCTGTGAAATGAAGAGAAGTGAAAAGCAAAGGAAAAAAGGAAAGATATTCCTATTTGAATGGAGAGTTCCAAAGAATAGCCAGGAGAGCTAAGAAAGCCTTCCTCAGTGATCAATGCAAAGAAATAGAGAAAAACAACAGAATGGGAAAGACTAGAGATCTCTTCAAGAAAATTAGAGATACCAAGGGAACATTTCATGCAAAAATAGGCTCAATAAAGGACAGAAATGGTATGGACCTGACAGAAGCAGAAGATATTAAGAAGAGGTGGCATGAATACACAGAAGAACTGTACAAAAAAGATCTTCACGACCCAGATAATCACAATGGTGTGATCACTCACCTAAAGCCAAACCTCCTGGAATGTGAAGTCAAGTGGGCCTTAAAAAGCATCACTACGAAGAAAGCTAGTGGAGGTGATGGAATTCCAGTTGAGCTATTTCAAATCCTGAAAGATGATGCTGTGAAAGTGCTGCACTCAATACGCCAGCAAATTTGGAAAACTCAGCAGTGGCCATGGGACTGGAAAAGGTCAGTTTTCATTCCAATCCCTAAGAAAGGCAATTCCAAAGAATGCTCAAACTACCACACAATTGCACTCATCTCACACGCTAGTAAGGTAATGCTCAAAATTCTCCAAGCCAGGCTTCAGCAATACGTGAACCGTGAACTTCCAGATGTTCAAGCTGGCTTTAGAAAAGGCAGGGGAACCAGAGATCAAATTGCCAATATCCACTGGATCATCAAAAAAGCAAGAGAGTTCCAGAAAAACATCTATTTCTGCTTTATTGACTACGCCAAAGCCTTCGACTGTGTGGAACACAATAAACTGTGGAAAATTCTGAAGGAGATGGGAATACCAGACCACCTGACCTGCCTTTTGAGAAACCTGTATGCAGTTCAGGAAGCAACAGTTAGAACTGGACATGGAACAACAGACTGGTTCCAAATAGGAAAAGGAGTACATCAAGGCTGTACATTGTCACCCTGCTTATTTAACTTATATGCAGAGTACATCATGAGAAACGCTGGGCTGGAAGAAGCACAAGCTGGAATCAAGATTGCCAGTAGAAATATCAATAACCTCAGATATGCAGATGACACTACCCTTATGGCAGAAAGTGAAGAGGAACTAAAAAGCCTCTTGATGAAAGTGAAAGAGGAGAGTGAAAAAGTTGGCTTAAAGCTCAACATTCAGAAAACTAAGATCATGGCATCTGGTCCCTTCAGCTCATGGGAAAGAGATGGGGAGACAGTGGAAACATTGTCAGACTTTATTTTTCTGGGCTCCAAAATCACTGCAGATGGTGTCTGCAGTCAAGAAATTAAAAGACGCTTACTCCTTGGAAGGAAAGTTATGACCAACCTAGATAGCATATTAAAAAGCAGAGACATTACTTTGCCAACAAAAGTCCATCTGGTCAGGGCTATGGTTTTTCCTGTGGTCATGTATGGATGTGAGAGTTGGACTGTGAAGAAAGCTGAGCGCCGAAAAATTGATGCTTTTGAACTGTGGTGTTGGAGAAGACTCTTGAGAGTCCCTTGGATGCAAGGAGATCCAACCAGTCCATCCTAAAGGAGATCAGTCCTGGGTGTTCATTTGAAGGACAGATGCTGAAACTGAAACTCCTATACTTTGGCCACCTCATGCGAAGAGTTGACTCGTTGGAAAAGACCCTGATGCTGGGAGGGATTGGGGGCAGGAAGAGAAGAAGACAACAGAGGATGAGCTGACTGGATGGCATCACCGACTGGATGGGCATGAGTTTGAGGAGACTCCGGGAGTTGGTGATGGACAGGGAGGCCTGGCGTGCTGCAGTTCATGGGGTCACAAAGAGTCGGAATCACCTGAACGACTGAACTGAAATGAACTGAACTGAATGAGCAATGCCTGTAACTTGAAACAAGTGAGGATCTGGAGGGCCTCTGGGAGGTGACTGATGTGAGGAGTGTCAGAGAGCATAGTGGGGAAAGAGTGGGGAAATGAAAGTTTGTGGAGCAGACTTAAACCCTGATATGAGGTCTTGAAATAGTTCTGAGCGTGTCCAGAGAGATCTATCCGGCACTCTAATTTTGAAGAAAAACAGGAACTGTCTTGTATTTCAATGACTGAAATAGCTATGACATTTCATGCCTAAGCATCTTTTTAGTGACCCAGCCTGAGAGCAGTGACAAGGCCTGCACGCTGGCCTGAGATGGGGGCAGTGTGTGGGTGGAGGGCCTGGTAGGCCATCTGGGGCACCTCAGCACTGCACTGGCCCTCAGCTGAGCTGGGCTGCTTGCAGCCAGAAGCAACGTCAGCAGGATTCTTTTCTGAGACCATCCTTGCCTCTCACATTTCAGGTGCTCTAAATTTTGGAAAGTATCTGAATATGGTAGAGAGTTCTGTAATTTGACTGGAGCTGACTCCCATTTCTAGTCATTCTTTTTAGGTTTCCTCAATAAAGGTTAAATGCAAATAATACTGGTAGTTTAACTGAATGTAATTGTTCTAAAAAGTGGGGTGGGCTTTAAAAAGTGGGCCTGTGTAAGGGCCTGAGGGTCGTGGTTCATTTGTTGAGACCGAGGGCAGTGCTGAGGCGCAGTTTGCATCCTTAGAACAACTGCCGTCAGACCAGGATGGGTCTCAGACTGAGACCGAGCCTGTCTGGGTTAGACCCCCCAGCCCTCCCTCTCTCAGGCTGCACACAGCCCGTGCCTGCCCCCCTTCGCCTTTCTTAACCGCCGCCCACCTGTTGTTATCCCACGCCATGCAACTCCAGCAGAACTTTTTGCTAACCTGTCTCATATTGACATCAGAGGCCTGAGAAAATTCCAAACCTTTTAGTATTTTGGATGGTTTCAAGAAAAAAAATGCATTACTCTTTAATAAATAAACTCCTGAAAGAATTTGCGGGGTATCTTTACAGCAATTTAAAGTTGATTTAGGATTAACTATTGTATCTCGCCTGAGGGAGGCAACTGGCCCAATTCTAGAGAACCATCGAGGCCAGGCTGCGGGCCGCTGCAGGAAGCTGAGTGCAGCAGAGCAACAGCGCACACAAAAATGTCACAACAGATAGCAGGTAGAGCTCCCTCACAGGATCCGGCCCGGGGAGCAGGCTCACTGTGAGGAAACCAGAGTGGTCTGACAGGCTGACGGAACACAGCAGGAAGGAGCCTCAGAGCAGGAACTGGGGAAGTGGCCCAGAGAAGAAGGCCTGGAGGTAGCAGGGCTTCATTTCTTCTGAGACAGAGCAACAGCATGGCAGAGTAGGTCTGAGGGCAATTGTGTTGCACAACTAGTGAAAAGAAGGATCCAGTTAATCAAAATGCTGTGTCTTAAAACCAGCCGAGTCCTTGGTGCTGAGGTTCGAGGCCGATGCCCTAGTAACACCAGCTTGAACACTGTAGCCAGCTTCCTGTTGCTGGTAAAACAGCAAACATAATGTACAGCCTCCCTGGGTCCAGAGTCTGGGTTCTGGGAAGTTGGGTCCTCTGCTCCGGGTCTCACCACACTAAAATCCAGGCGTCAGTTGGAGCTGGGATTTTATGTGAGGCTCAGAACCTGCTTCAAACTTCATTCAGGTGGTCTGCGGGATTCAGAGCCTTGTGGTGGTAGGACTGGGGATCACGCTCACCTCTTGAAAGCTGCCTTTGGGGCCCAGCCAATGGCACTCTAACAACAGAGGGTCTTACTTCAAAGCCAGCAGGAGACTCCTCTCCTGGTTGGCTACAGTGGATTTTTACAAAGGTAACTTGACCACCGGAAGGACTATTCCATCATTGTTGCCATATAATGTAGCCTAATCAAGGGAACGGCTTTCTCATCCTACTTATGAACACCAGAGAGAAGGAGTCTTGGGAGCCACTGGAGTTCTGCCCACTATGAATAATGAAGGGTCCAACACTGAGCTGACATCTGCTGAGTGTTTCCTCGCTGACCAGCACCATGCTGCAAGTGGGGTGCACAGCTGACAAAATAAACCAGGTACGAGACAGGCAAGGAGCCCACAGACTGACGGAAGACAAAGAATTAAAATCAACTGCGAGACAACTTAGTATGTCTGTAATAGCTGGCTGTGAAAATAACACAGGAAAGATAGTCAAGGACGTGAGGCATAGATCACCAGGCGCTTTCTGGGCAGACGGTAAGGAAGAGGGCACTGCAGCAGAAGGTTGTTGATCCACTTTCTTGTGGAGGTGCTGAAAAACCTGTGTGTGTGGCTTGACTGGGAAGGAGGGGCCTCAACAGAGGTCAACGGCCAGACCAGGAAGCATGCAGAACTTAAGACTTCATCATGGGCAGGAACCACCAAGGAACTTGGGAAGGGATCCAGTAATTAAGCTCACAGAGGCCAAGGTATACAAAGAGAAAAAAAAAGCTGACTCCACAAAAATAAGAAAAACTTCAACACAAAGACCACAAGGGAAAAGCAGAAGTTTCGTACAAATTGATAACAAAAGACCAATAACCAACAGGGAATGAGCGAGAGACAAGAGACAGCAATCAACAGGAGACGACGAAAGTTGACTGGAGAAGAGTGTTTAACATCACTCGTGACTAAAAAAGTGAAGATTAAAACAGGGAAACACCATTTTCACTATGAAATTGTTAGGAATAACAGATACAAAAAGCAGGTATACATACTTAGATTATTGAAGAACATCAAAGGTTAAGTGAGTACAGAGGTTTTATAGATGATTTTCGTTTTCTTCTTTATACTGTGTTTTCTATATTTCCAAAACGAACCTGTGTAAATTATTTAAAAAAAAATTTTTAAATTGCAGTACAACCGCTTTACAACATTGTGTTGACTTCTGCTGCACTGCAGTGTGAATCAGCTCTGTTTACAGACATCCCCTCTGGCTGGAGCCTCCCTCCCGCCACCCCCATCCCACCCCTCCAGGTCGTCACAGAGCACCGAGCTGAGTCTCAGCATCAGTCCCTCCAATGAACACCCAGGACTGATCTCCTTTAGGATGGACTGGTTGGACCTCCTTGAAGTCCAAGGGGCTCTCAAGAGTCTTCTCCAACACCACAGTTCAAAAGCATCAATTCTTCAGCGCTCATCTTTCTTCACCGTCCAACTCTCACATCCATACATGATCCCTGGAAAAACCACAGCCTTGACTAGAAGGACCTTTGTGCGCAAAGTAATGTCTCTGCTTTTTAATAATCTATCTGGGTTGGTCATAACTTTCCTTCCAAGGAGTAAGCGTCTTTTAATTTCACGGCAGCTCTCCACCAGCTAGCTGTTGTACACATGGTGGTGTATATGTGTCAAGTGCTACTCTAATTCATTCCACCCTCTCCTTATCCTGCTGGGTCCACAAGTCACTTCTCTCTGTCTGCACCTCTGTTCCTGCCCTGCAATTGGGTACATCAGTACCATTTTCCAAGATTCCATGTATATGTGTTAATATGTACAAATTCTTAAAATAGTACCTAATATTTTCATTTAAGAAATGAATGAAACTACTTTCAGCTCTTCTGCTTGATTCTCTGGGTATCTACTGCCAGATTTCTAAATCATATGCATATGCTGTCATCCCTGGATTCATCAGTTTCATCAAATATCTCTTGACTTCCTATAGTACAGTCAATAGTATCATCCTTTGCCCACTTCTTCCCCCTCCTCTCCATACAGGTAAGGATTTGTTAAGATTGTGTGATAATCACATACCTTCTGAGCCAAATAGTGTACTGAAGCTACATATCCTTTCTTGTACAAAAAGTTTTGTTGTTCCTGGAGTTAATAATTTAAGAACTATTTCATTTTTTAATTTAATTGTTTTCTTGGTACCTGTTAATATTTCCTAAATTCTCCATTATTTGTCAAATGTTTTAAATAAGTTTTCTAATGTTCAAGCCAACAAAGCCAACAAAGGTCCGACTAGTCAAGGCTATGGTTTCTCCAGTAGTCATGTATGGATGTGAGAGTTGGACCATAAAGAAAGCTGAGCGCCAAAAAACTGATGCTTTTGAACTGCGGTGTTGGAGAAGACTCTTGAGAGTCCCTTGGACTGCAAGGAGATCCAACCAGTCCATCCTAAAGGAAATCAGTCCTGAATATTCATTGGAAGGACTGATGCTGAAGTTGAAACTCCATTACTTTGGCCACCTGACACGAAGAGCTGACTCATTGGAAAAGACCCTGATGCTGGGAAAGATTGAAGGCGGGAGGAGAAGGAGATGACAGAGGATGAGATGGTTGGATGGCAACACTGACTCTATGGACATGAGCTTGAGTAAACTCCGGGAGTTGGTGATGAACAGGGAGGCCTGGCGTGCTGCACTCCATGGGGTCACAGAGAGTCGGACACGACAGGGCTGAACTGACTGATTGCTCAAGCGTGTTAAATGACAGACCACCGTTTCCACCTCCCTGCCTGTGTCTCCTTCCACACGCTTTTCACTTCACTTTCCTCTGGAGCAAGTCCTGAAACTTCCCTTGTGTTGAAGCTCTTATTTCCGGGATCCATGTTTTGTTGTTGTTGTTTTGTTGTTTTGGTTATGCTCTTTTTCTGCTAAGGCACAGTTATCAGTAGTTTTCTAAGATGAAGTACATGTGACTAAAGTTGTTCCTTTTTCCCTAGAATTTATTGTGTGAACACATTTTTATTCTATTCCCCTACTTGATTTTGTATATTGTATGTTTACACTCTATTGGCAGGCTATATTGGTTGCATTTAATTCTAAATTAAAAAAAAAATTTACCCTCAAAATTTGTATCAGATTGTTTTTTACTATTTTCCTGTATTCTATTGGAAAGCTTGGTACCTATTTTTTTCCCCCCTATGTGACATTTAAAAATGTCTCTTTTTTGGAAGCTTTTTGATGTTATCTTTATTCTTGATCACCTGCAATTTCATGGAGTCACTGCTGGTGGACTTCTTTAGTCTGGCAGCGTATCCTCTGATTCTGCTAAATAGCCTTGTATTGATCCTTTAATAATTTCTACTTCTCTGTTTCTCTTTTCTTCTTCTCTGTTTCTCTGTCTTTCTGGAAATCCTGTTAGTCAGCTGTGGAAGGACTGCCATGTGGGTGGTCAGGTATCTGAAGAGAGTTGCAGACTACACAGAGGAAAGGGGCGGATGAGTCCAGGAACAGAGCTGACATGACGGTCTATGTGTAGATAAATACCGGACAGTCAAGGTTCATCACGGAAAACAGAAATTGCTCCAGCTATTCTAAACAGAAAGGTATTCAAGTGCTGACCACATTTCTGGAAGGGCTGGATGGGCAGTGACTAGACTAAGCTTCTAGGAATAACTTCAAGGAAAAGGTCTCTAGAGTGGCTTCTGGCAGGGGCGACACTCGCCCCGTTGCAGCGAGGGAAGTGGAACTCACTTCTCCGTCCGGAACTGGTCAGGACGAGAGGACACTACCAAAGCAGCCGCCCAGCCCTCAGAAGTCACGGGTGTCCCCACGGCTGTGCCTCTGGGCCCCGCAGGGCTAGTGGCTGGACACTGACGTGGGCCATGGGCAGAGCCAGTCTCCACCTGTGCCAGGGGCCACAACAGTCAAGCAGGACCACAGCCTCCTCACGCCCCCTTTCAAATCCCACTCAGAGCACCCAAGTGGCAGAACTTAACCTGTACTCAGAACCCTCACTAAAAACGCAGTTTGGGGAATTCTAACCCCTACAGAGTTTTCCAGGCGTCATGTACAGATGTGACAGATGTATGTACGGATGTATGACAGATCATAAAGAAGGCCAAGAGCTGAAGCATTGATGCTTTTGAACTGTGGTGTTGGAGATGTGAGAATCCCTTGGATAGTAAGGAGATTAAACCAGTCAATCCTAAAGGCAATCAACCCTGAATATTCTTTGGAAGGACTGATACTGAAGCTGAAGCTTCACTATTTTGGCCACCTGATGCAAACAGCCAACTCACTGGCAAAGACCCTGATACTGGGAAAGGCTGAGGAAAAGAGGAGAAGGAGGTGACAGAGGATGAGATGGTTGGATGGTACAATCGACTCGATGCATACAAGTTTGAGCTAACTGCAGGAGATAGTGAAGGACAAGGAAGCCTGGCGTCCATGGGGTAGCAGAGTCAGACAGAATTGAGCAACTGAACAACAACCACCCCCACAGAACAGAAAAACTCCCCAGAACACTGGCCTGGAGGACCAGGGCCAAGTCACCAGAAGCAGCACAGCTCACGTGTGCGTGAGGGCAGGGCTCTGCCAGCAGGAGCTGCTGGCAGGGTCACGGGCTCCCAGGGCTAATGAGCTGGGGAAGCATTAGGGTCTGACAGGTTTTGGTAGTAAAGAAGAGCATTTCACAATTCTACTTTATGCCTAGCCTCGTTCTACAAAGGACGAGAGGAGGACGAGACTTGATGGTAGAGGAAGGCAGGGGACGTTCTAGTCAGCATGAGCCTACCAACATAAACTCGTGAAATAAGATCCGGAGTTTTGCCCTGCTGGAGCATTTGGAATGTACGTATGGACAATGGCAGGGCCGTGACTCATATAATCAAGGGCCCAGACTGGATATGCAACCACCCACTCAAAAGTTCTCAGACTTCTGACCAGCAGATGCAAGTTAGAAAATGTCAAAAATAAAATCTTATGTAAGCTTTTTTAAAAATAAAAGGATTTACCTGAGTCATTGACTTAGGAATGAAACAAAATATAAACCTCTTCTGGTAAACCACAGAATCCAAATATTATATAACTTTGAAGTTGTAGATGCTGGTTTGAACACAGAGACCCCCTGTGTTAGGGAACACACAGTGGTTTAAGACAGTGGTTACTGTCCACAGTCTTTAACATGTCAGTTTATAAATTTAGGTTTTTCCAAAAGGGCTACTTAAAGGCAAGCCTGCAAAGACACTTTCCTGGTTTTCCCCTGTGCATATTCTCAGTCTCCAATATTCCCTTGTAAGGTGCTTCTAAAATGTTCCTTTGATGTCTGTGTCCTTCCCACACCTGCACCAACAGCAAACTGCTTCTCAATGTGTCCTTGACTCCTTCCACCAGCAACTGCTAACAGGACTGTGGACTCAAATCCTCAGACAAGATTTCACTTGCTACAACTTGGTTAGAAACACAGGGCCTAAATATACCTAAGTGGTATTTTAAAAGAACACAGGTTGCTAAATTTTAACCAATTTTCATGTAACTAATTTTTCATATTCATTATAACGAAGGCTGTGTAAAAGGCATACAAATAAATCACAGGCTCCAATGTCCAAACTTTACAGAAGGAGTCTTCAAATGAGCAGGAACAGACCTTGAACACGTTTTAGGGATTATTTAAACTTTATTTTTACACTGCTATTATGGAAACATTCTTCAAATGAGCAGGAATAGCCATGTAACATGTTTGTGTGTGTGCTAAGTTGCTTCAGGCATGTCCTTTGCGACCCTATGCTGTAGGCTCCTCTGTCCATGGGATTCTTCAGGCAAGAATACTGGAGTGGGTTGTCATGCCCTCCTCCGGGGGATCTTCCCCACCCAGGGATCGAACCCACATCTCTTAGGTCTCCTGCACTGGCAGGCAGGCTCTTTACTGCTAGCGCCACCTGGGAAGCCATGTTTGAAGGATTACTAAACCTTTTACATGCCTATATATCTCATACATTTCACACTTACACGTTGTATGCCCCAATGAAACTGCTTCTCAGCTAGTTTTCTCTGATGCTAGTGGTGGACAGGTAATGTCTGCGTCTGTCAAAATTCTCTGGAACGCCATCTCCGCAGATGGCTCCCCAGAGTGCAGCCTGCCTTACCCACCCTGAACTTGGTACAAGTGCACCTACCTGCCATACAGGGCCCGTCCCCACCCCAGGGTGCAAACCTCCTCCTTCAGGACCCACCCACAGCAGAGAGGAGGAGAGGAGGAGAGAGAAATGCCCTGGACTTCACTTTGCCGGCGTGGTGGGTGGCAGCCTCAGCAGTCCTGGGGCCCGTGATGGTGAGAGCAGCAGCCGTCCTGCCCGCAGAGGCGCCGCTGACGACCTCAGGCCGCAGCTTCCTGCACGCCAGCACTCTCTGGAGCTCTGAGACTTGGTCTTGGAGGCTCCACCTGTTCTGCTCGCCTTTCTGAGGAGTCTGTATTTAGTACTTCCCTGTCACTTAAGTCTGGCTTCCCTGATGAGTGGCTCAGACGGTAAAGAATCTGCCTGCAATGCAGGAGACCCGGGTTTGATCCCTGGGTCGGGAAGGACCCCGGAGAAGTAAATACCACCCACTCCAGTATTCTTGCCTGGAGAATTCCATGGACAGAAGAGTCTGGCCGGATACAATCCATGGGGTGGCAAAGAATCAGACATGACTAAGCAACTAGCACACTTTCAACATACGTCAGCTCAGCAGTTCTTGGAAGTGTGTGGTCCAAGGGCCCTGAGACCTTTCAGGGGGTCTGTGAGACACTCTCTTTTCTATTTACATATCTGTATAAAGACATCTTTTGTTCCTTACACCACAATTAAAACATTATCCCAACAGATGATATGAGATGATACGGCTGCCTTTTATTAGACATTGAAGACAATAAACATAGAATGCAATGTCACTTAATCTTTTTTGTTTCAGAAAGTTATTTTACCTTTGTTGCTTTTCAAAAAGATGTTACTTTATGTTAACTTGTGATGGGCTTATTTTTAGGTTATTTTTAAATGAAGTAAACATTTTAAAGATTGCTCATCTTTCATTCCTAATATAGCACGTATTGACAGATATAACACACAACAGTATAACACACAAAAGTTCATTGGTGTCCTACACCATTTACGGACTGTAAAAGATTTTAGAGTACAAAAAGGGCCTTAAGACTGAAAAGGTTAATAACCACTGACATAGAGTAGATTCTATCATCTTTATCTAAAACCCCTCAACAGTAGAGACCCAGGGATCAAACCCAGGTCTCTCACATTGCAGGTGGATTCTTTACCAGCTGAGCCAAAAGGGAAGCCCAAGAATACTGGAGTGGGTAGCCTATCCCTTCTCCAGCAGATCTTCCCCACCCAGGAATCGAACTGGAGTTTCCTGCATTGCAGGCGGATTCTTTACCAACTGAGCTATGAGGGAAGCCCCCAAAAGTAGAGAAGTCTATATTTTTCTTTAATTCTTTACCCAGATTCGGGTGATCACAGAGAGAGGTTAGCTTAGAGAGAGTCTATGGTATAGCTCTCCCAGCAGGGAGAAGGAGCAGGATGGGGAGATGCACAAACAGCGTCTGTGAGAACCAAGCCCCAGAGGCAGCTGGAGTGTCAGAAAGAGGTCTTACAAGTGAAGGATCTGAGGAGGGACACGCAGAACAAAGTGCCCAGAGGACCAGAACTGATATCGAACACTTATTAATCACAAATACTTAATATTCACAGGTCATTCAATAATCCTTATAATTCACTGAGCAGCCAGTCCTGGCAGCTTTGGCTCCAGTGGCTGTAAGAGGGATGCCCACCAAGAAAGCTTCTCTTGGGCCAGGGATGGCTTGAGGACACTAGACATGTCTTTTTGTTGTTGTTCAGTCGCTCAGTCATGTCTGACTCTTTGTGGCCCCATGGACTGCAGCAAGCCAGGCTTCTCCGTCCATTGCTAACTCTGAGTTTACTCAAACTCATGCCCATTGAATCGGGTGATGCCATCCAACCATCTCATCCTCTGTCATCCCCTTCTTCTACCTCCTTCAATCTTTCCCAGCATCAGTCTTTTCCAATGAGTCAGTTCTTTGCATCAGTAGCCAAAGTATTGGAGCTTCAGCACCAGTCCTTCCAATGAATATGCAGGGTGGATTACCTTTAGGATTGACTGGTTTGATCTCCCTCCTGTCCAAGGGACTGTCAAGAGTCTTCTCTAGCCACAGTTCAAAAGCATATATTCTTCAGCACTCATATTCTTTATGGTCCAACTTTCACAACTATACATGATTACTAGGAAAACCACAGGTTTGACTATACAGACCTTTGTTGGCAAAGTGACATCCCTGCTTTTTAATACACTCTCTAGGCTTGTCACAGCTTTTCTTCCAAAGAGAAAGCATCTTTTAATTTTGTGGCTGCAGTCACTGTCCTCAGTGATTTTGGAGCCCAAGAAAATAAAATCTGCTACTGTTTCCACTTTTTCCTCATCTATTTCCCATGAAGTGATGGAACCGGATGCTATAATCTTAGTTTTTTGAATGCTGAATTTTAAGCCAGCCTTTTCACTTTCCTCTTTCTCTCTCATACAAAGGCTCTTTAGGTCCTCTTCACTTTCTGCCATTAGAGTGATATTATCTACATATCTGAGGTTGTTGATATTTCTCCCAGCAATCTTGATTCCAGCTTGTGATTCATCCAGCCTGGCATTTCGCATGATGTAGTCTACATATAGGTTGAAGAAGCAGGGTGACAATATACAGCCTTGACATACTCCTTTTCCTATTTGGATCCAGTCCATTGTTCCATGTCTGGTTCTGTTGCTTCTTGACCTGCATACAAGTTTCTCAGGAGACAGGTAAGGTGGTCTGGTATTCCTATCTGGTATTCCTATTTTCCAGTTTGTTGTGATCCACACAGTCAAAGGCTTTAGTGTAGTCAATGAAGCAGATGGTTTTTGTAATTCCTTTGCTTCTTCTAAGATCCATCAGTTCAGTTCAGTTCAGTCGCTCAGTCGTGTCCGACTCTGTGACCCCATGAATCGCAGCACACCAGGCCTCCCTGTCCATCACAAACTCCCGGAGTCTGTTCAAAC
Organism: Muntiacus reevesi; assembly: GCF_963930625.1. NCBI lineage: Eukaryota > Metazoa > Chordata > Mammalia > Artiodactyla > Cervidae > Muntiacus > Muntiacus reevesi. The sequence goes on along the minus strand of NC_089267.1, from coordinate 9,111,392 downwards.
TCATGCCCATCGAGTCAGTGATGCCATCCAGCCATCTCATCCTCTGTCTTCCCCTTCTCCTCCTGCCCCCAATCACTCCCAGCATCAGGGTCTTTTCCAATGAGTCTATTATCCATCAGATACTGCCAATTTGATATCTGGCTTCTCTGCCTTTTCTAAATCCAGCTCGTACATCTGGAAATTCTCAGTTCAGATACTGTTGAACCATAGTTTGAAGGATTTTGAGCATTATCTTGCTAGCATGTCAAATGCACACAACTGTACAGTTTGTACAATGAGTGCAATTGCAGTAGTTTGAACATTCTTTGGCATTGCCTTTCTTTGGGACTGGAATTAAAATTCAACTTTTGCAGTTCTGTGAACACTGCTGAGTTTTCCAAATTTGCTGGCATATTGAGTGCAGCACTTTCACAGCATCATCTTTTAGGATTTTAAATAGCTCAGCTGGAATTCTATCACCTCACTAGCTTTATATGTAGTAATGCTTCCTGAGGCCCAGTTTACTTCATACTCTAGGATGTCTGCCTCTAGGTGACTGATCACACCATCATGGTTATCTGGGTCATTAAGACCATTTTTGTACAGTTCTTCTGTGTATTCTTGCCACCTCTTCTTAATTTCTTCCACTTCTGTTAGGTCCATACTATTTCTGTCCTTTACTGAGCCCATCTTTGCATGAAATGTTCCCTTGGTATCTCTCATTTCCTTGAAGAGATCTCTAGTCTTTCCCATCCTATTATTCCCTTCATCTTTACCTTGTTCACTTAAGAAGGCTTTCTTGCCTCTCCCTGCAATTTTCTGGAACTCTGCACTCAGTTGGGCGTATCTTTCCCTTTCTTCTTTGTCTTCTTCTTCTTTTCTCAGCTATTTTGTAGGGTGTCTCAGACAAGCACTTTGCCTTCTTGCATTTCTTTTCTTGGGGATGATTTTAGTCTCCTCCTGCTGTACAATGTTATGAACATTTGTCCTTCTTTAGGAACTCTGTCTACCAGATCTAATCCCTTTAATTTATTCACCACCTCCACTGTGTAATAAGGGATTTGATTTAGGTCATACATGAGTGGTCTGGTGGTTTTCCCTACTTTCTTCAATTTAAGTCTGAATTTGGCAATAAGGGGCTCGTGATCTGAGCCACAGTCAGCTCCAGGTCTTGTTTTTGCTGACTGTATAGAACTTCTCCATCCTCAGCTGCAAGGAATATAATGGACTTGATTTTGGTATTGACCATCTGGTGATGTCCATGTGTAGAGTCGTCTCCTGTATTGCTGGAAGAGGTAATAGTAGGTTTAATAGTTTAATAGCTGATAATATTGTATTTTGGCTTATGGTGGGTTATAGCAACTGACATCAAAGTAAGAAAAAAATGCCGGACATGATTCAATTCCACCAAAACACCTACTAGGTACAAGACTCAAACTACGGCGCTTTGTACACCAATGCTGAACCTACAATTTCCCAGAAATCTCCAATGTAAAATTAGTGTTTAAATTATAATTGTACTCGAAAAAGCCACAAACTTTACATGACATTTTCTGAAAACCTGTAAGTTGTTCTTTTATAATTATCCATGTTTAGTTTGGTTTCTCTGAGAAACATATGCTAAGATGGGATTAAACATGAAAGAGATTTACTGGGGCAACATTTGTGAGCTATAAACGGAAGGAGGAGGCTGAGTCTGACACCTGTGAAGGGGGGAGAGCGGGGAAGAAGGGTTGGGAGGGAAGAGTCTCACTCAGCAGCACAGCCATGAGAAAAGCCTGCAAGGCTCGTGGGGAGTCTCTGGGGGCCAGGCCAGCACACTCATTCTCCGCAGCCCCACCATACCCCCTCACTGGTGGGGGACGTGTAGCTTCATCAGGAACACAGTGGTGGGTCCCAGGGGCAGCAGCTGGGGTCCTCCGTCCACTCTGCTTCTCGAAGGAGTTCTGAGTAACACACTTCCATTGCCATCACATCATCTTCTGTGAGTCTGCAGGTTCTTTCATGAATGTTTGATGGACATAAAGACTATACATTAAAAAAAAACTATACATGTTTTTATGCCACCAGATTTTACCTCTTAATATATAACTATCCTGAAACATGCTATTGTTAATGGAGGTTAAGGATTCTATTATTTTAATACACTTCATTGCAACATATTTTATATTTGTTTTTGAAGTATATACATTGTCTTTTGTGTATCATATATGATGATTAGTGTGGAACACAAGCAAAACTATATGGTACAAAATAAAAAATTAATTAATATTAATGAACTAATTGAATACAATATTTCTGGGATGTTAAAATTAGCAAAAATTCACTGGAGGTTGACTATAGAATATTTTTCTTTTGTTTTTTTGTTTTTTTTCACTTATTTTTATTAGTTTGAGGCTAATTATTTTACAAAACTGTAGTGATTTTTGCCATACATTAGGTCAGGAAGCAACAGTTAGAACTGGACATGGAACAACAGACTGGTTCCAAATAGGAAAAGGAGTGCATCAGGGTTGCATATTGTCACCCTGCTTATTTAACTTATATGCAGAGTACATCATGAGAAACGCTGGGTTGGAAGAAGCACAAGCTGGAATCAAGATTGCCAGTAGAAATATCAATAACCTTAGATATGCAGATGACACCACCCTTATGGCAGAAAGTGAAGAGGAACTAAAAAGCCTCTTGATGAAAGTGAAGGAGGAGGGTGAAAAAGTTGGCTTAAAGCTCAGCATTCAGAAAACTAAGATCATGGCATCTGGTCCCATCACCTCATGGGAAATAGATGAAGAGACAGTGGAAATAGTGACTGACTTTATTTTTTGGGGCTCCAAAATCACTGCAGATGGTTGACTGCAGCCATAAAATTAAAATATGCTTACTCCTTGGAAGGAAAGTTATGACCAACCTAGATAGCATATTAAAAAGCAGAGACATTACTTTGCCAACAAAGGTCCATCTGGTCAGGGCTATGGTTTTTCCAGTGGTCATGTACGGATGTGAGAGTTGGACTGTGAAGAAAGCTGAGCGCTGAAAAATTGATGTTCTTGAACTGTGGTGTTGGAGAAGACTGTTGAGAATCCCTTGGACTGCAAGGAGATCCAACCAGTCCATCCTGAAGGAGATAGGTCC